>NC_140028.1:113172358-114488858 GCF_963513975.1 Fringilla coelebs | reverse complement strand
AGTCCATGAGGGTCTGCAAAGTAAAAATAGAGGATAAGACACAACCCTAACATGACCTTAACTTGTGTGGTATTTTTTTCCTCTCCCCTGTGGGAGGAAAAACCTGCCCTGGGTTTGCAGCGCAACTGTTAGCAACTGCATATTGCACGGTGTGTTACAAGAATACAAAAAACCCCCCGACTTTGCACTCATATGAGTTTATGTTTTATGTGATTCTAGTTATATTGTAGATTTAAAATGAGATTATTTGTTTGCAAACAAAATGGTTCTAGTCTCAGAAATGAGACTAGAACCAACTGCACTTTTAATCGTAATTTGTTCTCACACATTTTGTCGTAAGATAAAATTCAGGTTGGTGTAATTAAATTAGACAAGGATAGTTCTTAAGAGGACAAAAGAGTTAAGATTGAAAGAATGAGGAATTTGGTAGTTTCTTAAGTAAGTTAGAATATTCTGCTCCCTCATAGTGCAGTGGCGGCAAATACTGAGAGAAAACCAGTAACTTTTGGTGAAACGTGAGCTAACTAAATACTGAGGAAGTGGGAACAGGACAGGTCCTGAGAGAGGAGCTGCAAAGAATGGAGATCTGACCTTGGAAAAGCCTATTTTAAAAAGTCTTCATTAGTCTTCATTAATTAAACAGGCAAAAAACCAAATGAGCAGGCCCAAAACAAGAGTAAGTTTGTTTGGCATTATGTAGTGTTTCAGCTAATTATATCAAGTAGATAACTACTGCTTACTGCATTTCCTTAGGGTTAGAAGCATAAAAAATTTGATGAAGTCAAAAGTTATGGACATGGCAGTAGAATATGCCGGGATGTTGAGGCTCACATAGTATACAGTTCTTATTTCAGTTTGCTAAGGAATTCTTTGCCTTGAGAGGAGCTAGTGGGTATTAACTTTCAGAAAGTTCATGAAGATGGGACTGCTGAAAGCATGCGTTTTCCTTCAAAATTCTGGATTATTGCAATGCTTGGGTTAGGTTCCCATTCCCTGCAAGCACTGGAAACATCTGTGTTCCAAAAAAAAAAAAAAAGCTCACTATATTTTCTTTCATCTTTCTGAATTAAAAAACAAACATTTTGAAGTGAAGGACTTGTAATCTGCATTCCCAAGTATCAAATTGCTGCAGGTGTGTTTGCTAGTGCCCAGAAGGCAAGATCTGTTTGAACCAGGTTATTTTCTTTGAAGTTCATCTATAAACTTTACAGCTAAATGGCTAGAACTGATTTGCTTAGGGATAGAGCCTTTGTTTAAATTTTTATACGTCTAGCTTAATGCTCTGAAATATGTGATGAAAAAAATGTTTGTTTCTGATCCACTTCATTTTAAAAAAATTGTGGGGGGATATTTTTCTTCCAAAATAACTGAAAGGGGAAAACTGTTCTCTACGTAGACTGTGATGCAGTTAGTCTGATTCGGCTGCTGGCACAGGAAAACCCTAATGGACACGCACCACTGTCAAAAACTCCTGCAGACAAAAATGATGAGAGGCTTTCGCTGGTGAAGTGAGGGTGGGATAAGCTTGGAGGAAAAGCCATGTATCTTTGGGTGACTCCCTGCTCGCCTAATGAGTCTGTGCAGCAAAGGTGCAACTTGTCAGAGCAAAGCCAGGCTTCTGAGGCGATGCCTTCAAGAGGGTTAAGGTGAAGTTAAGGAGTTGAAAGAGGGAGATAGTGTTTCAGACAGCGAAGTTAGTCATCCTCACATCCAGTTAAATCCCTACTTACTGCTGAGAGGTTTTTGTTAACCATGAGTGCGTCACGCCAGCCCCGCAGCCCGGCCAAGCCGAGGGGCTTTGCTCGGGGGAGCGAGGCGCCCTGCTCGGCGGATTACGGTCCCACCTCCCCGAAACACGCCAAGTGACTGGTTTTGCTCAGGTCTAATTTATATACCACCCTTTACGCAGCCGATGAAGTGCGGCTGTGTTACACAGCCAGCATTTAGATTTGGGAGCGGGGCTGTGAAAGGGACATTGTGCTCGGAAGGACTGCTGTCTGCCGCGGTCGGCCACGCTATGCCCCGTCCTATTGAGACCTCAAAAGCAGAGCACAGCTGTGATGAGTTTCCAGATCTGTTTGGCCGTGGGGACCGGCCCTGGTATGCGTGCGAGCCGGGGGGGAGCATCCCTCTCCTGCCTGGGGGACTGGCAGCGGCTTCTGAGCGCTGAATTTATAGGGGCGGGCGGCTGGGGCCAAATTAGTTGTGGTTTCAGAGGGCTTTCCAGAGCTTTGCTAGGCTGTAGCACGCAGCCCCATGAGGAAGGATATCAGTTGATGTATAAAATGGCCAAGGAACTTCGGTAAATAGACTTTACCCTTCAAATCCAGAGGTCCTGGCAGCGGCTGTGCGGGAGGGTGGGGTTGTACTTTTCCCCTTCCTGTACTTGGACACTTTTGATTATCCAGACTTTCTGGGGCTGAGCAGGGCTGCCTAATAACAAAGCCTGCATAATATAATTGCCTAAATAGGCCTATTGTCCTTTTCAAGTCACTGTGCTGTGAAATCTTTCAACTTTTTGCTGAAAATGTTGCATCTAACATTAAGATGGCTTAGTGACTGCAGCGAGGAGGGGATCCTTCACCCTTATTTCTCGTTGCAGAGTGGTTGAGAAGGTGATTCTATTCCTGCCCCCTATTGATGTTTACTCCTTTTGGGAGGCAAATATTTTAGCCCCTTCTGGCAGGGTAAACTGCCAAAAGTAATAGGCCTGGAAATACAAAGCTATGATTGATTTTGACCTTTGCTCATGTGCATGAAGTCTGTCCCCATGCACTGTGACCCATGCCACTTCTTGCTGAAATCCAAGCTCTTTCAAACCAAACGGAACCACCAAAATAGAAGCCGCAAAATGCTCAAAACTATTCTAAAGTAACAGAATAATAATTTTCTCTGTGCTTCAGGAAAAATATAGACTGGAGGGTAACAAAACTGGATTTTCTAGCAGGCAAACGAGGAGTAATGTCTTACTGCTGCCACCTTTTTATGAGAACCATATTCCAGTTATAAAAGAAACCAACTCATATAATGTGGAAATGATGCTGTGCGGTGTTTTGGTCACAGTAATCTTAGCTGTTCCTCCTAATTGTAATCTGTAAACAACTTGCATCCAAAACCATGTATTTTAAACCGTCTTTTTAAAAATAATCTAAGGTCTGGGATTTTATTAATTTGTCGTTGCATGTGCAAATGTGTTTCAATAGTTAAGAATGTCAGAAACAGTAGCCTAAAGTTAGCATCCTAAATTCACATTTCATGGCTTCATTTCCAAATATGCTGAGCATCTAGAGCTCCATCAGCACTTTTTAAAGCAGGCCATATATTTGAATGATCAAATACTATTTAAAACCTTCATTTAATATTAAAAATGTTTACAGGACTGTTCCACTTCCCCCAAACATGAAAAAGTAATTCGGTGACAGTGTTCATAACATCAACAGTGAAAATACGGACACTTATATGACAAAGTAGGACTTGCTTATAAAAATATATTACTCTCTTTCCATAAATTTACAAATCAACTGAGCTTTTTTCCTTCTATTTTGTCTGACTCGCATGTTTCTCTGATTCTCTGCAATAAAGTCTGCTCAGCAGATATTAATTGTAGTATAGATTTAAAGAGCTAGATTATCTTCTTCAGATACTCACTTATTTGCAGCTGCTAAGGATTGCTTTCCCAGTGGCAGCGAATTAATATGACTTTGGTCACTGTGCATTTTGCTTATTTGGGGGGAGAGGGAGGAGGGGAAATCTAGCTTTCTTCAGCTCATTTTAGTAATCTGAATAGGAGTGTAGAACTTGCATCATGTGACAGGTCAGCTCACCAGCATGGGGTCCCTGTGTGAGAACCTCCCTTGTACATGACAATCTGATAAGGATATCATGTGGTTTAGAAACACATTCCCACAATGTTCACTTCTTTGTCCCTTTATTTGGGAGTGGGTAGGAAAAAAACTTTTAACAAACTAGTGCTAGCCCTTATATAACTGACCCCACTTTCTTTTAGTGTTCTGTTTGAGCCCTGAATCTTCTTCAAATACTTTTGTTAAGAGAGATGGAAATATAATCCAGCAAGTCTGTGTTAAAGAATCCTAGACACAAAGTATATAATATACCTTCTGTTCCCCTTGGACAAGGTGATTTTTCTTTCCCCTGCTTATACCATATATAAACTGAATATTATAAAACTATGTAAGTTAAATATACACATACGGGCTACACTTGTATAGGTTTAATAGGTTAAAACTTGAATGAGTATTTATAAATTCTCAGAGTGCTCTGGATCTTCAGTGCTAAGGACATGATTTTAAAGTCCATCCATAGTTTGGAAGGATTTCCGTTTTATGCACTTTCAGTGACTTACATTTTACCCTCTAAGTGCATCCCCTAAGAAAAAAAGCAGAGAAATGTCTTTCAACAAAGAGATTTTTTTAGCACCGCTAAGTTTCTTTTAATGGTTTGGAGGATCTCTTTCCATTGAACCATAATATTTTTCTCTAGGCTCTCATTGTATTTTTAGCAAGGGTCTTTGAACAATAAAATGACAAATTAAGGATGTCTTTGTCTTTTACAGCCTTATCTAGTGAAGCACTTAAATGCACTCAACCCTCCACCCTCAATTTTAATAAGAGTTTTCAAGATAGAATGGTTGTATGAGTGAGCCTTTGGTGTATTTGTGTACTGGTACTTTTAGAAAATAGCAGTAAAAGTTCATGTCACTGTGCTAGATGTTCAGTACAATGAACATCCAGCATCTTTTCTTATAAAGAAAGAAGGATCATTCTTCTTTTAAAGATGCATTGCAGAGGTGCGGAACAATCAAACAGGTTGACCAGTGTTGCACCAACTGGAGATAAAAAGCACAGTTTGATTTAATACAGATTTCCTTCAGTGGGTCCTTTGATTATAGAAAGCCATTTGTGCCTGTAAGATAGAAACAGTGGAAGAAATGGTTCAATTACGGCTTCCCCAAAACCAAAACACTCCCCCCCCCAAAAAAAAAACCAAAAAAAAACAACAAAGCAAATCAAAAGAAAACCAACAAAAAAAAAAATCCCCACCCTTCCAATACAGTTAAAGAACACAAAAAGTCTCTTGAATCCTCTTATTTTATTTATTTTTTAATCTGAATGCAGCTTGATTTAATTCCTGAAGTGGCCATTAAGCCACTCTGCTGGTCCTCTCTGCCAGGCTGGCTGATGACACAGCAGCACATCATATTGAGGTGTGCATCTCATCTGCTATGACAGTTCCTTCATCTTCCAGTCCTGTACCAGAATCACTCCTTTGCCAGCTGGTGACTGATACCAAGAGGATTTCTAGGTTCTTTGCATGATAAGTGAATGTCACATCATCTGAATTGATTTAAGTATTTTAGTTGTTCACAAATACCAATTTGGGACAGAGGTGTTCAGGCGCAGCACAGCTGTGCCCTGGCTTTTGGGGTCTCAGAGCCTCCAGCATTTTTGCTCAAGGACTGGCCGTGGGCAGAACCTGGGGCAGGAAACAGGCTCCTGTGCCACTATAATTCCTCATCTTCTACTCAGAAACTCCCAAGAAGACCACGCTTGCCTGTCTTTCCAAGACTGAACATTCACTCTCTCATGAAGAGAGTCGGAAAACTGTGTCACAGTGCCATCTGGCGATACCTGACACCCAGACCTCCCCTTGGGCAAGGGCTGTGGATCTGCAGGCAGATGCTTTCCCCAGGACCTTGGTTTAGGCACAGGAAAATGCCTGTGACCCTCAAAGCTTGACTGTCTCTTGGGATTTTGCACTCCTCTGTGGGTTGCTCTAATCAAAGGTCCTAACTTCTCATCAAACTTTCCCTCCTTCACAGAGAGCTACCCTCACTGATCCACCAGCCTGAGGGTTTTGGCTTAGGGTGCAAGTGAAAGGACTGGCTAAAATGCCACGCATGGGTGAACTTTCTTATTGTTAAGATCAGGTCCTGAGCTTGGGGGTTCTTTCTTTGGTTTTAAGCCATTGTTCATACTACTGTCTTTCAGCTTTTGGTCTGAGGAGGTTTTTTCTTTCCCCTCATCTTTCAGAGCAATCCTTAGCATTGCTTTGTTGTTAGCATAGTTCTTTTCATTCAGCTGAGGAAGAAGTTTTATTAGTTGCTGGGTGAGGGTATATGTCAAATCCTCCTTAGAGGTTAGCTGGAAAGTCTTGGACTTTCTAAAGATCTTTCTGATTTCACTCAACGCTTTGAACACTAAGGTGTAAAATGCAGAACAAATGGCAAATCACCTATGTCTTTCAGTGTCTTTGATCAGGGAGCTAACAGGGCAAGCTCCTTTTCCCAAGTCTTCATCCCCCAGTGAACCTCTGCCTTCCTCTCTCCATTTGGAGAGCACATTCCAGCTGTGTTTTTCTAGTTGCACATACAGTCACATGCTATGCAGGTTAGGTATGTGAACTGCTCATCTTTCTATGCTTTGCGCCTATTGCCACATTCAGTTCTCTGACACCACACCAAGAAGGATCCATTATCTCCCTGAAGTTTTGAAAAGAAGCCTTCAGCTGCCTGCAAGAAGTCAGAGCTGACTCATATCCTCCTGTGGTTTTTTTTTTTCCCTCTTCCTTATCCGAATCCTTTCCTTTCTCTGTGTTTTGGTGAGGTCCTGCAAGACTTTTGTGGTTAAAGCATGAGCTGTGTGTTAGGATGCACTGCATGTCTGGAGGCAGTTTGGGCAAATAGCTGTCCCCTTCTCCCTGAAATGGAGTCCATTAGGAACACTGCAATTTTTCACCTTCACCAAAATGTGAAAGCAGAGCTCAGTTACAGTGTGGTACACTGGCGGTGCCCAGCAGTACTGTGTTTGTTATGCTTTTGCTAACTTGAATTTCTGTGCAGAACAAGAAAATACTCTGTGAAAAAGAGGTTAGGAAGGAATGACGCAATCAATGAGATTAAATCAGAGTATTGGTTTCCTTGGAACACATATTTGGCTTTTTATCAACAATCTTTTCCCCATTTTTCAAATAAACACATATTTTCACATGATAACTCTATTTGAAATATTAATCCTTCCAGGGCTGCGTTACCTTTGTTTCTTCTTCAAAGTCCATTACTATGAAAAGGTTGCTGTTCCTTAGGCTGTTTCAGCTTCAAAAGAATTTCAGGGCCTGGTCTATTGGAAAGCTTGGGGGTATAATTAGTGAAAATGGAAATAGATGCAAGAGAAATTTAGTTCCTGATGTTTTAATTTAGTGTGGTACTACCATGTGTTGTTGAAGAGGATTCTTAAAGGCAAACATAATTATTTCATTATGGTCTTCAGTTTGCTTTCATTGGTCTTAATGACAAGAAGCTATATAAGGAGTCATACATTTTAATTAGACCTTCTTATATTTACATCAGATAAATAACAAATAATAGATGAAAAACAAGTCTTCTGAATGGATGATTTCACACAGAGCTCTGGTTACATTTTAATGATAAAATATTTCTCTTATTGTTTTGCATTTTAATTATGTAGCGTTACTACTTTAGCAGAGATCTCAAAATACTGTTATTTCCATCCATTTAATTAGATTCACATTTTATTTCTACAAATTAATAAAAATTCTGAAGAGAGAAGGTGTTTTTCAACATATATACCTAAAAATCAGTTTCCAATATTTTAATTTTTAATTAATTTCCTAGATACTTTCTTTTTTGTAATAATCTCCAGTAAAAGCTAGTTGGAAGAGGAGTCAGAGCTTTTCCTTTGTCTTCAGTTATCTACATAGGAGCAAGTCCTGGGATTAACAACCCAAAACTCCTATAGAGTTCAAGGAGTATGAAATTATAGGACTTGTAGTGGAATTTTCTAGGGAAAACTTGGGTGTATCTTTCTCACCAGTTTTATTGAAAGTTTTATTCCTTTGAAAATCCTACCGATATCTTTTTATAATTGTGTATGTACTTCTGTGTGCATTTAAAATACTTGCTTTTAATTTTCTTTGCCTCCCTTTACTGGACACTCTAATACCAAGAGAAATTATTTTGGAGTTTTGCTATTTACAAGAGTTTTTCCTGTTTGCAAACTCTTCAGCATTTCATTTCAGTAACAAAACATATTTCACATGATTCATTCCTCAGAGTATAACAAACACTAATTGTTGTTATTGATTTTAAATTTCACAACCATTACAAGTAACCCAGATGAGTGGCAGATAAAGAGTAATAATCCATGGAGTTCTGGAAGTGTTTCATGTTTGTCTGTAGTACTTTAAGTGATCAATAGTAACTGCCCCATTGAAACTAACTGCTATATCAAATAACAGTAAATCAAATGAATGTGCTTACAGATTATTTATTGAAAGCTCTAATTGTTCACTGGGGCCCTGCTTATCTCAGGAAACAATAGAAGCCAGTGATCAGGCAAACTGGTTTGCAAATGCCGGGGGTGCCATGAAACAGCAGGATCTCCCTGTTCCTGGGTGGTATGAGAGCTTTCCAAAATGTGCCCCTGTCCCACTGGTCCCAGGGTAAGGTTGTCAGAAGTGAGTTTTCTCAGAGAGCATCCCTTGAGCTCACAGGTTACACTTTTTAAAAAATTACTGGTTTTATAGGTTGTCATCTTTGGATGACAAACTTGTGTCTGGTGGGTAAAGAACTAAGAAGATTTTCCAAAATTTCTGACAAGTCTGTGTAATGAAAAAGCAAAACAGGATCAGACCTTAGAATGGGAAGTATTGGAAAGTGTATTGAACTTACTCTGTGGTAAGCTTGCCTAGTTTATGTTACAGTTTGGGGCAACTCTGTGCAGCTGTGCAGTTGTGCAAATACAGAGAAATTAAAAGCAGTGATTTCTAACCAGCAGCCCTTCACTGCTGATTTTACTAATTCCCTAAAATGGCTGTTCTGTCTTGTCACAGTGACTCAGTGAAATAGTAGTGCCACAGGTTGGAGGTTTTCTGGACCTTCAAGTGAAATGGGTAATCTTAGAGACAGTTTCACAGCTATCTATATTTTTTAATAGCCTTGGTGTGTTGACAGTTATACTTTGCTGTGTCTTCAGAATCCTTTGGGTATTGGCAGAGGCACCAAAGCAGTCCTTCAGAAAGTTTGGGAAGATTGCATTGAATGAACTGTGACAACTGGAAAAGCATTTGTAAATATTAGCCTAATTTCTCAGAAAATAATGGCCCATATCTCTCAGACATGGCAGGAAAAGGGGCTTTTTCTCCCTTAAAAAATGGTATGTTTTATGAAACATAATTATATGTGTATTGTACTAGTGAGTGTTCAGAATATAGGCATTTTAAAATTATTAGAGCACAGTAACCAGAGATCTTCTGGATTTTAACCTCATGGGGGAAAAGTAACTTCACTTTTTCAGAGTATGTTTTGCCTCAAGTTTCTTGGGACATCAGCTACTAGGACTGAATGTTGCTTTTTCAGTTCTTCGGAAACAGAGTACTTTCCTTCTGTCATATTCTATATAAAGTATGGCTGACGTTTTTCCTGTTTGTAAGGCAGGGACATTGCAGTCAGTTTTGAGTAGCTTATCTGGGAAAAAAAGGAATCACTGCTGAAGGTAGATATTGAATAAGAAAGACCAGGTGACTAGGAAATACTGTTAGCACATATGTGTTTTCCTGAAGCATAGTGTGTGCATATTTTTTTCACTTCTGAGTGAGAATAGTAATGACGGAAAACATACAGGTAAAATCATGAGTATTCCTCATTCCAGTGGTTTAATAGGAAAATCTATTGCAGGTAGAGAATAGGAAAACAGAATATTGGGAAATGTGCCCTCCAGTCACGGATCTTGTCTCTAGGCTCTTGTGAATGTCTTATTTTATTGATCTTAGATCTTCTAGGCAGAATGTGGAAGTGTGCTCTGAGCCACAATCAAGAGAACTGCTACCAGTTGGCTCTGGGACACCACACTCCTTCCCAGATTTCAGTTTTTGCTCGACCTACTGTGAGAGGGGCAGAGGGATGTTTGCCATGTTAACTGCGCTGATGGAAAATTAAAAGAAAAAAAAAAAACAGATCAAAATATTTTATAAACTCAATGTCAAGGTACTGTGAATTACAAGGAAAGGAAATTTGTTAGTGTCTTAGTTTTCATGTTGCCTACCCCCACTGTGTTACCATTTTTAGTCTGGCAGGTACTAACTCAATTCAAAAATACTGAAATTCCACTCAGGTGAGCATTACAGCTTGCTGTATATTTCATTTGCTCTGTATATTTCATTTGCTCTCTCAAAAGATAGTGACAAAGTTCTTAAATATTAATAAACTGGAATTACTTTCATTAGCATCAGAAATGTTGGGGTGAGCTGCTCTTAGTACTGCACTGTCCTGTCTGGCAGGCTGAGGGGATGAAGGAGGACAGAGTATGTCCCTGTTTTGGTCTCAGATGATGAAAATATATGTGTGCTGTAGGATGTTAGAAAGGTCAAGTTTTGGTCTGACTGTCCTGTTTGCAGATAAGCTCAAGTGATGAAAGCCATATTTTTCCTGTTATTGTGTCATGTCTAAATGGAAATAATGGATTGTTTTAATTATACCCCCACAGAGCAGCGACGTGGGTGCAATTAGGCTAGTGTAAGGAATAATCTTAACACTTGGAAAGTGAGCTACATGGATGTAAAACATGCATGTACAAGCAAGGATAGCACAGGGGTTCACTGCAGTGAGGCTGGGGCGTGGGAGACATGTACTGGGATATCTGAATGGTTTGAGAAACTACCTTTGCTCCTCCCAGTCTACACACTGCCCTGTCCTCTTGCAGCAGGCTGCTGCTGAACAGCAGCGGGAAACTCATGGCTCCATTTCGTGGTCTGAGCCTTGCCAGCTTCAGCAAATGGCTTTGGGTTGCAGGGGCATGGCTGGGAAGCTGGAAGTGTGCTCCTCCCCTCCTCACTCTGCCAGAGTGTTGGTAACCTCTGGGAAAGGGCTGAAGGGTGGCTGCCTGGGGTGTGCTGGTTCAGCAGGTTTCATCCCAGCTTCGTTGTGCCATGAAAGCTTACTTGAAAGGAATCATACCTCTGGGTGGCATAATGCCAAACAAAGGTCTGCAGCGAGGGCACGAGAGTAAGATCTCAAGTAAGGAGATATATAAAGCTTCACAGTTGTCCACTGCCTTGTAAAAAAGGCGAGTGCTGTGTGATGGGGCTGTCAAAGAAAAAAAAGGAATTAGACATCCTTTTCAAAGGAAATCAAAACTTAGAATTAGCAAAGCAATAAAAGCCTTCTAAAGTGAAAGCTGGAAACAATACATTTTTAATAAAATGGGCAGTTACTCTAATTGCTGCACCCCTACTGTTCAATTTCTTTTAGTGCCCTTATTCATTAAATTCAGCATACTTACACTTATTATTTACAGATGTATGCGTTTTAACTTGTTTATAGAAACCATGCCTTGCAGAAAGCTCTGGATGGTATAATACTAATTTGTGTTTATTGCTGCCTATAATATGCAATTTTAAAAACAATTAAAGATAGCGGTGGAGCTCATCATTGGAGCCAACCTCCAACTGCCCATGAAAAGTAAAATATTAGCGCCGTGTGCTGCCTTAAAAGGTTATAGGCCATTTGTAGTGAGTTGATAACATACCCATTAATGAAGAATTTACCTGTTCTTAAGGATTTTAAGCTCAGCAGTCTAGTTTCTAGATAATGTTCTAATGTATCCCATTTAAACATATGTGATGGAGTTCATAATTGCCCTTGTAAATGGGTATAGAAAGGAGGGTATATAAATCAATTAGTGATATCCAGCAGTGTGGCTGTAATACAAATTAATTGTAATGATAAGCATTTTAACTGCTACTCTACTAAGTTGAAGTAGTTTTGATCACTGAATTGGCTCTTGTTGAGTCACTCTATTAATTTTAAGATTTGAAAACACTTAAAGATCAAAATGTTCTGAACTAATGGTCCTAAAATTTGAGAAATGAAATGATATGTAAAATATTACACAGCCAGTCAGTTTTATGGCATTTCCAAAGAGAGCACAATAGTTTTATTTTGTCCATGTGGTACTGAACAACTGTGTAATAGTATTACATGATTGAAGATATTGAAACACTCCTTTTCTTGCTGGATTCAAGCCACAGCAAAAAGCCATGATGAATAGTGTTATAAGATATGTTGAACATACAGAAAATAAAAAATTTATTTGGCAGACATAGTAGTACCAAAAACTAGTACCAACTTGGATAGGAGGTGAGTTCTGAAGAATAAAATCATCCCTTTAGAATAATACTCTGAATTATTCTGTTTCAATGCTTGAAAAGACTTAAAAATAAAAATCCTCAAAACACTATAAAACATTTAATAACTACAAATGGAGACTTTATGACTTACTATAATATCTGGATGTGTATAGAGATTACAGCAACTATTTCATTGGCCTTGCAATTTTCATTTCTTACTGAGGATACTGGATCTGAGTTTTCTCCCATTTATGTTTACAAGAGTCTTTTTTTGGAATTAGTGGAGTAGCAACACTGTAAAACATAGCTGAAAAAAAGGATCAGACCCCTTTTATTTTTAAGTGTTTCTCCTTACACTGGGCCTTTTCTTAAAATTTTTGATCCTGTAGGGAAAGCACTGAATTTGTTACACCACATTTGTATCAATAGGCGACAGAAATAGGCTTCTTTTTCATAAAGAATAAGAGTTCAGAGTTCTCACCTTCTCTACATTTGTGTCTCTTCTTTGCCTATGCCACTTTATTCCACATAAAGATCTGACCATAGAAATTCACAGGTAAAGCAGCCAGGGTGTGAATTGTAAGAAAATTTCATTTTCAAAGGGAAATCTAACTTCACGCAGATGATGGCACAATTATGTATTTTTTTTTAAGGAAGATCCCATTTTTCAGTTTTGCAGTAATGCAGAATTTTCACTCGAGACTGATGTGGTTTTGCATGGCAATGGACAGGCAGAAAATCACCGACCTGAAAAAATCACAGAGCTAGCATCTTTCGGATGTTTTTCTTCAGTTTTCCATACGATTTATTTTTTTCATTTAACATGTTTTCTTTTTCATTTCGAAGGTAGGCTCCTAATACAAAGTGATGAGCTGCTGCCCTGTAAACTCTGCCTGCCAAACCCTGCGGCCATGCTGTCTCTACTCTTACTTTCACCCTGGCTCACTCAGGGTGTCTGCCTGGCCATTTATTTAGCGAAAGACGCTCCTGTTCTCAGTTACTAGCACGTCATTAAGTCTCGCTGTCTTGAGAGTAACACAGGTATAACCAGATGCAGTTCTTGGCCCTGATATAATTAATCGTGACAAGCTTTCTGCTTTCCACATTTGCTCAGGTGTAAATACATCTCTCTGGCTATATGGACACATAAACCCAAATGCAGAGCTGCTTTGCTGACATAACTGTTAAAAAAAAAAATCAGCCTGAAAAGCAGTATAATTTTCTTTGAAAAGGTGATGTTATACATACTACCTCAGGGTTTAGTGGAGCTGGTGCTTGAGAACCAGAAATTGCAAACCTATGGAGCAGCTGCAGCCTCCTCATTGTCCTTTACTGCTAACTGTAGTAAATATGTGTGTAGAGAATGTACTTGCAAAAAGTTGTGGCTCTGCTGGGAGAAATACCAAAAGTGGCTGCAGTGACAGTTTCCCCTGTGTACCTGTGGGACACAGCAAAAAGATGCAGCAGTTTCAGACAAAGGTTTTTTAGGGTGTTTTCTTTCAGAAATACCTGATTGTGTGTTGGTGATTTTCAGGTCATATCTACTTAATTTATAAGACTGCTAGATTCAGACTTAATATCTTGGTGGTATGTGAGGCTTGGACAGTACAGTCAAGAGCAGAGGATTTTTTGGCAGTGCACAGTTGCTGCCTTCAGGAGAGGATTCAGGATTTCTCTCAGACAAGTCCGTTCCCTGCTAAGGCACTCCTGTATAATTGTATATATGATGGTAGTCTTATAGAAAGCTGATTCTCAGGTGGCTGCAGAAATCAGAAAATAAAGGCAAGATTTCATCATCACTCCTGAGTTCTCTGCTGAGAGCAGCAGTGGCTCTTGGAGGCAGGAGGCAACCAGCCCTGTCCTGTCTTACAGTGGGCAGGTGAGTGGGGTGCACATGCAGACTTGGGGATGCTTCAGAGCCCCTGCTTCATAGCCAAGCACAAACTTTACAGAATTCCCTGCTTTGTCATGTATCCCATATGAAACCTAGAGCGAGACATGTAAGGCTATATTTTGAGGACACTGCTTAGTGCTGTAGACAGCTTAAAAAAAAAATCCCAGTTGGGTACTGCTTGCATTTTTCTAGGAATTTATGATGCAAGCAAATAAAGCTCTTTCACTGTCAGTGCTTCTGTTTCCTGTCTGTAAAGTAAGAATAGCTCTTCCCTTATCTCACTTAGGTGTTACAAAGGTAAAAATACCAATGCTCATGGATTATTCACGTACTGGAGTGGCAGGGACCATGCTTGTAGATCAGATCAGCGGAAAAGAGAAGGATCTTCCACACTGCTAAATATGGTGGAACCAGAAGCAGTGCTGGTGCTGCTGTGTGGCCAGGGACAGCAGGGTCTGAGAAGAGCCACTCAGGGAATCTGTGCAGGAATGTCACTCTGGAAGATGTGCTTGCAGGTGGGGCTCCTGGAGTGCTTTATTAAATGCCAGCATAAAGTCATGTCATCGAATTGCCATGTTAAACTAATGGATTGATAAAGAGGCCAAATTGTGTCATAACAGAACAGTATGTTACATAAGAATCTCTACTCTTCAATGGGCAACTGATAGAGATTATTTGGGGGAATAATAAAGTCTGTGAATAAGTTAGCTGCTAAATAACAGAAATTATATTATGAAGGTAGAGCGGAAAAATAACCAGAAGATAGATGCTGTTGTCATCTAACTTAGAACAAAAAAATCTGGATAGCTCTGCTATGCTGGTAGTAGGATACTAAACTGTTTCTTGGCCCTAATCACCTGGTATGAATACGGGTTTCAAAGGGCTATACTGTTGTATGGCCAAGATCAGTATCCACTGACTCCACTGACTTATGTTACATGACTCTGCTGGTTAACATTACAGATTTGCAACTGAAACTTGGCAATTTTGTTGATGAAAGGCATGAAGGAATATGATGCAGCTCTCTCTCTCCTAGTTCTTAACTGGGGAAGATGCAGCAAACAAGTGTAAACATTTTTTTTCTGTCACTTGACAAGTACAATTTGGTGTATATGCAGCGAGGCATTTGTTGAATATGAAGCTTTTGTTTTTTTAATCATACGTTAAATTTAGTCTGTGTTTTAACATTGAAATGCTTCAATGGTTAAAAGGAAAGCGCTCTAAGGACCTGCTTTGCAAGTAATGTCTCCTCTCAAGGCTGTGGAGGCCTTTCAGGGTTCATTCTTTCAAATATCTTTTGACTTGGCAGGATCATGATCATTACCATTATTTGAATTGGAGTATCACTGGAAAGTCCTGCAGCGCCAGTTACTGTACAGCACATTCTGAGGCCCTGCCCAAAATAGTGCACTGTCTAAATGCATGAGATGCAGAAGGGTGGGGGAAGAAAATACTGTCCTGATGGTATGTCTGGCTGCAGTGGAGCAATGGCTAAATTTGTACTTGGAACTTCATTAGGGTGAGGATATCAGAGCAGAGAGTGTGCTTCACTGCTTCTTGTACTCTGAGGCGAGGGCAGAGTTCAGCAGGACCCCTCTTCTCCCAGACGCTTTGGGACACAAGCCAGCTGTCCCTATCGCTCTTTAGCTGACAAGAGTTGTAGCAGCAAAAGTACTTCAGCTTTAGAGAACTCCTGCCAACTCGGCTGTGCCTATCGGGACTTGCACCTTGTCTGAGATAGTTTTGGCAGCAGCAGCCCATGCCCTTTGCATGGCCCTTAAAGTGCCCTGGGTCTGAGACTCCTTTTAGGTGACCTTGCATGCAGTTTTGTCCATTAGTCCAGTCCTTGCAGAGCGGGCTTCTGAGCTCCGTAACCTTTACCTCTTTCTAGTTCTGTTGTTATTTTAATCATACTGTATGAATCCTGAGCAGCACATAGTGGAAACCTGTTAGATACTCTATTCGCTTTTAAAGTAACAGAAAAGGATCGTTTTTGATTGGGCACCCTCAAAAAGAAACAAGGTCATGGAGTTTCATCTTCTGATGTCCCTGTTGAAAGTAGAATGCCCCTTTTCTGACTTAATACAAACCAGTAGACTTTAAAGGGTTTCTTTGGCTTTCTTCCATAGTACCACCCTTTTTTTAAGGTCAATCTGGTAGAGATGCATGACTTGATTAAAATAAATGCTTCAAAAATTGTAACCAAGAATTAAAATAGAATAAATATATTTAACGTCATAGCTTTAAGGCAGATGTGTGCAGATACAAAGACATAAATAAAAAAGAAACCTCAAATGTGGAAAACAAAGCTTCTTAGGTACTTCTGAAAATCCTGGTAATAATATCTCAATCTGCAGTTTTTGTAGGTTTTAATCCAGGTATGTTGTGTTCACTTGTAATAAAAACCATTCCTTCTCGAACTTCGATGCATACCCAGCTCTATAAGGAAAGATTTTTGACTGTGGTAATTTGTTCTGTGTTGATTAACATTTGCACATGGCTTCCCCTGAGCCTTTTCCTCGGTCCTCCTGCCCTCAGCCCACTCCACCTCCGTGCATCCACCCTGGGGGGAAAACAAGATCCAGCACAGCAAGTGCCAGTACTGAAGTAGTAGCACAACTTCTTTGCTTTGTGCTTTTATTCTTTGCAAGGGAGAAAATGGGAGTCTTCCCACAAGGGGAGACTTTGTTTTCCTCTTTCTGTTGTCTGTGATCCCCACCTGTTGTATATATGGTAAAAATATCTGGGACTTATAACCCAGCAACAGTACGCAGCTAGAGTCATGTGTGACCGGGTCAAACACACACTCGCTGGAGGGTCATGGCCAGGTTACTAAGTCAAGGCTGGCAAGTCTCCACGATAATGTTTTCTTTCTCTCTCACTCTTTTTTTTTTTTTTCTTCTCCCCTTGTCTGTCTTCCAAACAAGAGTTTAAAAAAACCCAAACCCTCATAACAATGCAAACTATTTAAGCATGACAAATTCAAAGAAGTTTTTTATTAAAAAAAAAAAATGGAGGGGGGGGCAAAGTCAATGATATTTTGGATTTAATTTTATAGTATAGTTTTATGTGGCACATGAAAGAGAGAAATTTGTATTGAAACAATTGAGACCCACTTTCCCAGTTCCTGGCTCTTTCCTGGAAGATGATTAAAAGCAGACTTTTTTTTCCAGACGAGACATAAAAATTAAATGATCTACAGTATATAGTTATTTTTTCAAATGTTTGGAGGCTTATAAATAACTTCTACAATGAAATGCACACATACAAGCAGCAGAGAATCTGGTTCTAATTACTTGTACTTTAGTTGAACTTTGGCGTTTCCTTTGACTTTCTGCCTAATGTATGTGAGCTGAGTGCCTTGCACTCCTGCAGTGAATTCACAAAAAAAAAAAAAAAAAAAGAAAAGAAAAGGCAAAAAAATCCAGACTCTTGTTGGTGCCAACAAAAATGAGGGTTAACAGAATGTTTTGACCAAATGCAACACTTTGCTATTCACCCTAATTAGCTGAAATTGCGGCTTCCCACCAGGGACCCTGAGCTCAGTATTCAAAATTCCCTTGAGGCTATCCAGGAAATGCCATTTGCTTTACAACTTCTTATTCTTTTAAAACTCAACTGTCCAAAGTGTGCATTAACATGCAAGCTTAATAATCTGAGCTTCTAGGAGAACATGAAGCATTTTGCAGTGCCTGCCTGCTTCTTGTTGGTCTCAAAATAAAATACCTTCTCCATCTGTCAACACGGTTTAGCTGGCAGTAAATTAGCTCTCAGAAAGCACGCTGTGCTTTTAAAGATCTTATCTGCTACTTTATCTAACCTTTAGAAAAATTTCAGACATCTTAGGAATTGTGAAGTGACCGATTGTTTGAGAGTCCCTGTGTGCTTAAGCTGCATTCAGGTGTTGGGTGACAGCACCAGGCTCTGTTGTCTCAGGTGAGTAGGGATCCTGAAGTGTCACATCTCATACGACAAGAAAGCAGGGGAAGGAAAGAAGCTGCATTTTTTTAATTCTCTTTTCTTCCCCCTTGAATTCTTCCTAAAGTTGTAGGACTGCTTTAAAAATGCTTCTTCTGGAAAAGTCAAGTATCCACTCCCCATCCTTTCTCTTTTTCCTTTTTGCTTGCGTAGACATGCATAGAGGAGAGCAGCTTCTGCTGTCATGCATCCATTAGCTGTCAACATGTTGCAAAAATAGCACTTTATACCTGCTGAGCATGGGTTGCTACAGATGCCTGCACAGGACTTCTGCCCAGGCACTTTTTCACATCAAGAATTACAAAAACTAAATCCAAGGAAGAATAGTAAGTCGGAAACTGGAGTAAGAGTCAAGCATGGCTTGAACCCAGGTTCAAGCTTCTCTAGAAAACTGCATACCTTGCCTGTAGTCAAAAGTGAATGTGCCCAAACTGTGTTTTATTATATAAAAACACACCATCAAGACACCCCCCCCAAAAAAAAAAAACCAAAAACAGAAACAACAACAACAAAACAAAAACAAAGACCAACCAACAACAACAACAAAATGAAACACCCAAAACCTATCAACCAAAAAAACTAACCAAGAAACCAAACTCTCTAGACAGTTGTTCAGCTAATGCAAGTATTATTTTTAGTAGATTAAGTCATTTTAGTGGCACAGGTATATGGTTGCTTTAGGGAGGATCTTCTGATTTCTATTGGCTCCTTCCTTATCATATAACTTTTCAAATTGTCCTGAAAAATATTCTCTAGCAGTACTTTCAACACTTCACTTGCTGTGTTGTGTATTTATGAACTGAGTTGGTTGCATAATCTCTTCTGGATATCACAAGCTCCTGTTTTTTCTACAGTGCCTGACAGACCTCTCTGGTGTACAATACTGTTTGTGGTTGGAACATTACTATTGGATGCTGGTGCTTGTTTAGGATGAATTGATGAATAAACAGAAGTGTATGAGTATTATTCCTGAAAGGCTGCTTTCCCCATACTGAAATCACAGAAGGATTGCAGGAGAGCAGTTGTTTTATTGAATGACACAACCTTGTTTTCCCATGGGGGGCCTAAAAGCTGCCTTTTAGGTGGACCAGGAGAGTTGAATGAGCTAATACAAAACACATTGTCTGTTGGTATTGGAGTTTTAAAGCTAAAATTTTATCATTCCACAGTGTCATTGGAAGCCACCATAATTCATGTATGAGCATGAAATAAGGCAAGGAATGTTTGAGGCTTCTCAAGGGCATTTGATGAATCTAACTTTAATTTAGAGGTACTAATAGATTATTGATTCAAGCAGGGTGGCTGTGCAGAGATCAATAACAGAGCACTCTCTATCTCTCTTAAATGCCAAAAATTACTGTTGAAAAGAAATTATCATTCTCATATAAGTTTTCATTAAGAAAAAGCTTCATTAAAGTTTTCTTGGTGCAGTAGGAACACATAGATGCTTGCCAAGTGCAGTTTATTTAATATTGAAAAAGATGACTGTAGTTCTGGACATTGTCTTAACGTCACAATTTATGGAGCCATGTTATTTGACTTATTTTAGTTTTCTGGTTTTTTCACAGCCTCCTTATCGTTAGATATATAAATAAATTGCAAAGGTATTTCCTTGCTTAGATCAGAGCCTTTAATACTTTACTCTAGCATTTATTTTCTTCTCAAGAAGTGTTTGTCCTTGAAGTCAATACTAGCTTAACCCAAGGAAAAAAGGCAGAAAGGGGTCCTTCTCTCACGGGTAATCAGAGGTTGCCTCATGTGCTGTGATGCCCTCTGTGAATTCAGCAACACACGGGTTGACAATGAATCATGAGTTTAATACAAATGTATCATCGTTGTAATCTGAAAAATATCATGTACAGTAAATCTTGTCTAAGATTTTTCCATTGAGTAATATTCTTTAGGGCCTGCTGTTAGTACTCTGGAGATTTAGCTCTGTTGATAGTGCCTAATATTTCTGGCTAGATCTGAGTTCACAGATCCTGTCATTCCTGTATATCTGTTGAAAAGTTAGAGGGATTTATCTGAGAAGCAGCAGACGGCTAGGTGAAACATGAAAATGTATTGCACACCCACAATAAACGTGAGGAATGATGACAGCATATCACAGAAAACTAATGCAGATGTTTTGGAAAGATGTAGTTCACATGTCTTATCTTACATCGTAGAGCTTTCACGTCCTTTCCCTGAAAGGGGTTACTGGCTTTTCAACAGGCTCAAAACAAATGACCATCTAGAAATATTAAGGCAATAAAGGGATGTGGGGGTCATAATATATAAGTAGCTTTTTCTCCGGGATGGTTTCCTGATATACAGGTCCTAAGGTAGGTAAGGAAGTGTTGCTGGGTTGTGATAGTTTTACAGATTAAAAAAAAAAAAAAAAAGAAAAGGACGACTTGCAGATTTGAAAAAAAAAGAAAAGGACAACCTGTTTAGGTAATTTTCACTTCAGGTCTCTCTCTCTCTTCACTCTCTTTACATATATCCTGAAATGTGCTGCTGTCCTGCTAGGTCAGAATTGCACACTGACCTAGAAAAAGGCAAGATATTAAAAAACTCTCCCAAGATTAGGTACCAATTGCAGTTTCCCTTAAAGGCTGATATCCAGCCTGCACACATGGCTGCTATACAATTCAATCGGCTAAAACCAGACCAGGAGGTCAAAGCTGTCCTTTTTGGGAGCCTGGTAAGATTCATGCCCTACATCTAAATTATTGGGTACTTTAAAATGCAGTTTTGAGGCTGTAGGATGTAGTCCTGCCGTTATTTGCCTTGCTTAGCTCCCTTTCAATTTTGCTAGGAAAGACAAATTAATGGTTTTTTATGGAAAGAAAGGTATGGGTCAGGTTGATACTTAAAATATGGTTATATATGGTAATTTATTAAAAATTAATATGAATCATTCAATTTTTTGTTTTTCTTTTGTAGCAGTTGAAACTCAGAGCACCAGTTCTGAGGAACTTGTTCCGAGCCCTCCTTCACCACTTCCACCCCCTCGTGTTTACAAGCCCTGTTTTGTTTGTCAAGACAAGTCATCTGGATATCACTATGGTGTCAGTGCTTGTGAGGGATGTAAGGTGAGTGCCATCATCTCCCTTTCCTTTTCTAGGGCTGCATTTCATCTTAGGAGAAGGATAAAGCAACCCAGTTTGGTGTGACTTGATTGTCTTCAGGGACAGCTGTAACTTTCTTGTATGAATTAATTCTGATTCATGACTAAAGACAAGTAAATTACCATCATTCTTGGAATTAATTCCCTTCATAACTTCTGCCAAATATGTCTTTCAGGAACTTCCTTAACTATTGACTCGCATGTGAATGTGGTCATAGATGTAGACATGATCAAAGAATAAATGGAAAACATTTTGAGACTCTTCATTGTACATCTGTAGGTCAGATATTCCCTGAGATCTCACATGGCCTTTGGCTGCTCTTGGCCTTTTTCTGTGTACTTTTACCTCTCTGTACTCAGGGGGTGGAATTTGGGAACAGGATCTGATCATCTGGAAATTTTTGGTGTAGTCTCTAGCTATGTGACTAATCTCAAATCAGTTTGGGAATTTGAGGATTAGCAGGTTTGTATTTGTAAAATTTAATCTGTCAGACATCATTGCTGGTTCATCTGCCACCTGCCTTGCGCTGCTGTGATTGTCAGAGCATGAATTGATGGCTGTCCGTAGGATGCAATAATAAAGCACACCACTCAAAAGTAGAATATACCTGCAGAGAAGAAATTTTAGCTACACCTTATTCGTGTGGCAATTATTGGAGGTGTGCACACAGTGTGCACTTCCATGCATGCAAGGAAAAAGGTAGAGTGAAAAATGGGAAAGAATGATATCATAGGGCAGATGCTCTCACAGATAAATTTGTTAGCATACCCTAGTGCAATGATCTTTCTTAACAGTTAAAGAAAAGACCTATGATTTTCATCCTTTAGCTTAAAATAGATGTGTAGTGTTTAGTACAGTACTAATGCATTCTGAAAATGTGACAGGTGCTATAGCCATATAAATAAAGTTCTTAGAATAAATTAACAAAAAAATTTTGCGGGTTTATTTTCGTGAAATGGTATATTTTTCAGATAGTGTGCAGTTAGCCATTTTTACTTTATCATTTGAACCTTCAACTTCTTCCATTTTAGTGGCCTTTTTTACTTACGTAAGATATCATAGTCCTGGGTTTGTCATTAGACAAAATACTAAAGGATTGAAATCTGGTTTTCCCCCTATTTTATAACTGTTGAGACTGAATTAGTGAAAGTAACTTCTTAATCTCACCTCAATTTTAGAACCACTTTCTGGTGGTGAGGTTTTTGTTGGATGTCCTGTCTGTATTTTTTTCTTTTAGATACCCCGAAACGATCAAAATTTAACTGTTTGTTAAGAACAACTATGGAAAGAATATGCTGCAGCTGATTTCCTTAAGTAGGAAATCTCATACTCAGATGCTAACATGCAAATGCTGGTAGTGTAACTTGCTCACCCACGTTACCTCTAAGAACAGGCATAATTGCAGACTGTGGCAGAAAGGTGACATGTCCCTAAGAGTTCATTCTTTTTGAAAAATATCAAAAAATACACTGTAGGACTTCTACTGGCCTACTGCAAAGCATTTTCATAAATAATTAAAGCAAGATCTCACTTGTCAAAATACATGAGGAAATCCATCTTGTAATGTGTTAGCCATTACTGAACAAGAACAGAAATATTATCTTCACCTTTTTGCTGATTTGCAAGATGGGGTAATTCAGCACTTAACGATAGCTGATGTAAAAAGAAGAAGAAAAAAAGATTAGCTACACAAAGCCTGTCAGTCTATGAGAAATAACAAGATTCCAAAGTAGTAACTTGGCTGCTTGAGACTGGTAATATTTGAGTTTGTTGATGTTAGCTCTGCAACAGGTTGGACTAAGGTTTTTATGGAATCTCCTCCATGGATTGAACCAAATTCCTTAGCGAATGCTAGGAAATGGCAAGAACATGATGTGGCTGCTGAATCAACCACAGGTTCCTTTGGCGGACACTCAGGTGCTACATGTGCTGTTGAATGTTGTCTGAGCTGGATGTCAGCAGAGAGCAGACTGCAACACCAGAAGCCACCTCAGAAACCTGTATTGCCAGTTTCCACTCTTCCTCTGAAGAATGTTATCCTTTTCTCTTGAGCTCTTTTTGACTGTTTGGTTTATTTTTCTTTTCCTTCATCTTTTTACTTGCTTTCATACTGTCATCAGCTGTTGGTCCTGTACCTCAAGAAAACTACCACCTTGAACTTCTGATTTGTGTCCATACAGGCTTCTGCCTGTTCTCAAGTCTGCTTTCCTCCTCTGTTCTCAATATCAGTACTTCATGCACCTCTTTTCTTTATAGCCTTCTTTGTACATAAATTAGACAGTTGCTTTGCAAGTTTCAGTGAGCACTGAGCACTGCTGTTTGAGGAAGCCTTCTCTCCTGTGGATCTCTGCCTTTCAGTTGATTAACCTAAGTTTATTGGAGAGCCTGTGCTTCACTGAAGGCTTCTGCTTTGCATGGAGCAGCAACTTCATGCTCATTCTCTGTTAAATCAAGGGAGCAATAATAATAAGGAAGAATTTGTGTTACAGCCTTTTGTGTAGTTAGGAAACTCAAATTCATTACCCCTTTACCTTGAAGACACATTTCCATGCAATTTGAAAGAGCTGTTTTCTTCAAGATTTGTCACTGTAGCTGACCAGCATATTCAGAAGCTGTTGGGATGGGGAGAGGCAATCTCATTCCATAAGAAGCTAAACTAAAATATTTAACCAATCCCTTTCTTTCTCTTTTCATCTGACTGTGTTGCAATTTTCTCCTTTTTCACTTCTATTTTCCCTTCTTCTTTCTTCATCAAATTTGCAATCTTCATTCTGTGATGTTAAATCTTAAATTCACTCATTTTTTTCTCCTGCATTTTCACCTTCCGCTGTTCTTAGGTTCTTTTCTCAAGTCTTTTTCTTTTTTCCTTTCTGACTCATTTACCTTTCACTTTGAACTCCTGGCAGTCTTGTTTCCCAAGGGAAACACAAATGGAAAACTCTGCTCACATCATATTTACCTAATTAGGACCCTGATATTTTGTTTCCCTGTGCCGGCCTTTACATTTGTTTTCTTCTAGTTTTCTCTCTGTTTCTGTCTCTTTTGCCTTTCACCTTTGAGCTCCAGTGAAGCTGCTGCCACAGCGATCATTATTAGTTGTCATCTAATGCAAGGAACAGTTTTCTGTCCACCAGGTTTTGGGTTGATGGCTGCCTTTGATTCATCAGGCTTTCTTTTTCCTGTCTTTCAGGGCTCTTTCCCTGCTGACTTTTCAATGTCTCTTTAAATGGCTCTTTATCCACTTCCTGATGCCATTCCCCAAGGTTCAGTTCTTTGGTTTTCTATTTAGAAAAGCATTGTTTACTGACCTCTTTTTGTGGTAGACCAATGGGGGATGTCATGGCAATATTCTGCTTATAACAGGTATATTTTTAATTGAGACCTTCCAGCCAGGAGCCCTTGGAGAGCTGTGGATGGTGACTATGACCTTGTGATGTTCAATTTGGGAAACACTGTGCTGTAAATTTTATCTTCCCTCAGCTACCACCAACTCTTGGATAATTTCCAAAGTACTCCTCTCTCTGACTTCTCTTCCCCCATCTTTCCCTGGTGTGTCATCTTGCTCACCTCTCTGCTACCTTGGACACATAGTTCAGGAAGACAGAACTTTCCGCCCTCTCTTTGTGTCATCACCAACTATAATGTCAGTTCTTTCAGACATCTTGCCATGATGACATCATTTCTGATCTGTAGTATTCTCTTTTACCTGATCTGTTTTCATTTTTCCTCCAGAATCTGAGAATCTGGCTTTAGCTGTCTTAATTGTCAAACCATTGCTGTGGTCTTCTCACATGGGATTGGTGCCTTCTCCTGTCCTTTCTTCCTCTTTTCCCACTCACTGTCATCCTTGATTCTTATTTTTCCAGGTATCTCAGAACAATCTCCTAACCTGCTTTGTCAAATACTTTAGTGACCTTGCTGTCTTATTCATTACTGAAGTCTTCAGTACTGTGCTGTAATAGGAAGACTGTTCTGTGGCTTGTGTTGATATATTAATCATTTAAGGTTTTTTGAGTATGGAGTATTTCATAAAAGGCACTTGTCAACCACAGTGAGAATTTCAAAGTAGTTAAAAAATCCCAAAAACATGCTTTTGTGTTTATTTCTGGGTTTTACACAAAACACAGAAGTGTGTGTGCCTCATACCTGGTGATAGGCTTTCTGTATGTGTTTGAGTTTCAAAATCAAACTGATCTTCACAGTGTACTTGTATTTTGTAAGAAAAATTCCATAGACATTCCATCTTTTTATGTGTAAAAGAGTACATTGACAATATTCAGCTTATTTACAGTTTTTCCATTTTGTAAACAGCATGGCATCTCAGAGGTGGGTTTTGCAATCTACTTATGTTGTTTCATGACCTCACTTACAGACTTCTGAGATTTTTCTGTTTTTTCCCCCCAGTCTCTGGGTGTTGCTAGACAGCAGGCAAACAAATCCCATTGAAAATGAGCAATTTAGATTTATCCAGCTGGTGCAAGTGGTTATAGGGCTGACTCTCACCAAACACTCAGCTCTTTGGTCCTGACTTCAGTCGTTGTTGTGGCCGGGTTTGCAGAAAGGGGGACTGAGAGTAGTGGGCTGGATTCCCCACACAATGCCATCATTGTGTGGGTGAGGAGGAGAAGCTGGTGTTCTGGCAGCTTCAGCTGTCTCTGAAAGCCTTGTCTCTTGTTCTGGGCATTTAAAAGACGGCATTCCTCTGCTGACAGTCCTGCCTGGATTACTGGCTTGAATTCGGTAGGCAGCAAAGATGCCTAGAGCAGTTTCATGGGAGAAGACAGCGCAGCATATAAGAGGGTAGGTTCACGGTCCAGCAGTTTTGTCTGAATGATGAAGATGCCTCTCTGCCTGTTATTGATGCTAACAGACAAAAATGTAGATAAATCTGCTTCAATACTGAGTGATCCCAAGTTGCCCTTTATCATAAAATAAGGATAGCTTTCCTTCCATCAGAGTTTTCATATAGAATCACATCTAATGTGGGATCATTAAATTAAAAGGGTAGCCTCATTTAATACATTCTCAAGGGTCTTCAGCTCTGAAAATATGTCTGTTTGTTTGACATATTCTTGACTGAAATATATGTTTTTATTGTGGAAAAGACTTGAAGCAGTATGAAAAAATAGGCTTTGATATAAACCTTGACATTCAGGTCTGTAATTCTGTAAGACTGACTCCCCATAAAAGGCAAAATACACACAGAGGAAAAAAATAGAGAAAATTAAACCGTTTTTGCTTCATTTAAATTTGTTGTTAAGCTTAAGATGTTAAGCTTAGGAGAAAAGCTGTCATTTTGTTACAGTTTTAACTTAATCACTTACAGATGCAGCGCAGGGCAGTCCCACCACTCCAGGCCCAAAATTACTTGCCTAACTTTGAAGGCTGGGCTTTCTGCAGTCTATTAAGAGAGAGTGAGAAGCTCTTCTGATTGCTGATTCAAAGCATCTAAACCAGATCTGCTCTGGGTCACCCCCTAGAACAGCTTGTCCCCATGAGCCTTTGGGTTAGGCACCCAAGCACAACTGTGTTAATGTTCTCTGATACAAAGTTCCCTATGATTATGTCCCTCTGGAGGCTGAGGGGCTTGGGGTTTCCCTGTTGCAGGCCATGAATCCTTGATCAGCATTGGTACAACAACTGGTTTACAAAATGCTGCACAGAGAGAGAAAGAGAGAGAGGAAGGAACTGGGTTTCATTTTATTTGTTTGTTTGAAATTTGATGGCAAGAGTGTTATTTCCACCCTAAATGATATCATGATTCTATGATATTATGCTTTGGTCTGCGAGAAATGTTGCTGAGAGAACCTAAAATATTTTATGGATTGTTATAGAAAAGTTCCCTTTATGGAACAGTGTCCTTTGGGACAGATGCCTTTTCCTTTTAATAATGTCTCTTACATCATGTGAGAACAGATTTGCATTTTCTTGGGCAGTTCTGGGATTGTGGAGGGATCTTAAGCAGCAGTTCTTTTTGATAACACCACTCTTGCACATGTTACCTTCTAGCTATAATATAATTATGTTTAAGCCTATATTTATGCCTCTTTATGGGGAATTAAGGATCCAGACATAGAATTTTCTCAGCTATTTAGCAGTAAAAAATAAAAGCACACTTCATAAAGCTAGCTAACTAACATTCCATGTATTTATTTGGTTTTGTTTTCTTGGCATGTTTTAATCACCTGCAACTGAAACAGAAAATAAGAAATGTAAACTTGAAAATATATGCACAGTATGATTTGTATCGGGGAAAGAAGTAACATTGTTTGCAGCAATGCAATGGGAAAAGCTTCTGTTGATTCAAAGAAAAATATAGATCAGCTTGAATGATCAAGCTGTATTCGTCTCCATTTAGGTTGTGTTAGCGACAGTGCCAGCAGTAGAGATGCGTGCTGTCATCCATGCACAGCTATGAAAAATTCCTCAAATCACAGAAAATTGCTCCTAGTTTCAGTTAAATCAACAATACTTTTTAGAAGGTGAAAAATGTATTTCAAAATACATTTCTGCATACTATTAATATAATCTGATCTTAAACTGTAAGCACTTTGTAGCATAGCAACATTCCAAGCCATTCATTTGCAGAAAGCAGTGCCATATGCAGACAGACACTAAATGAGCTGCAACTGCTTTAAATGTAGTACTGAAACCCTGGAAATTTTAATCATTTTGTGCTATCAGAGGAGACCTGATTGTTTTAATGCCATCCTTGAAATTTTAGCTTTTCAGATTACAAACCCAAGAAGGTCAGGTGCCCCGTGAAAAAGATGGTATCTATTTCAGTAAATTCTTAATTCTTTTTGGTTTTGATTTTGTTTCTTTGTTTGGAAGATAAAAGTTTTGACAGATCCTGAATTCATTTTAAAAGATGGGAAGCCTGTATTAGTTGGAAGCACTCTGAGAACAAGCAAACATGATGAAATAGGTGGGATTGGGAACAAAAAAGTTTCTTTACCAGGTTTATTAAAATCTCTGTCTGGGTTGTGTGAATGCCATAAACAAAGAAATAAAATTACTTCCTTACCACAACAGGTAGCAAAAATGTAAATTGTGTTGTGTGCCAAATGCCAAATATGCTTTCCAGTTTTTTGCACCCAGGTTGTGGGTTATAGCTCAGCTGCCCCCCTGTGCTGGGCTTCTGGGAGCAGAGATGGACAAAGAGCAGCGGTGTCTCCATGAGGGTACAGCACCTACATCCACAGCTAATCTTCCCCTTACCCTGCCCCTTGTCATAAACCAGGGGTTCATCTTAAACTGTGAGAATAGTTGTTTTTTTACTAATTACTGTAATTTTTTCTGGCAACCATGCTGATGCTATGAAAGCACAGAGATTACCCCAAACTGACTTTCTAACTGTGCTAACACCCCTGCTTCACTTCTTTATGAGCATAAGGGCTAATGTCCTGTGGAAACAGGAACTGGAAACTACTCTCTTATTTTCCATGAACTGTCACATAACAATGTATAATTGTTTGGCTTAAATCTTGCACTCCATTCTCTCATAAAATTCCTGATACCATCAGTGAAGGCTGTCTCAAAACAGAACAGCAATGTCTGACTCTTGAGCTCTGGTGTGTTTGTGACCAGCCACATTTTGGGGCACAGCTTTGCAGTGATGTGTACCTGGAATGTTTCTGGTAGCAAGTGGTGTTCCTCCTGCAGGCAGTCATCTCCTGTGGACAGTTTGTGTACAACTGTCCCATTTCAGAGGCCAGAAGGAGATACCTAAGGTAGATGTGGACTTTCCCATTGTATGCCAGCAAGCCATAGTGCCCATGACTGTTTGCAAGAGCATTTCCTAATATAAATGTAGCCTTCATGCCTGCTGACCTTGCACATCTTTTCAGAATCTTTGGGCACTAACTAGTCCATAACAATTACGTTTTTATCGTTGTTGTTGTTATTAACAAACTAAAATTGTTGTCTTCCTCTTTTGGCAGTGTCCATGCCTTTCCCTGTTTTGGAATATTCACTGTAAAAATAAGAAACTTCAAATTTATATGTGTATGTACATGTTGTTGCTGGAATTGAATCATATTTTCTCTCCCCACAATGGATGGTAAAGAGTCCTTGTAGATGTAGTTGTAACATTTCCATCCAGCTTTCACCTGCCCATAGCTGATATGGCTTATTAGCAAATGGCTGAGGGAGCTCTGGCTCACACTGGATCAGTAATGTGTGTGTGGTTTGCAACACCTTCAGCAGAATTAAGTACATTATATCCACGTGTAAAAGTTCTGTCTATGCAAATCACACCGTGAGGTATGACCAGAGACGCCAGAAGAGGTGGGCTGCAATTCAGGCTAGCACACTTCCCTGCTGAGAAGTTCCCTGCTTTGCATGCAGGGAATGTGGAGTGTGTTTTTATTTTCCTGTCACTAGGTTCTAATGGGTTTTACTTTTTCAATTTTCTTCACTAGAAAGAGGGAAAAACCTTTTATTTTGTTCTCATCTTGTCAATCAATTTCATACCTCTCCATTAGTTTAAGGACCACATGTGGCCTTTAATTATAGTTGTAGAGTACAGGCTGTTCTGTGCACACTCCACAAATTGTACAAGTGTAGGAAAAAATGCAGCTTTCCACCGTATTTAACACAATATTTTGTAATATGGTCTTTAAAAGTATTGTTTACAGATGTAATCCAGCAAATAAGAAAATAGGGATATCAGTACAAACATCTCAGAAATTAAATACTGTGACATTTTCTGATAACAGTACTAGCCTATTTTTTTTATACTATGCCATATTTATGAAATTACAAATGTGTAAAATTACAATGAACTAACTTTTATTTTCTAACTGTGGAACTTTAAAAAATCTGGTTAATGAAAGGTTGATAGAGAATTATATACAATTGATTTGTTGGATGTAGATTTAGGATAGCTTGCTGCACCCCATAAGAAAGTGCACTGTTTTTCCTGCTGGAAAAAAGAATAGAATAGCTTGCCAAGAGTAGTTCTGGCTGAGTGTGATTTTGGTGGTGGTGAGATGGTTGAGGTCACTGCTGTTCTTGCTTTAGTCATCTTTTCAAATTGCAGTTTGATTTTTTCGTAGCAAGTACTTAGAGACTTTCTGATTTGCACATCTTTGAGAAGTAAATCCAAAATTAAAGGGTTTCATAATGGTAGAAAATGGAATAAATAATTGTCTAATTCTGTTCACACTTATTTATTAAATAGATATTCAGGGGCTCTTTGTTTGCTACAATTTTGGAATTTACTTTGAATTATACACCTATCTATATTTTCTGGTTATTGTGAACCATCACCCAGTTTGTAAATGGTCAGCTTCCCAATTTTCAGAAATACTTTGGCCGTGGAAAGTAGCCTTCCATTTCCATCTGCACTTGCTGACTGACCTGATAATGGAAACAGAGGTTCTTTCTAATCCCGAATGAAGTGTTCCTTTGAGAAAATTTCATAGAGGGGTATTTGCTTTAGATTCTTCTGGAAATGGAGAGCAATTGAATTTGCACCATGGGTCCCGGTGCTGGTCTTCAGATTTGTGGAGCTGGTCTTTGTCTGTGCTATAGCAGAAAAGACAACTGGATGTAATTTTCCAAGATTCAGTATTTCCAATGAAGTCAGCTTTAGGGATTCTTTATCCAATTTGTTTATAATATACATTCTTCTTTTTCTTCACCCTGTAAAACAAAACAAATGCCTTACTAAAAAAATTCTTTCACTTTTGAGTACCCGTTCAAAAGAGCAGAAAATGCCAAAATTGAGGTTACAGCCTATCTTTCTTTCTTTGTATCGAGATTGTACTGTAGTCTTGAGATATGGGTACCTTGTCTTCTGAGAATCATGTAAATTATATACATGTTGTATCCTTCTTCGTTATTATTCTTATTAACTGTCCACAGACTTGGAGCCCTTGTGATAAATATATATGCAAATTCATTCTTATTATTTCAGAGGAACTTCCCGTATACAGGGGACGCCTTTAGGCATGATACTTGTGCATCTCAGTACTCCTGTTATGAAAACTTGTAGTGTTAAAGAAGTCATGCACCCAATTCTGCAATTGGTACTTTTGGTATGTTGGCATGGAAACTGTTAAAGTGGTGTGCTTCTGCAGCTGGTTTGCCAAATATTCAAAATCCCTACTCATAAATTGTTCTTCCTTTTGATAATAAGCAGAAGCCCCCACAATTTCCACAGCTCAACTCGGGATACAGCTGAGAAGTAGAAAAACATTTTTGTATATAAAGCTCCTTAAGATTTCATGAGGCCATGCTTAAAATTTCTCATTTAATATATTTCAGTGGGAAAAGTTACTATGCAATAAAAAGCAGATCATAATGCAGTATTTTAGAGGGGAAAAGTATATTGTTTCTGGATTCCCTGTCTAGAATAATGGGTGCATAAATTATAAGGTGAGACACAGTTACAACTAGTGCCAAAAATGTAGATTTGGTTGGCTGTAAATGCAGTCAGTGATTTCACTCCAGCTATTCAGCCGCCAGAGGGGAGAGCCAGCAGCCCCCAGCCAGTGCACGTGAGCAGGGTCTGTCATTGCCTGGTGTCAGGCAAACTGATCAAATGCTTATGAAGCAAGTTTGTTCTCATTTTAGAGTCTCTTTAAAAGCGACAATTTAATGGGACCCATTACTGTCAGCTGTGGCCAGTTCCCTCTCCCTTCTCCCAGGCGCTTAACAGGGAAAGCAGAGATTTATGGCTGTGGTGTAACCACTCCAGTGGGCTACTGTTCACTCCTCCTGCAAGTCCTTGCTGGCTGCTCTCCAGATGAATCTTCCAAACAGGAGAGAGGTCTTCCCTGTCTCTGGAGTGCTTGCCTTGCTTGGAGCCCTGTGCACCTGTGATAAATATATATGCAAATTATTAGGTCCTCATTTTAGTGTGTGCTGTGATCCTTACATGCTTTCCGCTGGTCCAAAACAGTGGCAGTTCTCCAGACTTAGCAGTATTTAAGCAGAGCATATAAGAGAGAGAGTTCTGCAACCCATCATTTTTTTTAATGAATGAGCACAACCATTTTTTACTTCTTTTTTTTTTTTTTTTTTAACCAAAGGATCAAGGCATTTCAGAGATGCTGCTGCAAATGATCTTGCCCAGTCCACATTTGTTGATACTAATGCACAAATACACAGCGGTTGTTACATGTACAGAAACAAAAGTGAAAACTGCATATTTTTATTTAAAGGAAAGAAAAGGGAGTGTTAGATGAACAGAAGAGATGTAAGCACAGCATCCAGGAACCAAATGGATGAACTAACTAAAAAACAATCTTTCATCTCACCCTAAATCCATGTGATTTTTGTAAACTGAAAGAATGATCGTCTTGTGATTCTGTGAGCTCTGTGCTTGAATCTGGCCATTGATTGAAGTCTGGCAGGGGAGGGAGAAAACAGGAAAACATCTTGCTAAGATTTTCCTGTGTTAGATTAATCAGCTCCAGTTCATTCACTCATCTCTGAAAGGTCATGTTTTCTCATCATCAAAGTTGCCCAGTCTGAGACTCTCCCTTGATTCCCTACAGCTTGGCTGAATGATCCACTGGGCAAGGCGGATTCAGCACAGCCTTTGTCCTGCGATGCTTTTTCAGCATCTCACTGGGATTTGTGTTGGGGTTTGCAGCAAGATGCATCTCTCTGATTAGTGTTACTCTGAAAGTCTTTATTGCTTGGAGGAGCTAGACAGTTGATTCCTCTGTCTCTGTTTCTTCAGTTCCTAATCCCTTGCAATGACACAGACTGCATTTCATCCACCTTTCTCAGCCTGCTTTCCCATGTTGTCCAGAACGTTTTGACCGTGGGTGCTCTGACTGTGTATGGAAACTGGGCAGGGGGATATGGCCACTATCTCACTCTTAAAAATGGTGGGTTTTCCAAGCTGGTCCAGCTCCAACTCATCCCTCTGCTGTCGCCTTTGGTAATGAATTTCAGCTGCAGTGTGGAAAGGTAATTTTCCTTGACTACTGCCAGTACTAGAGAGCCAGACTTGCATATTTCTGGGTGTTTACTTGAACTCTGTTTTCTAGTCTCCAGGCATCCAAGTTTCACTAAACTCTAGGCTTTAGAGGATTTTAGTGCATAGTTCGATATTAGCAGAGTTTCTTTGTTGCTGAACGCAGGGGAATGAGAGTGCAGCACAAAGTAGTAAGTACAAGATATTACTTGCCAGATTTCAAGAGATCTGGTGCAACATATTTGTTTAGATGTCAACTGTCAAAACTAAGAGCAAAAAAAAAATTACGGGGAGATAGTGAACGTGTGTTGATGAGTCATTCAGATAGATGCCTGAAAACTGTACCAGGAAGCATAATGCTCAAGACATCTGGTTTATTTTGGCGTGTTTATGTCCATGTTATTTCATCTGAGTATTTTTAAGTTGCTTTCTGCATTGTTTTCATATGTCATTTCATCCCTCCTCAGAAACTTCTTTGCTGCGGATCGGGCATGTTTTAAAACTCCTCCCAGGTTAGACAAAGAGAATAGAAACATTCTGGGCGTTGAAGGTAAGTAGGGGCCAGCTCTTTGCCAGCACCCACAGGCACCCACCCAGCCAGCCAGGCTCAGGCTGGGCTGCTGCACTGGCTCCAGGTCAGCTGGGGCGAGAGCAGGGAACAGCTGGCTGTGCACGCAAACTGTGCAGATCTCTGCTAGCGTGAGGGGAATTGCTCCTCAGCCAGCTTGCAGGCATATATAAATATTTGTGGCATAGTTTGCATTATTATTTCAGCTGAGCTCTAAACATTCGGTGGCTGATAGCGGGAAAGAAACTAGTGCCGCTATAAATTTCAGATGGTGCAGGAGTGCAGGGATTTTTGTATCGGCTGACAATTGAATAAAGTCCCTGTGCCTCTTTTGATAAATAACTCTGCTGCCAAATATGTGCGGGAACTCTGCAAGCCTTTGTGGGGAAGGCTGGGAGGGGAATAGGAGGAGGACACAAAGCCTGCCTGTGCAGGGAATTTCCTTGGAGCGCACACACACATACACCTTCTTTCTCCTGTGTAGGGTTGTGTTTGAGCTTGCCCTTTCCTCTTCATGTTTTCATCTCTACCAAGCAGCTAAATGGAGAGGTTAATTTGAGCGACTGCTACAAAGTACTTGCAGCATGGTAATTGCATAGCTAACATGAGTCTTTTCCTTGTCCTGCCTGCTGCAGGAATCTGCATGTCACTGCAGGGGCATAGCTTGGTGGAGATTTTTTGTTTGTTTTTACTAGGAGGTCCACTACTTTGTTAGAGTAGCTGTTGTTTAATGTCTTTCCATTGTAGGTCTGTGCAAAAAAAAAAAAAAAACAACAAAAAACGAACAACCTATGTGTGTCCTAGTATAATTGTGACATTGTCCATGGAAGATGGTGCCCCCGCTCCAGCCATCTGAAAACCCAGTGGATAAAAAGAAAGACACAAATTATGATTGTAAACTAAAATCAGTCATACAATTGAGGGATAACAATTTGAAAAGTCTTCTGTGATACTGTGCTTCCATGCAGGAGGGCAACTACATAAATGGTTTGGAAAAGTGTCATTCTTTACGAAGAAATACTGCGCTTAATTAATTCTTGCTCCTGGGAGGTCAACCTGGGGCACTCATTATTGTCTTAATTGGTGGTATAAATCCTGAGGCACTGGAGAGGAAGAGAGGAAAAAAACGATGAGCAGTTAGCAACATACAGCTTTTGGATAAGTGCTAGCCAGTTGTACAACCATCCTAGTGACATTTTATGGTTTTATTGGGTTATAGGTCTGATCTTTCACAAATTAGGTTAAAGGGAATTGATTTGCATAAACAAAAATATAAAACAACAATAAAATGCAATAATTCATTCCTGAGTTCTCCATTAAACTGTGTGAAATAACTCAGAAAAGCACTTCTTTGATCTCCTGTTATTTGTATTAAATTATATTCATTACTCTTCCCATCTGGAGTTTCATAGCAGGCCAAAAATCATCCTACAGACACGACTGAAAGGAAGTTAACTGTAACTTTTTAATTATATGCATTCCATCTCCTTTTTTTCCTTAATTTGAAAAAAGCAGATGGAAGCGCATACCAGCGCCTTCCTCTCTGTTTAAATCACTGAAGTGGAGAAGCAGAAAATCTCAGCCGTTCTTTCCCCTCACATATTGTTTCAAGGTGATGACTGTTCTGTCTGGAGACTTTGACATGTTTGCTAAAAAGGTCAGGAGTTCAGTGAAAATCGAAATTGTGGAAAAATACGTGCGTAGTCCTAGGGATGCCGTGGTACCCTCGCTGGAAGAATCTGGTTGTTGCAGATTTGCACTTGATGGAATGCATCTCCCCTGTTTTGTTGGTAGCTGCCTCCCTGGCCAGCTGGCCAGCAGAAGTGTTTCAAACTCCCCAGGAAAAAAAAAAAAAGTAGTCAATGTTTTGATGGTTTATAGAATGTTTTTCACATTAAACCAAGGTTTATGGAATCAGAATATGTCTTGGTAAGGGGCACAATAAAAAATGGTCGTTTTTCCAGTCTCCCCAGGGCCTAATGGCTAATTGGCGTTACTAGCTCCATGAACAGTTTTCTTCAAGCTCTGTCATAGAATTTTTTGGTTTTTTTTTGGTTTGGTTTTTTTTTTTTTTTTTTTTTTTTTTGTTCTGTGAAGTCCATAAGACCTTTTACACCTAAGAAACTATTAAGATTTATCAAACATGGCTTGCTCTCTCTTTTTGTAGGTTTTTTGTAGTTGCAGACAAGTATCCCCGCTGTGGTAGCTTAGAGAAGAGCAACATGTTCCTCATCTGCTCATCAATGTCCTTTGGGCCCTTTTCTTTTTTTAAGAAATGAGAAAACTCTGAGATATTTCCAACTTTTCCATTTGTGTAACAACAGTGAAAAGATAATAGACCTTTTTTTGCCCATAGTGGATTGCTCTTAAATCCAGAGGTCTGTATTTCCATATGCAAGATGTGGGATGACAGCGGCTTATTCTTATTGAATTTTGAGTTCTGTTGATTAAAAAGATTGAAATTCACTGCCTCACTAGTTTCAAGAGCAAATTTAGGTTTCTTTGGCCATGGAATCTTAGAGCTGCTCTTCATCTGCAGAATAAATGGCTAGACAAACAGAAGTGGGGATGGCAAACTGGAAATACCAGCAATGACAGACAAAGCCAGAGCCCTTCCCAGGGCGGGCTGGTGCTGAGTTCCTCCATCACTGGCTGGCTGGCATTTCTAGGTGCTCTCTACCAGCTATTGAAATTTGTTTTTGCAAAGACCTTCCTGTCCTGCCCTGACATACATCATCAGCACAATTTCCCTACTTTCTGGCAGTGAGCCTTTTTTTACTTATTGTTGTAGCTGCTTCCATTTTGTGCCAGCAGTAGTTTCCAGCCACAATGTCAGACAATTAATTTGTTTATTCTGCAAGCCGTGACTTCCAAAGTGTGATAGACAGTGCAGACATCCTGGAAAAGTGCTGTGCAACTGGGAATAAGCTCATTTGATCTTCCTTTTAGATAGCTGCTTTGGTAGTTTTCATTACTTGTGGGGTCTCCTATTCTGGCTGCAGCCATTTTGCAGTGTGTTTTGTCTGTATGGTATCACTGAACAGCATATGCTGGGTTGTAGATCTTTTGTAAGCCTTTCTATGCAACCCCAGTTTTGGGTTTGCATGTTACCTAGGCCTCCCAAAATAAATATTCCTGATTAACAACTAAAAATTGCATGTCTTTGCCCCAGCTTGACTGTTGAGCCTACCAGGATTTGGTGAGGCAGGAGTTTTTTGTTCCCTGACTGCTGCCACTAGTTGTTAAAAATACTGCAAACTACATTTAGTTCATGCATGCACCTGAGCAATTCCCTGGTCACAGAAAAAAACAGTTTTGTGCAGATCCCATCACTGAGAGATACCTTAACTGTCTGTTGATACTCCAGAGAGAACAGGAATGGGAGCTTAACCTTCTCTAAATATATTTTACAGGGTTAGCAAGGATACAGGGTAACTTAAATTATTAAAATAAAGAGCTTGAAAAGAAGCCATACATCACAAATATTTCTTTTGTAAAAAGTGCACATATTTGCCCAGCCCCTATTTCAGAATAAAACTAAGTGCAGAGGTCTCAGGTGTGTGGTGGGCTGGATTTTCTTTATAGCTGCTACTGGTATTTATCTTTCCTCTCAGAGCCCAGTCAGAGTTTATAAATGACTGATAAACTGTACCATGGAAAAGTCCTTCCTACTCCTTTGTTTTTTTTTACCATAAAGTAGCAATATGCTTCACTCAGAAGCTTATTTTGCAAATTTACCAAAGAATGGCCTCTAAATCTGCAGGAGTCATAGCTGGCTGCCTGTATTTGGGGGTAATCAAAGCTGAACCAGATGAACTGAGCAGGCTGTTCAAACAGATTGAGCTTGCAATAGCCCTTCTCTGCTGATTACCCTGTCCCTGGCTTGCAGTGTGAGTTTTCAGCTTGCAAGCCCCCTGTGCCTGCAAATAAGACTTGGCATGCCCTGTGTTGGCAAAATATTTTTAAGATGTTGTTATCAAATGATCCATCTCTTCATGCATGTGCGTAACTTGATCACTGAATCATCTGCCCTGCCAAAATCAACTGGACAGAGAAGGAGAGGGAGTTGTATAGATTCCCTATCGAATATGTCAGGGTAGCAGTTCATGCTAACAAATCCTTAAGACTTCATAAGTTTAAACACTTAACTTTGTCTTGAAGGCTCATCCTTAATGAGGTCCTTTGTATTCAGACAGCCAGTGGCAGAACAGCATTCAAAATATTACTGAAAAAGTTAGTATTCTCTGTGTGCACTCTGTTCTTTACTGAGCTCTCAAAGTTTGACTGATTCACAGGCAACTGCTGCAAAAATAAGTGGTGAATGGGATGAGGTGGTTTCTTCAGTGTTGAGTTGAGGTTGGATTGATTAAATAGATTATTTACTTCTGTGCAATAGACCTAGGAAACCAGGTTTGTTTGCTGCTGGATACATACGGTTTCACATATCACTCTCTGCTTTCAGTGCAGCAGGTAAGATATCAACACAATTAAAAGTGAAAAATAATCTGTCTGCTCTGCCACTGGTGGATGCTCAGGGAACACACGCTGATACAATAGATTTCTGAATAATTTATGCTCAGCATTTTTTCCTTGCACTCGGTAAATGAGGATGCCTAATGTGGCATGGTCAGGGTGATACTCTATCTGTCATCCATTAAGATAACAAGATTGGTGGGCCTGGGAGGAACGTGGCATGATACACAGAAAAGATGAGATTAAAAATTGAAGTGTTGGTCTAAAATGTTCTCTGTAAAGGATGCTGATAAAAGCGGCTCAGAAAAACAGTAGAGAAACAGAATTAATTCAAAAGTGTGATTTCCACAAAGCTTTGTCTTCTCTAAAATAAAAACACAAGATACACGTTCCTTTCAAAAGTTCTGGATAAAAGGAATATTGGAGTAAATCACTGTTCCTAAAAGGCCTTCAGTAGCTTCTGCTCCTTTAAATTCAAGTACTTTGTAGGTGCTATCAAAAACAGTTATGTATGACAGTAATGCTTTATGTTTCACAGAATGGGATTTTTTTTATATTCATAAGGCTTTTTAAATTACAAAGAAAAAATCATTTGTGATTGTTTTTGGCACTGGAGTGTCTCATCTCTCATCACAGGGTGTTAATTTGGACAGGGTGCTAAAATATTTGCATTAAAAATGGCTCATGTAAATATTCAGCCAAACAGATTCATTTCAAGGTGACTGAATTATAGTTGCTAGTATATTGTTTTCCAAGAGCCAATAGGCACAAGTAGTTGATTAATTTATAAGCAGTGGTGGTTTTCAATCTCTGAAGTTTCTGACAACTACTTAACATCAAGTCACATTTGGATTTTCTTGGTTTTTGAAGAAACTGGGATTGTGAGATCAGATAGGAGTCATTTGACAGAAAGCACTTGAAGGAAAACTTAGACTTGCTTCAAACCGGTATTTTTAGTGAGAAGGCCACAGTTATTATACCTGTGCTATTTGGAACCCAGCCTTGAAAGGGTTTAAATGTGCTTTTCTGTTTAACTGGGCAGCATGCACCTGCTCTGCCATCTCTGTGTCCTGCACAGTTTTCTTTTGCTGCAGAGCTGCAGTTGGGGTCCAAACCCCTGCAGAGGGAAAGACAGGACACTCTTTTTTTCAGCCCAGATTCAGGAAGTATCTCTGAGCATGGTCCTGCTTGCAGTGCCATCCATAACTTGTGGCTGCACCACACCAGGCTTCTGGAAGTAGGTGAGGAAACTGAGCCCCCAATGCCCAGCAAATGGTGCCCCTCACCCAACCAGTGCCTGAGCTCCTGTCCCAGCTTGGTTTGGGGTTTGTGTGCAAAGATAATTATAATCTTAGCGCCTGTCCCGAGGAAAATTTAAAAATTGAATCTTTTTGATGATGTATTGCCGAGCTTTTAAAATGAGTTTGTCACAAATGTTACAAGAAAGGATATCCCAATGCTGACTTTGAGAAGAATACTTGTGAGCGGGCACTAATACATTGTTGAGAATCATGTCCTTAGCTTTCACCAGGACTACATTACACCTTTTTTTTCACCTGAATATTTTGTGTAAACAAGTTCATTTTTGTTTATGTTCCATGATTAAGTCCAGGAAGAAAATCAGATACAGTTGTTAAAAGGTAATTTGTCAAACAGCAGTCAAAGCTTCCAGAGTTAGTATCTTCCTCTAGATCTTTCACTCTGTGGAGGACATTGCATGGGGAGGTTAGGATGATGAGGAAACTGTCTTCATTTCAATCTGGAGATGTGCTTTTTCCAAATTTGTTCTTCTTAAGCCTTTTTTATTAGTAATGAGTTCATTAATGCTTTATACTTGCTGTCTGCAGATGGATCACATTTTTCAGCTGCACTGTGTGGTCAAGTTTGTCTGGTAAGAACTTAGGCAGTCTCCTCTGCTTTCCTTCCTGATGGGCTGTAATTAAACCCTGGCTTATAAGGATGCACACCCTGCAGCTATATATCAGAGCAACTGATCAGTAGGTTATATTTTGGTAACTGATCTGGTTATATTTTGGTACAGTTGTATTTGGAGAAGACTGTCTTTTCTTTTCCCAGTATTGGGTGACTTGTTCATTTGGGCCATTTTGTCTCTTGCCCTATCAGGCTGGTGGTAGGAGAGTAATGCCATTGGTAGCTGTAGGTGTTAAATCACCTGCAGCAGCACTGGATTAGGCTGGGTGGTTACCATAGAAGTTACTAGTTTTGGCTTGTCCTGTGTCTTTCCAGCTAGAAAGTGATGACCAAATAAGCTGTAGAGAGACAGCCCAGCTCACATTTTCTGCCGGTTGAATTAAACCAAAATAGATGCCTCACTGTTGTTGTTAGCCATATCAGCAATTACCCCAGAGCCAGGCATTGCAGGGGAATATCAAAGCAAGAAAGGAGTGAATATTGCCATAAATTTTCTTTTTGGCAAGTAAACAAACATACAAACACCATACTTGCCATTGCAACGATTCAAGCAGTGTTAATGATCAGAAGTGTAGAATATAAAATAGCAGTGTTTATTGATAACTTGAAGGGCTTTAATTATCCAGACAAATAGCTTTAAATTCTTCTTCTGGGTCCAGTAGCTTAAGGAAAAGATGTGGAGAGTTTTTATTTACCACTTTGATGGTAGTAATAAATATCTCCTAAATCAGAGGAGCTAAACTCAGGACGAGGCTTGCCTGTGCAAGAGCTGCAGAAAACTTTTGCCAGGGGTTACGTGATTAAGGAGGCATTTTTCAGTTCTGAGTGAATCTGAGGTATTTTCATAACATTAGCATCTATAGCACGTTGGTTGTGCAAGGAATTTATGACCAGCCCTTACTGCCTGCCCTACCACTCCCTGATCATATAGCCAGAAAGTCTCTCAGTCAGCTCTGAACGATGGGAGTTTTGTCTTTTGAGCTGCACACGTATCTCGGTGAGCACTTTGAGGAGAGCCAATTTTATAGCTTACCATGATTGCATCTTTAGACAAATGCATTGTGGTCACAGAGATATCGTCTGAGGCATCAAGTTTACAGCTTCCCTGTAGGGTGTAAACATGTGGCTGGGTGAAGAGTTTTAACCTCTGAAACCCTCCAACAAATATTAAATTGCTCACTATTCTTCCATAATGTTGTGATGTTGACTGAAATTTGACCCTGGTGCTTGCTGAAACCATTTTCAAAATCTGAGTGAGAAGGTTAAATAGTGCTGTCAAATTTCCAAATGTCTGTTGCAGAAATACTTTTCCTGAATATCTGTGGGTTGAGCTCTAAAATGCTTAAAGTAATCCTCCTTTTTTTTTCTTCATTATTACATGATATTATCTAAAGCTTGGGGTTTAGTGAAATTAACTTGGGTTTTGCCTTTTTTCTGTGCCACCTAACCTTTCCATTTATGGCTATTTTTCTCTTTTTCACTTGTTGAAGGAGGATTTCAGTTAAATGATGGTCCTTAAGTACAAACCAGACCTCTAGGTTTCTTTAATTTCTGTTCAAGATCATTGTAATTACTTGATTATTTTCACAGCTGTATCTGAGTAAGAAAAAAAGTGCTGTAATTGGCAACTTTTACAAGTTCACAACTCAATAACCTGATACTGGAACTCTTCCACCTGCAGAAGCCTCATTAATTGCTGTAGGAGTTTCAGCAGTTAAGAGACCTGGGTTTCAGATTATTTCTCTTTTGAGGTGCAGCCTTCAAAATAGAGAGTCTCTGCAGTAACTAAAATAGATGGGACCTTCAGGCTGACTGAGTCTGTTATTGGATGAATGTCTGACTTCTAAGTGGATCTGGTAGGAAGGCTGTTGTTTACCCAACTCATTACTTACATTCATAAGCTCAAACAATTTTTTGTTGAGCTTTTTTGTAAAATCTAGGACTTCATTTCCTGAATGCTCTTACTAGTTCAAGCTTTGTTTATTTTGGCCTTAGGTTGCATTAGCTAATTAGTTTTTATTTAGGAGATGAGTCTTATGTTGCAACAAACAGTACTAAATTATAGTAAGACTGAGTCTTTAAAGATGCCATACTCCAGCCATAACTTTGAATTAGTTTTGTTACTTTAAAGCAACATTTGTGCCTGTCTCTATGGTTTATGGAAAGCTCAGAAGCTTACTTGATTTCTTTTTTTCTTGATTCCAGGGCTTTTTCCGCAGGAGTATCCAGAAGAACATGGTTTACACATGTCATAGAGATAAAAACTGTGTTATCAATAAAGTTACCAGAAATCGCTGCCAGTACTGCAGACTACAGAAGTGCTTTGAAGTGGGAATGTCCAAAGAATGTAAGTTGTCTCAGAAACAATTTATTGTTTGTCATATCCTACATACATGTGGCAGTCCTAAGGGGAAAAAAAATTATTATGCAATTATGTGATTGAAGCCAGTATCTGCATACATATGGAGGGAAAGGAGTATGAATTTTGTACTCAACTTTAGACCTGTATTTACAGACTCTGAGTCCTTAACACTGCAGCCTAAAAGCTGTGTGTTCTTACTGCCTGGACCCTCTCTGAAAGGTGAAACGAGCTGGCAAATGCTCTTCTCTAAACCTGCAAAGCCAGTAAACCTGACTATGCAAAGCACACCAAAACCCCAAAGGATTTTCCTCTTCCTTCTTTTCTAGAAATCCCTGGTTTGCCCTTTAAATTAACATTATAAAATATTTATGTAGAAATATGTGATATTCTCTTTTTCTGGTTTATTGATATCCCCATCAAGACTGAAAATATAGCTAAAAATGCCTTTTTCAGATCCCATGGGGTAGTGCTTCTGAAACTTTCTCATTTTTGATTGGATTGATTGCACTAGCAAAAAAGTCTCTGGTGTAGTGATCGGTTCGATTGTTGAGGGTTTTTACCTCTATCAGTGATGTTCCTGGTGTCAGTAGGTCAATACCAGTAAAAACCACTACAGAAATTTGCAGTGTGTGCATAAGAGAGGAGGGAAAATTGCCCAACGAGTTCTTAACTTTAATTCACCCACAGGAGTTTCTTGGAGAGAGTTTAAGATCACAGGAAAAGAAAAATTGATGATGATGAGGCATTTATGTCTGAACTATGATTTAAACTGGTTCTCATCTTCAGCATTTTACATCCCTGAGTTGTGTGGGGCATCCCAGTAGTTCCCTTCTCTGTACTTGGTCAGGCACTAGAGGTCCTGTAGTTATATTTGTCCCTCCTCACTGTATGCAATTTTTCTCTCCCACCCTCTCTTTCCTCTCAGAGAAAGAGTGTTGAGAAGTGGAGAAAGAGCCAGATACCTACTTTGGACCATTGTGCTGTGTTTCCAGCTCCTTTTAATGGAAATGGGAAGTTCTGGTTATTGGAAAGTTTCAAGCTACTGAGGGAGGAGGTCTTAAGATTTCCATTAATTCACTGTCTGTGTTGGGTTTTCTAGTTTTCTTGTGTGCCTGAAGTGCACTTTTCTGTACTTAGGGGTAGATCTGTTGGAGTGGAGACTATGATGGGAGTAAAGGAGAAGGTAGGCTAAAATGCAAAGTAATAAGATTGAATGAGGAGGATTTTATTGAGAGCTATTTCACTGCAGATGAAATGCACATGAAGCTGGGGTTTTTTCTCATAAAAACAGTATGATGTAGTTTGGCAGAGAAGAAAAAGCACTTTTCTCACCTGAGGGGTTGTTGGTCTTGAGTTCCTAAGTACTTTATCGCTGACGTGAAATGGTAATCTTATTAAATGCTGTAACGTCACATCGGAGTAGGTTTTGGAAGTATCAGCAGTATTTCTAACATGTTAACCAAAGTTACTTTGGATAAACTAGAAAGACTTACTGCCTTTTAGGTGATGGATTGTTTTTTCCCATAGGGTAACTGGAGCTTTGCCAGCAGGAATTAAGGTTTTGCTCTGCCTGTTTTCTGGGGTGAACTAAGTGAAATTGCCCTTTGGCAGTTGCCTTTATCTCAAAATTCTACAGGCACTGAAAGGGGGATAACAGGTTGGAGGGGGAACAGAGGATCCTGGAGAGAAGTGAGGGATGTCCTCTGGCTGCATTTCTGCAGAAGGCATTTGCAAGGGACCAGAGAAATTATTTTAAATGTCATCAGTTTGAATGCAGTGTGTCTTGTCTTCTGGGTTTAAGAACTAAGTCTGAAGTGATTATGTGTTATCCCTTCATAAACAGGAGCTTTTCATCTCTTAAGAGATTTGAGAAACTATTTTCTTATCTGACCTTCTTTCATACATATCTCTAGGTTTTAACTCCATTTCTTTAGAAGTTTATGTAAACAAAGGCACATCTGTCATTCGGGTTTTTCTTTTTCCCCCCAGTGCATTATTCACATTTTATTTTTTTGTCTTCTTACAGTTCTGTTATCTTGTAATGTGAAAGCCGTGAACAAAGGACAGAAAAAAGTATCAGAGAAATCTCACAGGGAAATATGCCTACAATGCTCAAACCAGTCCCAGTTGGGGAAAGTAATCATAATGGCACCTGCAAATAGGAACCCCAAGGTCTCTTCCCAGGAACTAAGGAGGAGTAGATACTGGTTTTCAGTATACAGAGTAATCTGTGCTTAAAAGCTGCAGTCCTGTGTTTATTTGTTCTGTCTTTAAAGGGCATGCAAAAGTACCTGCATATGCAGCTCCCTTTGAGCTTAATGAGTGTTCCTCACAAACATCAGAGGAGAGATGGGAACTAGGTGCATAGCCAGTGTGATAAGTAGAGGTTTAAGAATGGGGGTACAGTGTTTGAAAGAGAAGAGATACTGAGCAGTTCTTGTATGCTTTTATCTTGTTTCAGAGAATGAAGTGAGATGATAAAGGAATGCAACAAATTTGCATTTCTTTATAAGTTGTTTTGTTCATGTGGGGGGGGGGAAGCTATCTTCAACCCCATTTTACTCCCCAGATCTGATCAAGAGAGGTCAATAACTACTCTACCTCCAGGACAGAAGTGGAGCTATTTGCCTTGTGATAATATCTGCAAGACCTGCTGAAACTGGATCCCACTAGTGTAGGGACCATCTTTCATTGTGTAGTCCCTGTTGCAAAAAGTTTGTGCTCCAGATAGGCGAGACAAAGAGTGTAAGGGGAAACAACTTAGTGATGACTGCCTTATCATCCTACAACAGGACAAAACACAGCTTGAAATAAAACCCTGCTGTCTTTAATCAGATACCCTTCCTTCAGAAACTCCAGAGCTTTGTCCCTGAAACCTGAGCTGCAGCTCCCTGTTCAGGGCCTGGAGCCATTCCCTCCACCAGCACCACATCAGGTTTGGGCATTGTTATATGGCTGTCCCACCTCAGCTCATGTAGGAGCACTTAAGGGCCGTGTAGGTGCAGCTGAGGCTCTGGACCCCACTCCAAACCACTTCTGTCCTTCGTAGCCTCCCAGTTTGGTACTTTTAATTACCGCATAGAGACAAACGGTGATCATGCGAGATTCTTTTCTTGCTGCTGCTGAAGTGAGAAGGCTGACAGTGGCTCATTATGTGATGGAGAGCCTTAGGAAACTAACCTTTGCCCTTCCATGACGTGATCTCCACACTGCTGTTGAAGGCCCATCCTCGGCGTGACCCCAGGTGCCCGCCAGCATCTCGCTGTTGCTGGGATGCGGGCCCTGGGTGCTCAGGAGCTGCCGAGGGGTCACACGTACGGCGCTGCCTCCTGCAATTAAGGGAGCACGCAGGAAGCTGGGCAAAACTCTCCCACAAGAATGGACTCTTTCAAGCAGGATGCTGCAACAGTCACTTTGTAAGGTGAAACCTGCTCATAAAGAGAGCCTAAACTGGATTTTTTTTGTAGGGTATAAGGGCGAAGAAAATGGAGCTCCCTTCTGCCATAACTGCCCAGCAACTCTTCAACTTCGATCCTTTTTCATAAACTGTGTAGGCTGCAGGGTCTGTCACTGTACTTGATGATCTTTGGGGTCCCCTCAGACACAACCCAGCCCACATACTAGGGTGTGATGCAGAGAAGCCCTCTTTATATTGGCATAAATCTTGTCTGCAGTGAGCTCTAATAGAGCAAAATTATATTTATAAAGGCACAGAATTATTCCAGATTACTTCAGTGCACTGAAGCAATGTTCAGATTTGCAAATCTGCTTACAATTAACCTCTCTGGAGGAAGGGAAGGAGGAAGGGAGGGAATGCAGGGGAATTATCATGAAGATGAGAGAATCTGGTTTCTGTGCTCTGTATTTGTTGGGGATTTTTTAACTTGCCCAGAAATGTCTGTTACTCTTTGTCACAGAATTGAGTCTTATAATATTTAAATGTTCATGCTTCTTGGAACATGTGATTACATTCTGCTACTGAACAATAGAGTTGAATGGATTTACTTATTTTCATTCTAGTTGAAATTGGCAAGCAGGAAACATCAGCTTGAGGAACTGTCATGTTTGTATTTTTTATTTCTCTTTAATTTTTTCAGTCTCCTTAATGAAGCATGATTCCATCTGCAGTGAGTGGCTAAGTGGAGGGCTAGTCTGCATAGTTGCATTTGAGAAGTTCATGCAGATTTCACTGATGTAATTTTAAAGTGAACTAATTAGAATGCATGCAATCTTTATTTAGCTGTTAGTCAGAACTGAACCGGGGTTGTTTTATTCTTTTTAGCCAGCAGGAAGCACTGGATTTAGGAATTGTTTCTGCTTTGCTACAGGCTAGATTTTTAACTGGATGCCTGAATACCACAGAGTGGCTGGGGGCTTTTTCAAAAATTCCAGAGTAGTTGCCTTGCCTGTTAACTTGCTTTCTCGAGAGGCAGGAGCTAAATATCAGAGTAGAAATCACAAACCCCTGAATTCTGTTCTGGGACTTATTCCTCTCTCTAAACTCTACAAGCTGATTATTCTGTCTTTCCTATCTTGAGAGATAAAAATTACATCTTTTCACAGGGGCTGGGAGACCTTGTATTGTGCTTTGAAAGTAGAAAGATGTAAACTGTGAAAATACCAATTAAATTAAAAATTGGAGAATATAGTTAGTGGGGAAGCTATGCCCAAGCCATAGAGATCACATATTTTTAAATTTTGTTTTTTAAGGATGTATTGTTTTGGAGATTTTTTTCAGTTGCTAACCAGATAGGAAATCTTGTAATTTTTTTTTTTTTTTTTTTTTGCACAGGCTGAAAAATTGGGAACTTTTAAAAGTTAATGCCAAACTCTCAATATCACTAATGGGGAGATTGTTTTAAGATGACAGCAAAGCTAATGGGAAGGGTCTTCCCTGCAATAAAAACCACAGTGCTCTAGTGTCAGCCTGTGCTCTGCCAGTGATAATGCACACTTTGTTATGCTGGGTGGCTGAAAATGATCTACATACAATTAAAATTCTCTTGTAGAGAACTGGGTTCTACTTGTTGTGCATTGTTTCCCATGGTTAAACAAACATCTCTTGCTTTCCATGTCATTTTTTTTGTCTTCAAAGAAGCAGATCTGCTTTTCCTTTCTCCTTTTGGGGTCTGCTTCTTCTGTGTTTTAGCCTTTACTCCTGATTTTGCATAGCTTTCTCTTGCCAGCTTTAATGTTTAAAGGAGCAACTTAGATTGAATGTTATTATCCATAATTTACTCTATGTTCTGTGAAGATGGTTATGTAATAGCAGTAATTGCATCAACTCACCTAATGAGCTTTCCCTCCAGTGCCATGTACAGCAGATTAATAGCCCATGAATTCATTTGCAGCTCGTTGTGTTTCAGAAAAGTATTTCAGTCAGCAATTAATAAACTGCTAAAGAAAATAACATAAAAAATGATTTTTTTTATTATGTTAACTCTCCAGCTGAACAATTTATTGGCACCTTTCATGATGTGGCTAAGTAAATTCTCTCCTAATTCCTCAAGCGCAGTGTGATTAGTGAACCCTGCTCAGCTCAAGACTGTCTGGTAATTAGTGTGATCTTTATATCCTAAAATGTTAGGGAAAAGTAAGAATAGCATCCTAATGTTCTCTTTTTCTTCTATTCCTTGCCTTTCAGGCATTATGCAAATAGCTGTAACTTTAAACTGCAGCATGCTCTTGCTGCAAATTTTTTTCCCCCCTTCCTTGCATAGAAACCCCATAATTGTGTAAGCTAAGAATTGAAGACCTCGGCCAATAAACAACCCCTGGCACTGTTTCTGCGCTGCTTGTTGTGGGCTGCAGTGTCCCATACCTCCCAAGTGGTGGGACACAGCCCGAAGCAGGGACCCGAGAAAGGTCACGGGGTGCTGCTGCCCTGAGGAAGGTAAACCAGGGGTCAAATGCCACTGGAGAGGGAGATGCCAGGAGAAAGGCATGGAGAGGGAAGAGAGAACAGGGAAAGTCCTGTGTTTTGCAGTGTAAAAGGGGATGATTGAACCCAACAGGAGAAGAGCAGCAGTGAAATGCCAGGGCTGCAACCACCTTTGCTACGAAAGTGTCTGGGGAAAGGGGAAGAAACTGCTGTGTGTGGCCACACTTGCCGGTCTGCTCTAGAATTACTGTTTCTATGCTTTTTCTTTTGGTTGGTGCTAGTGTTTGGGGATTTTTTTTAAATTGAATATCAAGTTTTTCATGTTTTACACGATTTCTTTTTGAAAATAAACTGTTATCTTCCTGCCACTACCATCCCTACTCTCCCAGTCCAAAAGAAGCGCTTGGCTTGTCTTCAAAAGTAGCAAAATATATATTTTAAAATATTTTCCCTCATTTTGGGCTCTTGAGGACTGAGTAAGCATAAAGGGAATTCCTTCAATAAGCTCATACGGAGATTGATTACATGTCCTCAGCTGGAAGTTACATTAAGACTTATTCACTAAGGTATAGCTACCGTTGTGAACTTTTCAACGCTCTCTGCTGTCTCTATGACAACACAGATCCTGGCAGAAGTTACCAGGGCTCGTGTGGTCTCTGCAGCCTTAGTCTGCATCCATCAATCCTAGTCCTCGACGACTGTAAATGTGTGCCTTTCTTACGTTTTTGCGTAACAAGGTGTTTTATTAAATTTGTGACACTTCTAAAGTTATTACTCTAATCATTTGTACTGCCGTACGCAACCATGCTCTAATAGAGATGTGCTTTAGGAAAGGACTTTCTGAAAGGCTCTCAATCTTGTTCTGTGGAAGATATTCAGCTGAGTGGGACAGCGCCCTTGTACAAGTAACTTTTCTTTCATTACAGGTGAACTTAAGGTAGCTAGAGCCTGGGAAAAGCATAATGCACACCCAGTCTAATTTCTGCTTAGATCTGCAGCACACTCCAGAGAAGTGCTCGCTACTGTTCAGTGCTCTAGCAAAGTCCACAGACCTTGCTGAAGACAACCTTATTTTAAAGGAACCTGTAATGTGTCTGTTAGTGCTTGCAGCTCAGGTTTCTGTGGCATTCCTGCCATGTGCCACCTTCTGCGGAGATTCTTCTCTAGAGATGGGGCTTTTTCTTGAGAACAGTTGGCATTGACACAGGTCTTAGTTTTCGTTTTACACTTTTGGGGTGTTTTAGGAATCATCAGATGCTTTCTTTTCCGTCAGTTTCCCAGTAAATGGCATTTTGGGCAGGTATTTCTTACAAAATCACTTCTCTGAGATCTTGTTCTTTTTCTGGACTTTTTCTGTTATTTCTCATCCCCTCCTTTGGTTTATAGCATTATTTCAAATTGTATGTGTAAAGACACTGGTTCTATGCATATGTGTTGCCATTGCAGGTTGCCTTTGCCTCTTCAGTTTGGTATCCCAGCTGCTTTCATGGCAAGGAAAACCCTGGGTTATCCTTTCTGCATTGTCCTGTGCTGGGCAATGCTGCTGTAAGAGCAGATGGGAAACCTGGAGGTAGCCAGTCCCTACCCAGTCCTTGCTCTCCTAAGAATGATGCTGAGGCCACATTTGCTTTGTCATGCGGACATAACTGCTGAGACCCCAATCCCATGACCTCAAAAGCTTTGTTTCAGAGCTTCCATTCTTCCTTTATGCACTCAGTTCACTGCCTCGTATTCCTCATTCGGATCATTTTGTTGTTTGGGGACGCAGGGCATCTTTGCATCTCTCTTTCTAATTGCCATTGTGCCATGTGGCTTGCACTTTGTATAGGCCCTTGTGGTTTCTCTGGTATTTTTTTCTCCCTTTTTATTTTTCCCCCCCTAATTTATTTTTTTTTTATTATTTTGGGATGTTGAATCCGAAGGATGGAGAAATGTCAATGAGATAAATATCAGTCTGGGAACGAGCAAGTTGCCAGTGTTCTGGGCCTTGAAGCTAAACATGGGTTATTTGGTTGTCAGGCCAACCTGAAAATGTTATCTACAGTAGCCAAGGTTCATGAGAAATGCAGTAAATTGTTCCCGAGAGTTCTGGGAAGTCTGAACTGCAACAACCCGAATGTTCCTGAAGGACTCTCTATCAAAGGAGAGGCGTATTTGGTCCTTCTCCTCAGAAGAAACAAATGGGAGAGTGTGTATATCTTCCTGCTGGTTTATATCCACAAACTTTTGTTTTCCTGGTGATGGCTTTACTGGAAACAGTCTTGCACGGGGTAGGTGCCTCTGCAAAAGACCAAGAAGCAAAGCTTTCACTGGCCTCTCTGCGGAGAGCCGCTCCCGTGCTGATGGTGTGGAAGATGGAAAGCAGGCGCTCAGAAACCAGTAAGCGCTCAAAGACGCTTTAGGAAGATCTCTCCATAAGTAGACGAGGCCATGGATTTCCCTCTGCTGCTGTCAGGCTCTCACGGCTTGCTTTCATCTGCTGGATAAATTGTTAGAGCAGAGGGAGTTTTCCACTGCCGGGCCTGCGATAAGCCGGCTGACACGTTGCAGCTCCTCCTGCTGCGATGCTGGCCCTAGGACTGGGCTCTAAAAATAGCCTCGATTTGTTTTTAGGTTGACTTTGTATCACATGCTCGTTTTAAAATACATCAGAACAGTTAATTTCCAGTTCTTCAGCGCTCATGTGGAAAGTGTAAAGGATTTTTTAAAGTAGATGGTGTACAAGGAGTAGAAATAGCACCCTTTCTATCCAAACTTAAATAACACTCAGCTGCCAATTCTATAAAAGGAAAAAGAAAGATCATAAGGCGTTAGAATTTTTAATGTCCTCTAGCCCAAAATGAACAGAAATTATTTTGCCCCATCTTATTTTACTCCAGTACTTGTTTGCACACTTGCCTGTTTCTGGAAGCTCTTAAATGTTTAAATCTAGCTCTCATGAAAAGTCTGTCAATCAGACAACAGCTCTGAAACCTGACTTCTACAAGTTGTAGCTTAAAGCCCTACAGGCGGTGCCTGTGGCTGATCGGCATATAATGAGCTGTGGGATCGTTTCTCAGTGCCATGCATCCGTAACCAGTTGCTTGTTGTTGATATAAACAAATTTGGTAAGTAAATGTGAGGAAATTGTCTGACTTTGGAGACATTTACCTGAATTTCAGAGTTAAAGCTAAGTGGAATTCTTCCTTTCCCCTAGCAAAAAGTGCAACAGAAAGCAAACATGCTTTTAGTTGGATTACAGGCATGGTTAGTCATCTGACAGACAGTTTTAATGGAGTCACAAAGACATGCTGGGGAAACATGCTGACCTACTTTTCTTTCTTTCTTTTTCTTCAAACTTCGAAGCAAGTGAAATGTTAATTTTAAAACTCTCCATAAAGTTAGACTTTGGTGTAGGAGCTCATTTTGTAATTTAATGTATTTACACTTCTGTTTAGGGTATGATAGATTGTTTTGGTAACTGAATTTCATCAGGTTGTTTTTGTTAGGAAATTGGGTTACATCTGAGAAATCCATATTCTTCCCCCTTTGCAGGACAAAGCAATCAGCTTCAAGTTAATGAATGATTTAAGTCCAATCCTCTGAGGGAGGACTTTACAAACCATTGAAAATAACAGACTAACAAAGCCTATTACATTTTTATCATTTTCAATGCATTACATTTTTAAACATTTGCTGTCTTTAAACTTGGGGGAAGAAGGATTACTGGCAGATAGTGTTATGCATTTTTTACTTTTTTTTTTTTTCCTATGTTAAGGAGGTTGATGCTCCACCTAAGTATTTTCTTGGAGGCAGAACTTGATGTATTTGAACCTGGGAAGCTCTTTACTGTAAAACTTAAGAGCTTGACCTTAAATCAAATAGGAAAACTTAGCAATGAGGATGGATTAAAACATCGCAGCGATTCTAAATTGAATGATACTGGGTGATAAAGGAAAGTGTTTTAGGAATGCTGTGGACCACCTCACTCCTTCAGCAGCAGGCACACATGCAATTTGTCAGATGGCTGAGGGGTGCCCTGGCAGAGCGCTGAGCTCCATTTGCTTTGCAAGTGGGTTTGGTGGAGATGTCACTGCGCAGTTGAAGGAGCGGGAGGACATCATTCCTTGACACTCTGGTCCATCCAGGGACACTGTTTTCACCTGCTCTGTCTCCTCCTGTTTCCATCATTAACAGGTTTTCTGCTGTCACTCAGCCCTGGTGCAATGGGTGCTGCTGCAAATCCTTTGCTTCCTCCCATCTCTCCTTGTTCTTAACTCCCAACAAGCTGATTTACAGTTGGCATCATGGAAATAGTAATACAATGGAAGAGAGACAGAAAAAATGGAAATTGCCAGAAAGTCCTGAAGTTTATGGGGAGTTTTACATTTCACAGAATCCACAAATTACATGTACTCTTACGAAGTGCAGTAATTTTACATACTGTGTACTTCTAGAGAATGTTCCAGTGGCAAAGATTGAGATCTAATTTTTATAGTTCTAAAAATTAAGTGTAAAATGTTGGCTAATACATGAGAGTTTCTTCTCTATCTCAAGAAGGCTGATAGTGGCATTGCACAGGTCTTAGCCATTTTGTAAGCTGGAGACACCAGTAGAGGAAGCCCAGGAGGACAAATCAGCAGTAAGTGAATGTCCTTATGCACTTAACTGCTGCACCTCACATGTTCAGCATCCCTCACTGCACCACAGCTGTGCTTCATGCAAGGACTATCTTTCCTGTGTCTTTCTTGCCATAGCACTTCTTTTAGGTGAGCTGTGACATGGTATGTTTTGATTCTAGTGGAGACACAACTGGGAAAACACACTCAAAAAAGCATCACGTCTAAAATTTCATTCGAGAATGAATGATTTTCTTTTTTCTGATACAGGAAAGTTGTTGCTGCTGGATGAGCTTGAATTGCTCTCTGAGGCTGCCTCTTTTGGGCAGGGAGCTCTTGTGTTTCCAATTAGGGGTCTTGTGAAGATTGGTGAAGAGGTCCAGAGCTCAGTGTGTGTTTGGTCTTGTAGTCCACATTGTTCTGGGCTGCACCATCTGCTCCAGGATCAAACCCAAGTGTTCCAGATCCACGTGACAAGTGACTGTCAGTTCATAAGAGCCTGTTGACAGCAATTTTTTACAAGAAAGATGTTTGATTTTCCCTTTCAGTAATTTGGAAGAGAAGCTCAATGCATACTTTCCCCCCTGCCCCTTCTTTGGATGCTTCTTCAGGTGAACACTGCTATTAAATCAGAACATCCAGAAAATAATTTTAAATGGAAAAGGAATGAAAATAGTAAAAAAAACAATAAATAGAAGCAAAAGAATAGGTGTTACTGAGAAAAAGAAGCCCTATTATGTTCAAACCTCTCTCATAACACAGGGAAAAGTAAACAGGGCCAGAGGGAAGCAAGCATAAATATTTTATTCCTTTAGTTCTGAAGAAGGCTTAAATCCTGTTTGTCCTCAGAAGAGAGTCAAAGCCTTTTCTTGGCAACTTTTCCTGTTGTTTTCTGAGTCAGCTACAGCTATTTCACATGTTTATTAGGAACATTATTCCTACTAGAACTTAGGCATTGTAAGGTGTGAACCTACATAAACTACACAGACCTATCAGCTGCAGCTTATAGGGTATGAAGTATAAACCCATGAGGTTTGGGGTCTTCTTTCTTGGCTGGGGGAGTGAGGCAGGGAGGTAACCTTATGGTAAAGGGGCCTTGAACTAATGGAGGAGGAATATTTACAAATATTCCCTAGAAACCAGGGTGTGGGAAAAATGAGGCAATTAAGAGGAATCACTAGATACCCTGTCTTAATAGTTTATTATATATATTTTTAATGAGTATTTAATCCCTAATGCTGTGTGATGGATTAGAAAAGAGGGGGACTCAGGCCTCTTTCTGTGCATACTTTTATGTTTCCCCTTCATTGAACATTTTCTCTGGGCAAATTGTTTAACTTGAGCTGGTTGGAGGTGTTCCAGCACAACAGAGCTTTGCTGAAAATAACATTGGGTTGAATTCCAAAATGAAGAGTTGTCTGTTGTGTTCAGATTTGCAGAATCTCGGGATGAGTTACAAGGGGGGCCGGGAAGGAGCCTTGTCTGTTCCTGTCCTCTGTGTTGCACATCCCAGGCCCTGGGGGACTTGGCTGTACTGTGTCTACCATGCATCCTGGTGCTCTGGGCAGTTCTGCAGCTGCATGGGCAGGTGGATGTTCATCAGCTTTTTTAGGAACTGAATAAGCCTCTGCATTTGGAAATCTTGAGGTTTTAGCCCATGCTTCCCATGGGGGTTGTAACCCTAGAGCAATACCCTGTGGACCTCTTAGAAACCCTTCTGTTAGTGCATCTTTCATCTTGAACTTGCCACAGTCTTGTAGAAGACCACCCCAGCTGGACACAGGCACCCAAGCTGTGTGCAATGAGTTCAGGGCCCAATCCCACCTGGTGATAAATGTGAAAGATTCGTCACCAGCATCAATGAGATACAGTGGGGCTAGCAGCCACCTGTGATGCCAGGTGATCCGTGCTGGGTAGTCACTTCTAGTGCCAACTGGGGACCACCACCCTCATTTAGTTAAGGACCAGCTGTGTGTTGAATTCAGTCTCCTTGCCCAGCCCTTGGCTTCCCTTTCAGATGTCATCTCATGTCCAAGTTGCATCCTTTGTTTTCATGGAGAAGTCTGGGAAAACTAGGTCAGTTTATCCAAGTAGAAATTATTATTTTATTGAGTTAACTCTGTGTTGACCTGCTGCCTATTTGCCTTCTCAAAATGAACTCCCTTGTGTGCACTAAATCTTGCCCTGGAAGTTGCAGAGCCCTCAGTAATCACTTTGATTTCAAATCAAAAATAAAAAGACTGCTTTTCTTAGTATCTTTTATATTTCCTGGAAACAAGTGTCTGTCTGCTTTGTTTCTTGTGTGATCACTACATCAGGCTGGTCTGGTGTGCTGTGAAAGTACTTAATGTAAAAAGGTTATGTGCTGGCTTTTCTGGGGATATTTAAAAGATCTTATGGAGAAATCAGGATTTGATTCTGCTTGACCCTGACTGATGGAATTAAGCTCTTTAAGCCAGTTCTGTAGTTACTAGCGTGCCTTCTTTTAAAAATAATCTGGTCCACTTACTCCTGCTATTTCAGAACTTCAGTCCCAGACAATAAAGCTTTTTTTTTGCTTTTTTTTTCTTTTTTTTTTTAACGAAAGAATATTTGGAATGTATTTTTAAAGAACTCCTTTGGCATTGTACATGAAAGATAAAATATATCAAAATAGACAGTCTGATAATTAGGTGCAGGCTTGTGGAGTGATTCATGTCATAATGTGAATGCTGAAACAGCTGAGGTTGCTGCAGGTGTGCTAAGGGAATTCGACCCTGTAATGCCGTGATCCTTCTGCCTCTACATAAAGCAGGAGTACAGATGTCTGGAGAGCCTGCACTAATAGATGAGAAGCAGTATTTTTGCATGTGAATTATGGATGGAGCAGTATTTATTAAAGGCAGAAACAAGGGCCTTTGTCTCCCAGGCACCTTTTGCTTTGAAGAGTCGCACTAAAGCCTGCTGCTGTCCCAGGAACTGAGATCCCAGAAGTGAGCTGGGGCTTCAGCTGCTGCCTGTTAAGCCTGGCTGGAGCTCAGAGCTGAGTTATGCCATGCATGGGTAGAAAGGGATCCAAAGAAAAGACTGGGAGGCAAAGGCCTTTAAAGTGCCTCAGCTGGTGGGTGCAACGCTTCGGGGTGGGCAGTGAGATGCTGAAGCTGAAAGTGAATAAACTTGTTTACCTGTGGCAGGAGCCAGCTTCAGCAGGGCTTTCCTGGAGACTGCTGGCTGGCTTGGCATGGCTTTCCTGAAATCCTGAGTTGGAAAGAAAAAGAAGTCCCCTGACCTCACTCCTTGCTTTCTCCTTAGTTTACAGTTGGTGAAAACAGGACTATGTAATCTTCAAAAAAATTGCCCCACCCCAACAACAAATCTGCAGATTGTTTATTCCAATTGCTCAGCTTTTGGGAAGGGAAAGGATGTAAACAACACACTAAAATGCAGTGAGATGCAACAGTATTGTTTGGGCATGTAACTTTCCCATTTGATGAAGCCTTTTTTTTTTTTTTGTAGTATTATGGCAAAACAACTTTAACAACACACACTGTTATTTAAAAAAAATCAAACCCACCTGCCGTCCAAGCCCCCTGGCCAGTGCAGATCTGTGCCCACCAGCTGTGTTGGACTGTGCATCAGTGTGAGGCTTAAACAGACAATTTTTTCTGGCTGATCTAGCAGGGCTTCTGGTCCACCTGGCTTAGTGATACTGTTCTTCCCTTCTCCTGCTGCTTCAGCTAGCCAGGAGGGTAAGCTTGAGTAGGGTGGCTGAGCGTGATTGTGGGGTGCACAGTCTTTCCCCCCTGCCCTCCACTTTGGGTGCCAATCCTGGCGCCTTGAGAGATGGAAATAACCTCCCAATTGCAATTCTATTTTATTTTGTTTTAGTAGTAGGAGTACGAACAAGCTTTTGCATTTAGGAAGGAATATGTGTAAGCTCGTAATGGTGTGTTTTCCACATTTGCTTCGGAGGAATAGGTAAATAGATTCTGAGCTATTTCTCTGCTTTTATTGTCCCTGGCCTAGTGGGAGGCCAGGGCTGCAAGCTGCCGAGGCTGTAACGCAGACAAGCGCTGCGATTCAAGACTGCAGCTCCCTTTCTTCAAACATGCTGGGAACAACTGTTCCTGCGCCTCCATGAGCTCAATTTATGGTTGCGGGAGGCGATGTGTTCCCCGCGCCTGACGAAGCACCCGCGCACGCAAAGCCTCTGCAGACGTGTTGTCAGTTGGCAGCTCTCTCGCTAGATGCACCTTTACACAATTGCACAAGCCACCAGGAGGTACAAATGTGAAATTCAGCCTTGGGGGCAAAACAAAGAAATGAAACCTAGGTATGAATGCAGTGTTATCCATCTGCAGATACAGATATTAGACCTGATCTCCCACCACGCTACTGTAGCTTTACACTAATAGGACTCTGCTGCGATCGGTGGAGTGGCACCATTGCAAGACAAAAACAGCAATGGGGAGAAGTTGAGGCTGTTATTTTTAATTCTGGTAAATAATGTAGAGAGTGAACCCTGTTTGGGGAAAGGCAGCCTGTGTTCACTGTGTGAAACCATCCATAATAAAAGGGAGGGATGCAGTGACACACTGTCTTGGTATCGCTCCTGAACTTCTTACTTCTGGGGAGCCATTGCCCTGAGTCCTGTGTGTCCGTGGGCAAGCAAAAGGAAGGGGTCTTCCAGCTCACCTCCTTTTTTTGGTAGCTTTTCCATATGCTGTCCCGTAAAGTCAGTTTTATCATGCATGACCAGAATTTGTCCTGTAGCTTGGACTCATTCATTACATTGAATAAATGTACTTATTATGGAAAGTTATTTTATGGAAGGAGTCTGTTGGTGGCATTGTCAGGAAAGAGGTTGCAATTTGTCATGGTAGGTAGCTTGCTAGTTAAGTGAAAAGTTAAGTCATGTTCTTTTCCTCAGTGTATGTCAGAATAAGAAATAAAATAGCTGTGGCAGGTTGAAGCGTGAAGCGTTACAGGCTGGCAGTGGGCAGGGATAGTGTGCAGTGTCTGGTCTTAGCTTACAGCCATGCACTTCCTTGGCCATCAGTGGTCCTGGATAATGCCCAGCAAATTGAAATGAGGACTTTGAATAACCCCAGCATCTCCCAGTTGCGAGGCATCATACTACCATAACTGTCTCCTAAGAGAAATTAATGTAATATCTGTAGATAAGTAGACTGATTTACCTTTTGATGACCCTGGAGAGAAAGGTCAGATCCAGGGTATTTTTGCTCATAATCGGTTATCCATAAAGAGTTAGTGTACCAGGCTTCAAGATTGTAGCTCAAAAGGGCAGTTGCTTTGAGAAGGTAGCTTGAAAGGGCACCTCAACAGCTGAAATCAGATGAGACAGATTTAATGGCCTCTCAGTAATTTCTGACTGAAAGTTCAGAGTTTGAAATTTAGGGATTTTTTCTTCACCCAGCCTATGGTAAAAGAAATGCACTATAGCCTAATAGAAATTTATTTTCAGGCTGAGTATTTAGAAGAGGTTTTCAACTGCTGCATATACATTTGGTCACTTCAGCTGTAAGGAAGAGAAAGAATAATCACTTTGTGTTTGTGGTCTTGTGTATTTTTAGCTAATGTGTTAAGACACTGCAATTCCAGAAAAGCTGTCCTCCATTTCTCCAGAGTGTTTTGATTTAACCATCTGCATGCAGAATTTTGTCTAGACTGCCACAGAAGTTAGTAGTAAATCCACTGGGGTCTTGGCAGCCAAAACAGTAGATAGAAAGCACAGTGCTTTGCTTCCCTGAGGGTTTTAGTTTCATGGGGATTCTGCCACAGGCTGGCACTTCTCAGCGGGTTACCCGCAAAAGCCCTGTAAATTTAGGGAACCTCCCCAGAGGGAGTGATTGATTTCCAAAGCTCCTTCCCATTCCTGCATTGTGCAGGGAAGGGAAAGACTGGCAATACCCACTGGGTGATGCAATTACTTGCAAACCTGTTGCAAGTGGCACGGTAGATCTTAATAAAAATCATAGGTTTTATGTTGAGAGTAAGGAAGTCACCGATTTCATGCAGAATACTAAGAGAGATGGGGCATGACAAGTGAGGAGGGAATGACAAGTATAGTTTAATTTAACAGCTGCACAAGATGCACAGGGACATTGCAAGACCTGCATGTGGAGATACTTCATCTCACATGTGGGAATTTCTGGCTATATTAAGTAACTTGAGGTGATGCCTGTGTGAAATACAGATGGAAATATACCAGTGAGTAAATTTTGTCCGAGTCAATGAGTATGGCTAGGCTATTTCCATGGCAGATACATTGGTGGGTCTTCACAGGAAATACTAGTGATTTATTCTGCCTGCAATTGTTAATGCTAACAACCTTCAATAGCTGTTTAAGCATCAGCTGCTTAGAGTGTGTGGATTATCCTATTTCACACTGGCAATTAGTTGATGATATTAAAGCACTTTGAAAATGGAAATCACAGGGCAAGTGCTTTTTAAACAGTTAATCATTTAATGTATAATCCCATCTCTCCAGCTACTTTGATATTAATATGTAGGGAGATGGTAAGGGAGACCAAGGAGTCTGCTTTCAGTACAATCCCTGGTACAGGTGCTGTGCCCTGTCTGTCTTGCCTCTGACTCAGCTGCTCCTCATCCTCTACCTGCCCACACCCATGTGCTGCAAAAAACATTTTCTTCTGTTTTTTTTTCCCCACTTGTTTACTGTCTTTCTGTTTTTGCAACTTCATAGTTTCTCATTTGTTCTTAGGACCTGTTTGGGGAGTATTCCATTTGTATTTCTGGAGTCCTGATTTTTATTCTTTGTGCAGTTAGTACTCTGTTTGGCATGTTCTGCAGAACTTGAACCACTCCCAAAATACTATAGTAAATATAAAGGTAGACATTAGTTGGTATATTCATACACTTGGAAAATGCTTACGGGATTGTGGTGGGGGTGGGTGGGGGGGGCAGTTTGTTTGTTTGGTTTTTTTGGGGGATTATTTAGTTGGTTTGATTTTTTTTTTTTTTTTTTTTGTCCTGTCCTTCTGCAACATTCAAGACAAATGTGCTTGTAGAACCATTTGGTTTCCTTCAGGAGTGGTTTTGTGTCTCGGATTGGAAGTTCTAGGTATCCCAAGTATGATAGCTGCTGATTTTGCCTCTAGATGTCTTAAAATTTAAAAAAAAATATATTTTTTTAAAAAGATAGTGCAATAATATAAAAATCTAAATAAATAAGTAAAAGAATACCAGAGGCATACCTTTCAGCTAATTTCTAGAGATATTTTTCTCAGCCTGTTGTTTTGCATTGGCTTTTCAGTTTTGGTCCTACATCTGATTTCAGATGCTATTGGGTTTTTGTTAAAGGACTAGAAACTCCTTTTCTTTTGCTCATTCCACTTACTAATATTTCAGGGATGTGACAACAGCAGGTGCCAGATTTCACATCTAAAATAAAATTGTTCAGACTGATGAGAATCCTTGAAACCACAGGTGAAGTTTCAGGCCAGTTAAATAAAGCTGTAGAGCATCCATTTGTATCATTCATTCATATAATGAAACCTGTTCTTATAACTCAGCTCTGATATATTAACCCCGCAGTTATCCTCACACATAAATGGGAGATGTGTTGCTTTCGTCAGGATATAACCATATAAATCCCCTGTGCATGAATGGAAAAATAGAAGCCCTAAGGCTATAGGTATCAAAGGTCTCCCCTATACTTACAATAGCCTAATAAGGTTATTTTGAAGGCATAGGTAATTACTCACAGGCTCCCTATAGCCAGTGATTCATTGTTCACTACTGAAACATTTCTAAATGAATTATGTTTTAAACAAGCAAATCCTTGGCCTTCGCTTTTATGGGAGGAAAAAGAAAATGGGAGGGACACGAAATTCCACCATTTTCTGTGTTAAGTAAAGTACACTGCTTGCTAGTTGAAAGGTCCCTGGTATTTGAAGCAGTTTAAATGTGCTGCCATGCTTCTTGCTGTTTTGAATGCCTATTTCTGAATTTCACATTTTGATAAAAATATTATTGTTGTCATTAAATTGATATTTAGAAAAGACTGGATACTAGAGCTCAGCGCAATGAATAAAACAGTTGGAGTTAACTATCCCTGGGGATAGAATCAATCACTGTTGTAGAAGAGGGTGACATTTAAAAAAGAAACTCAGAAGAAAATGTCATGCTTAAAAAATTAGATTTAAACGCACTAGCTCCTGATTGATTTTTATTGCACTCACATGGATACACTGATTGATTATCAGCCTTACAAATGTTTAGTACCTTTCTCACTTCTCTAATAATCAGAATAATCTAATTTTCAATGTCATTTAAGTTACCATATTCAAGGTTATAATAGATCATATTTCTAATAAAACATAGCAATTAGTAATGAATAATACGAAGCTGCAAGGCAGAGCTCAAATTTACCTTCCTCAAAAAAGGAAAAAAAAAAGGTTAAAAAAAAATACCAGGAGTGGCTGGAAGGGCCAGTGTACGTGAAGGCAGGAGACAGGACGATGTCTTCTGGATGTGTGGTGTGTTCCCCTGTGGTTGAACTGATGTTCCTGGCGCGTTGGCTGGGGCGGGTTTGCCATAGCTGAATGTTATTTCTCAATAGGAAACCCTGGGCGGGCTAGAAATCTGTAATGGATGTGCTTGCTCTGTGCCTGGGGAAAAATGATAGCGTGCCAGGTGCTTATGAAATGTCTTCCATGATTGTTTCTCTGTGCTCCCTGTTAATTTTGATATGTGTCTGTAGAGAGATACTATCTCACTTAATTTGAGATGTTTTCTTCTGGCGATTGTTATCCAACAGCTGACATGGTTGATTTCTCAGAATCAGCTACAAAATATGCAGGTTTTGATGTGTTTTGGTTTTGTAAGCCCCTTACACAACTGTGTACTTGCTATTTGCTTTGTCCATTAGAAATGAGAGTTTTGTGTTTGAAATAGGCTTTGTCTCCAATCATTCGCCATATGTCAAAGCCAACTTTTGGCATGGAAATTTGTTTTAAAATAGTTTCCTGGCTTTTTTAAAGACTGAGCTGTTTTGCTTAAAAGAAAACATTATTTCATCTGGAAATCACGACCTAGGAAACCAATCTATTTATAACTACCTGGCGTTCTGCATATTTTAGTATGTTTGGCTTGCAATTGCACTGCCGTTAATGTGAACAGGAATCCCACCGTCCTGAATTGATGGCTTGTCAGTTTGTAGAGTGTGATTTTGCTGCTTTTGAGATGATTGTTTTGTTCCTTTACATGTCTTGGCGATAGGAAACTCAAACTCGTTGAGTTCCCTCATCTTTGTGCTTTTTTCCAGCAGTTCTCAGGCCTGGAATTTGCCTGGGATGTGCAGCTGGGTGTTGCTTTGGATCATGGGGTCAGACAGCCCAGTTCAGCAGCAGCAGCAGGCTTGCTAAGGCTCCCTTGATTTGAAATTTTCCAAGGTGGCTGTTGGGAAAGACACCCTTATGGACTGCCATTCCATACCATTTAACACAGTTTTTTGAAGAGTAATGTGTGCTGTGTTGGGACTTAAACCTGATGGTGCACACTTGGCATTGGCAGTAGGGTGAGCGTTTTGCTTATTTGACTGAAATATTTGACTGAAATTGGCTACAGCTGCTAACTTGTGCCAGAATTAGAATTTTTTTAGCAGCTGCTTCTGGAGCTGGAGAAGCAAGAGTGTGGAGGAGCTGTGCAAGGTTTGTGGGTTTCCATTGGCCTGGTGATGGAAGCCCAGGCTCCCTGGTGTTCAGACAGGGACAGGTGGCTTCCCAAGGAGCAGGAGGACAGGCGGGACAGTGAGCCTCTACCCAGAAAGGGGAACTGGCGGGTCTGCAGCATTCCTACCTCAGTTCACCTCTCACTTCTCTTCTCTTTGGGTTTTACAAACAAAAGGAGTCTTTTTGCAGACCGACCTTGTGCCCAGCACTGTGCAATTACTGACTTGCTCTGTGTGCTTTATGGTGCTTTTGAGGTTTGTTAGCTTAACGAGTAACTTCCAAAATATTTGGGGACAAGAGAAGTGTGGTTTTACAGGAATGTGAACTGACTGGAAGCACTAGTAGTTGTTGCTACAGGAACAAAACCAGCTAACTAGTACACAGAGCTCTTCAAAGGTCACGGGGATCTCCAAGAGGCAAAACTGCAGTGATAGCATTTCAAATCATGAATTTATAGCTGATTAATCATTTAAATACATGAAAAGAGCTGTCTGTGTATCTTCTGGATATCTGGGGAAGCGCAGATTGTGCAAGTAGTAGGAAAAATTGCATTGTGAGTGGCAAGTTCTTCTCCCTTGGACATGTTTGTCCACCTTTGACAAATGGATGTACAAATATTCACTATTCAATGATTTTACCTGATTGTCTAGAAACTGTCTAAATCTCATGGGCTGGATCCCAGCTTATCCTTAGCCAAACCTGAGGGGTTTGTGTTTAAGACTGGACAATTCCCTGCATTAGGACATGCTTGAAATGACCCCACTCAGGCAGGAGAATTGCTGCAAGGTTACTAAATGAGAGCTCTGGGGTTCTCCAAGAGAAGCTGTTTGTGTCTTCTCTATACTTAGTTCCATCTACAGCAGGCCCTGCTTTCCTTGAGGAATGCGTCTGACCCTCATGCAGCTTTTGTGCCCTGTCCATCACTTCGAGCAGAAAAGGGAAAGTGTATCTGAGGCTAAGGAAAAAGCAGTGGCAGTCCTGGGGTGAGGAGAACAGACTGAGCGGGAGGAGGCTGAACATCTGAAGGTAGGGGCTAGTTCTTAAGGCAACGCAGTACCTTTGCCAGCTTGTGAACCCTGCTGTGGCTGCCTGGAGGTTTCTGGGTGTGGAAGTGCAAGTCCTGGCGTGTGTGTCAAGGGGACAGGGAAGCTGTCACAGGAAGATGGATTGGAGCAGACGTGCACAGGTATGGGCGTGACACTCAGCCTCCTGAGACGCGCCAAGACCTGGCTTCCTCATGTATCAAGATACACCTTTTTTCATTCTCTTTCCCCACACTATCACCTTATTTATTTTTCTTTTACTTCCACGAGTTCTCATAGGGCAAGAGAGCTTCCATACTGTCCCCTGTTGGGAACTCCTAATTAATGCAGCCATCAAGTCAGAATTTAGTGCACAAGTAATGAAATTCATAACCTGAGTTTTCTATGGCAGCATTAACTGTGACACAGATTCATCACTGGCGTATCATCATTAAAAGGCAGTGGAATTGCATCGGGGATTGATGTGATCATATGCATGTAAAGATCAAGATACCAAAAGGTGTGATTTATGTAATATAAGCATAAGCTGTAATCCAAAACCCTTCCCACATGCGGTGTGACAGTTCCTGTTCCCAGAGCAGTGATGGTTTTTAAATTTACTGCATAAATGTGTGTGTGTGTTTATATGTTTTTATTTAACTCTTTTAAACATAGTCTTGTCTTAAGGTCTTTCTGTCCTTTTTTTTTTTTTTTTGCACGTTGATTTATAGCTGTAGTTAAATCTGCCCAATAGTTTAGTGTTATTGAAATGCTTTATATTTTTGGAGCTTGGGTGTTATACATCAGCACTTTAATCCATTATCTTACAGGGAATATGGAAACACTGACAGGTCTGATGCAGTCTTAATGAATAAAATAAGAAGATATATATTATTCTGGATGTTCATTATTTTAAATGCTATCAGAATCATATAAGAAAGTTAATGAGGAACAAAAAATGTTCCTAGTTTTCAGGCTGCATTACTTCTCCCCTTTCTACCCTCTGATATGCACTGAAAGAGAAAGAGGACAGAGCTGGGCCAATTTGGTGATGAGGACTGATCAGCAGCTGTCCCTTGGTGGCCTTTGGAGGGAAAGGAACTTTGGGTACACTGCAGAAGGAGCAGTGCTGGGGTAGCAAAGGAGCATGGCATGCTCCTGGTCTCTGGGAGCCCTTGGCACCTGCTTTGAAGCCTGGCCTGAATAATGTTTATCTTGCACAAGGAGTTCAAAACTGTTGAGGGAAGTAGTTGTTGAGGCCGGCTGCTTGGCAAATTTGTCAGTCAGCTTGTAGAGCTATAAGTAAGTGGGGCTTTGTGACAAAGGTTTATTGCTCTTTGTGGTTGCGTAGGAGTTTACAGAGTTTTCTAAGGAACTCTTTTATCTCCCAAGTACAGCAGTGATTAGGATTTGTTTCTGAAGTGCAGTGGCAGTTTGTAGCACTTGAGACATAGCTCTGGGTCTTGGATGTTTTTTCAGTGCAAAACATGGTGCTTGTGCTCTGCCCTGTGGTCCAGAAAGCAAATCAGAGCATTAGCTTGAGGGGAAAACTTGTAAAAGGAAGTGGGGAGGAACCAGTCCATCCCCCTAAACCTGACTATGCTGGTAGCATTGTACCTTTGCAAGGAATAACCTTTTTGGTCCACTCTTGCCGGTCTGCTTTGGGTCTGTGCTCTCCAAACACCAAAATTGATGGTGTTCAAGGCTAGGTTTTAATCCAGTGAGGTGCTCAGCATCCCAGCCCTGATCCAGCCAAGCACATGACTGACTTCAGTGAGGTCTGTCACACAGTTAGGTTCATGCTTAAAATGTGAATGACCGGTGTCAGTTTCAAATTCAGACCCTTAGTAAGAAGACCAGAGCCATACATTGCATGGACTGTGTGCCTAGTGGCCTTGTGAAGGAGAAACAAATACTCTCCACATCTCTACTCCTTGTTTTCTATTACACACAATACGTTATTTCTGTAGATGCCTCTGACTCCGATGCTTTCCCAGGCCACTATTTTTTCTGCTCTTTATGATTATTGTGGTTCACTGGCATGTAGGAAGCGACCACAGAAGATGTGGAGATGGGCTTGGGGAACCCACAGGGAAAAAGAGCTGACATGGAGGTGGCTTTGTGCTTCCCTCCCTTTGGCGCAGATGGATGCACTTTTTGGGGCAGGACAGTGCAAATAAGAATCAGCAGGTCTTTGGCCATCCAAAATCCCCAGCCATGCTCACATGTTCCAAACCCACCAGCTGCACCCTCTGAGTTTAGGGCCTTGTTTTAAATATTGTGAGGTTTTGAATTCTAACAATGTTAAGATTGGTTTTATTTATCCAGTAAGATTTAGTCTTCAGGGTGTTTAATATTGACATGGAGTCTTTGGGGAGAGGGATTGATTTTGCTTGGCTTTGTTGTAAAGCCTTATGCATCTGGTTACACTTAAGACGTTAGCTTTAGCTAACAGCAAGGCTCTTGATAAAATTCACAATTACTGGCAATACTGCGGACATGGACTTATCTCCTGGGCACGTTTTGTAAAATTAAGCTATTTTCATTAAAAGAACAAAGAGCAGCATGGTGATGGAGCAGCTGTCATATTTTATTACAAAACACAAATATGTAGGAAATCAATTACAGCAGGAGTGAGCACAATGCATATTTCCAGTAATCCCCCACGGCCGGGGGAAGGTAGAAGGCTGATCTGAGTGCAGAAGCAGATGGCAAGCAACTTTAGATAGCTTCACTGCCATTTTTTCTCTTTCAAGTGTTTGTGCTTCTCCTTTGATCTTCAGAACTTGAGTTTAATGTGTTTCATCTTCTTTTGTTTACTGTTTTCACATTTAACTTTCCTTTTAAATAACTTCTGTTTGGTGGAGTTTGTGTTAGTGTGGGGCTTTGTTATCTTCCATGCTGAGGTACTTAGGAAGAAAGACAGTTGCTGTCTTTTTTTGGTGTTGTTCACATCCAATAAAATAGTGACTGCTTCTCTGCAGAGGGCTTTGCCATCCTCCTTGCACAACTGTAGTTCTACAGTGAAAAAATCCCACCTCACAAAGTTATTAAGACACTGTGCATATGAAGTTGCAGTAGAATTTCCTGGAAGGCAGATAATGTGGGATTGTGATGACACACCCACAACAAACCCCTGTGGAAGTTTGATTTAATCACTGCTCACTACATTTAGTTCTTAAATTATTTTTAAATGAGTAAGCTGGAATTAATGACCTCTCTGCACATAACATTTTTATATTCACCTAAAATAATGTGTGTTTAAAAATAGCACCATTTTACAGTGATTTGAAATAGAGCAGCAAAAGCAACATAGGTTGATCTGAATAACCTTGTGTGATCTGTATCTCTACTTTTCTTACAGCTGTCAGAAATGACAGGAACAAAAAGAAGAAGGAACCTTCAAAGCAGGAGTCCACAGAAAACTATGAAATGACAGCAGAGTTAGATGATCTCACTGAGAAGATCCGAAAAGCTCACCAGGAAACCTTCCCCTCACTCTGCCAGCTGGGAAAATACACTACGGTGAGTAGGATTTGAGGCACAAAGTGTTCTGGATATGCCTGGATGATGTGAGTTTGGAAGCTCTGGACATTTTAAATAGATGGAGCAGTAAAGTCACTCTTTGCACCTCCTAAGCCAGGAAAAAAACAGAGGTGTGTGTGCAAAGGCTGCCTGCTGGGGAGAGAAATTGCACTTAGATGTGAGCGCTACTTAGCAGTATCACAAGAGACTCCTGGAGGATTAACCCAGCCAAACGACCAGCTCCGAGACCATGAGTCAGTTACATTCCATCATTCATTAGAAATTTCTTGGCTTCCAAAGATGTGATCTCTGCTCGTGCATCAGCAGATTACAACTTTGCAGGTGTAGGGAGTTCTTAAATGCTGCTGGATTACTGGTGATAGTCCCAAAGCTACCAAGGTCAAGGAAAATATGAAATGTTTAAGTAAAACAGTTTCCAAAATGCTCATTTGCAGTTTATTCCTAGAATCATAGAATATCCTGAGTTGGAAGGGACCCACAAGGATCACTCAGTTCGACTCCTGGCTCTGCACATGACAGCCCCCAAAATTATATATCCTTTCCCAGTCTACCAAAAGATCCCATAACAGCAAAAACTTCTGCTGCTTTTAGAAATGAAAAATCAACACACACACCCCCCCCACCCTCATCAAGAAGCTCAGTTTTATGGCAATTTCTCCAGAGATGAGTCAGGGAAATAATTTTTCATCTATACATATATATGTTGCTAAATACAGGGAAAGTCGGTGATACTAGTTGATTAAAGAAAACTCAATGTCAAGTTTGCAAATCCAGTAATAAAAGAGATGATGAAAAATAACTGTTAGGTAATGCTTAGAACCTTATCAGTAAATAAATGACTACTGGGTCTGGGCTTGCTGTTGGTTGCAGCAACATTGACTGTTTCAGAGGGATGCCAAGCCTGAGCTAGTCAAGCCTGTGCTCTCATTGCTGAGAGCAGGAGTTTAGGAGTGACATGGCTGGGGCAAGGAGACAGCTGCCTCCATGGTTCTTGCCCTCCAGCCCCAGCTGAAGATCTGGGGCCAATCCTCAGAGGCCTGGTGAAGTATTGCTGGATTGCTCTCTGGTTTGAGTAAATTTTCTGGCTATTGAAACAAACATTACATTTCTCAGAGTGATGTAGGCAAATCCCTGTGTGCCATCAATATTCACTGTTTTAGCAATCAGGGTGCTTTTTAATGGCATATTAATCTATTTACAAAACAGAGTGCAAGGCTCAAAACTGAGGTCTGAGTGTAAGAGTTGGTATTGGAGTGCAAGAAAAGCAAGCATATATGGTGTGATTTTAGAAAAAGGCACATTTTTCATGTTGCTGACAGTATTTTCACAAGCACATTTAAATCTGAGTCCCATGTAAACTGGTTAGTACTGGGGAAGGAGCCCATCCTCCCCATGTTTCTCTGGTCCTTCCCAGCAGGAACACAATAGAATGTATTTCCACCTTACCTGGGAGTTAGCAGAGTGCACTGCAGCTGGTGGGATGGCACTGTACTGCATCCTGGTAAATACCAAAGATCCTCAAGGGTTGAAAGATAAACCTTGGCACCTCTACACTTGCATTAGGTACTGGATGCTGAAGGATCATTAATCTTTTAGCTCTTGAAATGATACAAGTGGATGGAATTGGAGAGGGCCTTGTTTCATAGCACACCCAGTGCTGATGCCTTCGTCCTTAGGTTCTGTCTGAACCCCATGGGGAGTTTGTGCCCCTCTTGGAATTTCAGAGCCCTTGTTGAGAGCACCTGGATCTCAGTAATGAGCAGATGAATCTGGTCTGTCTGTGGAATACGAGTAGCCATGATAATGACTGCACTCTTTCTGAGGCTGGATTTTGGTCATTCATATCTCAAGCCTGATGGGACAGTCTGGGGCAGATTTCTTGTTTTTAGCTTTGCTCTGTTGGAAGTCCAAAGCAGGGAACTGCTGCACAGGTCTCACCCCCTCCTGCTTTGTCGTGGTACAAGTTGCAATAACAAAATTATACTGAAAGAGTTATTTTTTGCTTACCTTGAATCTTTGAGAGTGATGCAGCTTCCTTCAAACACTACATCAGAACTAATAGCAGTGGGGCTAAATACTGTCTTCTTGCTGCATTTTCATTGTCTGTGTGTGAAGTGCAGAGTGTTTAAATATCTCATCTAGGTAAGGACTGGCAGCCACTTTGGCATTTTATGCAGGACCTCGGTGTTAAGAGCTCATATGGGAAGGACAGAGTAGTTCTTCAGCACTGAGGATCCAAGAGGATCTGCAATGTGGAAGCTGTGTGTGCTGGTCACAAGAGCACAGCTCTGGTGCCTGGACACCATCACCAGCTGCTGATCAAGCAGCAGGGCTCCAGCAACAACCTGAGACACTTGAAGCAGAGACCAGAAATCAAAAAACAAAGGAGCACTGAGCCCTTTTTCTAAGTGCTGAGTCCAAGGGGAGTCCATAGGCTAAGAGCCTATGCCACTCTGCTTTTTTTGATGGTAACAATCTAGTACATGTGGAAGATTGCCCCCGGTCCTGCTTTTATGCCTGCTTCTGCGTGCTGTCAGTCGTGAGGCACGGCGTGCTCACACTGCAGAGCACACAGATTGCTTTTATAACCTTAGAGTTTTTAATTTAATTCTCTAAGTGAGAGGTGAGAAGTGAGTGTTTCTAACCAATGTGGATTCCATTGAATTTTGTGAGCCTTGCATTTGTGTACTGACAGGAATGGTGGATGGAAGAAAGTGCCTTTGGTTACACGATCATTCAGACTGTTTTAAAAGATTTCGTTTGTTGCTAAAAAGTGCAAAAACTTATAGGAGTGTAAAATAAAAAAGACCTTACAGAGATATAGTAAAAATAAAAACCTGTTCAGGCATTTGGCTTGTGTATCTGGCTCCTCTCACTCTTGAGCACTGCAGCCTGCATTTCCCAGAGGGAAGGGTTACATGGTGATTTTTTTTTTCCCCCCACCATTGTGTGGTTTTAGCTGTTAAAAACAGTTTTAGAGAAGCATTTTCAATTATTTTTTTATATCCATCTGCTCTTTAGAAAGAAAAAGTGGCCCCGTACTTTGCATAACTAATAGAAGTCTGCTTAAAATAACGGGAGAATAGCCCTTGTATTAAATTCCCTGGGTCATTTGACTTAACAGTTGCATTTGGTGGGCAGTGACAAGTACAGTTCTGCCAATGATGAGAATCAGCAAGCTTTTTAAATGTAATGGATTCCAAAAGTCCATCATAAACAGATCTGTTTTATTACTGTCATCCAGGTAAGAGAGAGAGCCTGAGTAATTTCTCTGGAGATGTCATACTTTATAGTATAATTGAGTGTAACTATACTGCTTGTCCCTTGAGAGTGGTATTATTTGTAAGTCTACAGCTGTGTTACATCCAGCCTTGTGATAAAGGGAGGATGAAACAGAAAACAATTTTGGCTCTGCAGACCCTTGCTGCAGATTCTCCTGGGTTGCTCTTGGCTAGCTGGAAGTGAAGAGGTTCCACATCTTGACAGCATTTTGTTCTTTCTAAGTGCTGGTCTTAGAAGTTACACAGCTATTGTTCGGTGCCATTGAAGAGGAATATATATATATATATTAAAAAATATAAATGTGTGTATCTCCTGATACTGGGACTGAGCAGGGACATGTGCTGTGGTCCTCAGTGAACTCAATGGAGCTGGAGTGCATTGCTGCTTTTACTAAAGAGGCATCACTAGTGTTCCTGATTAGGGCAGAGTGCCCCTGTGAGCCTTGTTTCCTTTGTAAAGTGGATTTTAAAGACAGTAGGGATTCTGCTGCTGTGTATGTTTCTATGAGTACCTCATCCCATATTGTTAATGTGGAGACAGAGCAGCCTGCAATGAAAAAACAAAAATGATGGAAAAAATGGGATCAATTTATGTGGCAAAAATGGCTGTTTAATTGGATTTCATAGCAAGGTTGGGCTTTTCCACTGATAAAGATGCCACTAGGGTGTATTACAGTATTGTTCCACCATATGTGCACTGGTGCATAGGCCTGAAAAACATGTGAGACTGCTCCTGGAAAAAGACACCCAAAAATCCGCTTCAGTAAAATATTCAGGAAAAGTCGTAGCGTCTGCATCTTTTTCACAGCATGGATAGAGGAGATCTCCAGGCAAATTTAATCAGTTTTTGTTTCTGTTGTGCATTTTTTTTAACCCTGTGTTGTATTGTTCAACGTATACATAGATATTGAGCCAGTTTTGGCTTTTCAATACCGAGAAATGCTGCTAAAAATCCATCTCTTTTTCCTGTGACACTTGTCTTGACATTCATTAACAGATAGAATGTTAAAACTCTTTCCATTTGTAGCATCTCAGAGGTAATGTGTAAACCACATTAGCTCCAATGCCGAGGGATCTGGCACCTGGCATAATAAAACACCTGGTTATTTTGTATTTTATTAACTGCCCCTTCTCTTCAGTTTGCATAATAGAGAGTTAGATTTACATTAGTTACGACGGTCGTGCATTACTCCTAATAGAAGACACGTCAAACTTCCCATTGCTGCCACTGCAGCATGATAAAGTAACCTCATATGATACTGATGAAGATTTCGTTCACACTTGCTGGTTTCATGCAACGTCTTTTTTTCCAGATGGATACCCTATTGTAAAATGATTTCCTGCTTTAGGCTCTGCTTTGTGTAGCTCTCTGCTATGCCATCTTTCTATGAACTGGATAAACTGCCTATTAAATTTAATTACAGCCTGAATGACTGCACATCTTGATCTTATTTTTCCTCCAATGTACTGTATTTCACCAAGGTCCTTGAGGATGAAATAAAATAAATCTGAGGGATGCATACTCCAGTAGCTGAAAAAAATGTTTCAAAGGGCATTACAATCACTGTTAACTCATTAGTTTTGGACCATTTTGAAGGCAATACTTTAGGTTTAGCATTATAGAGACATCTTCTTTTGTCATTTAAAAAAACCCAAAAGAAAATAGAGGAAGTTCCCAGAATAAAAATTCAAATAGAAATGATGAAATGAATTAATTATCCCCTAAAGAGAGGGGTAGCAGGAAAGAGCATGCTGCTCCTTCAGACTGTTCAGCACAGTCAGTGTTTATTTTTTCCAATTAGGGCCTAATGTAAATATTCCTGGCTCAAATCTCCATGCTGTTCCAAGTGAGGGTGAATGTCAGGCTGGTGGCGCCCTGGGGACCCGTCAGGACTCTCCCCTTCATGACTGATGGTAGTGGTGGTGTCTTGTGAAGGCAGCCTGGGATGGGGTCCAGAGCATCACAGCCAAGCTGAGCTCACTCCACATTGCCTCACCAACCTCTTCGAGCCCTGTGTCCTTCCCATGAACCAAAGAAAGATGACAAGATAATGGCTTCAATGGTTTTCTAAGAGGTGGATGTCCTCACCAGCAGCAGTGGTGGTGGCAGGCTCATTGGAAATGTTTCCTCCAAGAAAGTGTGATCTGTGTAATTTGAATGCTTTTTGATGGCTATTTAATCTGCCATGTCTGTTAGACTTTTAGGTTGAGACTCTGCTCATTTAACTTTAATTTTAAAGTTAATTTAACATTTTAACTTCAACCAGCTGAGACTGAGGCAGCTGATCACATGGGCTTCCTCTGCAGCTGGGGAGGAAGCCACTGCCTGAGCATATTTTTATGGGTAAAATTCCTCCTGCAGTGAAGAGATCACCCAGATGCTGAAGGCAGCTGTGATGCACACTGAACTTGGTGGCTTATGAAACAGGGGGTTGGGGGACACCATCACACTGGCTGCATCCTAAACAGCATTGGGTCAAATGGTGACAATACACTGCATGTGAGGGCAGAAGGAGAAATCTGGGTATTTCAGAGCTCTGTCATTACCTGTTTCTTGTCACTCTGCTGGAGTCCTGGGTGGATTGGAATGGACTCACCAGGTCTTCTCATGACACCCAGTGTTGGTGGGCTGGCATCAAATGGGTCGCAGCAGATTTTGAGTCAGATTGTTCTTGGCTGACATGTTCAGTTTTTTCAAGGTTTAAGTGATTGGTTCAAGTGTATGAAAATGTGAGTTTGATCACAAACTTAACACAAGTTTCCTATGCAGTCTAGAAAATTATGGAGACTTTGAGGTAGGTGAATATAAACATTCCCTGAGAGATGCCACCAGAATGTCCTTGTTACACTTCCAGCAGTGGGAGCGTATGTTGTATGCACCATCAAATGAGCACATAGCATTCATCAAGGCACATGGGATTTTCCTTAACATCATGTAAATAAATGCTCTGTAAGTCATGAGAGACTGTAGCTTCAGAAAGCTGTGGCAGAGCCACAGAGCAGAGAAATTAAGCAGAACCAATTTTCTAAGACCTTAAGTATGTGAAACTGTGTTCCAAATATCGTGCTGCTTTTTCCAGAGGAGGACTCAATATTCTTTTTCCACTGTTCATTTATGTTTTCTGGGGTACAACTGTAAATTGTCTTTCTCAATGCACTTATTATATAATGGCAAGGAAGAATAATGAGGGTGGCATTTGGAAATGTTTAAGTTCATTTGTATTCCTTGTACAGATGGCCTCTGCAATCATAAGTAACAGAGAAGTATCCAAGGAATTTTCAGGCGATTAATCCAAGTTTAAAACCAGCATCATCCCAACAGCAAGCTGTAGAAAATGCCTGGAATGTTAATAGAAAGTACTTCTGGAAGGAAAACGTAGTTGTTGTTTCCTTCCCTTGAAAACCGATTGCTGAAAGGGACGTTGTTGATTTATGGTGCCTTGTCTGTGTGTCTTTGCAGAACTCCAGCGCAGATCATCGGGTTCGACTGGACCTTGGGCTTTGGGACAAATTCAGTGAACTTGCAACAAAGTGCATTATTAAAATAGTGGAATTTGCAAAACGATTGCCAGGCTTTACAAGTTTGACCATTGCAGACCAAATAACTCTACTGAAAGCAGCCTGCCTGGATATACTGGTATGTATTTTTAGCATCATTGTTCTCCTACTAATGTGTTTTCTATTCTCCTTTTTACTGTAATTGACAGGAAGACAGGGGTGAAATATGGCCCTGACCTTACTGTTGTAAAATTTGGCTTACTGGGTAGTCTGGTGCAGTCAGAAGATGACTCCAGCACACCTATAGAGGTGTGTTTGGGGGATGAGTATACTTCTCAGAATAAGTCCTTACACTTTTTGGGTTTCAGTAAAACACATTTTGGTATTGTGGCACGTGTAACTTTGGAAAATTTTCTTTACTGTTAATACCGAAGAGAGACCTGTTTTTCCTTCATTCCTCCTTCATCCTTCCTCCCCCCTCTGCATGGTCCTATGCATAAAGGATACCTAGAGGAACAGTCCACTGTATAATGGTTTAGGAATGTGCTGTTCCTCTGCTCATGAAGGAATTTAAGGAATAAGACACAAGTCTTCAGAATTAGAGTTTTTAAGCTTTTAGAGGGGAAGCTGGTGTGCCTGGAGCCTGTCAGATGCAAGCCCCTGGCACTCATATCCCCCTGCTTTCTCCAGTGCTGCAGGTATCTGTGGAAGTGACCAATATAATGGACTCACTACAGGTTTTAGCTAAATGTAATTTAATTTTATACAGGCAAACATGCAGCCTGCAGGAGGAAACTGTGCAGGTGGGCTGGGAGTTTTTCTCCAGACCTTGCCTTGCCACTATGTCAAGGCAAAGCTGTCTTCCCTCCCTTTGTCTCTGGTTGTTTCTGTCATGCTGACCTTCAGAGGAGCCCTCTGGGATCTCAGCATTTCTTTATCGAGACCTTAGAGGTCTTCAGGCTTTTAGTGGCAAATATGCTTCGTATTACTGGTTGTAGCAATAACTTGCAGTAAAGCAGTATGTTCAATGTAAACATACTTTAAATGTTTCCTTCTGAGCACAAACCTTCAGGTCCTCATTGAGCCAAGCTTGGCCAGTCTAGAAGCATCTTGTAGGATGGCTACTGTAGATATATTTTTTGTCATGACACAGGAGTTTGAACTAGGGAAGCTGAAGTTGAAGTAATTAATCTTGGAATTTCTAAAAGTGCATTGCTTCAAACAGGATCATGTTGAGGGGGACGTTAACTGCTGTGACCTTTTCCTCTTGTTTTGTCAAAAGCTGTTTGGAAGAATCGCATCAAGAGGACATTGATGAAGGAGGAAGAGGGGTAGGAGAGGGGAAGGGGTATCATTCTTTGGCCTATAGAAAAAGGGAAGGTTGAGGTTGCCCTGCCATGCTTGAGAGTCACCTCTTGTTGTTCCCTTAATCCAGGCACTCATTCAGAGTCAGCCGTGTCATTGTTGCTGAGAGTGTCCCTCCGTGGGGCAGGGCCATTCGTTACCGACTGCACGCCTGTCATCACCAGCTCTGTCCCCATCAGATTCTGTTACGATCCCCTCACACGAGAGGCAGATGGTGATCAAAAAACTGCAGCATTGCCTCGAGTGTGTTCTGCCAGCAGCAGGGGATGGGAACTGCTTTGTGCTGTGCTGCTGTAACCCGGAGCAAATAGTTAATACAGAAACTGTACAAAAAGGGTGGGGAGGAGCCAGGACATGGCAAGAACCTGCTCATCTAAACCTTTTACCCCTAAAACTTCAGCCCTCAAGCTGGCACCCTGTTTGTTTGTGCCATGCCCTGGCTCCAGAGCTGCAGGATAACAAATACCCTAGTTCTGTAATCTGTGAGCTCCCGATGCTCTTTGTTGGGGTGGGCAGTGGCAGCTTGCCCTGGGAACGTGCACAGCCCCTGCAGCAGCTCCACTCAGTGCTGCCATTGCCAACACTGGCTAAAAAATTGAGGGGACCCTTTTTGGTTGGGGCTTTGCCTCGATAAAGGCACTTTGATCAAAGTGATTAAATAAAAGCCTAGTTGCCAGATTAGAAAAAGAGAATGAAGCAGGTGGTAAATGGTGACTTTATTTCAACTAATTAATGGATAGAAAAGTTGATTCTTTAATACGATTCACCACTTTTACTTTGTGGCCATTGGCAAACTACAAGCTCTAGTTATAAATTTCATTGAGGCCTGTCATTCCACATCACCTGCTCATTCTGTTTTTTATTTTTCACAAAGCCAGAGAAGGTGACACATCCAAGCGAGCAGGGCATAGTGAGCAGCATAGGAGCCTGCAGCTGGGAGGAGCTGAGGCTTTTCCAAAGCCAGGAACAGATACAGCACGGCTAATAGTCCTAACTTTCCTGTGTGACATTTACACAGAGTTTATGTGACTATTTTATGTGCTGCTTAAAAAGAAAATGGGATAATTACCATGGCACAGTAATGCGTAGTGTGCGTGCTGCTTGTGAAATGCTGTATCCATTAAACCAGCATCACCTGCACATAATCGGAATTGCAGTGCTGCTCTCTGTCTTTATTTAAGCTGAACATCAGTACTGGAGCAGTTGTAATAGCACAAATTCCACCCCCCCTCCCCACGAAACAAGCCAGTATTCCTAGTTATGAGTGTTTTGTTTTGTTGTTGTGCCTTGAGATGCAGAGCGAGCGCTGCTGCCCCTCCTGCTGCACCGAGCACCCAGGGGCTGCTGTGTGAGCTCTGCTGAGCAGGGCCATGAGCCCCAGCAGTGTGCCCTCATGATCCTGCTGCTCTTCCATGCCCTGGACGTGTTTCCAGAGCTGCAGCACGTGGGAGGAGCAGCGTGGGGCTCCCAGGTAGGGTGGCCAGGCTTCCCTGCCAGCAGGACCCCTTCACTGCCCGCCTGCCCTTCAGCACCAGCTCTGGAGAGTCTTAAGCATTTATGGACCCTGCCAAGGCCTCTGCTCAATTGGTTCCTGTGACTGTGGATGCTTAAACCCTTCTTAAACAGGCTGACAAGGGAAATGGTGCCAGGAGCTCAGTAAACTCCGATGAGTATGGGCCAAAGAATTGTTTTATGTACAAACAAACACTAACTCTGGAAGGGAAAAAGCATCAAGCTTCCTGAGGCAGCTTGAGGCGCCAGATGAGGATCGTGGAATTTATAGCTTGTCTGGTGCCAAAAGTTTTAGGGATAAATATTACTAAAATTCAGTCAATAACCCTTGTAAAAGTGAGTGCTTCTGTCTGCTGGTACGCTGGCCCAGCAGCGGCCAAGCATCCCCAGCCTCGCTGAGCTCTGGCAAGACAAATATGGAAAGAATCCAGAGTCCAGTCTATCTTAAATCCAATGGATAAAAACCTGAGAAGTCTTTGAATGCTAATCCTTAATGATGTAATTTTTGTTTTCTGTTGTAAGCCCCTGTGCGTTGATGCCAGGCAGGAATTTGTGTGTGCAGAACAAGCTGTGCTGACGGGGTTTGGCAGCGCCACGAGGCATCATTGCTTCAGAGTCACCTGCCCGGGTTTCTCCTCTCAAGGAACTGCCCCAGCCAGCTGAGGCAGCGAGTGTCTAACAACAGGATTTCTTAAAAAATAGGCCCAGATTTCCCTACCTAATCTGTTTAAAACTAGTAACAATTCTGTGGTAGCAGCAATGTCATAAATGAAACTTTCTGACTGAGTTTGGTTTTGTGCCTCTGGTAGGGTTTTTGTTTTGCACTTTATAACAGGCTCGTAAGAATCCCTAATGCTTTAATATATAAATATTCCTTAAAACAAAGGGCCCTTTAATAATGAGGGAAAACCGTATTTATGGCTGCAAGTGGCATTTAAGAGCAGAGTGACAACTAAAATACTTGGCTTGGTTGCAAAATCTAAACAACATTGAGGACATTGGGAGTTCAGTTTAAAATGGAGAAAGATATCATGATTTCTTATTTTGAAGTGCTGATGTTTCCCATATGTTCTTCAGTGAATATGAGCTTGAAATCAGCTTTACTTTGACACTGGAAATCTGCCCAAGAACAGTTTAGCAACAATCAGCAATATCCATGGCGTTTCACAGATCCTGATGAAGGACAGAAATTAAAAAAAAGAAAAAAAAAAAAGTAAAACACCATTTCAAATGATCTGTCTTGGAGTTTAATAACAGCGTGTTGTGGGATAATGTCAAAGGAATGCAGAGGAAACCTGAGACCTGATTGCTGCAGTCAAGTTAAGTGCATTGCTGAAAGCACACAGTTGATCTTCAGCTGTGCCAGTGCCCAGCGGAGCCGCTGCAGGCTCCTCCAGGCTGGGGCAGCACTTGGGGTACGAAGGCCTGAAGGCTGCCTTCAACAAAAACCTGTCCTACTTGCTGCCTCAGCCTGGAGTAGCTGAATTCTACCCGACTTTATGTTTTAATTATAAATTTTTCAGGGCCCCTGCAGGTGCCTTTCTGTGCATGCCCACAGGGGCTGGCTTGAGGCTGAGTAACCTCACCCAAATTTGTTCCCAATTAGGATTCAGCCTGGAAGCTCTTCCTCTGCTTTAGCCCTGGGGGGTCTCTTTGCTGAGCAGTCCTATCCTGCACCCCCAAACACAGTGGGGCTTGTGGCACTGGGAAGCAAGGACAGGGAGCTTTGCTGTGAGGGAGCCAGCAGCCTGGGCTGTGCTGGCAGGGGTGTGTTCAGCCTCTGGGCTGTTGGGAAGATCGCTCCAGGGCACCCCAGTCCCTCTGGGCAGGGATCTCTGTGGCAGCTGGTGTCCAGACCTGTGCTCTGAGGGAGGATCTGGGGGATCCATATCCGCCAGCCCTGCTTGGGCAGCTGCTGGGGAAGCTGCAGGCAGCCTGGGGAATACACCACGGCATTGCCCAATTAAGTTCCCAATCCTGCTCTGCTGATTTGTTGGGAAGGGAGTCCTGAGGCTGTGGAGGGAGGAACTCTCCTTGCTAAGGCTTACCAATTGAAATAGCACTGGAGTCAAGGGGCTGCCTTTCTGCCTGGCTGAGCTAAGGGAAAAGCAGGACCAGGTAAGAAGTTCAGAGCCTTGTTCCTCCCAAAGTTGGCTACCTGGTCTTCTTCAGCCATGCACCCTTACTGGAAGGCAGCCTCTGTCTGTGCAGGCCTCAGGTGGGAAGAGCTGCACTCCAGTTCCTCTTGCATGCCATTAGAGAAGTGAGCTAAGCAGCTCTTGGGTGTCACAGTAAATATGTAGCTTAGTAACCTTTGTTTTCTTGAGCACCAGGTATTCTCCATGTTTCTTCTGCTTTCTATACAATCTTTTAATGATTTAAAAGAGCAACCCAATGTGAACTTCAGGGGAGAGCATTGCCAGTGGTTACTGGCAGTTCCAAATGTGGTAAAGATGCTGCCTCTTACTTACAGAGTGCTATACTTTATAATTTTAGTTTTTTCTAATGATCCTGAACAATACATTGGCTACTACATAAAGCCTAGCAACCAGCTCCCTTTTAAGATGGCATTATTTTATGGGAAATTATGGTCACTGGGGAATTAATATGCTGTGTGCTTGTATTTGTGACTCTCTTGGTGACTGATTTAAGTAATTTCAAAAACGTACTGTAATTTGGGGGTAAGGCAACTATGTCAAACATGCCTGTCCAACCACACAAAGTTTCATTGCTTCAAGGTATATCCAGAATGTGAGATAAGATTATGGCTGAGACAGAAAATAGTTGAAGATACATCTGCAGAAATACACCCTATTAAGTCTCTTACCAAGGAACTGAAGAAGAGAAACGAAAGCTTCCCTATAGGTGTCTTACAGACCGTGTTCTCCTCATTCTCCTCCCTGTTTATTTGAAGCAGTGTTGCCAGGCAAAGATGAAAGTGGGAGAACCAAGCCCAGACTGGTCAGCTGCCATGTGCTGGGACCTCTGACTCAGAGCCTCAGAAGCTATAGGAGTAATTAAATTCTCCCAGTGCTCTCTTACATTCATGTAAATCTTTTTAGTTGTATCTTTAAAACCAAGTAGGATGGGAAATAAATACAGTCAAGCCCTGAAAAAACACAGCTGTAGTCTTAGCTCAGCTAATCAGCCTGACTTCGGCAGGCTTTCAGTTCAGTTTAGTTTTGGCATAAGCCCTCTCCCACCTCTGATTATTTTAAACATTAAGCACTGATATACATAACAGAAATATGTCAACATGATGGACGCCTCTTTTATTTGGTGCTTACGGCCGTGTTCATTAATTGCAGCTGTACAAATGCTCCTGTGCCCCAAATGGTGGCACACATCCTGGCTGTGCTCTGGGAGGCGGAAGCGTTCACGCACACATTCCCTCTCTGGCCCTGCTGCCACCTCTGCTGTGACCGCGCTCTTGATGCTGCCCTTACCCCGGAGGCATCGCTAACAAAATGTAGAGCATCCTCGGTGTTTTATTCATGCCTTCTGCATTCCTCCGTGCCCGGTTAGAGGTGTGAATCCCCATCCTCCCCTCGAAGGCTCTTTCATCTGGGGTCAGCACTGGGTGGCTGTCGGCACACAAGGGAGCTTGCCAAAGCCAACAGTGCCTGGGCGTGCGCGGGAACGAGCGGCGCTGTCAGCAGCTTTGCGCCGGGCAGGCAGGGTCTGCCACCGCTGGGGCTCCGCAGGGGGAAGCGCCAGAGCCTGCAGGAAGGCTGGCAGCCAACAGGCTGGTGGGGAGGATTGGTGTTACAGCACACAGAAGTAACAACCACTGTAAAAGAAGAAAAGCTGGGCCAACTCCTCAGACCACTGGCCAGGCTGCCCGGAGTCGCCTGTGCCGCCGTTTGGAGGTGCAGCGTTTGATATTCCGCTGGGTGTGAGCTCCCAGGCTGACAGGGCGAGCAGTGCTCCAAGGAAACCCTACCTGCAGCTGCTGGGGAGATGGAGGGCATTGTCCCCATATCAGTGTTTGCCTATCTGGTCTTGCAGAAGAGGGGAAGGCAGCCCAAAATTCTGCCTCTTCAGCAGCTCACAGCTGTCCACACTCACTCCCACAAGCTTCTGCTCCCACAGCGTTGTCCTTGTCAAAGATACAACCCAGGGAAGTGCTGCTGTACAAAAGCGATCCCCAAAATCAGTGAGATGTGCCTTTGTTCAAAGAGGTGAGATGCTCTCAGGATCTTGTTGGATCAGATCAGCAGTTCATCAGATCAGTCACATTGTATAGTGCAGGTGGCAGACAAATGAAAGAACTGTTCTTGTGGATATCACTGTAGTGTTGGTGACCTGAGTGGTAAGAGTCACTCCAAAGTTTTGATAATTTCATAACTAGGGGAAAATTTCTGTCCTTACTGTTTGTGTTACAAGGAATTCACTAGTCAATAGAGTATATTTGTGTTGTACCTGAGAACTTTTGTGCAGCTAGATCTGCACAAACTGGAGTTTGTTTTCAGATTGTTCTGACGTGGCCAAGTACTGAAGCTCCGCTGTCATTCGCCGCACTGAGAAAAGGCAACAAACCTCTCATGGATTAAATTCTTCAGATTCCATTTTTCTGCTTTTTTCCACAGATCCTTAGAATTTGCACAAGATACACACCAGAACAAGACACCATGACCTTTTCAGATGGCCTTACCCTAAACAGAACTCAGATGCACAACGCCGGATTTGGCCCACTGACTGATCTCGTGTTCACATTTGCCAACCAGCTCCTGCCTTTGGAAATGGATGATACAGAAACAGGTCTCCTTAGTGCCATCTGCCTAATCTGTGGAGGTATTGTACTGCATGAACTCTAATGCATTTCAAAAGGACAGACATGATCATGTCTTCATTTATGTTCTACTTGTTTTGCTTTCCTTTACTTAAACATATCATACATATATATATGGAACATTATTATATGTATTATATAAGCCACTTAATGCTAAAGGTTTGTTTTGCACTGGTGATAGTTACTGGTTTTATTACTGATAATTTGAAGAAAGTACTGAAATCATTCTGTTAAGCAACCAGTCCTATTGTTTGCCTGACAAAGGGCATTGAGATGCCTCACAGAATGGTTGGAGTTGGGAGGGACCTCTGGAGATCAGGTTTTTGCTAAGCAGTGTATGGGTACCTGCATGAGTGAGCTTTCTTACAGCAAGATGCCCAATTACACAGCTTTTACTCATAAATATAATTGTGTGCATCTGCATTGGTTTCAGTCACATGGAAGCCATTGGTGATTACTTTCTTTAGCAAAAAAATGTGTTATACTTCCAAACTGGGGCTGAAGGGAACTCAAAACGGTGATTATCCATTAAAATCATAGACTTACAATACAAAAAGTGAATTCTTGGATAATTTCCAAAATACTCTGTAAATTCCTGTTGGTTTGATTACTTGGTCTCTCTCCTCCTTGAGAAAATCTGGATTAGCAGTAGAAACACACCTTGTTTAGCTGGGCCATGTTGTTGAAACACAGACTGGGCACTACAGTGAGTGTTTGAAACACGAGAGTCAGTCTTTGTTGGCAGCAGCCCTTTAGTACAAAATCATTCGGATTTTATGTGTCTCTAACCCTAACCCATTAAAAGCATTGATGTCAGTGTTATGTGACTCGTGTGTCCCGGTGCAGAGGGGTGGCATCTGTTGTCATTCAAGCCAGCACTGCCATCTGCTGATTCCTGATGGTAACTCACTTTTCTGTAGTAGTGGTAAAAAATAGCTGTAACCTCTATGAGTACCTGGGTTGCCTATCTGTGACATATATAAAATCAATTCCAAAATATTGTTTGCAGCAAGGTGTTTTCCCCTTGAAGGGGGAGGTACAAAAGCAAACTGGTAATTCTTGACCACCCACATGACAAACCTTTCCAGTCACCAAGGAAAAGAATTAATCCAAGTTTCAAAAAGTTGTGGTTTATCCTCTTCCTATGGAATGCTCACTACAGAGTGTGCATTGTTTAGCGGGGAACAAAATTCACGGAGTTCTAATTGAGAACATGGAGGAGATTCTGTGATTTGGAGTTTATTTTAAAAAATAAATATTTAAAATCATATGAGTGATATGATACTTTTCTACAGATCGCCAGGACCTTGAAGAACCAATGAAAGTGGATAAGCTTCAGGAACCCTTGCTTGAAGCACTGAAAATTTATATCCGAAAGAGACGACCCAACAAGCCTCATATGTTCCCAAAGATCTTAATGAAAATCACGGATCTTCGTAGCATCAGTGCAAAAGGTACAGTTTCTCCCAAGAACTCAGCAGTAGTGGCAGTGTTGCATTTCAGGGGAACTGGCCTAGACACCTGGGTTGTTATTTTTTTAACACATCTAAGGTCCTTGTGACCTGATTCTTCCCAGCTTCTTTACATAGTTCCTGCCTTGAAATTGGTTTTGCTTTAAACATGCATGGTGCTCCATTCTCCATGCAAGTGACAGTGAAAAAGATGTTGTAGGTGCAAGCAGTGGCAAATCATTAGCTTGAAGTCTTTGTTAGTCATTTTAGGACAAGATAAAACCTTTGTTAATGTTTACAAGAGGGTTCAAATCAACATGTGCTTTGTATCACCAATGGCTTTTAAAAAAGTGTGGTTACAGGCTGCAGAAAACCCTTGTGCAACCAAAATTCCCCTGTATTGTGGTCTGATGTATTGGAGATTTAGAACTGATTTGAGCCAGCATTTTGGAGATTCAGCCCCTCTAATCCAAACTAACCATACCTAAACACATTTTATGCAGTCTTGTATGTGGTGGATTGATCCTGTGCAATTCATAGTCTAAGCACTGTCACACATTCTCGATAGCACAGGTGTAGCTGAATGCTTTCATTTGATCAGAACAGGTTCCTTGACGTACCAGTCTGAAAACATAGAGTCTAAAGTGCAACAATTCTTATTCTTGTGGTGGCTGATGCAGTTTCACCTTCTTACTCTGCTTACTCAGCAACAGATTTGCTACAGATGAGCAGGCACATGAGCTTGTATGTACAGGTACCTGTGTAGGATCTGTGCTTTTGGGAAGATTACTGACTTCATTTGACATGGTTTGAGGAAAGACTCAGGGGAAAAAAAACCCAGTAGTTCATTCACTCAACTAAACACGCTTTTTTTAAATTTAAACCTTAACTGCTCCACTTCAAACTATATAAATCCAAGTAAAAAGATTAAGTTATAGCTATCTTTATAAAAAGAAGTGAGCAATTTAATTGGATTGATTAGAACCAAAAGAAGTAACTTGGATGGGAAACACCAGAGCTAGAAGCAAAAGTATCCCAAAAAGGAACCACTTTACCAGGTTATCTAAAGCTTGCAGTTTACCCTCAAGTAAAACAAGCTCCATCCAACTGAATCTACAAAATAAACTTAGAGCAGTATTGAGCTATAAAAGCATTTAGGGGAGCCCTTTTGTTCCACTGTTTATACTTGTGGGAAATCCATTTCCACTTCCTTCCTTCTTTACCAGAGCCTTCCCGCTCCTCAAGAACACAACTCCTTACATTCCATTCACAAGAAAGGCTTCTTTTCATTCTGACATAAGTATTTAACTCTAATTATATCATTAATGTTTCATAGTAGAACTAAATCATACCAAGGGATGGTGATGTCCTGGAGGGCTGGGGTTGTCTTGAGTTTCATTTTAAAAGATGTACGTTAGACGATAATGACTTGGGATGGTACCTGATCCCTGAAAGCAAACACCAAAGAAAGCATCAATCTGAAACACTAAGAGTGTCTGCTTTGGCATTAGAGGTATTGCAGCCAAAGGGTGAAGTGTTTGGGGGACTGAAGCAACACAATTCTGAGTTCTCTTATCCCCTGATTAAGTTGGAAGTTTGACAAACCTGAAAAATTTCTCTGGCTCTGCACTGAATGACCACACAAACACTTCACTGCACCTGACATAACAGTGGAAAGCAGGTGTTCCACATGGCCAAATCAAATTCATCAGCACAGCTCTGACAATAGCTGGTTTATAGAGAACATCTCAGCATCATTCTGCTTTAATATATTTCCCATTTCAGTTATTTAAGAGACTCTTACATCCACTTGGAAAGTCAACCATTGCCTTTGTAGATGATTTTTTTGATGCTGCTCATGTAAGGCATAAACACTTAAATGCTCCCTTCCAGCCTGGAGTGAGTAGTGCTCTCTCCAGCATGTCCACTGTAGCAGCATTGATAAGCAGAGTATTTTTTTCCAAAGGACCACTCTTCTGGAATGTTTTTTTGATAACCAAATTATTTTCTCTGTAATTTTTTTTGTTCTTCTTGTTGTTTAAAAAACACAGGTTCCTCTTCCATTGGACTCCAATTTTAAGATGATCAGGAATCCTGAGCAGCAGGAATGCTGAGGTTGATTCTGCAACAGTGATGCAGAGTTCCCTCGGTGCTGCCTGCCCAGTATCCAGCAGGGCCTTGGCTGCTGTGTTCGTGCTGTGTCCCTGCCTGCTGAGCACACACTGAGACTTTGTGCTGGGCTTTTTTTTCCTCCCTAAACCAGTTGTTGTGGGCTTCCAGTCTGAGTGGTCAGCACTGATGCAGTAATTTTGTTTAATCCTGCACACCCTCACCTGCAGAGCCCCCTCTGCCTGGTACTCATGACAAGCCCAGCATGAAGAGCCTCAGCCAAGGCAGAGCTGAGCACTAGCCAAGGCTCCTGCACACTTTGGGGGTTCATTAGCACAAGACAAGATGCCTACAGAATACAGAAGGCAGCTTTCCCCCCCAAAAAAGTACCTTTTTGCCTGAATGTGTTCTTTTATAAAGTAATTGTTTGTTAAATTCTGCATCTCATTTCACAGTTTTCTCTATGGGAAAGAAACGGTTTGACTTAGATCACTGCAGTCAGTTCTCTTGCAGGATTCACCTCCCCTAATTAACATGGACAGAATTTTTGTCATTCTTTGCAGAACCAATAGAGAATAAAGACTAAATGTTAATCCAGTTTAAATAAGGACATTGACAGGATCACAGCCTACTTTAATTTTTTAGTATAATTTAATGCCATTTTGTATCCTTCTTTAAAAATAGGCAGCTCATCCAATTTACCTGTATTGACATATCAGTTGCTATGTGATAGATTTGAATTAATTTCTTAAGGAGTACTCACCTAACTCCGTCTTGAACTGCATGAAGCAGATCACTCACACACCTTTGTGTGCAAGAAGTACAGAAGGAGACACCAAATCTATTAACAAAATACACCCTGAAATTACTCTTGTAATACTAACAGAAAGGAAATTGTATGAATCGTGCTCATGGGAAGGATTTTGTGTTTTCTTTTTAAAGGTGCAGAACGTGTCATTACATTGAAAATGGAAATTCCTGGATCCATGCCACCTCTTATTCAGGAAATGTTGGAGAACTCTGAAGGACATGAACCACTGACACCAACCTCAAATGGAAATACTGCAGAACACAGTCCCAGTATCTCACCTAGTTCAGTGGATAACAGCAGTGTCAGTCAATCCCCTATGGTGGAATAAGACATTTTCCAGCTACTTCAGACATTCCTAATACCTTATGTACAGGGATGAAAAGCAAGAAAACATTTTTACTGCTGCTTAGTTTCTGGACTTAATATATATCTATATATGTATATATATATAGATAAACTCAACAAGGACCAAGAAATTTTCATATGTATCGATATATACTCCTTGCTGTTTAAACTCTTAAAACTAGAAAATGCAAACTTTTGAAACTCTAAATCAGCCATTTCATGCAAAAAAAAAAAAAAAAAAAGTTAAGCTTCTGTTTTCTTCTCTGAACACTCAATATTGCATGGTGACAAGACAGATCTCAGTCTTCAAATTCTGGTTGCATTTCTGATGACTTTGTACATACAAATGTATGGCTGTACTCTCCATACTGGATGTTTGGTGCTTTCCTTTTGTCTCTCATACCTATAACGATCAAGACACCAACCACAGGACATGGACTACTGTACACATCCAGAGAAGGAAGTTGAAAGGACCGTCTGATTTAGATGAAATATGAAAACTTGTCCTTGCTGCCCTCAGTTTGCATCTCCTTCCTTGTAAAAAGTATACAAAATGTCACTGCCCCAGCAGAAGAGGTATCAGTATCAGCATTAACTGCCAGATCAGTTATTCAGATGTCATTTGTTCCACTGTTAATGTCACTTTAAAGTTTAAAGAAGTGGTTTCTTAGCTGGCTGGTGACCTAGCTCCACAATTACCTGCTCCATTTCGACAGCAATGCTATAGCCTCCAAGGCAGAAACACTTTTCAGTGTTACCATGTTTTTGTTTACTTGTTCACAAGCCATTAGGGAAACTTCATGGGATGATAACCAGCAGACTCACTTACAGCTTTTGAATTGCTGAGTCCAGGGTATTTCCTTAAGAATCAACTGCCAGGAATAGCTGGGCTTTCCAGCCTTCCAGGTGCTAAGGAAGTACAGCTAGGACTTCCAGAAACACAAGGAGAGAATCTGCCTTCTTGGCCTTGTTAAATCACCATGAAGCAGAGTGAAAACTGTGGTAGAATGGTTAACAGATTTAAAGTGTCAGTTTCTTAGGTTTCATTTAAAGCACTAGTGGAATTTTTTTTTTTATATATTCTAGCAAGTCTGTGATGTACTTTCACTGGCTCTGTTTGTACATTGAGATTGTTTAACAATGCTTTCTATGTTCATATACTGTTTACCTTTTTCCATGGAGTCTCCTGGCAAAGAATAAAATATATTTATTTTAAAAATTGTGTATAAGTAGTCCCTCTAGCCCAAATTCTATATACACACACACACACAGAGTAGTTTTCCATTTTTTAATGTTTAAACTTCATTTCAAAAAGCAGGTTTGCTGTTTGCAACCATGACAATTAAAATGTGCTTTAGCACAGCTGTCTAGAACATCTCTACAAGCCAGTCAGACAAATACATGACATTTCAATGAGTAAAAAAGAGCATAAAACTGTAGGTGTAAGAACAAAATGTTAAAATGCCTACACACAATAATAAAAACCATCAATTACATTATCACATAAAATAAGTCAAATGTACAAAAGTTTGCAACAGAGGGGACAAAAGGACAACACAAGATACTTGTTGGAAAACATTTTTGTGCTCTTTGGGCACTTAATTAAACATATCAAAATCATCATCTTCATCAGACTCTGCAAAATATTTCACTTCTTTTCTAGCCCGGCCCGTCCGTGGCTTTGGGGCAGTTTCGGAGGCAAAGCCTGACTGGAAGATTTCCACATCAGAATCCTGATCAAAAGCAGCCTTCTTGGATTTCTTTAGAAAAGAGAAGACAAATCAGTTGTGATGCTTTGTACATTTTCCATTTTAATATTCAGAATTGAAAAAAAAACCCTCTCTACCATCCCATTGCTAATGACACCTCAGCCCCCAGCACCATATTAGCAACTTATAAGGACATAACTTTAAGGTAAAGGAATTCATGAGGTTCTTTTTACAAAGAGAAGAGAGCATAGAACTGACCTTGCTTGGTGTGGACTTGGGTGTCTTCTTCCCAGGGTTGTATTCGCCTTCATTTTCTGAACCAGATGCTTTCCTTTTCTTTGCCCCTCTGCCTTTTCCTAGGTCAGAGATTATGAGTTAACTTTGTTGCCTTTTTTTAAAAATAAACTCCAGACTTCATCAAACTGAAAAACCCCCTAGTGAAGTTATTTTAGTATGTCCACATGTTAAGCTCAAACCCAGTTTACTACTCAAGCTTCTTCACAACAGCAGTATAGTACAGGTATTTTTTTATTTTCTCAGTTTTAAATCTTTTCTACTTGTTCCACAGTCACCATTCACCCTGACAGCTCAAGCTGTCAGTTCAAGACAGGGACAAAATTCATGAGATCAGATAACTTCTACACTGAAGTAGAACTACAAGTCCTTGGTCACCTTCTGCACTGATTACACAGCATTAATTCACTGTTACTATTTAGTAAATTTACTTTTAACCTCAACCATCAACACTGGCGCATCCTTTACAGACTCTTCCTGCAATTAGACTGCTTGCTGTGCTGTGTTGAGAGGACTCAAGACAACTGGGATACCAAAAAAATGGGCTTGAAAACCCAGAAACTGCTACCTAATACAATTACTACCAGATTTTTACTGGCTTGGAAGGAGTTGAGCTCAAAGAAAATGAGCAGTATAGCAGTATCCAGTAGAATGAAAGATGCAGGGGGTGCAGCTATTAAATGCATTCCCAACAGTGAAGGTCAGATAAAACATCCACACATGGTTTGCCAAGAAGTCAATACATTGTATTTGCCATAGGAAAGGCTGAGTAATTTACCAGTGATCAGTGTACTCATAACTCACCACAGTTATTGTGGTTCTTACAATAATTGTGAGCCCTGTGCTCCGGAGAGCTCAGGTGTGACTCTTACCTTTGGGTGCTGCCGTCTTCTTTGGAATGCCAAATTCTGAATCTGAATCAGAGTTCACAGTTTCCACCTTCTTGGCCTTGGGAGCTCTTTTAGGCTTAGGGGGCGCATCTAGTTTTGCTGTTGGAAGTTAAAAGATACTAAATGAATTCAAAAATTGGTTGGACATATTAAATTGTACTAGATACTCCAACTATGGCATGAATGGAATGGCAGACATTAAAACAAGATGAGTGATTTCTGCACCCTGCTCTGAGAAGAACTGGCACACCCAGTACTATTCCAGGCTCCTTGGCTGAATACTGTTTCATCTTTTTGAGTACAAAACAGGTTACTAGTAGGTAAAGCAGCAACAGAAGTCCTGCAGCTTGGACACTTTGACCATGTCTGGATACATTACAGTATCCAGCTGCTTGTGACATTTTTGCTTTCAGGGTGGTAAGACTGTGGACATCTTTCCCCAGGATTACTGCAGGAGTTTTGGGAGGCAATGCCTCTGTCTCTGTGACATTGCTTTCTGCCCATCAGTGAAAAGGAATTTTGGAAAATGCTGAAAGGGGAGGAAGAGAACATTCTGCATTTCCTGGAGAATTTCACTCAGTGCCACACAACTGATCTGGCTGTCTTTAAAAGACAGTCATTGGAATGTCCCCACAGTGAGTGTCAAGGGATAGAATCACAGAACCATTTAGGTCAGAGAAGACCCTTAAGATCATCAGATTCATGTGTTCTGTAGGCTCACAGATGAGTGAGTCTTGCAGAAACCTCAGATACACACCTGACCTACCCTCTATCAGCCACAGGTGCTTCAAACAGGAACCTGTACAAACACTCTAGATACCAGGAATGTGGGTGTTTGTGAGAACTCAAATTTAATTAATGGGATCACAAGGGGGATGTGTTTGGAGAACAAGAGAGTGTCTCCACAAGCATTTTGGTTACGATGCCTTGAACTGCAGAGGTACAACACACTGCCACAGACACTGGATTTGTTCTTCTCTGGAAACAGAGCCTGGTATCAGTGGGTAACTCCTGTGGAGTCTGTCCAAGGGACAGCAAACCTATTATATGTTACCTGGTGGCTAAAGGAATAGTCCAGAACACTGACTTCCCTCTGTACTAAATACAGGGGGATTCTCATCCGCTACTTTAACTTACAGCCCTAATGGCTGCACAAGTGTGAAGGATCTCTTGACAGCAGCTTGATGGCAAATCAGCTCAGCCAAGCTCTCCACTAGGTAGCATGGCAGGAAACAGAGTGTGCAGCACAATCAATGCGCACAGGCTCTCAAGAAGCCCAAGTTTTTGGCAGGAAGTCCAGGTATGGTATCAGTCCCACAGGCCATTCAAAAAGTAGATTTCACTGCTAGAATCTCAGCAGCTGGGCTGTTCAAGCTGAGCAGCTGCTTATCAAGATTAGCCTGCTTTTCAAATTTCCCCTAGGCTTTACTATAAAGCCCTAAAACCACAGACAGCTCAAACAGTCATGGAAAAGTTCAGCTGTCTCTTGATCCTCTGCAGTGAACACCAGAAGTCAAGAGATTTCATCCTAAATTGATCGGAGTCTGAAGTCACAGAAAATCAAACAACTCTGGAACAATTGTTTCAGCCCCAGTGTGAATAAGCACTCCCAGTGTGAGGGTGAGTGGGTGGAATATTACATTACCAGAAAATGAGTTCTGAGAAGGCTTCTGCCAAGTCCATGAAGATGGACTTAGAATCAAAGAGACTATGAAAAGGGTAACCAGATGACCAATGAACTAAACCTGCTGGGTTATCACTGAACAGTCCAGCTGTGATGAAAGTGTGGTCATGTCTGATCTGGACAGAACAGAAGAGAAGAGCTGAAAACTGGTGAAAGCAACCTGTCATGTTGCCATGCACTGAGAAGGAGCGTGCCCCTAAGGCTAGTCAGAAGGCAAAAATTTAACTTTTGCTTGCAAGAGAGCCGGTTTGTACCTATTTTGTGTGTGTACAGATTAATCAGAAACTCAGAAATAGGTCACAGCTCTATTTTAAGGTTTCAAGTTAGGCTAATGACAATTCACTTACATCCAGACCCTCAAACAACAGAGGGAGAAAGATTGAACGTTAAATTGTATCCATGCCTGGCTACTGCATACAGAGTTCACTCTTCCATTTGCTGCAGTACAGAAATTCAATATAAAAGACTACTCTATTAGAGATCAGCTATTTCTGTATGCAAATCGTTACTTACTGTACTACAGAACTCTACAAACAACTGGAAGTGTTTGAGAAGTATTCAGGCATTCACTGATTTGAACTGTTAACAAATTAGAGTGGACACAATGCATCAAGAAATAGATTAGAAATAGGGAGGCAGTGGGGGAAAGGGTGAAAAGATGCTGCAGTTCACTGGTGCCTAAAATAGAAAACATCTTTTTTTTCCTCATTTTTAAGAGAATAAGTTAACTATTTTAACTGTCTACTTTCTTGTCATTCTCCTTGAGGTACCTTTTTTTACAGAAGAATTAATATTAAGTTCAGCTGCAAGTTGGTCAAAAGAAGTTTAAAAAAACAAAGGCCCCAGTATCATAGGGAAAAAAATGCGAGATGACAGTTCTAAAAGCTGACTAATAACTGAAAGAATTTATACCTCTGAAGTCTGAGGAGAGTCTCTCATACTCTGTTTCAAGAGGAAAAAGTGATAGCCTTCTGTGCTGATTTTGGCTGGGACAGAGTTTGTTTTCTTCAATGTTGGTGGTATGGGACTGTGTTTTGTATTAGGGCTGGAGATGATGTTGACAATGCAGGGATATTTTGTTGCAGCTGACACTGAATCAAGTCCTTTTTTGCTTCTCACACCATCACACCAGCAAGGAGCTGGGGGTGCACAAGGAGTTGTGAGGGGACAGTCTAGACAGCTGCCTCCAACTGAACCAAGGGATATTCCACACCTCCTGGTGTCATGCTCCACTTTACTTAACCCCTGAAGCTAAAAACCTCCCATTAGTTAAACTATTTGAAGGCTGAACACCACCTCCGGACATGGAAGGTACAAAGTTCTGACACTACAAAGTAGCTAGTGGAAAGAAATAAATTAATATTATTAAGGACCTGGAGAATGTTCATACCCTGTTGCTGAATTTCCCAGAGCTCAAAATAAATGAAAGCAGTTCCCACTTTGAAGGCTGAAGAGACAATGAAAAGGTGAAGATGATAACTTTGAAATAAAAGGACTGGCTTCCAGGCCAATTCTATACGTACCCTTTTTAGCAGCTACTGTTTTACTTGGAATTTTCTCTGTTTGTTTTGGGGCAAAAGATGATGAGAAAACAGGAGCAGAATCCTCATCATCACTGTCCAATTTTGTTGTATCTACAATCACATAGTAAGTTTAGAATAAAATCCATTCATGGCATATATTAATTACATCAATATTAATTACAGTAAAAATTAATCTCAATAAGTGTTTGTGATACTACAGCTACACTGTGACTTCCTTACCTATGATATAAGCTTTGTTCCTCTAAAGATCAGAACTTCTTTCACTTTCCCTCTTTATAAAGAGGGAGGATGTGGACATCCTTCTACTGCAACTACTCTGTGAAGTTTGTACATACCACTCCCCAAAACATCCCATTAATAGTTGCTATAGAAGTTAAACGGAACTGTGAAAACAATCTCACCATCATCTGTCTTCTGAGAGTAAGATGGAAAAGAGAAGATGTTCCCAAAATCTTGATTTTTCTTGGCTTGAGATGTTTTTCTACTTACAAGCAAAAAAAAAAAAAAAAAAAAAAAAGGAATTATATGAGTTACATTAAGCACATACTGAAGTACGTGGACATCATAATATCCATGCAAAATTTAAATCCTGTTTTAACATTTCCAACAGCAGTCAAACCCCTCAAACTGACATCCAGTCAAGAACTCCAGGCATTTAAAATCAATAGAATTACATTTTTTTTCAATAGTTCTCTATACCAGACTGGCAAAAGACAGAAAACAGAGAACCTTTAAAAACATAGTTTAACAGATAATATTACAGACAGTGTATCATAACTATTTTTATATATTATTATATTATTCTTTTATGCACCCCTGCATAGGTCAGTTGCAAGGCTGAGATAACATACACTTGAATTCCTCCACAGTTTATTTTTCATGATGTATGTAGAGCAATAACAGGCTGATGTTTCTCAGTTTTGTTCAGACACTTTTGCATTGAAAAAGTTATTAATAAAAAAATCCTACCAAGTTACAGTACTTACTCTGGAGATGGCTTTGATTTGGCTGGGGAGAAGTCATACTCATCTTTTTCTAAACTGTCTGAGGGAACAAACTCATCCTCTCTGTCATTTGTAACTGGAGAGGCTTTTACTTTGAGCTCATCCAAATCGTTGTTATTGTTGGCATCATCATCATCGTCTGCATCATCTTCTTCTTCTGAGAAGTCAAAAGTGTACTTGGGCCTCTCAGCTGAGAAAATCACACATGTACACAATTCAGGAGAGTTTTTCATGTTATATAATACAGATACATATACAAATCAAAGTGGAAGTCAGTGAACAATCCCTGCCTCAGAGTACACAAGACGAAAGAGTGGTGATAATAAATTTGTTTCAGCCTGGAAGAATAAAGGGCTGAAAAGAATAAAAAATAATTTAGATGTCAGCAAACATCCAACACCTTTGTGGCTTGCCCAGACACCTTCAGCTAAAGGCATTATGGAGACATTGTGCATCAGTACTTCTAAGGAATGAGAATCCTTCACTTAAAAGTGAAGCTTTCTTGAATCCACCATTTGAACATTCTTCCTAATTTTTCAGAAACTCTGTGGGGTTTTTTCAAATCATCACATACTTATATATTTTCCAAACTTTCAGTCCTGGTTTTCAGGGAGTGTTCAGACTTTTTTCTGATAATTTTTTACTTGCCTGGTAGGCCTTATTTGGCAGTATAATTGTATCAGAGTAATTTTTTTGTTTGTAAGAATATCCTCTTGTCTGTTTCTTCTATAATTCACTAGTTTAGTGAGCAATTTCTATTCCAGTACTTAGAATAGGGGACAAGATTTCTGATCCAAATTACAAAATCTTTCATAAGAAATTCCTGATCTTGACATTAAGAGTATTCTTCACACAGTGAAGAAAACGTAATGCACGTTACCTGGTAGGTAATAAACTCCTAAGGGAAGTCCTATGGTCAAAGGAAGATGTGGGTTTATAGTTGAAACTTTCAGTCACAATACACAATTCACAAAATCTTGGGTACCTGCAGCTCTCCTAAGCAGAGAGTCTCTTGGAATAATCACAGGCTCATTTTCTTCTAAATCACTTTCAGACTTGGATTCATCATCTGACCATGGGTTTCGTTTCTTCACTTTTTTTGCACTGGATTTTGTAGATGATGGTGTCCTTCTTACCCTGGCACCTGCCAAAAGTGAAAGGATTTACTACAGTCAGGTTAAAAAATATTTTCATCTTTTCTAATTGTTTACAAATTTAGCATAAATTTTTATCTTAAGAAGTTCTTTAAACATTGTAAATTTTCTTCTCCCCTAAACGTTGTAAATGGTTTTTTCCTCCCTGAAGGAAGATTTAACATGAAATTATTTCACACAGAACCTGACTGACCGCTGCCAAAGAAATTTGTTTTAGGACTGAAAAACATGAAGTCTCTAATTTTAAGTTTTGCCATCAAACTTGTGTTTCTCTAAAGGTTGCTAGAGTTTTACAGGAAAAGAATGTGCAGTTTTCCATTATTCGGGGAACATGACCAGAAACAGTTATTGGAAAAATAAAACAAACACGGAAAGTAGAGGATATCCTATTGTGGGGAGGGGGTATAAATGTGGTCAGCCAATTGCAGGGCAAGCTCAGGGCAAGCTGGGCTAATTTGCCCTGGCTCAACAGTGACTGTGGGAGATTTGAGCTGCAAGTAGACAAGTCAGTCATAACTGTACTCAGTGAATCTACTCAGGCCGGATAATCCCCTGAATAATTAAACCCAGATCTTATCTCAGAATAATTATTTGTGCAACCACTTTTTTTTTCCTTTTTTCTGAAAAAATAAACTCCCTCATACTTAAACCTTCTCTTCTGTCTCCAGCTTTCTTTTGTTTGCTGCTGCCTCCCTGTTACTGTGTATTCCTCAAAAAGCAATAATAAATTCCCACTAACAGAGGAAATGGGGAAGTGAATGTTGGTCGCCTGACAAGCCATAGCACCCACAATTTTCTGAAAGTCAGAATGACTGAATATGTCAATAGAAAAATACATTTATTTAATAAAGTCCTACAATCTATACTATTACTCAGACTGAGGGGCTGAAGGTGACTGCCCTGTCCTTCAATATCAAAGAGCACTCAAACTAGACATTTCAGTTTGCAAGGAATTAGACTCATTATGCAAAAATAATCTATTTTTCTATACACAAATTTGAAGATTTAGGACCCCCCTGCCCCCACAATTCAAATGTAGAAAATGTAAGATCCATCACCCCCAGGAGAGTAGCTTACACAAAGAAATTTCAGAGTGCTTTCAAATATTTCATTTTAGGGAAGAAAACCAGATGAAATAGTGATTACTGTGCTGTATTTCCCTTCTCACACTATTAAAAATGCATTTCATGCCCAGTAAACACTCAACTAAGGTGAACTATGGCTGTGCAAGGGTCTTACCAGGCTCCTTCTTCTCTCTCTTGGGTTTAGGGGTTTTAGCTGCTGCAGCTGATGCATTCAGTGAGTCATCCCCACCACCCTCAGCTGGCACACCACCAAACTCTTCATCAAATTCCATTTTTATTGCTAGAGAATCAGTTTCACCCTAAAATTACAAAATAAAATTATTTACACCTTTATATTTCAAGACTGACCTGGAACAGTTTTTCAGATGATAAAAAATGAAGGTAGATTAGTATATCAACATTTGTTGAATAGTCTTGGAAAGAAGTTATCTCAATAAAAATACCTGAACAATAAGCAGTCTCAAGAGGTTTGCAAATGTAAAAGAAATCCAATACAAATTTCTAATGCATTAGGTCAGCAAAACAGTGCAAATACAGCGCCACTGATGATCTGGCAATTTAGATTTATGCTACTGGAGTAGAAAAATACACCAGCTAAATAATAAATAATTTAACTGCAGCAGTCATTTTGGTTTACCTTTTTCTTTTTCAGCAATTTCCTGCTGGCATCAGCCTTCATGGCAGATGTAATCTGTGGAACTATTCTTCTGCCAAATGGTGATGGCATGGTCTCTTCCAGCTGGAGTTTCTTCATCTTGGGTTTCCCAACTTTGCCTTTTATTGGTTTGCCAACCATGCCAGCCAGAACATCTTCTCTTTCCTGTGCTTCTACTTTCTAACAAACAAGGGGAGGCAGGAGTGGGGACACACATTATTTTTTAAAGAGGACAAAGGGGAACATGATGATTATTTAAGATTCAGCTCCTTTTTACATAGAGCATAAGGCTCCCCTGAATTCTCACTTGCATTGGAACACGATTTTCAGTTCTATAAGAGTGTCCACTTAATCCTGGTGAATTCATGACCCTGTAGAGCTAAAAACTAGTCTTTTATTCAAGAATAAACACAAACTTTTGGACACTGTAACACTGAACAATCTTTCTTCTCTCAAGTTTTATTTCACAAGTATGTGTCTGGTACTATTGTAAATTTCCATTATTTCAGCATTTAACTTAAACATTTAGTTTTGAAGTGTGTCACTTCAAAAGACTGCACCAGCCCTTTTCAAGAAACACGGAAAACTGAGGTTCAGCAGGTTATTCACCAAAGGGACTTAATCTTTTTTCCAGAATTACTGATGAGGCAAACTAAGGACCCCTCATATAGTATTTATAGTCTACACACTTAATTCCTGAATGTACAGTTCTGAATTTGGTACTACTTTCTGCCTCACAAAAAATTTGGTCATGTAGAACTACTGTGATTATTACCATAGCCAGTTGCTACTCACAGGTTTTTGTGTCATCTAAAAACTAACTTTCTCCTGGTTATTTTTCTTTTAATATCACTGACTTGGAAAAAACATCAAATTGGATAGATGCAAGAAACAATCCCTGAGAAACACGACTAAGAACACAGACATGCAATACTGATTTCCCAGTTACCATTATATTGTGAAATGAATGCATTTTTTATTCAAAATGTAGTATTTTAAATGTATTATTTTTCTTAAATATTAATTCTTTTTTATTCAGTTAGTATTTTTAATTAAATTAATATTAATTTCATTGTTTAGAAATATATATAAAGTAAAACATACTTCAAGCTCTTCAACAAAGGCTGCTAGATCTTCTTTCCAGAGGTCTGAAGGAGATTTCCTTTTAAGATCATTTAGTTCTCTCTCCTAAAACATCAAAGTAGTATAGAGAATGTAAGCACAAATAAAGCAAATGCCACTGAAAACTAAACATTCCCAACAAGTACATCAGCATTTACTGTGCCATTTCAGAACAAGCCTTCCAGGTGGACCAACCTTGGAATCTCTCTGCTTGATCAACTCTTCCACCTTCTCTTTTGTGAGTGACCACAGGGACATGTTCAAAATGTAGTTAAAGTCAGGGCCAGAGGCTGGACCAGAAGCAGAGGAAGCATCATCATTTGCATTCTGGGAGTCCTCCTCTTCTGCTGCCTGAGGTGAAACATTCCCAATTACAAGTATTAGTGATCTTAGCTGTGTGCATGAACTGTGACACTGCTCCAAAGCACCATCACAGAGTAGCAAGGTGTGTCCTCAAAGATTCAATAACCTGAACATATTCTGGACCCTTCCAAAAGGCCGTGTTCCTGTGACCTTCTAGAGCTGATTATTTAATAATTTGAATTAACAAAACAAATTGAACCTGTGCTAGAGCCTTGTATGCTGCTGGCTGCAGATACTGGTGCTGTCCCACCCATCTCTCAGGGCTGAGACATTTGCCCTGTGGGTATTCATAGATATCTGTTCCTTTAGAAAATGAGCACAGTCCTTTGAATAACAGCTGGTATCAAAGCCCCAAATGTGCAAACTGGGGTTTGAGTAGATAAAAATTTCTCTAAATAACGGTTTTGTTTTAAAATAAAAATCATTCCATAGAGTTAAAATACAGTATTAAAAATACAAAACAAATGTGAAATGAAAACAAATAGCTAAAACAGTGGCAAAGATACAGAAAAGGGATGGGTGACAGAAATTCAAAGCTGCTTTTCAAAGCAGTTCCATCTGCCCATAGTAATGGAGATGTAACTTTGAAATTAAACTCGTCACATCTCTCTTTTGGAACAATAAAAACTGGTTGGTTTTAAAAAAAGCAGAAACAAATATAGGTCAAAGTCATGGTCAAATTTACTACAATAACTTTAAAATTCATGGCCTTATAATATTCATGTTTCTTTACAGAAAAAACAATTAATAAGTTATGTAGAAATAATTACATTTATTAATTAGTTGTATGTGTGGGATAACTGATGCAGCACTTTCTGTATCAGCCAGTCAGAAATCAAGTCGCTAATTTTGATTTGGGTACGTTAAGAAATTCAGTCCTCTGCAATCTCATTTTTAGACTGGTACTATCTAGTTTTCTTCTAACCATTATCCATATACAATACCAGTATTACGTCACTTTATTTTTGTGTAAGTTCAATGTTTTTTTTTTAAATGGAAGCCAATAAGGAGTAATGAATAATGTTTTTAAAGTGTTATGTGTGTGTTATAAATAAAGTTAGACAGTAGTAGACAGAAAACAAGCAATATCATTTATAACAGTAACCACATCAACAATATCTAGATTATTACCTTTTCCTGTGCTTCTTTCCAGGCTTTTACTGGATCAGATTCATAACCTCTCTGGACCAACATCTGAATCAAATCTCTTTTTGATCTGTTCTCTACAAGATACACACAAACACAGAGGAGGCGAGGAAAAAAAAAAAAAGAAGGAAAGTCAGTGTAGTGAAAATCGTGCATGTAAGTATTTTTTACTACACTTAAATAGTTTCCAGATCTCCCCCCCACTGTTAACAAATCTAATTTCTGTTTACTCACCAATGGTAATTTTTCCTTGTATCTTCTCCAGGATGAAACGAGCTTGGTTGTTCAGCTTGGTGGACTCTGCACCCAGCATTCCCACAAGCCACTCCTTGCGCAGGCTGTAATAATGTAACCGCAGATCAAAGAACTCCTTCAAGATGTCCTGCACAGTTTCATACTTCTTTAAGCACCCCATGTGATCAAACAGCACCTAGAAAATACAGGATAGACTTGAGAGAGGCTGTGTGACTCAAACTTTGTTAGCTCTTGTGTAAGTGTTCAGTTCTACTGCATGATAAAAGCACCGTACAAAAAGTGGTGCCTGAGCGTGAACTCAAACCTCACTTTGGAGCTACGCAGCACAGAGCTGGATGGCCTTTATTTTTAGTCACAAGGAGATTTAGGATGAGATTTATGGCAGTACAATCAAATAAAAAGACAGCTATATAGAGTAATAAGCCTGAATTCACTTGAATGACTATTTTTATCTACATATTAAATCACAACTTCAGCGGCAACTGATGATTCACAACTATTTAATATAACAGTTGCAAAGCTCAGTAATCCTTAATAATCTTTCAATTCAGCTGTGAAATCTGTAACTTTTCAGCTGCGAAAACTACCATCCTTCAAGTCCAAGCACAAAGTAAGAAATCATTTTTACTTGATAGGTGGAATCAATCCTGTCTGGCTTCTGACATCTCCAGTTTAGACATTTATAGGTGAACTAGTCACCCTCGGTGCCCTCCATAGTCAACTGAAGGAAATAAACCCCTCTAGGGGATAAGTCATCTATCCAAAATAGCTGTTTGGGAGCTGGGGGACAATGGCCAAGCTCACATAACTTTTTAAGGTTCTTACACTAGGGCAGATTAATTCCCACACAGGTACAGAAGGCATCCCTTACAATTTATTATTTATTTTGGCAGGCAGGAAATGCAAGAATTCAGCTGCAAAACATTTAGTAATCTGTGAAATGTAAAACTGACAACAGATTCTCACAGTAGTTCCTACAGTTGTTTAAACATGTGAGAAATACCATCACCCTGATCTGGTAGATTGGCTTTTCAAGTACAATCTAGAAAATTAATTGAGCAAGGCCAGTTTCCTTTTCCAATTCTATGGTCGTTAATTTATTTTTAACCTGTTTTCACATAGCTTTTGATAAACACAGCAATAGCAACAATAATCATATTTGTGTTTTGTGATAATATCTGAAAGTAGCATCTGCCATAAAAAAAACCAGAACTGTTTTTTCAGTATCTGTAAAGACAGGATGTTTGGAAATCTTTCCAGGAATTAACTTAAATTACATTTAAATTCCTCTCAGAATAGACAGACATGTATATTTATTCATATTCTTAGTAATTAACAGCACTATTATAATGTCTTCATCAGCTTAAGAACAGTGTTTGCTATACCTTACCACCTAAAATTTGATTTATGCTGGTGGAAACATTGGATCATTTAATTCATATTAGAGAAGTAACAGTCCTGCAGAAAGTGCAATTTTGAAAATGCAATTTGTCTCAAGTTTAAAACTCAAATCTAATTATAATATGGCAGAAAGTTATTTGTATGATCTACTTTACATTAACCACTTTTGGTTCACTGCACAGGAGATTTTCAGTGACAGGAAGGCAAACACCCCAGGCCTGTCTTATTTGAAAGACTCATCATAAAATGGATTCACTTATTCATATTGAGTTAGTATTGGTCATCACTACAGTTTTCTACTATTGAGACAATTTCAAATACACAATGCACTATTCAATACCAAGAACCAAAGCATACTACAAAAACATTTGATTTTACAACAAGCAGCAGTAGGGATTCTAATAGTCAAACATGAAAAAGTTACCATAGAATTACAAGTAAGACTTGTTTGAAGCTTAAAGACTTTGTGCAATCCAGCAGCTTCTGCCTGTGCAAGTTTTTCTTCTGTCATTTTCACAACAAATTTCACAGTTGTATCAGTGTGGTATTCCTTATAGTCAGAAATTAATGCTGGAGTTTTTTCGGTCCCATTCAACATAGGTTCTAGAACCTGTTCTTTGTACACCTGTTGAAAATAGGGCAGTAAAAACCAGAACCACTTGAAATGCCTTAAAACTGCAAACCAAATGAACAACATAAACTTTCAAAGCTCTGTGCATTACATCTGGTTACCAGTTACAACTTACAGGACCAGTATAACCTGCGAAATGCAGGCCAAGAGTAGCACAAACATAAGAGGCAGAAACCAGGACAGAAAAGCCTCCTGTAAAGTGGATTAAGCATGAGAAGCAGGTGTTCTCTGTAGCATGGACAGCTGATGGCACAAACAGAGAACCATCTTCTACAAAAGCACACAGGAGAATGAAACCATGCTCCCTTCCATATATGTATAATCAGAAATTGTATTAGAAATTCACACAGATGTAGGATTAAATAATTTAATGATGAATTCTTCACTGGTTTTTGTTTATATTAAAATGTATTTCACTATTACTTACCTGGGTCCACGTCCTTACAGGAAGCTCTGTAATCTCTACTGTGTTCCTGTCGACGACAAATATTTCACCACTCACTACATACTGATTTTGACCAAGTTCCTGAATGGTTCCTTTGAAGTTTTTGTAGTTTGGAAGCTGAAATTGGAAAAACCATCAAAGTGGTAATCTTTAAAAAGATAAAAAATTATTTTTATAATAAAATGTCAAAAAAATATTTCTTTTCCATACTCCATACACTTATCACTATATTGCCCTGACCCATCACCAAACCTCTCAGACTGAAAATCTGAGGTCTTAGGAAAAATACTACAGAAAAAACAGAATACACACATGCTAGTGATAGGACCAATTATCCTACTGTCCACAGATTAGAAAAATTGTTAAGAAGATGCAGCTGAACCCAGTGAGGTGGTGGGGTTTTGTTTTGATTCTTTGGTTTGGTTTTTTCTTCCTCTTTCTTAAAGAAAACTCTAAGCACAATTAAGGCACAACAGAAAACAGATTAACACCCCACACTAAGTTTACAGAAGTGGTGCTACCTCCCCTAACCATTTTTTCATTTTTGTGCTGTTTGGCAAAGATAGTGGACCCATCCAGGTCAAATTGTAACTAACAGGCTGAGGAATTTTTTTTAACAGGATTGATTTCCTTATCCAGCTTGACACAAACACATACCAGCATACAGAAAGGAGCTAGATGGAGGCAGAACTGCCTCTTTCAAGCACAGTGAGCTTCAATTGACTGTGAGACTACACAGAAGGCCTAGGAGTCCTAAAGGAAGGGCAATAGATTGCATTAATTTAAAAAAAAAATCTCATTATTCCCAAGAATTTGAAAAAGGAAAGTCACTATGTCTTGAAAATTGATATTGCACACTCAGTGAACTGTGATCTAAATAGGGAAGAAAAGATGTTTCTGCTTCTATGGCTTAGTAAACACAGCCAAGCAGCAATGTTCATCAGTTGTAAAATTAAGGTTACATCAACTGTATTTCATCTCCTGGTCACAGATATTATGGGTTCACACAGGTATTCTCTTCCTGCCCAATTTTTTTCACACCACTTCTGGGACTTCTAAAATTTTGACAAAACCGAAGCTAAATGCACTTCAGCAGTTGCTGATTTCCTTGAACAGCAGCAATATCTTTTCCTCTGCCTACAGGTATATAAAACAGAGAACAATTCAGACAAGAGAAAGGAAATGTTAACTTTAGCTGAAGATACTTGATTAATACCTTCAAAAAGGAAGAGTGATGCAACTTTTTACTCTACTGCTATGTCACAACTACCCTGCAAGGCTTGTAACAGTCAGCAGACTGAACAAAAAGTCCAGTAAAACAATTGCTAAAAATACAAATAGTAATGTTTTTGCTTCAAAGTTAACTTCCCCAACCTCATTCCAACAGTCAAGTAAAGCTTCTACATAAAATTACTGGGACAAACCAACTCAGATTCTCCAATACTAAAGAAGTTCTAGAGAGACAGGAATTTATTTTGTAAGTACACATATATAAAATACCAGTATATACTATTATTTTTACCATTGGGTGGGGATCTAGGCCATCCAGCATTCGTCTGACATTGTTTACAATCTCTCTGGTATCATAGTTTGGAAGTTTGCATGCCCAGCCAGTGCCAATTCCTTCAGCTCCGTTTACTAAGACCATGGGAATGATGGGAATATACCATTCAGGCTCTACACGTTGGTTGTCATCATACAGGAATTTAAGCAAGTTGTCATCCACTGATGGAAAAAGTAGCCTTGCTAAAGGGCTTTAAAAAGAAAAAAAAGAAAACCATTTAACCTCAAATCCAGTAAATAAAGAACATTTTGCTTTAACAGCCCTTGGGCCCAGATATGATCTGTTTGCAGATTTTTCGCACACCTTTCTCTCTCTGCCATTCTGAAGCTGAAAATCCAATGTACACATCCCCTGAGATAACGAAGTTCTTCCCAATGGAAGAGTGTGTTCATAATAGATGAAGTTTGTTTCCTTCACAGAAACACATGTACCTGGTACACTAGCAACTACTGACATTTAGCATCTACAAAATATCATTCCATGAAGCTTTCAGAACACACAGCTCAGTGTGACATGGGGGCACTCAGTAATAAAGCAACACAGCATCCAGAGAGTTGCAAAATTTCCTTACTTAACTGTAGGAGTAGCAAAATGTTACAGATGTTCAAAACCGCGCTTAAAGAGATCCAAAGCAAAATATGAGCTTCTATCGAAATATTACAATCTTTCTCCATTTCTCTCCCCCACCACCCCCAAAAAAAGGAGTGCTGTGAAAGGATGAGTTTCATAAGAAGGCTATTTAAAAGTATGCATTTAGCTTGACATGAACAGTTTACCTTAACATGGTGAAAATATAGCGAGGGCTGGCAGCATCCTTTCCACCATGAAGCCTGGTGCCAAACTGACCAATAGGTTGTAGCAGATTCACATTGTTACTTCCAACAAAGTTCTGAGCCAAGTTGACTATAGTCATCATTAATGCTTGCTGCAAGAAAATACATATTCATAGTAAGAAGTATGAGACAGCAAATCAGCCAGCAAAATCTATTTTTAATGGCCCAAAATTGTGTGACTAACCTGAATTAAATTTTTAAGAAAGCAGTCTCCCTGAGAAAGGACTGTTGTAACCTATTACAAGGGCTGCTGGGAATACATATTCAGTGCTTATGAAAACCCCTGAGCTGCTCAATTTCTTCTAAAGCACTTCTCTGGGGGAAGTAAAGGGACATAAACTGACCACACCTGCATGCACAAACCACTACTCATGGCTTTTAAAGGGAGAAGAGAAGGGATGGATGGGGTTGTTAATATGGCCACTCTTGCTAATATTTCAGATAAATAAAAACAGCACAGGAGCTAGAAAAAAATCTTTGCTTTGACACTGTAATAAGTTTTTGAAGAACAGAGTCTTGGCTTCTTCCCTTAAAATACTGTGTTTCTTGTTTCAGACAAAAATTGTCCTAGAACATAGTTCCTATATTCCTATGATTTCAGAATCTAGAAGTTGTTTAGGTAATTAGTTATCTACTATTTTGTACTATTTTACTATTATACCCACAACTTATTTGGGATAAAACTGTGCATCAACACTTGGAAAGAAAGGAAATATGCGGTCTCGCTAAGTTACATACAGTGTGGTTCATTTCCTTTAAAAGCACACCTGTGATTAGTAGAATTATAGTCAATAGTTTGCAATTTTAATAGCAGAAACATTTACCTAGTATTTTACATAGGCTAAAAGTCCTTACAACTTCCCCATCCTCCATACTCACCTCCCCATGGTGATAAGCTGACATTTCAGCCACAGAACCAGCCAGCTGAGCAACCTTTACTTCACGTTTATCATTTCTCTTAAAGCAAGTGAACAGAACCTTGCGTTGCCCTGGTTTCAGACCTATTGAGAAGAATAACACATTTTCAACACATACGCAAGCAAATGTTTTAAAGTTATAAACTTGTTTTGCCTTATTATCATTTCTAATCTCTCAAAAGAAGTCTAAACATTGAATAGAAGCAAATTTACACTGGAATATCAATAAAATAATAAATATATAATTTTTTTAAGTAATTCAAAATATTTTACCAAACTCAAAAAAATTACCAAAAAAGTAGAAACACATCCTTTTCAGCCAATTATATAGCATCCGTCATTCTAATAAAGTGCACCTTGATCCTAAATGTGCAACTTCCACAAGTTGAGAATTCTTTCCATTCTACTCAACAAAATCTTTTTCCTAAGAATATCAGCACAAATTCAACAATGACAGCTGTAACTGCAGCTTACATGTATTTCACAGAACTCTGAAATTGCTTCTTGTGTGAAATTCTCAAATACGTATTAAAATTCAATACCAAAAATGTTATCCTCTTGAGATCTTTTAAAGTTTTAAGAAAGAAAACAGTCTCTGATCTTCTGAAAATGTTTATTTTCATTGCTTAGGCACACTTTAGGAACAACAGCTGTGTGGAAGGGATTGCCTTGTATTTCCTGCATGTTATCCAGAACTTGATAACCAGTTCCAGATCATGCTTATTGAGCTAGCCAGTGTTTTAATTCACAATTCTAAAATGCACTAAAATATTGTTTAATGCTACCATTAGTACAGTGGGTCAAATATAAAAGCTGGAAGGAAGAAAAAAAAAAAAAAAGAGACTGACTTCAATTTTTCAATTTCCATTTCATTCAAATATGTAATATGCAAACTTTTTTACATTGGCTCTGCATTATGTTTTTCTACCAGCACTCTGTGGAATACAACAGACTTAAAGGACTTCCCTTACAAAGGAGAATCACCAAGCAGCAAAAATTCTAACTACCAGCTGTGAAGAGATAGTCAAAATGTTCTTCCTCTTCATTATTTTTTCTGAGATTTGCCACCAGGCTAGCCTGTCATATATCACCTGATGATGCTAAAGGACAAAAACGATTGCTAGAGCACTACACCTCCTGTGCAATTCATATATCCATGCCCAGAATGCAGAATTACAGCCAAAGTTGATAGAAACAGGAATTATATAGGAATTATATATAACAGGAATTAGGAACTATAATTCCTCATAGGAATTATATATAATATTTGTAGTATTATACATACACCTACATTGTTACATATACACATAGACACACACAAATATATAAATAACTACGTTCCCTTATTTTCTTACATTTCTGTAGAAACAGTCCACTTCAAGTTCATTCTTAAATATTTAAAGTTCCAGCAAAATCATTCTGCTGTTTCTGAGAAGGCAGTCTGGGTACAGTATGTTGTAAGGAGCAATGATCTCTTGAAACATACAGCTTGTAAGTACCCAGATATGGGAGGAAGTAAGTCTGGAGAAGCTGAAACAGAGACTGACATCCTTTGGTTCCCTAGGTGTGTATCTGTATACCTAACTCAGTTTCATCAAAATTGGGGATCCATCTTACTGGGAATCTTACTGCCCCTACCCCCTGAATGATCCCTCTCTTTCATGCAAAATACAAAAAGCTCTTGCTGCATGAATATTTTGGTATCACTATGTAGTGTTAAGAAGGCTGACCAGCTCCACTATAAAATGTACTGGGAACTGGAGATAAATGCACTTCACCCCTCCTTGAAGTCTCAAGGCCTTTTTCCTGATCATAGTAAGCTTGTGCATACAGACAATGACATGGGCAGAAATTCCTGCTCACGCTGTCTGCAGACAGTTTTACAAATGAAGCTGTAGTGCAGTACAACTGCTCCTTTTAATGTACATGCTATTGCAAGGGGAGGGTTAGTAAACCTGACTGACAGAAGCCTAGCAAGATTACAGGTCAGTAAACACTAGAGCATTGCCTGTGGTGCAAGACTGAGGGGAGAAAACATTTGCATCTTCATCTGCACTCAGCTGCTGACTTGAATGTTAATTATCATAAGCACTTAAGAGACTTGCTTTCTCTGATGGTATGAGCAGAAACAAAGCACTAGTAGGGCCTAGGGAATAGATCTGGTTAAGTAAAAAGCCTGCACAGCAACGGCTTCAGCTTCCTCACAAAAGAAACATGGCAATTCCTTAGCACACAAATCACAAAATTGTTCAGGTTGGAAGGGACCACAGCAGCTCATCTGGTCCAACCTCCCCAGGCAGAATCATCCTAGAGCACATTGCACAGGATATGGTGTCTCTCTCAAATATCTCCACTGAGGAGACTCCACACCCTCTCTGGGCAATCTGTTCCAGTGTGCAGTCACTGCATACTGAAGAAGTTCTTCCTCATGTTCAGGTGGAACTTCCTGTGCATTACTGTCCACTGCCTCTTGTCCTATTGTTTGGCATCACTGAGAAGATCCTGGATCCATCTTCTTGACACCTCCCCTTTAGATACTTGCACACATTAATAAGGGCATCCATCATCTCTTGAGACTGAACAGGTTCAGCTCCTTCAGCCTTTCCTCATAAGAGAGATGTCCAGACCCTTAATCATCTTCACAACCCTTCACTGAACCTGCTCTAGGAGCTCCATGTCTCTCTTGTACTGAGGAGCCCAAAACTGGACACAGCAGATGTGGCCTCACCAGGGCTGCACCTCCCTTGACCCCCTGGCACTGCTCTTCCTAAAGCACCCAAGATACCACTGATATACAAAATGATAACAAATGCATGCATGGAAGTTCATATGTTCTCTACTTGAATGCATTGGTTCCACTGCCAATCACAGCTCTAAAAGCCATCAATAAACAGAAATATTTCAAAAAAAATGATAATGAATTATCAGCTTACCATCAACAAGGGAAGGGATAGATCTCTCGTTGTCTGAATTTGAGAAAAGGATCAACTCCTTGTTAATGAAATCATTGTAAGTCAAATGTTTTGTTGCTGTACCATATAAAAATTGCTGAAAAAAACCACACACAATATTCATTCAATACAAAAACTACATTACATTTAAATCTCACCTGGCAGATTTATTGCTATTATTTAGGACTAACCTCGGGAAGGCCATGTAGTCGACGCTGTCGCCTGTCTTCCATGAAATTTGTTAACCATTCTTTTCGGTCATCAATCTTCTTTTTACTGAAGGCCTGGAAAGATTCCAAGTACACTAAAGTATCAGCATATAAATGTTTGTGCAAATGTATGTTATTTCAGTCAGAATTTTAAGTATATTGCACTTTCTAATCAAGTATTCAATAAGGCTTATTTGGACAAGCTAATCCATATAACTAACGTTTACATTTGAGAAGCACTAAAAGTACACGACTTTTCAGACAAGTTTTGCACAAGGTTTTTTGAAATGACAGATCTCTCACTGTTTGCAATTTAAATTTATATTGTTTTCCTGAAATCTGCACACATTTAGACAAATTTTATCATTCTTCTTCCCTTCTTCACATCTGAGTTGTGCTTTGACACACAGGTGTGAAGGTCTTTCCCCACAGAGCTTTAAGGTTGGATTCATCATTTAGACTGAGCTGTAACCAGCTCTCATCAAGACAATCAAGTGAAGGTATTAGAAAAAATATTTCCCTCTTGCCCTCCCCATGCCCTTTTTGCTCTGTCAATAACTTGCAGCTGTTCCTGACTGGCCATCCCTAGTCCTCTAATGAAAATTGACAACCTGACAGAATTGACACTGCACAAAAGGCCTAAGCCAGAGTTTGGGCCAGCTGACTGACGGCCTCAGCCTTCATGATGGCAAGGCATCACTTTCCAGCAACCAATTATCACTACAAAAGGACACAGGAATGTTCTGACTTCGTGGTGTTACAGAAACAGAGTTCCCCTCCAGTGAGTTTCTTCCCCCAAAAAGAGAAAAAGTCATAAAAACTGAATATGTGGTTTAAACAAGATTTTGACTACTTTGGGGAAATTCTGAGAGCTGCTAAGGTACTGCCTTTTTTTCTCAGGGAGTAACATATAGAAACTTTCTCATGACCTTATTTCAACCACTCTTCCTGCATAAGAACACACTCAACAGCACCATGTTTTTCAAAGGAGCACTCCAAAAGAGGTCAATGAGTCATGTCAATCCCCTGGAGACCAAGATGCTACATAATAAATATTAAATGTAACTTAGTTTCTGAGAAAGGACCTAAGCCATATCAGCCTGTTCTGCATCAGACTTCCCTTGTGAACAAAGCTTGATAATTCACAGTGCCAGGTATCTTAAAATTTAAGATCAGGCCTTCATAAAAAACAGTACTAAATTCTTAGAATTTTCTTCTGGCTTCTTTCAGTTTATCTATACCTTTTCTAGACCACTGAAGTGACAAATGACCAAGAGCTGGATGACCATAAAAATTATTTCAATAGAATAAAAATAGAATGAATGGAATTAAGAGCTGTTCTCAAATATTTATTCTTCAATAGAATAAAAAGGGGATTTTTTTTTTTTCGTTTCTCCACTTAAAACTGCTCTTCTAATACTTCATTTACTAGCAAAAGAGTTCTTCAGAATGGTGAAGAAGTTGCTCTGTGAAAGAATTTTTGCTTTCCTAGATTTTAGCTATCATGAGGTCTGGCAGGGCCCGTAAATCACATACCACCCAGAGGTAAACTTGGGGCTGGGATTCCAGTGATCAGCTGAGGGAATGCAGGTGAAAATGTAAGGGAAGCTTCTGTACAAAGCTCCAGCACTAGCTGGTAGCTGCTGAGGTGTAGCAGAGGTGAACAGCTTCCTCCCAGACTGACAGAACACTATTTTAGGTAACAGCGAGGAGCAGCCGTAACTGGTTACATGACCTCATACACCAGTCTGTGTATGGAGGTCTCTTTGCAGAAATAGAGATCAGAATTCTGTTAGTAAAACCACACATTTCACAGTACCCACAGGATAGGAAAAAAGTTGTTTTGGCTAAGATAGGTATTTTTCCATTTTCTTTTTTTTCTCTCTTACCCTTTTTTCTCACTAATGTCACCTAGAATTAAAATAGCAAAGTAAAGCAGACAAAAGTTGAAATATTTCTTGAGAAAACTGCTTTGTTCCAGATAGTTTATACTTTACCCTTCCACAAGCTTTCTTTGGCACAGAAGTATTTTCCTACACACAAATATTTACTGTTGCGGTGTGATGTGGTAATTATTCCAATAATTTACAGAACTTCAAATTCAAATATGTAGAGCACATGCATGAATACATATATGACACACTGACAGATCTTCAATGAATAAACAATATTTATCTGATCTTGCTTGCTCAGAAACACAATACAGACAAGTAGAAATGAAACATCATTTGTTTTGGCTCTATTGCCCAAACAAATAAAAACCCCTCAGAGTACTTTTTTGTACGTTCTGTCTTTAAAAGCAATTCTGACTGCAACGTTTCTTGATATTCACACCACACATAATTATCAAATCTAAAAGCAGAAGGCAGAGCTCATTTTGTGGTGTGGATTAAGCTTATTCCAGAATTTAAAGCATTTTCCAAAAGATTCTTTCTCTGCCCACACTATTTCTTTCAGTGTTGTGGTTCAAGAGAGTTTGATTTTTAGCTGGGGAGGGAGTCCACAAGCTGCAGAAGTGGTTCCCTGCGGAGGCCTTGGCAGCTTCCTTCTGGCCTGGCATAACCAACCAGCCGGCTAGTTTCGAATATTGACACCGTGTTAAACCACTCAACAAAGCTGAACACACCTCTGTCAGATCCACATTTAAAAATCAACAAGGCCCAGGGAAAGCTCTCTGGCATCCAACCTTGGAACAGGTAACTGGGCGCTGCCTGGCCCGGCCCTGTGCGGCCCTCGCGGCCTGGTGGGGCTGGGCCGGGCTCTGCTGTGGCGCTGCTCCCTGCTTGGGAAAGCCCCCGGGGCCCCGTCCTGGCCGGGCCCCTTCCCAGCAGGGCCTGTCGGTCCGTTTTTCTCTTCCTCCGGCAGCACCACTGGGCTATGCTGCTGAGGGCCATCCCACCGCCAGGAGCCACCACGCAGCCCGGACCAGGCCGGGAGTGGCCCCGCAGCCAGCCCTGAGGCTGGGAGTGGCCACGTGGCTGGGACTGCTTGGCCAAAATCGGTGCGGCTGCAGCTATCTCAGCATGGTTCACAATGAACTTCGCTCACTTAGCTGCTTTTAGCCAGCCAAGCTACGGACAGAAGGACAAAAGCAGCAGCAGCAGCTTTTCCTTTTGATGTTTTTTTGGTGTCCAGCACGAAGAGAAGGTGCGGGGTGGCACCAGCAGCCAGCGTAACTCGCACGGTGTTGGCAGAGACCGCACGACCAACGGAGGGGCAGCGACCAACGGAGGGGCATGGTGAGCGATTGCCCCGATGCAGAGCCTGCATGAGATCAACCTTTCAGCCCTGCAGAACTCTACAAGAACTGTTTCAACTGATAAAGCTTGAGAAAAAACGAACCTAGAAACACCAATTCTCTCCTGAATCAAGAAAACAGGGTGAAGACACGTGAAGAAAACACGGGACACTGAGGTGAGTGAAGGAGTCAAATTCTAGATGGGAGGAGAAGCCTTAGTTTTGAGCTGAAATTCTCTTGTAAGGCTATGGTGACGATATAATTGATATATCAGACTTTGTTTTTTCCCTGTAACTCATAGAATGCATTGAGGGGCTGTAGCATTCTAACTGTAGCCATGAGCAGAAGCACCAGAGTTGAAATAAGCAGATGTTGCAGTTGCTGTGATCCAATGAGAAGCCTGAACTGAGAAAGATGAGAGAGATGAGAAACCTTGCCCCAGGGATAGAGGAAGGAAATCTCTGCTCCCAGAGATTAAAGAAGATGATAACTTTTTTTTCTCTACTAGAAAAATCTCATCCTTAAAATTGTACCCTAATAAGTTGAAATTACCTATGATAGTAGTTATGGGAAAAAAACTACCAAAACATGGGAGGTACTTCACAACTGCAGATTTCTGGGCAGCTGCTGATTCACTGTGACACTGAAGCCATGAGAGAACTGTTTCTTGTGGAGAAGTCTCCATGGCAGGGCAAGAGAGACTCCTCTCCCTAAGAGAACTAAAGAAAGACTATTTTAGAGGTGGCAAACTGACTGAAAGCCCCAGGTTTTGTCTCTTTACGTTGTCAGTGGGAAAGAAAACAGGGTGTGGGGGCAGGAGAAGTGTTCTTCTCCTGGCAGAAGGTTTATTCTGATTTTCTTATTATTTTTCTTTTAATTCTGTTAATAAAGTTTTCTTTATACCCTTTAAAAGTTTCAGCCTGGTTTGCTCTGTTCCTAATCCTTATCTCACAGCAGAAAATGAGTAAATAATTCTAGTGGGTGCACTGGCATTTGGCCCACTTCACTAACGGGTGCATTGGCCAGGAAATGAGCCATTGGTGAACCAAAACCACTACACTTAATCAGTGTTTCTGCCCAGCTTCCGAAACTGCTATATTCAGGTACTAAAAAAACCCCAAAACCAAAACAAGCCCTGTCAGGACTTCCTCATGAGCCATTTTCAGCACCAAATTAAAAATAAAACACATCATATAGAAGCACTTTTGTGAATTCTTACCAGTGTAATGGCAGCATCATCCTCAGGCCCAGCATATCGAAACAAAATCCGATGTCTTTCCATGTCTGCAAAATACTCTTTTGCTTCTTTAGCAGTGCTGGTACCCAATCCTGTACAATAAAAAGATTTACTCAATATTCAAAATTTAAGTTTTATTATTTTATCCCTTTTATTTTACTAGGAATATGATAAAATCACTATGTAAGATACCACCATGAAAAGCTATAATAAAACTTCATGGCACCGTTTATTATTATTTATTCATAGCGTTCACATATTTGTTTTTAAACAAACCTTTGTAGTATTTTATCTTCCATGCTTTATGATTTTCCATGTGCTTTTTCCACTCATCAAATTCAGGAATACTGTAGAATGAAAGTTCTTGCTTATTTTTGCTTGCCTTTGAAAAAACAAACAAACAAAATCAACATTTCTGTTGTGCTGCAAGTAATCCATAAAATCTCAATAACAGAACCCATACCTTCACAATAGGGGTGATGAATTCCTCAAGAAAACCATGTTTCAACAGTGATGGCCAATTGTGATGAATAAAGTTGATCAACAAGCCCTTTATGTGAGATCCATCCTGATCCTGAATCAGAACATGAAAACATGAAGCAATCTTGCATCAGATTCCCCAAACCACCAAAAAAACCCACTCACTGGCCTGAATACATCAACACAATGTCTGATGACAGAAAGCATAGAAAGGAACAGTTGGTTTTAATTTGGATTCCAAACCGGACCCGGGTATGAAATAACCACCTGGGGAGGTCACTGAGCTATGAAAAAGCTCTTCCAAGCCAAGTACATGGTTGCTGTTCAAGGTTTCTCTGCCTGTGGCATGTTTTTGCTGAGAGCTAGACAGCTCTCCCAGACACCACAGAGTTGAGTTTTTGTGGAGAAAAGCCAAACCCAGCCACAGTTCTCATTGGTGGCAAGATGCTTGATAGTTCAATCATGAGATTCTCCAAAAATAATTGCCTACATTCTTGTTTCTACCTGACTTGCTCATTTACTGTCTACTTTCGTCCTTACTTTCAACATATTTTGTAATTATCAATAGCATGTTTTTATTATTACTTTGGCTCCTTGCTATTTTCTGCAGCGAAGTTCAGCTGTACATTTAGAGCAACCAAAACAACACAGATAAATTAATCACTTAAAGAAACCTCAGAACCTACAAAATTGCAGCAAAACACATTGGAAGAAGCTTTGCAGATTAAAACCTGCGAATTTCAGACTTACCTGATCTGTCATGATCATAATTTTTCCATATCTCAAGCTTTTCAGAGATTCTGGATCTTCATAGCTTTTCTTGTATTGTAATCCAACTATTTTGATGATGTTGTTGATTTCTGCATTTTCCATAATCTGTACCAAAAAAGTTATTTTCAAGCCAGTGTAAAAAGCAGAGATTCAAAAACATCCCAATCTTGATTTGTAGCTATTTTTTTCAATGCACCCTGACCTCAACTTCATATGCTTTTTATTCCCACCCCTTGAAGCATTTGCACTTGTAATGATTTCTTCTGTACTGTCAAATTTTCAAGACTGCACCACTCTTTCTCCTCTACAGCCAGAGCACTTTGGATCAGGAAGGCTGGGAGAAAACTGAATGTGTAACAAAAAGTCATCTGACAAAGCTGCCTTCTTTGTCCACTGTTCTTATGGGCATCTGCAGCACACCTCTTATTACAGACAAATTCTGAATGGCAGCAGGAGCAATATGATGGGATAATGCTGCTGGCTGCTGACTCAAGTTGTGAGTCCATGAAATCACATAGTAATGGAGAGAATACAAAGTTTTAGGGGCTTTAGGTACTCATGTGAAATGTGAATACGAGTACTAGCAAGATTTCCTTCCACTTGCGAAGAAATTAACCTTATCATCACAGTACTGCACTGAAATAGTTAATATTTACAGGCTTATCCCAGGCTTCAAAATAGCTGGTACTTTATGAACTCTCAGTCACAAAACTTCCATGAAAAAATTAAAATATGAAGATGTAAATCTAGAAATCAAGAATAAACAGGAGGACATCCATTTGTCAGCAAAAAGGAAAGGACAAAACTACACACCTGTTTGTGAGAAGCTTCTCGGACATTGAGAATTTTGCCCCTGAGTGGGAAGACTCCATATCTATCTCTACCAATAACACCTAGGCCAGAGACAGCTAAAGATTTGGCTGAGTCTCCTTCTGTTAATATCAACGTGCAGTCCAAGGAATGTTTGCCACCTGCAGCCCAGGAAGAAGTAGAGGGAAGGCAAAAAAACAGAAAGCGTAACTCAAACAAAAGAAATGCAGTTGAATTCTTTCTACTCTACAGGTAATTTCCTCTCATCAGTTAATTTAAGTAGGCTGAATTTCTCTTCTTATGGATGGCCTTCCATACCACTAAAACTGCACATCAGTGAGTATCCTTGCCCTTAGAAGGACACTATGGATTGCTATGGACAAGGAGCAAAATAGGCAAAATGGGATGCAATGGTGGTACATCTTATATAATGGTTCCCACACATCTGCACAAAAAAGACAGACTGCTTCTCTACCTTCACCATTTCAGTTTGCTAGCTGCAAATTTCTTACACACATACATTATGCATGTCTGAGTTACATACAGGAGTTATTTCCCATTCTGCATTTTCACTTTCCTCACAGTATATTTTAAATAGCAAATTGTTAAATTCCATTTTTGTGGTTTTCCCTTTTAATTGTCTATCACCTAAAGCCAGACAACTGTAGAAAAATTTGTGAGAAAAGCTCAAACGATGAGAACATTTGCACTTCTTATACCTCACAAATTTCTCAGACAGAAAAACAAATCTTTACTAACAATGTAATTTGGATTCTACAAGACACACAGCATTTCAGTGCCTGTGTGCTCAAAACTGGAATGACATTTATGTTCTGCCTATTGCAACTGTAGCAGTTGAGTAGATGTTCTAAATAACAAGCAGGCTGAAAAGGAACCCACCCTTCTGCTACAGTGCAAACGCTCATTAAGTAGCTTTGCTATTTTATCAAGGCCTATGGTAGGAAAGACGCCAGAAAAACTTCAAGCTGGTTGAGTCTCACCTACTGATAATAAGGTATTTCTGAATATAGTGGTATTTAAAATGTGTGGAGTAATTTGCCTTTACCTGGTAGATAAAGACCACCCCATACTTCCTATTACACAGAACTTGCATTCAGCACCTTTAGTTTTCTGAATCAAGATGTGTGACTTAATATAATCTAAGGCAGTTTTTCACACTGGCAGTGACTACCTACCAGCAAGGTGGACTCCAAATTCCTAGAAAAACATCAGTCTGCTGTTTTAGAGTCTATAAAAGCCAATATTTTTCATAAATGAACTGCAGAAAACACATGTGAATGTCATCCAAGTTCACTTTCTTCTGGAATGGATGTAATCAGTAGCAATTAATGTCACGGAAATACAATATGCCAGGTATTTTCCTGAGCACAGCTCTAAAGAACTCCAAGACAAAACTACATGAACTGACAGGTTCAAAAAATGCTTTTATGCTTCACCTGATTTAGTAATCTAGCTGCTCCCTTACAATCCTATACTCATAATTTTTGTTTTGATTTCTACCACTTCTCCCCCAACAAGCCACAGAACTATGTATAGGTGTTCAAGATGGCAAGAATAACCAGGTATAGAACCCTTTCTTGACAGAGGAGGGGGAGGAAATCGGAAGCACATGCATCACTCTACATATACACATCTCTGCTACACTTTAGCATTAACTGGCAATGATTAAAACATTCAGGGTATCAGGCACACAAGAGACCTGTGGATGCTGGACCTTGGCTTCAAACTCACTCTTAAAGTAAAGACAAAAATCTAAAAACCACAAGAGTAACTAAAGTCAGAGGGGTTTGTGGCCAGAGACTGTTCTCTCCTTGCTCCACTTCCTGGGTGTCCACCCTGAACGTGCAATGCCTTCAGTGTCAAAAATCCAGTTGATTCCACATCTTCAACAAACCAATACCTGGCTAAGCCTTCTCAGGAGACGCAGAGTTCCCTCAACATGAAACAATAATTAGGCATCAGAGAAATACCTGGGTAACAGGCATTCAAGTCATGCAAAGCTTTAAGCATGAGTGTTCAGCCCAAATGAATCCCTATATGCCTTTTTAGTTGAGGAACTTTTAGGATGAAAACCAATAGAATATTTTATTAGCTCCCTTGTTAGAGATTCTCCATTCCACTCACCCCCCGTCAAAAAAAAAAAAGAGTAAGAAGTGATTTTGAAGCCTGATCTCCAAAGCAAAGCTAACAAAACTACCAAAAAAGTGTGTCCAAAATCATTCATTATATGAGTTAGGAGTACTAGGCTTGATATCCATGAAAATACATAATTTCTTCAAGCACAGAATCTTATTGGCAAGAAGAGTATCAGGAACATATATCTGAATGAGGAGTGAAAATTCCACAGGCAAAATACTAGAGTAGATGCGATTATCAACTTTTGAGGCAAAATATGACATCTGAATAAATTAAAAAGTAATTAAATACTGAAGAAAACTCAATTAAAAAACTAATAACCAAGGAACCAAAAAGAAAGGGAGAAAAATTAGACAGAACCATCATCTAATCAAGTCATCTTTGGCTTGAACATCGAAGCACCAAAAAAACCCCCAAACTAACCAAAAAGCCCAACCAAAACCAAGCCTCTTTCTTAGTGTTCCATTCTTTTACCTACTCAGCCCACCCACATACTTCACTGCAATTTCTCTACCTTTGTTTAATGTGAGAATGTATTAAAAATCAACTAACAATAACACAGATTGACAACATTTCAAGCTCTTTAGCCATGTGTGCCCCTCAGATCATTCCACAACTCCTATCCCATTGCTATGGGCACAAAGACTGCCAGCTGATCCTGATCCCTTATCTGTGCTAAGGAAGCAAGCCAGCAGAGATTGCCAGCTTGCCCTGTATTCCCAGACAGTTACCTAATGGCATTTAAAGTCTAATGAAATAAGTCTTTTGAGCCATTCCCTCAGGTCTGCACACTATGTGATTTACTTATTATACCTTCTGACCTACAAAGATTCTGATCTTTCTATATCAGAAAGGTCAAGAAGACCAGTCACCTCCAAAATGGCATATTGGTACCACCATTTAGCAGGAAACCACAATTAGAAGATACACACTCTTCCAATACCAACCCAGACTGCCACTTTTGTTCAGTGTTATTAATTCTCTACCCTAAAGACAGCATTCCTGACACCAAACTCACCATCATGTTTCCATTCTAGCTCTAGAAAGCTTAGAAAAACAGATGATTTTTATTAAAAAACACAGGAGGATGATAAATAAAAGTCAGGTTTCAAATTAGCATGTCTGTGAAGAATTTATGAAACAGTAAAGAAATTAAAAGTAAGTCCTCTTACCAGCATCATTAGCATCATCCAGTTTTGGAATGCCCTTGATTTTACTGTGTTTCACTGAAGAACATTTTTTGTTCAGTTGAGTTTGTGCCTTAAATTTGACCCAATTCAAAATACTCTCTATGATACCACAGTTAGAGGCCTACAAGCAACAAATCAGAATTGTGGATGAGAAAAATAAAGCTTCAGATAGCAGGTTCTTACATCTCAGTTTTAAATCATTAACATTATTTCTAAGGTCCTCTAAATTTTAAAAACCTATGAAAGGTCCAGGGATTAACACGCACCTTAGTATTTAGCACTTTATGCACATATAACTAAAACACAACACAAAAAGAGTTTCCTTTTTCACTACTTCTATAACTGATAGAAAGAGCAAAGGGGACCTAACAAGAGGATGTCCTATGCTGTGTAGTTGATGTGTTGAGATATTTTAGGAACTAAGCACTTGTTTCCTGGATTTTGACAGCAAAAAGCAGCCTTATGGGATATTTATGACCATTTAAATTTTCTTTGGAAATGACTGAAAATGGCTGAAAGACAATCAAAACTATTTGAGAATGAGCTTTCTACCAATCACTTGAGAATATGATACCAATTTTAGAAACACATCTGCAGCAAAAATAGCATATCGTATATTTTCTAAACTAAAACTGCTTTAGGTTTTGTTTCACATCAAAAGAAAACACAGATGGAGCAAAACACTATGAGCTTTGGCTTTTAATTATCCCCTATAATACAGCATTCATTGTTGAGATTGTGCTGCATATTTAATGCATCTGGAAATCAATGTTTACTTCTGGGAATATTAAAAACACTATAAATCAAACCTGCTGATGGTAATACAATGTGTATTTATTCTTCAGATTTTGTTATACAAAACTGTTGTGTTATTTTCTTTTCCACTAAATTCTATAGGAATGTCACCCCTAACACAGAATTAGAAGAATAAATCACTATACAATCAGTAAAGTTTTGATGCCAGGAGTATTAGCAGTGGCACTGTTCTCCTCACTAGTGGAGTTTCATTTAAGGCTACTGGCATTAAATAGGACTTAGTAAAATGAGTTCTGGCTAGCAGAATTCTAGCTTTCCTTCATTTTATGAAAATGTAGTAGAGGAAAAACCTCTCAGATGTATTTCTACAAATAAATTCATTTAGAACAGCAATTCTTAGCCCATCTGCAGAATAATTTTTAAATTTACTTCCTGACAATAATGATCATTTTGAATACTACATGCACCATTTTGCATTTCCTTTATTACTGCACGAACAAGTAAATGTGAAATATCCTCTCCCTCTCTTATAACTCCAGTGAAACAGAATAGAACTGATACCAAAGAGTAAGGCAGACAATATTCTCAACTTCAGAAAAATATTTTAACACAAAAAATATTGATCAAGGACCTTGTTTAGATTTAAAGAGTCAAATTCATTTCATTTACCAATGTAAATGCCAGAATCTCCAAGAAACAAGTTGATCAGGTGAAGCTCACTTTTAAATACAGGGCAACAATCAAAACACAGTCACTGCATCCATTATTAAGACCACAGAATGAACAGACATTCCTTCATCCCACTTCCCCAGTATGCAAATGTCACTGCAGTACCACAGCGAACTATAACTAATCTTCTGCTATAGAACATACACACATTTGGTCCAGTGTATTAATTACCACTTCACAAAAAAAGAGGTTTACTTACTGCTTTAAAAAATTTCTCAGATAGCTGGCACTTGGACCCAAAACTTTTAGGCTGCAATGTCATGTTTTCCTTTGTCTGGGAATCAAATGATGGGTTTTCAATCAAGCAATTAACAAAAACCCATATATGGTTCTTCACCTGTTTAAAACACAGAAACCATTTACTCAGCAAAATTCTCACATTCACCTTTTTCAGTATTTTTGCATAAAGTTACTTGCCTGAAATGGTTTGACTGAAACTCCAGCTTTATTCTTCTTTTTCACCACTTCTATCAGTTTGCCCACAACCTGATCCACCACATAATCAACATGCCTACCACCCTGAATGAGAGAAGAAAAAAAAAACCCAAATAATAAACAAAATAACCATTAAATTTCCTAATAGTTTTTAGCTGTATTAACAAAATTCCTGAAGTCATACTTTGGTAGAGAAATCCGTGCACACTGAATAGCAGCATAAGATAGAAAAATCTGGCTTTTCCGGGTGATTAAGCCTTCATTCAAGTGAGGATGACAGAAGTCAACTGATTAATTACTCAAATACCTTCCTTTAAATTTGTAGACAAAAAAGCCAGAACATTAATAAAATGTTACATTCTAGTGGCTGTCATAGGAAGTTCATATCACTTTGACTAAAATCATGTAATGAAAAAGTGGAGTGATGCAGGTACACCCCATAAAATGAAAACATACCTAACTCAACATTCCATGTTTTACACAGATCACCTTTGCTTTAGATCAGTTAGCACCTTACAAAAATACAGACTAAATACTGGTTCCTGTTTAGAACAATCTGCATTAGGGCAGGCAAAACAAAGAACACTTGTCTATGGAGAAATTCATCATAAACTAACAAACAGAAAAACCCTCACTCTTTAAAGCTGTATTTAAAACAGAATTGAGGAGGGAAAAAAAGCTCTTGACAGGTATGAGGAAGTATAGGATAGATAAGAGAAAACAAAACCAAGAATAAACAGCAGCCAAAAAGAGGAAAACAACTAGCAATCGAACCCCAAAAGTTAGGTTTCTACATTTTAAGACAGAATATGCATGTGAAAAGACTGAAGATGTAAAGAAGTTGAATTGATGGGATAGCAGCTGTTCTCAGCTTCATGAAGAAAGCAGAGAATTAAATTAAAAAAAAGAAAAAAAACAAAACAAGAGTAGATAAAACCAAAATGGTTAAGCTAGTAAATATTATTAGTCATAACCAAACCAGTAGCTGCACTTCAAAGAAACCATCTATGATTTCTCTCAGTTCCTAGAGTCATCTACTAAACCAGCAACACAAACCATTAGAAGCACCATGCAAAGCCTTTTCTCATGGCATTTCTTCTAAAGAAAACAGCCAAACAAAAAACCCACATCGAAACCTCAAAAACTGCCAAAATTAAAACACAACTGTTTTTATCCACATATGGATGACAGAGTTTCAGTAGAGGGAGAGTTCAGTGGAAAGCTGATCTATCAATATCCTGCCACTTTAAAGAAAAATAAATCCATTTCCAAACTGTAAAGAAAAGCTATTACTGGAAAATATCAAATTACACGTTTCAGAATCATTCCACACTTGAATGGCAATCTTGAAATACATTTCTTTTACTCATCACACTACTGAAAATTTATGCTTATGGGAACATTTCAATATATTTTTGCATTTAAAACTTTTGCATTTTTTAAATTTTGCTAAAAGTAGCATCTGACATGCCAAGAAAACCAGCAATTTACTAGTTATTACAGCAGTTCCCCATTCCTGAGTCCATTCTTAAGCAGCTGTGTGAGGGATGCTCAGAGTTGGACCTTCTCAACCATCTCACCAGCAGGTGGCAAATGGACCAGAACAGCCTGGAACTGCCCCAGCTGTCAGAACAACTCCTTACAAGACACAAAGGTAAAAATACCCTCTGAATCTAGAGGGCTGCCAAAGATTATTACAACTTTTGAATTATGGGGAAAGAGAGCAAGAACTGCATAACCTACTTTTTCCAGAAGGTAATGATGGAATCCATGTCTTGCAAACTTCAGGATGCTAAGGTATCTAATTAAGTGCTAACAAAAATCTTAAAAATGAAGCTTTGACTGCCTCCTACATACTGTTCTATTCTTCTCATAGCCAGCAGTTTCCATCGATTTGGAGGTAAGCTACATCTAAACTCTATGGGCAGATAAATGGTTTATATGATAGAAAAATTCAGAAGCTAACTATAAATTTGAAGTTTTAATCCAATTAGTTTTACAATTGAGATCCTATTTTCTTCTCCATTTTAAAAAATGATATTTATTTTATGAAAATAAATCTGAAATCTAAAATAATCCTGAACTTCTTGCTGAACTCCAGAAAATTTTAGCAGACTGGGATTCTCTCTCCATGCAAGTCTACCTTCTGACACTGCAAATGTATTGGCTGAACATTTCTACTAAAATGACTGGTAGAGTTACAGTTAGCAGTGCCACCATATTAGAGCATATACACAGCATTAGATTGCTATGTCAATAGCTGAAGTTTCTACTACAATTTCTGCCACAGCTACTATTTGAAATTCAGAACTTAAGAAGACCACAGTTAATCAGTTTTCAAGTCTCACTGAAGGTTATCTGCACAAATGTTAATAGCTATAAACTTTTTCTCAAGTGCTGTATCATAGCCTGAAGTTGAATTTTGTGGTGGCCTGCTATTGCAAAACTTTGATTAAATGGGGAGCTGAAAAAGGTAACAAATTTACAAGAACTAAACAAGGGAGTTGTACCTCAAAATACTGCCTGACCTCCCAAACACCCCTCAAAAAACACCATGCCAGCAACCTAAAAAAAAAACTTACGTGGAATTATAGCAAGTTTAAAAAAGGTGAAGGAAAGTTACAGCTGGGTGAAATTTATCCAGATGCAGAAACAAAAAGCTGTCAGCAAACAGTGACAATTAACATCTAGCATGAGCTGCTCACCTGTTAGCAGCTAAGGGGGCAGGCAGCCAGTGCAGGTAATTACTACCCATTATGTCCCATCACTGGGTAGCTGCTCAACAATTGCTGGTGAGGGGGTTCCTGCCCCAACATCCCACACCCAGTAACACACATGGATTGAGAGAGTGGGGAAAACTAGAAATTACAACACTTACTTTTGAAGAATACACAGACCTTCTCCTAAGCATTTTCCAAAAGAATATATAATAACAATGTATGTGTAACTGCATGATGGTGAAAATTAATCCAAAAGAGTAAAATTCAAAATCGTTGGAGTAAATGTATGCAATTTATTTTATTTAGGAATCAGGAAGTATTCCATTTTCCCAAACAATTTTTTTGGCCTGGTATCAACCATAATGAAGTTTCTCCACATTGCCAGTTTCTTCATAAAAGTATTATACACATCTTTAGGGTCATGTTATTTTTCTTCTTTATGTTGCACAAAGAGGCCTGAAGTACAACAAAGTCGTAACCTTTCAACTACCTGATTTGTCATCCCTAGTTCTGACAAAGTTTTTAATTGCAATGCAAACTTAAAAAGTAAATATTCTACAATGAAACAAACCTGCCCTGTTACCACAGAACATTCATTCAGCTTCACTGAGATTGACTAAAAAGAAGTTATGTAATAAAAATTATGTCCCACCAAACACTGGCTAACACCAAGGTCAAAACTGACATTTCTGGGCACCTGCTGGACTAAGTGTAGCCACAGGTGCTTATGAACCATTTGTACTACCATTAGAATTTTCTTCTGACTCTTTCAATAGAGATGTGAGCAAAGAGAGGCTTCAAAGTGTCTGACTAACAATTCTTATCTTTCCCATTTTTCGGAAAGCTCACCATTAAGATTATCTAGAAACAGTCTCACCAGTTAGTAGGACTACTTGGTCTAGTCTTGTTAAATCCAGCTTACTAGATGTGCTACCTCTAATAACCAGACTGTTTAGTAAGAGTTAACAACTTAACTGCCTAGGTGTTAGGGCACTTATCCAGTGCAATTGTGAAGAGCATAAATGACAGAGACATTTTTTTCACCATGGTGGACCACAGATCCCTAAACCTGGTTCATGCCAAAAGGGTGTAAATAAGAGTTATGCTGGTTGATTTCAGGTGATGCCCTTCCTGCCTGACCATGCCCCCAAGATGAGAAGCACCGAGCTGTACTTTATTTAGTATGCTGAGCACATTGCTACTTTGGCATAACTTAAGATCTTTCTTTGTTATGATATCACTGCTACTATAGTTGCAAAGAAAACCTAGGTATCCTTATGAAGATACACCGATAAAATCAATCTCGAAGATCCACCAATAAAATCAATCTCAACACTTCAGGGCAATTTTTTCATCATAAAGCAATAAATGGACAGCCATTTCTCAAGGACACCAAAAGCCGTTTTTGTCCTCCAAAACTTGCTACTGGTAGCTTTAAAGGTGTTTGTACACTTTTTAACCTTACTTTTAGAATTAGCTTATTATAATGTGTTAAAAATGAAGAAATAAATTTGTTCCACTTTCTTCAACACTATGTATGCTCACATAATATACCAGTATCACCAACAATGATTACTAGCATTTTCAAAACTAGTGTTTATGTAGAAATACTGCTATGAATGTATTTTGATTGCATCCAATTGCTCTGCCAGCTCCTCTCATGCAGTGGATTACCTCATTTATTTATTTATAGCAACCCAGACTCACTGTTTTATCAAACACCTGACTGGGCATAGCCTCAGCACGCATTTTATCATTTCCCTTCTGTACCATTTGATCTAAGCACTCACCTTTGTGGTAGCTATACTATTTACAAAGCTGATCTGCTGGAACCCTTTCTCACTCAGAGTGAGGCACACATCCCATCGTTCATTCACGACTTCGTGGATGACTTTGAGCGCGACTCCGGTTTCATCCAGCTTGTCCTTAACGTAAAGATCTACGTAGCTGCGAAATCCATTTACCTACAAGTAACAGGTAACAGTCACTACCCTCTGCACCAAATACTCAGTACACTCAATGTAGATCAAGTGATTTTCTTACAGGTAGTTTCTTCCCATTCAACATGACTTTGACTCCTTTGCACGAGCCAGCCAAATCATACGCTCGTCTTGTCATCAGGGCCACAATATCCTTATCAAGCTTTTCCATTTTAAATTTAGACAGATCTGGCTGGAATGTAATGCATGTGTAGTCATCACCTTCAAAATGCTTAATCTTGGGTTCAGAGGTCTTCATCATGTTGTTCATCCAAGTCTTTGGAAACAAAACGTTTTAGATGTTAGTTTACAACACATTATCCTCCTCCTTTATTCCCTTTTCTAGCTATGCTGGGATTGCAACAGTTACACAAGAAAAAGCTCACAAACTTCCTTTAGAAATTTCCTCTGGTAAAACACTACACAAAGTTAATCGATTTACAGAGGTAAGCACAAGCATAGGTGACAGCATATTTGTGGTTTCTGGAAACATGCAGGTATTATTACATTGATGGACATGATTCTAATGCAAATGGAGCCTCCCACAGAACTTACAAAATTAGATACAAGTGAGCTGGGATTACAGTCCTTGTTCGACATCCGGTTAACACCTTCAATCTACTACACACCTCTACAGAGAGGCTTTTTAGTCCCTGTGCAGAGACTCAGTAGTCTCCAAGACAGCATCTTGGTGGCTGTGCAGTGTGCCAAAAAAAACCCCAAAAACCCATGGTGTTCAGATTTGACTCAGGAATCTTGTATCATTCCCTGTTTAAGACCATGGGCACATCTGCATGATCAAGCAGAACATCTGCTTACAGCATATATCAAAGTCCAGTTCTAATAAATTTTCACGGATTTTGAAAATACTGCAAACGTAGCACTTAAAGCCATAAAGCATTTAGTCATTTTCGAAAAGTACACTTGAACCAGTATTAATTAGCCCTTTGGCAGTCAGCATAAAATATTACACTTTTTAAGAGACAGGCATAACAGATTAAGTGTATTATTTATGTATTGATATGACAGCATGACCAGAAATTAATTAATTGTCCAGAAAGTAAGAGAAGAAAGCCCCCAGCTAGGAAAGACTGTAAAGCCAAGGAACTTTGGTATCTAATATTCTGCCAAAGTACTTTAAACTTTTAGAAAGGTGGCCATTTCAAAGCTATATACAGTAGATCTGATCACATTCTTGGTCTGTATGCTAACAATGAGCAATGGGTTCACATGAGGGATTTGCACTTAAGTCCACATGGGGCTAGTTAATAAATTCATGACAGAAAAATCTTCTTACCACCATACAAAATTACACAGATAATTGCTTCCATGTTTGCATAGCTAAGTGGAAAGATTCTTTTTGACAAATCATACAACAGCAATTTCAAAATGTTTCAACTGACTATATTCCTTTCCACAGGTACATGAATATACTTTAGTTTTAACAGAAATTTGGTGGGTTTTAGTCACCAAACAGTCCAAAGAAAGTATTAATTTACCCAAAAAGCCTAACATATAGAAATACCAATTTTTACCAATTGAACTAACCTAGCGTGCAAATTCTACACATCCCTTTGAATGAGAAATTATCCATTTTGTTAAACATTCCTGAAATATATGTGTTTGATTTTAAGGCCTGTAACTACAGAAAAAAAAAGGACAGAAGCCTTGAACACTTCTTTACCTGCTTAAAGCTGTGTTTGTACTCCTTACAAGCAGTTTCAACTGTAAACTTTGTACTAAATATGTTACAAAGTTTTGCACCATAGCCATTGCGTCCACCTGAAAAAAAATATTTAGTAAACTAGGGTCAGTTTAAATTTAGGATAATAAACCATATCCTAATCTATCCAATTTATTTTTCCCTGCATTTCAGGAGCAGAAGTGTTTAAATACTCACATACATTACAATTAAAATATAGAAGTATGTCGTTTGTCACTCAGTATTGAGTACTGACATTAGAGATGTAAATGTAAAGTTCTCTGTAAATATTGGTATTAAAAAAGAAAAAGTAAGATCTTAAGTCCCTAAGTCTTTTTACTCTAATAAAGAGCTAAAGTAATGGTGACTGAGTAATCACCTGTTATGAAACAGAAAATAAATACAAAAATTAAGAAGGGGAAGCATACCGAAGTGTCACACAATGGCATAACTGAATAAAACAAAGCACATTAAATAGCCTTGCCTGTAACTTTTTTCTCATCATCATCATAGTTGCTGGACGTTAGTAGCTGCCCAAAGATTAAAGCAGGTACGTATACTTTTTCTACTTTGTGTTCCACAACTGGTATCCCCTTTCCATTATTCCATATGCTGATAATGTTTGATTCCCTAGAAAATAGTGAAGACATTAAGCAAATGAATGCAATCTTGAAAACAGACTTCTGCATACCTGTTTAAATACAGTAAATAAAATAACTACATAAAAATATAGCAAAAGACCATATTCTTACCACATTTACTTAGAGCTCCAACTATTTTAATTACAAAAAACTCCACTTATTTTTGCTTATTAGATGTCTTGGAAGAAGGAGTTTAATTGTCCATACATGACAGTATTTCATACAATCATAACCCCAAAAAATCTATTTGAAGAGCTTTCACTGTCAACATGAACTGCATCAGGAGTCTGACACTTAGTGACAGAATTAAACTCAAGATAGAGATGTAGCTTTTAATGTTTCATTGAAGTCCATCCAGACAAGTTATCATCTGTTTAAAGGTGTTATTTCTGAGCTATGATAAATATTGTGACTTATTTTATGTATCAGTGCCAAAATCCATCAATATCCGGCATCATTAATATTTTTAGCTCTTACACAGGATTTTCATTTTTGAGTTTTAGAGAGTTCAAAATCAGAACAGGTCAGGCAAATTTACACATTTACAATTTCCCTCCCACTCCATGATGGAAGTAGAAAAATCGCTTCTCAGCATTTTAACCTAAAGGTTAGGTCTGAAAACTAGCTTTCTAAATAATTGATTATTCAGTTAAATGTCACTGAAAAAGCACTACTAAAGGAACCCAATCAGCAACTATTTAAATACGGTACTTCTTACCAGAAATTATCTCTTCGGGTATTCAGTTTCAAAAGACATGGTAATGATGTGTTTGCAATATGAAGTTTCAGTGTGATACATATGACTAATTCAATCTTATCCTAATGCTAAAGGAGTTAACACAGAAGTTCAAGAGGGACAAAACTGTGTTACAAAACCTCAAAGCTGGTATTTAGGATTTATAAAAAACCTGGCGGGCTATAGTTATGCACTGCTAATTTAAATTTATCTTAAATTTTATGAACTTCTGGTTTTAAGTTTCATTCAAACCTTAACAAATGGTTAAGGAAAGCAATTATTATAAATTCAGAACGGTAGCACTTAATGATAACTTTTAATTCACCTCTTAAAATATGAGGCTAATGGAAACAATTCCAAAAATATTCTGTTTTCAAGAAATTCAATTTCATTAGTAAAATCATTTGTACAAATCTAAATTACAGTGGCAATGGCAGGGAAAGCAAATGAAAACATGCTTTTACTTACGGATCAATGGATATTTTAATACAAGTCATATTCTTGTCCCTCTGCTTATTGTCAGCAGCATTTACTATGAAACAAAGTAGCACAAATTAACACTTTATAGGCAATTATTAATCTCTGGGTCTGTAAAACTGATATAATGCATATTCCACCACCAGTTACAACAGTTCAGGTATTTCTTAATCTGGCAGCTCTTTGTATATATTTTGTATCTTAGCACTGGTGTCTATAAATATAACTAAGTATCTACAAGAAGATATTTTTCAACCGTCTTATAATTACTGATTCTATTTCTAGAAGTTAGACTATCTCAGAAATAAATATAGAAGTGTATTTTGTGAGCTCATAACTGTTCTTAACTTACTGAGCACTTCATTCTTCTCTTGTTGTTCTTGTTTGGATATTCACTGCAGCATGTAGGTGAAAAACCCTAGGAACTAATTGCATCACCAGACACATGGAAACCCACCAAAAAAGTGACATTATTAAGGAGTATTTTGACTGCAGCAAGAGCTCTCTTTAAAGAGCCTGCAAGACATGTAACTAACAGTCTACACAGTTTAGGATCAAAACAAGGATAAATGGAAATTAACACTTATCAGAATTTAGTTAAATTGCACTGCAGTGTGTATGAACTACAGGAAGCAGAAATGTGATTGTGGCCACTAAACATGAAAACACATTACAGACATTTTCAGTTTCTGTCTCATCATCCATGAAACAGATGAAGGTGAAACTCCAAAACGCCATACCACAATATCTTAACAGCTGACAAGGACCTCAGTAAGATCAGATATTTTAAAATGCTTTTGCTAAAATCATGAAGTTTCAATTCAAAAGCACGCATAGCTAAAATGTTGCATTTTCATAATTTTATTACACTGTCCCCTAGCTCTCAAACCATATTCTCTGGAGCACTTATCAGTGCTTCATAAAGAAGCAATAAGCCATGAAGTGCTACAATAATGTCAGAATATGATCTTCCTTCTGAATGGGACAATATGGAAGTGGTGTCACTAACATGAAAAGCCAAAAAACTTAGATCTATGAGGCAGCACTCAAAACAGAAACGATTAAAGGTTTTCATTCCCATGCTTATCAAATTAAGTAATAAGTTAAAAATAATATAGAAAAATATTAAGTATTATTTTCCATCTGGTAAAGATGCATTGCCTCAAAGACAACAATGCTGTAAAGCAATTTTAGAGATGTGGAAAAGTTGTGAACCAAATGAAGGTCACGACAAAACTGGCCTCAGTAGATCATAATTTAATTTACGAGGTAGTCCTACCAATCCTTTAAACAGAATTTCATAAAAGCTCATAAGTCCAAGATTTCATGTCAATTAGATCGGTTCAGAAGACAGCACAGTATTCAGGTATTTCCCACCTCTACTGATGATTAGTGTGTGCGGGCCACCAACAGAGTATCATCAACTAGTAAGTCACAGTAACTCACAGTTCTGACAAAATTTTCTAAAAATATTTTTTTTGTGCCTCAGTCACAGTGCTTTTTAATGCCAGTATGATACTCATTTATTTTAAAACTGTATGAAGTCTAGAAATGATCCATGAAAACTACCACCACTATCTCTCTGCAGAGAAGGAGGAAGTTTTAATGATTGATGAAAGGATGATCTAAGTGAACACTCAGACATCTCAGAAGTTGCATTCTTTCAGATGAATAATCTTCTTTCAAATGTCAATTTAAATTATAGCCCTAATAACACTTCACAGATTAAAAATCTTGTAGCAATATTGATCATAAAGCACGATCTAGTTTGGACATGCAGTAACAAATATTTAAATTTTTCTTACAAATTCAGCTGAAAACTCTTCCCTTTTAAACTGTTCTATAATTCTAGAATGCACCAAATTTTTATGCTTTATAGTTTAGCAGGACTCAAGTCTGGGATTTAAACTTAGATACAAGTTGATGTACTTTGAGAGGTTAGAAAAGCTTGCACTCCACAATGCTTAGCCAGTATTATTGTTAAAAATACTTACCAAGAATTTCATCAAAGATCTTGTACAAGCCTGGAACAAAGGTAACTTCTCTGCAATTCATTCCTACATCTTCATCATAAACCCACATTAACTACATGGGAAAAAAATAAAATAAAAGTATTTACTGTCTTGGTAAACCAGCCTATGATTCTCTAAGATCTATTTCCTTCAGGAACTTTCCTCTTACAGTCTGATTACTGCAGCCATACAAGACAAAAGCAGAAGTCTGCAGAAGTTATAGCAGTACTCACAAAGAATTCCATAATGAAAATCCATTATTTTCTGCTTGACAGGGAACTCCCAACAGTACAGACAGTGAAGTTCAAAGCAATTTACAACTTCACAAAAACAATTGCAGAAAGTGCCAGCAGGAGGCTTAAATTCTCTGTTCTCTACCTAAACCAAGAGACCAAAGCATTTTTGCACCTAGTATGAATGCTACTTACAAATATGCATATATATTTGTGTGCACATAAGCATGTTTGTGAGCACAGACCTATACACACAGTGCTGCTCACCCACATAGGTGTTTGTGTTTTGACTGGATTTCAGTACTTTTTGATCCTATCTTTTCAGATGAACCAAGCACTAAATGCCTTAAAGCAAGTCTTATCCCCTTCTTACACATGCATACATAAACAAGACCACAGTTTTCAACCTTCTAATTCAGAAAACTGTGAAAAACAGAGATGCATCTATTTAATAACCATAACAGACATTTTCTCATTAAAACAACAAAAACCATTATGACTGTAAATTATTGACACTTACCTGAGTTAAGGGTTCAACTGACCCAATATAGGTATCTGGACGGAGGAGGATGTGCTCAAGCTGAGTCTTTTTCTGATAAACTCTCTCAACAGACATCTTCTTTGAAGTGTCATTTTTATTAATGCTTTCTGAGTCTTCCTTCTTTGAAGCATTCATCTGATTATCAAATAATGTCTAAAAAACCAAACCAAACCAACAATCAACCTCATTCAATCTGTCACTCTTGAGATATAAACAAAATCTGACAGAGATTTAAATTACAATCAAAACTTGTCATGTAATTTAAATGTTAAGTTTTCAGATCTATTAAGATAAAGCTATCCTTGCAACAGAAAAAAACCAACAGATTACATGACAGATCCTTAACAAATTGTTGCATATTCAACCTTCAGCAATTTACTAAGCACAACATACGAAAATAAGGAAACAACAGCACAAAAGGCACCCAATCCTTCAGGTTAAGTATTTATAACACCCATTTTGTGTACAAGCATTTGAATCCAAACCACTGAATACTGTTCCAAATGGTAACAGCAATACTACACTTTTACATTATAGTCTGGACAATTCATTCAGCAGGACTTAAACACTATAATGCCTCTCCTACTGGCTTCTCAATTACTGTAATTTACATTCTCTACTGAAGTGATCAAACCTGATACAATCCCAGAATGCTCTATGATGAAAGGAGACACATTATTTACAAGAGCATATAGAGGAATGACAAGTGGGAATGGCTTCAAACTGAAAGAGTAGGTTTAGATTACATATTGGGAAGACATTCTTTCCTGTGAGGCTGGTGAGGCACTGGAAGAGGTTGCCCAGAGAAGTTGTAGATGCTCTATCCCTGGGAGTATTCAAGGCCAGGATGGAACTTCGAGTGACCTGGTCTAGTGGGAGGTGTCCCTGACCATGGCAAGGTGGTTGGAACTCCATGATCTTTAAGGTCCCTTCTAACCCAGGTCATTCTATGCTTCTATTAAATAAGCCAAGGACTGTGAGAAGAGAGAATCACATAGGCTAATGTTGGAATTTAAACAGAATTCAAGCCAAATCTGTCTGGATTTTATGAAAAACACCTTGAAGAACAGTTTTATGGTAAACTAACCCACTTTGGGATAGGGAGGGAGGTGAGATAAAGAGATTTGGTGCACTTTCGGCAATTTATCCTGATAGATACCTCCCTGCCATTGAATAAAAACCACATAAAAAATGTTAACCTCAGAACAACCAAACAAAAACTAGCCCTCTTCTGAGACAGTAAAAGCTTACAAAGAGACTAGTAATGATGTTTTACAGTATGCATTCCTATCTATAAATTGCAATTATCTGAACTATCTTAAAAATGCCAGTAAATGTAACTTTAACTCACATGATTTATTTGCCTGGCTTAGGAAGATATAAGAAATTCTGTCTCCACCCACCCAGTACCTGAAATTGCCTCCTTCTCTCAGAGGGGCTTTATCAACTCTGAAGCAGGTGTTAGATGACCAGTAGAAACCATCACAAGACAAATAATGAGGGCAAAACCCACTTGCCACTCAGGCAAATTTTCTCCCTCCCATTTATCTGTTTCCAGTATGGGTCTATATAAAGTAAATAAAAGCTAAACTCCAACTTCAATTAACCAGTCACCCTGCAAATTTTGTGGCCAAAGGAAATACAATCACTTCTCCCTCGATCTAGCTTTTGTTTGCCTCAGATAGCACTGAAAGCAAAGGGCAAGAAAGCACATAAATCCTCAGGAAAAAAGGAGCAAAGGATACTGAACTCACATGACCAACTTCAGCAGAATCAAAAAGGCCAGACACCAACCTATAGCACACAATTCTCCACATATTAATCTCATTTATCTTCTCCAGCTTCTAGTACTCAGGCCTTGATGCCTCTATACCTCCCCCCTCCCAGCCCAGCCAGCACAAGAATAGAGCATTTATGTCTATTCATAACACGGGAAATTACCTTTCTCCTCCAGATTTAGAGATCACACTTTTCTAGTTTATTTATGGAAATCTAGGAAGCACACTTCCAGAACTTTGAGAGAGGCAGATTGTGTGCAACAGTGACGACAACAACCAATTATTTGGCCACAAGTAAACCTGAATATGCCAAATGAGAACAAAATTCTCTATTACCTACTCCTGTATCTGACAGCATCCAGAGGAAAAGGGGAAAAAACCCAGGGAACCTCACAATCTGGCACCAGGATTACACACAGCAGAGTTGGAACCACACTAGCCCTCCTTCTTCTGGACTATTCTTCTGGAGTCTATCTCATTTTCTGTCAAACAGGGAAGTTGCAAAATCACATGGGTGATTAGAGGGCTTTCGTATCCAAGTTAATTTAGCCTTCACAGTTGTTTGGTTGCAAACTGTGATAACCCTGCCACCATCACGCTAAAAATATTAGCTGTGGATCAACTAAGCAAACAGAAATGAACAGAACTTTGCAAATAGATGCATTAAACTGGTACATGGAAGAGGAAGAATAAGAATTGTTACTACAGAAGCATTGCCAATAGTTGCAACATAATTTTTTTTCCATTGAAGTAGTTCTGTGAATGATGTCCAGGCTTCCAATGAGTTTCACTGTACATATATATAAATATTTTTTATTTTATTACCATCTTTGACATCATATCTCATAGGAATTACCCTTAGCTCACTTACTAGTCCCACAGCTCAGTTAACACTGTTTTACTTGCTCTGAAGGGACCAGTGACTAGCAGGCAAATTATATAATATTTCTCAGATTAAATAAGTGTTGGAAAAAATGTAAGGGGGAGATGCAATTGATCTAGAATGCAAAAGAATTCCAGGTGGAAAGACCATTAAAATCTTGTTCAAACAGAACTGTTCCATTCGCTCCCAATTCTTAGGTCAAAAGAAGTTCTTACATTCAGGGAAGTTTGTGATAGGCAGTTACCACATGATAGTTCTTCAGCTGACATGTAAATCAGTACTATATTCTCAGGACTGTTCTGAGACAGCTCTCCAAAATGCTTCTACTCATCCACTGTGCGAGGACTGGGATCTAACCATGCATCACAACTCGGCAAACACATTAACACAAAGTGAGAACTTAAACCTTAGCCTAAAAATTTAGGCTACAATTTTCCTACCCCCAATAGCAAAAATGCTATGGGACAAGTAGAGTACGAGTCAGAAGATTAGCAGAAGTCCATTTGATTGTGACCAAGTAGCTCTACATTGGGAAAAATTACAGAATAGAATACTGGGAAGGGATTTCCACAAGCTATGGCAGTTAATACAATGCTAGGAAATGCATTTCTGCTTTCCAGCGAAAGTCTTACTGACAGCTTAGAGGAGTTTATACTTTCCAATTTATCAATAATAAATGCAGAGTATCTAAACTCTATCTTCTGTTGAAATGCTACTTTCAGATTGCTGTCACACTGACAGACAAGGGAGGTCACTCCTAAACAAACTCTACTGCCTAAAAAGAGCTAGCCCTGCAGAAGTGTCCCTTCTTGGGGACACTTGAGGTTTGTTGTAGGACAGCACTACTAAGGATCTTCTGCTACTGTACTCCCTGGGACACCTACATCCATTATTGTTTATAACACACTCATAGGAACACGACAGGAGAAAAATACACAAAGGATCAGCAAAACCTATTTTCTTTCTGCTCAATGATTTAAAAATTAAAAAAAAAGTAAAAAAGTAGTCTTAAAAAACTTCAATGAACTTTAATGCTATAGTTTTTATTAAGACACCACAAAAGTATGCCAAGCTTAAACGCTCATTTCATTGTCATAGAGGACAGACTTTATTCACGATGTATGATTTTATTCATACAATACTTCAAGAATCATACATATTCTGCATGCAAAAACCCCTTGTGTTATAAACATTCAGAACTTATTAAGCATGCTATTCAAACACTAGCATAAAAGCAAAAGCCCAAAAGTATTCAACTCTACCAATTAATGTAATTATGCAGGTATGCAAGGATCAGAAGTCCACAGAACTGCAGTTTCCCAGGCCAAGCATTTTGGGCTGTGCCGTACCCAGAAAACCAATTCTGAATATCTTTATCTCCATCTCAAATGGACATTTTTAGAGTTCAAGTGATACTTAGAACTCATTCCAAAGAAGAGAAAATCTTCATCACCAAACACAGGATAGATATCTAAGGACACAAATATCCTCCACAGTCTTCACATTTTGTGTTCCTTGATAAAAAAGCAAAATATACTTTAAGTGTTTTCAACTTCTGATTTTCTACTACTTAAAAGACAAATAAATGCAACAGGAAAGTCGTCCCCTGCCTTTCTTTTTTTTTTTTTTGTTTTAAACTGGGCAAGCACTTAACCACAGTGCTGTTTAACTGACAATCGCTGCTGTATATTTTGGAACTGTCTCAAGAATGCCTTTTGTATTCTGTCCTGTATGAAAGATCTTCATATTGTTAAAGCTTCAATAACACTTCTCAAAACAGCATTAGCTGTTGTTTCATGAGAAAACCCCTAAAGAGAATTAACCAAGTGTCACAAAAGGCTTAAGTCTTCTGCTTCACAGTAAGACTGCTTTTTGCTTGTTTGTTTACAGGTTACCCAATGGTCAAGGTCTGCTTTGCAATTTTAATGTTGCCAATTTTTTTTTAATTATTATTTTTTTTTAGACACAGAACATGGCTTTCCCAATGCTCTTGTGACATTCAAGACATCACAAATTCTTACTGATCTTGTGGACTTTCTAACCCTCCAGATTGATGACAAATACACACATATGGGTAAGTCAGCAAGACAACCATGCTTAAGTAGTTTGGAAAGCTACAAGCTATTGCACTCTTCATCCTCTTTCAAAGACATGCAGTCAAACTTTATACAGGGAACTCTGATGGTGCCAGCTTCCCACATGCTCTTGAACACAGCATAGTGACAACGGATAGAAAAACCCCAATCCTCAGGTGACAGCAATTGCTGCACAAGTTACCACATCACGACTACCGTGCATGCTGTCACAACCAGGTCTTATCATGGCAACTGCTTTCCCCAGGATGACTGAAATGTCTGCAGAGCTTCCCTTTTGAAGGTGTTTTTGCCATGAATTTATCTAGTACTGTGTGAAAGCTGCAGTAATTCTTTCCTTTGGTGATCTCCACAGACAGAACCCAAGCAGCTGCTGACAGACAACAGTTTGGCAACACGGCTTTTACTGTCTACCTTCAACCCATGAACTCACATATCCTACATATCCTGCTTTGGCATCTTCTTTCTTCACATTTTGCCTTTTTTTTTTTTGGTGTTGTGTTCTCACCCATTGACATTTCTGTGTGTAACAAGGCATGTATGACATCCATATTAAGTTAGAGATTTTTATTGCCTTTTTGTAATGAAAACCAGGTCATGTCATCTTTCTTTGCATTTCGAGCCACCGTGCTGAGTTTGGTTACTTATGCTGCAAACAGCTGTATTTGATACAGCTAAATCTTAACACACACTTGATCTAGACAGTTTGGCAGCACCAGAGAAAAGCTATTCTATCTAAAGACACAATAACACAAAGCTACAACAAAGAAGGCAGGTTTCATCATCAGTTTTAATCTTGCCATAGCTGGAATATACATCCTTGCTTTGACTCCTTACTTTAAGTGAAGGCTTTATTCTTACTTAAGTAGAATTAATTCCACACCATAGAAAGTTGAAAAACCTGAAAAATGTTAACATTGATGTCTCTCCCCACTTACACAAACTTAAATTTGTATTGGTCACTGTCATAGTTTCCTCCTCTGCAAAATATCTCCACACAACAACACTAACAAACCATTTTTCTTCAGTCTGCCCGTTCCTTCTTATCCCTATTAGGTGGCAAGAAAAGGGCTCATTTTCTACATTGGCAGAGTATAAATGAGCCTAGAAGAGAATATGTAGGTGAACAAGAAGTTTCCTTCCCTTTGGCTTTGTCTTTTCTGCCTTAAACTCATAAAACTACTCCATATAATGAATACTCCTGATACATACTCCTCAACAGGCAAATGCAGCCCTGGGACATAACAATTTAGAAAAGTACATGCCATGTGTCCTACATTTCCTTAAATAAAATGTAGGATAAGCACATTTAGTGGGACAAGACAGTAAATTTTGAGTGTAATTAAGCTGTAAAACCTTGGGAGGTTAATTAAGTAATGAAATCCACAGATTACCTCTTCTGAGGGAGATACACTATATCTACAAAAAAAGAAAGTGTATAGGTGCCTTATGATAATTACTATTGAATTCTATAGATAACATGCACTTGGACTGTTGTGTGCCATATTGGATCATAATGGCCTCTTCTTGTCCTAAAAATATTGACAAGGAATACAATTTTACCTAAACATTTTGCAATCTTCCCAAAGAAAACTCTGGCTGAGAATACCTCCCACCATGCAAACAAAACTGGAGGGAGTTTCAAAATAAACCACTCTCCTGCTGTGTTTAACAAATGGTTGGGCTCTCCTGCCAAGATGAAAACACACAAAAGTAACAGTTCCCTTTTACCACAGCAAACTTCCATAGACTGTCGCATATCATTAGTGACATGAACTAAATCTCTCTATCACATCCTTCCCAAAGCTGATAATTCACAGAATTAGTCTCACCAGTGAGACTAATCCATCTGTTCATTTTAAATTCCTAATTTTTTTTTTTTTAATCCCCTGATTCTGACACTTCACTCTGGACTCTGAAACCATCACATTACATAGTTTAGTGATGATGATCCAGTTATGGAATAGCTTCAGAATGGTCAGATTTCCCTGTCAGAGAAAACCAAAACTATTAATTGCTGCCCAAAGGGCAAAATTTCTTTCTTTCTTCCCCCCTCCGTTCCTTACAGTGGAATCAAATCCACCTCCCATCAATCTGGTTCAGAGAGCAAACAGAGCTTCTCCCCATTCTTCATCAACCAGAAGCAACCAGTTGTCTACTAGCTCACTTTTCTGAACAAGCTTGCTAGAGAATCAGACAAGTTAGTGGTGCAAGGAAAGAAGCAGAAACATACAGCTAGGAGAATATGGTTTAAAAAAACCCCACAATTTTCAACAGGTATTGCTAGATTGCTTAGCTGCATGATGGAATGACACCCTTGGAATTACAGACCTTCATCTTCCTAGTAAATACCTAAACACCATAAAAGTAGCATCATTTTTATTTTAGGATGATTAATACACAGTGTAGAGGCACACAATATTTAAATAAAAATTTAGGGATTTTCTCTTTGAAGAATAACACCATTTTTTTTGAAGAATAACACCTTTGTGCAAATATGTACGCTCACTGTAATTACTTCTGACCAGAAAATGATGTATATTGTTTTAAATATGAATTCATTTTCAGTCATATTAAGTTAGTACAGCAACGGTCATGCTTTATTTGGCACAGGCTTCTACACAACCTGCAATACATTTAGATCCTGATCTTTACCATGTTCTTTAAAAGCAGGTGACTAACATCTGCCCTTGCATGATGACCATTAAATTGAATTTTATTGCTAGATTTTTCTGTGGGTCTGAAATTTTTTAGTTGTCTATCCACTGACAAGTTCTATTCCAATACTAAACATTTTACTGCTCACACAGTATCAAAAAGTACATCATGGATGATCTGGTAACAAAATAATCTTTAAGAATCTCTTATTTCCAGCTAAAATTCAGAGACAAACAAGGGAAAAAACACTAACACAAAAAGGAATTTATTAATATTATACTTTAAGACACCTTATGACTGTTTTCTTACAGATTCTGGTAAAGACAGCTGAAGCTGTTTGATGACAGAATCCCCAAATCTGTTTGGTCCACTGTTTCACCAGCAAGCTCACACACAAACTCTCTGCCAGCCAAGAAATCAAAAAGTTTGAGGTTCTGACATCTGAACTTCAGGTTATCAGTATCTGGCTGCACCTCTTTATAACTGTGTTTCCCACATCCTTGACCTTTTCCTAAGGCTTTACTGAATGACAAGTTTGAGCACTGTGAAAGTATTCCAGAATCCCAGCACATTTCCATTACCCAACTGCAAGGATTATTTGCTACATCCTGACAGATTTTTGCTTCTGAAAAACAAAATCTTTGAAACCCACACAGGCTGTATGTCAAGTATCACATCAGCACTGTGATATTTTCTTTCAGATGCTCTGGGTCCTGTAGCCAGCTTGAACCCATACCACACCGCAAGGTATTTTTTCCCTGCTGATCTATCTTCATTATTAACAAACAAACTTTAGAAAAAACTTTGGGCAGGACTAAGGCAACATTCAAGACACTCATGCTGCAAGACAGCACCCGGAGAGAACAAATCCAACAGGGTAGTTTTTGAGCTCATGTTAACAGGCATACATGAAGATTTCATTCTGCAGAGCACCCCAAACCCTGGTTAGGTTTCTGGTTAGGTTCAGGACTACCACTCACACTACATTAGTAATAGAGGAGAGCCCAAATATCATTCAGAGGTTACTTATCCAACTGCACTCTTCAGTGGGAAGCAATCCTCTGCTGAACAAGAGAAGCAAATTCTTAGACTCTCACAAATCTAACAGCCATCAGTATATTAGAATTTGTTTATAATAACACAGCTTTATGGTATTTGCCTGTCTACTTTCCACTGAAATACTAAACCACCTTGACTGTGATACATGGGTTTTTCACACTTTTAATACACATGGTGCTCTAAAAAGGAGTGCAATACGATCAGTAGAAACTATTAGAAGTCTCCTCCCTGCAACCTTCCCCAGAGAAGCATTAGCAACATATTTACTTAAAACAAGGCACCACATAAATGAAAATTAATGAGCTTTTTTCCTTTTAAAAATCTGTTCCAAACATTGAACAAACTCTACACATTCATACCTCATACTACATTTGGTCCACACTAAAAACTACTTTTTTATAATTAGAAGCATCTACGGTAACACAGACACATTTTCTAGTCTTCTCTAGTTTAAAAATCTATTTTTTTTTCTGCAACATTAAAATAAATATGAATCCAGTGTTCCTTAAAAAAAAAGTTGCTTGAGTTTAATTGCTTAGCTCCTACTATGCAACATCTACTCCTCCTCTGGAGATTTTACAAGCCTTGAAACGTTTTATAAGCCTCATAAATATACTACAAATTCTAGTCTCACTCCTGTAGTAAATTCCATGAGAAAGGAACAGAGGGTTGGTTTTCCAGACATTGACAGCAATTTAGAAGGAGGAAAACAGATGCATCAATGAGTCAATAAACCCTTAATGCTGTTCCAAAACTCCCCTCTCTTCCTCAGCCACTCATCCTCCCACAACAACATTCCTACAGAAGTCATTAGGAAAAGTCTTTCAGGATTGTTCATTAAAAGTGCTGACAATCTTGAAGATCATCAAAACTCTACCCTTTAATTTGCTATTTAAGAATTGTGACTTGGCAGGCAGAAGAATCAAGCTCTCTATAAAAGGTACCATATAAAAGACTCATAAAATAACTTCAAATATATTTTGAGATTAATTTTTAAGTTGTTTTGCATTTTCATCACCCTTCTGTTACCTGACATGCATGTTTATCACTCAGCTGGCAAAGAAGAAAGTCTACATGGCATATTCTGAAGGACTTAACTAATATCAGGAAGGGCAGGTTAACATGATAAAACTGTAGGGTCGTTTTTTCCCAAGCATCTGGACCATCTGTCTCTGTCTTCACCAGCAAATCAGTAAGGAACTTCTTCCTCTGCCCCCAGCCAATTTCTAACATGCTTGTACAGTCTCCTATTTGAGAGTTTAAGAAAAACCCTTTTCTGGATCTACTTAATACCAAAAAAAGAATAACTGCCTCACTTCTTGCAACTGCTCTCCCCCAAGCAGCTTGCCTCCCTTTTACTCCAAGATTGTGACAAGACACCTCAAAGTTTTCAGGACGATGCATTAACACAACAGCAGTGGATAAGTTAGGATCACTACAGAGCATGACAAAAAACACTACCTCAGCCAACAAAAAGCTCGGTGCTGACGCTTGGACCAACAGCCTGGATGACTTCAGGCAGCAGAGTTCTCTGTATCAGCTGGACTGAGACAAAGTTATTTTTCCCCAGACACCCTGCCGTTCTTGTACCTTCATACCATGGCACACAACTGGAGAATAAAACACAGGGCTGAAATGCTCACACACTACTACACTATTGTCCCTAAAAACTCCAAACAGCCCAGAGCTACCGTGGATTACGCAGCTGGAAATATCTCCAATGAGGCTCACGCTGTCCATTTCTCATAAGTAAAGATGCCCTGCTTAGGGGATGACCCAGAATTCTAACTGTTCTTATGGAAATATTACATATCAAGTTATCTGGTTGCAAGAGCTTTTTTTTTATTATTATTGTTTTCCTCTACTTTATCTCAGCTTCTTTTGATTTATAGGAAAATAACTTCTCACTGTTATCTTATGGCTCCTGTATTTTGTCATGACAAGAAAATATTATTTCTTGCTCTCTCCTTAAAGATTCCTTCAGAGATTGAGAAAGATGGTGTGAGTTCTTGGCACCTCACTAAGGTAGACATTTGCCCAGTTTTCAATACATTTGCTCTTCTCATAAGTTTCCAATGTCTGAAGAAGGAACAGGAAACCCAAGACTAACTAGGCCCACTCATTCACTAAGAAAGAGCAAAAAAAAATCAAGACATGGTATCAATGAGAGGAGGACTGTTTATATCTCAACTGCAATTCTACTTCACAAATCAGAAAAGAAAAAGGTAGCTTAAGCATTTTAATCCTTTTTTACATATTTCCCTTTTTTTCCCCCTTTAAGGTAGCTTTTTAAATTATGTCCAAAGGAAAATATAGATCTGATGTTTAAGTCTGAACCTTTCAAATGTGTTCTAGTCAAGTAGATTTTACACTAACTTGGCTAACACCTTTTTGCTTATTTGCTGAAAAAACCCACTAAAATTGCTATATGTGCATAGTGTAAGGAAAAACACAGATTTGTCATTTTCACAAAATATAAAAAAAATAGAAGTAGTAGCTTACTTTCAGTGGCAAACTGTATTTCTATGTAAATTGGAATTGCATTGAGACTCAGACAGGATATTAAAATAGCTTTATTAAACAAAACTCGATGAGCTGATATCATAGAATAAGTTAACAACTCACTTCAAAACACAACTTTAAAAGACTTAGTTCATAAGAGTAAAAGCATTTGCAATCACAGTGAAATTTTAAAAACAGCATATCTGATGCTCACTTTTCAAGGAGGGGAGGAATATTTTCCTGCTTTTTACAGCAATTTTGAGTACTCATACCTGAAATACCTGAAGAATACAGCTAGGAAACACTTTTGAATAAAAATTACTAAAAGCTGCTTTATCACTTCACTTATAAGAAACAGTTTTCTTCTATATTTGCAACGCAAATAAATATGTGGCGTTTCATCTTGACACTGTTTTTATCACCAGAACTTGAAACATAGTTCAGATTTTAGTATTTATTTTCAAAGTTATGTAATAACATTTTATATGCCTTGATTTAGAATTTACTTTAAATCTGGAATAATAGCCTTAAAATAAATTCTTCCAAAATACCTGTGTCCCAGTACAAGTACTTAAAAAGACACCACTATGCTTCCAAGCATGCAATTTTCAAAAGAGATGTCTTCACACAGTTATACACATATAGTACTATGTATTTTTTTCTCAATCTGCGTTTGAAAACATTCACAAAGTGCCCATTTAATGCAGAATAATATTTTCACTGCAGGTGGCTTGCAAGAAATTTACTGTTTCAAATGAGGACAATTAAGATTTCTGTAACAGTTTTCACTCTTAAGCTTTCTGTATATAATCTATAATACATATACCCATATATACATATACATACATACATACATACATATATATACACACACATATATACATATATACACATATGTATGTGTGTATATATATACATATGTATGTGTATATATATACATATATGTATATATATAAAAAAAATTAAAACTCACTCCCAGGGATGGAATTGCTCCCATCCATCAGCTATGAATCACATGTGCTGCTTTTCATTAATTGAAACATAAACATGCATTTGCAGACTGCCTTTGCACATAGACACACAAGACAGTTTAGATGCAAGGTAAAAACCTACTTCTGGAAAAATCAAGTCAATGCAAATGAAATACTAAATATAATCAGTAATTTTTTTAGACATAAGGTGTCTATCTTAGACTAGTTGTATGTCTGTTATTTGGAAAGGTTACTTTATCTGTCCAAATAAAGCAATTCCTCACCTACTGGCCCAATACAGCCACAGGCATCTTAGAAATTAAATGTACACACACACAAATCTCACAGGTCAAATATTAACAGAGGGCACGTACTCAAACGTACACCTTTCCTCCCTGAACACCTAAAGTAATTGCCCACAAACCTTCTAAAATCAATTCCTCCCCAAACCCTGAGATATACATCCCTTCCTAGACTTGGTTACAATTGAGCTCCCCACTCCTATGCATCCATCACTCTTTCACCTATGCCAGAAAAGGTTTCCTCCCAGCTCGGAATACAGAGGGTGCAGATGCACGTCCTGAGCTGTGGGACTGGCTCAGCTGCGGGCAAAGACGTGGCCCCAGTCGTGTTCCAGTACCAAGCCTCCACCTGATATCACCTCTATCACTTCTTTGATCCTGCATTATTCAGCACGCTGACAAGGAGAAGACTGGACAACAAAAGTATTTAATGAATGGTGGTGTGGAGGGTAGAGGATAAGAAGCAACCACTTTTTTTTTTGTCAGGCAAACCAAAACACCTGAGGAATCCCTCTTCAGAACTATTGTGTCTGACTCATCCAAGTGAGCCACAAACATTTCCTCCTGGTGCTGGAATACCCAGGGAAGTGATGACATCTCTTTACAGCACTGCTTCCTTGAGGGCAGCAGAATCAGAAATACTACAGAAGGGAATGCTGCTTCCCCTCAGCTGTTGGATGTAACTATAAAGCTCAAAGCCTACAAAACATACTCTGTTTAACAAAAGTAAATATTAGTATCAATACATTGGGGAAAATATTTCAGGTCTGACCTTCCCTTCATTGTATAACTGTGAAAAAAGGAGGGGGAGGGAGGGTAAGGACACACAGGACAAGAAACCTCCCAGTTCTCTGGTCATCATAATAGCAAAAGACGGACACTCATATAAAGCAAGAGAAGAGCACAAGGCTTGGCAACAACACAAGACTTTTCCCCCACACCCCACCTGCTCTGCAGACACCACAGCGCAGTAGAGGAAAGATAAGACAAGCTAACAGCACATGTAACAAGTGTTACATATGTGACAACTGCGTCCTAGTCCAGCTGCAGCCAGCAGAGAAACAGAAGGCCCGATCCAGATAAAGAATTTGAAAGAACAGAAAGTTAATTCTGAGCTCTAACCTGGGTCTGGAGAGGCAACTAAAGAGGTCTAAAGGACTCAGGAGTAAGAACTTCAGCCACCTATTCCTCCTTTGAAATGAACAGCATAGTAATGAACAGCAATAAAAAGGATAAAGGACCATTTACCCTCGGTTCATCTCTAGGACAGTACGCTTATTTCCAAAAACAGAAGACTTCATTCGGATTTGTTCATATTGTTGACCATATCTGCCAACTGTTTGTACTTGAGGCAGGGAGAACCCTGATAGCTTAGAGTAACAGACCATGACAGAGCAGTAACACAGTGCAACTCCTGGGTACGCTGTCTCAGCCCAGCACTCTCCCTCCAAGCACTATATGGGCAGAAGAAGGGAACTCCTGCGTTGCTCCCACCCAAAAGCCCCGCTCCCAAGTCGGAGGAATGGTCAAAGTTCTGTGTAGCAGTGATGGGCAGATCCTCAGGCCAGCAGAGATCCACTTCAGATTTCCGATGTAAAAAACCTACCCATAAAGTTAAAAACCACCCAGTGCAGAAGCCATAACCAGTGAGTTATGGCTTCTGCACTGGGTAATGTCTGATAACATCACTAGAAGTTATCAGACATTATTCAAGAGGAGCACTTGTTTTAACCCTCTCAGAATGTATTAAAAGCTAAATAAAACTGAAAGTCATCCCTTTATTAAGTTAAACGTATTTGATTTCAAATGAAACAATAAAAGAAAGACAAGATCCCTTTAATAGGATTAGAGTGGGCTTTATTTGTTGGTGCTTTTTAAAAAAATATATTGAGCCTACTATCTTATCAATTACATTCAGTCTTCATATTTTAAAAAAAGACAGTATTAGGTTAAAATTACCTTATTTTTAATGTAAACTCTGAATCTTCTGAAAGATGCTTATGTCTGAATTTAGATTATTAGAAAGGCTGCTTCTTTTCACTTACCAATATGCAGCTACTATATTTATTCAAAGAAGTATAACCCAAAAATACGCAATATTTCCACCTACTAATAATATACATTATTTCCATTCCACTCCATCCAAAGAGTAGATACTTTTTTTAATAATACTTTTTAAAAGAGAAGTCACATGAACACTCAGCATATATTTACTTTAAGCTAGCATTTCCTAGAGTCAAAACCTGTCCCTTTCAACAAGGACAGGAAAGTGGAAGTAGTGTTCAAAGTCCTAAATTTTTATCAGCACTCTCAGCTTCCTTTTATAAGGCTCATATAGCTCTTAGGGCCAAGGAAAAAGTCTTGAAGACACTGACAGAATTAAGTGATTAAACGTTGCTTGTTTGAAATATTCAGTTTTGTAGACATTACCATTGTATCAAAACCAATGCACTTCAAAGTGTTACTTACAATGACTTCACCTTCACTATAAAAGGCATATTTATAAAAACAATTAAGTACTATTACTGTGCCATTACAATTCATTTTCTGCAGTTCCTAAACACACACAGAGGCTGAAGAATTATTTCTTTTGTTCACAGTAAGTTTTTCTAGCATTAGAAAACACCATTACGTTTCACAAAAAAAAAACTCTCCTAGTTACAAATCCACACTTTAACTCTTAAGAGTTAAGTCGTTAAGAGTTAGTTAACTCTTAATACAACTTAGCACTTTTGTGAGTGACACTTGGAGATCACCTACCAAAACTAATTTATATCACTCTGTCAAAACTCCACCTTCTACCAATATCAGAGTGCAGAGCTGCAAGCTGATCTCAGAAAATCATCGAGACCAAGGGGAAAAAAAGCTATTAAAAAACCAAGCAAGTACATTTTATAAATCAGAGGTTACCTTCGTTTGTCTCCAGTTAAATAACGCTAGATTATTTTCCCAATACACATGTTCAGTTTTTGTACTCTCATGTGTTCCCATCATTGGAAATTGTGCCTAACTAGATATATTTCTTCAAGTCCTGTTACAGCTGAAAATACAGATGACTTCTGTTTGTTTCCATAAACATTTAATTCTTCTTTCTTTTAAAAGTAAAATTAGGTATCACCTGATGCTTTTATTATGTCTCATTATGAAATTCACTCTAGGGTAAATTCTCTATTATAAGAAGTCTCCTTCCTTTTTCACAACTGCATGTAATTCTTTCCTACCTACAAGCATGCTCTTTGAATCACACCCAAAGCTGAAGCTGCACATCCAACTCTTTACTAAAATGTGAGCAACTAGGTTATGTACACAGGATCTGCTAGTTTGAAACATAAATTAACATCCCACCAAGTTTTAAATGATTCCTCATCTTTAGGGCCAGACTTTCTTCTGTTACCCTTCAATTGTTTAACTCGTGGTCTTATTAAGAAACCACAAACTACAGAGAATACATTACTCAGACAGAGAAGCATCCTGGTGGTTTCAACACACAGGCAAGAATTCTAAAAAAATCAAGGTGGTTTCAAAACGACCTACAACTGAACGGCAAGTGGTTGCATATCCAGCAGATATATGGCAAGCAGATTAAAGCCAGACAGCTGAAACTATTCTGTTTCAGGGACCTCTGTCCCTCTCACCCTCCTCAAGGACAGCATATGATCATCTACAAATGAACCACCACCTAAATCAAGGTTTTTTTCAGCCTGGCAAACAGGCCTTTTCAGCCTGGCAAACAGGCCATGGCCCTATTCAATTCAGTGCTACAACAATATTGTTCTTTTGCATGCCAGTGTTCTACAGCTGATACGGAACAGGTCTGGTTTTAGGAGCCGGCTCAGAAATCCTACCTTCACCATTTAAAATGCACATGAGAAAAAGAAAGAATGTCCCACTGTTTTCTGAAAAAATAAATGAACACAGTTTCAACTAAAATCAGATTATTTCCCCACAACTACTCTTGAGTTGACAAAAACACTTTTAACTTCTACGGCTTTTAGAGAATGAAAAGTTTGATCATTTCCAGTTGTAGGAAACTGTTGACTCACCATAATTTCAACCCCATTACATTTAAGAACATGTTTCAATAAAAATGCCTATTCAGTAATTTTCACACTTCATTCTGCAGTTTTCTGTATGAGCTGTAAAACTTTCAATTACTTGGTCAAACCTAGATGGTAAAATCTTAATTCTGAAGAGCCATCCAAAGACCACAGTTGATAAAGATTGCAAAGTATTGTGAAAAGAAAGGAGACTAGCATCTCAACTTAGTTCCCATGGCTAAACTGTGTGATTTCAAGTGGCACACCCAGAAACTTGCACATTTCTTTAAATATACCTTTCCATACTGCCAGTTTTTTAAAATTAAAGAGAATTACCAACACAAAATGCAGTAATTAGATCCGTGGAAATAGTCCACCATCAGAACACACAGAATTTGTTCACTCCAATAATACTTCATTTTCAACAGGTCCAAGATGTAGAGGGACACAAGAACAAGTTTGCTGTTATTCTCTTTAACAAGACTCGTTAAAAGTTCCCACCTCTGTAAAGCACATGTGTCTGATTAAAGATACCTGTCCATCAAGATCTAGTGTCTTCTGCTTAAACATTGAAGAAGTTACCCGTCTATGCTGAGCAAGAGAAAGGCAGGGGAATTACTGATTGGATGAACCAGACCCCTTCAGGTCACCTTTGCTCCTCCTTCCTCTCAGGTCTCACCAAAACCTGAGAGCATCCGCTCTTTACTACTGACGAGGGGAGCACCTCAGCACTGGGAGCCAGCACTCCCAAAGGACTACAAGGAGGTTCAAAAGGATTCACCAATTCTAGAGTGAGCCATCACCAGCACCCTCTCTAATCTTAATACTTCCGACCAATCCAGGAAAGGCAGTAAAACACCCCCTTCTCGGGTCTGTTACAGAGTTACAACTTCTGGAGGATGATGAAGTTGAATGCCAAGATGGAACAGCAAGTACATAGCTCCTGCTTCCTGTCTCTGAAACTTGGGAACTTCAGGTATTGTCTTCACGCACAGTTGGAAAAGAAAATGGGATCAACACAAAGACCCTCTGCTAGCCTGCAAAGGCTCTGCTCTAGAAATAAGAGGCAATACCCACAACTCTGGCGGGACGACAGACAGACCACATCTCGCTTTGGAGGACAGCGACTTCAAGACAGCCCTGATGACCCACCCGCTACCCCCGGGAGCTTCCCACCTGTTTGCTCAGAGAGTGACCTCTTCCATACGGCTCCCAGCACCACGAGAAGCCCCCCACAGGGATAAAATCTCCCCTCCTGTAGCATCAATTCCAAGCCCTGACCTCCTCCTCCTACCCCGGAGCCCTCCACAGAGCGACGGCTCTACAGCGCTTCGCTTTCCACGCCAGACCCCAGCTTCTTCCTTCCTTTCAAAGCCAACCCGCGCTCTTTCCACACACGCAAGGGACGCAAACAGACATAATAGTAATAATAACAAAACACGAGTAGCAAAACCCACGAACAACAAGATGCAGCCCCACAACTTACCACCCAAGTCAGTCCCCCGCTGCCGCCGCCTCCTCCTCCTCCTCCTCCAGACTTTGCCATTTTCTGCCCGTCTCTCCTCAGCCGAGGCGAGGGCGCTCGGAGGCGGCCGGGAGGGCCGGCACCGACACCGCGCCTGGGGCCGCTCCGCGCCCGCCCTTCGCGCCTCTCCCGCCCTCACCGGAGCCTCGGCACGGAGGAAGGGCGGCCGAGGGGCCCGCACAAAGCGCCCCTTCCGCCGGCGGGGAGGCAGCGAGAGGGAGAGAGGGAGGGCCCGGCCGGGCCTGCGGCTCTCCCTAGTTTAAAGGGACGACGGGCCGGTCCCTTCGCCTCGCGGCGGCAGCGGCGGCAACAACAGCCACCGCTATCGCCGCCGTAGCGCTGCTGCCTCCCGCCCTCCTCCTCACCCCCGGGCCGTCCCCCCCCCCCGCAGCCACAAAGGCCCGGAAAACAGATTAATAATAAAAAAATCTCCCCCTCCCTCCCTCCTCCCTCGTCCCCTCCCTCCCTCGTTCACTCCCTCCCTTCCCGCCCCTCGCGCGCGCGCGCTCCCGCGCAGACCTCGCGCCCCCCGCACACACGCACACTCGGGGCTGGCCCGGCCCCCTCCTTCTTCCCCTCCTCTTTCCACCCTGCGTCCCAGCGCCCGGTGCCGCTCCCCCGCCGTCGCCTCCTCCCCCTCCTCTCCCCACACAACCCCCGAAGCGCCGCAGCCGCCGGGACACCGCGCGTAGACAATAAATAACCGCGCCGGCCCCGCTCGGCGTCCGCTTCTCCCCGCGCAGCTGGCCCGGGCCTCTTCTCCCCCCGTTCCTGGTGGCCGCCAATCACGGGCCGGCCCGCCAATCGCGCGCTGGAGGCGGGAAGGCTGCGCGGGGCGCCGGCCAATCCGAGAAGCCAGAAGGAGAGGCCGCGTGTGACGTCACCGAGTGTGGCAAGAGGGCGCGAACGGCCCGCACGGGGGCGCTGCGGCGCGCGCGGGGGGCGGCGCGAGGAGCGGCGGAGCGGTTGGATCGGGATAGGGGTGGGGATCGGGCGGCTGGATCGGGATCGGGATAGCGGCGAAGCAGCGCTCAGCTACCGAGTCAGCGACGGGCTCCCTCAGCTCATCTTCCCGCTCCGCGACGGCGGGCAAGGAGATGCCTCCCTTTCCCTTGACCGCACAGGGGAATTGGTGTGGGCAGAGCACGGCTGTCCCGTGTCCCTGGTGTTCGGGGCGGATGATGCTGCGATGCGGGGCGGAGAAGAGGTGATGCGGTAGGTGGGCCGGCTGTTCGGGGGCACGGCGGGCAGCTGCCCCCCTTTCCTCCAGCCCCGTAACTGGTCCCTGCAATTGACGCCCCTGTGACCTGCGGCGGTACTAGCAGGGTGGAAGCCCCAGAGCTCCAGGCAGGAGAGTGTTTACAATCCACTGCCCTCTTCTGGACTCTGGGGATCGGCCCGAGGAGCTCTTTAACTCGGACAGCTCACAGACCTTTATCCTACATGTGAGCATCACCGTGTGAAGTCCTCACACAGCACAGCACCCCGTCCTGTGCACAGCACACAACCCTGTGTCGTACAACCCTGTTCGCCGTTTTGAAAAAAATGCTGTGGCCAAAAAACATCTGCTTCGAGGTCTAACCGGTGTGTGTACAAAGCCCGAAATTCATGTCATTTTAGGCATCAGCACAAAAAATATGGACAGGTATACGTACTTTGCACCAAATATATATATATACTTACATATATAACTAAATATTATAACCAGATCTTGTGACAATGCTTCAGCACACACAGCTTCTCAATTAGCAATTTTCATGCTGCTGTGTGAAATGCAAAGGACCTCCCTAGTCCAGCCTGTTCCACTCCTTGAATTATTAAGAATGTAAAGTCTCAAAAGGAGGGATCAGTAGGAGCACTGCGTCTGAACTAGCAGACAAATAGAGAACTATTTCAAAGGAAGAGCAATAATTTAAAGGTTTTTCCTTTTTGCAAAATGCTTTTCCTAAGGAGTAAAGGGATTGGAAATGGAGCAGCTACTTTTGAGGAGTCAGTAGTAACATTCAATTATGCCTCAAGGGAAGGATCAGCAGAATTTCTAGTAAATATTGCTTATTTAGCATAATTTTACTCTGCCAGTTTCTAAGGAAGCTATTAAACTAATATCTAAGTGCTGCATAGGGATTATGGAAAATAATGGCATCTGCCTAGAAGGGACAGTAAGTTATCTGTTCCAGCCTAGTTTCAGGCAGCTGCATGTACCTCTGAGCTGTAGGCTGTGTTTTCTTCTACTTTTGGCAAGATAAAGAGTATTTCTTGCAGAACCACTTGCAGGGTTATGCCTAGTGCTTCAGAATTTTGTGCTTGCTGATTAGAACCGTGTTGATTTTTTTTTTTACCAAAATCTCAAATTTATATGTAGGAACCATTAAAATGAATCATGCACAGTAAACTGCTGCAATGAATATTGTATGGATCAGTGAAAACAGAAGGAGTGCCTCTGTTCAAAGCTTTTTACATCGGTGGAGGACCATTACTTGTATTCAGCAGAAAAAGAGCAAGACCCAAACATTAGTGTACTATGTTTTCATTAGCTCCAGTTGTTTAGTAAATACGTTGCTCTTAGTGTGGGAAGTGTGCCTTTTGCAATGCGAGCAGAGCAGAAGATAGCAATCTCACTTGAAGGGAGCCAATTCCATATAAATTAGAGAGAGACAGAGGGAGTTTCTTCTTGGCAGTTACTGGTCTTTGAACATGCATGGTCAGACATGTTCAGTCTGTGTCACACTGGAGCAGATTTATGAGGAAATGCTGATGTTCCCTCAAGCATTTTCTTTAGTCTTTGAAATTACTTCGTCCAGGTTGGATTTTATTTAATTCTCATCCTATGCTACACTAGCTGCACAGCATGTTACTGGCTTATTGTTGATGTTGGTTTTATCCCTAATACTTACATGTGTACGCTGAGTGGTTGCATTGCTAGTCATGTAGGATTGTGGGACAAAGTTCTCAAGAGACTAAAAGCAGCTGCTTCTGTGGGCTGCAGAGGTGAAGCAGTGAAATGAGATTGCTCATCACATTTTAAGAGATCCCTGTTAAAACAAACATAGAAGTAGATTTGAGCATGAATCAAATTCAAGTGCCATAACATTTTGATAGGAGTGGAATTACTTTACTGGATGCAACCTGCCCGAATCATGCATTACCAGTTCCTGTCAAATACTTCACACTTACTGTGTGACATTTTAAATTAATAATCCCCTTGAGATAGTACACACAAAGTCCTATTTCAATTCATTGGAGATTTCCTTGTCCTCATAGTTGTAGACCATAACATAAATAGAAGTACCCTAGAGGCTTTCAAAACAATGATCTACTTAAACCAGTTTCACTACTGCTTTTAGTAAGCAAAATATTTATTGTAATACTACTTTTTGTTCAATCATTTAAGCAGTAAGACAGCTGTATGTATGATCTTTAAGCATTTCTATACTTGGTATATACAAACTTCCCATCTATTTCTAAGTTATTTGCTGCTTCTAGTTTACTATCTAATAAAATCTTTTCTTCCTATGTGGCTTTTCTGGACTCAGATTTAAAGGGCCTAAAATATGACTATTTGTGAAACTATGTACATTTATCTAATCTGTGAACATACTCAGATACAAGCACTTACTTAAACAACCAACGACAGCTCTCCTGTTTCTGCAAACTACACAGGAAAAAGCATAATTTTGTGCTAAAATATTCATGAAACTAAGTTTATGCCCATTACATTATACATTCCACATTGTATGTAGTTGTAATGAGGTATAAACAAACATTGCATATTTTAATATTAAATATCTAAAATAATAATTTCCATATTCTACTGTATTTTTAAATTTCATTATATATCATTAACATAATTTTGAAATAATTGACCAAATTATTGAGTAGGGTTGTGACAGTACAATATGAGAGTGACCAACATACTTGTACTGTGTTGATTGTGAATGACCTTCAGGCCACAGTTCCAAAACCTATCACTATAAATTCAGCCAGGTCACATGTTCTTACACAATTGTATCTCAAACACCTTTGTTGAATTAGCAAGAGGCCACACTAGTGGTTTTCTGTGGGTGTGCACTGTCAATGCACTGCCCAACACTCTCAGCTGAACTGTGCCCAGGACTGACATACCCGATGTGTCCGTGGCACTTCTGTTAGTAGCTGTTCCTGGGGCCAGACTGTCCTACAACCAGTCTCTTGAAAAGCATCAGGTCATTTCCATCTTAATCCTTCAGAAACAATGTTCCACTTGTGACAGTCTGACAGAGGGTTTGGACGGCTTGAACCCTGTTTACCCTCCAATTCTTCCTCTGGTGATTAACCTGTTAAGTGCTGTGCTGTTGGCAGAGGTGTGGAAAACTCAAGTGGAGCACGCTGTGAATGCTACCTGCCAGGTTGTTGCCACGTAAGAGGTCCAGCAGAATCCCCAGGGTTAGCTACAGGTACCCCTGGGCTCCATCCTGGACTGCCCATCACATGGCTGGGACTGCTGCACTGACCCACCTGACCTCCTCCTGGATGGCACCACCTCCCTACTGCAGGAGAGGCAGGCTGGGTTAGAGACCATCGCACTGACATGCTTGGCCTCTCACACAGAACAGGGAAGCTGAGTCACTTGTAAACGTTAAATATTTATCTGTGACTAGAAGGGCTTTAGTATCCAAGTCCACCCAGTCTCCTCACTGTCAGCTCAGTCTTAAATTGTGACACACTTTCACTGAGCAGCATAAACAAAGTTGTTGCTTCGGCAGAGGCTGGTCATAGAAATTAAATATATGTGTATCAAAATTCCTTGTATAGGACTAAGCTCCCTTGTGCAGTGACCATACACAGCAAGAGAAGTTGCATGCAGAGGTAAAGCAGGGGAAGCGGAGCCGGCCATACTGGGAGAAATTCTCAACATCAGTAGAATTACTATCCATGCTATTAACACTGAGTCTTTTAGAAGAGTTGGTGGCAGTTGGAAAACATGCAAATGCCTGAAGGGACAAAATCAATGGAAAAAACCACAGAATGGAGAAGGTGATGTATTTTGAGGTCTGTGCAGAACATACGTGAAATAGCAGTGGCCATCTCAGCAGTTACACTGAGCTGAGAGGAGATTCCTGAGATTTGGAGCTGGGAATCACCAACTGCATTATGGCATTGTAATCAGTGTGGAGAATGTAAACAGCCAGCAAGGTTTGGGCATGTCATGCCATTCAGTAAGGCACTCCCTTGAGCTCAGGGTGATGAATACTGCAAAGCATGCAGTATTTCCTTGAGAAGCTTTTCTGATGTTAGCCACATATTCCTTTCTTACTGTCCCTCTATCCCAGCCCTCTGTTTAGGGCTCCTTTAGGAGCTCTCTTTTTCCAAATCAGAATTTTCTTTTGACTAAAACATGCAAGTTTTTTCCTAGCAGTTCACCCAAACAGGACTGTTTGGGCAAGAATGTGTGAGTGGCAATTCATTTTTACCCAGCAAGACTCTTCTGGCTCATTGAAGGTATCTATTACCAGTGTATTTCTCCAGTCTCCCAGACAGAAATCCATTCTAGATTTTGAGTGAGTATCAAGACTGCTTCCTAATAGCAGAAGGTCATGTCTGGTCATTCCTGGAATGACAGGAAGGTGAAGGAGTTTTTTTCTATACAAGGCACATGTGGATATGTTGAATCCGTGGGGGAAAATGATGAGTGATGTGGACAGCAGAGAAGCCCACTATACTGGGAAATGTCTAAAGAAATGGTACTTTGCTCTCTTGAGCTGAAAGTCAACCATCTCTGACACATAATGTTTTGACTTATTATGAGGAGGAAATAGAAAGGGCAAGCTTTTCTGTACAGCTTCATAGTATCACCAGTTTTGACTAGAATCAATGATGACTAGGTCAGGGCGTTGCATTCCCTTTCTCAGAAGGGAGTTGTGTGGTTCTTGTGGTAACCCAAAAAGAGAAAAGTCTCAAGAAAGACCCAAGAGAGGCAGATGGCTCAATCTCCACCAAGGCAGAGCATGTAATTGAAGTGTGGCCAGTGTACCCACATAGTTTATGCTAAGGTCAAAGGCAGAAAGAGAAGGAGGCCACAAGTTTTGGAATACTTCAACAAATGAATGTCTGAGGCAAAGAGCAACAAAAGAGTTGGGTGAATGACCCATGAACATCCTTCTGAAAGAGGACTAGGGTAGGGACACATGAGCAAATGATAGACCTGAGCACAGAAAGTGGGGAAGACAAGAAGTAGTAACTAACAAAAAGAAAAGTCAGGAGTTACTGTGAAGGGTCCAGTCAGGCACAGAATAGCAGAACCACAGACAGGGAGTTTGCACATACCTATCCATCAAATTCATGAAGAAACCCATTTGTACTGGCAGCTTGAGTTTAGACTGATGAAATGCTTTGAATTACTAGACCATGGTGGTTTTGATTTGGTACTAGATGGCCTAAAATTTGAATTACTCTTTTATAGCCCACAGCACAGGGAATGTGCTCACCATATTCTTCTGAGAATTACAAGGCAGTTTAGAAAAGGAAGTTTATGCAATAATACTCTTTTGTCAGTATTCTTTTCTAGATGACTTAAGTTGTTATTCTTTCCAGTAACCTGTTCACTAATAATTCTCTTTCCTTAACTGCATTGTTTCAGATTACCTATGTCATCAGACTATTCCAAGGCTTTTGAGAATTAATTTTTCAGAAATTGTTGAGAAAGTAATTGCAAAAATAAGATGCATGCTTCAACTAAAAAAAATAAAGGGTATAGCAAAACAGGTAAAATATGGCCAAGACTCAGCCACCCACTTAACAATAAGCATCTGAATTTACAACTCCCTAACAATTACTTGTTATAGATTAGCTATTCAATAATTTCTAAGGCGGCCTCATTTATAATAAGGCTCAGCAGCAGCAGTTCCTATTTATTTCAGTAGGAGTTGAGTAATTCAACAGCTTGGGTGACTGGGCAAGCAGTATTTTAAAATGGTCACTGCTAGCTGCTTCATGCACTTTTCTATTTTCCTTAGGTGTTATTATTATTAAGCAAAGGTGATCAGAAATTCATTAAAAAATCTTTTATTCTCCCTTTAGATTCTTTAACACATTGGTATTTCTGGGTCTTGAATGTTTCACTCCTAGTACCATGCAGCCATCCTCCATGACTTTTTTTAATAGTGGTATTTCTGCTTAGCATTTTAGTCTTGCTGTATTTACTTGGTGAATGGGTAAATAAAGCATCAAATGCAACACATTAAACATGATTTCATGTTTAGGTTATGGTCTCCTGTTCTATTTTTACCCAATTAACACTGCTTAAATTCTCTTTCTACTACATACCTTACATTGCTCCGATCAGCTCTGCAGATACTTCCTGCTCCTTAGTGCACTCCTGTTTTTCTTAAGAGAAATGTAAAAACACATTACCTCAGTTTTCAGATGAGGTAAAATCATCCAGATCCATCATCAAAATCATCCGCCTCTTGCTCACTACAGCTGTAGTCACTGCTAGTAGAGGTAGCAGAAGTTGCAGTAGCAACAGCTTTCAGTACTGGCCAGGACAATGTGTTTGACTGCTTAAGCATCATTTAGCCAGCACTTTCCTATGCCATATTTTTATTAGAGTCTCAGTCTAGGTCTTCAATCCAGTATGGTTTCCAAAAGCATCTTTCCATTTCTAAGCACCTCAGAAAGCTGCATCCTGTTCACAGCATTTCTTTCTTTGATTTAGGATTCCTGGCTGTCACCTGTGAAGGAAAGCAGTCTTTTGAATGACTTTGAATATATGTGCTTTAGTAATTTGTGAATTCACTTTAATGTTCTAGAAAAAAGTTTTTTATCTACAGGATGTGTTAAAAGTAACTTGCTTTGATATACATGCACCCCTGTGGGGGTTTTTAACCTAAACAATATGGATGCTGTAGTCCTCATTATTTTATATATTTCTTTTTGAAATCCACTGTGGATTTAACTTGCAGAACAGTAAAGGAAAATGTTTTTCATCAATGCAGGTTTTTTTACACTATTCGTTCATTTCTTGCAAACAATGAAGCAAAGAAAAGGTACTGTATGTTTTTATCTTCCCGACAGACCTAAGTGTCAAAAAAGGCAGCATATCTATTTTTGCAACAGATCTGTTAACTGTTATACTATAATCACAATCCTCATTTTTTAAAAATAATTTTTCAAGGAACAACTTAGTGATACCCCGTGTTCCTAGATAACAGCTAGAGAGAATACATTTCCTGTACTGTGCCTCATAGTAAGCTCACGTCCAAGTTCTACCATCATGCTATAGAACCGTAATAACAACTCACCTTCCTTTTCATTTAGTTGGTTTTTACTGAGCTTTTTTATTCCACATATGCTCTTCTGCTGGAAACTTTTATTGCAGAAAGCCTTTGAAGAGTGGGAAGCTCTGAAGCTCTTGAAATTTATCTGAAAGTAATATGGTTCCTTTTACCTTGGTTTTTACTGCTGCTCACATTCTTCTATTTCCAGGTAAAAAGTACAATGAATTCATCAGGTTTTCATGAAAAGGCAATACACATTACCCAGAAATTTCAACATAGTATCAGTTTCCATCCCATTCAACATTTTCCTTTTTCTAACATGTCTTAAATTAGAACATGGAGTTTATGTATCAATGTATTTTCTAGCAGGTTTTGAAACTATTTGACACTAATCATGTCAGAATTCCATTTACTTTGGAATACTTTACTTTCAGTACTAACGTTAGTTCTTTGGGAAAATACAGATATATTATTACAGATTCTTTTATATTCTGTACCCTTTGAGACATGTTGGACACGCTACTGAAACATGACATTTTTTGCTGAGTTCATTTCTCTTGTGACTCATAATAAGAAGCATGGAAGCTCCTTTTTTACTTTACATCTTACAGTTAGTTTATTGAAAAGCCATTTGTTAATTCTCATGCATGAGAATTCCACTGCTTTGCCAACCTGTCTTTTTTTAAATTGCTCATTTTCTATAATTTCTCCCAAAATATCTTGGACTCAGTTCTCTGGGACATGAGTAATGATGATGAAAGAGCACACTGGCATAAAGGCTGAAAACACAATGAAATTACTTGAAGTCATAGAATAGTTAAAGTTTAAGAAATCAATTGCATACATATGGTTCTTTGCGACAGTTAATTCTCAAATCATAAAGCTTTCCTCAGCTCTCTAATCAAACAATCCATTCTCCCAAATAATTGAAGGTATTAATTTTGAGTTGCTGTGCAGAATTGAAAGAATTCAGAGCAAACAATGCTTTCTTTCCTGATAGTTGTTGCTGAAGTACAGCAAAGCCTGAGCCACACCAGCTCGTTGATTACAGTAAAGATGGAGCACAGCCACGGGCCAAAGAGGCAGGCACGTTAACCAACCCATGGGAACATAGCACAAGCTGAAGCACTCACACATAATCCATGGCACATGCTTCAGCTCTGAGCTGCTTCACCAAACCAGCATGACTGCTTTTAGCCACAAAGCCAAACATCTCCTTAGCCAGGCACAGCACACAGCACTCCCAGGCTGCCTGGTGCAAGACGTTCTCCCAACGGAGCGTACATGCGGAACACAGCACTCCCTCCCCCTCCCACTCCATGCTTCAATCTGCCCTGCTCATCTATGATCACTCCTCTGTGCTTCACAAACAGGAAGACTGCAGTGCCTGTCATCCCACCCTTGACCTATGCTACTCCCATGCTGTACATGGTGGGACATCCCACGATCCCTAAGGTTGATGCTCCCTCCAGGGTTGTTAAACTATGCCACGGACATGGTGGCTTAACAGGTTCTGTAACAGACTAGCAGGGACATGCAAATAAAATAGGTGAAACTACTTTTTCAGTTCCTTCCAAATGAATTAGCATGTTAATGGGGTGAATGCTGTGCTTTGCATTTCCACTCCTACAGGCCTTCACATATTTCTAAAAAGCAATAGTTAATCTTTCAAAAAGACATGAAATAAAAATATTGTTCTAAATTCAGCATTTGTTTGGGTTATTCTCTGGAGTTAAATTGAATATACAACAGCATTCACAGCCTTACAACAGATAGCTGCAGCACAGCATGCAAACTTAATGTATAGTCATTCATTCAGTTCTTTGAATTTCCATGGCAATTCCTTCATGCAGTAAAATCTGCTTATTTAATTTGGTCAGGATCTTCATTGCCCTTTTGAATTATATGCACAGACATACCAAAACACTAGGTTGTAAGGTTGGTCCTAAAACCCTTCCCTTAAAATGGCTGCTGCTTTGCTTTCCCCTGCTTTGTGGGCCCCACATCACCTCTCAGGCTCCTGGAGGACAGTGGATCTCAAAATTATGTGAGGAAAGGCTTGTTACCAGGCCTGCAGCAGGCTACCCTTGGTGGGAACCAGAACAATACTGGAACAAAATTAGATACCAGAGAGGGACACATTCCTGGAATGATAAGGGCTGAGGCTTCAGTTGTGCCATGGGGAGTGGGGTGACTACACAATGACACAACACAAAAAGCAAGTAAGAAATAAAATGATAGATGAATAAAATCTTCTAACAACAAAGACTGTGGTAAATTTAGAGAACCACATTCAAGGAACTCCCTCAGCAGACCATGCTACTGTCATCCTCACAGCTTCTCCCACTGCCCACCAGAGAGGGAACAGCAGCTGTCATAAACTAGGGAATACATGTATGGGGTTGGGGTACCAGCCTGTGATGATACACCAGGGAAGAGAGAAAAGGACAGAATCCAGGGATGGTGCAGAAGCCTTCAGATGTTACCTATGAGGAACTGGGAAGTTGCCTTGATTGCCACTGCAGACACTGCTTCAAAGGATGAAAAACTACTAGTTTAGAAAAAGGGAAATTTGGAAGGGCTTTTAAGAGTGAAGACAACAGTGAGGGTTATTCCAGGAGACAGCTGACATCACATGTTAAACAAAGGAATTTTCCAAAAGATGGACAAAACATCTGCTTATGTTTCACTGTAGAATCCCTCCATCTCACCACTAGTACAGCTAATGCTACTATGTAGTGCTAGTCCTGGTTTTCTCATTCTAATGTGTGTTAAACACAAAATCCACTGGCCAGTTCTGCTCATAGTTACTCCTGCTCCACCCACAAACACTACATGGCTGGAGTGTCCCTTCCATACAACTTTTTCAATAAAATATTCCCCAGTTATGGATTTAACATTCAATCCTTGGAACAGAAGAGGTTCTAGTTGATTTCCACTGAATTGGTTATCATGTGCCAGTAAATCTCATTATCTTTAGAAATGAATATTACTTTTTTCCATATTCAAAATCTTTCAGCCACTCTTTCACTGGCATACATGTTGTCTCCATGCTCTGTTCACAGATGGACTTTGTATTTTTCACTGAATACTTAAAAAAGATTGAATTTCCTCACATGACTGGTAATCAGTCCTGTATGTGAAATGAAGAAAATCAAAAGTAGAAAAGGTAAATGTATTCTGGCAAGTGTTTCTTAGTCTGTTTCCAGTTACAGATTTTATTTCTGTGGGCCAGAAATGCATTTAAGTCTCTGTGTCTTCAGAAAGTTATTCTTATGCTGTGTCTGGCTGAAAGCCCCTTTCTTCCTATCTTTCTGTCACTTGGGTTTTTTTTCCATCAATAAGCTGGTGTACAAATATGAATTACTAGCAAGCCTTAAAACGTGAAATAAAACTACAAAATGAAGTTGCAGAGCATATAGTTAGAGTGCATAGTCAAGAAAAATTGAAATGTCTGTTGCACTGAATATGAACTTCAGGGTTTCAGCTTTACTAAATAAAAAATTAAACAGACTTATATTTAAAAAATACCACTATCATACTTTGAAGTGTAGAGGAAGAACTGATATGACTAATAAGATAACTTATAAAGGCAGATCATGCATACTACTGACACTTGGGCAAGAACTTCATAAGGTTCTCTTTTGAAAGGCTCCATGATGATACAAATTTCTTTCAAAAAATACTTGGTTTATTAAAAGAAAAGGAAACAATCCGCTTTTCTAAACAATCTCCCCAACGATGCAAATTTGACATTCATTAATCAGCGCTGATATTAACTTTTTTCCATCCTCTAGTGCTAAAATTAAGCTGCAGCCTCTAACACTTCCTGTTTGTGTTCCTACATCCTTAGTGGGGGTGTTTTTATTTTTTATTTTGAATGTTTTGTTTTAGTTATTTTTGGGGCAGGGGGAGGGGGAAAACGGGACTGTTTTCTTTTAAACCATTATTGCCAACATCATGGAAATCAGTTAGCATACTCAGGCAGAAACTCCAACCTACACAACCTAACAAAAGAAAACACAAATCAAAACAAGTTTTGGGAATGCTTCATACTAAACCAAACCAGGACAGCACCGCAATTCCTAAGGCAGTCTAAAACCAGGCACTTCCTTTTTGGCCAATAAAGTTTTACATCCTTTTTGCCAGTAGTGAACTTTGCTTTTTAATACACCATGCATTTCCCTGGCACTTTGGCTAAAAGTGAAAGCTGCTGCAGCCTATGTTATTTTGACTGATACAACGGAAGCATGGACATACATACACTCCATTACCTTCCATCCTTCTCTTCACAGTGGTAATAATGCAGAGGCGAGAAGTGAGGCTCTCTCCTTCCATTCTGTACTGTGCTGCTCCATTAGCTCTAAGAGACTGTGACCAACTGTTCCACCTACTTTAGTTTGAGTTTTCTTAAACAGTGCTCTCAGATGTCTTCATTCTCTTACATCAGACGCTTTCCTTACGACTGATCCACATGGGAGTCTGTATATTGTGATCCAAACTGCTCATCTAAACTAAGTCCAGCATTTCCTCTTGATTGCAGCAGAGATAAGCTGCTAGTCGATGATTTTCAGTGGGGAAAATATGTTCCCCTGGGACTTCTAGGATAATACACTATATTACTGAAGTTCCAAGGATATGAAATAACACTCAGCACCATGTAATAAAAGGATCAAGTTAACAGAAGATACATTGAAATATCACCATTGAAATGCATAGCGAAATCATCTGTCCCCCACTTTTTAAGACCTCTAAAGGGAGACTCAGTCCTTCAAGGTTAAGCAGGTGCTCAATGCCACACTGAAATCTCACAACCTTACAGGTAATGCAGACCTAAATTTCTTGGTTGCAACATGTCACTAAACACACTTTCTCCAAAATCAAAGATCCAGATTATTCACTGGAAGAAAAGAAAGAATTATCTATAATAAGTAGGATCCTGTTTCTATAGCTTAAACTAGTAAAAATAAAAAATATTTAAACTCAGATATTCCTTAAATCTCAGACAGATTTTAAAAAAACCCTGCTCATTAGTCTCAGCAATTTTCTTCTATTGAAAACTTTCAGGAACCTAAATATAAATAAACACACAGTAAAATGTCTCAAAAACAGGGTCAGTCATTGGAAGCTACTTTTGCCAGCATCAGTTTATGTAGTCCATTACATTTCTTTTGCCATAAAATTTTATTAAGTCCTGGTAACTTTATTGGTTTCTGGGCATCATCAATTTTAATTACTATTGCTTTTTGTTCTGCTGAGTTTGAATATTTTTAATCTATCCCTTTCATCTCTTTTTACCAAATAAATAAATCAACTTATTTTTTGTTGTAGTATTTACCATATAGCTGCAACTGTGTACGTAAATTAAAGTAAATTAAAATGTATTTTAAGTTAGATGAGAAAAAAAAAAGCTGAAGAAACTGAAGAAGCCTAATCATAAACAAAGCAAGAGCCTAATTACAAAGCTTAACATAAAAAAAGCCCCCAAGCCCAAGAATAAGAACAAAAATCTTAACAATGGAGAAAATCATTGTTATCTTATTCAAGGTCACATTTAAGCCTTTACACATTTCATAATACCTGTACACCTAAAATACATATATTTGACCTTGGCTTGTTAATTGGTCATTCCTAAGCTCCATAATACAGGCTGGGTGAAATTAAAAACTTAAGTAAAGAAGGAACTTTTTCAATCTACTAAAGACACTTTTTTTTACTCTACTATCCTTCTGCTTGGATTAAACATCCAAGATTAGCATAAAAAACCCCAAATTGTCCCATGTATTACTGCTGTTACTCTTCCCTTCTACTCATGTTGACAACTATATAACCAGTGATCATATAGGTACACATAATAAACATTACATTGCTGATTACTGTTTAGACAGGCCATAAGGTACAAGGCATAAAGCATTGCTTGCAACAGCAGTACCCTGTAAAGAACCTTCAGAACCAGCACCAGGTAAGCTGAACTACTGTAAATAATGTTGAATAAATTCCCCCAAAATACTCAAAGTATAAAAAGGATCTAAGCCAGCAACTGAGTTTAAGGAAGGCATGTGCCTGCAATTTCCTTCTCAACCTTCCATATGATATGAAGCTGATATAAGAAGTCCCTTCAATATTGACACATTTTTTTATGTTGTTGAATTGCTTGGACAACAGTGGCAAAACTTCAAATTTTGTCCAAACCCAGAGGCTTGAACGGAATATCTGATTTCCTACAGTGGAAATCAGATATTTATTTTAAATAATGCCTACACTTAAGAAATGCTAAGTTTTGACAAATACTTAGGAGGTTCATTAAATTCTTAACTAGCAGTTTACTTCCATTTCTAGCTTGAGCAACCAGAGGTAAAGAAATGAGGAGTGTGGGTGTGTAGAAGAGACAGATATCCTGATATCTGCCTGGAACAATCTCTGCCCCTCTCGGAGTTCCTTTGTTTTGGCTTGTTTTGTTTAGAGCTGCAAGAACTCTGCAAATGGGTGTTCCCAGCTTCTGGCAGCCATATGTGCTGCCTGCCATCTGTTTTCATTCCACCGCACTATGGAGACAAGCACACTTTATTTTTAGTGTTCTACATTTCCTGATGTTGCACATAGTAAGGATTATATCTTAAATCCAACCCATTATATGTGAAAGTCTTCCAATGTTAACAAATGAGTTAAGGAGACATTTTCCTACAAGAGCAGATAAGATAGTTTTCACTACTTACTTCTCATTGTAGGTTATACAATTTACACTGAAGTTTGTTTGATTACTGCATAGCTGTGCTTTGTACCTCTTCTTTCTTTCTACACTGCCTAGAAGGGGCTTCCTTCATGTATTTTAAAGATACATCTTCCCAGCAACTTCCTGGGGTGTAGGAAATTACTAAGCATTAAATGTCAAAACAGGATATGAAGAAATCAACAGCTGGACGATCAACTCTAGACAGACAACAGTGCAACAAATACTTGTTTGAAAGGAGGAATTCTGTGCACAGGCTCCCACATAGTTCTGTTGCAAACCATGCACCCCAGAATTAGTTTGCAGCATTAACTGGGTAGTATAGTATTTATGTAAACTTTTAATGGAAAAGATTTCACTGTTAGATCTCAGTGCAACCTTGGAAGGCACCCACGGATGGCATAGTGGACAGACAGCTGTTCTTTAAAATGTACCTGACTAAGCTGTGTTCTAGAAAACATTGCTGATTTTACCTGTATTAAGCCATATATTTCTAGGCAACAGTATTTTTAATTGCCCCATTTAATCTCCACCTCCTCAAACTTCTAAAAAGTTGAGTAAGCACTAACTTCTATCTACATGTGTCCTGATCACCATCCACCACTCACCCAGTACTGTACTATTGCCAGCATAACTTAATAACCATACTTTTAGAGCAGATTGCAGCACGCATCTTTCCACCATGTAATACTGCAAATCCAGGATACTGTAAGTTAACATTTAACAACTGTGGATGAGGAATTACCTCTGGTTTTAAAAAAAAAAGTATTAAAAGCTGGGTTAAAATGGAAAAACAGAGGAAATTAGTGCCTTTAAAACAGCTTATGTGTGAAGAGATTCTAAGTGTTCATTGTTTATAGGGTACTCCAAAAGACAACTGAACGAGTTCCTTTTAAATTTTTCATATTAGCTCTATTCAGCGTGGGTTACTTATTGATTTTTTCCTAAAATAAGCACTTCTATTCATTGCATGTGATCTTATAAATACAGAAGTACTTCTTGATTAATTAGACTGGCAAGGAATTTTTCCAACTTTTTAATTCATTCAAAGTTTTTAAAAATGGACTTCAATTACTTTACTGTTTTAAGTTATCTGCAGCTATCACTCTTCCCCCAGAGATTCTGACCAAAACGATGAGAAAATTACTTTATCTTACTACTTTTAAATATAGTCTGCCTTCTGATTTTACAAATTATCAGATGCAGTTAAGGAATTCTGCAATTCCTCAAGGTCCTCTAATGCACTGCAAAAACAATTTCTGCTTTAAAGTGGTAACTTTTTCAGCTATCAAAATACTAAGTAGAAACACTTTTGTTGACTGGTGGCACCTGAGTCATCTTTCTTTTCCTTTTTTTCTACCAAGACAGTATCCATATTAGCCTAAAATACTCTTCTATTGGGCTCCCACTCAAAATTTCAGAAAAAGTGTGTAACTGAAACCAAATACAGTAGTTTTAAATGGAGACTGGCAAATTCACTTTGCATTAGTCAAGCACTGATAAACACTCTTCCAGTGTGTACTCTTCCCTTCCAATGTGTACAATACAGTAAGTACTCTGTCACTGTGTTAATCTGTGTTGTAGGGGTGAGGCTCTTCTAATTCCCCTCATAAACTGTCCATTTACATTCTGAAGTAAAGTATATAATCCATCACACATTGTTCTGTCACTTCTGAGCTGCCATAATCTATTATTTGTTAAGATTCCTTTGTCCACTGTGCATATGCAGTTTTCTAATAAAATCTGAATAGCTTTATATTTGCTTAGATTTGTTGAAAGGTCAGCAAACATTTATTTCAACATAAATTATTTTTGACAAACACTGCAAATCAATACAGAGGTTGGAAAGATCAGAAAAAGGAAGAAAAACTTTAAAAACACTGATCTTGAGAGCATCATCCTTAATTCTCACTTATTTAAAAATTAAACCATAGTTTGAACTTTGTATTTTAGTTCTGTATTAGAATATCTCTTGTATAATCCAGGCAAGGCCTTCCTCACATTCTGATAAAGACTATCTAATCTGAAAATTCACTTCATGTTTTATTCATAGCACTGCAACATCTGATGTCTCCTGGATAGTATTTTTTATTATATTGATTGAAAATAAATTTAAACACTGAATTAACTGAACAGAAAAAAATGTATATACTTTAACATCAAATTTGGGAAGAGGACTTAAAGCAAGTCAAGACAGCAGCTTAAAAGGATTTTAACCTCCATGCCTAACTTTTAAAAGATTTATTAAGCAAATCCAAATTAATATCATTAAAAAGTATTTCTAATGAATAACCTATTTTTTCATAGAAAAAAATATGATGTTCTTACTCAGTTATAAGCCTAAATTTCATATCATAGGCCATGACAATTTTAGGTATATAATAAGAACTTCTTTAAAACTGAGGTTATTTTTCCAGCAACCACCATGCTTCCAAATAATTCTAGGTATTAAACACAGGTTTAATACTTTGACATCTAACAAGGAAATTTTGAAGCAATATTGAAATTAACTTAATTTCAGCACTTCTGGATGCTACACAAAATCAATTTTTTCAAAAAATGTCTAAATCCTCTAATATTGTTTAAAATATTTTAAAATCATCAGAAGCATCTGTTATAATTGGAAAACAGAATTTCAATCTGTTTTTCCAAGTAGATTATAAAAACCCAAAAAAACCCAGCAAGCCAATCCCAAAACTCCAAATTAAAATCAATTACAATTGCTTTGTGCTTCTATGATCACGTTTTGCTTCCTAAAAATTGTTTCCTTGTCATTGTAAAGTTTAAGAAAAGGGTACTTTATGGTTCAGTCCCTTAATTTTTGTGTTTATTTTTATAGCAAAGAGGTTTTCATTGTGATGTTTACCTATTCAACACACGTGCAGTTTCAAGTTGGTTTAATGGAAGCAGTGAAACAGGAAATAATCTGCCAGCAGGATGAAGAGGAATTGCCACCCAAATCTTCTCACTGTAACCATGGTATAATGTCTTCAAGGAATCCAAAGTACACTTCTGCAGTTCAGATTCTCAGAGGTCACTGAGTTTTATAATTATTTCCAAGCAATTTTCCCCACATCCTGTTAGGCTCTCTCTGAACAGCTGTGTGTGTTGCCACGCAGCTTCACCATCCCCTCCATTTAGAACTGCTTCCAACGTAACTTCCGTTGCTCCAGAAAAATCTGAATAGGAGCAAAGATTTTTATCTATTGGAGGAAAAGATAGATAATTCAGTAAGCCACAGCTCCAGACAGTATATAATAACAGAATGCACATTAAAAATGCTGTAATGGATGTCTAATGATTTCAGTTGCAACTACTCAGATTTATCTGCCACTAGACATAGAAGCATCTATCCTTCCTAGTAAAACACAAGCATCTTGTATTCACTCTGTGTTCTTGCTTGCCCTGCTCTGTTCCAGGTAGGCTGTGTATATTAATAAAACTGAGTTTTGTACCAGCTTTAAATAAATGCACAGTATTTTCTTGACCTTGCTAAGAAATGCTGTTGGAAAAGTAAAGAGTATTCATATTTTGTTTTTAGTGTTTGCACAGTACTCTCGCCATATAAACTATTTATTTCCAGAAAGATCTCTGCTACATGATATAATTCATTATTTAAATTCCACACTTACCTCCTATCAGAGCAATTTCTGCTGTAGGAGAGCAAAGTCTCCACTGTATTCTTCCACTCTGAAATGTTTGACTGCTTGTCCTAACTGAAATGTTATCTATTTTTAGACCAATTGACTTGCACTCAAACTTCCAGCTGATGGAAGCAGAGGATGACCCTTCTTTTCGGGCTAAATAAACCTACATGGAAAGAAAACACAACCAGCATGTCAACAGCTTAGACGACCAACACACATCAAATTAATCCTCATAACAAGAACATAAAAATTTTAAGATAGCACACTTCCAGTCTCTATCAAGCCCCTGAACCTTTTAAACTGTACAAAGTACAATTTTATATAAAAAACCTCTTTCTTCATCCCCAAGTATATTCCACAGTTAGGTAATTGTACATGTTCACAGCCCCTCACTAGGGAACACTAAACTATTTCAACATCCATAGTAAAGTTCAAGCCACAAAAACACCTAAGCTTATTATTTTGTAAAGAAGGAGAATTCAGGGTCTTTTTAAATGCACATAACACTTCAGTTGTTCAGTATTGTTGGTGAAAAGAACTGTGCAATCAGTAGACTCATCAGCTGTGGCTGCATGCTGCTTCTCCTAGAACTTGACGTGTCTCAGTTAAAGCAAATCAGACATGTCAGCCATTTATAAATACATATTAACATTATTTGAACTGTCATAGCTTTGTATAATTTAATTTAGCCCCAATACTGTCCTGAACTTCACCTGGCTGAACAGTCATGCTCACATATTAACATTCATTAGTTACTATGAACCCTCTCAAGAATTTGGGCACAAGTGCCTGACAGTTCTTCCAAGTCCAACATCTATCATCAGCAAACCTAAATAACACACACTACAGATTAAAGACCCCAAATTACCGTGATCCTTTTGGAATCCTAAATTAATAAAAATTCTGTCATGTCCAAGCTTCTGATTAATATCATACTGAGTGGATTCAGTCAGTTCATTATTTTTTAATCTTGAGAGAACAAACCAGAATAAAATGATAATAAAACACAGTAGTTTGTTTTAGTAAAAATCCCACCTAATATAGAAATGTAATTGACAGACTATTAAACAGAATTTTAGAGTTACTGTTTTCACATTGAAGTAAGCTCAAAATCCTAAAGGTGTGAGGTCTTACACTGAAGATCACCTATGAAAAATGTAATGATTTAAGCTGCTTTCATGTCAATGTAATCCTTATGTTCATTAAGGTGCTGACCTCCATATATTTTTTTGAGCATCTTGGCTGGTTCTAGCAAGAGCTTTCCCTTGATCAGATCCTACTGGACTGCTATATTTGCAAAAGGAAGCCAAAACACCCCATTAAATGCTACTTGGTTGAAAAGCACTAAACATAGTTTTGAACACTATAAAAGCCTCAAACATTAGTCTGTTTCATCCAGCATAATATCCAAGCATTTAATCAGAAAAAAAGAATTTAAAGTTTTCTTTAGTGTATTTTTGACTTTCGTCTAACTTTCACACGTAGTTGCTTTGTTTCTAGTTTTATTTTAAAAAATCTCTCAATTCAGAAAAAAAACCTAACCAACCAACAAACTCATTCAAATTCTCTTCCACTGCAGCAATTCTTCTGGAAAACAAGCCTTTCACAAATACATGGATTTCAGAGCTATAGGTTCTTACACTATTACCATCACCTACTGTGGCCCGCCAGTTTGAATCCTGGATAGCAGGTTATCTCTGGGTAATCTGACTGAATTTTTAGTTTGTGCCTGTTTGCATTGTGTACCAGAAAATGTATCTCTAAGTATTAGATGAAGAGTAACTTTATTTCCTGTTACTCTTCATCTAATACTTAGAGATACATTTTCTGTGGCTTTTAGATTTAAATGCCTTTCCATTCATCATATAATAAATGTTAATCAAGTATTACTGTAAAGGTTCCTTTGGCTTTTAAGTTCTTGGACAGCTGCTGCATCTTGTACAAAAAGAACAGGCAAACCCCAAAAAACCTTTCCCTCTGCTGTTATTTCCCATTATAAAATAAAGACCCAATGGAAAGTAATCTTAAATTCTAAAATTCTTACATACTTTCTGCAGGATGCAATTCCTGCCGAACTAACATGCCTTACCCACAAGTCTGAGAGGGACCTGGAGCCATAGCTCCTAGCTTCTCAATGCCATCACCTCATCCTTTTAAGGTGTCACTGAATACAAGGGTAAAGTCTTTTTTCCTGGTCTTATAGATTAGTCCCACCCTGTCTTATCTGATTAGTCGAGCTGAGAAAATTTGTAGTTTAGTTTCAGTGCAGGGACAACATGTAAAAGTAAAAACATCTTGTAAAAGTGAGGATAACTGATTATTGCAGAATTGCAAACATAAGGTACTATCAGATTTTTAGCAGATCTTGGGGAAGCAGAGAACATCTGTTCCTTACTCTGAGTTTGTTATTTCTCTTTTACTATTAAGTCTACCCTGTTGTGACATCTTTTGTACTATTCTCCCATTTCTTTCCTTATTCTTTCTCTTTAGGGCAGCATAGCCTCTTCAAGTGATTCCTCCACTGCATTTGGCAAGTCAGTTATGTACAGACCCAGGAAAGAAAATCTCAAGAGGCAGATACATACTTAGCTCCATTTTCATCAATGGGAAGCTAGAAGAATATTTGGTCAGAGACTCTTCAGACTAGTAAAATGACAGAGGGGAAAAAGCAGTAACATGCTCTAATCCCTGACAACAATGTTTAGTTCCACAGTTGGCTGCTGTTGTGGGAAAAGCTGTTTGCTAGCATATATGACCCCTTCCCCCTCCACAAGTAGCAATTTTCAGATTTAGAGCCAATGACTCTTGTGCTGCTCAGTCCTGACACTAGGAAGGAGTCTGGGTAGGGTATACAATATTCTGGATAACTGATAGGTTTTTCTCTTCTTGCAGATGGGAATTGTCTTGCAGATGATTTAGGATGACAATTTCTTCCTTTGGCTGTACATCAAAGAGATGTAATACTATAAAACTATTCTTAAAAACAACAAATACCTTTTTTTATTTTGAGAGAAGTACTGCTTTTCAATAAAACAGAGTATTCCCACAAGCCTAAGAAGGAAGCCATTTTATAAATTTGGCATTCTGGCAAGGATTTTACCTACCTGCAGAGAATTCAATCATCCTTTCTGAAAGAAAAGTTAAATTTATTTCTAATTTCTCGTACCATCTGGCAATCTTACTGAATCTTAACAACAGCATTTACTAACATCAGCTAAATTCTATGGGCACCAAGAGAGGTTTTGAATCCAAACATTGGCAAGGGTTTTCTGTTTTACTGGAGCTATCATAATTTTACTGTACATTATAGGCTTTTAATAATTGCTATTCTTACCATTCTCCAATCTGCTTCAACCTTTCTCCAAATAGATTCTGCCTTCCAAACACCTGCTTCCCAGCCACTTATTTTTTCATTGTTATTGGAAATCCGTGTATAACTATCATCTATCACATTGTATACGAGATGGAACAGTTTAGATGTCTTCTCCTTTTCAGAAGGAATAAAAACTACTTCTTTTCTTTTCTGAAAAAAAGCCAAAACATACAAGCACCTTCATTCCCCAGTGCCTAAATTCTCTCAAGACTACATTACTTTTAAACAGTATGTCATGGTTTTGTAATTCAGTTTTGCTGCCAAGTGAAAAAAAAAAGGTCTTTTTTAAGAGAGGTCATGTACAAAACCATTTCTGCAGAAGAAAAGTTTTAAACCAGTTTCTTACAGCAAACTTGCAACTTTTCAAGAGGGGACGAGTAATTTCATATTTAAAACTTTCATATAATTACTTTTAGAAGTAATTTTTTAACAAACATGAAGTAGTATCATTTAAGTAAGAAATCAGAGTTTCAGAACAGAAAATTTGTATGTTGAGTACATTGCTTGTACAGTAAATAAGTAAATGGTTATTCTGAATAGCAAACCTGTGACTACCATATACAGGTGCTTGTGTATGTCAGTTTACAAATCAACTTCAAAAACTTAAAAGTACAAATTTTGTAACTTCACAGTATTATTTTTTTAAAGAAATTGTTCTGAGGAGTTTCAGAAATTAAGTCTTCCAAAAAACAGAGAATTGCAATAAAATATTAGTTTCTCAAACTTTGACAAATCTTAAGAAACTCATTAATTTCACTTAACTGTTTCTATTTAGGACACTTAAGTCCACATGATAGGATTGCTACAAAATTTAAGGCACATCTTCACATCCTGACACAAGCTAAGTATTATTATGATTCTGGGAAACTGTATCTTAGCATAAAAGTCAAGCCTTGCTTTTGGAAACAGTAAAAAATACTGATGGGAAAATCAATAAAGCTTATTATTTGAGAGATTGCTTAATTTACACAATTCTAATTGCTCCCACATTTTAATAACAAAAATAGTTGGTCAAAACCTACTATTGCTTAAAACCTGGAAGTACCTAATAATACAAATACAAATTTTTTTCCAATTTAACTAACTTAAACTTTCTAGCTCTGTCAAACTAACTAATTTAAATGAAAAAAGTATTTTTAACTTTTAAGAACAAAACACACTTGATATCAAGGGGTCCAAAACATTATTAGAATCAATAGACCACCATCAATTCTCAAAAATTACTTGTGGACCTCTACTGAATTCACATCAAACTTTCACCTAATGTTTTTGCAAGATTCACTTGTCTGAGCTGAATCTGGCTATCTACCATGAAGTGTCTTTTTTTTTTTACAGACCATAAACAGAAAGCCTTAGTTAGCCACCTCTAAGATGGTCATTAGTGCAAAAGTTAAATACCTCTGGACCAATTTCACCTCTGGCTACTCGCCAAGCCATTGAGCCTGATGTCCTTCCACCATATTCTCCAGGTTTAGGCGTTTTAGGTGAAATAAACTCAACAAGCTCCACAATAGTCCTTTCCAGGAGCTCTCTTTTTCTATTTTCTGACAAAGACTTTTGTCTCTGAAAAAAGACATTCAGGAAAAAAGAAAACATTCAGAAAAAATGGTATTTGTAATTCTGCTCTAGAGTGACACCAACAGGGAAAAATAGGATTGAGCAAACTGATTAACATTTAAAGTCCACACCAATTGTTAGAAACATGATTCTTATACCACAAACACAAATACAAACCAGTCATAAGCACACAGTTATGTGATAGTAGTGCTTTCTCTAGGAACTTGCAGGCACTATGTGAAATTCTTTTAAAATAATGTTTGTGCTTTGTTTTTAATACATTTATTTGGACAATAAAACACTTCCATAACAGTTTTTATAGCTGTTCATATGTATACTGGACCATAGACGTTCTCAATATTATTTGGAGGAAAGAGAAGACAAGAATCATTTGTGGTCAAATTTTTCTTCTCTAAGGTGGAGTGGCTTGGTTGGCAACAGTTTTGGTTTTGTGATTAAGCCCAAACAAAAATTTGAAAGCGTCATTTCACTGATTTGGTCATAAACAGACCATGACATCTGTTTTTTATATGTCAGAAAATTAAGAAAAACTTAGTTCTAGAAAGATTAGTGAAAAATAAAAAAGAATTACATGTCTTTGCCTACATGGACAGAACTATGAGCATTTTTTCTGGTAAACAACTTTAAAAAATTCTATTGAGATGTTAGTATTTTGTCTACATGATCTTCATGTCAAATATACAAATTTGGAATGTGAAGCCTTTAGTTTTTTAACTGTGAATAAACCCACATGGGGCTGAAAAAAGTTCAACATTGAGAATGTAAATTATTACACAGATCATCTTTTTTTCTGCTTTGGTGATCACACAAGGCATGCACACTCAGCCCACTGGGACCTGAAACTTGAGGCTGATAAGCATTTCAATTATCTCAAAAGCAGTTCTGACCCCAGCAAGTTTTGCTAATAGAGATTACACAAAAGAAACATTTGAAGACTTTTTTTGTTCCAGACAACAATGTGGAACTGTATAAAGGAAAGTAGATACAGAGAAATGATGAGAAACAGCTCCAGCTGAACAAATTCCAGATGCCAAATACCAGTTCTAACACAGCAAGGGGGGGAAACACACCTCTGCTTGGGTTGACAGGTGACAACCAGTGCCTGCAGCAGTTTTCCATGAAACATCAGGCCTTCCTGAGTCTAACAGTTGCCCTGACACTTAGGATATCCCTATGAAGCACTACAGATCTTGCTCCAGCTCAGAGGAAGTTTGATAGGGCTTATCCTAAATTAACAACACCAATCCACAATTTCCTTTAAGGACTTTGATGCTCTGGTTACTCTTCTCAATGCTCTGCTCTGTGAATCTAATTTTTCAGTACAGTTAAAATTATTTCAAGCCCTGGTCTCAAAATATTAGTCCAGCTCAATTATTCACAGTCTTAATGTATGGCTATAACTCTCAAACCAGCAGGTCTCAAAAAAGGCTTTATCTGTTTTTAAAGTCATCAGCTATATATTAACACTGGAACTAAAGTTTCCATGCGTGGGAATTAGCCTTGTAAGGAAGGGAGGACAAAATGGAAACCTCAAGATGGTTAAAGGTATTATGGTATTCTAGTATATTGAATCAAGTTCATGGTGTCCCAGGTAGGGCGTGGAAAAAGCTCAGCAGAGAAGTTCTGCAACCATGACACACAGGTGCAAATGGCCCCATGTATTTTGGGGATGTTAAGCATGAATAGTGTAAATACAGGTGGCTCTGAGTCAAAGCTCTGCTGATGGTATCAATACCTCTTGGAAGTCTTGGAAACAGCCCATGAATCATCCCTCTCACTTCCTAGAGCTTGAAAAAAGTCATTGAAAGAAAATTAAACCTGCATTTCTTATAACTGTAAATGCTACTGTTTTCAAGTTATAGCAGCCCTCATGTGGAAAACGTTCAGTCACCCTGAAGGAGTCCACATAGTTACTAAAGAGTTGCAGTTTACTCCCAGCAAGTGTAAGTCTGCTCCAAAGTCTATAAGCAAAACAATACATACACACATCTGTGTATGTAAGAGATAATATGATAATACTCTTACATGCCATTATTTATCTTATTTCCCACAAGTTCAGGGCTGCGACTGATTCCTATGCATTCAGGGTAAAATGGGTAATTAACAGCATTTTTTATTATCCATAGTGCATGGATATTCCTATGAGGTTACCTCCTTTGTTTGAGAACCTCACATTCAGCAGATACCTGTTTCACTCTCAGAAACCCACAGAAGAAAAGTTACATACCGTTCTATTTAGTGCATTAATTGTCTCTCGCAGTGTAGCTTCGCTGAGCGCTGTCCTTCTAGAGAGTACTTCTTCATGTTTACAGCTGTATCTCCAGGTGACATCAACCACCTCAAGCACAAGTGGAAGAAAATAAAGCAAACAAAAATTTCCACATATCTTGCTTCATTTAAAGAAGCTAGTTAATGAAAGTATGCTTTTCTACAATAATTCTGAAAATCACAACAAGGTGAAATACACTGCATGCTTGCTTCAGGGCAAATTTGTTTATTATCAGCATCATTACTCCTACCTCATCTTTGGAGAATGCAATTATGTAGGAGAGCTTCTTTCCCCATCCAGTTTCATAAAGAAGAGGCTTATCACAGACATTTTCACAAGGATCACAGTGAAGCCACCTTTTCTGAGATGAAGAATATACTTCGGTCCACACATGATCTATATAACAAAGGCCAAGAATAAACAATGATTATAAAGATAGAGCCTCTATTCTAATCTTGCAGAATATTGTAACTTTTTCCAATTTATTAAATAAAGGAACAGGTGAAAGAACATGCTTTCTGTTCATGTAAATATAGAAACACTACCAAAGCTTCCTCTTTCTTAGGATCACAGTCCCTTACATTCAGCTAAAGACTGTATCATTCTGAAATCAGTCATCTGACCTTACTGGCAGAATTGTATTTCATCTCATCAGGCAAGACAGGAAATTGAACGTATATTGTCTTTGTTGGCTGACTGTGCAACTGCACATGCTGCCTGATGGCTAATATGATCTGAGAGACATAAAACGCATAACCTCCTTTTGCATAGCTTTGTATTAATGTTACAATACTCCAGAATACTGATACCTGTATGGTCCCAGACGTATCTTGCTTCAAACCCTACAGCTCTGCAGCACAGTGTAAAACAGTTGGCCCACTCGCCACAGCGGCCACGTCTGGTTTCCAGAAGTTTTTCAGGGTTGTTATACCTACAGGAGAAAAACAACACAAAACAAGAACAATTAAAAATACATTTCACCTTTCAGAAATCTTTACATCGTGTTCTGATGATCTGAACAGACTTCAGTATCAATTAGTCCACAGAAGATAATGAAAATAATTGCTATACTGCACAAAATACATCTGAGCAGAATGCTACCTCAATTCACATGACTCCATCATACATTTATAGCAGCACCAAAACAAATCTGGTTAAATTTTCCAAAATGATTTAGACATCTTAAAATATTACTTTTATGCTGGTCCTTTAAACAGTCAGCAAAATGTCTAAATGTCACAAAAGTATAAATAAATTGTATATTTGCTCTTCTGCTATAGACTCAGCAAAAGATGTACGTTACACTGTGATTTCCTGCAGAAGTGATGTTTTCAAAACACTACCTACATACAGTTGCCAATATTAACATATTTTATTTAGAAGCTGTAGTTCATCAAATTAACATTAAAACCCCCCCAAGCAAGCCAGGCAAGTATTCAGAACAAGTCCACATAAGAGAAAGCACATATTGTTTTTAAAAATCTATGATCTTGCAGAGAAATTGCTGGTTCATCAAACATTCTATCATGTTACTTAAAACAGCTTCTCTACTCTCTGAACGAACAACTTCTCACCTGTTCACAAAATGCACAAATACAAAGCTGTTTCTTCAAAGGAAAAATACAGCAAGTTTCTGTATGCTCACCTTGGGAATCTATTACAGAGCTGACACTGGTTGCAATAATGGTTTTCCACTCGTTTGGCATCCCACCTTAGATCATCGTCAGTAGGCAACAGGTAGCCACTTTTAGGCTCTGTCTGCCCACCACACCTGCTGCAAGGAAGACTATTTACCCAATGAAAAAAGGAAGTCTTAAACCAGTCCAAAAGCTCCAACAATAAGAAGTCCTCTTCACTCACATGTGCACCTGTAAAATTTATACAACAAACAGTCAGTTCAAATGGAAAAGTAATTTAGTTGAACTTGACAATGCCTACGCAAATTAGCATCTCTGGGCCTTTATATATTTTTATGCACTTTTAGATGTAAAATACGCATTAAAAAGCTTGATATATTATTTAAACACATACAAAAAAGAAAATCTAAATTGTCAAGACTGAGTAAGTTCAGACTTAAGAACAAAAAACTGCAGTACTTAATACTACAGCTAGAATGAGAATAAAAAATTGCTCAGAAAAACGAGTCAGATTTACATTTCAGCCTGGTGAAGTTCCTGATGCCCTTCATACTCTTCCAGGACTTTGGAACAGAGAGTTAATTATTTTTCTGCTCCAAAATATTTTCCTATTCATAGGAATAACAATTGCTTTGATTTCAACATACCAAAGAACCAGACATTGGCAGCAATCTAAACAACCAGGTGTATAGGCTTTCTGTAAACAGACCTTCTACAAACACAGCTTAATTATTATAGAAAATATGTATATACCATGCAAACATGTTGAGTTTGTTCTAATTTCAGCAAATAAACACCTTTCTCAGCTTACCCAAGGCAGACACAGGATGTCTTTTGTTTGCTACTCTAGCTAATTTCACCACACCAGACTCTTCTGGCTCATTTTCCTGCTTACAACAGGAGTTAGAATCTACTTACACATTCTCACTGTTCTGACACCTGGAAATAGCCACATTTTAAATAAAAAACAAATCTAAAAATCCAGCTTTTCAAGAAAGATCCATTCGTTTAAACTCCTTAGAATCTTTAAATGCACATCCTGTTACAATGTGCAGAGAGATACTCTTCCTTCTCAGATACATAAATATTCAAATAATTCTTCCTAATAACTTTATCACCTAGGCTACACTGCAATCATAGGTATCACTGCATGATTATTTTTATGCACTATAGCTTTATTCTAGTCAGTGCAGACAGGTTTGACTAATGAATATTAACATATAAAATAAATTTGTAAAAATGCCACTAAAAGAAAATTGAAGGCAGTTGCACTAAAAATTTATGCACTAGCTCCTTTTTCAAGATGGTGAAAAAAAAACCCCTAAGATGAGTGTTTAAGCTTATTTCACATCTTGCTCTGAAGCTGTAGCTATTCTTGGTACAAAAGGCCCTGTAGGAGCACTAACGCCATTAAACACACATTGCCAAGATCATGAAGTGCATAGGAAGAGATCCTCTGTTAATCAAAACAACAATACCTGATTTCTAATTATAGAAAAATTTCCATTTTTACTCGTGTATGTGGAAAACCTTTGTGCTGGAACACTCAGAGAAAGGCTCACTGCTTACAAAATGGATATGCTTGTATATTCAAACTTTTTGCTAAAAGCTGAACGAAAAGACTTCAAGCATAGGTCATACTCTCTTTTCCTGGATAACAACATTCAAACTAGAACCCATCTGTGCAAATATGACTGCTACACTATAAACATTCTTCCCTTGATTTGCAAAATAAATCCTTCATTAAAACATCACATGGAAAAATGACAAATGTGATTTATTTGAACCAAAAAACAGTTGGCTGTGATACATAGCAATTTTTGACTGTACAGTCCATATTTCTAATGAAATGTGGCAAAGGGAAATAATAAAATAAAAGCTATAAGTCTCATCAAATAACTATTATCTTCTAGTACAGTCTTTATGAGCCAAAAATGCTCATTATGTGTTGCAAGGCCTATCCTAAAAACAAGTGTCCCCTAGCACTAAGTATTTATTTCTAGAGGTGACAGTCTTAATGCAGCAGTTCAGAAACCAAAGAAGCTGAAAGCCAATTACCCAAACATCTCATATACAGTCTATTCCAAAACGAATGTTTCTGTAAAGCTCTTGAAAAATGCTTTCAAACTGTCACAATCCAAAACAGTGGAATTCCATCCCCTCCCCTTTATCCGTACCTAAATTAAGGTCTGGAAGCCATTTTGACTAAATCAGCCTGATGGCTCGGGAAGAAGCACCCAGGACACTATCCTCCCCCTTCCTTCCCCTTTTTAAACAATGTGCACAGTAGTATTAGAGTCTAAGAGGCAAGCTTGCACTTTTTTTTTCCTTTATAAAGAAATTTAACAGTTGTAATTTATTACTGCTAAATCTCTCTTCCCCACTGTATTGTCCCATGCTGCTGAATAACAATGCTTTGTACTTGCTCAGGTGGTTTCTTACATCCCAATACAGTTTTATAAAAGAAAAATTACTAAGAAAATCCAGTGTCAAAAATTTCCTTAATGCCAATGACACAATTACATATTACCGTGTGGCTGCATGAGACACCACAAAATAATTTATAAAAAAGCATCTGAAGAGACAATTTTTGGTTTGCAAACCAACAGCATTCCTATAAAGTTAGCAGAATTGCCTGAAACAGTCTTCTGTCAAAGACTCATGGTGATAAAGATATTTTTGTTTAAATATGATATTGGAATTGTATTTTTTAAAATATTAATCCTACAGAAGAAACATTTCACCACACCACTGAAACAAATCTAAAACCATCACCTGAAAATAGAAATATGTCACTTTAACTGACAAAAACTTCATACATTCAAAACAAATTAGAATTTATGAAGAAAATATAAATTTTAAACACTGATGCCACAAGTATTTATGCCTACATTTCATATCCAGCTCCATGAGGAATAGGGAATAACCCTATTCATTTAAGCATTAGGAAGGAAAATGATCATTTGTTTGGATCAGGTTGCATCTTGGAAAGATCTCATTCAAAATCTCACCAATATCACTTTAAAAAAGAGAAGTGGTATTTAAAATTTTTATTCTGAATTTAGAGCTTTAGTACATACAGGAAAACTGCACTCTGAGAATTTCATAACAATGACTACTTGAACAAGAAGTTCTCCTCCTCTTCTTGTATCTATTTCTTTTGAGATTGAAGGAATGCAACATTTGTTTCCCCAGTGCTTTTTTCTACAAATTCAGAAATTAAGAGTCCAAAATTTCTGCATAAAAGCTGTAAATGATGGATGACAAAAACGAAATAAAAATAAGAGAAGTAAGTAGTAAATTAGGACGGAGGCAATTCCAATTTAGAAACAGCATTTGGAACCTGCAGACACATGACCAAACACACACTAACAATGTATGGTATGTTTGAAAGAACATTTCTACTTTCATATACACTTTAACTTGGAAGCATTACCTTTGTCCAGTCTTGTAGCTTGTGCTAGCTTTTTCTGAGCTTTGCTTTTCAGTTCCTGGAGGGGAATTGCAGCCAGTGCTTTTTGCTGAATAGAAGGATTCTCATACGTCAATACAAGACCCTCAAAATTTGTTTGAAGTGTTTTCAAGATTTTTGTAGCCTGCAAAAGGATTTTCAATCACAAGACGATTTATGAATTTTCACCTTCAGGCAGAATAACCAAGCTCTCCTATTTTAGTTTAAGTCAGTCATAATTCTATGTTCTATTTATATTATATATTTATTTACAGGTGAAATGTTTATTTGCAAAGATATCAACAAGAACTGAAGACACCACCACCCAAACTGTAAAGCTAGTCTTGTTGTCTCTGAGCATTCTGAATGGTGTCTTGAGTGAAAAATCAATTAACTTAGGGAGAAAACTATTTTTAAAGACACCTCTAATGGGAAAGTCTTTGACTTCTCTTCCCCACCTAATCTCCCCCACCTTTCTTTTGGACCATTTACTCAAAATCCACAAAAAGACATGCAATCACTTTCATTTTCTGGACACTGCTACACTGGTTTGTAGAACTATATTATTGACAAATTCTGCTTATTATTTCTTATTCATGAATGTTGCTTGTCTGTTTCTACTTCCTTCTTTTATAGATCAGCTCTGGTGGAGGTTTATATAGACAGCCCAGTAACCAGCCACTGAACCACGCAGTCTGTTTCAGTAGCAACTGGATATAAGAATAAGGTTTCCTTCAGTCAGTTATCATAAGTGTCATCTAGAGGCACATTGCACACTATAAGGTACACACAGATATCAAAACTAACAGCTGAGGTTAATAATAATGAAGCTGGTAGCTGTGCAAACCATTTGCTCCCATTTAAAAGGGAACAATACAGAACGTGAAATGGGATTTTGAAAGTAAAGTCTGGAATATTTTTGGGGGAAGCCTATGGCACTGCTAAATTACCTTTTCTCTATTGCTACATGATGTTTCAGCCTTTAGAAAAATGCTTTCCTAAGAGGCTTGCAGCAAATTTAGTATCATACATCCAGGTGCGAGAACTCTTCAGAAGAAAACTTTTAAAGGAGCATCAAATTACAAGTGACTGTTTTGATGCTATTACAGTACTTCTGGATCACTCCTTAATTTTTATAACTGCTAAAACAGAAGAGAGCTTGTTTTGCTTTTCCTGGAGCTCATCAGCTGGTTTAACATCATAAACTCCATTGTGTCCAGATTCATTTAATGCAAGTTGAAAGGAAGAAACAAGGGACATTAGAGACTGCCAAAGGCCTTAAAAACTTCATAATCCATCAGCTTCCTGAAAGGGTATGCAGGGATATTGCTCAGCACAACAGGAAGTCTCCCAAACTCTTTGACAACTCAGGTTTCTGATGCAAAACCATCAGTGTTGCAGTAGTGCTTAACCTGCTTTATAAAAGCCACTGTATGAAGTGTTATGCAAACATGTAATCATAGAAGCCAGGTGAACCTTGCTGCAGCTCTAAGTTTGGATACACCTTTCCTCCTGTAATCACTATGCTGTTCAGGACGGGACCAGAATCCACCCACCAGAATTAACAACTAGCCACAGCTCTCCTTCTCCTAAGTCTGAAGAATATTTTATGACAAGAAATGCAGAAGAAAACAATGAGGCAAATTCATGGCGGGTTAGGTTCCTGGAACTGTGTATTTATGAGTACTTCTCTGTTCTTTCAAGTAAGCTGATTTTCCCTGCATTTACCAGGCCTCCCATGAATGACAGGTGAAACACACAGGCAAAAAAATGTTTGCACTACAGACACAACTCTAAATCTCTCTGACATCTGTCAGCACTGCATACAACGATAATACCACTGTAACTGTGCAGCGTACTCACTGGAAAACAAACCTCCCACTGCTGTGCAAGCAAAATGGCCAAGTCACTGCCAGACTTCCTTCCAATCAATTCAGACTATAAAGACCAAATTCAATGGCTCAGAGACCTAACAGTATAGTTCCCTGTAGAGATCAGCTAAATACAGCATTCTAACAGAGTGCAAACACTGCATTACTAATGCCTCTAAACAGTAGTAAGCTTGGTCCCACCAACCAGGCATGGAAAATGAATAGTTTCAGAGAAATGGATCCACAACTCTGATGACTAGTGTATGCTGGGGCAGAATAACTAGAAATTGGAAGGATTAACCTGAGAATACATTGTGTCAACATTGTGCAACATCGCTCTCATTGCAGGTTCAACTTTTAAAGCTTTCATTACTAAGCAGTACAGCAGCAGCAAGTCACTCTACAGGTTTCATAATCACTTCCAACCACCACTGCAGAAGTGGCTGAAACAGTAAAAATCTAGAAGCAGGCCAAAAACCCAACCCAGAAACCTCCAAACAAAGTAAAACAAATCCAGTCAGCATATTTTAGAGGTAACTACTGCCATGCTAACATAATTAGACTAAATGTCTCAATACAACATGCCTACAACAGTGGCTTTCCCAAAGTGTGAGGATGGCTCATTCACTGCTCTGTATCCCCAAAAGCCATCACTTCAAATAATGCTTTGCCATTTCTCATTCACTGACTTGGGCAGGCATTGGGAAGAAACAGTATGTCATAGTTCATATCCAACAATATACTGACAATAATAACATAAAACATGCAAATTGTGTTTAAGGATGCATGGGAAGTAAGTAAGTAAGTAAGATTAATCCTTTTGGAAGGATTAATCTTACACCAACTTTGAGAATAGTGACACTGGTTCTAGGAGGAAAAACTCTTCAGAAAGTTAAACCAAAGCATCCTTAAAAGTTTCTATCAAGAGGCATAACTTAGTTTTTCAAAGTTGTATGAGGTGCTGAGTCTTCTCCCATCAGGCCAGTTAACATCAGATGAAAGGACTCTGCTCTGTCTTGATCAGAAACTTCACCTCAACTTCTTGGAGAAGGGAAACTTAGCCTAAACAACTATAAATTTGTCCTTGTCTGTCTAAATTTCTGTTTTTAATGACAGGCACATGTGAAAAAAGAAAGCCCTCCTCACAGGCTATACATAGAGATCATAATGCATGAACCAAGACACCAACAATTATAAGCACTATGGTTATGCTCCTTTTCTTCTGATGGCTCTCAAACACCAAATATAACCCTACTCTTAGCTACCCACTCTCCCCCTTGTTCTCAATCTTGCTGTTCCTTTTCAATACATATTAGCTTTTTTTCTTGACAACAGAATATTCATGGACATCTGCAACAAAATCTCTTGATAATATTCTGTTTATAGCACATTTTATGACTAAGCTGAATGTAAACTGAAGAAAACACAAAAAAACCTTCAGAAACCACAGGGGGAAAAATGTCTAGTCCAACCTTCTTAAAGCAGGATTAGCTATGTGGTCAGACCAAGCTGCTCTAGGCTTAACAGTGCGCTTATTTGGAGTCTACTCATTTTCTCTGAGCACTTAACTGTCCTAACAATTAAGTCTTCTTAAATCTTTATATGCAAGACTAACGAGCCTATGAAGTTTGCCGATTATAATTACCATTTCAAGAGATTGCACAGGTGATGTTTCTGGTTGCTGACGGGCAGGGGCAACAGGTCTCGAAGGCCGTTGTGCAGCTGTCTGAGTGCTGCTGACAGTTTCAGAGGATCCTGATCTGTGGATTTGGTTTGACTCATTCAGTCTGCTACTCCTCTCTCCAGCAATTAAGTCTCTGATTTTACGTAGCTGCTCAATTGAAGCTTCCTTAGGGAAAACCAGGTGAGTTTCTCCCTGAAATTTAGACAAGTGAATTCAGCAGTTAATGCAGGTCTAAGCTGGTCAATGATCTGCAGTTATAGCTGAAGAGCTCACTGGAAGTTAGCATCCTAAGGCTTGGCAGGATTCAGCTTCTTAGATTAGGTCTCTTACAATAGAGGCTTGAAGCCTCTCAGAGCTTCAGAAGCCTACCAGATAAAGAACCTAGAGTCAATCTAGAGAAAGAGGGCTCATAACAACATGTTTTGGTTAGCAACTTATTTTGTGGAGCCATTTGTGGGCTATGTAGTTATGGTTTGGAACAGAAAGCAGCAACAACAGAAATTAACAATTAATGCTCAGTTCTCACAGTACAGCAATTATACCCTAAGCAACAGAGGAAGACATCCAATGTTGAGGGAAGAAGCCCCTAGAACAGCATCTGCTGGATATTCTCATACATACTGGTATCTTTTATGTTTTAAGTTCTAAATTTTAAGTTCTCAGATAAGAAATATTACTCTTATTACAACTGGTACCTGGGTTGACTTTTGGGTTTTATTTTTGACTGCAACATAATTACTGGTGGCATAACAAGAAATCAGTGAAAAAAACAAATATCTGTGTTCTTAACATAAAAGAACAGGTTACTAAAACATGAATATCCTGAAGCATTCATCCTTAAACAGTTTCAGTTTCTACCACTGAAGCACTTCTGTTTATTAGGGTAATTTGTTTACCTACAGTTACTTGAGATCACATATCACTGCAGATGAGACTCGGTGTTAACCCTTAAAAAACCACAAAACTAAATGGAATGTATCAATCCATTATCAGAAGAAGCAGAAACAAAAGTAAGAACAATATTAGCCATGCAGTTGAAGAGAAGCTTGTAAGCTCCAGCTTTAACTGACACAAGACTGAGGCAACACACTCTCAAGAGACCTGACCTTAGCTACATCACTTTGGTTAAAATACACCATTAAAAGTCTCCTGAGCACCAGCATAAGAATAAATCCACAAACCGTTTCTCACTCTGCAGTCACCACTTCTTTTAGTACACTTTTTCTTTTAATTAAAAAATTACAGTAGTAACTTTACCCAAAGAGAAGGCAGAGGTCGCATGACAGCTGGACCTAAGTAACATAAGGTACATACCCATACAGTTTGTGGCATCTAACAGACAAATTAAAGCAAAGCAAGAGCTTTGCACCATTAAACAAGAGTTGGGTTTTTAGACAGCTTTCCAGTAATTATAAATACTGCTTCTGGTTTAACAAGCTTCGGCAGTTGAAGTTCCACCAAGACAGGGACCACCTCAGAACACAAAGCAATCTTTGATGTGCATCCTTCTGACTGCAACAGATTCAAGATTCACTCAATACTATTTTAGGATAACATTTCATAACTTTTAAAAATAGGTTTTGAAGGACTCACCCTCCTACTACTACTTGAACAGTCAGTCTATTGCCCTTCACTGCTGTCATGACAGCACCAGGACTTGTGCATCGGCACTGTGAACTGGCGGAAAAACATTTCTGGTTTTGTTTTGGAAGATTAAATTTTCATCAGATTAGCTCACCTTATCTAAATCACTACAGGGCCTTACTAATGGTAGGAACATGAAGAAGAGCAGGCCTTTTAAATTTTTTTTTTCTCTCTTTAAAATGGCAGTTTCAACACTCATTTATAACGTCTGATGTTCAACAAACAGCAGATTACTACAAAGAGAAGGGGTTTCCACCCTGCTTCCCACCACTTCCTTTGTGCCAGCATGGCTACGTATCCAGCCATTCAGCAAACCAACAGTGCCTGAGCAGCAAAAACAAATTCTTGTTATGCATTAGGTTAGCTCATCACTTTTCTGAAGCAGCCACATCTAAATTCTCTGCTGGTTCACTACAGATATTTGCAAAAAAGGATTGAAAGAAAATACCAAATGCCCTAAAATCTACTGCCTTGCAACTAGAAAAGCAGAAAAAAAAATCCAGTTTTAAATTTTACTATGTAAACAGATGAAGGTACCTGAAGTTACTACATTTTACTCACCTCTTGAAACCCCATCTCAAACAAACATTCAACAGCTCCTCTGACAGGCAACAACCTTGTGGAAAATGCAGGATTTCCAATCCGAATTAATCTGTATTTCTCCTCATAGGGATTCCTGAACAAATTGAAAGTTGTAATTATATCTGCAAATGAAGTAGACACTTAAAAGCTGGGTAACTGCACTATGAAAGATTTTTTTAAAGTTTAGTTTCATTTACATCACTTAGGCAAAACCTACATAAAACTTTGACTTTATAAATGTGTTTTTTGTACTTAGTTTTTATACTTTAGTTCTGAGTTACCAACTGGTGCTAAAGTTTAGCTTGCAACTTCTGCTCATGAATTCATGTTTTGCAGTCATACCCAACAGGGCTAAGTCTGTAGACTTAGAGACAACTTCACATCCCCTTATACCTGGTGCATTCTAATTGAAACCGTCAGATTAATGCTGGATGGCTTTGGTCCCACCACGGAAGCTGTGCTAAACTGCCCAGTACTTGAGTGGAACGACTGTGGTCTCTGTACTACCTCTCAGATCCCCTTTCAACTCCTTTAAAAACCTTTTCCTCTCGGCCTCTTTCTTTGAAAGAAGCCGGCCCGGGACTCCCCATTCTCCGCCACACAGCAGCTTTAACAAGTGGTTGACGAGGCAGAGACAGACAGGGAGGGGCAGCCCATACACTTCGAGCTACCTGAAGACATCAAGGTCAATCACACGTACTGCCGAGTATGGGCACCCTACAGAGCCACCTCGAAGAAATTCGGCTATAATTAACTCTTGGCACCAACCTTGCGAAGACAGACGCATAGGCAAGCAAAAAAATGGAATAAAAAAAATGAAATCAAAATGAAGTAAAAAATAAGTTTAAATCAAGTTAAATTACTTGCTGTGCATCCTCTTGTTTTTAGGTAGCTCAATACCCACCTAAGGTGGAAAATCAGGAATAAGGCATCATTTTGCGGTTAATGCACAAACTCCTGAACTTTGAAAACAAACCAACCACCAATAAATAAAGAAACAGAAATCCAGAACACTACACCTCTGTTAATGTAAGCAACACTCATTTTAAAATAACGACAAAACCACGCGAGACGCTTCTGAACTCCGGTATTACACAACAGAACCGAAGGCGCCGCGCTGAGCCGGGGAGCGGCCGGCGGGACTCTGCGGCACCGCCCGCGGACCGAGGGCGGCGACCCCGCTCACCGGAGGATGTTGTCAGCGTAAGTGAGGAGCAGCCGCGAGGCCTCCAGGAAGATCTCCCGCCTGTTCTGGCACAGCTCGCTCACGGCGGGGGAGCCCGGCGAGGACGAGAGCCCCAGGGCGGCCGCCATCACTGCCCGCCCGCCCGTCCGTCCGCCCCCGGCGCTGCGCCAAGCGCATGCGCAGTTCGAGCACCGAGGTGGCCGCCCTCAGCCGGGCAGCACCGCCCGCCGTTGGCGCATGCGCAGTAGGAGCGGTGGGGCCGGGCCCGCAGCCCCCGCGCTCACAGCCGCGCTTTCGGAGGGCCTTGAGGAGCCTCCCTTAAAGGGTTTGACCCTGAGCCCGCACCTCCCTGGGCAGCGGGACCTCCCGGCCACACCGGCTGTGTGTCCCAAAGCAGCTTCTTTTACCCGGTGTGCAAGGCGCCAATCCGCGCCCAGGGTCGAGATATTTGAATTATTTATAGATCTCCGCAGAAAGGGGTGCACAAGGCCAGCACGATGACTACTAAAATTTATCACTATTTATACATTCTAGCAAACAAAGGCATTCATGTTTGTTGGATACAAGTTACACAGTTCTCTTATTAATAAACATGCTATCTTCTATTGGTTAAAGGATTCTTTTAATTCTTGTGCTGATTAGGCTACATGCCCATTTTTAATGTCTAGTTGATGGTTGCAAATTCCCCCTGCCAGAATTACCTTTTATCCAGTCTGATAAAGAGCTGATCCCAGCACTGCTGCTGAGTTGGCTTTGCTAGTTTCTTCCTTATCTTTGCTAGTTTCTTCCTTACCTTGGGAGTTCTGCCAAATATCCTTGTGTCCAATAAATTCCTCATTCTTTCTGCCCACTGACAGTGGTACATCCTTCTTCCCAAGCTTTGTAAACCATCTCTTTGGGGTGTAATTTCACTGAAACACGTGAAGCCCTAAAAAAGCATTCTGCCAACAAACAATTTGTCTTTCTAACACCTGGACATGACTTAGAGCTTGATCACATCTCTTTTCTGGTCGACTGGGCTTGGAAGTACACAAAGATCAAAGAACATAATTTCTTAAGACAATGTTTACCTATTCCATATTTTTGCAACATCAAGAGCCCCTTGGCAGGCAGTAACGTCATTAAGGACATAAATCCGCTTTTTTCGTACTGCCCTGGTTTGACAGTACTGAGGGTGCCACGCCACCAGGTCACCAGGGCTGCCTGAGCAGGAATGCCACTGCAGTGACTCGCCCCCACCGCGACAGCTGCCCTGCACTACCTACAGTCCATCCCAGAGAGGCAAAAAAACCCTGGTCTTCTTCTAGATGTCTGGTTTGTGCTGCTACTGAAAGAACTGTGATGAAGAACCTTGGGCACAGAGGCCTGTGGAGATTCGCTTTATTAGGAATGCGGGTTTAAAGAGTTCCAAGCAAAAGAGGTCTTTAAAATTCAAGCTGCCTTTTGATTTTGTAGGTGATATTACACGATGGCTCTGCTGCCTGCTTCTGACAGGTCACTGCTCAGCTTCTATGACTTTTTAAGATAGCGGTACATATCCCTCACAAATGCTGAGATTTAACACTTCACTTTTGCTGAGATTACATTTATTATTCCTACTAGCATAGTTAAAGTGTTACTATTTCAGCCCTCAGGAACTGGTACCAAAGTAATAAAATTTTAATTTAAGATGATACCATATTCCTTGGTTGCTACTTCAGCTTTTAATTTCCTTTCCATGTGTTTCATGTAGACATGTGAGTCTCAGTGTTGGCTGCCTTAGGAAATACAAAGATTAATAAATTGCTATACATGTATGCATATAAATACATAATGCATCTCAGTATGGCATTTGTGAACAATGCTTTGGAAGTGCTTATAGGCAAGCAGTATGAAAAATTTAGTGCCAACTTCCAACAAATTGCTAACACATTAAATGCCCCAGGAATTTTATTTCTAAATTAAAAACAGCCTCTTAATTTTTAAAAAAGTACACATATGTTTATTTTTTTTCTTTATTAAATATTGCATTTATCTCCTTTCTGGCTTTTTCCCCCCCCTTTTTCCTATATTATGTACTTCATTACTGTGCTACAGTTCGTGTTTTTAGGTAGCTGTGTTTGCAGCTAATAGGCCTTATTGTGTGGGGGTAAATTAATTTCATTTTTCTTATTGCTGTGTACTGAAATTATATAAAGGTATCACCTAACAAGTTGTCACAATGTAACTACACCTAACAAGCAAACTTACAATGTAACTAATTCATGTCTCTGTTGATGAGACTTTGACAAACATTTTATGCTCTGCCATGGAAGTCTGTCCGGGATAAGGTCTTGTGTATTACTCTACCGGAGTGTTTGTTTTAAAACTTTTAGGTTTGTTTTTTGTGGGGTTTCTTTTGGGTTGTTTTTTTTTGTTTTTTTTTTGTTTTTTTTTTTTTTTTTTGTAACTCCTCCTTTCCGTGATTGAAACACGTGGCTTGGGAAGGAAATAATTTCATCGCCTTTTCCTGGTCTCTGGGCTATGCACACGCTCACGCTGCCCGCCCGCCCACAGCGGCGCCCGCGGGGCGGGGCCGGGCGGCAGGAAGCGCCGTGAGCCGCCCGTACCTGCGCACCTCCTTGTTTCCCCCCTCTCCTGTGGAGTGGTGCGGCCTCGCGCCGTCGGAACGGGAGAGCGAGGCAGAGCGAACCATCGCCGGGCGGGGGTACCCCTGAGGGCTGGCGGAGGGAGGCGGGGGTTTTAGCACGGGCGGGGCGGACACCGCCCCCAGCGGGGCGGGCCCGGCCGGCAATGGCGGCGCCGGGAGGTGTACTGGAGCCGGGGTTTGGCTCCTGGTTTGCACATCAAAAGTAGTCATTGCCCTTGAAACACCTGGAGGTGTTCGGTAGCGCTTGCTCCCGGGGGAAATTGTCCTGCTCCTGGTTTTCCCGTACAGCAGGTATCGGGCGTTGTTGGGTCGGACAGGACGGCTCGGCGCTGGCTGACGGCATTTCAGTAAAGGCTGCGTGAGGCTGCAGGACGAGCTGCCTTACAGAGCTCTGCAGTTATATTATTTGTGCATGTGTGTGTGTGTGTATATATATATATATATATATATATATATATAAACACACACACATACTGATAAAATGTGTTATCTTATACATTATTATACGCGTGTGTAATTATGTATAAGATAACGCATTTTATAATAAAAATAAAATACATCGTCTCATACATTGTATATGGTGTACAATATATATCATCTAGTGTATCTAATCTACAGAACATATGTAATGCTTTATACTCTATAAATATGCATATGACAACAGATGTATTTTTATAGTATATTATATATACTATATTATTTATATATGTAACTTGCTTTATATAATGCATAATATATTATGATATATATTTTTTTATACATGTATACCTCTTTTATAGAGTCTAGGCTAAGTGGCTTAAAAATCTGAAATGGCAAATTTGGGTCAGGATTAAAAAGAGGCTCCTTTAAAATATTTTTTTAATAACTAAATTTAATACTTGCATAGAATATGTATAAAATATAATATGTGATTGTTACTATTTTTATTCCCTATCCTGAGTGTTCTTGGCCAGGCTGGATGCTGGTCTCTGCTGCCTGGTCTAGTGAAAGGTGTCTGTGCCCATGGCAGGGATTGTTGGAATGGGATGATCTTTAAGATCCCTTCAAACCCAGCCTTTCCGTGGTTCCCAGACATTTTTTACTAACACTGCTGTGTACTTGTGCTGCCCCAGGTCTGGGTGTTTTAGCAGGAGGCACCAGCAGCCCCTTACGGTCTTCATACAGCTCTCCCCATTTTATCAAAGAGCTGGCGATGCCAAGTTGCTCTTTAGGCAAGGCAAAAAGCAGGCAACCTGTTGAAGCCTGTTTTGTAGGTGTAGGCAGAGCTGTACTGCAGCCTCTGCCCTGCTCCAGCTTATCAGATGTGTGCAATCAGACTGGCTCTCGACTACAGTACAGCACAGTACAGCACCATCACTGCTTGGCACAGTCCTCTGGTCCTTCCTCAAGTACTTGTTCTGCCATCACTTGCCATGCCTCTTGTGATGCAGGGTCTGGTGGTGTTGCCCTCAACAGAGGTGCTGCTGTGCTCCACATCTTGCTCCAGCTACTTGAGATACTGTCCCCTGACAGTGTAATAACCCAAGGCTGATAAAGCATAGGTGGAGGTGGAAAGAGAAGGAGTCTTGTCCTAGGTGTGTAATTACATTAGTACCAGAACCAGGACAAGTTTATTGACTCCTGTTTGAGGTTTATTGACTCCCGTTCTGCCAGACGTGAAGGTTGAGATGACAATATCCTCAACTTGGTGGACATACACTTTCCAGTGAACACACTTTCCCTTAGAAGAGTGAAGCTGGTAATGCTCATTGTTTCTGCCTCCAGCCAGCCGGTGCTTAAAGCTGTCAGGAAATTTTTGCAGCAAAACCAGAGAGTGCTTCACAGTCCACAGTGGTACAAAGTCATATTCATCAGCAGCTTAAGCTAGAGGAGCCCACTAGAGGCATTCCCAAAGTGAACATTTCTTTGCCGTTACCTGCTATAACTCATATTATTCCTCGTTACAGACACAGAAACTATATCCATTTCTTCAGGGTTGAAAACAGGCTGTCAAGTAAAAAGCAGGTTATTAATTTAATGTTCTTGGAATGTTTTCCACATTGTCTGCTTTATTGTTGTGTTTGTCTTTCCCCACCCCCTCCATCCCGCTCCATTTACAGGAATGTGCTTGATTATTGCCACCATGTTCTCACAGCGCTCACAGGATCTGTTAAAGATTGCAAATCTTCATCTCCGGAGTCTGAATTTAAATCTACATTTACAAAACCACAGAAGGGCTTTCAGCAAGTCATTGCCTGCATGTCGAAGGAAAGTAGTTGTTACAGGTATTGGCTTAGTGTCCCCTCTTGGTGTGGGGACTCAGTTTGTATGGAAGCACCTTCTGGAAGGAGGCAGTGGGATTATATCACTAGATGGGGAAGAATATGCGGACATCCCATGTAGAGTGGCTGCGTGTGTACCAAGGGGAAGCAAGGAGGGTGAGTTCAGTGAAGAAAGCTTTGTTTCAAAGTCAGAGATCAAATCCATGAGTTCTGCCACCGTGATGGCCATTGGTGCAGCAGAGCTTGCAATGAAGGACTCTGGCTGGTCTCCCCAGTCTGAACAGGACCGCTTAACGGCCGGTGTGGCAATTGGGATGGGAATGGTTCCACTGGAAGAAATTTCTGACACAGCTGCCTTATTTAAAACAAAGGGTTACAATAAGGTCAGCCCTTTTTTTGTCCCGAAGATTTTGGTCAATATGGCAGCAGGCCATATCAGCATTAAATACCAACTGAAAGGGCCGAATCACGCTGTGTCGACCGCTTGTACCACAGGTGCACATGCAGTTGGAGACTCTTTTAGATTCATTGCTGCTGGTGATGCTGATGTCATGTTGGCTGGAGGGACTGAAGCTTGCATTAGTCCTTTGTCTTTGGCTGGATTTGCGAGGGCCCGGGCCCTCAGCACAAGTTTTAACTCAAGCCCTAAAACAGCGTGTCGACCCTTTGATTCGCAGAGGGAGGGGTTTGTAATGGGAGAGGGTGCTGCTGTACTGGTCTTGGAAGAGTATGGACATGCTGTACAAAGAGGTGCTAGGATCTATGCTGAAGTTTTGGGTTATGGACTGTCCGGTGATGCTTGCCACATAACAGCACCTAATCCTGAGGGAGACGGTGCATTCAGGTAAGAACTCTGTTGATTTTAATAGCTACTTCATATGTTAATTGTAGTGGGTACATTTGTTTCTGTCTTTTATATTTTTCCCAGAGAAGGGAAAAATCAGTCTTGAATTAATATTACAAAAGCTTAAAAATCTGAAAAATGAAAGAGCTTCTGGTAACATTGTGCCCTGATTCTCTTTTTTTAGTAGGAGGGTGAAGGCCAGTTCTCAGTAGAATCAACTTTTTTCCACAGAGTTAGGAAAGCTTCCTCTGTGTGAAAACATTTTTCCTTTGGTGCATATAGCTGTTCATATAAATAAGTCTCAATGGAAACCTCTTTTTAAGATGTTTGTGGTGAGACAGAATCTTTTCAGGTTCTCCTTCACTCTTTTTCCAACTAGAAGATAGACCCCCCACCCCCCTGCAAAAGCATGTTGCAAGGAATCTCAGGTGATGAAAGCTGTCGAGCACTTAGAAGATCTAGTTTGTTAGAATATTCAGATGCAGCTAAGAGTGTTGGTGAAGGAGCATAGCAGAAATACACTTTAGTACTGTTTAGGGAGGTGGTAAAGTTTCATCAGTGTTTATCTCATCAAAACCAGTTCACAAGTAGATGATACTCATCTAATCATTATCATCGACCTAATTAAATTGTCAGCTGAATTACATGTGGAAGTTGGAGAGCTTCGTGTAGGCTGAGTACTATTGTTGGCATTGGAATCTTTAGTAAAGATTTGGTTTGCCTTATTCTGAATGTATGTGAATATTTAGTACCAAAATTCAATATATCACTGCACAAATAGATCAAACTTCTGCATGGTATTGTAAAGCTGTGTTTGCATCTTTATAAGGTTAACAGGTTTGTCTAGAACTGTAAATATACCATGTTTCCATCGATGCTCTTTGATTCATATTTAATTGTTCTGCAGACTTAGGTGTGAGATGAGTAATCAGGAGTGTCTTATCTCATATTTTCAGACTTGTTTACCCTTGAGATGATATGGCAATATATTATAATAGAATTTTTGTGTATTTTATGATTGCAGTAACATATAAATTAAATTCACAGTAGGAAGAGTTGAAAGTTAATCTGAGTATCTCCAAAATGTTGAGCATTTCCACCCTTGAGATAAGATAATGCATTTTAATACTGTCTTCAAGCCAGTAATTTGTTACTGCAGTGGTGTGGTATATGGATTAAATCTGGAATGTATGTGCTTATCTCACTTTCCTGAAGGAATTTTATTTGTCACATCAAAAAAATTCAGAGGAATATATTTTTTTCCGTCTTCTAATAACTGCTTCTGTTGGAGGCCAATACATATGTTGGAATAAACCAGCAGGAAAGGAGAGGCAAAGCCAGACTCAGAATTGTGGATATAAAGAGTGTCCTACACAAGTAATCTGGTATCTCCTTAAGTGAATAAGTTCATTGCAGATAATGTATTTAACTAAATTAATATATCTCATAGTTATCAGTAATCTCTTTTGCCTTAATATTGGCTCACTATCTAGTGACAGTGAGTGTCAGTGGCCTCCACCCTAAGCTGAATGCTTCTAAGGGTAGAAGGCTGTAGTGGAGAGATTTAAATTTGTCCAGGAGCCTGTACTGTCTGGTTTTGAGCTTCCTTTTATTTCCTTCATAAATTTCAAAAGAGTCAGTGGTCTTTTACTCCAAGGAGCTTTGTTGTTATGTGCAAGGAGAGATATCTGATTAATCTTCTTTGAGGGAAATCTATAAGAAATTGCAGTGTGGAGCTGTGTTGATCCTTCCACAGTTTTCATAAAAGCTATGTTTTAAAGAGGCAGTCACAGTGCACAAGTCATCAGGAGTCAAACGAAACACACCATGCCAGGGGTTGAAGAGTGTGGCTTCCAGTAAATTTCATTATAAAATGAAATACAGGGATTTGTGCTATCTGCTTGACATTTTCCAGTCTCTGGACAGCATGCAAAAGAAGCTTATGTGGAGGATGACTGCAGATGTTTTCATTTCCCAGTATTTTTGTTGGGGAGTGCATATCTAAATTTTTGTAATAATATCGGTAGTTATTTCTCAAATATTTTCAAATTTTACAGTGAAAAGGGTGTTTGGTACTTTAATGTAGTCTGTAGAGACTGATTTTCATATCTTCTTTTCTTCTTTGTATTTTTCCCAGCTGTAGAATTTTTAACAGCAAGTCTGATTTTATAGTGGGCCTCACTTTTATTGTCTTCCTCTGGTACCTAATGTAAATGTTAATGTGCTTAGTTAGATGAGTTTACCTCTTGTTATTTACATCTCTGCTAAAGCAGATTTTCACACTTGATAAACATTTTAAAACAACCTGTACCTTTTCTTTTGGTTTGTACATTTGACAGAAATACTTTGGGCAAATCAGCATTCTATTGTCTTTTTTTCCTTAGGTGCATGTCTGCAGCAATAAAGGATTCTGGGATCAAACCTGAAGATGTAACATATGTCAATGCACATGCAACTTCTACACCTCTAGGAGATGCTGCTGAGAATCAAGCAATCAAGAGACTTTTTAAAGATCACTCACGTAATATTGCAGTTTCCTCAACAAAAGGAGCAACAGGACATCTTTTGGGGGCTGCAGGAGCTATTGAAGCAGCTTTTACTGCACTGTCCTGCTACCATGGGATTTTGCCACCTACTCTAAACTTACAGAAAACAGAGGCAGAGTTTGATCTCAATTATGTTCCATTGACAGCTCAGGAGTGGAAGACTGACAAACGGCGTATAGCACTCACAAATTCATTTGGCTTTGGTGGCACTAATGCTACTTTGTGCCTTGCAAGTGTTTAACTTATGCTGTCAATGGTGGGAAAAAACTGCACCAATTATGATTTTCTGTACTGCTATCTCTTGTGTGTTCTGTAATATTTTCTCAGCTTTGAGAGTTGCTCATTTGATACATAAGAACTTTATTCACCCTGGCATTTACACCATTTAGAAAGAGGGAACTTCTTTTACTCATTTTAATAAAAATAAAAAAAGTTCCATTCTTTGTGTGATTAAGAAGTTTTTGTTGACTAGATCAGGTGACATGGTTAAACTATGTTAGAAAAGATTTTTCTATGCACGTGACAAAGAAATTGTTTGGAATCTTTTGTACAAAAGAGAGGCTGGCTAACAAGCTAGGATGCCACACCTGACAAATTAACTGCATGGTAATACAAGGTTTATGACTGAGCTCCCCTTTGTTACCTACTCCATATAGAATGCTGCCTTTTTCCTCGTGGTGAGTTGTCTCAAATATCATAATTCTTCCACAGAAGTGGTATTTAGGGGACAATAATATAGACAGACAGTAATAAGATTTCTGGCACTGGTTCACTTTCTTTTCATCTTTATTCATTTCCATTTGTTGTGTTTCCTTGTTGGCCATGAGCTAACATTGAAGGATGCATGCAGCATGGCCTGTACATCTTCCATGTGGCAGAGGGATAGAATTAGTAGGTCATGCATGATCTGTTGAGTTCTGAAATCTTGTACAAGCATAGTAAGGTAGATGTTCGAGTATGGCACTGAAGATTTAAAAAATAGTTGAACAGAAAGGAATAAGCATCTTGGGAAGTATCTGTTTTTTCTGCCAAAGTGGAAAAGTAGAACTAGCAAAATTTGTCAAACAATGCTTCTTTTAGGGGAAAAAAAACTGTCTTCAAGAAATAAATCCAAGAGAATAGGAACAATAAACTATACCTAAAGCTAACATATTGATGCAAAGCAAAATTAAAGGACTTGGTCTATTCCTTCTGGCACCAACCAAGCATCCTAGCCAAGTAGTGGCTTGATTGATAGCACATATGTGAGTGAATTTGATATTCCCCTTGGTGGGTTAGTTCATTAAAAGAATTTTCACCAGTGTTCTTTTTGAAATTGTCAGTCTTAGCCTTCGACCTGTGTAAGTGGAGGCAAAGTAACTCCACTTAAACTAGATTTAAAATAAGTGACATAAAAAGTAGCTGCACTTCTAAGTAAATTTCATTCTGGAATGAGCTTACTAAAGGGCTATCATGAGGCTGAGCTGTACCCTAAATTCTCATTATTTACACAAATGGTCTGAATGCTGATATTGAACAGCATAATTTTTGCATTTGCTGTCTTTACTGAATAGAAAGTTAAAGAGGCTGTTGTGGAAAATGATTGGAGAATCATGTGTTGGAGAATGATTAAGACTATTTCAGAAGCTGAGTTCATACAGAACAATGCAGCCCAGAACAGATTAATGAATAATAAGTGTGAAAGTAAAATGATATATTAGCAAAGGGAAAATGTGAAAGAATACAAGCAAGACAGAGTATGGGAATTTGCTGTCAGGGAAAATACCAACAAATCTCTTACCTTATGCTAATTAACAGTGGCACTACAATGAATGAGAATCTGGATTGCATGCAATATAAAAGGCAAAATATAAAATTCAACAATACCCTCTGCAAATTATATGCAAAAATAAATTGATTAAAAGAACTCGGACTCCAGGAGAGAGTGAGCAGTAGGGTGGTGAATGTGGAGGAAATCATCCAGCAAACTTCTTCTGGAGCTGGTGTTTGTTCAGGTAATTGTGATGCCGGGCGAAATAAGGGAAGACTAGATAGTTCTGCATTATTGTGGAGTGGAAATACAGTCTAACTAAACTTACCCAGTCTTGTTACAGAGCTGCAGACCTGTAATTAATACTGTGACAGAGATGCCTCCTTTTCCCTCTGGTAGCAGAGATCGTGGTCCCAGGAGTGTTGGGTGCGGGCTGCAGTGTGCCAGTGATGAAAAGATAGATGATACTGTCACAGAGAAAAAGAAAACAGAAACTGAAATGATTAAAAGATTTTTCTCTCTTTAGTCCACTGCAATTTAATCATCTGGTGCAGGTAACCTTTAAATCATGAAAGCTTTGTGACAATAGTTATTTTAGGTGTCTTGATTATGGATCATTTTAAGATGCCTAGATGCAGTAGTAGAGTACCCTGTAGGGAATCTGGATTTCAAAAAAAAACTTTATAATAGAGCCCAAGTTCAACCCTGACTATTTGCAATTTTTTTATATAGTTTTCATTTTTATGTACTTATTTTAAATTATCTCTTTTTATCGCATACCCCACTGAGCTGATCAAGGACTACTTACTGCTAGTTATACTTTATTATGGTAGCTACAAACATAAAAAGAAAATAGATCTGTGTTGCTAAACTATTAAGTGGGCAAATTGACCAATGTCTTAAAACAATGCTCTCCCTTTAAATGCTCTTTTCATCTTCCATAATTGAGAGAGGTAAGCATTCAGTGTGGATTAAAAAAGCTTTCTATTTAGATTTACAAGTCTGGAGTTACTCATCATCTCAGAAACAAAACTTGGAGATGCAGGTAGAGTGTTTATTTTTGAAGCCTACTTCTCAAGTGGTCCAACACTTGAGAAGAGTGTGAGTCAGAGGCTCCAGGCAGGATTGGAAAGTGGCTGAGGCTGAAGATTGCCTAGTCCAGCCCCACTGCTCCAAGCAGGGCAGCTAGAGCAGGTTGCTCAAGGCCATGTCCTGCTGGGTTTTGAGTATCTCCCAGGATGGAAACTCCACAATCTCTCTAGGCAACCTGTGCCAGTGCTTGGTCACTCTCACTGTAAGATTATGCAAAAAGAAATTGATTTAAAGAATTCAGACCCCAGGAGAGAGTGAGCAGGAGGGTGGTGAATGTGGAGGAAGTTGTGTAAGAAGTTTCTCACATTTCAATTTGTATTTAAATCTGTATTTAAATTTGTGCCCATTGCCTCTTGTCCTTTCAGAGGACATTACTGAGAAGAGTCTGGCTCCTTCTTCTTCCTTCCCCCATTTAATCATGTTAATAAGACCTCACTGGAACTTTGTCTCATCCAGGCCAAACTCCCTCATCCAGTCCCAGCTCCCTCATCCTCTCCTCCCACGTCAGATACCCCAGGTCGTTTATCTTCTTTGTGGCTCTTCACTGGATTTATTTCAGTATGAACACATTTCTCATGTACTGGGGAGCTCAGGACTGAACACAGCTCTATAGATATGTCTCTGATGAGTAGGGGGGAAGGATCATCTCTCTTGAGCTGCTGCTGCTTTTCCTGATGCCCATGATGATTTTGTTCTTCTTTACTACAAAGGCAGCTGGTCCATGAGGACCACTGGACTTGTTTTGTCAAGCTACTTTCCAGCTGGTTAAAATATTGTTTAGATTTGAATCAAGGATCTTAACTTAAGCTAATATTTTTTAAAATAAATGCATTTGAAACAAAAATTGGAATTATGGTAACTTACCTGAACTCATTTACTTAGAGGAACCTAAAACAAATATGTGTTATAAAAAATGTAAACAGCATGTGCTTGATGAAATCTTACAAAGATCAAGCTGCTGCTCAGGGTTAATTACTATCTGTTGCCAGAAACAGTTTTTTAAAAGTTATAAACCTAATTTCATTTCAGACTTCTGTAGCTTGTTCTGCAAGTGTAGAGAGCAAATATTCCTCAAATTAGTTTACTGCAGATCACTTTAGTTCAGTGTGAAGAAGTTTTTTACTTAGGTATACAGCATATTTTTGGCTAATGAATGAATTTATAATATAATGTCTTGCCAGTTCCTAAATTATTTCAAATTAAATCTAGTTAAAGTTTGAAAAAATCCCTGAGCAAAGCCTTATATTTTCAGTAAAAATGGGACTCATAGTTTACAAATATGATAATGAAAATCAACAATAATTATATATTGTATTTATTTCAAGGCATCTCTGGCATTCTTTTGAACAAAAAGCTAACTAACACAATCTTTAGATGCAAGTCAGCATGATTTCCTGCTTACCAGCTTTTTTCTAGCATGGACACTTTAATGATTTCTCAAGCCATGAGAGGGTCTGTAGTGAGAAATACGTACTACAAAACCATGGGTGTCTGAGGATCAACGTTGTCCTGTCACCCTTCCCAACATGCCTGAGAGCCAGGGCCATGGATAGGACATCCATACTGGGGGGCTGTGCCAAGTCCCTCGGTGCTGTCAGTGTTTGGGGTGGCATCTTTGTGGGACCACTCTTTTGTGACCAAAAGGGGAATGGGAAAACAGGTGGTACAAAAACATCCAGGGAGTTTGCTCCCAGTTCTCTGTGACCTAATTTGTCTTTCCTTTTGTGTTATTTATTTGTTTATTTATTTATTAAAGATGGGCTCCCATTTGTTTTCCAAAGCTAGCAACAGTAATGAAAAAGCTACAATGAAGGCAGTTTTATAACCTAAGCAAAATGTGCAATAGTTTCTGATTGGGCAGTAGACACTATTCCAAATTTTGTAACAATGATGGTTAATTTTAGCTTGGTAGAAAGCCAATTTCCTAGCTGCAGTTATTGAACTGTAAAGAAATATGCCAATATCAATTGCTTATAGCCAGTACCTTTGTGTAAGAAGCAAAATAATTTTAGTATGATAGCTAATAAACAGGTATATCAAACTGGTAGCATATAGGCTATTGCAGCCCAAGGTCTCCAGCAAAATATAATAGGAATGAAGTGAAATAAAATTGCAATAAGGATTGAAAAAAGACCCTATGCTCATGAAGGGCGGAAGAAATGCAAATGAGGAACTATAATTGAAAAAGAGATGAATATTTTTTAATATGTGTCTTGTAGTTCTCCTAGAGTGCCATAAAGCAGATCAGAGGCTAAATAGCTGGACGTCCGTGTGATAGTTAATATAATTTTGTAGTTTTTTTCTTTTTGTCATTATCAGGATTTTGGTGTTAAATGTTATTGCTCTAAGCAGCGGTCAGTTGTTTCATGCCTAATGGACTGTTTCCCGGAGTTCAGAATGCCATCAAGCAGTCTCTGTGCTGAAACAAGACATAAAATGTATTCTAGGAATTCATTTAAGAGTAAATTCTCATGATGTTTTGAGTTTGATGGAAGGGGGGGAAGGAAGGAAGGAAGGAAGGAAGGAAGGAAGGAAGGAAGGAAGGAAGGAAGGAAGGAAGGAAGGAAGGAAGGAAGGAAGGAAGGAAGGAAGGAAGGAAGGAAGGAAGGAAGGAAGGAAGGAAGGAAGGAAGGAAGGAAGGAAGGAAGGAAGGAAGGAAGGAAGGAAGGAAGGAAGGAAGGAAGGAAGGAAGGAAGGAAGGAAGGAAGGAAGGAAGGAAGGAAGGAAGGAAGGAAGGAAGGAGATGTATTGCTGACATTGAGCTTGATATGGAATATTTGTATACAATAAGTTCTGAAAGAATGTCAGAAAGCAATAATTCTATCTTCAATTTAATTATTTTTATGGGAGCATTATAATTTCTTATTCTTTCCTGAGGACCTTTTTTCTAAGAGTGTTGTCTCACCTAGGGAGGCTTACATGTAGCTTGGTATCATCTATCTATATTTATTGTGGATTTTTTGGGATCACCTAGGAATGCTCAGGGAATTTCTTAAAGCAGTGGTGGTAATACTCTTGGCTGTTGAGAAAATTGGATATCATTTGAATAGGGGAACTAGCAGGTTCAGCCACTCCCATAATTTTTTCTATTGGGACCAGACAAATTCTCCACACTTGGTGAGCATCCTAAAGACCTTGGATGTGTGCAGGGGGCCAGGGCAGTAAAACTGAGGTTGCATTTTGTTGGTCCTGATCTAACAGAACCCAATCTGCAACAAGCCCAGAGTGGATAAGGAGAAATTGAGAGATATAAATGGGATAAAGAGATAAAGAGCAATGCACCAAAAAGAGTCTCTGGAGCCACGCTTGTCCCAACACTGCCCTTTAGCCATCCATTCCTTTCACATTAAAAATTACTTAGATACATTAATTAACTCACCCCAATGATAGACTTGCCCCAGCTTTGTCTATTGGAACATCAATGGACAGAATGACTCCTCTTTTGTGTGGAAAGTAAAGGCCAGAGCTGTGCATAAGTGGGTAAAACTGAGTCTGATCTACATCCTGTCACCCAAGTCATCCTTTGGTTTAAAAAAGAATAGTCTTATGCATACCTTTAATTTAAGTGACAGATGGGGGATGTTACTGATTTTCACTCTTTGTATCAGAACATAAGGGAGTTGCCTCTGTTTCCCTTTTTGGAAAAGAAAGAAAAGCAACCTTTGTCATGGATGCAAGTCAGTTTTTGTCAGTGCATTTTTTCACATTAATGTAGGCAAATTACTCATTGCACAAGCCCTTCTTAGCAGACTATGTGGGCGTGGAATTTATAGAAATAGCTCTCGCTGAATGTCTTCAATAACACAGAGAGATGGATTCAGATGAATTTAGAATTAAAAAAAAAATAAAATAGCCAGAAGTTCTAAGAAAAGCAGATTCCTGAGACTGCTAATAAATTGTATAGGGAGTCTAGCAGAGCAATGAAGACAAGGAGTAGTAATTTCTCTGTTCAAATCTGTTTCAGAGACAGTCTCTTCGTAATTCAGCAATATAAGGTGGAAAGAGAGTAGAGGACACCTTTGTTCTGTTTTAGGTAGCTGAAATGTGTGTGGAAGAGAGTGTTCAGAATAACAATTGGTGAGGCCCTTGAAAATAATGGAACATGCTCCCCTAGAGGCAACTGCAATATCCAACAAGCTAGGTGAAGTAACCGCTGGATGCATTTGGGATTCTTGCCAATGTCATGCTTATAATAGGAGCGAATAATTTGGCCTTTATTCAATTAATTAGTCTTTGTTTCTCCTCTGACTGGCAATGATTGGTTGTGATGGTTGTGTTTTGAATGTGAGTGCCTTTCTACTGGGAAATGGACTGACAAAAAAGGTCTCACTCCCAAGGGTGAAATAATCATGCTTACTTAAAACCTTAGCTGTATTTACTATTTAGAGCCACAAATTTTACAGGGCTCCTACAAAGAGCTTGGACCTGGTTACCAGGTCACTGAGACATCCTCATTTCTGTACTGAATGATTTGTTTCTGGTCTGAAACAACACTGTCCTCTTTAGAAGCAGATTAAAAAGGTAGTATTGTGATTTGCACACTGTGAGCCAGGGTTTGCTGGCTGATAGCCAGGTTCATTTGCCAGCAGACTGGTCTGTCCTGGAATGTTACAGATTCCTGCACTGGGCCAAATTGTGCCTCATGATGGATGCTATAGGATCACTTAAGGAAGAGGTGTGCTGTAGAATATCTGAGAAAAATTTTAATATCTCTTCCACACAGCTCCAGTGGGTCTCCAGAACCAAAAATGCCTTGGTTAAAGGGTGTGCGCTCGATCCTCTGGCCATACTCAGTGTAACAAGCTCCACCATTAGTAAATGTCCATGAGGAAATGGACTCAGCAGGCTGTTTATGTCTGTGACACTTAAAGGCCAAAAGATTGCATCAGAACAGTGTGAATATTAAACATTTTAAACATTCATCAACTGTCAATCTTATGGGAAAAAAAATTGAATAGACCTTTGCTCCTTTGAAAAGCAACTACTTCTGCTCTGAGCACTACTGTTTGGGTGATGCTGGGGGACCAGTGCAGAGCCATCAGAAAACACAGAAGAGCATCTTGTGAAACCGGGTAAAACTGGTGAGCCTCCATCTACTGAGAGCAGTCACCCCTGCTCTCCAAACGTGCATCAAACTCACTTAGGCTTGGCTGGTCGGCCTCAGGGTGAGGCTAAGGCCATGCGAGGAGCAGTTTTGCAGGAAGACATCTTCTCTCCACCTCGGAAGCGGGACCCTTTTCCGCGGCACCATCCCGCGCTGGGGCCGGCCGAGCGGGGAAGCTGGTGGGCGGAGCGGGGTGAGCACACGGTGGCAGCAAAATCCCAGTTATCCCGGAGCTCGGGCCGCCGCGGCGGAGCCCGGTGCCCCTGGAGGCACGGAACGGCTTGGGATGGCAGGGACCGCTAAAGGTCACCCTGCCAGGTGCCTTGTAGAGAGCAGGGACACCGCCCACCCGGCCCGATTGCTGTCTTTGCTTTCCTTTTCAAATCGCCACCGAGCCGCTGCTCACACAGGAAAAGAGCAGGGCACAGAAGAAAGACTAAACACATCTCACCCGGCCTTTGTTTTTCCTTCATAAAGTTAATCTGAGTTCCTCTGTGTGAATTAAACTCGAGTTTGCACTGATTTACTGAATGGCACAGACTTTGAAGGGGTCAGCAGCTCTTTAAAGCCTTGATGTTACACTAGCAGGCGCTAGAAGCACAGGCTTCTAACATCGAAGAGGGGAAATGATTCCATGTTGTGCATACTGTGCAATTATTGAATTATCTGCGACATACTTTTATTGCTGAAAGGAAGGAATTATGAGATTAAAGAAAAATAAATTGTTTAAATATGCTGTAGTGCTTGGATGTCTCTGTTGATGCAGAGAGGGCAGGAGAGGTCCCTGTTGCTGTTGGCTCTAGCCCTGAAGGAACCAGAAAGTTTGAAAATAAAAGTGTGTTGGGGATAATTCAATAATATTGCTGTGACTCACTCTTCTTGTTTTGGACCTTCTTCATGAGTGTTTTAGAATTACTTATTTCCCATTATAAATTGCAAATTAATTGAGACAGCCTAAGAATCCCTCTACTTTACTAGAAATTGAATGTGATTCAGACATTGGTCCTGCTCTTGATCCTTTTCTCTTCTAGCTTCGTGTATTGACACCTCCATTCTGTGTGGAGTGGCCTACAGGACTGAAAGAAAGGAAGATTCTCCTGGGAACTGTTTCAAAATTCCTAAATTGCATTCATAAGCAAATGATAACGTTTATTGTGTAGTTCTTGTTCAGAGGAAATAGGAAAGGGAAGATTTTTAAAAACATAAAGACAGCGATTGCTCCTTCCTCATGCTTCTTTGTAATGAACCAGGTGAAATACAACATAAAAGTTTCAGGGATTTGGTTCCGAAGATACTTTAGGTGTTTGAGGTTGAATTCCAGAACTGGTTTGGCAGAGGGAGGTACTTACTTCCACGGTTTCTTTAGTGCAAATGCCCGGCCCAAGGGCTGAGGGCCTTGGGGCTCGGAGCTGCCTCAGAGGCGGCGCAGTGGGGCCTGCCCGCTCCTGCTGAGGGGAGAGGCTCTGGGAGGACTGACCCTGCCCAGGGGAGCTGCTTTTGGCTGAGGCCATAGTACAGGGCCAAATCCCTGCACTTGAGTCACAGCAACCCCAGGCAGCGCTACAGGCTTGGAGAAGAGTGGCTGGAAAACTGCCTGATGGAAAAGGACCTGGGGGGGCTGCTCCACAGCAGCTGAACATGAGCCAAAGCGTGCCCAGGTGGCCAAGCAGGCCCATGGCATCCTGGCCTGTATCAGCAGTGGTGTGGCCAGCAGGACCAGGGCAGTGATTGTCCCCCTGTACTGGGCACTGGTGAGGGCACACCTCAAATCCTGTGCTCAGTTCTGGGGCCCTCACTGCGAGAAAGACACTGAGGGGCTGGAGTGAGTCCAGAGAAGGGCGACAGAGCTGATGAAGGGTCTGGAGCACAAGTCCTGTGAGGAGTGTCTGAGGGAACTGGAGAAAAGGAGGCTCAGCGAAGATCTTATCGCTCTCTGTGACAGCGTGACAGGGGTTGTAGCAAGGTGGAGGTCAGCCTCTTCTCCCAGGTAATGAGTGAGAAATGGCCTCGAGTTGCCCCAGGGGAGGTTTAGATTGGATAGAAGAATTTTTTTTTTCATGGAAAGGGTTGTCAAGCATTGCAATAGGCTGCTCAGGGGAGTGTTAGAACCATCATTCCCAGAGGTATTTAAAATATATATGGATGTGGCACTTGAGGATACGTCTTAGTTGTGGATTTGGCAGTGCTGGATTAGCAGTTGGACTGGATGATCTTAGAGATCTTTTCCAAGATAAACTATTCCATGATTCTATGAATATCCCCAGGCTGACTCACAGTTATCTAAGACAGTGCTTTTTGAACAACCAGTGAACTCTAGGAATGATAGGGAGGTCAGTTTCAGAAGGCTTTCAGATCCTTTCCTGACTTAGTTGCTCAAAACCTTCCTACCCTAAATTGCAAAACTGCTACTGCAGGAATAAGGCTGTCAGTCTGCTCTAGAGCTCCAGTGCTCTAAGAAACCTGCCTGTTGCTGTAGGTGTGCTTGCACAGTGACTTGCATATCTCAGAGAAAAAAAAATCAGTCTGTTGAGAGAGCAAAGTGGGGTTTTTCTCCTTGATTTATGGAGCGTATAATCCAAACCAATCTCCTCTCAGCTAATGCAAGAGGCCATATATCTAGGACACAATGATGTCTTTTATTGACTCTAAACACTAACCAACCCTTTGCACATCTCTGCATATGCTTATGTGTGTGCCGGGACCCTGTGGGCACCTGTAGGCTGGAATTGCCCTGAGTGTTCTCAGCTGCGATCCCCACCCACACACTCTCTGCCCACTGCACAGGAGCCTAGGAGCACCGAGGCTCATTCTCTGTTCTATGAGTTGTCTGTGTGTCTGAATTGCAGGCCCCTGCTCTCCCTGATATGCTGTATGTACATCCTACATTGGTGGCAAATCCTAGTTTATTTCCGAACCTTTGGCTGAAGATCACCAGAAGGTTAATGGGTTCTGTTGCTGTTTATAAAAAATGGCAGATCTAATCATGGAGATCATCAAACTCTTGCTAAGAGGGAAATGACTTCAATGTACAGGTAAATCAGATCAATTACAATAATGCAGTAGTTTTATGTTGTTTGTAATTTTAAAATATCCTGATAAAATATGAAAAGAGCTGGTCTTAGAGCTATGTGTTAGTCTCTTTAGGTAAGCCACATCTAAGGAAAGTATTAGTGTGTCAGTTGTGTCAGTTTCTGCATTTTGTTAAAAATGTAACTTAGTTTGGGTTAGTGCCAAAGGACCCAGAAGGTCAGGACCACTGTGCTAGGTGCTGAACATGCATTCCTTTTCCCAAAATCTAAACAAATTGACCGATAATGGAGCCATTCAGAAGATGAGGTAGTGTTGGCCCTAATTGTGCTATTGGGTCTTTTCAAAGCCATTGATTCTCCAACTCAAACAAAATGTCAGTAGGATCCTCAAATTTTCTATAGTCTACCCTGACAGGTTAGAATGAAATTTAGAATACAAGCTACTCCTCACCAAGAGCACCTTAGGATATTTGATCCTTTGTTTTTTGCTGGTGCTTTGTCTCTAAAGTTATAGACAGCTTGGAAATATATGTTCTGCTGAGTCTCTGGGGTTAGTTACTCATCTGTAGGCTTTTCCATCATTTTGAAATATGCAGGGTATGGGTTAGGAAGTAAACAGAGAAATAAATTGTTCATTCCCAGCATTTGTTTGAGCAGAAACACGCTATCTATAACAGATGGAGGGTTCCAAGATTATTCTAGTGATAGATTCTCTTCTCTTTGCTTATAAGTAAGTAGTTAAATAAATTATTTGCTAGCTACACAAGTCAGGAATACTTATTTGATGAAGTAAACAGCATTAACTTGTCTGCTCTCACAAGAGGCCAGGGAAATAAAGGAAGTGAAGGAGATTTAGACCAAGGTGTGGAGAACTGAATAAAGTAATGATTAAATAGGCATTCTAATAGTAGAATATGGAAAACAATTAAATTCCTTTGAACTGCTTTTTGTTTATGATGTTGTCTTTGGTATATTTTTCTCTTAAAATGCTTCTGTGCTTTGTGATAGCTGGGTTGCTACTGAGAGAAAACATACCAGCAGGTACTGAAGAAAAACTTGTGTTTGTCACATTTCCACTATTTTGCTGCATATCTGTTGTTTTCGTAAACACTTGTTTCTTGAGGTTCAGAAGAGTTTTCATTTTCTTTTGGAAGGTGTGTTTTAACAAGCGACTTGTTGAAAGAGAAGTTTTATTGACTGACCCTTTTAAAAGGGGAGTCAGACACACAGAAGAACACCAGAAGCCAAATATCTTGGGCAAAGCGAAGGGAGTTAACAATATTAGCAGAGAATAAGTGGAAGGCTGAATTGTTCCAGGTCTTGAGAACTAGAACTGGAATACATTTCAAAAGACAAAGAGGGGATTATGTATGTATCTGTTCAGGAGGCTGCTGCCATCCTTATTCTTATGAAAAATAGGCAGTATGTTAATTACCTCTTAGAGATAAGCCACCTTCCTAGAGATGTCATATTAAGATTTAGCCACTCCCTGTCAGTGCCTTAGTGGGTATTCTACAGCTGAACTTTAGCTGTGTGGTCTATTTCAGGGCTTATCTACAGCCCTGTTATTTATGAGACAAAGTCACCATTTCACCAGCCATTTTTGAGCTTGGTCATAGTTGCATTTAGCAGCTGATTAGTTAAGCAAGGGCCTGATACACCTTGGCTTTTCTCCTTCCCCTGTAAAGCTGCGTCCCAAACAGGTAAGAGATATTCTTTGCTTGGGATCCAGCTCTGTCCATGGCTAGACCATGTTGGTGTGTTCTTGCAGAAATTGTTCTTGCTCAGAACTTCTTGTTCAGTAATATATGCTACTCATAGCAAGGATATGTGAAGGTTTTGAAGAATACATGAAGGTTTTGAATTTTATGAAGATTTCTAGGCTTTATGTCCAGCATACATGCTAGACATAAAGCCTGGAAACCTTCATAAAATTCTTAACAAACACCATAATTACAGGTGAGTTCTCCCTCAGTGCTTAGTACTTCCTTGGCACTATTTACAATATTTCGAATTGTCTCTTATTCTTCCACTTCTCTGGTTATTTTTTATCTTGATCCAATCACCAGATATGTTGCCATGGACTTAGTTCTTTCAGTTTTTCCTTTCAACCTTATCTCTCTTTTTGAGTAATTAACAATAACAACAATAAATAACGATCTCCACTTTTTTCCATGTGTTTTTTCATGTTTTTCAAAATACTTATATTTAATCTTTGGAGGAGTTTTCTGCTATAAGAATCCTGAACTTTTGTTTGAAAGTTTTCATATTCTGGTTTTTCTTTAAAAAAATTAATCTTGAGCATTTTATGTGGTGGTTGTGATATGTTTATTCCAAGCAGACTCAGGCTGTCCAAAAAGTCAGGTACTTGAATACTAATCTCAAACTGGTATCCTCTCAAGATCAGAGGGCCTAATAGCCTTGCATCAGTATCACACTGCACTGAAACATGGGGAATGGTTCAGAACACAGAAAGAATTTTCTATCTCCTACCTTTCCCAACCATGTCATGCTTTTTGATACCAATAAATGATTTGGCGTTGTCACTGGGGGCTCTTTTGTATTAATGCAGACTAAGGCTATCTTCCAGTGTGCTGTTTCTACTAAGTTGGGGATACCTGATAAAAAGTGAGAGTAAATGTCATGTACAGAAGGCTTTAGATATGCTGGTCTGACAGAGCAAAAGGAAACATGTATTTGTCTGAAGCTGAAAATCAGGAGGCTAAATTTTTAAGTACATGTTCCATGGGAAGGGGTTTGTGTGAAGCATAATATTTGGATGGGGGGCCTGAAATATTTCCATGTGAATTAAGAACACATCTGGGCTGCTAGTATTAAAGGCATTTTGATGGCTCAAGTTCAAGATGAAATGGGAACATGAACAATGACTTGAGAATTGGGCTATAGGTTAGGAATTATCTCATCCTCAGGGAATTATTCCAAAAAAGGTTTGGTGATAACAGCTAGGGGATAAAAAACCCAACCCTCAAACCAACAAAACCCCCAAATACTGGCAATGGTTCTTTAGCCATTCTCTTTTCTAATCTGTCAAGGTTTCTAGAAGTTTTCACTTGGAATATGCATTAGAAATGAAGACAAAAGAGAGAGAACTTCATCCAGCCTTATTTAATCTGCGTTCTTTGTAATGATTGATAATAAAAATTTTTAAAAATATTTATATAGTGTGGAGAGATGGAATGTAAGAAAATAGTGCAGAAGGTAGTCTCACACCTGAGCAGTTGCAGCTGTACTAATCACCAAAGATTAGGAACAGGCCTGCCCTTAATAGGCCATAGCTCTGTCCGATAAGAAGAAGAGTGCTACAAAAGAGTGGGTTAGCTAGCTGAGAAGAAAGTTGGGGTTGTTGGCTGTGCTGTGAAGAGAGATGGATTTGTTGGCTGTGAAGGAGTCAGTGCTGTAAGGATCTGCCCATGAGAAATCACCAAGAAAGCATGGAACTTTTGTAATAAGATGGCAACAATATAGGATCAAGCTGCTATTTAACTTTCTGAAAAGACATAGATATATCTACCAGTGCTGTATTTTCTTGTGTTCAGGCTCAGACCAAAAGTAAAAATGTGAATTACAAGAAAGGTTTTTCAGTGTTCAAAATCAAACAGAAAAAGAGGTCTGTTTCTTATGTGTAGTGGTGGGGGAAAAAAAGAGATGGAATACAGAAGGGCATTGTAGAAATAAGCTGTCCAGTTTGTAATTTTGGAGGAAAAAGCAGGGTTCAGAGTTCCTCAGAAGTGTTTTAGAACAGGGGGCCCCCAGAACTAGGACTGAAGTGATGGCTTAATGGAATTAAAAAGCAAGTCTGTCTTTTCTTGTTTTCCTGTTTTTAATGTCAGCAGTGCTTTGTACCATTCACATTGCTCACGTGAATGAAATGTACGAATGTTCATGAAATGATTGCAAGAAGGTATAGCTTTACTAAAGGGAATCATCAGTGCTTTTTATTCTGTTTGGTAAAGCCCAAAATGCATTGAAACCCTCCTCTTTATTCTGCATGTGTATTAGCTTCCCTTGAACTTCAGATATTCTTAGCTGCATTACATGCATGAGAATGAATCTGCATATTATGCAACAGGTTTAAATTTAGCATGGCATGTTAGGAGGCACAAATTTCCCACAGACCCATGCAGCTTTGGATCTGCCAAATTGACACTAATAGCTGCCAATTATTCCACAAAGAGAAGCTGCTTGTTCAAAAAGAAAAAAATAAAGGGCAAAATTTGGAGCGAGATCCTAGACCTACTGATATCAGTGGGAGTTTTGCTGCTGGGGATTTTAAAAGCTGATGCTACTCTTCTATCAATTTTTAACAGACAATTAAATAGAGACGATATTTGTCTACCAAGATTTAATGTCAAATGCTTAATGTTACGCTTTTTCTGTGTGCCGTAGATGAAGTATTTTCTACCTTTAACAGGCTTACCTGAAAAAATAAAGCAAAATCTGTTTTATATTAAATGTGTTCACTTTCCATAATTTAAAAAGAAAAAAGGAGAGAAAGAACAGAGAAAATCAATATAAGGCCACAGAAGCTCAAAAGCTAGGATTATAAAAATGACAGAGAATCAGATGAATCGTTACCCCTATCTCCAATAGTGCCTAGTCCCTTCTTATTTTTTTTAAATGGATTTTATTTGATTTTTCAAACTGTGCATAAAATCCTGGTAAAGTTCTCACTGCATTCAAATGTGTCAGCATTTCCATACTGGGATTTGTGATATTGCACTTGGTGTGTTATGCACTAACTGGAAACACTAGATTAATTAAAAGCAGCAAGTATACACTAATACTGGGGAAAGATTGTAAATCTGAGTGCCTGGCATTTGGTTTCTACAAAACTGAAATAATCAATACGAAAATGTTGGGAGGCTGAAATGTTGATTTTTTTGCTGAGAAAATATTTTGAACCCATTTGCAAATCTGTCTGCCTGAAATGCTGTGGTACACTGTGAAAAGGCACATCCATCCCCCTCAGAGTGTTCTGGCCTCCCTGTGCAAAATAAGGCTGAGCTTTGACCCGTGTTTACGTGTTCTGTGTATCATGGAAGTGTCATGACTGAAGCAGTGAAAGATCCATAATTAGCTCCTTACCCCTGGAGGCTTTGCATAAAATGGAAGCCTTTTGGGCTTGAGCTCCAACATGTTTTGACACCCTGAGGTTTGAAAGGAGGGAGAGGACAACTTCACATTAAGTAGAAGTTGTAGGTACTGCAGCATCTGCCCTGAGATGGAAATATTGTTTATGGGTAAGAGTTTCCTACTGGAAGAGACATTCCAATTTCTGATCACATGAGTATTTTATCATATTTTCAAGAAAAATAATTTTTCTTTGGATTAAAACTATGACAATGTCTGCCCTAGAGACATTAATTCAGATTGTTTCATTCCCATATGAATGAAACAATATTTCTGGTTAGGTTTTACATAAGCCAAACGAATGCAATGTTGGATTACTCCTTTGGTATCTTTTGGGGCTAAGCATTGGTGAAAGAACTACAGAAATCTGTTTGCTTATCCTTTCTCATTCGTATTCTGATTGCTTATAAACATTGCAATGGGCTTTAGGTCTCTCTGGCTCAACAGATGCTGCTTTGACCTTGTTGCACGAGCTCCATCCTGCTCTGTCTTCTCTTGCCTGGCAATGCCTTGCCACACTTAGCTCCAAACTTACTAGCCAGCTCTGTGCCTTTGAGATTTTCCTTCTGGTTCACAAGTAAGCATGGAAAAAATATATTTGATGAAACATTCCACATGATCCCAAGCTGATTGGATGCTTGTGGATTCTGTTACATGTCCAGCCTTGATGGAATTTTTAAAATTTTGAGCTATGAGTCTTATGGTCATTTTGCTGGTTGTTTTTTCTCATTCTTCTGGCTTCTGTTAAATTGAAATGAGAAGATTTCCTGCATATCTCTAAAGAAAATGTAAATTTCAGTTCAGCTTCTCCACTGGTACATTAACTCACTTGATTTTGTACTGATATATTTTATAGGCTTTTAAAGAGCTAGGTGGAGATTTTTAAGGCTCTGGGAGAAGAACATGCTTTTTTATTAAACCTGGATACTTCCAAGGATTTCTAACAACTTTGGGTATATTTTTTTGGGTGGAGGTGAATGGTGGAGGGGAAAAATGTTATTTATTTTTCATTTCTCTGGAAGATTTGGTGCTTGTGACACTGCACTAAGATTTGGAGATGCAGTTTATCTCCCAGCTCTCAAGTGGAATTAATGTTTTGCTTCTCCAAAAGTCTGCTTTGAATCAGCACAGAAACGAGACTGGATTTTCTCAGACTATGGCCCTCACCTTTAGTGTGCTTGAAAAACTCCTCATCCTAATCCAGACAAGCCTGCTATGTATGCATTTTGAGGTTTAACCTGAAAGCAGACTTATGCTTGTCCTTTAAAAATTCTTTCAGAGTTTTGGTTTTGATTTGAACAAAACAGAAATAAGTCTCTAATTTTTGAAAGGTGTTGCAAGAGGAACTGGCTTTTCCTCATGTTCCTGCTTTCATGCAGGATGTAAAGATGAGCTATTAGCCTTGAACAGCAGTATTACACACATCAGAAAGTTCAGTAGACAGGTGGGAAGTGTATTTGACAGTGGTCTCATTAACACAGAATTAAATCCATTGGTTGCTGTCTGATGGGTAAATTTTGCTGTGCATGTGCATTAGTTTTGCTTTCAGGGAAAGGTTAGTTAATCTCTGGAGTATATCCTAGAAACACAGTGCATGCCTGTGTGAAACTTAAATAACCAGTGATTGAAAATTTTTGGTTCATGAGCAGTGATTGGAAAATGTACTGCCTCTGTCAATTTGTTTCTATTTTCAGAAAGCTGTGAAATATCAGACTTGTAGATCCCATCAGCTTTATCAACTTCATGCTGTGCTTTTTGGTTTTATTTCTATTAGGATTTGGAAAGTCTTGTGAGTCACTGGAGTTAGAGATTAAGGATCTAGTTTTCAGACAGTGGGGGTCTGACTGCATTTTAATGCTCATTTCACTTGAGGTCGATGCTGTTTTCACAAGTGTGGCAGTTTCCAGTTAGAGAAGCTCCAAACAAAAAATTTTGATTATATAGGAACTGGAGCATCTCCGTGCCCTAATCTCAGCCTTTTAAGCATCTACTTGTTCTTTAGATAGCTGGTGACTAGCTTGCAGTCACATTCCAAGCTCCAGGGGAAGGGTGATGGCAGAGGTTTAAGCACTCCCTCCTTTTCTGAGCAACAGATCAGGTTTGTGCTTCAGACAAGCTCCTTTTCTCCTGAATATCCCCATTTGCCTCTGAGTGGGCAGGCAGGCACATAAAGCAGGGGTAGTGTGTGAAATGCCAGCAGCTGTGTATGAGTCTGCTCCCTGGAGCAGCACCACTTGTGCCACGTCAGGGTGATTCAGATGCTCCTGAAAATGATTGATTTCTCTGTATTACAAAGCAATCATACTTTCTCAGAAGGGTGATAGAGATGTCTACTTTGTTCCAGAGTTTTGCCTCAATTATTTCTTTGTAGTTAGGAGCAGACATTGTATAGTATAACCCTACCTGGCTTACCATTTTTCCTGGCCAAACTGCTGACTGAAAATCTACTTTGATTCTGTTACAATATGGAATGACTTTTTTTAAAGTTTTCCTTGGCAAACTGAAATATCTGAGGGTGGATGAGTCATCTTATTTGCCTGAGAAGCATGTTTTATTGTAGGAAACTAACACTCCTTTCTTAAGGAAAATACGGACATTTGGAAAGTTAAAGAGTAATTCTGCTTTTCTTAGAGCAGAGCCTTTAATGAACTTGAGTCTTTACTATGCGGAAATAATCCCATCCCATCTTATGGGGTCTGTTTAAGTTTGGAATAATCAAATGAACATTCTTGGAGCAAAAGCAAGAATAACTACTGCTTCTGTGTAGCAGAGCCTATGGTGAGGAACTATCAGGTACTGGATTTTCCTCATGCAATTCTTAGCATGATGGAATTTGGTGACTAGAATATGAAAACCTTTTAGTGTAGCGTGGAAGATGGTGGAAAGAAAATTAAATATGCATGTAGTGAGATGCTCTTCTGTCATACTGAACACAAGGAAATCAGAACTGGTGAAGCACACAAACAGTATGAAAGAGTGGTTTCATGTACTTTATGTATTTCAAATTAATTAGTATGCAAATGTATTTGCTCTCTGTATAGGAAAACCCACTCTAGGGTCTGCAAAACTGGTCTCTAAAAATGAAAATATTTTCAGTATTAAACTATGCATTAGAAGTGCCCTTTGCACACACATCATAAAACCCTTGCAATTACAAGGTTATTCACTGAGTTTATTTTGTAATTTTAATCTTTTAATATGTGGACTATATGGTGCTTATTTAGGACAGATTAATTTCATCTCAGTTTAGCTGCTTACCAATTAGGCACGTAGCTTAAACCTGATGCCTAGCTGTTGTCTTGAGTGAAAGGGGAAATAGAAGGAGCTCTGGATCGTTATTCTTCCTGCTCATCTCAGAAGACTGAGACATAAACTTTAAGGAATTTAGGGATTTTAGAAGAGCTGAAGTTTTAGTTAGAGATAAGCTTTATTAGAGTTTATCAAAATAAATGGGTAAGCCTTGATGAAGTTAAGAGTTAGTAGTTAACTAATAATTGATTGCTTGTCAACATAATGTTTGGTTAGCTGGGTTTATAATGAAGAATACAGAAACTGATAAATAGCTCCGAGGAACATAAGACAGTTGTAGGCCTCCTCTGTTCTGAAACCAGTTGGAAATGGAGAATGAGAGTTCTACCAAGGGTTCATTTGTCATATTTGCATTGAAAAGGTAGAAAGGTCAGAACAAGAAAGACTTCATTTACTTCCTCATTTTGAGACCCCCTCCCCATGAAAGGGACCACCGACCCATTTTGAGGAACAAACTACCCATGCTTAATAGCTTTTGAACTAATTACCATATGAAGCAGGGAATGGGATGTACCAAAGTTATGAATATGCATTTGTATTTTGGGTATTCAATACCTGTATAGATAAAAGAACCCTGTAATCACCTGTAAATGGTGGTGTGTATTTGGGAGCTATCCCCCACCTGCCCAGCATGGCAATAAACAAACACTTTCTAACTTTAAACTGTTAGAGAGTCTTTGTCTGTCACAGCTGGATATTGGTACTAGATCAATATCCCTATTTTTAATAAATCAAGACTATCTTGGGGTCATTTGTGTTGCTGCTGGAGATCTCTTCAGCAAGAGCAGAGTCTACCTGACTACCTTAGAGTGGACTTTTTGTACTGCTAAATTTAGGTGGGATCCTGCCTTTAATGGGCAGCTGCTCAATGTTGTTTTACTGCCTCAGTGCTCAGTATGCAGTTCTTTACTGCCATGTTGGATAACATCCTGTTCAAACCCAGCTCTGAAGAAAGAAGTATTATTTCCTCTGACCTTTTCTACAACATTTGTCACTCTTTTATCTGTGTGTTTCACAAACATTATTCTTATAGCCACATTGAGACATACTGCAGTTCTATAACCCTCATTTTATAAGGCAAACTTCAGTTTTGGCATTTCCTTGGGTTTTGAATATCTGACTTTGCCACTTCATTAGCATGCCTTAGTAACTTTTTTTTTAAATCAAAGCTAGCCATGACAATCTGGTGATAATGTAGAGTTGTGTCCTTCCAACTCCCTTTCAGAAGGTTTCTGATTGGCAGGGAAAACATCCTCAAACCTGCCCATTGTTGATAGTAGCCCTGAAAGAAATGCTTACAGTTTGGTGGTAGAGATCTAAGTCATGCCCAGGTCACTGGTGCCCCGAGAAAGGTGAGTAATTGAAAATTGTTTCTCACTTTCATCTGGGTTTTCTGTAGTAATCAAAACATTTCAGGGTAAAAGATATTATTTTAATATGCAAAAATTTTACTTCTGATAACAAAGTTGTGAGCCTACATTCAATGCTGAATTTTCCTAGCTTCTCATGGAGAAGTCCTGAAGCACAAGAGTAAAGGGAAGGACTTGGCTCCCAACCTACATTTTCCATGCTGATTTAGGATGAATTACTGTGTTGTGATTTTGGTCAGCCTGTGAGGGTCAAATTAAGTTTAATGAAATATTTTCAGTGTTCCAAAAGAATAAAATTGCAGCCAAGATTGGAATTTCTCTTCTATCTGTAAGAACTTGCAAATTCTGTCTTCTCAAAAGTTACCTACTTTACAGAGACTTAATATTCTGGTTTTTCCAGAACTCTCACAGGCATTTCTGAAATATGCTGGAAGGGGAGCATGGCACTTAGAAAGGATTTTCTTCATCATGATGATGTTCGGTTTAGGGGTCATTCTAGCTAACTGAAGGAAGTTAGAGCCACCTAAATGATTGCTTCTAGTAATGGATACAGGTAATAAGGGGATTAAATTATATTACTTTTCACCATGAGTAGCTTATCTGACTCACTTTCAGCTTCAAACAAGTGGAAAAGGTTTGGGGTTTTTTTTGTTTGGTTTTTTTTTTTTTTTGGGTTTTTTTTGTGTTTTCTTTTATTTTTATTTTTTAAATGAAAAATACTGCTATTTTCCTCCAAGAAGTTTTATATCTGGTCCAAAGCTTCTGGAAAACACTCCTGTTGAGGAATATAGAGGAGGATTTTATCCTGAGTGGTGGAAGCCATAAGCAATAGAAAAGAGAGGTTTTTAACAGGAAATACTGAGAAGATGTTTTGTCAATGCCTGCAAGTAGAACTGCTTGTTTGCTAAGAAATTTTTATAATGTTAAAAGGGAGCTTTTCAGTGCATACATAGCAAGGAAAAATTGTGTTCATGGTACCATTTCTGCAGAATTCTTACTTAAATTAAAAATAAACTTGAACTCATGAGCATATGAGATAGGAATTTTAGCACTGACTGCATGTTGGCTACCAAAATGAAATTATTGTTGCATTGGATTACAGTGAAATGTTCATATTAAAACTCTTGTTGAGGCCAGGGATTTGCTTTTGGGACTGATTGTAGGGCATATACTGAATAATTTTATTTAATATGCTATTCTACTTCTCGTTCTAAGCAAAAGAGAAAGTTTTGTTGGCAACTTTCCAAGTCTCCATGGCAAGAATATTCAGTTTATTTGATACATACTATTGTGACTTGACTTATGCTTTGCAATTCATAAATGAAGAATTTTCTTGCTTCCAACACATGAATGTGGAATATCTCAGACTGTTTGAAAAAAACAAGAGGTTACTGAAATAGCCCAGACAACTTTCCTTCTGTTCATTATTTTCTAATTTCAGTTTTCTATGTGTGATTTTAAATTCTCCCTCAAAGATCTGTAACTATGGCTTACAGGTTTCACTGGTCTTGTTCTAAATATCTTGTGTGATGTTTCCACACTTCCTGATGCTTAGAATTTTTTCTTGCACTTAAGTGTTCTTTAACATTATGAACTATCATTATTTGAGGTCCCATGAATTGCAAGGAAGTCTGAAAAACTGCATGGTAAAAAGATCCCTGCATTTCAATTCAAGTATCATTACTATCTTTATATTACTTGATGAGACGGATAAGATTCTTTCTAAAATCAGAAAGATTGATTTATTAACCTCTACAACCTTTAACTGTCAGGAAACAGATGAATTCTTATAAATGATACATAGGAACTCATTTTAAGAGTCATAAATCAGATATTTTCTTTTTAAATGCCCACTGGAAATTAATCTGCAGTGAGCATCATAATTCTTTATAAGCGTTGTTGTATGTGCCAGCACATGTGAAGACATTTGTCTTTACATCACCCCTAGAAAGCCTGTATTGCTGGTGGCCTAGCAGTTTTGAAATTGATTGATCTATTCTGCTGTTGCCTTTTTTATAACGAAAGGAATACCTAGCAAAGGCTGCAAAACTTTGTACTGTGAGGCTGTGTGAACCTGGCTGTGGGTTCCATCACTGAGGCATCAAAGGAAATCAGTTTTGCACCTACCTTTTATCTGAACTTAAAGTTTTGGTATGGATTGGTGAAGTTGCTTGCTTAACTTCTGTGTTCCTCTTTTGCTGCCATAATCCACACGACTCTTCCTTAGGTGACAGAAGAGGCTCTGAGTGAGACCAGATCAACACAATGCTCCTCATCCACTGGGATGCAGTAGAACATGTCCCTGCCTTTGAAAGGTGGAGTGAGGTTTACATTTTGTGAAATGGGATGATAAATTTAGTCAGAGAGAACATAGTTACAATGGACCAGAAACTGAAGGGCAAAACCAGTAATCCTTTGAAAAGATTACTGTATATTTAAAGATGAGGGACAAAGACCTTTATTTTACAGTCTCTCACAGGTCTGAGGAGAGTTTGTACACTAGTATATACACATTTTGGAGAAAAACCTGATCATTTTCACAACTCAAATTCACTCCATATAGTCATACTTTTAACTAGCATAATCACAGCTGATTTGTTGCCACATTTAATTTATGTTGTTAGTTGCTTGCATGCCTGGAAGACTTGAATAATTATCACAGGAAAAAATGAAAAAGTAAGCATTTTTTTCTTGTTATACAAAAAGACAAACATCTTTTTCATATGTAACAGTTTTACTTTTTTATTATCTACTCCATACCAGTTTTATGTGAAGTGAAAATCATGCATTAGATATGCAATAATTCAACTGCTTTAGTTTAATATGATTCTATCTCCATTTGAATACATAGTATTTGAAAATATCTGCTGAACTAGACTACAGCTTAGGAGTTGGGTTTTTGTGAGTAAAACACATAGACAATATTGGACTGTGGCTGTTAAAGTACTGAGAAAGAATGTAAGGAACTGCTGTTCAAGATATTTGTAGTTTCAGGTCAGTGATAATGGTTCCTTTGAAATAGTCAAGATAACAAGGGTGGATGAATTAGGCAAGATCTTACTTAAAGTTCAACTGTCTTGAACCTTAAGACACACTGTCTTCTGCTGTAACAACAGAGGAAAAATTTCTGCTGCTGTGTTTGGGAAAACACTCCCCCTTCTTCACTACCAGTTTAAATATTTCACTAAAGGACCTTAAATAGATATGTAGTAAATTTGGTGATGCAGATGACAGAAAAGGAATGTCAAATTCAGGTCTTGAGGATGATTGGTTTTTGGCTTATTTCAAACTCTTCAAAGGCATGCCTCAGTGGGTAATTGTGGAGAAAGTGATCTGAGAAAGTAGTGCACTTCCCCTTACCTTTGTAGATTCTGGTTCTCTTTGACATGAAACTGTTTAAACCTTTGGGATGGGTGAAACAAAATAATCTTATTCCATGTTTTGTGTGTAGCAACTAAGTGTTGGGATGACCAAAATGTTATTCTAACTGCCAGATTTTGGGCAAACAGAGTCCCACCAACAGTCTTTTTGTCTAAGATAGTGCTTACAACATGAATGAGGTCTAGAGCTTGAATACCAGGATTGCAGATTTCCTGTGCTTAGAGTATTATTGAATAGAGAGATAAAGCCAATTAAATCCTACTGAGTTGTACTGAGTTCCTAGGAATTTGGCCAGAAAGGTTACTCTGATGAAGTAAAAATATTTTTGATGGTTGTAAGCACTTGCCTGTGCAATATAGAAATATATATTTGTGAATCTTTCATTGAGGGATCTATGAGAATCAAGTTCAGTGGGAGTTTATGCTTCAGGACAATACCAGTCAAATTATTTCTAAATATATTTTAAATATTTTTTCTTCATATTAATTTGTTTATAGCACTATAGAGTTAGTGTCCTGGAAGGGTTTCACAGCATGGAAGTTTTTGGGATGAGCACATTTAACAGCCTGACACAATGGCTGCAATTGGCAATTGCATGCAAAGGATATTATGATCATTTAAAACACATGAGGGATTTAAATATCTTCTTTGATAACAAGGATTTCCTGATCAGCAAAGAGACTAATACTTTTTTTGAAAGATATTTTACTTGAGAAGAGCTGACTATGTTGTTAGAAATAAGTAAACATGGAATTATACACACTGATGATCCCCAGGTGCAAAGATGGACTAGTTATTGAAGAAAGAGTGGTGGATTATGGTATTAGAAGATAAACAGTCAGGCTAGAGGCATTATTGAAGAATAAAAGAACTTTGTGAGGAATATACAGCTCCAAGGAATTTTGGAAACATCAGGATTATTTGGAATTATTTTAGAAACAACTTTGAGAAAACAGAAGGGAGAGTGGTATGTAATTTTAATAGAAGACAACCTGTAGTTTCCTATACCAGATTTGGTGTTTAAAGCTGACAATAAGGAAAGAAGACTGGAGAATCTTGATATGCTGTCAGATATATTTAGACATGAATAATTGGTGGTTTTTTATTAAGTTTTTCCTGGTTTTAAAATAGTTATGTTGTTCTGTAGAAAGGAACTAAAACAAATGATGGTTATTTCAAGCCCCGACAGATAAAGCTTTAGCTTTGACTCAAGTTTGCCATACTACATATCCCTCCAAGACATGCCTTAGGACATTAAAATGAGTGATGTAGTCTGTCAGCTTCTACTTTATACTCTATTCAGATGTTACCATTTGCCTTTCACACTTCAGTATCTCCAACACTCAGGACGGGCATTATTATTCACCTGTGCCTATTACTGAGATACTTGCCTTTTTAACAAATAGGTAGTGTTTAACTACAGTCTGAAATGAGAACAGATGCAACATGGTGTGTGTTGATACTCATGGGCCATAGCTGGCCATCCTCACAGTGGGTGGAAAGGTATGTCCTGAAGGAAAGGTTGCTGTTGTTGAAATGCATATACTGGTGGGTAGAATGCTGAAGAACAGCTTATTTGCTGTACTCCATTCTGGTGAGCTCTCTCTAGAAAACGCAAGCATAAAATGATGTATATGGAGTGTCTTTCTTTTTAAGAATTTTGCATAAAGATGAGCACTTGTTATTAGGCAGCAATAGTAGCATGTTTTCTTGAACAGGTCCCTTACTCCCAAGGCTTTCTCACAGCATGGTATCTTTTTTTCTTGAAGCTCCCTATAGGCATGCTCTGGCCTGACACCACTCTAGTCAAAACCAGCTGTTCCTCTGATTTTTCTCACAGTTTTTTTCTGTAAGATGTGCTTCCCTCTCCCCACCTTGCTCCTTTGCAAGCTACTTTGGCCAGCGTTATAAAAGTCTCTCCTTTTTAATAATAATTTTGGAACAGTGGACATCAATCAACACAGTAGTTTGGATACTTAAATGTTTTAGACTTCAGAGCGCAATCCAGCATGCTCTTGTGACTGAACTTGCATGGCTTAAAAAGTTCCTACCTCTTGTTTTCTATCTGACACACTTCCTTGCCAAGCTATGGCACTGTAACAGACAGGTTGAGCTCAGGGACTGTGCTCAACTGACCGGTCTGTTGTACATTCTGTGTACAAGTATCGTAATACACAGCCCAGTGATGAATCTTTCTCACATATCAGTTGGTTTTTGCATCATTATCCTTGATGCATTACTGAGTATCACAACAGGGGTTTTAACCCAAAGACCACTAAATATTGTGGTTTAATCTTGTATGGATTCTCAAGTGAATTTCTGCATGAAAAAAAAATCCTGAAAATGTTTGGGGAAAACTGCATTGAATCAGTCTCTTCTTTTTGCTTTCCAGTTTTTCTTGTAATACTATTTAGAACTGTTTGCTATATTTCTATCTTTACAGTTGAGTAAAGGGCATTTCTTCTGTTTAGTAAAATTCCTTCAAAGCCATGGAGTACTCTCTGCTAACATTATTTTGCATTCTAATAATTTCAAGACTGCATTTGCTATATAACTTCTATTAAAAAAACCCCAACAAATCAATATTAGCCTACTCAAATGCAGTCACCTTTTCTTCATACAGATTAATTCAGACAACATTTTGTGTTTTAGTACACAGGTTGCTTTAATGTTACTGTTTGTTCATTTAGATGATTAGGATTTATGCAATATTGCAGAACTATGGCATCCTGTCTACTGAAGTTAGAGAAGTTTTATTACAACAGCACATCTTTGAATAAGAAACCTCTCAATTGTGTCTATCAATGCTCTCTCACTCATGGCTTGTAACCAGCAACAGTAAAATTTTATTTTATTGTAAGTTTTATGTATGCTCTTCTTACCTCTCAAATCATCACAGTAGTTCCAAAACTAACTAGCCAAACGTTCTGCTTAGTAAGGGGACACCATGTTAATGAGCAGTGATTAATATCCTGCTACAGGAATGGGGCCAAAATCTTTAATATCTAATAATTCTTGATCCTTCTGCTTTTTTACGCCCATAATCAGAGGGTTATTCAGCCTGATTTGTTTGGTGCTCAGATTAGATGCCAACAGACTCCTGACTCAACCTGCCTACAGTCCCTGATTATTGGCAGAGTGCATTCCTGCTGCCTACACATGCACCCTTAGAAGTGAGAGAGGCAAGAAATATATCTGTCAGAAATGCCCAATGAATTTTTAGAGGGCTATTCAGAAGCAGCTCTGACTGGTACAGCTTGGACTCCTTTCTTTTCCTCTTTCCCTCCCTTCCTCCCTCCTTGTCTTTACTCAGGGACATAATTCAAGAGCTGGAGCATGGCACCATTGGAGACAGTGCTGTATTCCCAAAGCTAAAAGGATTGCTGCCATTATATAAAAGTATTGCATAGCAACTTTCTTAAATCAGGTGGGGTATCGATTGCTTTTCTGAAGGGGCTAATTGAATCTGATAACTCAACAGAGAAAGCAATTTTTTTGAAACACTGCCTTAAGAACTGTATTATCTAAAAGACACATTAGATGAATGCAGCAACCAACATTTTTGTCAATAGCTCCAAGAATGAAGACTGTTCTTAAAAGCTGTTAAAATACAAACATTTTGCATCTCTGTTCCAAAAAAGGAGTATATCAGGTAAAATAATCTTTAAAAGCTTTCTTATTTGTCCTTAAATGTAACTTCCTTAATATGCCTTTCAAAAATAGCCTGTGCTTACTAACATTTACAGAAGGCTCACATGGAAATTCATGTAAAGTCAGGACTCCTGATTTAGCAATTGCACTTTATACCTGTGCTTAAAGCTAAGAATATTTCTGAATGCTCTACTGGATATGACCAGAAAAAGAATTGATGTAGGGTAGATGTAATATCTGATTTGAAAATATCCAAATGTCCAAACTCCTGAAGGAAGTTTGACCATCGTCAATGTATTCATAAAGCAAAAATTCTTGTTTTAGAAGTGCAAAGCTGATCACTGAATCTTCTGGGTAGGTTCTTGGGCTCTCCAGTAATCCAGGGCTAGGGGGTTTAGGAGATCAGGACATGTGGAAAACCTGTGTTTGTTAGTTTGAACAAACAACCGTTAGTTTGAAACATGAAGGAATATTAGCCCCTGGGAGTGACATTTGTTGACTTAGCAAAACCCCTTGAAACTGAAAGCCATTCTCACATTATTACAGCTCTTGAACAGAAGAGTCAATCATGCCATCATGTCAATGTCATACTATTGTTCTCATATATCTTCATAACATTATATGAAGATATACGAAAACATCAGTATTACATTGACGTGAAGAATGAACAGCTGGATGCTGTTGGCATTTGGATTGGTAAAAAACAAGGTGATCAGATGTCTCCAATTTTGCTTAACTCTTTTATGGATGCTGTAACTGTATAACGTGGATGAGGAAGGATGTAGGTTTCAATATTGCTTGAAAAATAAACAACTGTGATCTTTTCACACAACTTGCTTCTATTGAGTGAATCCTATGTAGGAATGCAGAAAAAATACTAAAAGTGGAGAGGGCTTCTGTGAGTTAATTGGCCTCAAGACATAAAAGGAGACAGAATTTACATTAGGACCACTAAAGACTCACATGATCAATTACTGTCCTACATGGGCAGTTAACAGCACCCCCTCAAAATGATTGAACCTGCTAACCCCTGTACCTGGACTAAGTACTGACCTGTAGACTGGAATATCAAACCCAGAACTAATGGAAAAGATAAAGGGATGGTTGCAGCAGGTTGGAAAGGCTCCATTTGAGACATTTTATTGTGGAGGAATGGCTACAGGGTAGAGGTCATGTAGACACTCTCTTGTTAGCTGACCAAGGACTGGGTAAGTACCAAACCCAGCTTATCTGAGTTTCTGCACCTGCAACAACATTGTGTCCTTGAGCATAGCTGTAGTACGATAACAGTAATGAGGATGAGACGTGAGAAACAGAAATGTAAGTTCTCAAGAATGAGGAAGAGCTGATATTGTAGTATAACCAACAGACTGCTTAGCTTACAGAATATGCATGAGTTTATTACTTGTTGTGTATAAATGTTAAATGTTTGGTGCTTATCAATAAATTGGGAGCTTGCTGATCCTTATATTGAGAGTCCAAGACTTCCCTCACCACGACATTTTATAAAGCTGACGTCCTGAAAGGATATACTATTCTGTGATTACATCTGGTTGTCTGCCAGGTAAAGCATAACCTATGTTCCTGGAAACCCCAGACTTGCAATTTGACCTGCTGTCAAGGAAAGGTTGCATCTATTGGAAAGCAGGTGCTAAGTCATAGCATAGCATGTGACATGGGTATTGAGGTACTACCAGACTGATCTCAGGACTGATCCCTAGTGTGGCCAGCTTTAAGATTGCACAGAATTATACTGTGTTTGAATGAGGCATAAAAAGCAGTTGTTGAGCAGGATGGTATAGAGAAAAAGCTTGAAAGATTGTGAATTGCAGCCGGAAGTGATAAAGGTTTCATCTTTCAAATATTTTCAAATTCCATCCATTTGAAACACAAAAGAAGTCATGGTTGTACCAGAGGAATTATGTTGGGAGGAACCTGACTTGGATGGGAGATAACCACTGCAAAGGTAATTTTTCTGAAATCCTGTAACTGGAAAAATCAATAATTCATAATTTGGACCCAGCTTGTATCCCATGGCTGTGAAATTTTCAGCTTTGAGAAGGATATCAGTAACAATTGGATTGAACAGTAGAGGAATTCTCCATAGAAAGCTCATTACAGAGGAACAGTTGAGAGCTAATGCCTACTCAGCCACAGTTTTTGATTAAGGATAGGCAACAGACTCAAATCATGTAGACACTGCCAGAATGAGAGCTGTGCCCATATTATTGCATACTGCCCTGTGGTACAAGATGCTAAGATTAAGAGACATAACCAACTATGTGACATCTAGGAGAATGAAGCTTATAAAAAGGGTAGTATTCCAGGAAGCAATGCTAAAAAATGAATGAAATGAACTGTGTAAACCAGATATGGTATTTGTTAAGGAAAATCAGGCCTTTGTAGTAGATATCATAGTTAGATATGAGATTAAATCAACCTATTTGGAAGACAGAATGGCAGAAAAAATAAAGAAATATCAACATCTTAAAGTTCAAGAACTGACCAAGGCCACCAGTATTAAATTTATAGTATTTCCTTTAGGAGCACATGGGAAGTGGTATGAAGGAAACAATTAATTATTAGATGGACTAGGACTCTCTACAGTTCCTGACAGGAAAAGGTTGTTCCTGTCCTCATGCGCTTTTTACTTCAACGGACATTGTGCACGTTTGCTAGTTGAACTTGGATTGGTCTAAGATCTTTATGAATTGTACATAAATTCATCTTAACGAATTATATATAAACTCATCCCTTTTCATCTATAGATTGAAGAGCATTGCCATTGTGTATGCTGCAAACCAATTATCTATTTTTTTAAAGTTACAATTAGGAGCGTGTTGACAATATGTAGAGACAACTGTGGACTTGGAATCATGATGTGTCACCCATCCTGCTAGAAAAAAACAATTACTGATCTTAGGTGAATGAGCTGTCTTAATGCAGAAAAGCAACATGTATAACTTTATAAATTTGGTAAATAGCTTGCAAGGAAGGCTTGTATCTGGCTTGGAAAATGACATTTTCACTGCTTCACACTCTTCATTCCAGCCATGCTCACAAAACACCTTTTGATAATGAGCCTGTTGGGGTCACTGTTATTTACTCTTTCCCTGCTACAGCAACAATGTGTTTCTGCACCTGGGAGCAAGGGATGCTCCCAGGTTCAACCTCTCCACCTGGGAGAACGAGGGATAGAGGTTTTCCTTCCTGTCCTCAGAAGGGACATTTTGGTGTGTCTGTTACTGCTGACTTTGTCAGCCCATTATGTTAAGCAGCAGAGTTTCTGCTCTGGTTTCAGTTAGTTTGAAGCCCTTGGTGAATAAGTTTTGTTCTCGCAGGCTGCTGTAAAACAATGTAATAAGCATATTTACAAAGGGATCCGTGGGGCTTTAGCTACACAGTGCCCATTAATTTCAGCAGAACAGTCAAGATCTTATTCTCTTACTGTACTACGTCTTGTTTAAGGTACATTTAGTGATATTGACTTTTATTAGACTTGTGTGTTACATGTTTGCTTTCTCTAACATCCTGTTATTTGTTTATGAAGGCATCACAGAGATAAAATTGCAATACGAGTTTGCTTAATGAGGTACTTCATGAGTATAAATTCATAACAGTCTTGAAGTACTAAATATTACTTTCTGATTGGTGAAATTTCTGTTTCAAAGGGAATCTCTCAGTGTCTGAGGTTTAGTCATAGAATCCTAGAACTATAGAATCTCCTGAACAGGAAGGCACCCACAAGGATCATCTAAGTCCAACTCCCAGCTCTGGTTCCTGCTGCTTCTTTGAAATTTGATTCTAAAACTACCAGCACAGGTTACTATTGTATGGCTATGGGACCTAAAACAAGATTTATTTGAGTCTTGTTATCTTTTACCAACAGTGCACAGGGAAGACTTTCAAGTACTTGACTGTTGTCTCATTTGCATCTTTAAGCTAGTTTTTCAGAGCAAGAAAAATAATAAAGAAATTATCCAGTGCTACAGAACATAGCCTCTGATTTAGTGGTTCTATTACCATTGTGATTCATGGCTAATTCATACAAATTAAATTAGGTTATATATTACTATTAGGAGATTAACATTTCATGAATTTAATAAATGTTTTCATGGCTACTCTGAAATCTAATTCCCTGGCCTAAAATGTCACTGATGTCTGCTTGTTTTAGGCAAACCAATCTAATTCAGTTTAGTAGTTCTGGGAGAATGTTAGCTGAGATTTGTTTTAAGTGGAGTCACTGCCCTTTTCTTCCATCCTCTGCCCCCCCCCCCCCCCCCCCCCCCCCCCGCTGGCCCGGTACATCTAAATTGCTATAATGTTAGAATGATGCAGGAAAAACACTCTGTTAGTTGACCACATGCAAGAGAGAATGACAAACTAGTTTACATCATCAGCATTGGAAATGTCAGGTTGTTAAGGATAAGCCTATCAGATACGTATGTATAAAAGTTAATTTATGGTATTATGCGTAGGCAGTGGTTGTATTCTATTAACTTGAAGATATGATCATTGTGCTGTTCTCCATGACATAATATGATTTTCTTAAAGGCCCTCAGCAGTGTTCATTGCAGCCTTGGCATGGGTAATATTAAAGTCTTTATTAAATTGTGGTAAATATAAACATATAATATTATTTCATCTCTAACTCGGATTCAGATTTACTCATGTTATGGATGAAACAAGGATGTCTTGCTGCATTTGGGTATAAACCTTGTTCTTTTTTCTTCCTGTACCAGCTTGTGAAGGATTCTGCAACATTTGTTCAATCTAAACTAAGACCCACACCCTACAGCCTCCCCCTGAATAATTTGTACAGTTAAATTTTATGGACTTCTGCCTCTGCCCAACTTTAGTTTGGTCATGGTACCCTGGAGCAACTGAAGCCATAGCCAAAGCCCAGAAATGCAGGGTTTATTTTTGTCCTCTGTTTTTGGTGCAGTTAAACCTTGTTTGTGGGTTAGTTGTGGGAATTTTTGTTTTTTATTTTTCTTTCTTTCCCCCCCTTCAACAGGGAGCAGTGAGAGCTAGGAGGATGGAGACAACCTCTTCTCAAGGCCCATGCTTTGCTGCCTGGAGTGCTTGTAGTGGGTCTGTGAGAGTGGGATGAATCCTGATCAGGTTGAAGAGAAAGACAGGGTGAAGCTGGGCTGGAACTGAATCTGGATCAATAATCTTCTTATTGGTGAGCTGTTACTTAAAAGAAGGCTAGATAAAATGTGGGATTTTACCTTAGAAAAATAGGTAAACCATTATTTGTCACATGAAATAAATGGCTTGAATACCAAATGCCAGGAAATAACTAACTGAGCTCTGAAGGGAAGCCAAAGCCCTGAAGAAAATTGGCTGTATTTAAACTGCTCATCATGGTCAAGCTTAAAGGCCTGGCCAAACCCCAATGTGCTTTACAACTATTAGCTATGGATGATGGTGCCAGGGCTCAGTGCAGCTCTTTTGCTTAGCTGTGCCGGAGGGAGGCTGTGTCAGTGCCTGAACTTACCCCACACTGCTATATCTTGGAGTTCCTTGCTTCTCCTTAGCCCCAAGATGAGAGATTGTCCCTCTGTGACTTGCTCCCCCATCTGGATTCCCTGGCAACAGTGGGGACTTGGGAGACAAAGCAGGATCAGGCCCTAAAACCTTGCCTGGGAGGTCATAAACCTGCATACATTTCTTTATGCTCTGTGTTTACAAATATGACCTCCTTGAGCCATTAAACAAGAGAGAGCACTTTCTTCATTTGAGAGGAAGACAATTACTTTGACAAGTACTTTCTGTGACAAGTACTTTGAGAAAGTAGTCTTGGTCTTTTAGGTAGTGTACATTTCCATTACCTGCAGTTTTTCATGCTTCCAGTGTACTTGTATTATTTCAGGAATCCCTTTCCAAGTGGATAGCAGTCTCTAAATGATATCTGATCTGCTCCGCACTTGCTCTCAAAATCCATTCCCTGAATCATCTTTATTACAGTGCCCAAAAGACATATATGATGCATTGTTAATTGACACCTGGGGATCACTTATCATTATTGATTTGCTTTTAAATTACTCTGACAAGATGAGGAACGATAAACCTGAGCATGTGACTCACTTTCATAATGGTATATTGTTGCTGTTATCCTCATTTCTATAAATTCATATTTGCAGTTTGCCTAAAATCACTGACTTGTTTTTGTTCTGAGACAACCCTCTGTCAGCAGGCAGTGCTTTCCTGTCTCGTTCAATGGCAAATGCAATATTCCCCTGATACTCCTTAGAGAAATGGAAAGAATCTATAAAAGAGAGTTCATATTCTTTCTGAGGTTTAGTTTGCAATACTTTGAACAGAACTGACAAAATGAAGCATCAGACTGTAGCTTTTTTTTTGACCTACAACCCTATTTGAAATGAAAACTTGTGTTCTAACATGGGAATGTTCCTGCTAAGCTGTCACAAGTTTTTGTGTTTATTTTTCTTTTTTTCATGGGCTAGACACTTTTTGATTGATTATTGATAAAAATGTCTCTAAAAAGAATTATGCTTTCCATATATTAGTGGGAGAATGTAACTTATAAGTATTTATTAATGTAATTTTGCCAATCCTGAATTGTATCCAAAAGTAATTTAGAAAATTCTAAAAGCTCTAAGGTTTCAGGCTTTGTGATTGGCAACATTACATGAATTTTAAAAATGGTCAGATAAATTTCTTTCCCTAGCTGAGTTGATGAACAGAACTTGATCATGGTGCATGCCTGTGTGCTGACTTGTTTGCCCTAAGGATCTTAATGGGAAGCTTTGCAAGTCTTAACAAAATTCAAGAAGAAAGGTAAGTTTGTGGCAAAAATCTCAAACAAGTCTTCCTAAAATCCTCTTGTGGACAATCTTGAAAAGAAGCAGCAAAAATACTAAGAGGAAACTGCAGCTTGTAACAAATCTTGGGGCCTCCCAGCTCTAATGGGTGCTTTGGTCCCTGATGCTGTCCCAGCGCTTAAACGTGAGAGGCCAGGAAACTCTGACCTCATGCATTTATGAATCCCTCATAGTCTTAAGCTATCCTAATCTCATTTTTATTGTAGAATGAGAGATATCCCAACTTTAACTTCAGGCCATCAGTGCATTTGAAAGCTTTGTGAGCTCCTGTAAAACACATATTGGTAAAAGAATAAAAAAGAAAAGTTTTGCAAATGGAAATAATTCTGAAAGCGGGCTTCAGACACCTGAACTTTTGGGCTCTATATTGGAACTTCTAGGAGCACACTGCGTAACCTGCACTTACCAAAAAGCAGCTTTCCCAGAAGGAAACTCAAATAGCCAGAGATTGTAGATTAGATAACTCTGCTTCACTGCTGTGTGAATGCACTTTAAATTACTCTGGCTTCAGCTGGAGATTCAATAAATTGATTGTTACTTTCTAGAATTTGCAAACAGATTATTTCTTGAAGAAATGTTGTTGATTTAATGTTTCTATAATTGACTCTTGATTCTTTACTGTAGTTAGACCCTTGATTTGATTTTAAATTTGGCAGCAACTTTTTTGTTTCTTAAGTTAGTAATAATTCAACTATGGCAACATTTTATTATTTTTATTGATTTTTTTGGTTGTAATTTATTGTCAATATTTTAATAACATTCATGGAAAGAGGTAAAATCAGCTTTTTTTCAGCAAGGAATGTGCATCTTAAATCCTCTAAGATTACATTCACTTTTTTAGTTCTTGATTCATAAGCCTCAGGATAATATAATTGCTAGGTTTATGTTGATTTTAATTTTGATATTTTGCCATATAGATGCATAAAGATTCAGGCATACTGTTTCAGCTAAGCTGGAGTGTATGGAAGGAAATATAACCACTACCTGGTAATGTGATTGTACAATAGGTTCATACAGGCCTTATTTGATAACAGCAAAAGCATTCCTTCTGCTTCTATTTTAGGATAGCTTTGATCTTATTAACTAATTTTCATCCATCCTTTTTATGTACTGTTAAATAAGGGGATAAGAGTAGCAGCTGCATCCCGGTGGTTGGAAGACTTGCATTCATGTATGTTCCCATTTAAGAAAAATAGTCTTGTGATGTTATTTTGCTTTTGGTGAGACAGGATGGGTTTATACTTATGGGCTTCTGTTTCAGAAACTGTCTGGAGGGGTACAAAGGTGCCACTGAGTAGGCTCATGAAGAGAAACTGATTTTTTTTTTTTTTTTGTGATATGCATAGAATAACTTAATACTCCTCAATTTTGTTCTAATGTTTTTGATAAGGAGAACAAAAGCTTAGGGAACCTCTGTGGGGAAGGGCCAGACTTCTTCTGTGCTTGGAGCAGAGCCTTTGTGTTTGTTCATGGGAGGGCTGAACATTGCAGGGAGAGATCTCAGCTCTCTGCAAGTAGGACTACTGGGTTTGGACGCTGCCTAAGTTTTGTGCCTTGTCATTAATTTTCTTAGCTGTTGTATCCCTGCTGGCCTCAGACTTGCTTTGCATAGATCAGATTGCAGGTATGGACAGACCAACAGTTTGGAAGGGGCTTGCTTAATTTTGTGCTTGCATTTTGGAGAGGCTTTTCCTCACAAGGTGGTGGATGTGACGCAGTGACCTAGCTTTCCTTGCACATCTCCTGGTTTTTAATGAGAATTTTAGATGGACAAAAATGGCATGGAAGAGCTCCCACATCTTCTCTTATTTGTCTTGTCTGTTTTAGGGGAATATCAATATCATAAAAATTGACACCATGAAGGGGTTCAAACTGCTTAGTGGTGTAGTTTTAACACAGAAGACCTGGACTATGGCCATAATCTAGCAGTATTTATTCTCTGTTTCTGTGTAAGTACTGCTAACATGGTTTCAGCTGCAGCACTGAAGAAATAGTTTTTGAGTATTAAATATCTCTTGCATGTCAAGATTTTGATATTGCTTTAATTCTCCCACCATCAGTAGTAGTCACTTGTTTCCATGACTCTTTTGGTCTGTTGCTCCACTCCATTGGCAGGATGTTAAAACTTACTCAAATGTGAGAAACAAATTGCACATTCCACTGATTTTAATAAAAATATACCTAATCTATTCCAGGAGAGAACATCCCCGGCTTCTTCTAGAAAGTACTCAGTTTCCTTTTATAATCCATTTGGAGTTCTTGTATGAATTAAATTAGATTGCTGTCTGTTTTTTGGAAAAAAAGTAAGTTTAATATTATTGACTATTTTAAGATTAAATACCTCTTCCAGCTGGCAAAGGATTTTATATTCTTGACCAGAAATTTTCAGAGAATCAACTGCAAAAGCTGGGAAAGAGAAAGCAAAATAATCTTTAAAAATCTGTTAATTATTTTTCTGGAGCATGTATAAGCCTACAGCTTACTCTGTCTCAGAGATTTAACAGTTTAGGATGCCTTATCATTAACCAACTGCAGGAGACTAATTTTTTTCTAAAACTGTGGAACCGTGGAAGAAAGATATGTCTGTATCCATGATTGATCTGCAGTGCTGTTCAGTTGTTATATGACTCTGCTAAATGTGTGCAGTTCAAGGCAGGGTTACTCCCTGATAAGAAAGAAATTCAAGCACCAGGGCTGTGTGAATATTTATGTTTGCGGTTTCTTTACACATTCTGCTTAAGATTGACTGTGGTTGAAAAAAAAAATGACATCTGCAATACCTGGTTTTTGCAATAGGTCATGTTTATAGATGTGCTAATTTCTTACTCCTCAAAACATTCTAACCTTTGCCATCCTCCTTTGGCAGCCTCTTACTCTCCTTTCTACAAAAATTAGCTCAGTGAATGTTTTATTGTCTACTTCTTTATTATTTACTGTATTTAAAGTAATACTCACAGAATTACTTATTGTCTTCTTTCAGCTGGCATTCAGTCTGTTGTTTCCAAGTGACTGCAAGTCAGTCACCTCTTCTAACTTCTTTCTTTACAATCAGGTCAGCATCTCAGTTTTCATCTGGTTTGAACTGGATCAGATAATGGTTGTTGGGGCTGAGAAACCCTGGATTTCTGGAAGGGAGTTTATGGCTGCTATTATGCCACCTCATAACTAGTCTTTAAACTTTTCTTTCTTGTACAATGTTTTGGCTGCTGATGGCATCTTTCTCCAACAGCTAAAATTACAGATGTACTGGTGTTAAGAGGTTTTGGAGGATTTTCCGCATGGTTGTTGCACACACAGGTTGTTTATCGTGCTTGGCAGTGTCTGTGCACTGGGTTTCACAGGATACTACTTCTGGTTGCCCTGTATCTGCAGGCTTCCATGGGCCTCACCTGACTGGGGCATCTCCTTCACGCCATAGCCACCACTCACCACTACTGCCTGTTTCCAGTCTGTTTTTCTCATTTCTGGGATCAGCCCCACTGTGCCTTGCTCAGGCCCAGGGCCCAGCAGGTCGTTTCTAACCCAGGTAATGTTAGGTCAGAGATGCCAGGCTGTGCACCCAGGATGAAGCAGCCCACCTGGGCCCTCCCCAGGCAGAGCCCAGGCATCCCAGATCAGGCATACAGCTCTATAAAAGCACTGTGCCAGGCCCTCAGATACTTTTTCCTCAGCCTCCTCTCAGCGATTATCTTCCCTAATGCGTCCATCATGATGTATTAAATTGGTTAATTAACTTATCCACTGAGCATGAACTCAGGCTCCAGCAGCTGGCAGCATTAGGCATTCTTTAGATACAGTGCAACTTTAAATGCTGTCTCTGATTATTTTCCTCTTACAGTAGCAGACTTCTAGTGCGTAGCCCTTGTTAGACCTTTGATGAACTATGCATATCTATTAGCCTACTATCTAGCTGCTTATCAGTCATATTCTCAAGTTCCCCACTGCTTCTGTGGCACTGAAAGTATAATTGGATGTAATATTTCTTCAGTGCTGCACCACATTAAATCTTCATGGCTAAGCAAAAATGGTTTAATCTCAAGAGTTTTTTCAGAATTTTTCTTACAACATGCTCTACATAGTCATTGATTCATTCAGTTAATTAACTAAATTAAATAGTTAATTAATTTTCAACTATAAGATATTACTAGGCATTTTTTAGGAACTGAGAACATTATATAGCTGTGAAGCAACTCAAAAAAAAATCTGCACACTTGCCTTTTCTGCTGCTGTGAGATGAAGACTGTGATAAAAGTAATTTTGTTACTCTGATACTTAAAATTGTACCTAAAAATCCCCCACTTGAAAGAATAAGAATTCAATATGTACATATATATCTGTACATGTACGCTGGGGTCTGTGCACAGTGTGTGTATATGTGTGTATATATATATATATATATATACACACACATGCCTGTATCTATGTATCTATATCTCCTATTGATCTTGAGAAAGGTTTTATCCACATGAAGTATTTTATTCTATAAAGTGAACACAGGCAGGAATATGTATCTGAGGTATTTTTCTGGAGAGGCATGTGTGGCCCTGTGGCACAAAGTGTTCTTAGCTCAGTGCTGGTCAGTCCTCCGTGCTGGCTGGGACTCCCTTGGCTGCACACTGCCTGTAGGGAGTGACTGGTGAGAAGGTCAGGCAGCTTCTGGCCTGAGTGCCTGAGGCCGCAGCGTCTTTCTTTGCTGCCGACCCAAGATGATTGCATGTTTAAACTTTGTCTCATAGTATACAGATAAATCATACCCTCTTCCCTCACCCTAAATTTTTTATTCATTCACATAACTTTGATATACTTTGTTGGATTTTCTATACATTATTCTTTTTGTACACTGAATTTTCCTTTCTTCATAGTCCTACAATTTTCAAAAAGGAATCGTGTGCAGTGGTGCAACAAACTTCTTATTTCTGTGGTTTCTTGGTTCTCTGGTTAACTTAATTTTTTTTTTTGTCTGGCTTTCAAAATACAGTTAAAAATGGCCTTTTATTTTTATTTTTTTTCTGGAGAAAGAGCTGAGCTATAAATTAAAATAACATACATGCTCTTTGACATCCAGGAATTACAATAATATAGCAAACTCAAGGAGAAATGTATGGATTTCTGAGTACTCAGACATTTCACTCCAGTCAAAAATAAATGTGCAAGTTATAACCAAAAATTTGCAGAAAGACTATCTATGCTCACATAAATTAGAAAAGCAGTGAACTGTAGGTAATTAAGAATAGCCTGGATACTGCAATTCTGAAAGTAGTGTGGCTGTATAAGTACTTCAACTTATTAGCAAATAGTTGAACCTAAGCTATTTTGAAATAATTCAATATCTTGCTATAATGAAATTGTTGGACCTAAGGCCTCCTTTGCAAATGCTCCCATCCACTGCTTTACACTGGCTGCGCAAAATTCTGTTGCTAGGACATAATGCTACCAGACCTTCATCTTATTTCCTTCAAAACTGATATTTTAATGGCTAAGACCATGATCACTTACCAAAGATCTGCTCAGGTCACTCATGTTCCTGTGTTTACTGCTGGATCTCTAAGTTAATGCTTTCTTGCATGTACAAGAGAGGAGAAGAGACCTCTATTTCTTGCTCCCTTACAATGAAATGTCATAGAATCATAGAAAGGTTTGGGTTGGTTTGGATTGGAAGAGACCTTAAGGAACATCTAGTTCCAAGTCCCTGCCAAGAGCAGGGGTGCCTCCTGCTAGACCAGCTTGCTCAGAGCCCCATCCAACCTGGCCTTGAACACTTCCAGGGATGGGGTTTACACAACTTCTCCAGGCAACCTGTTGCAGTGTCTCACCACCTTCACAGTGAAGAATCTTTTCCTAATACATAGTCTAAAGCGACCCTCTTTCCATTTAAAGGCACCACCCCTATCACTACCTGCCCTTGTAGTCCCTCTCCAGCTTTCTTGTAGGTTCTCCTTATAAAGTCCCAATGGACCCTTTCCTTCTCCAGGCTGAACGACCCCCACTAGTGAGTCCTCACAGAAGCAGTGCTCCAGCCCTTGGATTATCTTTGTGATCCTCCTCTGGGCTGGCTTCAGCACATTCACATCCTTCTCATGCTGGGGGACCCAGGTAAGATGTTGCTATTTGTTTCAGTTGTGGGGTTATTTTTGTAGCTGTGTCAAGGGTGCAAATGAAGAATAGAATTAGTTGGAAAGCTTCTTATTGAACAACTGGGAACAAAATATTAGTAAACATTTGCCTAAAATACATTTGGGGTTTCCTAAGTGATGATATTAGTGGGCATGCTCAGGAGGTGAAATCACAAGAAAGTAATGAAAAGTTATGATACAAGTGTTAGGATATTTTTTCTGTGGGTGAGAATGTAATCCTAGAGCATGGCAAGAACAATTTACTGAAGTGAAAATTATTATAATTTAAAAAGATCTTGAGAAAAAAACATTCTTACATGAAAACTTGGATGAAAACTTTGTTTTTAGGGCCTTATCCCAATGCACTGCTTGAAGCCAGACAGAACTTTTTACTTGCCCTGATAAGGCTGTTTAGTGTACTTACAACTAAAACACCTCTATTTGTCTAGCTCCTAGGATCATAAGTTCCCACATGCAACCTCTTTAAACATAATGAAAAGCAAATTTTTTTTTAATGCCTGAATAACTAGTCTTTTTAAGAGTCAAGTCTTTTAAGAGTGGTACTGGGAGGCATGCACATACAGCTACAAACACTTGGGAGCAGACTTTACTTCAGACGCAGCTAACTGACCCCTTGTGACTTCCTGATGTTCAAATGGGAGAGGCAGAGGAATGTTGCAAGTTTGGAGTACAATATGTGTATACTTTGGGCTGCTTGAGAGAAATGGGTGAGTGATTTTACACGGGGTGTATGTAGCTTAGGAGCCACTCTGAGAGGGTAAACCTGAAAGGAAATTTTATTCCTGTTGGGTTGGAGAGCGGCTTTAGCTGCCTCGAAGATGGATCCCACTGTTTGAGCTGCCTTCTAGGGGCAATCCTGGATGCCAGCTCTGCACATCGTGGATACTGCAGTTAAGGACAGCCAGCTGAGCAGACTCACGCCTTCATAGAATGTGCATTTAAATGGAAGTGGTTTAGGCAGAGTCCACTGCATGGGCTGACTTTCCCAGCATGGGTTTCATTCTTCAGTGCAATGACAGCACCCTTGCGTGAGACAAATAGTATCCATTAGAGTTAAGTGCTGCTGCTGCTGGGCTGGACTTGTGACCTTCAGCTGCTTGGCAAAATGGGTGCAGCATTCATCTGTAGCTAGCATTGCTTAGTTGTGTTTTTATATTTTATTTTTTTATTGCTATAGGAATTTCCTTTTTTGCTGATGGAGACTTCATTTATCCAGGACATGGCTTCATTCTGCAGTGTCTGGGTTTTGTCTATAATTTTTTTTTTGCTTGTTTGTTTGTTTTTTTTAAATTCCCACAGCAGGAATTGCTTTTCCTTTTTTAAAATATGTGTTATAAGGTAGCTTTCTAAAACTCTGTATTATAATATTTATATGGGAGGAAAAAAAGTTATATGATGCCATCCTAATAAATAATGTAATGTGTGTTAGACTCTTCATTTCTCAGAGCCCATGGAAAGAATCTGGCTTTGTGTTTGTTACTGGCTAGTGTATATTACAAGAATATTTTTACTAGATTTAAATCCAGGGGTATAAGATACCATTCTGAATTTTCCATATACAAAGTAGTCATACATAAAATGTCTGCCTCCTGGGCAGAGAAACCAAGCAGTAATCATACATCTGCAAGTCACAGAAATGAAATGGACTTGAAGGGCCTTTAATGCACATTTCATCTCTCGTCTTTATTCTGTTTCAGTTCCCAGGCTTCTGGTTTTGCAATAACAGAGACTGGAATTATTGTTGGGTGGGCACAAGATGAATGCTAACAATCATCTTCATCCTAGGATACTTTTGCACAAAAAAACATGAGTTGCAGTAAGTACTTTCACTGATTTAGAATAATTTCACTGACTATATGGACTATTACACCAGTAAAATCTGTGAGACCACACCATACTTGCCATGTCTCTTGGCACTTGGAGGATGCTCACCTCTGACTTTTAAATCTCTTTGAAAGCTCATTTATGTATCCACAAATTCATTTATGTATTTTCTAACCTGAGACAAATATTTTGCACAAGCTGTTAATTTGAACCTGTATGTAAAACTCTGGGGGGTTGTTTGGGTATGTTTTTTGAAGCAGATTTTTTATCCCCTTAAAATGGGATCATTAGACTTTGGATCACAGGTTATTCTGACATCCAGAAGATTTGGGCTTTATTTTGTTCCCTTCCAGCAGGCTGGGGGCAGGGGGGGGTCTTGTTAGGATTTTTTTTTCTGTTTTGTTTTTAATATGTGCACCCTAAGATCTGGGCTTATGAGCAAAAATATTAAAAGGATTGGGACTGAAGCTGAGATACCACAGTGACAAGGGTGTTAAGATTGTGCAGGGACATACCCACCCAACTGCACTGCAACTTGGTTATTTTCCATTAGCTCTCAGTCAGTTTGCAGAGAAGGCTTGGGAAAAACTTGACAAGTGTGGAAAGCCACAGCACAAGGTTTTCCCTGGGAGATGAACGTTCATGAGGAGGATGTGCTGAAAGCTGCCCCAGCTTGAGTGCTCTGCTAGGTCATCAGCTGTGCGCTACTGCCCATGGCCAGAAGGAGCCTACCCAGTGCCTGGAGCTGGACTAACCCAGGTGGCCAGTGCAGGTTTGGCCACTTCTGAGCTCTATTCTCAGCAGCTTTGTGATGCCAAATTCCCACCTTCAGCGTGAACTGCAGAGGCCTCTGCAGGTGATGGACTTTGAGGACAATAATGTCTCTTACTCCTATTGCTCTCCTTTAGCTTCCACTTAAGGAGCAGCTTACTTTGGGAGTTGGGCCACATGTTGTACGTGTGGCGAAAATTTTGGCTGGGGGCAGTTGAGTGAAATTATCTCTGAGCCAGCAGCTGGACTTCCGAGGGTTTGATTTGGCAGCATAGGGACATCTTTTTGTCTTTCAAGTTTAAGATTCTGTTTTATAATCTGTTATGTCATCTCAGACTGTCTTATTGAAAAAGATGTAAGATCAGCACCTAAACCTGCTAAGCCAAAGTTAATACTAGTGTTGAAGTATAGGCCAGGCTGTAACATAAAATCAGGATTTTCCAGACTATGTAATATAATTTGCCATTCATATCTTCCATATTAACCTCTCCTGGAGAAAATCCTGGCCATTTGTCTGAAAATCCACTTTTTGCAGCATTTGGCCTCTGTGGGGAAGGGAAAAGGAAGCATCTTTCAACCTGAAGACCTGTTTTTTCCTAACTGTTTAATTTGAACCTTCATTTGAAAAACAGAAAAAAGCTAAACAGGTTTCCTGAAAGTGATTAAGGGTTAATGAAATGGTTTTTCTGAGACATTCAAACAGAGAAAGGTGTCTTAGATTTTGGAAGCCTCAGCAAAAAAATTCTCAAAGCCTCCTTTCAAAGTCTCCACCTTCACACTGACTTTTGAAGAGCTATTCAAGTAGTAGATCAGCTTTTGGAACTCTAAAAAACCAACAGAAGGATTTATATTTATATTACAGTAGCACAAAATTAGGCTTCCTTTCTTTCCACTTTGTACTGTTCTTAAGAAGAAATAAGATGGATAAAGTGATGTGCTTTGAAGCTGTAAGTCAGATGTCTATTTACAGAGTCCCAGCCTCCTGAGGGAATGAATTTGGACTAGGAATCACAGGGAGGAAGGCTGTCATGAGCTTTCCCATCGATTTTCCCATGGTGCCTCACTGCATTTTGATGGCTATAGCAGAAGATTCCCCAAAGGGGCAGAAACATTTTGTCAAATACTTTAGAATTTCCAAGGCCTGGTTTGGGTTGTCACAGAACATTACTGAAAAAAGAGTGGTGCATTCCCACCTTGAAGAATGCACTCTGCTTTTGCCAGATTTTAACAGGGGCACAGGAGTGCCCATCTTTCAGGTGGTGTCTATAGCAATGTTACCAGGCTTTTACACCAAGCAGCAAAAATAGCACAGTGAGCCCAAAACAAAAATCAGGTACCTGCAGCTGCTTCTCAGGTTTGCTGGATTTCCAGAAAGACATGTCATTCATTCAAGCAGAACATAAACAGGCTTAATTAACACAGGATTGGCAAGAGAGCATATTTCTTTTCAGCATGAGTTCTGCTTATGAGCAGCCAGTTGAGGACTTTTGAAAACCTGTTTATCTATAAGAAATCTTGAAGAGAATACAAGAGAGCTTTTCTGAAGCCTTCCTTTTTCTATTATGTTATTAATAACAGTTCCTTCCCAGGTCTATGTTTCTCTTCTGTGATGAGTAGGTGCCTTCATCCCCCCTGCTCACTGCAGCTACAAGAAATACTGTGTTGAGATCATTCTGTCTCCTAAGCTTTAGCTTTCCTTTTCTCTCTGGAAAGATGGTAGAGTTCAGCTCTTGTCTTCCCTCCCACCACAGCCTTTGCTGCTCCGGCTGTGGGGTGAAGGAATAAACACTGGGTGGCAAAACTCCACTCTACTAGAAACTTATTAAACAGTTTAATGGGCTGTAAGTCATATCCATCAGCCCAGAAGGAACCTAGACACATATACAGAGAACTCAGAGTGCCAGGACAATGAATAAAATGCTAGGAATCCCATTGTATAAGGCAGTCAGCAACAAAAATGCATTCCTGTGCTCTTAAAGGAAGTAGTGGTGGGATCAGATCCAGATGAGATCTAGGTTGTTTTAGAATTACATTGGCAATTCTTACTTACCTCCACAGGATGTTTAAGAAGTGGAGTGTGTTCAGGAAAAATACAGACTTTGGAATAAACAGGTTGAATTTAAGGGTTCTTTTGATTTTTGTTCAGTCGGAATATCCTTTAGAGTTCTGGAATCTGCATCTGGCTATGAATTAAAATTTGCTTCCTTTCAAAAGAAAAAGAAGAGTGATCATGATAGCAGTCAGAAAAGAAGACAATTGTTCTTCCATTCTGTTAACAGGAGACCAAAGGGACAACTATTTAGAGAGAGAAGTTTAAAAAATAATTTAAAAGCAATTTTCTGGTATTTTATTCTATTCAAATTACAAGAAAGCATCAAGGGGGAGGAGTGGGTACCAGACCAAGCACAAGCCGTAAAATACAACCAAAAGCAATAGGGATTATTTTTTCCCTTTAATAATTAAGAAATCATCTGTCCCTATCAATACAGTGTAACAGATTGCTCTATTCTGAAAGATTCATCCTGCACAGCCAGTTGCTTTCATTGTAGTCATAGATAATCTGAAGACAGCTTTGCCTAGGCTACCAATCTTGAGCAACTGCAATAAATTGTAACACAAGTCTCTATGTTTTCTAGTTGTGTCTTAGAACTGGTTTTACCCTGCTCTCAAAAGTGGATTTACTCAGTGACCAGTAGCAGACCATTTGTGGTTGGCAATTAACACTTGGGGTGTCCTGTAGTTCTGACATCTGTTCTCTTGTGCTCCCAAGGGTCTCTGTTGCTCTTCTCTGGACTTTTTCAGCAGCCTTTAACGTGTCACCTCTCAGTAGCACAACTATTGCTTGGTTAGTGCAGCCTTGTCCAAAAATAAAGGTCCATTAGGAGACACAGATGTACAACACTGTTGTGCTATTACGTCTGTTTTACAACAGGCACATTAGTCTGTCACGGGATACTGTTATTGCAAAGATTAAGCAAAGTTAAGGCATCAGACCTCTGTATAAAGATTGAGACTATCTGGAGTTTTCAGTAATAACATCTATAACTTGGAAAAGACTGTCAAGTGGTAGGGAAGGATAATTAACTTCTGTGATTAAGCCAAAATCCACTAGAGGCTGGGAAATTACCTAATGTTAGAATGGGCAGGCTACCCCATGCTCTTTGAAGGATGTGACTGTAACTCTGAATGATGCCCAGTACCACTCTCTGACTGTAACTCAGGTTTGGCTTCTTGGGGCAGCTGCTGCTGTGGTCTAATGGTGTCTGATGGAGCAGCTCGGCTGGTGCTTCCCGATCAGTCTCCTGTGGCTTTGAGATAGGGGAGGAGCCTGTGGAGGACACTCAGGGAGAGCTACAGAGAGGCTTAAACTGTCTGTAATCAGCTTTTTGGGAAATGGAGGCCTTATAATACTCCCCAGCCTAGCAAACTGAGGTATTAAAAACATCCTTCAATAGGGGGTTGTTACTAGAAATAGATCAAAGTGGGCAAAACACTCTGAAAATGGCTGCAGCCAGTCACTGGAGCAGTTGGGGAAATGGTGGATTCTATCTTTGCAGAGACATTGGAAGTATTCTCCTTGAAAAGATATCTTGATTCACTCAGCCATTAACTGAAGATTTTGTGTTACATAGTTTAGACCAGCTAATCCTGGCAGTCCCTTTCAGCTCTGGGACCCAGCTCTTTGACTTCTCCACAGAAGAATATAAACTAAGAATGTAAAATCTCTCTTTGCTGAGTTTCATTTCAGTTCTCCTCTCCAGGAAGCATGTTTTACTGTGGCACTGGACAGAAGATACAGGAAGAGAGGTCTTTGAACTTCATGTCCTTGCAGGGCCAGCTGCTCTGCACTTGCTGAGCTGTACAGTCAGAATAGATCCCTAAAGCTTTAAGGCTGTGGCTAATTCTTCCCTTCTCCATCACAAAGAAATAAGTGTAGCTCCATGCTACACTTGGAAGTTTGTTGTAGAAACTGCTTCGTACACAAAGTCCAGTGGAAATCATGCTGGCATGGCAAGGACTAAGGCTTGGAAGGATTTTCCCTGCCTCTGCTCTCCATCCCCTCAAAAGGGAATTTGCACTTGCTGTGTGATGTTGCAGTGAAAGTTTTATTATGGATGTGTACTTGCTGCTGACTTCTTCATGTGTCTGTCTTCATGCTGGGCTGCAGGAGGGATAAGTCAGAGTCCGGCACCTGGGAAAAAAACAGGTATAAAGAGAGAAGTGGGGTGATCGGGGAACAATTTCTTTTGCTGGCAGGAATCTGTGAGGAAAACAAAACTAGATGTAGAATACAAGTGGTATGTAGGGACTGGAATGTGTAGTGCCCAGCTTAGAAATATTTTGTCTCCCTATTTGCAGGGCTCTCAGACAATGCTGTCAGACCACGGGGTGGCAATATTTAGGCTTGGTGTGCAGAAGTTAGCCATTTGAGGGAGTCATGTTGTGCTCAGTATGCGGCAGAGATAGAAAACAAAATTACTTCAGTTACTGTTCCTGTTAATACTTGGTGTTCTTTGTTATATTTCACACAAGGCTATCACCCCCTCTGATGAAAACAGCAGTATGTCTAAGGATGCAAGTTGTATTCTTTCTGGTCGTCTTTGTCCTAAGCTAAAGTCTATACCCGTTTTTATATATCATATACTGTGTCTTTCCTAGGAGGAAAACCAGCTACCTCAGGAAGAAAATAGCTTTAAGTGCTGGTTCCTATGAAATAATGGTGTTCAATAGCAAAGTCAGAACTTCATGACAGTAAAAATCTTTGTGGAATAAAATGTACCTTTTCTTTTCTAGTTGATGACAGAACTATAAGGAGAAGCCTGTAGGCCAGTGATAAAAAAGCCTGTATAGTTTTTTGCTAATGATGCCAAATGAATAACCTTTTGCTAATCAATAGGAGTGGGACAAGAAATAGAGTGCTGTCTTTCCTAAAATTACCAGTAAGAGCACAGATCAAAATTTAAACTCCTGCCTTTGTGTTTGCTTTTGATTTTGTAAAGCTATTGTCCATTACTTAATTTTGTTGATGTAGGAAAAAAAAAGGGTGGAAGTAGATTTAAGCCCTATTTAATTTTGATAGCTGTCCAACATACTCATTGCTACAACTTGGGTGAAGAGAGCTATAAGTAACAGCAGCTTTATTTCTATCCTGAAACATAGGAACATTTTTTGTCTATGCTTACATACCTGAGGGAAGAACTTAGTGTTGCTTAATAAAGGCTCATAGTTTTATTAGCTATTCAGGCTTCAAACAGTCTTTCATACAGTGGAAAATAAAATAAATATTCCACTGAGCTAAACAGTGAAGAAGTTATTGTGGATGGTGACAGAGCTGAACTGTGCTGTAAAAAAAGCAGTATATAAACAGAGGCTCATATATTTTTTTATGTGCTCAGTCCTTGTTCCCTTAGTGAAAACCCTGCCACAGATCAAGGGTTTCACCTAAGGATGAAAGGTCATCTCAGCTGGCTGGCTACCTCAGGCATCCCTGAATATTCAGCATCCTGTGAGAACTTAGCACAGGGAAAATGGACCCATTTCTTAAAGCTGTAGATTTGTATCTAAGAGCTAGTAAACTAGGTGAGTTGCGCTGGAAATCTGATGCCTGTATTGTGACTGGTATTGTGGGGTGCTTAATTTTTTTTTCATCTCTTGTGAGCTGCTTTGCAGAAATGCTCTGTATGTGATGGAATAATTAAACACTTTGATATTTACATAGAATAGGCTACTACCTTGAAGAATGCTGTTTGAAAAATTGAATAGTTAGAACAGTGGAGCATAAATGCAGCTTGACATAATAGAGCAGACATGCAGGCTGGTAAGGAATTTGGATTCCTCTTCTATTTAAAATGACTAGCACAGAATTTCTTTAGCAGCCATTATCCTGACAAGGGCTAATATGCTGTGTTTCCACTAGAATTTATTATGTGGATTTACAGAAGAATGGTTCTTGCCCTCTCTTTGCAATTTGACTCAAAACTTTGCAATACCTTGGTTTTTCTGCTGGCTATTGAACTAGCAGAGCAAGAATTTAATAGAGGCTTTCAGGCTGAACTCTAAAAGTAGAGTGAAAACTGAATTAAGCCTTGCAATGAGAACACTCATTAGCTGGGGTATAAGTGCATTTAGCAGGCAATATTAACTTAATTGGTTATAATATGAAACTCTCTCAAAGTCCCTGTTATCTAGACATCCATGGGAGACCTTGGATGAGTATCTCCAGTGTAGTGTGCATGAAGCTCTGGGGATGTCAGCTGGAGGTGCCAGTGCTAAAAGGGTGACTCCAGCTCAAGGGGGACCCTCCAGTGGCTGAGGGGAACTATAAATGCTACTGTCAGAGCTCTTGCTCTTGGCGCAGGCAAAATTTTAATTTTATCACTCAACAGAGTGGGTTGTGGTTCAAACACAAAATGGCTGCCTTTAACCAATGTTGTTGGTGGCTAGGGAGCTGCTGCTCAAGTCATCCAGAACTGGGGAGATCAAGTGGCTCCATCCAGAAAGAGATGCAAAACTGATCGCATTATCATGACAGGCCCAGCTGTGCTTGCCACCTGCAAGCTCTTTGGTCTGGGAGGCACTGTCAGCAGCTGATTAAAGAAGCTCAGAAATTACTTATTCAGAAGTGAGCAGTCATTCTTCACTGAGAGGTATCTGGTGTATCTGAGAGGTATCAGATTTTAAAGAGGGGCTGAAGTATTGATGTCCCTTTGTAGGCTGGGCCTGAAGGAGTCTCTCGATATATCCTTTGGTTTTAATGCCAGATTTTCACTGTATGCCTTGGAAATATCCTCTAAGCAAAGTTATTGTGATCTCTGGCTTGCTGATGTAGCTGTTTGCTGCTTTTTCACCCTTACTGCATCTTGGCCAGTTTCATCCAGCTGAAGACCACTCACTTTCCTACTCCCTGCATTATTCAGAGCCATTGTTCAGTTTCTGACTGCCATGGCTGTGACAATCTGATCTCTTGCACTGTTGTGTCGTTCCCAGTACAGAGAAGTTCCGCATCACACAGCCCAGCCTTTTAAACATGTGTTTCCAGAAACTGTTTACCTCAGATATCTTATTTCTATTTTTGTTTTGTTTTCTGTTTACAAGAAAATTAAACTTCAGTGCCCAGTTCTTCATAAAAGTAATCTGAATAGCCAGTTCCTTTTGCTCTCTGTGCTGCTACAATCTTCCTGAACATCAATTTCTCCTGCTGTTCTGGTCCTGTGAGGCAGTGCCTGAACAGGACAGCCTGCGGTGCCTGAACATAGACAGGCTTGCCTTTGCTCCAGCATATGAAGAATACAAAAGTGAGTTTCCAGAAAGTATTGTACTTTCTTTGTAACTGGCCCCAAGTCCTTCTGGGTCTGGCTGTCAGTGGGTTAAAATGTTCCCTTTGTGGTGTTGAAATGAAAAGTAAGTCTGTGTTTCTTCACTGCTGGGTCCCCCCTTGGGTCCTACTTAGCAGGGTTATTCCATTTCTATTTCCAACTTTCATATTGGTTTGGCACATCTGCTTTAAGGAATCCAAAGTAATTTGCTCTTAAATAGCACCCTGGTTTTATTTACGTATAAAACTGCTAAAGTGAAAAATGCATTAGACAGTTCTGAACAAACTTGGATCCCTGGGGAATTTCTCTTCATCTGCAATTTTAGTCTCCATTTCCATCATCTTCAGAGAACAATGTTATAGTCACAGCAGAAATCTCAGCAGCAGCACTCAGATTCAGACAAGTAGCCTACAAGGACATACAGCAGTACTGCCAATTCCTTGGTTTCTCTAGATGTGCCGAGCACTCTCAAAGGCTTTTTTTGGTGCTGGAGGAGGTGGACTCGAAGTCAGTACATCTGTATTTTAATTTTATGAAGAGAGAAAGGAATGAAATAGAAATTCAAAGGTGTTTCCTAGAGAACTCTTTTTTTTTCACATTATATCTTGCTTAGAATCTCCATAAAGATTTTTTTACAGGATAGTTCCAAGGTGTTTCCATATGTCAAAGTAAAGATGCCAAAATGTGTTGGGACTGTGAGCTCTTTGAGGAAGAGATTGTATCGTGGGTTCTCTCTGTGACCAGGGTCCTAAGTAAATGATCAGACAACCACAAATAACAAAAATCTCTGAGCAAGGAACCACCTTGTTGCTTATGTAGAAGTCAACATCAAGGTAGTGACTGGCAGTTTAAGCGGTTCTGTATTTAGCTGGATCTCTACTGCCAAGGAAAAAGACTTCTGAGAAAGTTTCCATGCTCTGCTGAGCACTATCGAGTAACCACAATGCTGAGCAGAGCTCCTGTTGCTTTTCAAATATGTGTGTACTTTGTGTAGCCTGAGTATTCCTGAGATCTGTCTCCTGAACAGGAAATGCTTCATTTCATCTGATATCCATCAGTTAGGCAGCTCAGATCTCTCAGTACCAAATCCTTCCCCCATCAGTGATGATTTAAATTCTTGTTTATCCCTTTCAAAGAAGGCAGAAACCAAGACTGGTTTGTCTGCTATTTCTCTTCCCACTGACATAGATGTTGCACTTTGCCTACCACAATTAAGTAATTACATTTACTTACTGAACCCATATTTGTGATTTTTGGGCACAAGAAGGTAAGAAGTAGAGTTTGAAATGCATAATTTATCTTTGCATCAATATTCTCAGTATCTGCCTTGTCCACAACTTTTGAACAATCCTTAATGCTTATTGTTAGGAAGCTTCCTCCCTGTTGAGAGGGAATATTGCTCTTATGTTGGAATTCTGCTGTCTCTCTTTGTGTCTTCCTTTTCCTCTCAGCTAGAGAAGAAGTAAGAGTGATAAAATATCTAATGCAAGCTTTGATGTGCCTCTGGTCCTTACCATGAGTATATAAAACCTGTTAATGTTTCCTGGTAAAGCAAGAGAGATCACTCAGAATTTGACTTGAGTGTTCTAGGCACTGACAAGTGGGAAGAGAGAGTGTCATTGATAGTGAAAAAACGTGTTGAAATTAACATGCATTCTGGAATAGCGCAGTGTTTGCAAAGTATCTGTTTGATGCCTGTGAATTTTCCCTCCTGTTACACAGAAATTTATACTTTTATTCTACCATGATTTCTCGAGGTATCTTAAAATACCAGTTTTTGGAGCACTAACCTAACTTTGTATATGAAACAGCAGGTCATCTCCCAGTTCTGAAGTGGTTGGGCTTCTATCAGCCAGGGACTTCAAAGAGCTTGGGTCTTCTTTCATGGAGTCCCCCAGGGAATCCTTAGAGATAATTGAAAATGAAATGGGTTTACAGAAATGTATGCTGAAAAAAAGCATCATGTAAGGTGAAATCAAGAAACCATCCTTGAAATGCTGAATAAATTGGTTATGAAATAGACTCTTCAGATACTCAGAGCTTCTTATGTTCTCAGATGTAAAATAAGAGGTGTAACTTTTATTCATGGTTGCTCATTTTTTGTTGTCTTCTGTAGCTCTGAGCTTTGTTAAATATGATATACAATATGCTGTATTTTGATATTATGCTCAAAGTTGCAAATCTGCTGAGAAAATCACAGATCTGGTAATAATATTCCCACCTACTGAAGTAAATAGTGGAAGAGAACAAGGCATGTTCACAAATCAATTTAGAATATAGTTTCTGTACCTCCAGAAAGATGGTGCTCTGCTCCCTAATGGAAAGATCAGATTATCAGGCTCATATGTCACTCGCATCCCATAAAACATTGCTTTCATAACTTGTAATTTCATTTTAGCTGAAAGGAAGAGCTGACCTGCATTGTTGTGGGGATTTTGTTTGTTTGTGTGTATGTTTTGTGTCCTTTTATTGTTGTTGTTTAGTTTTGTTGGTTTGCTGTTTGTTTTAATTTTTTTTTCTTCTGAATTGTCAGAAGATTGGTTGGGGTTTTTTTTTGTTTTTCTGTTTTTGTTTGTTTGTTGGGTGTTTTTTTTGGTGGGATTTTTTTTTTCAGGGAAGTGTAGTAATTGCCAAATCAACTGTTGTAGCAGATCTTGAGTACTATACTTCAATTCCTTTGTCTGTTGGCTGAAGTCAGGAATGTTGCTGTCTATAAAAGAGAATAAATTACTTTTTTGTATAATAGCCAAACCAGACAGGAATTCTCAGTCTTCCTTTCATTGCAATACTGATGCCAGAAATACTGTGTTACAAAACAACATTTAAACAATTTTCTGATTATGCAATGCCTCTGATAATACCTCTTTTAATAACTTGCCATAAAAATTTTCCTAAAATTACCACAGGAATACATTAATTCTAGAAATACTAACAAATTAGCTGCCTCTATTAACTGCTTCTTAAGTTAAATTAGGAAATTATTTAATCACATTTCCTTAAAACTATGGAGAAAATTCTCTTACTGGAAAGAAGTGTCATGCTTATAATGCAGTGTCATGCTTATAATTGTGGAATCTGTATGTAGTTCCATGTTTTTCATAGGAGAAGCAAATTTTGGGACCTGGTGCTTTGTTTGTGCTGTGTTTGCTTGTAACATACCCTACAAAGTGCTGCTCTTCTGGAACCAAGGCTCCATGATCATTAGCACTGCCTCTGGCAGCTGGGATGCAGCAGGATGCATTTGACTTGATTGTGGGCAGTGTCTGCATTTCTTTTGACTTAGGCAGGATTTTATATCTGCCTCCTTCTGGCTGCTGGAGGCACTCTCAGCCATAAAGCATCCTATAAAAATACTGAACCTACAACACTCTTTGAATGCATTTACACTTGGAGGATGTGTCCTTAGCTGGATTCATGGTTTGCCTCGTGTAGTGGGTGCACTTCTCATCTTGCACAGGCAGCTCTGAAACACAGTTTACTGTTTGCTGAATCATGACACATCCTGGCAAGCAGACTTGTTAGTTAGTTGGGCAGTGTCCATTCTCAGGTATTCTTTAGCCTCCCTCAGTCACTGGCATTGGTCTTTGAAGGTTATCTAGCCCACAGAGAGCCGAAATAAAATTTACCCAGTGATAATGTTTGTATTAGCAGTTTTCATTTTATTGGGAAAGTCCTAGAAATTCTTATCCTCCTTGCAGCAAGACACTATCCTTTTACCTATACAAAATTTCTGTATTTTTTAAATGAAGGATGGGCCGTGTGGGATTGTTAAAAACTATCAGTCCCTTATAGGAAAGATGCATGAGAATGTGACAGATTCTGGAACAACTAGGAATCTTTTTTTTCTTGTGAAATATTCGAAAATATACAGCATTAATAATCATACCTCACACATGCTTGGGATGGATAGAGTCCAAATGTCAAAAGGCAGATCAAAATATATTATTTACTCATGAACTTATAAGTAGAGAATCTGGGGTGTGGTGGGGTTGGGTAGCCGTAATGTAAAACCTCTCAAATTATATAAAGTTCAAATACAGGATCAGAGACAAGCTATGTCCTCAATAAATATGGTTAGAGCTCTAAGAGATATCTTCTGACTGTTTAATACACATTGATCATAGCCATATGGAATCATTCTGTAAAATCCAGGCAGAAGGACAATCTTTAACATGTTTGCACAGATGTATGTGCAAGAGGATTATGCAAAATTCTTCATTTTGACTTTAAACACAAGTTTAGGGGAAAAAAAGTTTGAATTCTTTTTGTTGAAGTTGTTTTTTATCAAATTCTAGTAACTGTTCACTGTAAGTATTTAATATTCAATATTTGAAATTAAAACTGTGTAAAGTGTAGGGTACAAACTTTTGCAGTATTGTATCTGAACAATGACTGAACATTTACATAAATAGTATTTTTATCTCCCACTTAAGTGAGAATACATCTTTTTATTTTAAGAAAGCAAAGACAGAAACTTCACCATTTTTCTGTGTGTTACCAGGGTAGCAGATTCAACTAAACCGGATTACTAATTCAACTGAGGAAAAAATTTGAATAATATGTGAAAATAAGTTTTAGCAGATCTCTCTATATAGATCTATATGGATAGGCTTGCAATCTATTTATCTTAATATGGGAGTGTTAATAAAATAGCAGGATCAAAAAAAAAAAAAAAAGTGAGTGGTCTATTTCCATGAGCAGTTGATTTGGCTTAGTTACCAGGGTACTTGTTAACAAGTTTAACATGAATATATTAACCTGCTCTTAATTTTGTTCAAATACATTAGCTGTCATAGCTAATTCCAGAATCAATGGTCAATATCTTCAGTTCTAATTATTCCTCTTCAGAAGAAAAATTGTTTATAACTGTGCTTTAATAGATCTGCAACATACTTGTTCTTGAGATGGTGTGATTTGATGTCTCCCATGGGTGTGCTCTTGATTCCCTGTGATTTGATGTCTCCCATGGGTGTGCTGTTATTCAGCTCTACTGCAGTTGCTCTCTGAGTACAGGAAGTATAGAATCAGAGACCATCCAGTATTATAGCCTACAAAACAAACAATTTTTTTCTCATGCAGTGTCCTAAAATAACTGAAGAGGTTTACAGTATTATCTGCAAAGCCCATGTTACTGCTTTCTTGTGCCAAAATGCTCATGGCTTACTAATATAATAACCTATGAGCAAAGACCAGATTTATTTTTAATTCGTTTGTAAGATGTTTAACACTTTTCTGCTACAGGTTTTCCTCTTCATCAGCTAATATCATATTTATGGCAATTTTAATTATATATGAGTTATTTGTAGATTGTAAAAAAATTACTGGGAACTGTAAAAATAGCCATGATGTCAACCAGTAAGATTCTTTCAGCTGCTCCTGTTGACTCTCTGGTAGTATTCCTATAGCAAAATAGATTTGTGTTCATGGATACTGTATGGGTAAATTGCTTCTTTGTCAACTGGCATACATGCAAGTAATACTTTTGTGATATTTTGTATGTAATTCCACAGTTTATTTCTGGTCACATGTACCCTTTAGTGTTCACAGAAAAAAGGAAGGCCTCTATAATACCACATCTTCCACAATGAATCTAAATTTATAGAATCAAGCATGTTTTCCAACATTTTATTCAAATAAAAGCACCAGGAAACTGAATAGGAAATAGTATGTTTAGAAATATACAGAAGACTGAGAAAAAAAGGCAATTTTTTTGCTGTCAGCTGAACTTCAAAAGTAACTGTTAAAACTCTGTGAAATTTCATGGTCATCTGTAAGGAAATATAAATCTCTGGGTTACCAAACGATCTGCATTTTATTACCAAAAATGCGCTGGAAAATTATTTCTGGCATTAAGTTTTAACAAAATTGCACCATTACATGAATGCACAGAAAGGCACAATGTTTTAAAGTGCACAAAAGCATCTGTAAGTTTTATAATACAAGTAAAATATTTGATTTTTTTCTGTGAGTACCTTGAAAAAGCATGATCTCCTTTTTCATACTCTCATTGAAAAAACTCCCCCCAACACAAACACATCAAATAAAAGTAAAAAAGTTGCATCAGCCCATCCCTCTGAGTCAATATATCATGTAACACACTTGCATTTTGGCCTAATTTCCAGTGGAACTGAGCTATCTCAGGTAACTGCTCAATGACTGAGTATATTATCAAGTGTATGAGTGAGCTGTACTTAGATTCAGAATCCAAAAAGGGCTCTGACTAGAAATCAAAACCAGAAAAGGCTGGACAGAGGCCGCAGTAAACTCTTGCTCTGGGATCACCATCTGCTTACTTGACTTACTGACCGTCCTCAGCAGTCAGAGAAACACAGAGGACAAGGGGTAAAGGCAGTGCATCTCCCTCTCTCTGTTTTGACCCAGGGTGGCTGAGTGGGCATCACTCTCAAGATGGCACCCAGGCTTTTCCAGCCCTGGCAACTGACTCCCTCTCACTGGAAAGGGGAAAATCTTTCCTGTTGTTCATTGTTTCTTCAGCCTGCTATTTCAGGAACCTTTCAAATTTTTATTTCTCATGTTCAGTTTGTTTCAAGTGGTGGCTATCTCCCCTCAGATCCAGAGGCACATCACTGCATCCCTGAATGCAGCCTACTGCTAGGTACTTTTTCCTGCTGTTTGAACTAACTCTTCATACAACTCCAGTGGATCCCTGCTCTGCAGATGCCCAGTAAGCTGACCTCAGCATGAGTCTTCCACAGCTGATGATTATGTGTGAATTTCTCACATTGGGGTAATCCAAAATGACATTACACAGGTGACCTCTTTATATAATTTGCCCATATTTTGGCCTTTTATGTACATATGGAAATAAGTATATAAATATTTACATAGTTTGCATATATACATAATTCTGAGGCAACTAAAGAAAGCATTTTAAAGCCAGAAATATGGCTTTAAGAGATGCAAAGACATCTCTGCAGGACATGGCATAATCTACTTCAATTGCTACTAAATTGCATTGCTGTCTCTTATAGAGTTGTGGAGCTGGAGAAAGGACAGCATGTCCAGTTGCTCCTAGGTATTTGGACTGCCTTTCTCTATTAGGGGTATCTAATAGCAGGGATCTGGCAGCAGCAGAAAACTCATTTTCTGTCTCTGGGTCTCTCCTCTCAGCATGAGCATGTCTTACAGCAGTGCAATGCTGTGATAGTGCTCATAGGTAGCTGCAATTTCTGATGTCATTCCCCAAGGGCTGCTGAAGTGAAAACGATTGACAGGAGACCCCAGAAGACACAAAAGTACTTTTAAATTGACAGGTGTGGTCAGTGCCTGGTATGAGTGTGTGAAACCTGGAAGGGCTGGGCAGAGAGAGATGGAAATCCTCTGAAATCCACAGTGCTGCCTCTGCCTGGTGAATCTCACCTACTTTCCTTCAGTTCAGCTGCTGCCCCAGGACAGAAATAGGCTTTTATAACTCCAAGGGGAGCTGAGCACCATCAAAGTGAACAGGAACTCTGCTAGTGACCCATTTGGCCTCAGGCAAGCGGAGTTTCTTCTCAGTGCTTCCCACTCCATGTGCCTACTCTCTCTCCATCTCATTTATTGATTGCAGAGCCTTTTGAGGTGGGGTATGGCCTCTGGTATTTGGAAACGCTTGGCACAGCAGGTCTTAGATTGTGGTCAGGTTTTCTGGGGCAGTATTTTTTAATCTATGTTCCACTGACCCTTGAAGGTTCAAAAATTGCTTCTATGGAAGTGATGAGGAAAGCAAACCAATTTCAGAAGGGCTTAACCCAATTTTCTGGGGCAGCAGCTCCACTGCAAATTTTGCAGGGTTCCACATAAGCAAGGTTGATGCTCCATTTTGTTGAGTTGGGCAAATATAAATTTTTGAAAGAGACAAAGAATTTGGCTCACTTTACAATATGTTCTTTATTTACAGGCTATGCATCTACATATGGCTTGTTTTATTTATGAACACAAGCAGAAACATACACGTCTCTTTTCTGCTATCTATCTTTCTAAAATGGATGAGTGCCTGCCAGTGTCATGAGCCCAGTTTGTACCACATGTGTTTTCTAAGGCCACACTGCATCTTTTCCTTTTTCTCAGCATTTTTGTCAAACATTGAAGAGCAACACCACAGAATGTGCCTATACCAGACAGGTGTTCCAGAGCTGCCATCCTTTGGCACTTACCATGGCTGCAGCACTGGGGACTGACTCTGCACTCACTGCTGCTTCCCTTCCATGCTCCCTGCTGGGAATCCTTTCAGGAGATCTTCCTTTGATTGCTTGCTGTAGAAACTGTTTTGAAAGCTGGGGTTTTTTGGTTTTTGAGATTTTTATTTTCCCTCTTTCTCTGAACTCCCTCTCCTGGCTGACAGTGGAAGATATGTGTGTGCTGAGTCAGTATTTTGTGTGCCCTTGGGGATTAGGTAGCTGATGTGGAGGAGCTTTACAGCTGGCTCACAGTAGCTCTTGCACAACTAGTGGTGATGCTTGCAGGGGGAGTGCAGCTGGCTTCAAACAAGGTTCCCAGCCTTTTTTCCCAGTCAATGCACCGGCGAAAATAGAAATTATTCTTTATTTTTTTGGGCCAAACTCCTTCCCACCCTAGCTTTCCAGCTGTCTCTCCCATTTCAGAGGTGAAGTCAAACACAGAGCAGTAATTTCTGGACTGACCTTGCCAACCCAGATCTGACAGGTATTTTGCTGGGCTTCTGGACCTTGTAAAGCATTTGAGCCTGTCTCCTTGACACTGTAAGTTACAAATTTTGTTTGCTAGTTTTTAAATAATATGAAAGATTACATCCAAAATAAAGGCAGTACCAATGTAACTCAGCTGATGGGTCTGGACAGACAATTACAAGCTGTTTGACTTTGTCAGCTGAGCTTCACATTACTTCACAATGTTAAGTAATAGCTCTTGTGACCCTAAGAATGGTTCCAGTCTCGTGGTTTTGTGGCTCTGCTGTAAGGTAGGAGTGAGCATTTGGATGGTTTTGCAGCTCTGTATACAAATAGTAACCCATGGAGCAGCACAGCTCAGCTGCAGCTGTCTGTAGTTGAAATCTCTAAGAGAGAGAGAGAGCTGTGAAATATGAAGAGAAATGATATGAGATGAAATTTGGGATATAAATCTTTGGGCTATGAGAGTTTAATGGTCTCCAGGGCAGCAACATAATGTGAAAGCTCTAGGGCTAGGGTGACTTAAGAAAATTGGGTGTGCTTTGTATTGAGCATTTCTCAAAGCCCTCTGACTAGAGATAAAGGATACCAACAAACTCTTTCAGCGGAATTACTTCAGCCTATAAGCCACTAAAAGGCATAACAAGTTCAGTTCATTTGTACTCTGTGGATCCTGTGGGTCCTTCTCTGCATACTCAGGCATGTGCCCAAGCTGTCAAAAGGCAGCCAAGCTAGCCTGGAGCCTGTCCTGGAACACCCTCCAAGCTCTAAGCACTGCTGATGCCTTCTCCTGTGCCCTGTTGTGCTCTCCTGTTCTATGGACCTCCTGAGCTCACCTCTGTCTTCAAAGAAAGGTTCTTCACCTGTAAAGTGAGGTTTCCCAGGCAGAAGGGTCATGTGTGTCTCCTGATGCTGCACAGGACTCCTGGTGGGGCAGAATTAATGGTAAATCTCAGGTGAGAAACTGGCTCACAGGTTGGGATTGTAGTCAATGGGGTTACATCAGACTGGTGGCCTTCACCTGTGGGGCTCCACAGGGCTCCATCCTCAGCTCCATCCTTATCCTGTGTTCTTCTATATCTTCATAAATGACTTAGGTGCAGGACTGGAAGGGATACTAAGCAAGTTTCACAGTACTTGGGAGGAGCTGTTGACTCCCTCAAAGCCAGAGAGACCTTGACAAATTACAGGGTTGGGCAATCATGAACAGTATGAAATTCAACAAAGACAGGTGGAGAATTCTGCACCTGGGACACGGCAGCCCTGGATGTATGTACACACTGGGGAATGAGAGGCTGCAGAGTAAAGCTGCAGAAAGGGACTTGGGTGTCCTGGTTGTCAGAAAGTTGAGTGAGAGTCAGCAATGCCCTGGCAGCCAGGAGAGCCAACCCTGTCCTGGGGGCATCAGGCACAGCGTCGCCAGCCAGGCAAGGGAGGAGATTGTCCCACTCCACTCTGAGCTGGGGCTGCCTCACCTTGACTGCTGGGGGGGGTTATGGGGGATATAATCTAAAAAAGATATTAAGATTTTAGAGGGCATCCAAAAGGGATCTATGAAGGTGGTGGCGGATCTAAAGGGGAAGCATTATGAGGAACAGCTGAGGTCACTTGATCTGTTCAGCCTGGAGAAGAGTGAGGCTGAAGGAAGACCACATCAGAGTCTATAACTTCCTCATGAGGGGAAGAACAGGAGCAGACTCTGATCTCTCTCATGACCCATGACAGAACCCGAGGGAATGGCATGGCGCTGTGTCAGGGAGGTTTAGGCTGGATGTTAGAAAAAGGTTTTTCACCCAGAGGGTGTTTGGCACTGGAACAGGCTCTCCAGTGAAGTGGTCACAGAAGCAAGCCTGACAGAGTTCAAGAAACGTTTGGGCAATGTTCTCAGGCATATGGTGTGACTCTTGGGGCTGTTCTGTGCCGGGCCAGGAGTTGGACTTCAGCAATCATGGTGGGTCCCTTCCAACTCAGGATAAATCTACGACTGATTCTATGATGCAGTAGAAAAAACCATATGCAGGTCAACCTACTGTTTTATGCCTCTCTCAGTGTACATTGTAATAATCAACCCCCTCTTAACAGCAGATAACAGGTACTCAGCGGCAAGTTGAAGCAATTTGAGGTTTTGAGTTGTCCCATTTGCAATCAGTGGCAGAGTGCAGCAAAAGGCTGCTGATGGCTACCTTGCCATCTAATCAGGTAGCAGAGTACTGCACTGCACGGTGGCAATCAGCTGTGCTGCAGGCTCCTTCCTCTAGCTATCACCACAGTTAGATGCTCCCTTTTTTTCACAAGCCTCTTTCTTCTGCATAAACTAACTTTTCTATATAACTCAAGTCTAAAATGTGCTTGAGTATTAACATATCCATTCTCAAAAATACCTTCAAGGGATATTTTATCTAAATCTTCTGTGCAGTGGCAAATGCATTTGTGGCTCTCTAAAGCATATTAAGTGAATTTATTCTTATATTCCATGGAGTTGGCTACTTAATTTTTGATCTTCTCAGGACACAGGAGCTGAGGGAGGTGGATCAGGATTCTGATCTGGCAAATGGATTAAGAGGTCTGAGCTGGTGCCTGGTCACATGCGGACATCTAAATCTTGGTCTCAATCCATCTCACTTGTCACTGGGATTCCGTGGGATTTTCTCCCTGTAAGATTTATCAGGTTTGCTGTACCTAGAAATGTTCCAACAGCCATATCCAGGTTACTTTCCCTTTTTTGAAAATTGCAAGGCTTGATATCCAGTCCAGTGTAACATGAAGCCAATTTGCAGGAAGGGCTTTGCCTGGTGATGTCTCTCAGGGGACGTGACCTGGTGGAACACTGCTTGAGGAGAGTGTTTCTTCCCAGGAGGCCCTTGGCTGCTCATGAACTTCATACTGTGGGACAGAAAAAAATAAATTTACTGTTATGATCACACTCAGTTCATTTATACAGATTTTCAGAAGTCTTTCTATACTCCATTAAAACCTGGACTGCGTTCTTCATGGGGGACTTTTACCACATGTCCTCACCCACCCTGTTTCAGAAAATACCTGTTTTAATGTTCATTGCTGCCACACAAGGGTCACTAATTGCTACTAGTCACAAAATTTACACAAAATCAATACAAAAAAGAGACAGTAGCTGAAATAGCAGTGTTGACAATGAAGTCCCATTTTAGCTTAAATCAACTGAAAAAATAATTGCTTCTTCCACAGGAATGTTTTTTTGTTTAGGATTTTTTAAAAATTTATTCTTTACGCATACTAGTAGAAAAAGTATTATATTACTGAGGCAGGATGAGCAGTTTTCACTTCTGCCCTGCCTGTCTCCAGAGTCCTCTCAGCAGGGCTGGGATGGAAATACTCAAGAGCATAATGATCCATGAAGTAAAGTTCCCACCCTAAGAGAAGTCAGAAATTTAGTCTCACTGTTCGTGAGTAGGGAATAGTGAGACTAAGAAAAATAGGATGAAGAAGAGGAGGAAAGAAAGATGTTATATTTTGCCAATATATAACTTATTTTCCATCATGGTGAGATGGTTAGTAAATGATTACATTTATCTCCCACTCAATCTGCATTTATTTCTGCAGGTCTGTTCCTTACATGAGACAGTGAAGAAATAAATCAAGTTCCTTAATATCCAAAGCCATAGCTTGAAGTTTATAAGCTCAGAGAATAAAAGCATTTTAGAAATGGAACCCTTTTTTTGTCAAAAACTACTCTTTATGCCAAATGTGATTCAGAACACACAACTGAACCTGAACATATACAGTCACACGTACAAACAGTTATCTACAGATCAAATAGAAAATTAGAGAAAAATGGCCTTTTGTACTACAAAATAGAATAAAATCTCCATCCCTTGAAACAATCTTATTCTTTGCATTTTAATTAGCAGCCACAAAAAAAAAAATCCAGAGAAAAAGCGTTTCCCTATAATGTGATTTATGGTCCATTGTCTAAACTTTTGCATCCAAAATATTTGGCTGAGGACATTCCTAGCACCAACACAACAGATGAACCAAACATTAAACATGGGCCAGGTCTCAGCATAACTTTGCTACACTGTAGGAGAGCAGCCCTTCCCAGGTGTCCTATCTCCTGCCTTCCCAGTGAAGGAGGTGGATGCAATAAAGCACTTTGTTTCTCTTCCCTGAGTACTGCCCCAGGTAATGAGAGATGTCTTCTCTGGCAACTCCCAATAGCTGTTTTTTTGGCAGCAACAGCCCCAGGAGAAGCCTAATAGAAGGACCAGGGCAAGAAAGATCACAAACCTGGAGTGCGTGAGTCTGATGTACATCTTTGTAAGGCACGGTGAGGCTCCTCTCCACTAGCAGCAGGGATTGTTTATCCACAAGAAACCTTTGCTTATTGTTTCCCACTGGGTTCTTAATTTCAAGGGAGATGAAAACCTCTCAAAATAGCAGTGCCAGAAACATCACTGCCGTGTTTGTGCCATTATCATGTTGTTAAGGAAACTGCTGAAGGTCCTTCATTCTCCTGTGATTTATTTTGCAGTTAGATCAACCTTGTGAGACCTATTTATATCCAATAAGAACCCTACAGAGAAGAAAATATGATATTTTCTTTAAGACAAAACTGAGCTGAGCAAATAAATATCTGGTGAACCCAATCTCTTTCTGTTTACAAGTTGTCTGCAAGTATATTATAAACCTGATACCTTCTCTGCCTGAAATGAATTTCCAAGTAATTTATATGAATAATATTGGGTTTATATTGTGTGTATGTACAATATATATGTGTAGCTTGTTATGAATATACTATATTCAAGATTTCAGATGGTTCTGTGCATTAGACAGCATGCTTCAGTCGCTTGGTTGGCTGTGGATCAGGCTTCTGGGGAGGATTTATGTGAATGATAAATAATAGACCCTTCAGAAGAAGCCAGTGAACATTCCTGTCAGATTCTTAGCTTGCTTGAGTATTTATGGAACACTTGATTACATAAGTATTATGGGCTTATTTTAAGTGAACATTAAATAAACCAAGTCACCACTCAGTATGAATACTTTCCTGGTTTCTATAATAGAGACCTTGTATACTTTCCGCTGGCATGGAGAACAAAGTGAAAATCACTTTGAAGTTTTGCATTACTGCAAGTCGTAAGCACCATGGGTTGTGTCCTCTGTATGCAAATAAATGGCTTCATCGAATTTGACTTCATCAAATAAAGAATTTTGAAATAGATTTTTGACCTGCCTTGACACCTAGATGGTATTTTGAAGTTTCTCTCTGGATTCATGAGGGCCAGAGTTCCATGATGAATACTGAAATTCCCAGAAACACTGATTAAAGCCATCACATAATCTCAGACTGGAAATAAAATCACCGGAATTGATACCAGCAGCCTGGTACTGGTATTCATCTCCTTGGTCAATGAGCTTATCATAAATATGCAGGTAGGACCTGATGGTTCAGAGCAGCTGAATACCCATTGTTCCTGCTAATTTGTATACAGGCTGTGGGTGTTTGCTAAAACTTAGTCCTTAATGTGTCCCTAAGCTAAGGGAGGTGAAGGGAATGGAGACGTTGGGAAAGTGAAAACATGAGTAGCCAGACATATTTCAGCATTAAGCATTGCTTGACTGGGAAGGAGGAAGAAGAGCAAGATGCAGTATTGGCTGAAATGGAAATGATCAAGGGGAAATAGACAGAAGTAATACAAATTATACTGTGCTGCTAAAACCTTGAAAAAACTGTGGGCTTGCAAACACAAAAAGAAAGGCTGGAATATTACACAACTGTTCAGAGGATCATAGCCACTCTGTGACTGTCTTCTGTTGTCGAATGGAGCTGAGGAAAGCCCAGATTTCATTTTTACATCCCCGGCAGTGACCGAAGCATATGAAATGGCCAAACAAAACAAAAACCCCAACAAACTACACCCTCTTCCTCAAACCACACAATGAAAAAGAAGATCAAGCACAGAAGAGTAATGAAAGAACACAAATTTTAAAGTTCTCAAAATAGCAAGATGAGACAAAATACCTTTCTCTGTTTGTGCAAAGTCTTCACAAGGTGGATACCTAAAAATGCAGTCAAATATTCCTTTGACAAATTGGCCATGGATGATTTGTGCATCCCAGCTGTAAAGCTTTGTAAATAATGAAGTTTTCTATGTGCTTTTAAAAGCCTCCAAGGACGCTGCAGAACTATCAGCTGTCAAAATAGCATTCCCCAGCTTGTGCACAGCATAAACAAGTGCTCTTGGACCTGCCAAATTCAATTGCACAAGAGGAAGCACCAGTTGACCAGCACGAAAAGAGAGGACGAAGAAGATCTGCAAAAAGGCGTAAGTACGTCTACTGGATACAGATACACACCACTGGGAGATGAGAAATACGGCTTTAAAAAAAGCCAATCTCATAATATCCCCAACCCTGACATCTGCTATAGGTAAAATCCTTTTGACTTCAGTGTAGTTGTATTCTCTGTTGCTGTCTCCTGGCATGGTAGGAATGCAGAGGTTCAAATAGTGGACTTTTTTAAAGCTTGTATTATTGGAATGGAATAGGAATGAAAACTATTAATGTTTCTGAGAAACTAGTATGGTTAAGATCAATCCCAAATTCAAAGATGACAAAATATCAAGAGGTGCTCAAAATTGTGATTTTCTTGGGGGTTCTTCTAGGTGCCATTTTGTCAGAGAACACCATAGTATTTTTCAAAGCCAAGTGCAATGAACTTCCATTTACTGTGCAAATAAGCTGTGTCAGGGGAGGTTTAGGTTGGATGCTAGGAAATGATTCTTCACCCAGAGGGTGGTTGGGCACCGAACAGGCTCCCCAGGGAAGCCGTGACAGCACCAAGCCTGTCTGAGGTCAAGAAGCATTTGGAAAATGCTCTCAGGCACATGGTGTGATTGCTAGGGATGTCCTGTGAAGGGCCAGGAGTTGGACTTTGGTGATCTTTGTGGGTCCCTTCTAACTCAAGATTACTGTACTGTACTGTACTCTACTGTACTCTACTCTACTCTACTCAGATTTTACGCTCTGCATGAAGGGGGAGGGAATGAACAGGTAGATGTTATTGCATGGAGAAGACAAATTAAAAACAAATCTCATTTTTTGCTATGATCTTGAGAATTATCAAGCACCTGGGCTCTTTTAAAACAGAAGACTGCTCTGAGTATCTGGTTTCTCAAAACAGTCCATACACTGACAGACAAGTACTGAGGTAATGTTTTTATCCAAACCTGACTTCATCTGCAGTTGGGGTATTTCCCTTCGTCTGCAATCTTTGTCTTTCCAGGGAGACATGGTAAAAGGATAGCACAGATTAGCTGGTCTAACAAGGATCCTGCCTAAGGATCAACAGAAGGATGACTAATGCCAAGGACAAACTTCCTAGAAGTGCCACAGGCTTCGGTATAAATGCACAGCTGTTATGCTTTTGAGTTGGTCAACTTAGTTCAAAGCTCATAGATCTTCACATAATGAATTCTTCTGTCTTGTCAATCTTCTCTTTTGCAAGAACCAGCTTGGGTGATTGATTCTGAAATTAGGGTGCTATAAACCATCCTAAGGAAACCAGGTATAAATGCTCCACTGGGATGGGTGCAAGGCAAGAACTCTTGTGAGAGATTGTGCAAACTGTTACACTATTGAAAATAAAACTTGTTATAGTTGGTAAGGGTATGTTAAAAAACAGTGAGTCTAAAAGAGATTAAAAAAGAACAGGATGCCATACACTGCACTTACACCTTGATAGAGTGCAAGGGTTCATACTTTATAGAGTAGTGACCTAAAAAGCCCTTTTTAATTCTTAAAAGCCTAATCTTGAATTGGCTACTCTCTGGAAACACAATCTTGCACTCAGGTGCTAGTAATTCAGGGAAAAGAAAAAGCTTTTACTACATAGATTGCTATTACTGCAGAGCCTAGTCAGAGGAGGGCACACAAAATGTGACAGCTTCTACCCAAATATTTTGACCTTCTGACCATGGAAAGGAGGAAAATGGGGACAGAGAGGGATAATGAAAGTACACATAGTCAGTAGCAAAGTAAGTGGTAAAACACATGGTCTCCTGAGATCCATCCTGGAGTACTTTCCCCTGGATGACACTGTGTGTCTAAGAGAGAACTCAGAACACTACATAAATACTATTCATCCAAAACAAATCTGCGGCAAGAGAGGCTGATTACTAGACAAGCAGTGAACATACTACAATAAGAAAATAAGGGAAAAAATCTCACTGAGAAAATGTAATACTGAATCTGTAATTGCCTTTTTAATTTTTTTTCTGTTGTTAATGCTGATTGATAGTATAAAAGAATATTGAAATTTATATGATGAAGATATTTTAAATTTTATTGAGGGAGATGTTTTTCAGGATAATCTTGTTGGTATCAAGGTAAAAGTTTAGATATTTCTCTTAAGCTACATATTCATTAGGCATAAATATTGCCATGTGGTCTTTCAAGTTTGATTTAGCAGTGTTTAATTCATATGGCAGGAGATCATTCCAAAGTACAGAACTGCTGAAATGTAGTTTAATTTATGTATCTGCCATACTGCAGAGACTGCATCAATTTCTTTCCCTCCTGGTTGTGCTGATACTAAGCAGCAGCAGCCTTGAACTGGAACCTTTAGATACTTAAGGTACAAGTGTAAATGATAAAATAAAGCAGGGGAAAAGTTTTGTGTTACTTTCAGATAAACATTATTTCAACATTATTTGAATATAGAGGAGTTATTCTGGAATGAGTTTCCTGGATTTGAACAGTTTGAATTTCATCCCAGATCTAAATATGAATTAACAGAAATATGAATGAGGAGCTTCAGGCACCTAGTAGGCTATTGGATTTGGGGCTGTTTAAATAATTGAGCTTCTTAAGTAGCATGAAATCCATGTGTAGCTTGTAATATTGGATCAATTCGAGTGAGCTGCTTTATGCAACAGAAGAAAATTTTCATCCACTCTTTTTGGGGTATGAATGTTGATTACAGTGTTTTCATACAGAGCAGGATGAAATACATGACCTTGAAGAATAACCTTCATTTTTCATGTGTAAAACAATGCTGTAATTCTGTCCTTCTTGAAAGTCAATTGCAAGATCTTTTGTTTAATACTGCTTCCAGAAGTTTTTGGAGCATAAAATTATGGAGTACATTATTGTCTGATAACAGGACATATAAAGGGCAGACACGTTTCTGAACCTTCTCAAAGAATGGAGGAGATCTTCAAGCAAATACTTGCAGACCCTAATCACTTTTTAATGTCCATGTCTTCTATTGAATTTCATTGGCAGCTTAACATGTGGAAAGCATAACTTCATAAACACTAAGACATATCTCAATACACATAAAAATTATACATAATAAAAGATTTTGGAGGTGGTGAAGGTGGTATAGACTGTTTGAAAGCACTCACTGTAAAGCAGAGACTTATCCTTCTGAAGGATGAGGATCTAAAAGAAACTCTGTACTCCCTTTCTCATCTGCTGAGCTTAATTTCAGGTCATCCTTGAGTGGCTTTGTCTGTAGATTAGCACTGACACCCCTACAATGATATGTGTAGGCCAAAAATAGCTGTTCCTAAGGTGCTTCTGAAATGAAATTTCTGAAAGGAAAAGGAAAAGCTAAATATACTTAGCAAGACTCCAGAGAACAAGGTTTAAATAAGGTCTGTGAATGTGAAGATTTACCTCTGTCCATTTATCACATCAAAATTCTTAAATGTATTTATGTATCTGAAATTTATAGTCTTTCTCTGAGTCAGAGAACTGAATAGTGCTTTCTTTTTCTTATTTTTTTTAATCATACAAGTTGTTAGTCAAGTGGTTAATACACCAGCATGATTTTTCATGCCCTAAATGCCATCAACAAAAAAGTGAGCTACTAATCATTTAGATAAAGTGGATTCATAAACCTGCATTATACACTGTATATCTTCATTCAGAAACCAAGTCTGCTACTAATCTTAATTATTTCTTCTGCAGTTTTATGTCACAGATGGCTCTTATTAAATTTATTTTCCTTTAGAGCTTACATGGTAAAGATGTTGATTCAAAATGAGATCTAACATGAAAAAATGTTGTCCTTCTGTGATACATCCTGAGATACTTGCTCTCTGATACCAACTTGATAATGAGTGGTGAAATGGAAAAGTGCCATGGTCAGCCAGTGGAAGCTTTCAAAGAGAGCCTGTGTTAGAAAGTAAATCTTGCTAGTGGTTTCCAGCTCTTCCTGAAGTACACATAATGAGACATTAAATAGCACAGGATGTAGCACAATACATACACATGAATTTTCAGCTTGGACTGTACTTATTTTGCATTTTTTAAAGTCTAAAAGATGAAAAGCATTATCTCCTGTAGCTTCAGTAACCTGCAGTGCTGAGGGCTGCCAACAGAAGAGCTGGTGTTAAGGGTCTAATCCTGCTTTGATATCATGGTGCACCCGCAGCATGCCAAGTCAGAGGAGGAATTTCATTGAAGTTGATCCTGATTTTTCCATTAACTTTACTAAGATGAGGTTTGACCTCAGGAGAGGAAAATATGGCTGCTGCTACACTGATATATTTTGTTTATTAGTCTTTGAAGTTTTCTTTTCTCATTTTTCTCCATACCTCAGCAGAGGTTTGGGGATTATTTTCTAACACCCATTTGATCAGGCTCCTACATTCTTGCTGTTTTCAGCTCAAAATGTTAGAAAAAATAAAAAAGCCACTTCTGTTGATGCATGAAAATTGCTTTTAATTTCATGGGCTGTCTTGTATCTTTAAATTCTGGATTAACTATGTAATAGAGAGAGTAGAAATGCCTAAGAATAGGAAACCATACCAAAATAGGAATAAAAAGAGTTGCATTTAAAGCACTGCTCCTCAAAGAGCTTTTTTTTTAAAGTATGTGCTCTCACTGGACATGAAAAGCGGCATTTTACTGAGCTAGAGAAATAGCCTACACATAAAGGATGAAGACCAGAAATTACACACCAATTTGGATACTTCAAAAAGAACAGCAAGAAAAGTAAGTTCATACAACAGCATAACAGGCAACCCAAGATCCTCTCTCTGAGAAATGTTTGCTCTGAGGACACCTGATGGAGGTGGAGGTACCACAACAGGGGCTGTGTAACCTCAAATGAGTGGGAGAAGAAGGACAACTATTCACATGGGTATAAATCAGGCCATTCAAGATCTGTTTTTTCAGTTCTGCTTTTATGATATTGATCTGCAGTAGTGTTACAGACCTTCTGGAAGGCTGCACAGGTTGCTGTTGCCCTGTGGAGGGGATGTTACCATCATCTGCTTGTGATCAGTCTGCTATAGCAAATCAAAGATCAAGAAATTGATAAAAAATTCACAAAGAAAATGGGATGCAAAGATGAAGAACCCCTAGATGAAGGATAACCACACTTATTGAGGTGGTGGTTTTGTTTTGGAGCAGGTGAATGTGCTTCTCAGCTTTACTCCTGGGGATGTTGTCCTCTGTGGGGAGGGATGTTATCATCTGGTCACTGAGAGATGCCTCTGCCCGAATCAAGGTGCAAATGTTGAATCTATATTGAAGTCAACAGCATGAATTTAACTTAGCATTGAATGTGAGCTAGAGAGAAAGAAACAGACTAGGTAGAAGGTAGTCACCACCCATGGATCCAGCAGCATCTTGTTGGTCCTTCTTCACCCTGGGTGTCTCAGTGTTGAGAGAGCCAAGTACAGTCAAAATTTTTCACTATTTATACATTTTTGCAAACAAAGGGATAACTGCTCATTGGCTAAATAATTATCTTCTTATGTAGTTTAAATTATTTTCTTGTTTCTAATGCTAAATAGACCTATGCTAAGTGTTTCCCTTCTTCTGAGTCAGTGAATTTCTTGTGTTGATGGTCTGTGAGTCGGTGGGCATGATCTCCCCTGCCACAATTACCTTATACACTGCCTGGGCTGATTTCAGCACAGTTGCTGAGCTGGCTTTCCTTGTGGCCCATGAATTTTGCCATTTTCAGCAACACATTCTTCTGCCCCAGCTTTGTTAAACTCACCCTGGGTCTGAGATAACACCCAGACTGTAGCACCACCTTTATTCTATCTCAAGCTCCTGCTGGTTTAATTTACAGTCCAAGTTCCAGGTATCCACAGAGGCATATTCCATGGGGACTCCAGTGCTGGTGGTGGTCACAGGTGCCATCTGTCCCATAACTTTGGGTGATGCTTGTTTGACAGGTGATGTGCTCATGAGCTTCTTTACACGGTTTGCCGAAGTGGGAATTTTTGTCTGGATGCATTACCCAGGATGCATGTTACCCAGACCTTGCCTCTGCCAGGCTTGGAGTTGGTGCCATCCTGCTGCTCTGCTCTGTGCTGATCTCATGGTAAAGTCCTTCTGTGGCCTTAGCAAGTGTTTGAGACAGGCAGCTGGGATTTCAAAGTCCTTACACCGCCCAATGACTCAAAGACTGTTTTCCAGGGACTTTTTATCAGTTCACTGATTGTGCATAGGGGTGATGTGTTCATAGCAGATATAAGAAGGAAAGACAAAAGCAGCAGAAACAATAAGGCAAGTTACCATACAGCATGCAATAGCTATCCCAGTCATTAAAAATGTAAATCCAATTGCAATCATCAACCAATTCTCATTAGCCACTGCCCCCACCCCACGAGTCCCAAGGATCAGAGTGTTCTTTAATGAATAGGATTATATCCATCCTATAATGAAGGATTCCATAATACTTTGCCTGTTGGATGGAGTCCCAATATGTATTGAAATTAGCCACTGAATTACACAGTGGCTCTCAATTTTTAAATCCCATGGAGGGGTAACCTCAACAGATCCCTTATTAGAACTTCAACAGATCCCTTATTAGGATGCATCTTAATCAGCCAAATCTCAAGGGGATCTTGAGGTGCCATACAACAATTGATTACCCTTGCACACTGGAACAAATGTGAATGGGTTTGCTGAGGAGGTGTGTTCACATAATTCAATGGCTTTAAAATAGGTTTTTCTCTAGATCACATCCACATACTGTTTGAAGAATTTTATAGTCAATGCTCCAGTCCAACCTGGTTAATTCCATTCACCACGAAAAATTGACTTTTAATGTACAAACTTTTCATGAAAAATATAGAAAGTTTTCACACAAAAGGTTCTTATGTAAAGATATCCTTATACTGAGCCATGCTCTATTCACCAGGGGGCAGTGTACAGGTCTGCTCTGATTTAATCCTGACACAAAACAACAACTATGTCCTTACTGTTGGTGGAGTTATAAGTGAAATTATTATCCTTTTCAAATTTAGTTTTATTATCTCAGGGTGCTTTTGCTTTTTTTTAATTTCAGAGGGCAAATTGCCCTCACTGCATTAATTGCTGCCACAGTAAATTGTGCCCACAACTGAGAAGAGCTGCTTGAGACAGGTAACTGTGATCTTTAATTTCTTACAAGGGGGAAAAGAAAGAAATGCAGCAATTGCAATTTTCCACACCACCAATGTGTGTCAGGACTCAGAAGAAGCCCTTTGAAAAACACCTCTCTAAACTCTGCATTCCTTTCTTCTTTACCTGCTTTTAATGTTCAGTTGCTCACAGCTATATGCAGAGATAAAGTCCAGTAACTTCATGTAGGTCTTAGACTTCCTCTTTTTAAACCGTCAGACTGGATGTTGATTTGTATGGCTGGGACCTAAAACTGACATTGTGCTGAATCTGGGATTAAAAAGGTTTTGTGTTATTGTATCAGCTTTTACAATGAAAGTTAAATATTTTTATTATATCTAGATTTTATTATAAAATAAGCTATTTTTAATTTAGATCATGTTTTCTTATGTTAATACGGATAGGAGATTGATAGTGTTATTATGTATTACTGCTTATGATAAAAGATCATTATGATTTTATTAAATAAATTTATGATTATGAATTAAGCTATTTCTGAGATGCATATGCATATATATCATGTGAGGCACATTAATATATTTATAAAATACATAAACTGTTTTGCTGTCAAGTGGAAATTCTTGCTTGCAGTTGTGAGCAAGGGAAACGAGAAAATTGCTATGATATAAAACCTCCTCTGTGAGGGATTTTTAAAAAGCTTTTGTTTCACTATTAGTAATGAATAATTTCTGTTTAAAACTAAATTTATTGGATAACTACTTTGTCCTACTTACAGACTATTCTAAACCACCAGGGATGACAGAGAAAAGCCTGCCTAATTGAAAGGATGATGTAGCTGCTCTGCTACATAGAGGCAGCTATTCATAGTCCTTAACTAACATTCAGGTCTAGAGTAACTGACTTACAGTAATACTGAATATCAGCACTAATTCATTAGATAATGTCCAATATAAAAATCAATTGTTTGCAATCCAGGTAATTGTCTTATGCATTATTGCCTGAGTAATGAAGCAACACCAGTGTTTAAATCTCTGCTTATTAGGACTAGTTCCTTTTTGAGTCTATGGCTAGATATACATAAATGGATCATGAATGGGGTTCTCATAACTTGGCACTGTTTAGTTTTGAGGAAATGTGTATTAAGTTGACTTGGTTTAAGTAAAATCTCTATTTTGTATTTACTGTTGGCAAAATGCTGCAGTATGGGGGTACTGGAAAAAGCCTTATATCTATTGGTAATGTTTCTGTGTTTTATATTTTCCATCTCTCAGCTTGCCCTTATAAATAGATTTCAGAGCATATTTGATATGAATTTCTCTTTCCTGTAAATATCTGAAGAAAATGTCAGAATCAGTTCAAGTTTTGGTGACTGTTTATAAATTATTCCTTGGTTCTTGATAGCAGGCTGCTTTTATTTATTTACTTATTTTCTTTTAAAAATATTTGAGTCAGTAAAAGCAATCTCAGTAAAAGGTCCAGGTGCCTTACAGTATTAGAGATACAAATCAGACTCTCCCCGTACAAATAAACCTTCCTAGGGTTGTGGTGTCTGAATCGAAAACAGTCCCCAGGGCCTTTCTCAGCTGACTTTGTGCTGACAGCTCTCTGTCATATGTTTAGGTGGAAACAATCCATCCAGAAATTTAATGCCACTTGAGCCCTACATGAGAAGAGGACTGTGTTAACAGGACAGCAGGAGATGTGACAGCCAGTGACTTGATGATGGGATGTGATATGGGGGAGGCTGTCAACAATGTGGCACAAAACTTCCTGGGAGATGTTGGCCAAGATCTGTTGCTCTATTGAAACAAGCCTTCCAAAGACACCTCTTAGTTTGGATAAAGTTTAAAGGGATACAAAGTTGAATGGTGGTAAAACCTGACCATCTTTGTGCCAGCTTGACTGTGTCTGGTTTTGCTTTTGGCCACCTCTGTCTTCCCAGATGCAGGACTCTGGAAGAGACTCTGTGGTAACGGCCTCAGAGATAGAGGGCTGTTAAACCCCTATGATTTAGGATCTCTTTAGCATTGTTACCTCATTTCCTACTGTCTCTGCTCTCAGGAACAAGTTCAACCAGACAGAGCTACAGGGCAAACATGGCAGCTCTCTACACCATTTTATATACATCAGTTTGTGAGACAGGGAAGCTCCAGCACGTGGCACCTGCAGGAGCAGGACCATGCCTGCATTGTCTGGAGAGCTGTTTTTGCCAAGGCCCCACAGCAGCAGCTGCACAGAAGAGCAGTTCATACACACCTTGCAGATTATTGCTGAGAAGAGACTGTTTGGGAAATTACAGAAGGGAAAAAACTGCAGTTGGCTATATAATATTATTTCTTTCTAACTGGAAACTGGCTGGAGAAGCTGCTTCATGCAGCTTCATGCAATGTAAGGAGGAAGTGGACTATTTGGTCATCTGTTTCAAGCTCCATAAAATTGTCTTTCTGATTCAGGAGTGCAATACAGGCTACAAAGATGAAAGCTGTGCTCACAGACTGACTGACCACCAGTAAGGATGCAATGCATAGGGATGAAGATAGAAACAAAAGCCAATAATTTAATTGCACTCAGGAACAGGTCCTTTTATTAGCTGGAAAAACATCTATAAAATGTAGAAATCCAGAGGTTTGTATCCCCCTAGTTCAGATAGTCCCTCAGAAAAGAAGGTCTACCTGTATAGGACAAGTTGCTTGCCTTCCTCTAGTAAGGGTTAAAAAAATCTAATCTCTAACCTATTGTATAAATGGTGTCTTGTAAAAGGAGAGTCACCTGAAAAATCTATATTTTTCTATATATTGTATTTTTATATAAGTAGGTTTTTTCTATATTGTATTTTTATATAAGTAGGTTGTATTATGCTGTGGTGCATTTCTGTCAGCTTCAGCTGGGTTACTCCAGGGTTGAGGGTTACCTGGACCCCTGGAGGATCCTCTTAGCCTATATGCTTATTTTTCTCTGCATCTCACATAATTTAACAAGATTATTCCCAAAGTTCTTATTGGTCCTTCTTTATAAATCTACTCCATCAATGTGCTTCTTTTTTTACAGCCCTCTCCCAGGTAATGCTATCTAATGCTCAATTAAAAAAACCCTTGTAATGCTGATCTAAAGCAACAGGGATTCCTTCTCCCAGCCATGACAAGGCAAAGGTTTCCAGGGAAGATGCTGTATCTCCTGCCTGCCTTCCTATTAGATGGAAAGTTAGCAGCTTGCCCTTTTCTTACAGAAATGCAAACACTAAGGCTGTGTGTATTTGCTCTGCGCAGTTCAAGAAGCTCTTTCTTTTCCTCACCTGAAACATGGCTGTGAGTAGTTGATTCTGGCTTTCGAAGCTATGAACCAGATCTGTCTTCAAAGCTGAATTACTTTTAGCTCATGTGTCAACTGTGCACATATCTTGTCATAATCAAAATTAACCAGGATGAATCAGCAATTTAATTTTCCTGTAAATTATGTTCATATGTGGTCTGGAGGCTTTTTTTACATTATCTTGGTACTTTTAAATTAAATTACTGTTGTATATGCCTGCTGCCAACTCTAGTTATTGCTCTATCAGGATTAGTTTTGAATTTTTCATTGTAACTTTTATGATAACACACAGCTGATAATTTGGGAATGTGCTCAGAAATGCTCATTTCAGCCTAGCCAGAGGATACTTCATTACCATGTAACTTAAACTGGAGCCCTAAGCTCCTAAATCTACTGGGATTTTTATGATGGACTATTGCATCTGAGTGCTTGATTTTTGGAGACTTGATTTTGAGATGATTTTATTATGTATGATTAGATTTTCCCTTCCCCTGAATGTTGATCTGGTCCTGTTTATTTATTTTTTTTTCTAACACATCTAAAGATGTGTTCTTGGTGTTTTGAAAAGCAGCCTGAATGATTGAGTGAAGTAACAGACTTTCTTTGTAACTGTCTTAAAATCACTGCCTCTAAGTTTCGATCTTGGAGGTAATGAGTAGTGACACTCCAGCAGTGTAGGGTTCAGATTTGTTTTGTCCCCCTCAGCAGATGGACCGAAGTCAGAGTGAAAGCTCTGAACACATCACACTCAGTGCCCAGGCCATATCTGTCTCTGATGCAGAAAGGATTTTGTTCTGAGCAATTGTCACACCTCGTCTTCAGAAGCATAAAACTCACGCTTGCACAACTCACTGGATCAAAGTACTTAGGTGTTAGCCACAATGACCACTAATTTCTGCAGCCTACAGGGAGCCTTACTTCTGAAAGGAGAATGTAATGGTAGCATTACGTGACAATCCTGGCTGTCTCAGTCAGGGTCTTTCCTCCACACCGAAATCATAAGATAATACCTTCATTTTCAAACCTGTGTTACAGCCATGTGAGACCAGACTTGTCTTTTTATCCTGCCTGGAGACTGGACAGTGCTAGGGAAGGGATTACAGAAACTCACAGTGGTTTTGAGGCATCAGTTCTTTCATTTGGGCTGATGACTTTACCAGTATGAACGGCTTGGATTGGAAGAAAGCAAATTCAAAATTCCTGCAAATTGATGTTGTGTGCTAGAGGGGAGCCACCGGGACAGCCACTGAAAGGCAAGCAGGTTCTATGAAATAATAACTTGGTTTCAGAGCTAAAATGAGAGGCTGTAAAGGACAGGTGGCTGCAACAAATCTGTCCCTGCCTGAGGGGAGGATGCTGCTGAATCTGCTTTCATTGTGAGGAGGAAAGATAACCACGAACCTATGCCAGAGGAACGGGTGGGAAAAATCAGGGAGGGAGAAATTACAAGCAAAAGTCAACAAAATGAGTGGGCTCTTGGCCAGGCTCTCCAAGGCAGATGGATGGTACTGCTGGTTATGACAGCTGCAACTGAAAATGCAGGAGACAACGGGGGAAGCTGACAAATATTTAAAGATTACCACCAGCTGTTTAGCCCAAACCATATCTCCTCTGCTGGGTAAACAAAGCTTTATTCTGGAACTGCTTTACCTCTTCTTCATCACTGGATGGCAAAGATGATATTTGAACATTGTTATCAAGATCAAGCTCCTGAATGCCAGCAATGTCTTATCCTGCAGTAAAATCCTCAAGCCTGACAGACTCACAGCCCCCTGTCTTCACTGCAAAGCCAATGGGATATTGTGCCTTCTTCATCTGGCTCTGCAGCCTGCTGCTCTCCCCACAGCTACTTCGGGAGGTTGGGTTGGCAGGATGGTTGTGGTTCCTGGACAGGGTTTGGAGGGAGAGAGAAGTGTCCCTGTATGACAAGCAGTGCTCTTTTATATTGAGATCTGCTTCCTGTACCCTTGCTTGCTCTGGGTGCCTACCAAGTGCAGCTAACACTGCAGTTCTGTCCTTTGGAAACTCCGTGGCCCTCACCTATCACCTCTGCTGCATTTTCTCCCACGTGCTGATTGGCCTAGCAAACAGTCAGAGCCTCTGGCTGGTTCTCTGCCCCTTGTAGATGCTCAGCTTACTAAGGAAGCTGGGCTCCTCTGAGAAGGGAAGTACATCTCCATGCCTGTTCTTACTATGCACTTTCCTGTGCTGATGGTTGGCTTCAGCCTCCAGTACTTGTCCTCCCCTAGGAACACTTTATTTTTATTCATGGCTGGAAATGCAAGCTTAACTGCCGATGCTTAAGGTACCCATTCTAAATGTGACAGACTTCACCCAAAGGAGTGCTGAGAAATGTTGTTTTTTTTTTTTTGCCTACAGAATATTGGCAATAGTGAGACTTTCAGAAAAATGGATCAAATTTAGGAGTCTCTTTCCCTCTTAGCCTTGTACTGCTGTTTCATCTGAGATTTATCAAAAATACTTAAACTGAGTTAGAGAGACAAAAACTAAATATTTAAGAATCTGCAGGTGACTGAAGGGGAGAACAGAGAACATTGAAGAAACTTTTTTTTCTTTTTTTTAAAAAAGGTTACTATCAGAACTGCTTACAGCTAAAGGTGATGACTAAATAAACTGGAATCATTGAATTCATCCATCTGAATCCTAATAAGAACATAAAAGCATGAAGGGATGTTGGAGGATATGGCTGGCCAGTGGCAGGGGAAAAGAAGATACTGCAGTCCACCAAGGTGAGCAATACTAGGACAAGATTATCTTTCCTGTCATGTACTTGCCAAGCTGCAGCTCTGACTTTGGCTTGCTCCCTGGATTTGGTGTCATATTCTCTCCCCCCACAGACAATGAAGTGAAGCTTTAGGGTGAAGAAAATGGGTAAGGGAATGATGTAAATAAACCAGCCAATTGGTTATGCCCCTGAGATATTCTGGAGTCTCAGCTTGCCAAGTTTTTCCTTGAGCAGAAGAAGAATTTTCCTGCCTGGCCTTCCTACTTTGCCAGCGCAGGAGCAGTGGAAGCTGAGCTGGACACTCTGCTGCTGGTCCAAGTGGTAGGTGGGAAGGCAGCTGCTCCAGGGCTGTTTCTCTGGGATTCAGAGTGGCATTACTGATGTCGTGCCCTTGGCAGGGCTGCAGGGAAAGAATGGGGGAGAAACATCCACAACTGAGCCTTGTGGGGAGAGTCCAGCCCCAAATGAACACCTGTGCCATTGCAGCTTCCCGTTGCACTGCATATGCACACCAAGATACATATTTTACTTGGCAGTTGTATGGATGTGTGAGGTCTGTTCATTTTAGTATAGGTAATTGTACCCAAATGTCTTTAGCCTTTCTCTGTTAGAGAAGTATTGCCAACAGGATCTCCCTTCAGAGAGGTCATGCCTACATTTGCTGTAATCATCTGATTAAGGCTATTGTGGTTTTGGGGCTTAATTATCCTGCATAGAAGCATGAACACAAGCAGGGTTCCTAAACTGATCTTTACTCAGATGTGGACATTTACTGCTCTGTGGCAGATACCAGCTCATGTATTTGGTGGTTTTCTCATGCCTGTAGTTCCTGTAAAGGCTCCACCCTATGGAACCTATCAGGTGGTTACCCCTGATTTATTATTGAAATTTAATTTAGTATGTTCATTCAGCCTCTCCAGAAAGAAACTTGTTGGAAATTTTCAGCTGGAACATTTTATGTTGGGCTTTATAAAAGCAAGATTATTGCAAAAATTATGCACGCAGTGGCATTTAGAAAGGCAACAGAGATTTTTATTGAAGAGCTTGACATAGGTGGCATGAAACATTTAAGGTGTTTAGTGTTAGATTTCATTTTATTTTCAATTGACAATGTTCAGAAAAAATGTTAAAACAAATATTTCAGTGCGCCTAGATGATTTTTAAAATCTGTTTCCTGTGACAGATTAAAAATCCGATTTTAAACTATTAAATAATAGATTAACATCTTAGATTTTAATATATTTTATATCTTCCATTAAAAATTTCTCATGGCAACTTTTTGCAGGGTGTTTAGTCAGAGAGGGGCATAGTCAGTTTTCAAGCAGCTTTATTATGTCGTTATGGCATTAACTTATGGGGCATTTTACATTATCATGAACAGTGGTGGGACAGAGGCATGATTCCAAGAGCATATGTATGTGACTACTGAAAACTCTCAGTGGCCACTCTAATAATCTGGTACAGCTGTAGAATGACTCTTAAATAATGGCTTCCATCACAGTTAATGCATACCCAATGGAGCTCACAAAATCCTGGGGGTCTTTGCACTCCCAGCATGTTAAGACACTGCTGGGAACTCCATGGAGATGCTGCCCTCAGCCAGGGAGTTGGCTGCCTGTGGAGCAGCTGTGCTCAGGAGAGAGAAAAGGAGAAGCAGAGGTGGTAGGCTCAGAGTTACTGTAAGAATTGGTCTTCCAGAGTCTCTTCTGCTGTGAGTGAGTTCACACCAGTAGATGAAAATCAGATCTTGCAAATATTTTTGTAATAGCTACTTAATGAAAAAATCAGAGATTTTCCTTCAGAAAATAGTTCAAAATACCAGAATGATATTGTTTCTTTTTTTTTTTTTAATACTGAAAACTGATTCCATCACTTCTTCCATTCATGCTGTATTTGGGATTGCATTTTGGAAATGGGCAGCCTGGGCAGTGTGAGATTTGAAGTCCACCCCTGTGGCTAGGGAAGCTTTGGAAGAGTGTTAATGCTTTTAAAGATTAAGTGTGTCCTCCCTAGAGTAGTCCGCAAACCTTAGGATTACTTTCTTCTGTTTTCATGTGAGACAATGCAGACATTTTTTCCTGAATCATACATTCCAGTGTCACGCCATGCTGATCTGTCATGGACTGGACTATGAAATGCCATTCCTTCTCAGTTGCTGTGTTTTCTGCATCCTGCTCACTTGTTTGGAGATGCTGAATAAAGTCAGCCACTGCCATGCCATCATCAGCACAAAATTCTTGGATAAACATCTGAATGCTTACTTCATCATTTTCTGTCAGATCTACTTGTTTGGTAGATGATAGAAGGGAAAGATAATGGGAAAGGTCTAACAAAATTAGGAGAAATTTCTCCTCTTCCAACAGGTATTAACCATTGCTCCTTGGAGGTTTCAGAAGTACAGGAGAAATGCCACATGATTAAAAACTGATTCCACAAATTATCGCTGATGGGAAGGCAGATTATATGTACTTTGAAAAATAAAATTTTACATGGCACAATGCAACATTTTACATTGGTTGGGATTTCTAAACCTATGTCTGGTTCCCAACCTTTCTCTCAAAGCATATACTCTGTTTAGAAAACACACATACCTTTCTAGACTCTAGAGGTCTGTTTACTACTGGGAAAAAGCCCTCAGACAGCACTGGTTTGTTGCTGGCCATGTTTGAAATACAGGTTTTTGATTTAGGAATTCTGATGACTAAAGTCAAGGCAATAATTCAGAGAACAGTAGCAAAATGATGAGTGAGGCTTGGCAGAATTTTTTTTTGAGGAAAACTGAACTGGGAGATTTTGTTGCTTGAGAGATGACTACTAGAGATAAAAGGGGAACATGCATCCAACTTACAACTGAGGGAGTACAAGAATGCAGAAATACATCTTTACATAATAAAATAAAAATTCCTTTCCACAGGAGAAAATTTAAGCAATGGAAAGTGTTATAAAATCTAACAGTAGAAAACATCAGGTGAATACATCCTTCCCCTAAAAAAATCTTTAGAAAAGAGCACTCAATTTGTGATTTATTCCCACTGTTCTGAAGAAAATGCTGCTCATTTTCTTACTGCAGTTACTTTGAGAGCAAGTAAAGCACTCAGCCAGGGTTTTGCGTCTCTGTGTGGCTAGATGGCTCACAGTGCTCATCTACTGCACCACAAACTGCTCCAGGCTTGACAAAGCATTGCCAGGAATGTTCTTATTCCCATTTTCTCTGTGAATTTTGGAGCTGGTTGTGTTTTTAGCCATACCCTCAGGTACCAGGCGTTATCTGTAATCCTGGCAAGCATTGTGTCTCTGTCCCATTGGTGTCTAAGCTGATGTGAGGTGCTGCATGTTAGCAGTTCTCCATTGCACTGTGAAAATACGGGCAGAGACCAGAAATAAATTCCTTATTGTACTGTACTGGTTATTGACTGGGAGGAGAAAAGCCAGAACTACTTCTATTCTTTGTCTCTCTTATTTTGGATTGCTTTCAAGTAGATTTAGAAGTTTCTATGGGGACCAGAATATAAATTTTCTTATAAAAAGTAGGTTCTTTGAGTACTGTAAAGTATTTAACACTGTTTATGTATAGAAAGGAATTAAAACCCCCCACCAGGATTCCTTTTGACTATTTCTGATATTGTTTTTCTTTTTCTCAGAAGTGTCATCTTTCTGTTTTACTGGCTTGTATTTATTTAAGTGATCATGTCAATGATATGTATTAGTATATGTATTTATTTTTGCTTTTCATCTTCTTCTCTCCTGGTCTCTTCATGAAGTTGCAGCAGCATTGCCTGGGAAAGTATGGTGCCTGGGCCAATTCTGTTTAAAATAAAAGGCAAAATAATACTAGGCAATGTAGTTCCACCAGAGAGGATCTTGGCCTGCTGTCCTGATATTGCTGAAAACCAACTACTAATGAAATCAATCTGTAACTGCTTATTCTCACATCTGGGGTGAGAAGATGGTGCTCTAAATGCAGAAACCTTCATGAATGTCAGGGGAGAGGTTGTGTCCTTCTGGGAAATCATAGGGGTATATATTTATCATCAGTGCAGGATACCTGACCTGCCTGGTGTGAGTTTACCCAGCAGCTCCAGCTGTGAGTTTACACAGCATTTAGAATGCCCTCCCATGGTTTTATAAAAAGGTCATGTTATTTTTGTGGTACGATAATTCAGGGACACAAAGACAAGAGCTATGCAAGGAATTTCACAGCTTTGCGCTGCTGTGTCACCTCCATGTCTAACTGTCATCCTGAAACTCCAGTTAAGACACCAGGATATCACTAAAAAAAGACTTTTCTTTAGAATGAAAGTTTAAATTATGATTTTGCATCAAATTATGTTGCTTCTTCAATACAGCAATGAAATGGGAATTGCTTTTGTTTTGCTGAGTCATTAGCCTGATATAAAACTTAAAATAGGATGTACATAGATACAGATTGAAAATGTAACATTCATTAATTAACTTTAACAGTCTGTGGTCTTAGAAAGTTTATCTCACATCATTGGTTCGGCACCATTTTCATACATGTGAAATATGAAAGAAATATTGTCTAGTCTGTTTAATGGAAATTCTGTGTAGGCAAGTTTAAGAGGAAGACTTTTGATTACAGTTAAATGAAGACTGTTTATATTCCATAACTTCCAGACTGATTTCATTTTATTTTACTCAGATTTTAGCAATTATTTCTAAAGAATTAAATTCTAAAGAATTTAAAAATTGTATTCCAAATTATATCTCAGTTGCAAAATATCCCTAAACACTTACCATTTAAAGGCATCTATAATATTGGAAGTTTTCAGATTTTTCTTAAAGTTTAATGGTATTTACAACATAAATTCATAATTTATAACAAAATTTATAATTTAAAACATAAATTTTTATTTGAATTCTATACCAAATTTGTATTTACCAATTTTACTTTATAAATAATGAAACTTGTTTTGATAAAGAATTGTTTTTTCATATTTCCCACGGTTTCTTTCACAGATTATCACAGGATATAACAACATATTTTAAATGCAGTTTTAAATGCCTGTAGTGCATCTTTAAAAGTTTTCAACTTGAAATTATTATTTACTTATGTTAAAATCCGATGTAGAATTAAAAATCAAGCCAAAATAGTTTAGCCTTTCATAATGAAGATAAAATAATTATATGAAGATTGTAATTGATTGTAATGAAAACTTTTCTTCAACTGGACAAGTTTTTTTTGGTCCCGCTCTTCCGAATTTGCTTTCTGATCTAGCAAGGATGTTGATTCTCATAGGAGCAGCTGTCCTTGATTAGCTCAAGCTGTGCTTCTGATCTTTTGAAATCTAAAAAGATGGTTTACCATTCCAAAAAACCCCATCTACTCCATCTTTTCTCCCATATGACCTCCAAAAGGGGAGGTCATATTTCTGAATTTCTCAGTGTAACCTGGTGTAATTATTCTTAAGAATGACATTTTTTAAATTTTGGAATGTTGGGTTTTTTTGTCACGTGTTTCCAAATCTATAAGGTACGAGTTTTCACTTGCAGGGCACGGATTTCTCAGATAAAAGCCATTTTCTCAAAGGGGTTTCATTCTCCAGAGCCATGCCAATGCCTGTGCCTGTAAAGAGCAGATTTATCTTCTGAGTTCTGTTACCAGTACAACTCTTCATTGCCATAGGTTCAACTGGTACATCCAGGCTTGTCTCTGTTGGGTAATGTCACAGCTTCATTTAAGATCCTGAAAGCTTGACTCTGATAATATTCAGATCCTATATAAAACAAATATCTCTGTGTCAACAAATATAAACTGCATTTAAGTTTCTAGCATTTTGTAATGTTATCTCTTTCTGGATGAAGTGAATTCTCTCCATGGCTTTAGTGGACATCATTTAGCCCAGCTTGCATGCAGCTGAAGTCACAGATCTTGCCCTGCAGAATTTAACTGCATTGTGGCTACTGTTTGTGGTAGCAAAGGTAGCAAATGCTAAGTAGATAGAATAATTACAGCAAAATTTACCTGTGATAAAATAATACAGAGTCATTATATTTTCCTTTCTTTTCTTTTTTTTTTTCCCTGAAAGAATCAGTAGTTTCAAGTTGTTGCAAGCCCTGCAACCCCCAGCGCCAGGAACCAGCCACTGACAATGTTTGCATTCACACCTCATTATATAAGGTAAACCTTAATTTCTTTTTTTTTACACATTTCCTTTGTATTAATTCCCTACTCTGGAAAGCAGAAAGTGTCCAGGGACCCAGGTATGGGGTTTCCTAACTCAGTCCTTGAAAATGCAATCCTTGGGGGTAAGGCAGGGGTTGAGTAAAGCTTTAGGTTTGTGGTTTGTTTGGGTGTTGTTTTTGTTTGTTTGTTTTTGTTTTGTTCTATTTCTTTTCTTTTCTTTTTTTTTCCTGATGGCATGTAATAACTGTAAAATTGCATGGGTTTATTTGATCATGTCAGAAGATGTTTTGGTTCTCAAATGTATCTGTGGTACAAAGAGAATGAAAGCAAAATATTCGCCAGTATACTTTTATTAGGTACAGTGTCAGGGAATAAGCCAGTTATTAATGGCATTTTTTCTGGTTGTGGAATTAAATCCTATTTTAATCGAAGAGTGGAGAAGGAAAATTAATACTGTTTGTTCTGAAATATGGCACTGTTCTCTGCATAGCTGAGAACAGACTGGAAGTTTTCCCTTTCTGAAAAAATAGTTTGCTTACTACATACTATCAATATGAATTCAATTTGCGGAGTATCTGTAGTCCCAGAACAGTACAATCTCAAAAATAATAGCTTCCTGCTTTCTCCTTGCCAATCTCCACCCTGGCTCGTGCCAGTGCATCACAATGTGTGGTGCAAAGCCGTCTCCTCGCTGTACCGGCACGGAACACTTCACCTATAAATCACGAAGGAACCGTCTGTACTGTCTTATCTCCTCTTTGACCTGGGTACTGCTCTGACCGCAGGATACTGTAATTTACTGTCTTTCACACAAGTGCAGAAGAGGTTGTGTGATGTCTCCAGGCTGAACAAACCCAGACGTGTTCAGGTGGGTCCACATCATGGACTGACCTTCCGTACTACTTGCCAGTTCCTGTGGATGAGGATGATTATGGGAGAGGGTCAGACACCAAGTGAGCTCCTGCAGCATCACATCCTGTTCCTTAAGTCAGAGAATGTCAGGGTTTCTCCCTCTTTGTTTTAATAACTAGCATGAGGGTGGGGTGGGGGATGTGACCAGCATTCTGGAAAATCTCCCTCGCTTGCAAGGTATGGTACAGGCCTTTGGGTTCCTGGCATAGGTTAGAGAAGGGACATCCCTTAACATGTGGTTCTTCACTCACAGGAAAACATGAATGCCTCAAATGCCTGTCAACTCCCTCTGCTTATGGACCATTTTGCATTTCCTCTTCTTCTCCTGCAATTCCTGTTAAAGTTTTTTTTTTGCGCTGAACTTAGACTAGTTAAACCTCTCCTAACTGCTTTTTCTTCCTCTAGATCTTTGCCCTTCTCTGTGATTTATTTTCTTATTTACCCTTTTATCTTCTTTTACATTGCACCCTGTGCTTACCTGTCACTTATACTGGTTTTTATTTAATTCCTTCCTTCCAAAACTTCAGCTTTTATACATTCTTCACAAATTATTATTTTTCTCTCCTTTTCAATCCAAGCCTTTTCTTCTCCAGATACGTTTAATTCAGAAAGTCTTCTGTGGAATGCCACAAATACATCTTTGCCCCTCTGTGTTTGATGTATCTGACATGCTGAACTTTAGTGCCCATATTCTTCTGTTATTACCCTGGAAAGACTCCATTGTTTCTTACCCATAAGAATGTGGCTGAAAGATCAGTCGATTAAAGCAGAAAATCTTGGAATTTTGTAGTTAAATTAGAAGTGCTAGTGTTGCTCTGCATCTACCATGGCTTTTGTTAGATTTGAGAGTTGATTACCTCGAAGGTAAACTATTTTCTTCTGCAAGGTGGCATTGCTTCTATGCAACATATGATGATTAAACATCTGCTTCCCTGTCTTGATGGTCTTGTCAAGCTTGACCTGAACCTATAGGTTTAAAATATAATTCAGTCATATTCAGTGCTATAGGTTAAACAAATTAGTATTGAATAGTTAATAGAGTTGTCCAAATCCAGCCCTGGTGTTAAACCTGTTTTATGCCAAGACTGAACTCTGTCCCATATCAATAATGACGAACCTTTACTGATGCATTTCTAGTGGAACACTGTACTGAATTTATTCCTTGTTTTGTTTCCTTTACAGTATAAGAAAAGTAAGTGTGTTTCAAAATTAAACCACTTGGCTGGCTCACACATCATCAGGCTGAATGCTAATTATTCAGCCTAATTAAGTCCAAAATAAAACAAGGGTTATAAAATATAAATTGAACTCTGATACAGACACTTTTGTAAAGCTTTCGCCTTGACATCTTTGTGCTCCTGACTTTATTAACAACTGAGATAACTTCAGCCCTGGACTACCAATGTTTTGGTCAGTAGGGTTTGGCACAGATAGCTGTCCCTTGTGGTGAGCAGCTAGATCCCTGCATAGAGCAGTCTGTAGGAAGTACTTCCACGTGCCCTATGTGCCACAGGTGATTTCTCAGTCCCACTGTTGTGAATGCACCTTTCCTTTTAAAAGCCCTTCCAGAACTATGCTGCTGAGAAGATATGAATCCTTCACCTTATTAGTAGCCTGAGTTAGTCAGGCTTGTTTTATATCCTTTTGTTCTTTGGCCAGTATAGCCTTGTAGGTCCATTAGAGGCATAATTGCTCATGTTTGTTCTCTTGTACCTCTGCCCAGTCTTCCTTTTGCTGTTTTGTCTGCCAAGTTCTTCTAGCATCTTTTCCTAATGGTCCTACCAGTCCTTTGCTGCACCTCCTTCAGTTTTAGTTTACCTTCTGCTGTGGAATCTTTTATTGCCACAAGAGAGACAAAGTGAAAAGCAATATTGCTGCCAATACCTATGTGTGTGTGTAGCCTTATGCAAGCAAGCAGTGTCCAGTTCTATAGACATTGTCCTTGTCTTCCTTGCAAAGTTAAGAATGGCTTGTCAGTAGCCCTTTGACACCTGAGCTCTATTTCTGCTGGTTATTTCTAGGTGTTACCTCTCCAGTTGCTTAGATTGAGAACAAGGGTGTTGTGCAGAGGGCTCAGGATGTCTGTGGGTGGGCTGAACACTCACTCTTGCTCAGCTCATCCAGAACATATGGTCAGCTAAGTGCTTAGGTATTGCTGGGATTCTCCCTCAAATGAGGGCTAGAGCTTAACCCATATGAATATTTAAAGGGAAAAATACCTGCTAGGTGGATCTGTATTTTTGAGCACCCCAACTGCCAGAGTCAGGGACCCTCTGTGTAACTGTTCTTCAAGCTCCTTGCCATGATTTCAGTCCCTGGGTACCTGTTGTGGAAGGGTCTTCCCTCTTCCCCCACCCTGGTCCAGGCAAGGGTCATGGTGGGGCCTTTGCCTGGGACAGGAGAAGTCCCTGCAGTCCTTCCACTGCTGTGACAGGATATAAGGACGGGCAATGAATGGGCTGGCAATGATAAGGTAGACTTTTAGAAAACTACAGTTGGAGAGGTTCATTAAACACCAAGGTCATAGATGGGAACTGTGAAACATTCAGATTCCTGAGTGCCAGAAGTCTTGTAGTCCATTTCTAATGGCTTTTAAAGTGTTAGGGTTGAAAAACAACCTGAGTAGGACAAGGTGATGAGTTTTTATAGATGCATCATATCTCTGAGGACTGCAGTCACAGTAAGTTAGAAGGCAACAAGCAAAAATATAATGGTGAGTACTAAGAAGAATGTGTTGGACTCTTTTTTCAGAAGCGCTTTAAAATCTATTTCACATAGCACAAGCATTAATTCAAAGCATTTGTTCACGAGGCACTACCTTACCTGATCTGCTTTCCTTGGCTGATATATGTACTGCAGCTGCAGATTTATTTCTACAGATACATAGTTTTGTATTTTGGTAATAAATTCTTTTCAATAGAGTGACTCCCCAGGACTGTGAGCTTATGAACTGATTGATTTAACTGCCTGTTTGAGACTCTGCTTTCACTGTCTGGCAAAACACATGACATAAATTTGACTCTGGAGCCAAATAAATTGGAGAATTGTACTAAATTGTGCTAAAGAGGGAAGATGAATCGTGAAAGAAGCCACTTCAACAAATAATGCATACTCAGAGTGTCAAATGTAATATAAATAAAATCCTTATGAAAACAGAAAACTTGTTACCAGCAGAAGAGTCTGAGGTCTGAAAATTACTACATTCTCGTGGGGATACATATTCTGCTCCCTTGGCAGAAATACTACATGTACTTAATCATATTTGTGATATTAATTAGAAAAATGGTGATACAGAGAGAGCAAGAACACTTCTTTATTTTCTTGCTATAAATGGCAAAGTTCTCTGAACTTCAATGAGACAAGAACTGTACCAAATACCACAACAATAGCTAATCCATAAAAGAATAAAATGCCCAGGCAATGATTTGATTTAGTTTTGTGTCACTCCAGGCTTATTCCAGAAAAGTAACTTTATTTTTCCTGCTTTAAGATGAAGTAATGCATTGTTGGAGAAAAAACCAAATCAGAATGTGTTGCATAGCTCATCATTACAGCAGAAATAAAAACAAAACCCAAGGGCATATGATTTTCAACACCTTTGTTTCTTAAAAATTTAGAGGGAGGGTAATGCAAAATTGATTTTCTTTCTTAATTTTTAGTAATTGTCTTCAGCATTCTTGGGGTCCCTAGGAGGTTGCATGTGTGAAGGATTATATCACTTTCTGGGGCTCTTGTTCAGAAACATTTCACTGACACTAAATGTGACCTAACAATTCATCTTCTTTGAAATGAGTGGCTTAGTCAAGTGTGAGATGAAAGACAGTACAAACTAGAAACAAAAAAAGATGTAAGCCTGTGCAAATTCAGCTTTTTCTTCTCTTGAAATGTTGACTGAAAAGAAATTTAAGGTATTGTATTTCATAAATGTGTTTTAAAGAGCCTTTCAGTCTGCTTTTTACTTGTTTTTACTTGTTTTTCTCAGTATTAATACAACACCAGAAATATTTTACAGCTTCTCTCTTGGATGCATTCTCATCACATGTGTTGAGTAATGCCTTGCATGTGTTATAAGGAAACAAGCTACAATAATCTTTAGTGCCTAGGCTAAAAGGCTCTAAGGATAACATAAAAACAGCTTTTTATGTCATGAATGTGGGAAACACAAAGTAGGACCTCAATTGTTCCAGAGAGAGTCTTTCCATCACATGAGGGGAGCTTGTTCCCTTCAGTTTGTGGATGTGCAAGGGCATAATCTCATTTTATAGCCACAAATGCCTGCTGCTTCTCCACTAGTAAGCAGTGCTCCCTGGTAGCTGCTTATAGCACTTGGCCCTTCAGGAAAAGAAGTCTAGAAGGTACCCAACAGGAGTGGTGAGCTCCTTGGAAAAGAGTGAGAAAGCTTGGGAAGGTGCTCTCTCATTGTCCCTCAGTACAGTTATGGGGCAGGACTGTAGTAACATCATGTTATGGCCTTCTTACCAATTTGGTGTCTCCTACCAAGTGTGGCTTTAATGTGAGACACCTGAACTCTTCAAGAATGGATCTGAGCACTGGCTGGCTTGCCTGGCTAATGCTGTAGGAAATAAGCAAGGGGAGAAAGCTGTGGTGTGGAGGAGGGAGTTTGCAAAGGCAGTAGTTAGAGAGGAGCAGGAGTGTGAAGCCCTGGAGCTGGATAAATACAGGACATGACAGTTTGCTGAGTTCAAGGCCTTACTCTGCTGCTTTGCCTGTCCCTGTGCTCTGGGGCATCTCACCTCTGACATCAGCTAAGATTTGATCTGTAGTGAGAAGCAAGAGGACAATGAAACTGTAGATACATTTTGAGGATGGTATTTATATACATTTGGTGCTGAGACAGATTGGCTGGGAAGGGAAAGAAGCTGCTGAGCTTGTTAGAGACCCACAGGGGAGAAAGTGCTCTATGAGATAGTTTGAGAATTGTTAGTTGTTTTGGCAACCGTTATTAGACATGGCCCATAATTACTTCTGTAGCTATGGAGGAGTGTAATTTGCTTTTAATTACTGTATTAGCAAATATATCAGTAGGGAAACCAACAGAAAAAGAAAAAAAATTGCTGACTTTCTTTCAGTCCTTTTCTTTATGACTGTAGGAAGGCAAAAATATTTGGACCAAAAAAATGCTCTAATGAGCCCCAAACAGGCACATTCTGAGAAATGAACATGCCGAGGGGGGAAATAGCTATTCTAGATAGCAGAGGCCTGGCTTCTATCATAGTTCTACAAAGTGGAAATAATAGCTTCTTTCCATTGTAATTTTAAAATTGTAACTCAGCGCTGTTCTTCTGATGCTTTGTGATAGATGCCAGGAGTGGAGACTGCTCTGCTCCAAGTGTGAGTCAGATAACAAAGCAATTTCTGAGCTATAGCAGCATTGCACCTTTTCTTTTGTTTCCTCTGAAAGATACTGTAAGGCTGCATTATCAAGATTCACCCTTGCAGAACAATATTTTATTTTTAAATCATCCTTTAAAAGAATTTGTGAGTACTGGAGGGGACGTCTTATCTGCCATCGTGGTCATGTCTCCGGGAGAATTCAAACAGGAAAATGCTGAATTCATTTTCTTACCTTGTATCACAAAGAATAGAAATTCGGTAGTTTTCCTGGCCTCTTAATCTTCTCACTGAGATACTGCTCTAAACACTAATGAACATTAAATCGCTATTTCTCTGTTGGTGTGTAGCGCTTCAGTCAGCAGTCCTTCCAGAGTGAATAACAGCAGGCAATCTACTGCAGCTCCTCTGGTGTTTATTTTTAAAGATAATACTTGAAATACTTTAAAAATGAAACATTTCATTTTGAAGGTGACAGAGCTGGAAAAGCTGAAAAAGTTCAAGATGCTTTCACAGCATGTGAAAGGGACAAACCATTTGGATTTCAGTTTCATCTCCCTGCTGCCTACTTGGCCACTGAGCTGTGGAGGGAGCATGAATCTTGGCAGGCCAGGAGTGGCATTCCCTGCTGCCTTCCCCCATCAACAAAGCACAGGAGCCTGTGCAAGTGCAGCTTCCTAGAGAAATCATTGATTGAGGAAATGGGGCAGCTAAAACAAGGGCAGGTGGTAAAGGATGATAAAATCCCCAGTACTTTGTTTTAAGGTGAAACCCTTCATGCAGCCTGCCATACTCCAGTAGAAAAAAATGGCTCAGTTGAGCATGCATCTCCAGCTGTAACATCCAGGTAAACAAGGGCATTATGTCAGCTAGAGACTTTCGAAGTGGATTGGCTGTGGGGCTGGCTCAGAGTTGTATACAGGTCCTGCACATGGGCATTTCCTAACTTCTGAATATTTGGTTTTACCACTGCCTCAGCAGTGGTGCTTTAACATCATTTTATGTGAGGTATTTATAGACCACCTTGTCTATCAGTAGTAACTTCCTGACTAGCAGTTCCAGCTGAAAGCTTGTCTGTGTCCATAAGGGAATTGGTATTTTTTCCCTGTCTGACAGCCAAAGTAGTCTGTCTGATTGTGAGATGGAATCTAGGGGAAGATGTGTTATTCTGTAATGTTAAAACAAAAATGATGATGAGAAACTCTAATGCTGCACTGAGCTTTAAATTGAAAACTACTGCGAGCAGTGCAGGAAGAGAGAACCAGGAGGCAGTGGCAGGGGGGCAATGCCACAGCAAGGGTGGGAGATGTGAAGAGTTTGGTGGAGGGGAAAACCAAGCAAGGCAGGTAGGTGCTAGTCTATCTCAAGAAGCTGTGCCTCTATGTCTTTCACAGCAGACATTTCTGTCTTTCTATATTGCCTACTTGCTTATTCAAATGATGCAGGTAAAAAGAAGCAGAGCCTGAGGAAAAATAAAACTGCAGATGCCAAGGACCTGTGTGCACTGAGGAGGCTCAGGAAGCAGCAGCCTTAATCTCAATGCTTTAATTCCCCTCCTATAAGGGTAGTGCTATCAGTTGTGCAGAGAGATGCCATAAAGATGCATGTATTCAAATTTTGTGGAGCACTAGGAACAAATAACATAATTTTGTATTCAGTATAGAGTAGTTTAAATAAGGCCTGCAGGCCACTCAATATTGTGGATTAAAAAAAGTCTTCACTGAACAAGTCAGACACCCTGCCGAAGAAATAGTACATGAGCTTGTAATTAAAAAACAAATTTATACATTAAATGGCCTGAATTAAGACTTCTTGTGCATCAATAATCCTGGCATGTCCTAACTTTACGGTGTTTGATTTTGCACTGAAGTGTTTCTTTCAAAGTCTTTCTGTATATGAACTATAAGGAAGACACATGAAAGCACATGAAAAGGTCAAAGAAAGACAAATAGGGCAGAAAAAAGACTAATACTGTTACTCTTATGTATGAGGTATGAGGTTAGCACAGGTTTTCACTTTTCCTCAAATTCTTGAGTAACATATGAAGCAGGAGAGAAAAGCCTTTGGGCAGGACAACAGGACAACAGTTCTTCACTGCTCCTTGAAAACATGCAAAATTTTTCCCCAATTTCTTTTCCATCACTTTGATATTTCATTTGCTTTTACTTCTCTCAGAGACCTTGATTTCATTCTTTTAATAGACTCTGCTGTGCTCCTTCTCCCTCACCTTGCAGAGATAAGGATGTTGTGATCTCTGTGCTCCTGCTAAGAGAGAGCTGGAAAGGCAACACTAGGGAATGAACCATTAAAAATACACCCAAACCTCAAAGCAGCAAGTAAGGAGAAAAATGTGGACAGAAAAACCTTAATTAGAATTTTTGTTTCACTTCTGCTCTGGGTCCAAGCTGACAGAGAGGAGGCTTTTTCTTGATGCCTGTTTCTCCCAGATATCCTTGTGAGGTATTAGACATTGCAGAAGAGGCAAGTCAACATCATACAGGCTACAAACTTACAGCTGGCCTAAAGATGTTGAAGATTTTGCCCTCAGGGCTGAAATGGGTAATGGGTCTCCCCTCCTAGTACCTCTCAGGCTCTGTTTTTGCATATTTAGGGGGCTCAGACTTTTTGTAGAAGTATGTATCTCAACTGCTTTCAAGGAGAGCCTAAATGAGGCTGCAAGAATGGCAATGAGCCTTTGAAAGGGTTTGCTTATGGATTTTTAGCAATGTAGGAAAGCTTGACAAGGGTAGTAAAACTGAATTATGTAGCAAACAGATTAATTTGAAGAAAAATGAAGCAGTGCACTGTGAGTGTTCTTTTAATTCCCACACTGAAGTTTTGCTAAAAGTTATTAACAAATTATCTATCAAGCTTGAAGCTTGCCTTTTAAATCCATACTTAGACGTCTCTTTAAATATCCTTATATTAAGACAAACAGACAAACAAACAAAACAATGCTCCTTTTAAAGCCTGTGAAAATTATGTTTCTCCTGACCGTGTTTATCCATCCCTTATCACAGTGGGACCTGGTTTCTTGATCTAAATGAAATGCTCTTGCTGTATATACAGATGATAATGTATTAATGACAAGGACTGGAGATGAAACCCTTGTCTCATGTATTGCGGGCAAAACAGAAATCCTATTGTGCCTCTGTAACAGAAAATTTCAAATATTTTTGGGGGCTTTATGTTTGCAGCTGGGTACACCAGTAGAAAAGTAAACAGTGCACTAGCACAAAAGGGCTCAGAATCATATTAAGAAAAAGTCTATCATCAAAGATAGTGATGTCCAAGAATGTGTATTTGGCAGAGAAAAAAACTGATTTCCCCAAGGTAGTGAGGAAAGGGTATTGAAAGTAACGGTCTGGGGAATGTAGGCCTAGACATGCCCCCTATGAATAAATTGTTTTGGTGAAGTTATTTCTTACAGCTGGCAGCATCTTTCCTCTGTGGCCCCAAGCTCAAGCCAAAAACTCCCTGTCTTATGGAAAGTTACACCACTTAGCAAGATGTTACAGAAAGAGTAAGAGGAAAAATGACAACCCAATGAATACTGAGAAACATACTTCAGTATTCTAGTGACTGAAAACAGATTTGGTATTCAACAGCTGCAAGGGAAAATGTTTGACATGTTTGCCTCTGCAGCCTGTTTCAAGGAAAGGGAGGGTCATTAAGTGTGAACAGTGTCAGCTAAAAGCCTCCCACCTCTCTCTCAAGCCTGCTGGTAAATCTGACCCTGTAGTAAAGGTCATTTCTCAACTCCTCAGGTATGCAGCTGTATAAGGCCCTCAGAGTATATATATCACAATAAATTCTTTGCTGCTCTGTAGAACTTTTTCGCTTGGAGATTTGAATACAAATAATGCTGGTTTCCTGTTATGCTTTCCTGGTGGTGCTTTATCAAATAGCAGGAATTCCATACTCTTCCTGAGGGCAATTTTTAAAACTGAATTGCTCCTTATGGGTTTTAACTGTAAGCAACACACTGTTTTCCAAGCTTATTGTCAATTGTGAATGAACATAAAATTAATTCAGTTTTGTGAGTACCTGTTCACCTAGTATAGGTCTATCATCTATTCAAATTAATGGCTTTTGTACTTTAAAATTTGAGATTGATCTTTGATTTAAAAACATCACTAGTAACTGATATACCCAGATGAACCTACTTGCTTTGTTGGATGATTTAATAAGGAATTTTATAAATATATTTTCTTTGTCCCTTTTAATGGCATGGTGAACATCCCTTATGATGAGATTCTCATTCCTAATAGTGGTTTTGACTGAATTATTTAAAATTAAGTTGCTCATAGAGCAGTGCTCCAAAATGTCTTTATATTCAGGTCTTTCACTCTTACTTTGCATTGGACTAGCCCTGACTGTTGCATTCTCAGTTATCACGGTGACTTTCCCTACTTAAGAATATGAGAAGAACAAGGTTTGTAGGTACTTATTTCTGAGTGGCTTGAATATCTCATTCCCTCACCTAAGACATTGCTCAGGAGGCATAAATCCATTCTTTATCCTTAGTTGCAATACTAACATAAGAAAAGACAGAGTATTTCAGTCTAAATAACATGAATAATTTGATTATGAAAACCTATGCTGTCCAGAGTTATAATGGCCATGTAACTACATGCACCAGAATCAATGACAGTTTTGAAAAATTGCTGGTTACTGTAGCTTCTTCTCTAATCACTTGGAAAAGTGATAACACATGTTCAAGTATTGTCCTCATTGCCAATTTAGAGCATCATTAAGTTTTGCTAGGAAAATCTTATGTTAATTTTTGTTCTTACACTCTGTGAGTTTAGATTTGGCTGCTTTTTTGAAATCCATCTCTGCTTTTGTGTGCTTTAATTCCTATTGTTCATCATCAGATGCTGGCTTCTGAGTATGAAAGATCAAAGCATCTAAAGTACAGATGGTCAGTGTCTTTGTAAATTAGCTTCTTAAAACAGGGCATCACAAATTTTCTTTGTGAGTATGATTTTGCCACCAAAAAATGAAACTGGAATTGAATTAAAACTACTGATGTCCTTGGCTCAAATTAACCTGCTAGTTTTGGCAGACCAAACTGTGGCTTACACATCTTCCATCCAAGTAAATGTGAACCTCAAGTTCCAGGACTAGTGGTTTGGCCAACCAGATAATAATGGCAGAGGGAGGACCAGAAGGGGTTGGAGCAGGGATGCCATCCCTCTGTGGCTCTCCTGTGTCTGGAAAACCCTGAAAGTGCAGGCAGCACTTCCCAACACACACGACAGAAAAATGCAGTGTTTTATCTTGGTTTTCTTGCATTAGCTTCTAATGCTGCTTTCATTATATATCTGGTGAATTGTGGCAATTGCACATATAAAACACATTAAGTGGCTGCTGTTTATTTTTAGAATAATTAAAAATTATTCCTTCAAAAAGGGAAAAATCTTGTTTAATTTTTTAAGGTTTTATTTTGCACTCTAAAAGTGAAATGGAAGATAAATAGGAAATGTGAATCATCTTGCCTAGTAGTAAATTGCACGCAATCCCATTTGCCTTTTTTCTGCACAGTATCCACATCCAATTTGTATTCTGCACTGTATCAATTCACTGATAGTTTATAGTGATAAACCACCATTTTAACAATAAGTGCATAGGAGCAGTATTTAAAAGGCTGTGCTTTTAAACTAACTTCAATTTCTTGATTTTCATATTTAGTTCTCATCCTTATTCTCCCATAAATGCTTGTTGTTGTCAGCTTTTTTCTTCCACGAAATGCCTCTTAAAATTCATAAGCTTATTAAAAAAACTAATAGGTAATGATAGTTGCCTTTCATTCTGTCTTTTATAAACCATTTTAAAGTGAATGGACAATTTGAATTGCAAACTCAGCTCTTGCCTCCATCCATGAAACAATCAGTGGTAAACACAAAACGATCATAATTTTTCATCAAAGTGCTTTAACCTCAGCCCTATTGGCTTGTCTCCCAGATAACAAGGTAGGATAATTTCTATGATTAATTAGGTAAAGTTTATCAAACTGAATGAAGATGAAAGGCTTTGGAGGACTGTATGGTATTAAATGTGTTTTAATCATAGCAAAATGGTCTCTTACAAACTTTTAACATACATTCAACAGTTTCTGAAATATTTGGCTCCTTGACAGCACAGTCAGAAATATCTGGTCCAAACCTACAAGCTCCCTTTGCTCATCAAAAGGCTCAAAATAATAGATACTGGTTACTGCCTGCAAAGAGATTTTGAATCAATCTTTGTCCTAAATATGTGCGTGAGAAAAGGTGCTCAAGAATATGACAGGAATACAGGAAAACTCCGTGGGTCACTGCTTAATGTCTGTAAGAATTACAACAGAATTTTGCACATTTGAGGTGGCAAACATCTTGCTCTATTTTTTCCCTAAGATTTAAGATCAATAAGTAAGAGAATATAATCTTAAAAAATTTTGTATGGACAGTGCTCTGGGCAACCTGATCTAGTTGAAGATGTTCCTGCTCATTGCATTGAGGCTGGACAAGATATCCTTTGAAAGTCCCTTCCAACCCAAACTACTTATTACATATCACTATTCTCTGATATGTAATCAGTACTGTTACTCATTCTTTTATTCACAATGAATGTCTTTTATAAAGGAGTGGTTTTTATTTTTAAAAAATTAATGTTTTGATTTTAAAATGGCTAACCAAAAGGGTTTGGTTGAAAATTGTTAGTATTTCCACTTAGCTCTATATGTTTAGAATTATCATTTTATGATTTATTTTTCTTTAATTCCCAAAATTGAGCATTCTTTTTGTAGGTGGAAATTTCTACCTGACAAAAACTGGTCTATTCATGTCTAGTTTTTTGGATTTTTTTTGATTACAGTTGTTATGAAAATGCATAACTCAAGGCAGAACTTATGTCTTGGGCTTTAAAGAGATGATTGCCATCACAAATCATCCCTGCTTATCCCACATGAAGATAAATAATGTGTTTCAGGTAGGCAATTCTGTTGCAACCAGACTGTGATTTCAAACCAGCCGACTGCTGGCGGCAGGCTTTGAAAAAGGGTTTCACAACACTAGGATGTGGCCCCTGAAGTACTGCAGTAGTATAACTAAAGGTGCTGTCCCTGTACCTGCCTTTTTAATTAACATTTGCAACTGATGGACGATGGTCTTTGTGTCTGTACAAACTCTTTGTGTTGAAGACAGGTGTCTGCAACCAGCAGACCATCATGGCTCTCACAGCAGGAGAATCTCTGTAACTCACTGATGCCAAAGCAAGCTGTTCAGCTTGTGTCATGCTGATAAGGAAATTAAAGGGTAGCAGACTAACATGTCTTGTTCATAATTGCTCTAAAGCATGTTCAAAATGTAAATTAAAGGACAAGTGGACAAGTTCTGAAGGTTACTGAGCCTGCACGGTGCACACTGAAGTCAGCAGGAACAGCAGCTGCTGTAGACCCTCTAAGAGCTGACCCAAATAAAGTGCAAATGTCAAGAAAATCACTTGAAAGCCTTGGGGCCCTAACTGCATTGCATATAAGTGTAATTGTGTTTATCAGCAGAGTGGTGCTACATCTCTTTTGCTGTTGATTTAGGAAATCCAACTTTTCATTGACTCAACAGCAGCTTTGAATGCCCCAAGCACCTAAATAAATCTAATCACAGGAATCCTTCCCCTCCATCATTTCATTTGCACGAGTCCTCCTTAAAGTACCATCTCATCAGCAGAGACTGAAGCAAGCATATCTTGCCTCTCACTGGTAGGAGGGAAGAAATCAAATTCCTTGGAAAAAGATGTCCTTTCCTTAGTGCCTCTTTTCATGTGTACTTTATCTTCTTCACTGCAAGACTCTAACACTGATGAGCCCTGCGGGTCCTAAAGATTCAAACACAATGGCACAACAGGAAGATTAAGCCTAGAAAAAGAAAAATTGGATTTCATTTCCTCCAACACTGAAAAGAGATGATTATTTTTCCATTAAAGAAAATTTTTCCATTAGAGTGTTTTCCATTAAAAACTGCTTCCTGTAGAAAACTGAGTTTCTATTTAAAAGAGCATTTTCACAGCAGGAATTTATTCTCTCAAGAAGGAAGCATGCTTTTCATATGCACTTCCAACTTTAAGATATTGGTTAAAAATTCAATGTTTCAATTCCTCTATAATTTAGTGCAAAATTAACAGTTTTGGCAGGAATTCCCTCTACCATTATTGTTTTATGCAAAATGCATGTCAGGGCCTGTGAGACACTTGTAAGATGTGATTAACTTGACTAGTCTCAGCTGGGACTCCCATCCCTGCTACCCCTCCCCATGCCCCAGGCCTCTCTTTAAGCTCAGACCCAGAAAGCACCTAGGCCTAGCCTGAGCTCCATCAGAAACATACTTGCACCTACTCCGGTCTGTTGCTGTCCTGGCTTATGAATTTATTATTTTTACTGGATTATTTCCAAAGCTACACTGTCTTCAACCTTTTGTCCATGCCTCCTGGGTGGATTCCGGATCTGTACTGGAATCCTGGCTGGACTTTTGGTGTCATTCGTCAGTGTACCTTGTTTGGAGGCTTCAGGGGGACTGGTTGCCATCCTGACACTGTTCATCTCCTGTAGGTGGACATCCTGGTGGGGAGGTCTCCACTGTGTTGGGATTCTCCTTGGCTCCCAGCTCATCCCTGCTTGTGGAGGAGCCCTGATCCTGCTGGTCCCTGCTGTTGCAGTGGTGAAATGTAGCTTGTCACTTGGATGCCAGTGAATAACAACCAAAAATATTTCTCTGTGTGCGTTGTGTGTTTCGGGTCACTGTTCCTGATAATGCCAGATTTTAGCTGAGCCTGTGAGCAGTGCAGAATGAAGGAGACCTATTTAAATGCTAGCCTACAAAGATTGTATGATAGAGCCCCATGTCAGCATTCTCAGATGCCATATTTGCTTGTGTTATTATGCTTCCTGCTGCCCTTCCAATGCTTCAATGCTCTCTCTGATCAATATTTCCTTGGATCTTCCACACATTTGTTTTCTCCGCGTGGGTTCATATGCTGAAGTTCTTGATGGTGACTAAATTGAAAACCTTTTTGATGATACCAAGAGGCAGTTGCAGGAACAGACCGAACTATTGGAATTCAACATACCACATTCCCAGCAAGATTGGCTACCATGGGTAAAAGTGTTGTGCGATGAGGATAAAAATGGTAATGTCATTAAGCTCTTGCAAAAGACAGCAAAAAGTCAGGCTAAAAAGAAGACGAAGAAATTAATTAAAGCTAAGCTGATTGCAGAATAATTAATTTATAATTGAAATTAAAGGTTAAGGATTGATACTGTGAGATCACTCTACTAAATAGTAATTTACTTTATTTTACTTATTTCTATTGGACCAGAAGGTCAATGGCCTTTTCTGACAGCATCTGGGCAAATAGCAGTCTGTTCTTTAAATTAAAAGAAATGCCTGTTTTAGCAATTTCCTCTGGCAGGAAAGCAAGCATATATTCTTGCTTCATTCTTTTTATTGAAAGGGCACTATCAAGCTTTCAATCCCCATTTACATTTTTAGACTGGTTTCCTAAGGAAATGAAGCTTATATAATGACACTGACTTTCTCTTCAACTGTCAAGTCCTGTGTAGTTACTTTTAAACTGTCTGGCCAACTGCAACTAAACTTTAAAGTGGGTGGAAAAATATCAGCTAAAACAATGTTCTTAAAATCTTTGTCAAAAGCAGAATCTGAGGAGAAGAGAGAGATGCAATTAGTGCTCACACTGAGGGAAAGTGCCAGCCTTGGCTGCTGTGCTGTTGTTTGGCATTTATGTGCTGGCCAGCCAGCCTGTCACTGGGCCCATCAGTACACATCTAGGCTTTCTCTTGTCTTCTGTAATGTGTTGCCTCCAGCACTGTGGATTAAAATGAAGCAATTCAGGGAGGGAGCTGGGCACAATGACCAAGCTAAGAAATCTGTGGGGAGCAGCTCATGAGTAATTCTGCTGCTCATGAAAATATTCGTTGCTTTAGGGTAGAAAATCAAGTTAAGGTGGGTGTAAACTCCTTAATGCGCATTTTGTCTGTTTAGTCTGACAGATATGTTCTTTTCGCTAATCGCTTGAAAATCAAAGTGCAAATAAACGGGTTGAAATGTCCTAGTGAATAACTTTCAGACCAGATCTTTCGTACCAAAATTATTTAGAAACTACATATATATCAGGGAAGTTGAGGACATGTTCAAAGTTCTATGAACCAGTGCATTTAGGAAGTGAGTTTTTCAGAATATTGAAGATTAACTTTTAAGATTATAGCCGTGCTAATTTCAGTTATGAATACTGATCAATTCATACTTTGACTATAGGACCAGGATCAATAATTTTTGTGTTCTATCCTGACTTTCCATGTAACCTAGAAAACTTTCTTGAGGTAATTCTTGCTTGGAAGTTTTTTTTAGAGGGGAAAAATAGCCACTATTAATTTAAAAATCACGATGATATACCACCCAATTTGCTACAAAGTAAGAGAGGTGATGAAAAATTATCTTCACCATTTTAAGGAAAAAACGTGTTGTTTTGACTTTAAGTTAATGAACCTTACTGTGTTAGTCATTAGATTGTGTTGTACTTTGATCTATTATAATTAACAGCCCTTTGAATTCCTTGCAGATATATAACTCTGGTCTGATGGTACCGTGTTGTGCCTTTTACTCAATATACTCCTTAGGAAAATCTCTGGTAGTCATTTTCTTCCTCTTACCGCTTGCCACCATCTTCTCAGTTTCTTAACACAATCCTTGAGGTGGGAATATAGAAGTGGACAAGCTATTCTGATAGAGATCCTACTTAAGTGCACTTAAAAGACATCTGTAGTTGATTGACTGTTATGATTTTCCCTCTACTATGTTCAGTGTTGGTACTTTTCATGAGAGTCTCTCAGAAATCCTAGACTTGACTCTTTCCTAGAGATCAGACTCTACAGTGGGTTTTTGTGTCCATACCACCTGCTGGTTGAGTCTGTTCAGTATTAGTGGTCTAAGTTATTGGAGAATGTCCAAAAGAAGGCCACAAGGATGATGGAGGGACCCAAAGGGAATCTTTATGAAAAACAGCTGAGGTCACTGGGTCTGTTCAGCCTGGAGAAGAGGAGGCTGAGGGGAGACTTCACTGTGGTCTTCAACATCCTTATGAGGAGAAGTGGAGGGGCGTGTACAGATTTCTTCACTCTCATGACCAGTGACAGGACCAGAGGAAATGACATGAAACTGAGTTGAGGGAGGTTTAGATTGGATATTAGGAAGAAGTTTTTCATCAGAGGGTGTTGGACCACTAAACAGGCTCCCCAGGGAGGTGATCACAGTACCAGACTGAGTTTAAGACATATTTGGACAATGTACTCAGGCACATGGTGTGGTTCTTGGGACTGCCCTGTTCAGAGCCAGAAGTTGGACTCAATGATCCTGGTGAGTCCCCTCCAACTCAGCTTATTCTATGACTCTATGATTTTGTACTATTCTTTTAAATTTGCCATCATCTACAGTACCAATTTTTCTTTGTTTTTCACTGGTTTATCAACAAACACATTAAAAAGATTCAGGGTCCCATGAAAGAATACTTGATGGTCTATTATTTATGATTACATTTTCAAGACTGGTTACCCAGTGTTTAATATATCTAATGTTACCATCCTAACTCTGTAGCATTCTAGTTCTTGACTACACGGTCTTGATCTATCAAATCAACAGATTTGAAGAAGCATTTCACTAATACTACTGCTTTTATAAGCTAACCTTAATCTTATCAGTGATGTAAAATTAGATTGATGACATCTACTACTTAGACTGATATTCCTTAGCTGTGTTTTCCCCCACTGTTGCCTTAAAAACTGAGTCCTGTGACAAATTCCACAGCACTTCTCTTGTGGTGCATAAAAAATGAAAAAGTTCTACAGATAAGACAGATATACAGATACACTTTTACTTGGGTTTCTGTTATAAAACCATGTATTAACACATTTTTTTTTCTTTAAAACAACCCTTCACTATGGAAGAACTAAAACATCTACTGTAAAGTTGTCAGAGACAAAACTGTTAGGAAGCAGTGTTTTATTTCATTACACCATGATAAAAAATGTCTCTTTGTTTTGCCTATTCAGATGTCTGTTGGAGTGTTCTGGACTTGTAACTTATTATCAGTATTCTTTGGAACTGTGGCTTAAGCCTTTTTTATAGAACACTTTCTTTATACCAACTCTTATTCCTCTGTGGATCTGTGACCTCATTTTACTTGCCTACCAAGATGACTACTAATTGCCATAGCTGTATGCTTACTGAGATGGAGCTGTTCCCAGCTCTTCAAACTCTTTGGTCTGTGTTTCTTAATTTGCTTTTTTGAAGCATATGCATTGAAAACTTCTGGATCTTGGATGGAGTTTCAAACTGAAACTACACAGTTGGTGTGCACAGACACAACCATGAGTTTGCTATGCTATCTCTAACAGGTATCCCATCTGTGCCCTTGTAATCAAATAAGATTAAACAAGATACCAAAATAATTAGGTATCTAGCATTCTCCAGACTTCCCTTTATGCATGGTTGAAATTGAGCTAAAACTGGTAAGGTTTATCTATGTGCAATGGGCTGCTAGTACTATTCCCTTTAGATCTCCTCTCTTTGTACAGGATACCTGCAGTAAGCAAGAAATAGAGTGAGATATTTTGATGTGTTCCAAATCCACTCAGCCTGGTGGAGTCTTTTAAAAGTTTAGCAGTGAAGAGCTAGTGGACAGCAGCATGTGACAAGTGTGCATCATGTTTGTATTAAGCCACATTTTTACTCCTGAGAGAGGACAGAGCAGCTTTCCACTCCGTTCCTACATTCATAGTCATACTCATTGGGGAAAGCACCGTCACACTGGAAAGCAATTTAATCTAATGCTGCCACCCAGACACTATTTCTTATTAATTCTAGTCCTTTAAAGGGGGGATTTAGATAAGGATCAGAGATCACGGAGTTGGAATAGGCCTATTCTGTATGTGGCTGGCTAAGGAACAAACAACTAAAAGAGATGGTAAATCTCCTGGTGCAAATCGCTGAATTAATTTCAACAATATAATTGGGCTAGGAAAAGAAAAATCATGAATTCTAGTGTGACAGGTATTCTGGCCCTTTAGGAACTAAGGCAGGAATTAGGCTTTTGCTCAGAGGCAGAGTTTCACAAACAAAGTGATACTTAACTGCTTCTCTTGCCCTTCATAACCTCTCATTACTCATTCCCCCATGCCTGATTTAAATTGGTCCAGTTAAATTCAAACATCATAAGTTTTAAGCAAATTTTTTGGGGAAAAAAGGTTGTCTGAAATATGTGGTGCTCACTGTAGCCGAGGATGTAGACACACTATGATATTTAGCTAAAGGGTATCAAAGGGTGTGGTCTCTTTTTACAAATATTTCCCAAAAAGATTAGATACCAAATCTTTGACAAGCACTGAAAGAGTGTAGCTGAGATTAAAAATTAAATGTAACAGCCTACTTCTAAAAGGCAGCAAAAGATTGCAGATGTTAATAGGCACAATTTAAAAGACTATGGCTTATTAATGCTGTTATTATGCATATTTTTTACTTTGACAGTTTGATTGTTGTCTTTTCAATGCATTTATTTATAATTTCAAATACCATCAAGATTTTAATGGTGAATTAAATTCTGATCATATTTAGTCTGTTCAGAACAATAGAGGCTACTAGACATGGCATACATGCTGAAGTGGTATTGGTTGCATGCTTCTTTTTTGTGTTCATAATATGCAGAGCCAAAATCCTATTGGCTATGAAGATCTGCAAAGTGTTTTGCATCTCAATAATGAGGAGCAAAAAATATTGTCCTCTTCCATGGGGTCTGGCTGAGATGGAGTTCATTTTCCCATGGCAGCCCTCACAGCGCTGTGCTTTCCATTGGTAGTTAGAAAGGTGTTGACACACCAGTGTTTTGGGTACTGCTGAGCAGTGCTGGCACAGCATCTCTGCTGGCTCTCCAACATTCCCCCCCATCAAGTGGTTACCCTGGAGAAGCCACTACATGTGCTGTTGAAGTGCAGCTTTCTGGGGAGTGGCCAGACATTGCTTGCTGATGGGAAGTAGAGAACAAACATTTTTTTAGCTGTTTGCTTGTGTTCATGCTAATTTTTGCTTTTGCTTTAGTAAACGGCTTTATCTCAACCTATGAGTCATTTTCCATCTTATTTTCTCTCCCCTGTCCAGCTGGGAAGGGGGAAGGATAGAGCAGCTTGGTGTGCACCCGGCATCCAGCCAAGGTCAACACACTACACCTCTTAATTTTAGTGCTCTGACAGTGTTTTGTGAAGCATAGTTTAAGCAATTTTTTCATAACCTGCTAACATGCTGAACTCACTAAATTTGTTCTAACATAAATAGTGATTCATCATCCAGCAAAGCAGAATTTGAAAATTGTCTGTAATTCTGTTGTAGGAATAGCTGGATGTTTTTGACACATGATGGAAAAAGCAGGGTAATGTTGGTGTTTCACTCTCCTGATTTTCCTTAAAATAAGTTACTAATTTGAATACCTTTCTGCAACAAAATTGAGAATTATTTGCTTTCCCAGAGGCATGAAACCTGAGAATGATTTACCTGAGAGAAACACTGAGAATTAATCACACCTTTAAAACAACAAAAGGCTGGAAGGTGCTCCAAACTATGCTTGTACCATATAGTGTATGATGGTGGTGTGTGGCTGCAATTATTTTCTACATTCCCATTGAACAGCAAATAAGGTCTCAATAGGAAGAAATGTATTTCCCTTGAGTTTGCTGCATCCAGATTAATTTTTTTCTACTGAAATACTTGGAGATTTAAGTTGCCTTTTATTTCTGAAAGAAGTCTAAGTGCTCTTCATTCCAAAGGCTTTCAGCAGGGTAGATTTAAAACCAAGAGCAATTACATGTGATAGCTGAGCCCTTCCTGCTGTGAGTTATGCACTTCCTGTCCTGTCTTTTATTCCATGGCTAAGAATTTAACTGGAGGAATTTGGTATATACTGAACAAAGAACCTATGTAGAGAAGGGACCAAACCGATCTTTAGGTGATTGATTGAATTATGTGGGCTGAATTTTCAAAGGGTGTTCAACTTTCTTGTGTATTTACTGCTGTTTTGCCTGCTCAGTGTTTGAAATGCAAAGCCCCTTCCCCAGCCTGCACTGCACACATACACATGCATAAACATGCATATGTGCTTTCAGTGCACCGCTGCTCAATGAACAAACTCATGTGGCTATATAGCTCTTTCTTGACACACCAGTGAAGACTATATTTGTGAGACTATAGGCTGATTTTGATGAAGTGTTCTTAAAACATTTGCAAAAGCAAATTCTTTGTGTGAGTTTTGGCATGCTTAGTTCAAAAGAGGTATGAAACTGGCTTTTATTATTAAAGAAAATTAGGAACTTTGTTTTGAAAGGTCTTATAAGTTAAAGTGAGTTGAATGGAACTCAGTCATTCTTGTATTTATTTTACACTGAGTATTATAAGTATAGCCACATTTGCTGGCCCTCTACTTTGAAAATTAGACTTGTTGACTTTATTGAGACTTATAAGTTTTCCCTGAGTAGCTGCTTTAAGTAGAAAGCTAGTATTTTCAATACCTGGAAAATTAAGGGAGTCTAAAATTCAGCACTGCAGTCAGAAGGAAGGAATTAGTTACTTCAAGGTTGGAAGATTCGTACATGTCCTGCTTTTTCATCTCTACAAACAAGATTTATTGTGGTTGAAAGTGGAGGCATGTATACTGTCTGTCTCTTAGGTGCCTCCTTAAGGAAATAGATGGGATTGGAATTTTCTTGCTATTTCATGTTGTGTGGGTTCATTATCAGTCACTGTCTCATGAGGACTGGGCTGGCAGTCATAACATTTTGGGAGCACTGAACATCTGTGTGAGCTCAGCTGCTAGTTGTCAAGGTACTCTTGAATAGGCAAAGACAGTAACAGAAAACAGGAAATAGGAGGCAATATTTTTACTGTTTTGGTTCTTTGTTTTCCAATTTGTGTGAAGTTGAGGTTCTTTGTTGAAATCTGTTCTTTATATTTTAGCCTATGTTGACTCAAGAGCTCTTATGTTGACTTGAGAACTCTTCCAGAGAAATTGCATAATTATTACCTCCTAAAGGATGGTAACAGGTTAGCCTGAATAAATCTTTGGTTAAGAAAGTCAGGAATTGAAGAATTGCTGCTTATAGTAAATTTCTTTCGCAGGCTACTCGAGAACAATGCTGCCGATGGATAAAAGAAAGTGAAACAAAGAACTCTGTCTAGAGTAGTTGCCATAAACAAATTTCAAAATTTCTCCAATACTTCTACATTTTGACTACTGGATTTTTGTTAATTTCTTATTTTCTTTTGTTTTAATGTAAACAATATTTTAGAGCTTGGTCGCATCCAAGAACTTTTTGCAAACAAATCATGTTGGTGGTTTCATTTGCCTAGTAATGCAGGGAATTTTATACCATAAAATGGGAAATTGTTTGACCAGAATGAAAATTTAACATTTGAATTTATGTCCACTTTTAGCCTTCGGATTATTCCAAAGGAATATTTTCTTTGTGAAATAATTACTAGAAATACCTTAAAATGAGCAAACAGAGATCATGTGGAGGTTTGGTACTGTTTAGTCACTGGTGCCATCAATATGTTTGTTAAAGATGTTCAAAGTGATGAATCCAGTAAACTTTTACCACCCTGTCAGAAAGCATCTCTTTCACTTCTTTTGAAAATCCTTTGATGTCTGAAGGGCTCCATATCAGCTGAATATTCAAGGTTTGTCCCTGTGCCCATAGATATTATTGATGCACTTGGAAGATTATCCTTTGATGGTGACTAAGTTTTTCTTGGTTTTAAGTTTATTGGGACTATCTCTGTCAGATGAAGGAATTGCATTTTACAAGTGCACATTTAAGCTAATCCTGCCACTGTTTCCCCGTCTGAAGTGAATTTTATTTGTAATAAGTAGCAAAAAATATCAACTAACCAAAAGAGCTCCCTTTTAGAAAGGAGAAACTTTCTGCTCCTGAGGTTGTATATCATTGTCAGACTTCATTCATAAGACTTGACACTTTTGAATTAATCTACTCCTTCATGAGGGAATTCTCACAAGTGCGATTAAAGTTCCATTTTTTACACCTACTACAATCTGATCTTATATCAGTCACATCACTATTCCCAATATTGAGACTGTGATGTTGTACAGTATATGTTCCCCGGAGTTCAAGTACAATAGAAGATCTGCGCAGAAATGAAGTATGAGTGGAACATAAATAAACCAGATCAAAGTGCAAAATCTTGGCTTCAAAGAAAGCTCAAAGAATGTAAAAGTGCTCAGAGAATAGTAGGAATGAATAAACCACTAGTGCCACTAACAAAGTGAGCCATGTCCTTATGTTAGAACTATGACTCAAGCATAGCCTGCAGCGAATGCTGAATGCATAATGATGATCCAAACTTTCAGCATCATTAGAATATCATGGAAGACTTAACTTAGCTGTTGCCACGTATGCAATTCCTATACAACACAGTACTACCACTAAAAATAAATGTAGTGGAGTTGAAAAATTAAAAATTCAAATTCACACACTAGCAATCAAGACGTTATCTCTGTTACCTTTACTTGCTGTCTCTCTTATTTGAATTTGTTTTTCTATTCTTCTTAAGAATTATTTAATTTATTTCTATGAGACAAATTATCTGTCATAAATCATACAGGCTATTAAAAAAAAAAAAATCTAATGGCAATCTTGGCCATGTTACCTCTTCCCTTTCCAGGATTTTTCCTCTAAGAAGTGGAATCTTACTGCATGGACTTTAACATTTTTATTAATTCAAGTAGAGGAGTCTTGCCATTGATAGAGACAGAAAGAAAGATAAATGAAATATTTTAAAGCAATTTTCTTGTTTAGGAAATACAGCCAAGGCTTTGGAAATTCTATAAAATCCCTCACTTTTAAGGGTATGGGCTAGTCTCTGCATCAAAAGAAACTTGCCCTTATTTCCAGGTATTTGTGACTGCTTTTTTTCAGTAGTATGCTTTCCCTTTTACTGAAGAAGAAAATGACAACCAGTGTCAAAAGTTAAATACCATGTGGGTTACTCTCTGCTCATGATGATTTCTACATACACAAACCGGAGGCATTGAGAGGAGGAGTGGGACTTGCATAGAGGTTATCCACAAACCCTGAGATATGAGATGGTTTCTTGTACAGTAGAAGAGAATCAACAATAAAACATTCTTTAGATACTTAAGCGCTGTTTCTTCCCTCTCTCTTTCCCTCTCCCTAAGGTATTATATGTGCTATACAGGATAGATCCTACAAAGTAGAGATGGGAAGCTCTGCCAGCAAATAATTAGCATGTGAAGTCACAATTTCATATGCATCAGGCATGGAAACATAAGTAAAACTGTGTTAACAAATTTATGTCTTAAAAAAATTGCAGCTGTCTTTGTAGATGATCACTCCTGTATGGAATATTGTGATATTTATTATATTTAACATATTTTAGTATGGTTGTTAGGACAAAAAGATAGTCAATATGAAAGAGAACAAGTTTATTTTTCTTTTATTGTTGATTCTTTTCTTGCTTACAAGCAGCTATTTCCACTTGGGAATGTCTGACAGAAACAAGCTCTTGTAGCTGGGTTCTACTTAATGAAGAGAGAAATCCTTTGAGCTCTGCAGAATGCACCAGGTCTGACCTTTTATTTCCTAGTAGAATAGTGGCCACAGGCAAGTTGCCCCTTTGTAGCCCAGTCAATGTTGTAACAGAAAAGGCCAGAAAGAAGGCACAGATAAATTCCCTCTGCAGCAATCCTGAGTCCTGAAAGTAGGTGAAAGAGCCCCGAGAGTGAGAGAGACACAAAGTATTTGCTCCACCAATCCCTGATGCACTGTATATTTATAAGTACTACCTGCTAGCCTGGAGGTTTGATGTGCCAGACAGCAAAATAGCCATGCTCAGCTTGCAAACCTCCAGACAGATGGAAAATAATTCCTCTTCAGCACTAAACACGGGTGACAGAACATTTCTTGCTGAAGACTAAAGTTAAGATGGTTTCAAAAGCCAAATTTCTTTTTTACCTGACTACATTCTTATTGTTGTCTCATGTCATTCTATGAGCACTGGACAGAAATTGTTACACAATTAGCCCATGAACAAGATGAAAATATTTCCTTTGTTTGCCATTATGTAAAGCAAATATTAGTAGAGTTAATGGAATCAATCTCATTTAAAGACTCTGGCTCATGTGTGATAGGTATTACTGCTTTCCTGACACAATAATGTTTTTGACAAATAATGCCTAAGAAGTGGTCTAACTTTTATCCTGCTGGTAGGAAGGCTGTCTCTGAGCATTCTGAATTTTATTTTTAAATGCTGATATCTTTATAAACACTAACCTCAATTCTTTTGTGCTTCTGTGAGAATTTGGCCACCAATGTCCCCTCTTGCTGCAGTACTTTTCTTCTGAGGCTAAGCTTTTGTTGCTCTGTGGACTCTACTCCTAAAAGTTTCCTATAAAAATGAGCAATGCTCAAACCAGCATTGTCATCTGTGCAAGCTTCCTAATGCTTCCACCCAGGGTTTTTAAGCAGGTGATTTGCCCATTTAAAATCAAGAACCAGGTTAGGAAAGGATGTAACTGTTTCAAGAAACACAACCTAAACCACTGGCACTGGGAATGGGATGAATTGATCCATTCATCAGCAGGGGAGAAATTGGTTCTGAAATTTAATAATATTAATTTCTACACCAGTATTGATGTTTTAAGAGTTGATATAATATGAGCAATTCCACAGATCGAAATGGTTTCTTATACCCATAAAAGTTGCAGTTCTCCTCAATCTCATTCTCAAAATGACCTTTTTTTCCCTCTCTGATAAATTCCATAGTTTGACATAAAATTTCACAGTACTACAGAAACATTAAAAATGTAGCAGCAGTATAAAATAATTGATATAAATATCAAATTAAATAACAGAGAAGATGCTGTAGTGATTGCATTATTCATTTTTATTTTATTCAGTAACACTTTTGCTTCAAAATTAACTGAAGGTGCCTTTGAATTTTCTTCATTAAAAAGCCTAAAGTGAGACTTCAGGTCAAACTTGCTATAAAGAAACCCAGGGCCTCAGCCATGATGTACTTATGAAGTAGTTTTTTCTACAGTGTTTTGATTTTCATTGTTGACATTTTCTGTACTGATGTTTCTGAATTAACAAGTTGGTCAAAACATTTGATCTGGTCTAGTAGGAGTAGCATAAGGGTGAGCATCAGAAACTGCCTTGTTCTGAACAGTTTGAGAGTTTAAATGTGATGAACCACATCCTGAAACACTCACTTGACTATCCTACTTGATGAAGGAAGTTTAGGAAACTCATGTCCCGTGACTCTCCAGCAAGTAGGTAATTTTTTTTCCTACTGGCTCAAAGTAGGTTTTCTGCTTCTATTTTAACCAGGACTTAAGGTCTGGAGAGATGGTTAAGACAGCTTTGTGTCAAAACACTTGGTGGTGTGATTCATCACAGCTGCCCTTGTCTGTGCTGTGCTTCCCTGGGGAACAAGTCCCAGGTCCTATCAGGTCTGGCCAAGCCAAAGAGGAAACTGCTTCATATGTGCAGGGAGGGAAGCTCACCACACCCTGCTGAAGGCTGTCCTTATGGACTGCAGCTGAAAAGGGCTCCTGTCTGGGCTGCTTCCTGCTGCCTTCTGCATGAACAAACCTTTTTCCCACTGGTTTTGGGATATGGAGAAATTTGGGAAAAACTCCCATGAGTAAAGAAGGTTAGTGTTTCATTTTCTAGGGAGTGGGGGAAGGAAATCAAGGTCATCCAGAGCTCTGGTGGACAGTGGCTCGACAGGAGAGGAAGATGTATTCCTCTCTACATGTGAGAAGACAGAAGTATTACTAGAGAAAGCTTTTTTCCTGCGTATAGCGAGAGCTCCTCAATTTGCCTCTCAGGAGTTATGTCTGTGTGTTCCCTGAGCAGAATTGAGAGACAGAAGGGGGAAATGGCCTTTTCTTGGTAGATAGGTTTTGGCCACTTGGTGAGATTTCTGTTATGGGTTTTAGCGCTCCATGAGAATTCTTTTGTGAGCTGATAGGGCTCTTCTAGAGCTGCTGAGGGTGGGGGAGGATGGACAAACTTACTGGAGGAGTACACTAAGACAGAGCTAGGGAATGCCCATGCAACACTTGGCTTGTTTTTACAGTCCTGTCTTGTTCACTGACATAAAACCATTTCACAAATGAGTAAGTGGGAACTGATATGACACAAAGACATTTGTGTCATATATATTGGCAACCCCATACTGGCATATGGGGAACTAAATCCAGGGAATGCTGCCAAAATTATTCTGAAGATGTGTTTTACTCACCTTGTAGAGGGGGAGTGCTATGGTGTTTGTTTTTCCTTTTTGTTTTATGTGAATTTTATTTGGATAATTTTAAGAGATCCATCTTAAAATTTAAGACATCCATCTTAAAATTCCACTTCCAGGAAAGAGAATACATAGAAATGAATATAAAAAAGATTAAAGTTTTCATGGTGAAAAAATATATGGGGATGGAGAGACTGTTTTGACTTTTTTTCCCATTTTATCTTGTCTTTATTTTTTTGTGTATTTGTATCAAATTCAGCCTCAAAAAATCGAAGACAATATTATTAGTTTTTATATAAAGACACACTAAAAAGATAATTCCAACATTGTCAGGGAATTGACAGGGGCTGAAGGTCATATACTTTTTTCTTTGTATTGAAATTAAAAGGTCATTAGGCAACTGAACAAATTATTTTGCTTACGGTTTGTCTTTTGGTTTTTTTTTTTGTTTTTTTTTCCCCTAATCTCTATTTAGAAAGAGGTAATAACACTCAGGAATGAAATTTCCTGACACTGTAGCAGGTTATTTTATCCATTTATTAGTAAAAGAGAGAGAAATCACATCAATAATCTGTCCAATCCTAACATTTGGCCATATTGGAATTGGGAACATTTCTAGTTTTAGGAATAAGAACCACTGGTGAAATCTTGACTTAATATTGCAATTTAGCCTATAAAAGGCAAGGGTTAGGACTGAGCAACATGATAACAGGGGTTATTTGTCTCCTATGAACATATTTTTGTTACATGTTACTGAAAATTGTGAATCTTGTGCCTGTATCTTTGACCTGGCAGACTGCTCTGACAGGAAAAATTATTTTGTAGCATGTGATCAGTCCAAAGGCTGGTGAAAGGATAAGATACAGAGGGACTTCATAATAATATAAATTAGTTGTATATAGAAACAACATCTCTGTCACTTAAATGCCATAGGCCTCCATTTCAAGACAAATTCAGGACAACGATGAATACCTCAATAGGACTCTCAATTGATATAATTCACACTACAAACCTGTCACTTACAAATCAGTGAAGGTTGAGCTGTCTTCCTGGGAGACAGCTTTGAGATCAACCTGTGTCAGGGTTTCCCCTGAGCTTTCTGACTGATCTTTAGACCTAATTTTCAATATAATTATGATCACGTTTGTTTCTTCATTGTGGTGTAGTTATTGCAAGAATAACATTATTGAGTACGTGTTTCCCACCAAATCCCACCAAATCACATATATCCAACAACAAGAAGAGGGAATGAGTCAGGAGTCTGGGTTTAAAAATATTCTGGCAGTTTTCTAAAGTTACATGAATATTGCTTTTCATAGAGAAATCTGAAAAATATCTGAGGTATTTGGTTTGTCATGCTGGCCTCAAATTTCAGTTACTCAGAATGTTTTATTTGCAGAAAAACAGTGGGGAAGAAAGAATTCTCTGTAAACAGGTGCCAATTGAGAGGATATACATCAATCTGTATGTGTACTATCATGGTTTCCTCTTAAAAAATAAAACAATTTCCATGTGCTAAAGACAACAGTTTAGTATGTTAAAATACGTGCAGTTTAGTATGTAAAATTATGTGCTGCAATCTGGAAGGTAAATTCTTCTGTGAAACTGTCAGGGTAGCTCATTAAACCAGTTGTAAGGACTTTGAAATCCCAGCTGCCTGTCTCAAACACTTGCTAAGGCCACAGAAGGACTTTACCATGAGATCAGCACAGAGCAGAGCAGCAGGATGGCACCAACTCCAAGCCTGGCAGAGGCAAGGTCTGGGTAACACGCATCCTGGGTAACGCATCCAGACAAAAATTCCCACTTTGGCAAACCGTGTAAAGAAGCTCATGAGCACGTCACCTGTCAAACAAGCATCACCCAAAGTTATGGCACACATGGCACCTGTGACCACCACCAGCACTGGAGTCCCCATGGAATATGCCTCTGTGGATACCTGGAACTTGGACTGTAAATTAAACCAGCAGGAGCTTGAGATAGAATAAAGGTGGTGCTACAGTCTGGGTGTTATCTCAGACCCAGGGTGAGTTTAACAAAGCTGGGGCAGAAGAATGTGTTGCTGAAAATGGCAAAATTCATGGGCCACAAGGAAAGCCAGCTCAGCAACTGTGCTGAAATCAACTCAGACCAAGTAAAAGGTAATTCTGACAGGGGAAGATTTCAGCCACCAACTCACAGACCATCAACCCAAGAATTTCACTGACTCAGAAGAAGGGAAAGACAGCATGGGACTAATTAGCATTAGAGGAAAGGGAATCATTTAACCAACAGCATAACAGAACTGTGTAGCCAATAAGAATTAATTCCTTGTTTGCTGGAACGTCTAAATAATAAAAAGTTTGGAATGGTCTCAGGACCTCCCCAACCAAGAAACCCAGGGTGAAGAAGGACCAACAGGATGCTGCTGAATCCACGGGTGGTGACTATCTTCTGCTTGATCATGCTCTCTCTCTCCTCCCCCACCCCCCTGACCATCTCTTTTTATTTCTGTCTCTCTACCTAACATTCATTACTAAGTAAAATCCATACCATTGACTTTGGTATATGCACCTTAATTTGGACAGAGACATCTCTCAGTGACTGGATCATGACACCAGTTCACCATCACCAGGGTCTTCCCAGCTTCTATAATATTCTTCTGGTACAACGTGCATTGCATGCTGCCTTTGAGGGTTCCATGTGAATGATGCTCCAGTGGTGCATCCCCAAGTTACACCATTTTTTGAGATTCCAGTCATGGCCCTGTGGAAGGGGGGGGGCACTGAAAACAGCACAGTGAATTGTAGGCAGGTGAGCCTTGATGTGAGATCTTTTATTCCCTTTCTCTTTCCTATTTGAGAGCACATCAATAGACTGCATCATGGATAAGATGCTCATTTTCAAGACATCACTAGAGAGACATTTCAGGGGAGAAATAGAGAAATAATTTTTCAGGGGAAAAATGCAGGAGCAAATAACAGTTAAAGAAAAATGCCCACTATTTCCCCAGTAAAGTCAGTTATCCTGCAAACCACATGGATACACTTGAAATAGAAAAATAAAACACTTGTGAGACTGTCATAAATGTTTTTTTCTGTAAGACTTCACCCATAAAATAATTATTTTAGTTTTGAGAGATAGTGATTTCTTTTCCCCTTGAACTTTATATTGGGAATGAGAGTGAAATTTATTTTTACCTTGCAACTGAAATTTAAATATATTAACTGAAGATTCAAGGACAGTCAAATACTTCATCCAGCATGAAATAAGCTGCAAACAACCTTTTGTCTCTGAATTTTTTTAGATCTGTAGTAATAAATCGTATGGCTTCAGTCTTTTAAAGCTGTTGATTACGGATGAAGAAGAGAAGTCCTTCTACCAGTTTCAAAATTATGGACTGTTCATATGGACTCAAGAGGACTTGCAGGCCTCTTTAGCCTTTTGAATACCAATGTACAGGAGAACTTGAGATGCAGAATTTATAAATGTTCTTATATCTAAAATTATTCCAATTACTTAAAATATATTTAGAAATTTGGAAAAAACAATTGAATTATATAGAGAAAATTCTATCATTTACAATAAAATTGGTGTCTGAAGTTAGTATTTCAAAAGAAGGCAGTGAGTATGTAAAAAAAGAATATATAAAATTCATATAAAAGAATTAATATAAATAAGAAATCTAAAGCAATGTTAAGAAAGCTGTATTTTTTTTTCTGCCAACCTATAAATTAGATCTCAATTCCACTGAAGCACTAGCTGTGCCTTTTAAAAGAGTCAGATTGGAGCTGAAGACAAATAATGAGGAAAGAACTATAATATCAGGCTTAAAAACCAGTAACTGCCTAGAAGTCTTTTCAGACGTGCAAAGTAGTGCATGTGTGTTCTGATTCATTTGCAATGCATGTAATTTAAACACTGTATGATTCAGTTAAATAAAATACAGTTTAGTCAAGTAAATGCTACTACTTATCTCCTGTGGGAGGAATTTTTGACATGATATGATCACTAAACCACACTGGAAACAGAGAGTTGAAAATGCTGTAAATAAATTTCTAAAAATTATTAACAACTCCAGATTTGAAATTTAAATATTCTTCCTCCAGCAACTGTAGCTAGAAGCCATGAATGAAAGTGTTAGAAGCTTAAATTTTCTATTGATACTTAGAACTGATCCCATCACATCGGTCTGGATGACTCCAAGAAATGTGAAACTTGTTCTGTGCTTTTAAATCTTCTCTGGAAAAAAAAGGACATTTCAGTCTGAACCCTCAATTTAAATCTAAAAAAAGCCATGTTTGAGATGTCTATTTTGGATGCATTGGGGGAACCCATTCTATAGAGATTTAAGTACCTACATTTCATGTTATTTTGAGGTATCAGAAGCTGAGGACTAAAAAATGGCTGGTCATTTTTGAAAATGTAGGATTAATACTATAAGTCAGAAATTTATTTGCCATAGGAAATATATTTATACTATGTCCTGGAGAAAAATTATGTTACTGACACGCTGTGGATGATAAAAACAACTCTGCTTTTAGTTTTCCAAAGTGTTTTAGAGCGGAGTGTTTGAAGTGGAGTTTTACCCACTAAGAACATCTTTGAGTTGCACATCTGTTGTCTAAAACAGATCTAGTTCTACTATAAAAATTTTGTTGATTTATGTCACTTGTGATTTGGTTTTGGCAATAAGAAAAAATTGCTTAGTTTTTCCCAAGAAAGTCCTTTGTTTCTTAGCTTGGTTCTATGTGAAGTCCCAACCTCATATCTGCCACCATCTGCTGTCCTTGACAACTTTTATATCAGCTATTGAACAGTTAATACATTTAATATTATCCTCCTTCAAGTTATAGTGATTTTTACTAAGAATCTTTTATTCAATTCCATTTGTGCCTGGTTAATTTTAACACATCATTTCTGAAAAACCAGGAAAACAGTAACTGAAAAGATAAAATGACATTGCTTCAGAGCTCCCTCCTTGGTAGATTGTTTAACAGTATTCTAAATGTATATTTTGCAGTGTCCCCTTGTGAAAGCAGCAGCACCTTGGCTTGTGCACTAATGGCACAATGATTCCTGGCTTATTTCACTCATCCTCTATAGAAGTATTTACATTGTGCTATGATTTGATGTGGTCTTCCAATGCATAACTATGAGGCAGAGAATTCTAACTCAGCCATTAAATGTTCCTAAAACCTACTTTAAGTATTGGAATGTCTTAGCCTAATTCTTCTAGGGAAGGACAGACAAGGGCAATGCACCTGCGGGCTTGCCAATTTCCCTTTATGTTTGCACTCCCTTGTCCCAAGGATATAGACAGCTGTAAATCTAATTTTTAACAATTGAGTATGGCATTTGAAGATATCCCCTTAAAAAGGTCCACTCATGAATTTTGCAACAGCAAATTAAAATTTGCATTTTTATAGTTCTTTTATCCTAGGATATTTTGCTAAACCTGGTCAAAACTTTATGAAGAAAAAGTTTCACACATTGACTGTGTGATGACTTTACAAACAGAATCACACCTTTTCCATCCCAGACAGCCGATCAGTATTTATTGTTTATTAATTTACAAATACACAGATTACAATGAAAAGAAATAGGTGATGTTTCAACTATGGTGGCATTGGGCATTGTGGAGGTATGTGGCAGGTAGTTCCAGAGAGCCCCTCCTACTCTTTAATTTTACTGAAGGTATCTGTGCTTTTTAATGTAGTACATAAGTGGTGGAGGAGGAAATTAGGATCTTACTGATGTTGGTGAGAGATTATCCAATGATGTCAGTGGGTCAGGATTCTCAAGTTGAGTGAAAGACATTAATTGCATTATTTGCAGCAACTCTGCACAGCTGGAAAATGTATTTCATTGAAATAAGACTAGAAGCCAAATATCAGATATAGGAATAGAAGGAATTGTGGTTTCATGTAGCTTTGGCTTCTACACTGCATTAATGATCATTGTATAACCAATTGGTAGCCAGCTGGCATCATCAGGGAAATTTAGTACCATGTCCCATGTACAGTATGGCAGCAGCAGGGTGAGAAGTTTTGAAGTTGTGGTATACAACGAAAACGTGGCAGGCTGGTTTCTGGGGGTCCCAGAGGAGAGCTGCCTGGCTTGACAAAAATTTGCTTTCAGTTTCTTTATAGATCCCATTGCCTTTTCAACATTCCTTGGCCCAACACAATTGACTACCTTCTTTTCACTTGTGTAGCAGTTAAAAAAAGCCTATGATCTCTTACTTGAACCTGGCGGTAAGAAGAAATATTTGTGATAATTTCTATCATATTAAGAAGAATTATTTGTGATAATTTCTGGTCTCTTGTATAACTCAGGCATCTTTGTCTTGAACTGTTTTGAGTGCAATGCCATGCCTTGTAGGACATACATCTAGACTAAGAAATTTATTGTTAAGGAGAAGTCAACACATTCCTTGCTAATGACCCACAGTACCTATAAATGATGACTTATTACCAGTGTGACCTCGCACACTTCTCTCCATTCAATCACTGTGTAATTTTCTTGGCTAACCTTGAGTACCTTGTGTTTATCTGGCCCACTCACTGGTGTGAGAACAACTTGCAGTTGTCTGAAAGTTTTGAAATTACTGCATTTTTTCAGGCAAAGTGGACACTGGATCAAGTTTGAATTTATTTGTGTAAGATCACAAGCTGGGGTAAGAACCTGAGCCTCTGCACACAGAATGGCTTCTGATGGAATGGAACTATCATTTAATTTTCAAGTGCATAATTATGATAAAAATTAACATGCCAAAAAGGTGCTGAAAAATTCCAATATATCCTCACAAGGTTGAGCTTCTTAAATAAGTGTTAAAGGGTGTTGCAATTTAACCCCAGCTGTTAACTAAGTACAATGCCATTGCTTATTCAATTCCCCACCCCCTTGGTGGGATTTGGAGGAAAATTGAGAAAAAAATAAAAATCCTTGGGTTGATATAAGAACAGTTTAATGATTGAAAGAAAATAAAATACACTACTTATGCTGATAATAGTATTACTTATTTTAATGGAGAAAAGAGAGAGTAGGGAATAAAATCCAAGAGAAATGTGTGATGTTCAATATAGTTGCTCAGTACCTGCTGACCAATGCCCAGCCTGTCCCCAAGCAGTATTTGGCAGCTCCTGGCCAATTCACACCAGTTTATATACTGGGCATGACTTTTTTTGATGTGGAATACCCTTTTGCTAATTGGATCAGCTCTCCTGGCTATGCTCCCTGCCAGTTCTTGTGCACCTCCTTACTGGCAAAGCATGGGAAAAGTCCTGAAAAGCCCTTTAATTAGGGGAAACACTACTTAAGCAAGTCAGTGTTTTATCAACATGATTCTCATCCTGAATCCAGAACACAACAGTGTACCAGCTACTAAGAAGAAATGTTGTGTATCCCAGCCAAAACTAGGACAAGATGCTTCTGAAAAGTAAATACAGTTAAGGCTTTATTGTGCATAGCTTTCATTCAGGTTGTTGAACTTGAATGCTCAGATGGGCCTTCATGCAAATGTGACCTCTGTGCAGTGATACAAAATCACTATCTATGGAGAGAGGCAGGACTGATATCTGGGAGCAAGACAGACGCCTGCTGTCCTCACAGGTCACGTGTTACTCTTCTCCTGTGTTACAGTGCACAGGCAGCAGTGAGGGGGAAACTGATCATCTGAGCACAGAGCAGTGCTGAGTTTTCCTGTGGAAACATTGCCCATCTTTGTAAATAAGCAGAGGAAGATAATCTAAAAAGAAGTTTTTCTGTTTCACCTGTGAAATGAGTCATCAAAGAATGAAAATATAAATTGTAAATTGTAAATTCTTGTAAATTCTTCAGATTTTGGTGAGATGTAAGGTAGGATCTGTGCCCCACTTTCACAAGTTTTTTACTGCTTGCATGTCAAGGTAAGCTGTAAATGAACAACATAATAGATTAAATGTGATCACTCCAGACCCTTCATTCCGACTTCCCAGGAGATGCAATTCGTGCAGCCTCAGTGCTGTATCATCAGGCGGCCAGGAGCCAAAGAAGGCAACTTTAAGTCTACATGAAAAAAGGCGTGCAAAAGAAAAATAACTTGGAATGGGGAGTAAGAAGCCTTCTGCAAAGCCTCTGTTTCCTAGCTGACAAGTGACAGTGAAGGACAGGAAGATGAACTGAAATGGAAAATAGGGAATGGGAAGTTAAAAGAAGGAGCTGTCCAGCCCAATTGCTTCAGGGACTATTGAACTGAACTCAGAAGACAGCTGAGGTGCTGGAGCACACAGGGAAATTCCACTCTCTCAGAAAATTTTGAAGCACATTTGTTATTCTCTCTTTTGAGTGTGTATTTCATCATAACAAGTCTAGATATTAGTTTATCCTCAAATATATTTTTTCTAGTTGTAAAGCTCAGTCTTGAAAACCTGATGCAAGAAAACCTCCTCTCTCTATGGGTGCAGGGATTCTAACAAGTTAAAATACATTGGCAGTGACTGGTACTTTAATCCATTTTGTCTGAAGAGTGAGCAGAGGGTTTTCTGCTGAACTCTGCAAGCTGGCCTGAGAGTTGCTCATACAAATGTTGGGGAGGGAAATTTACCCATTGGAAGCCAAAGTTAATAGGCATGCTGGTGGTATTAGCATGTTTGTAACAACATTGCCAGGAATAGCTGATGTTTCTAAGAGCCGGTACAGCCATAACAATTTATTTTTGAGGCACTCTGCCCAAAAATTCTTTTGATCTTTTAACAAGTCTATCAGCTTCACTTAGTTTTCCTATGAAATCATTGTTCCATTGCCAGGTTACAAAGGGGATTTTCTACCCTCAGCCCTCTTAGTACAGTATGGTTATTAACCTGAAAATAAGCTGAGCCCTTGGGAAGGTAATCAGAAGGATTGAAATCAGTCAACATGCAAAAATTAATTAATTTTTAATGAAATGATATATGAATTAAGAGTAGTCTCAGATATTTTTCCAAAGCTATGGTTCATTGTGAGCCTCTTACAGCCTGTGCTTAGACAGAGATCCCTGTTAGCGTCCCAAAAGGGCTGTTTATTGGAGCATTCATTTACGGGAAGGAATTCATGCCTTCTTTGTGGTGTGTGTGTTTCTGTGCATGGGTGGGAAAATGTTGCTTACACATTGCTCTTGTTGGTGGGATTTCAGTGATATTAATATTTCAGCTGAGGCTTTTTCTTTTCCAGAAAATAACTAGGGAAATTAACAAGTAGAATATCAGAGATTTTATGTAGATATAAATATTTGGCAAATGCTGCTAAGTAAATGTCAAAATAGCAAAACATATGTGACTTCCCCCCTCAAAATGACTTCATAATGGTTTATTTAATATTATTAGTTCTGCTATGGAGCACATTTTTATCAGACAGTACTCTTTTTCTTACCTACAAAAATGAGTATCCGTCTATTGTTGCCAAACTGCAGCAATTTTTTCTCCATCTGATTTTTTTTTTAATTAAACTTGGTGAAATGAAAAGTTCTGAACAAAACAACAGTGATAAAAATGTTTGTCAAAGTATTTCTGGCTCCAGTGAGTTTGCTTTAAGCAGTAAAAAGGCTTGAGTTTCACACCTGAAAGGGAAGGCTTGGGTTGTGACCACAGCAAATGATCTCTTAAAATCTATAATTTCTGTGATGAAGTACAGATTAGTTAAAAGAGTGAAAAAAAATTTGACTTCTTGAAATCGTGAGATTTCAGAGCAGCCATTAAGGAAGGGCTTCTTTTCTGCAACTGCTCCCTGCACAAATTTGGTGAGGCAAAGGCTAAATTAAGCACAGGGTGTTGAACTTTGGAGCAGGAGAACCCCCCTGACAGGGATACCCCAGCTCTGTGGCTGAGAGCAGCCTTCAGAGAGTTGTAGTTCAGCTTCTGAGCAAGCAGGCCAGTAATTAAGCTTCAGGTTTCTGTTTGTTATGTTCACACTTCAAAATTAAAGACAGACTAATTGTTTTGAACTTTGTTTTAAACTTTGTTAAAATAGTCTTAACCTTTCAGGCCACAAAGCGAGCAGCGGTGCCTGCTCCTGTCAGTAGAAAAATGCATTTTGATTATTTGGCAGAACTAGATCTTGTCAATTAACTTTAGAGTGATGAAACAATTATTTGTCTGATTCTGAACCAGACTAATTTCCAAAATCAGAGACAGACTTACTCTGTGATTAGATGGAAAATTGTACATTACAAGCTGCAATACAGATGGTTTTCCTCTTTAATTTTTATGAAATTCAGGTAAAGTGATTTTTCATCCAGTTGTGTGTATAAATGTCATCAGATATGATGTATGACACAAGGTAACAGTTTTATACCGTTAACATGTGTTGCCTCTGCAAGATGTTGGCATTCCTTGTTAAATGTAGCTCATGGATGCATTCCAGTTTCTGAAATTCTGGTTACATTTTAAAATTTGAATATTTTTGCATTTGTTTGCACTCCTTTGTTTTTTTCCTGTTCATGAATATTCAAAGTAATGAGTCTACTGTCAGAAAAACTGGTAAAATAGCAAATTTTGAACTAGCAGTAGAGGATATTGCAATGCTTCAAGAATGTGACCATGGGAGTTACCCAGGCATGGAGTAAGAGTTATTTCTAGCAAGAAAATTGAAAACCACTCAAAATTTCTGGTTTGAATTTTTTTCCCAAATCTTTAGGAAGAAAACCCTGACTGAATTGTAGAAAAACCCCAAACCCCACATGCCTGTCCTTCAGAAAATCCTTATTTTCAACAAATTTCTGCTCCTATGAATCTGACAATATCTCTGACTTAGCAGCGTGACAATTTTTACAGTGATAGAAATAATGTGAAAGCAAATGCAAGGCAGTAACAATATTGTATCTCTAGGGGTGGTTTCCAAAGCTGCTTCTTTGGTGTGTGGTTGAGAAGAGCAATAAAAGTTTCAGTGTTCTTTAGGCAGGGAACATGAGAAGCAACTCCTTTGCTTTGCCACAATCTGGCTGCATTTTCAGGAGCAGTTTTTCTCCCACTGGGTTGTTCTCTGCGATCTCCTGATGCAAATGCTGAGGGTTTTGGGTTAGGATCTTTTTTCTCTATGATGTCTTTTCCTCTACAGAGCCCACTTCCATCAGGTGTTTATACCAGACGGGATTAGTTTTGCTTGATTCTTTGACTCTTTTGTCCCTTTTCACTTTTCATTCTTCATGAAGCTGAATGCTATTGCTTAGCATCTCGTTCTTTTTATCATCCTCATTTCATATCTGTCCATCAGCATTAAGTACTGTCAGGTTTAAGCCTTTGAATGATCAAAGCCTTTCAACACCTCTCTGTTGCATCTGGTTTCCTTTGTTAACCAGTCTTTCAGTGTTTCTATCATTCATGCAAGACGCAGCTGCTTTTTCCGATCCTTTCCCTGTGCTTCATGTAACTCTTTTGAATTTTCTAGGCCATTTTTCCATTTGTTTCATGATTTCCACACCTCAGATTTTGGTATTAACCTTGAGTATGTGATATTGTGAAAAATGCTTTCTGAAGTGAAAACTCCTTCATCATATCAAAAGGATGTGTCCTGATACCTGTTAAAGCATGTCATCTATTTAATCCTAGGAGTGATTGTGTCCATCATCTGTAACTATTGACTTTCCAGAGACAACCACAGCAATCACGGAAATGGATGTTTGAAAATACAAACCTCAAAACTGTGAGTGTCAAATCCCTTTCCCATCCCAAGGAATGGGAAATGCTTCTTGCCATTCTGGAAGTGAGAGCCATTGTTTTCATGGTGTCACCTCTTAAAGGTCTCTTTTCCCATCAGGTGCTAGCCCACCTTTATGTATTTGTGGGAATCTGGAGAACAGTTTGCCAAGGGCTGGATATCGAAGCAAGGCGTCCCCGATGAAGGGGAGAGAGAATGATGATGACTCCAACTTATCTGAAGGCTAATGAATGACTTTATTATACTACACTATGTACTTTGTATCTAAACTGAATCTACCATGCACTCAATCTTGCTCACAACTGCACAGAGCTGCACTCATCTCTGATTCTCTCGTGACTATCCCGTGACTGTTCGACGCACACACACTTCTTGGCCCTGATAGGCCAAGGGAACAAAACATCCTCACTGTGGGTAAACAATCTCCATTCTGCATTCTACTTTAGCACAACACAGGCACAGCAAGCGAGATAAGAATTGTGTTTTCCTTCTTCTCTGCTTGTCTCACAGCTTCTCTCTGTTCAGAGGGCATGTGTGTGACCATGTTCACAGGGGTCCCAGGAAGAGGGAAGAGACAAGAAGGCTGATTTATCATTTTATGATATATATTATGTTAAAAACTATACTAAAAGAATAGAAGAAAGATTTCATCAGAAGGCTTAGCTAAGAATAGAAAAGGAATGAATAACAAAAGTTTGTCTCTGACCGAGACAGTCTGGACAGCTGGACTGTGATTGGCCATTAACTGGAAACAACCACATGAGACCAATCACAGATCCACCTGTTGCATTCCACAGCAGCAAACAATCATTGTTTACACTTTGTTCCTGAGGCCTCTCAGCTTCTCAGGAGGAAAAATCCTAAGGAAAGGATTTTTCATAAAATATCATGGCCACACATGTGAATACCACAGCTTGACATGCTCAGTCCTGGAGGGAAACGGTTGTTCTGATCCACAGGATGTTTTGAGTGGGCACCCAAAACAGTGCTTGGGGCCAGGTATGTCAGGGTGCAAACTGGTTGTTGCTGTGGTCTTCATGGAAGCTCTAGGGCAGTTCCAAGAAGAAACTTGGGAAACCATAGTACAGCCACTTGCTTTGCGGTGTTACATCCCCCTTGCTAATGCTACAGAGCAGGCTGAAGAGAGATGGGACTATTTTGCCTTTGAATACCTACTTCAGAGGTTGGATAATTTACATGATTTAGCCTCTAAAGGTGCAAGATGTGATTTAGTTTTGTTATTTTCTTTTAATGCATAAATGTCCCTGCTGTGCTTTGTTTCATGATGTCGCCTACCCAAGTATGTATGAACAGGATTTAATTTCCAAACAGCCCTGCTCCAAGCCTTAATATGTCTCTTGGCTGAAAGTGGTGCAGTAAAATCCAGTGTTCATAGCAACCTTTCTATGTTGAAACACTAAAGTTTTACATTTGTCTAATATATTTTCTCTTGGACCTTATAACTCCCATAAAGTCTTTGCTCATGTTGCCAATTTTACCTGTTCTCTTAAGACAAAGAATCCCACTTATTACTTTGTCTGACACTTTGGGCAATGAATTTCATAGTAATTATTGTTCTTACCCTTTGCTTTCTTCCCTCATATAACATTGCCTGACACTTTCTATAATAAACCAGAAAAGCTTAAGTACTATCCATGATTCACTGCTTTCTGCCAGAGCTAAACCCTCCTCTTTTTCCTGTGTCTGACTGGTTAAGATGCTCAGTGGACCCCATGCCAGCATGGCCAGCATGAGCTGAAAGAGACCTGCCTCTCAGCTGGTCACTAAAGGCACATCGAATTAACTATCTTGGACTTACGTGACTGTTTTGAACCACAGTCTTATTTTTCAGATTAATTCATAAAAACAGATGCATTCTTAACAGAAGATGGAGACAACAAGAACCACTGTTAGATTATGTATTTACTAAGCACTACAAAATCTTCTTTGAAAATTAATCCTTGGACCGTCAGTTGATGAAATTAAACCAAACCACTGCAGGTTGTCGTAACAGGACTGCATAATACTGAGGCTTTGCCATCTTGAATAAGGAGAAGGTCAAGGTTACTGTTTTGCCCTGAAGAAATTTGTGTTGTTTCAGTCTAGGCATTATCTATCATTCCACACAGAAAAGGCAAAATTTGTGTGGTCTTAGAAGAGAGCAACAGGAAGTCACAGAAAATCAATTTTAAAGGGTTGCTGCTGTGGACAGCAGTTCCCATGAGAAATGTGCTCCGCTTTGTGGGGCTGAGAGGGTTTTGTGGGTGATTTTGTTTGCATACATATGGAGAAAAAGACTGGCTGAAGAGTTTAAAAATGTGTAAATCAAGGTATTTTGAACATTTTATACAGCAAAAATGAGTTAAGTTTGTGAAGTGATTCCTGTGGCTGTTGTTTGCCTGTTAAATAAGAGTCAGTTATTGGAGTCCTGTAGCACTCCAAACCCCTTGATGGAAAATTCCATAATTGCATAAATAGAGATAAGAAATTCTTCTTCTTACCTCCCCTCTCTAAACCTATGTGCTCCAGAAATTACATTGTTCAGAAATACAGGATGAATTACATCTTGTGTTTGATTTATGGCAAGTTTAAGATGTAGTGTCTTCTGCAAGCTAGAAATATGACCTTTGTTCGTGTAGAAAATAATCGTCATTTGTTTGAGGTACACACTTTAGGAAGGATAATGGGAAAATCCATAGTGATCACTAAACTAACTATAAACCCTCACAGAAAGACCCTGGTGCAACACTGAGTGGTTATTAGAAAAAGCATCCCAGCTCAATATTTCTCAGTGGCAGTATAAGGAAGAAAATGAATAAATAGACATGAGAAAGCTAAAATAGTTGGATGATAAAGAAGAATAAGATGAGAAACAATACTGAGAAATATGAGAAAGCCATAATATAAATTGAACATGTCACTGACAGCATCACCTTGAACAGCAGGTACAGTTCTCCTGCTGTGTCTCAAGAAGGGTTTCTCTAAAATAAAAGACATTCAGAAAAGCAAACAGCCTTAGCTGCATGAGAAGTGTTCATAGATTAAGAGAAAGATAAAAGGAAAAGATTGAAAGCAAGAAAAAACAATAGCCCTAGGACACAATCAACAAACAATAAAGGACACGTTATCATTTCTGTTCACTATCCAGAGAGTGGAGGAACAAGTAATTGTTATCCAATGAAATTAAAAAGCTGCAAATCCAAAAAGAATCCAAAAAGGTCTCACATTTTTCCCAATAATTTGGAGACCTATTGCTACAAAGATCTGAAGAGATTGTTTATTAAAATTACCTGAATGGGAAGGGGGAAAAAAAGAAAAAAGAAATCCATATTTTAGTCAGAGAGGAAAAATAATTTTGGGGTTTTTTTAAATGGGCATCCCTTTCCAGGATAGCCTTTTAACACATGCTTTACTCAACGTTATGATAACAGGCAACTTGCTGGAGATCTGGGCTTCTATACATATATTCAGAAGTTTTTCTGAATCTTAGGTAGATGAGACAAGATATTACCAGCTACCTGTTGCCTCAATGTAGGTTTTGTGTGCCTCACCACAAGAATCTATTTCTGGCTACAGACTGTAGTTTACATGCATGAGTGACCAGGGCTGATGTGACAAACATTTTTATATTTTTTTTCAATCTGTTTGTGGTTTATAAGGCATGATAAACCTCCCAGCTTACCAGGCTCTGGAGCTGACTGCCAAAACCTGGATGGTGCATCTGAGGCCATACACTTGCTTCAGTGCTGTGGAAAAGACTCCTTTAATTAGACCCATAATATCTGTTATGTTCCTCAGGAACAAAAGTTTTCTTTCTATTTATTATTACTTCCTTGCATGGAAGTAGTGTGAGCTTAACTTTTATAGTTAGTGCTTAATGCCTAGATTTTAAAATAATTGAGAAGGAGGCTTTGTTATTTAAAAGTAGATCTTTTACTATAGTTCTTATCAAATTAATAGTATCTTCATTTGTGGATATATTTACTATAAATAGCTTAATTACTTTTGTGATGCCAGAATGTCTCTTATCTGATGACTTACGAGCACATTAAAAGAAGAAGGTGCCATATTTGATAAGTCTCTGTGGCTTCCCTAAGGAGGGAAGAGAAGAGAGTGTTGAGGGATTAGAAGTCTGATTAGCACATAATGAGGAACTTTACTTTCTAAAATAAAATTAGGGTAATTATAAAATGACACGTTCACATATCAATGCAATGACTTTACTAAGGTTGCCATAGAGCTGGAGATCATAACACGTGGAACTGCCGTAATTTCTGACGCTAAAGAGAGAAATTTGCATGGGGCACATTTCTTTATTTTGCAGTTACTTTCCTTGACACTTGCTAGTTCCTTATTCCTTTTGCTTCCTCTAGTCTCCCCCTGACTCCTCCATGTTCTGATAGGGTTTTGAGGAGGTGCACTCCAGTGATGCTGCTCCTTTGCACTGCTGGTGATCTGTTGACAGAGCCACCCACACAGACAGCTGACCTAGAGATCGTGCTCTGAAAGTACTCTGAACAAGGCTGTGGGTTGGAACCCTGATGAAAATACTGAGTGAACACATTCTACTTGCATTACAACCCTGACCTCTGATCTGGATGGGGACTTCACTTATTTATCTTTTTTCTGGGAGGCATTGACTCTTAGGGAGACTCTGTGCACAGATAAGCTTACTGAGAGACCTTTGCTGACTTCAAGTAGAGCTGAAGACCCTCACAGACGAAGACAGAATGAAAGGCCAGTAGTTCTGTCCCTGGAAGTCCTGTCCTGATAAAGTGACTTGTTAATTAATCATTCTGTCAAAATAAATATCAGATTTTTTTTCCCTTTAGCAGTATTTTGTTATTCTAAAGCATTAAACCATGTTCAGCATAAAAAGCTAGTTCTGGTTTTGTTATTTGGGTATTTATTAAAATCTCTTCAAGTGGGGTTATGTTTGCTATAGCAGACTCTCCTGTTTGACATATACGTTTTGCTATATGTTTGGCATGTAGCAGTTGTTTTGCACCACTGTATTATTACATTGTTATAATGGCTCTATGACTTTGAAGTAGCATTTGGTTCTACCAAGGTTTTTTATCAGGCAACATAAGGGAAGGAGGTGTAAAACCTGTTTGTGCTGAGGTTTCAGTTCCTGCAACCTATCCGCCAGAAATATTTATAAGAATACTTTTGGAGAAGAAGTAGATGTTATTTTATAAATCGCAACACCAACTCTAAACCAACTGTACAATGCAGGAATTTTCCCTGCTAACTATGCAGCAAATTTACTACAAGTGCAGCACCGAGTGACACACAAATAAATATTTGGTGAAATTTTGGTCTTGTAAGATAGTTCTAACCAAGGAAAAACTTCACTTAGAAGGTGCACAGTTGTATGGTATTGTGTATGGTAAGGCATATATTCATTTAGGATACTTGGATTTGATTTATATTTATAGGATGATCCTTCTATAGTTACCTTCCTTTTTATACATAATATTCCTGTATGCTTCCCTCTGGAAATGAAGTATGCCAGCACTGAGGAGTAGAGTAGTCCAACACTTGTGGTTTTGTATCTTGTAACATTGACAAAGTCTGATGATTGTCATTACTGATGATATGCAGAGGTGGCATAATGCAGCAGAGGTAGCTACATGTCCGGGCTGGCTGTTATTTGTCTCTGCCCAGACAAGGGTGAGATGGGTTTTCTCCCTGGGCTCCAAAAGACAAGGCTGGACTCTCAGGTTCGGTCTTCAAGGTTGTTTATTATTTCTTATCTACAAAGATTTTCTTTCTGCCCAGCCGGGGTCCGACTAGCAAGGCAGCCAAAGGCACTCTGACTGCCCACAGGGCAGTCGCATCTTTTTATAACAAAGACTACGTAAGCTATATTTATCTTTTGTCCCCAATACTTATAATTTTTATTACTAAGTGTACTTTTACTAAGAACCTATCAAAAATACATACGTCACACAGAAAATGGAAGACAAGAAGAAGGAGGAAGAACCATGTGGCAGGCCCCAACTCCCTCCATCTTGTTTTTCCAACCCCCCTGTACCAAAATCTTAAAATCTGTACTTTGACCTGTAATTGTGCTATTTCTATATCCTTTAAACACCAGTGATTCCCAAGGGTTCTCTCGATAGCTCTGGGCATCAGGAGAGGTGCGCCGAGTTCCCACAGCTACAGACTTTGTGTGAACATAAACTACAACACTTTTCCATGATAAAAAACCCCAACATATATATGTATAAAACCCACACAAATAGGTAAAATCAGTGCTTAAACGTATTACAGTTTCCCATGCATTTTTCTGCCTCTGCACAAAAGGGATGTTGAGGTAGGACTTGAGCAGCAAACACTTGCACAGGTACCTCTTTTGCATCTCTCTACAGAGTTAGAAAATTGGTATTTCTACTAAAAGCTGCCAGACCCTTGGGTTTGCCTCACCTATTCTCTTTATCATGACGTCATTTGCTCCCCGGGTGGACCCTTTCTGTAAGGAATCTCTGCCCTTCCAGCTTTGCATGTGCAGGAGACTGTCTCCTCCACAGCTTATTTTGCAAACTCCTTACACCAGGACATGTAATTCACTGTGACAGCACTGTCCCCCCCCCACCCCCCAAAAATAAAAAAAAAATTCCCTTGTGCCCTATAGGTCTTGTCTGGAGTCTGTACAGATTTGCCAGGGCAAGATAAGTTTGCACAAAATTAGCAAGAAGAAATATATGTGAGTAACTGAGCTTCAGTTGGCAGAGGATGTTCCATTTTCAGTTATTGCCCTTTAATCCAGTTTTTGACTCTTTACTCAAATTTTTCTCTTTTGTACATGACAGACATCCTTTTTTTTTTCTTGTGACAGCTGCTTTTTACCCATTCCAAAGCTTATATGCTAATTCACTTACCGCTCAATGCTAACTAAAGCAGAAGTTAGCCCAACCTCCTTAATTAGGGCTTGCATGCCTCCATTCAGCTCAGCTGCTTGGAGGAAAGCAGGGTGAGCTATCTCCTCTATAGGGTGCTGCCCTGCTCTTTGGATGATGCTTCTGAGCCAGGTAGGGAAGCTGCTTTCTTTCTTATTGCCCTTTGGAGGTGAGGAGAACTGTTGTGCAGACAGAAACTAATAGGGACACATCAAAGCCTGTTTTAGTTTCTTTCCTCTCCAATTTCCTCAGCTAAAAGGGAGAGGACGAAGCATTTTCTATCTTTAAAGTTTTTATTGAGGACTGGCTGGCATTGTCTACTCAAAGCTGGACTGAATAACTCTGTGTCTTTATTTCTCTTTGTTCTAGATGGGGGCTAAGATTTCTGAGAAATCTTTTTCTTTCCTGGTCTGTTTTGGAATAAAACTTCAGAATACTTTTCATTATTGCATATTGCAGAAATATGACTTGAAAGTGGTTGCTTTATTAACTTGTACAGATCCTGTGAAAGCAGAGCAGGTTGACTCAAGACACAAATGCAGCAGTGCTTGTACTAAAGGCCCAGCTAAAGCACATGTTCAACTGAGCAGCACATAAAGTTGTGTGCATTGGTAGCTATCTTAGGTACTGTCCTGGTTTTGGCTAGGATAGAGTTGCCTTTTTTTCTAAGCAGCTGGTACAGTGCTGTGTTTTGGATTTAGTACAGGAGGGGTCTGTTGGACAGTCAGTCCCTTCTGGGCTATTGATGGAATCATACTGGGGAATGAACATGAAGCAAATCTTGTCTTTAAATAAGATATTGATGGATTAGCTCCCACAAGCATGTCTAGATTTATTTCTTGACATGAATATATCTATCTGCTCAATGAGTTAAAAAACAACAGCAAAGTAAGCTGTAATTCTGAAGGAATCGGAACACAATAATGCTGCACAGAGCTGCCTAATTAACAAGACTGTGAAGTAACTGGAGTAAATTAGCAGAGACAATTAATTTACATTGCATCAAAATACACACTGGAATGCTGCAGAGCAAATGCATAATTTTCATCTCTGATTGCTCAAGAGAACTTATGGGACCTGATAGTCAATTTGTTTTCACCTGAACCCTGAAAAGCATGTGGAGGCTTCTAATGTTTTCAAATTTTAGTGTGCAATGACTGGAATTTAAAGTATTTTTCTGCTTCAAGAGTGTGGAGTGTAATCCCTGAGTGCCAGTGTATCCATAATATTAGTTTCTTGTCTCCAAGGCTACTATTACAATCTAAAGTTGCATGTGCAGCAGTGGGGATGGTGGTAACTCTTTGTGACCATCTCTAGGATTAAGATTCTTGTAGGTGCAGAATGTAGATAGGCCTTGAAAGTCAAATAAAGGGGTTTAGAAAAGGACAGGATTTTTGCTGCCAGCAAAAATGGTCTGATCCAATGGATAATTTGAATCCTGTCTCAGATGCTCCCTCATAATGGCAGCTAAGGCAAGTTAGTGAAAACCTTGCCTGGGCCCATGAATACATGCTAATTGCGCTGTAAATTCCAAGCACTGCACATCTTTAAAACACCACCTTTCTGGCCTCACAAACTACCTCTCTGCTACTAGAGGAAGGTAAGCTATGATAACTCTGTAGAGTTCCTTGGTGGTATGCATTTGAGTCTCAGCAGAGGATTTGGGAACTCAAAAGCTTCTTTTGAATGACTAATAAAGCGCATCTCAGGAAGTCATGTAATTGAATGCAGACCAGCTTTTTCTTGCTTCTGCTCCACTTTATTCTTTATTCACAGTCCAATAATGGCAAAACACGGCAGCTTCTCTTCACATAACTCTCTGTGTTAAGAATACATGTCTTGAAGGCCAGTTCCAAACATCATAATGAGCAACGTTAAGCCTGAAGTGGGTCTATAGCCAAATAAATACCCACCAGAAGTAAGCGCTGGCTCTGAAGAAACCTGTCTTCAGATTAATGGCTTTGGCACTTCTGTGTACTTGCAGTAAGTAATTCAAGGTGCCTGCTGTTGTAATGATGGCTGCTAATGGTGAAGCAAAACCCCATCCCTCTGTGTATTAAATGTTTGGTGCTGTAGTGAGTGATGAACAAAGTGTATTTAGCTAGAAGACCTGTGCTACTGTCCCCTTTAATGCAAGTGTGCCTTTGAAACAGCTGCTATAAATTACACCAGGCAGAATTTGTATATTGGTAGACTTGGGTCATTTTCTAAGTGTGGATTTCTTGATGTGAGTATAATGCTTTGTAATTGGGGACATCCTCTTTGGGCATGCCCTACTTACTATATAAATGAGGTGCTTCTGAGAAAGAAAATACAGAAATGTCTGCCCTTCCTCAATTGAATAGCTCTGCAGAGAATCTGAATGCTGGAGTTACCACTTGCACATTAATGAGCAACTAATACTTAAACTATACCAGTCTAAGCTGAAGACTCACATGCAATTGCATGTGGCTATCAGAGGCTAGAGAAATGCTAGCTTTGAATAAGAACTCATTAATTTTCATTTCTTCACTGGTTAAAAAACATAAAAAACCACAGAAACCTTAGGTGGAAAAGTGTAGCAATGGCTTTGAATAATCTTGTAGTTATGTCTTGAAATGAGTGTTTTATTTGCTTTGAGGAAAAAAAAAAAGCTAAAACATGCCAAGATGTTTTTGTCCTTCTTATGTGACTTTTGCTTTGTAATGTCTACTGAGGAATCCCTGCTGAAGAGGATGATTGCTATTCTTTACCAACACTTCTTTAGGAACTCTGAGTCTGAATTCCTTGATCTTTCATGAAGGATTTGATTCCATCAATGAAAATTGTACTTCTGATTGATTTTAAAATATTTTTGGTTTGGTTTGGTTTTCTTTAAAGGATATACCTATTTTACAGTAAGGACAAACCCAGCAAAAGTCACAGGAGCATATGTGGGAGAAGGATTTTGGTTTTCACTGAGAACTAACTGGCTGAATATGTTTTTGAAACTGAGATCATTAGGCAGACTTTTTTTTCTTGTAGGAAGGATATGGAGAAGATTTAATATTTTGCAATCAGAGTTTAATTTAATTGATGTTCTGATTCTAAAAGTACAAAAGATTTAATCAGGATTGGCTTTAGTATAATCATTTAGTAAGCTTTAGTGCTGGAGGAATGAATTTAAGTGGGAATGAGACATTACTTCACTCAACTGCGGAACAGAACTTTTGAACTTGATGAAAGGTTTGACCTTCTTTCTTTTTATTAATCTCATTTTTCCCTCTGTACTTCAAGTTGTTTGGCCAAGAACAATAGCAGATGAACCATGATGCTGCCTCAGAAGATGTTTCCTGCAGAAAATGGTCCTAGGAAATCACACTGGATAGATGATGTTTTTGGGAGTGTGGAAATCAAGAACTCCACTTGTTCTGTGTAGATTCTCCTAAATCAAATCCCATATTCTGACAAAAGTAGGGAAAATGTTCCAGAGTGAGTTGGCTTTTTATGACCACCCTCTGCAGACTCTGACTCACATTCATGGTGTGGAGTGCTGTGGTTTGAAGTGTTGCGGCCCCTGGGCTGTCCTTCACTGGAGATCCTGGGCCCATTGTTGAAACGGCTCAAGGGAATGTGTCAATTTTCATTTGCAGTTTTGGTGAGTATGAATGGGGGAGATCACCAGAGCCCATGGCTTGGTGCACTGGGGACCACCTGCTCAAAGTGCAGGTTGCCAACTGCTGTGACTTGGCAATGCAGGGCACCCCAACAGCTCACCTTGGGGGCCTAAGCAAGAGAAGAAAATGAGACTTAAGATATCGGAATAATTTTTTACACCACACATTTAGAGGCATTGCCACCAGATATCCTATCTGGTCAAGTTAAATGTCAGAAATTATATTATTTTATGCTTCCTGGAGGTTTTATTGAAACCTATTTAAAATAAAAATTAAAAATCTGTAATATAACCACAACTACCTTGTTTCCCTTGGGTCAAGCTGAGAACAGGTATCATACCAGGGTACCAGAAATTAAATTCCGCTTTTGTGACATTTTATTGTACTTTTTATTTTCTTTGTGAAATATCCCATCCCAGATGGGACTTCCAGATCCACCAGGTGGTACTTATGGATATTTTGCTTGACCATGTTTGTCTGGTAAAACAGGTGGACCTGGATTAGAAGAGTGAAAAGGGGGGTTGTGTTTTGGAAACCAAGGGCACATGGCAGCCTTTGCCAAGGGAAGCCTGCTTGTGAATGTGGAATAATTCCTGGAAAACTCATTTAGCTCCAGCTAAGCCATTGTTGTAGCTGAAAAAAGAGACCAAGAGAAATAAAAAAAATAGCATGTTATTGAATAATTCAGATGGAGAAACTCACAGAGAAAGCTTCCTGAAAGTCTCTTTTCACTTAAAAAGCTGAAGCCAGAAATAGATCTCAACTTTCATAATTTGAAGGGGATAAAATTGGACAGTTACTTTTGGGGTTTAATCTTTCTGATGGTATCATCAGAAGGAAGAAGCTTAGTGTAACATGAGAGCTTGTCAAGTATTTTTCAAGATATTTAATGTTTGAAAGCAAGGGAAAGGTAAGACAAAATCCCTCAGTGAAAGCTTCCGTTATTTCCTTTGTTTGCATTCTGATGACATCAGATTACTTAACTTATAAAGATATTCAAGTGGCTGTAAGTACTTTACCAAGCCCTTGTGTGTTATAACTGCATAAACAGTCAAGCAATAAATACTGAGCAGAGCTTTTAGGAGCTGTGAGATGCTGCTCCTGCATCTGTTGGTGGATATGCCTTGGCCAAGCTGAGATTTGCCTCGATGAAGTGCAAATTTTCCTTGCTTGTACTAATAAACCTGGGAGATGAATGACAGGTGGTTTGGGGGACGACTGGGCTATTTTGCTTCCAGGCATAACTGAGCTGCTTCAGCAGGTCAGAGAATTTCAGAAAGCAATCTGGGTAGCTAATGGTAGTGGCAACTTAGCTGTCTCTTCCAGAAGTTCATTCTAAGTCTTCTCATTCAAGCACCCATTCAGAGGCTCTGTCTAAATTGGGATGTCTGACTAGTTGCTGGTTTACTTCCAAATAGACGTACCTTTGCTGAAAGTGCTGTCTGTAGACAATTAGATGTCTGTTCCTTCTATTACCACTGACTCCATTTTTAAAGGTCCCAGAGATCCAAACTGGGGAGCTCAATGACTTTTTTTAGAAGATGCTGAAGATTTAATGTTTAATATTATTGGTAGTGTTTCCTCTGTGGCCTCATAGACTAGATTTGGTCCTTGCATTTCTCTAGCTCTGTTGTTGTAGTGAGTGACCCTGGTGACAAATTACTCTCAATGCATCTTTAAATTGTGATGTGTCAGTGTATCAACAGGTACTTCCATTATAGGTCTTGAGTGTATCATCATCTGCATTTTCTTGATTGTGTCTGAGCAAATGTTCTTGCCCTAAAGGGGTCAGCACTAAAAATAAACATTTCACATGGTGAATTACTGGTATATTCAATGAAGGAAATGAAAAAGAACAAAGAAACTACACTGCTGTCCTTGGCCATTACAGGGAAGAATGAAAATCACACACTGAGGAGAGGAACAATGAGGGAAGGCAATAATGGAATATTGCATTACAAACTGAAAATACTTCAAAATGAAGTACAAATACACATTTCTATTTGTGTCTGTCATTAGCTCTATACTGGGGTGCAGGAGGTCTGGAGTAAAATTTAATAGAAAATGTCTATCAGGAGAGTGATGAAACCCCTCTTGACCTTAAATTTGTTTGTTTTTCTGGAGTTTTTTGTTTGATTTTTTTTTTTTTTTTTTGAGTGGTGATATTTTGTGGTTTTATTGAGGAGGTTAGTTGCGGGGGGGGGGGTTGAAGTTTTTGTTTTGTTTTGTTTTTGTTGTTGTTGGTCGGGTTTGGGTGTTTTGTTTTTGTTTACTTTTAAATTGACAGAAAACAAAAAAAAATATACTACATAATGGAAATGAATGTTAATAGGACAAAATGTGGAATTCTGAGTTTATAACTGCCTCAATGGTATGTTCCCAGCTCTTCTCCTGGGAAGTCAGCAGATCTATACTGCATAACTTGTAGGTTCTCTGTGCTCGTTAAACCATCTAATGGCATGTCAAACATGACAAAACATTTGGACACACTTAGCAGCATACCTTATTTTATTGTCATCTTTGGTTGCTGGAATAGGGACAACAAACTATAGCACTTCACAGTTACAATAGTCACAGTTCAATAGCCACAAAGGTTCGTCTTTCCCATGGGCTCCAGTCACACACTTAGGAAGAAGAAAAATCCTTTGAGTTAATTGGAAATCACTCATGTTGTATGCCAAACCACAGTTAGAGCAAAGTTGTTTTGAAAAATCAGTGGCATGAATGATTGTTTGTACAACACTTTCTGGTAGTTGCAGAGAAAGAATAAATTGGCAGAAGTCAGGAAAGTCAGATCTCTTAGTCTGCTCTTTTCCTGGGCAGGGCTGAAAAATAATGTGTGTCTTTTAGAACCACAGCAGAACCCATATACAAATTATTCATGTAAAGCAAAAGTTTAAGTCTATCAAAGAAACATTAGTCACTCTGTTCTAATCAAAGGTGATACAGCCTGATGAAGTGGAGGGGAGAAGATGGAAAGAAACAGATGATCCATTTAGTGTTCTTGTTAGGCAGTGGCTTCTCAAAGGAATTCAATACAGCTGCAGTTCAGCAATGCACTTTTCTGTATGTCCTTTTCATCTTCAATAATGAACCCACACCCATGTATGCACTTATGGTCTCCTGCATGCTCTGCCAAATCAAAGCTTATATTATGAAGTCTTTCAAAGTGATGTTTAGAAACTGACACATAATGTTGCTCTGGGTGGGAAAACATGAAGCAGTGTTTATCAGACCTCTGTAAAATGCAGAGATCTTCTAGAAGCAATGTTTCAGATATTTTTGTACCCACAAATATGACTGTGTGTTCCTTTTAAAATGGAGAACTGCTGTTTTGTCTGGGTTTTTTTTTCCTTTCTGTTTTTGGTTTGGTGTCCCCTGCAATTGCATCATTCATATTGTTTGGAGCAAATGGTAATCCCATCACTTGACACAGCTGCAGGAAGCATTGTAGCACAGAATTTGTGCTACTTGATAAAAAAACCTAGGAAAGAGCAGCACTTTCTCTCTTTGCTCATCAGCAGCTAAATAAATGTGGTTCTGAGGGAACAATATTTGCATGATACAGGATTTTTTTTTCTCTCATTCAGGAGCTAGGAAATTAACAAAGCTGATTTTTAATTCTCAGCCATTATCGAGAGTGTGTAAAGGTTGTTTTGAGTAGAGTGGCAAACAGGTTATCGTGTAACAAGGCTGAATCTGCAGTGCATGAGGAAAATGCCCTCTGCTACCTACTTACATCAATCTGCCTGTATAAAGATATTTGGGTCTATTCTGGTAAAATGCTACTGCTAGTGAAACCAAACAGGGATTTTTTACAAAGTGTTATAGTAGCTTTTCCCTGCTTCTATATTTGCATATATATTATTCATGTTTACATTAGCTTATAAAATAAATTTAGAATTCTTTAGGATCTTCTTCTTAAATATTCTGTGCAGACTGCCGAATACCGTAATATTAGCATTCCTTTAGATCCAACAGCTGCCTTGGATAGCATGGGCCATACGGTGTTATTTATGTTTGTGCTCCCTACCAGGAGCAGATGGAATCTCCTTGAAGCAGCTTTGCTGCTTTTCCACATGGGAGGCCTGGAGAGAAACTGTTGGTAACTACCCATCTGCCCTGTATCCCATTCCATCCTCCCACCTCTCCTCTGTGAGCAGGGGTGAAATGCAGGCTCTGCTCAGATCTTGCCACTGAGGCCAACTCAGTGAAGTCTTTCTGTGAAGCACTGTCCCTTCAGCCCGCTGTTGCTGGAGACACGAGACGGCATGGAGCTTGCAGGGAACTGTCAGGTGGGTTGGTGAGAGCTAGCTGGCCAAGGCTCAGCTCAGATATGGCTTGGAAATAGGTGGTGCACAGCACCCTTTCTTTAACAAGCTTTGGTATCACCGTACTGGGTATCTCTGCACAAGCCTGAGGGAAGCTGCTGCAGCATCCCTCTGGGCTCCAGCTTACCTGTGTAAGCACTTCCACATTCTCCTGGAAAGATTTCAGGGTTGCAGGGAGCCTGGCACTACCATGACAACACCGCCAGGAAAAGCAGAGCTATCTGTTTTAGTTGACTGGGGTTGAATGAAACAAGTGAAGCAACTTTCTGGGAGGGTGTTTTCTCATTTAAAGGTTATATTCATGGCTGTGCCTGGGTGTACAGGTTCCCCTCTTTCCCACTGTGCTTTATGCCCGTGCAGCACCAGTAAGGCAAGACTAACTTGTGGCATGTGAGTGTTTGAAGGCACAGACTGATATGGCACAAATACATGCAGTGATTAAATGACATTATTTTACAAAAGAAAATAAATTCCTTGAGCTGATAACCAGATTGAAAATAGCATGTGTATAGGAAATGGCTGAAACTGACAGTGTAGTAAGAGTAAACAAATATGGCTTTTATTTCCCCAGTAACAGTGTGGTTCTTCAGGACTCCATCTTAGGCCCACTGCTATTCAACATCTTCATAAACAATTAGGATGCAGGACTGGAAGGAATACTAAGTAAATTTGCTGATGATACAAAATTGGGTGGAGCTGTTGACTCCCTCAAAGGTAAAGAGATCCTCGACAAATGAAAGGGCTGGGCAATCATCAAACATGTGAAGTTCAGCAAAGACAAGTGGAGAATTCTGCAGCTGGGATGGGGCAACCCTGGATGTATGAAGAGGCTGGGGAATGAGAGGCTGGAGAGCAGTGCTGGGGAAGGGGACTGGGGCATCCTCGTGGATGGCAAATGAATGACAGTCAGCAATGCTCTGGCAGCCAGGAGGGCCAACCCTGTCCTGGAGGCATCAGGCACAGCATCGCCAGCTGGACAAGGGAGGGGATTGTCCCACTCTGCTCTGGCGCTGCCTCACCTCAAGTGCGGGGGACAGTTTTGGCTGCCACAGCATAAAAAAGATATTAAGCTATTGGAGTGTGTCCAAAGGAGAGCAAACAAGATGGTGAAGGGTCTTCTAGAGGGGAAGACACATGAGGACTGGCTGAGGTTATTTGGTTTGTCCTTCTCACTGGAGGAGACCAACGGGACCATTGTGCTCCACAGCTGTCTTGTGAGGGGAAGAGGAGGGACAGGCACTGGTCTCTTCTTTCTGGTGGCCAGTGATGGCACCTGAGGGGATGGCCTGAAGTTGTATAAGGGAAGGTCTAGGTTGAATATCAGGAAAAAGTTTTTTACCAGGAGGTGTTTGGGCACTGGAACAGGCTCCCCAGGAAAGTGGTCACAGCACCAGCCTGACAGAGTTCAAGAGGTGTTTGGACAGTACTCCTGGGCACATGGTGCAATTCCTGGGGATGTCCTGTGTGGCCCTAGGAGTTGGACTTGGTGATCCTTGTGGGTCCCTTCCAACTCAGGGTATTCTGTGATTCTATGATAACAGTTTACAATACAATTTATCAGAAAACCATAAAAAGGTTATTTCTCTCTTTTTTCCTCTGTTTTTTCTTCTTTTTCTCTTTTTTTCTGTGTAATTCAAAGCCTCACCTCAAAACAGTGGGATAACACATTCACACTGCAAAGCTCTTGGCAGTTTATGTTTGTTTTTTTTTTTTTATATTCAGCATCCATGAAAGGGAGGTGTTCCATGAAAACCAGCAGTGGCTAGTTACATGAGAAATCATGACCTCCTCTGTTCGTGATTATTTATTGATTAAAATACAGTGTACTGAATTGCAAATTACTTCTTGGACAGCTTGAATGCCAGATCATTCTTTTATGGCTTTAAAATACAGCAATGCATTGGAAACACAATGTTCTGAGTACATCTACCTATTCTCACCTTCCATTTATAAATTATAAAGTGGTTGGTTTTGATAATGGTAGATTGTGTTTGTCTCAACAGTGCAAAACCTTTATAGCTATAAGTAAACAGGACATCTATACTGAATTTTAATTAAATGGGGCTTTTTTTCCTAATTGGAAAACCCTTTCAGCATACCAGGAATGCTTTCTTAGTGTTTCTATTATCTATTCAAGTCTCAAAGGAGTTTTTTCATGTTGTTATCTAGGGTTTATGTGAACCACAGGTACTTTCAGTCTCTTACTACACTTCTGATGTTTTAAATCAGATGCCTCTAATTATGTAATTTTAAGATTCCTTTTCAGTCTGTTAGAACTAATATATACACATTGCCCCCATAATGGATTAGGGTATTTTAAAGCTGAATCACATGTATCCATTTGGCACACTTTAGAACTAAAAAGTAGTTTTTGTAGGGTTCAAGAAATATAGCCTGATGATTTAGAGGACCAGACACAGGAAAACAGGCTCTGTGTGTGTAAATGATTTTATGACCACTCGTGGTTTAGGAATTTATTACAAGTATTTTCAGCAACCTGATTTAAAGCACATGCGAGGGAATGTTGATGAAACACTAAGTAAAGGTTTAATGGGGCACAAGTGCATAATTTTATAGTAATAATCTGCATTAATGAATGGTTGATAAACACATTCATATGGTGGTGGCCATGAAGCATTAATAGTAAAGATAGTAATAAATTTGTATAAAAAAATATCTATCTGTTTTCATAATTCAAGTGAGCCTGCTTATGAAACCCCTCTACTGCAAATACTTTTCCCCCATCAGTAAGCAAAATGTAAATTTACTTGGATATTAAAATCCATCTACCCTGTATTTTCACATGACCATGTGAGCATGACCATTCTCCTAGATCCTTATTCTCTGTTGATTCCTTTTGACCCTCCACTCTCACACCTAGGCTAAGTGTTGAGGAATGCATAGTGCAGGTAGCTCAGTGTACAAGCTGCAGATTGAAGCTCTGGGAGCTTCCACGTCCTACTGAATGATCATGATGACCCATTTTCTTGTTCATGTTGATGGTTGAAATGGCAGGGGAACCAGAAACAAAAGTGACTTGGTGAAGATCACAGAGCTACTTGTGGCAGAGGTGGAAACTCGGCCCATCTTTGTTGATTCCCATCTCAATGTGTTTATGCTCCAGATATTCAAATCTTTTTGGGCGTTGTGGGAATCCCTGTGCATCTAGCTGAAGGCTACCAATAACAGGAGTGTACAAAAGCTAAGAAAAACAACTTTCAGAAATTATTCTGAAGTCCTGTGGGACATATGGGCTGTAAGAGCAAGACCTCTCCATAGCCTGTGTTATTAGATCCCTTTGAAATGCCTGCCTGAGCATATATCTGTATTTTATTGTTATTTTACACAATCAGTCTACAGTTAAATTATTAATTTCACCCAGGCTAGTACAGCATATAAAATCTACTCTTTCTTTCTTATATTATCTCTCTTGATGAAAAAAAAAGGCAATTTATTATGTCTGATATTTGCCTAAACTCCTCCTCTATACTCATTTCACCACATGGAAATTTTATCAAGAAAATGTGCCATTCACTACCCATGCTAGTCCTGTGTAAATCTAGAGAAGCTCCATTCAGGTTCATTGCAGGCTTAAAATGCTGTTGCTGATAGGCTCCCTTGGCTCCCTTTTTCTAATGATATTCTAAACTTATCATGTAAATTCAGTTTTATGTGCTAGAAGTAGGCATTTGTATGCAAATGTTGCACTGCCTTGACTATTCTAAACTGAAAAAATAAAGACTTATTTATCCAGTAATACCTGGCAGAAGATAGTAAAGATTTATATTGTATAAATTTGAAGAATTTGTCATTATTTTGGTTGGTTAAGGCTACTGGGGAAATGATCTTTTTAGATCTTTTTAAAGGACTTGTGTTAGAGGCCATATAGGTAAGCAAATAATGTTTTAGCTCATTAATGTCAGTGGAATATAATATTTATTTATTGCCTGTAACTATTGTGCCTGTAATTAAAGTTGTGTGGGAAATGAGTGAAAGATGATTTTCAGTGAATATTCTGTGCTGAATAATCTGAGAGTGTGAATCACAGTGTGCCACTGATATTATATCCTGAGGAAGATTGTATGCACTGGTTACCATAAAATATCTCTTCAGAGACAGGAGGAAATGAGGTGAAACCATCTGCTGTGTATGTGTGTGTGTGTATGCACATACACATATATGTAAAAATAAAATCTCCTTTGACTTTTCAGAAGTTCAGTTTAATTCAGTAGAACTATTTCTAGTGAAATGGAATTTTTTTGGTCTGGGATTGCAGACTGATTCAGTGAGTTATCAGGATGACTAACAGCACCTCCTGATCCAGATACATCTGTGGTGATCTTTCACTGGGATGACCCCATTGTAGAATCATAGAATCCTGCCTCTCATGAAGATCAGCATGCAAGTGAAGAAATCCAAAGGAGAAAGAGTAATGTTGTAGTTCTTTTTAAAAAGTACATAAATAATTCAGTTAAATTATAGCAGAACATATATTATTTAAAAATGAGAAAGTAGTTAGTAATATGTTTGGTTTTTATATTCCCCACATTGTTTTCCCCTGTTTCCCTCATTTGCTTTGGTATGTGTGTTAACCTGAGTGCTATGTGTCAGCACCAGATTTCTGAAATGAATTACCAAGAGCTTTCTCATGACACTGGCCTTGTATGGGCTAAGATCTCTCTCATCCTTGTTAGTGGTCAGGGGGAGCTGCTGCTTAGCTTTCCTTTTTTTCACCCCTCCCCTCCCTTCAGGAACCCATCCTTTACCCCCCATATTTGTGAGGCAAACAGGCAAGCAGACAAGCTAGCTTTCGACTTTCTGTTTTTCTCAAGCCTCAGTAAAACAGCAGAGAGAAGATAAAAAAGAGACATCTAATTTTCTTTGAAAGGAATAACACTATTGTTCTACTTGTTTATTCAAATCTGACTTCATGTAACTGTAAAGGCTCCTTTTCTTTCTTTTTCCTTGTGTTTTTTTAATTAACTTTTGTTTCACTCTTACAGAAATGACATGGTGCATTTGCCAGAAAGCCCTCCAAAAACTTTGATTTAAATAAGCTGTAATGATGCATCAGAAACTCTTACTGAAGTCTGAAGTGGTTTTGCCCATCCTTTTTTGTGCTATTGTCACAGTTTTCTTGCTTTGTTCTTCTTTATCCACTGTTGCTTTTAACTATTTTCTCTATTTTTTACCCTTTATTTTGAAAATGCAGAACAGAGTTAAATGCAAGCCCAGACGCTTCTCATTCAAGGTCCTTAGGACTGTTCTTAGTGCAGGTGGGCTGGTACTTTGTAAGGGATAACTTCCCTCCTCCTCTTTCTTTCCTACCTCACTTGAACAAGAACTAAGGAAAGATTTATTTTAGCAGTGTGCTACTATGTCTAGGCAAAAAAAAAAATTGCTCAAATATGTTTTCAAAAGCTGAATGTGTGTGCAAGTGCATTCCAATTATCTGATTCCCTCTTCATCCTAATGAACTAAGAGAAGCTTTATCCTGACAGACAATGCTTGACTGCCTGCTGCTCTTTCCAAATTGTTGATCTGTCTTACCTGCTACAGCTGCCTCCAGGCTGTCTGTGAAAGTTCACAGACTCTAATTGTTTGGGTCATATATTAGCCTTTGGTTTACAAAAGAGGCTAAGTAATCTGAAAATTTCCATGACATGCCTGACAACTTTAATAATCTATTATTTAATCTATAAGGATTTGAGGTACTCCGTGCTTTACCTTAGTTTTTCTGTGCTAATAAAGAGCAAAAAGTCAATCCCATTGCAAAGATGACTGCAATGGAAATTAGGTGAATCATGTGTTGGTAAGGCAGAAGCCAGAGGGAAAAATAACACCTAGTTTTTGAGATAACGTGACTGAGTAACTAGAAAGATGCTCTGGGGGTTAGGAGGGCTGGCTGTGCTTCTCTGGATATGCCCTACAGTACCAGCTGTCCAAACTTTGAAGGCTAAACTGCAAGCATCTTTCACCAGGCACTAAAATCCCTGGAGCCATTGGACATTAAATTCTTGACCTCTCTGAATTAAGGTTTGTTCTCAACTCACAGAAAATAGTTTCACACTTTGGTTAAAATAAAAATAGAACAATGAATTAAGAACCTCCTAACATATAATTACTAGGGTTTATTTTTTTAATTTTAAGGTGAGTAAAGTGTAATCCTTCTAAAGAAGAGCTTCAAGTCAAATTGATTTAACTCTCTAGGACATCAATAGCTGTAGCAGTGATCTGCCACTGCAGAGCCATAGCTTGATAGCAGATATTTCTCAAGATTTTTGGTTCAATCTGCAGCTCCTCTATTCAGAAACCTTTTGGCAAGTTGTTTTCCTGTAGGTCTGTGTTTGAATTCTACAGCAAATCTCTTGTTTGGTGATGCTCTCACTAGCTAGGAAGAGCACCCAGGGACCACAGAGCTCAGCCTGGGATGCACACAGCAGTGATGATATACCACTCTGATATTTTAAGAAGTACTGGCAGCAGGTTTGCACCTGGAAATATTCCTCCCTGAGAAGAACACCCAATGTGCCTAAAGCTTCCAAACAAACTGCTCCTGCTAGCATTTGAGCTAATGAATTTTTCACCGTGAATGTATCAGAGTTAAAGACCTGTGGCAAACACATGTGTGGAGAGATCAAAAAGCATCTTGTTTGGGTTTTTGTGTGCTTGAACTTTTGCCAGCATCAGCTGTAGTGAGCAAGCTGTTAGGTAGTTGTACTGGGATTTTTCAGACCTAATGAGATCAACAGTCCAGAATCCACATTTCTGCTTAACAAGTTAATTTACAATTAAGAGAATGTACAAGGGAATCCACCTCTGCTGTATAAATATTAATTATTAGTAATATTTTTGCCTCTCTCCTAACTTATTTCACTGTCTCACAGTCTTCTTTTCTGTCTTCAGTCTTCAAGTTTTGAGTCTTGTGCAATATTTAAGAAAATGGATTTCTGCAACTTTAATGTTCTCTTACTGGGAGAAAAAGAAAAACCAAAAAACAGATGGTGTGATTGTTTGTCAAGGAGCAAAATCTTCCTGCACAAAAGTAAGCTCAATCTTAAAACCAACACTAATAAAATATTCTCTATGTACTTATAATGGAAGTTTTAGCAATTAAAAATCTTTTGACTCTTTATTTGGAAAGGTAAGTACTGAATATTCCCTGCCTCTTTCCTTCTGTTTGTTCTAAGATGTTCCTCACAGAAAGACTTGGACCAACCTGAGCTTCACAAGAAGGAAGACAATTCAGTCAGTAGACCCACAAATATAGAGATATATTTTCAAAATAACGCAATTGTACGAGTGTTCTTGGGTCTACATCCACCTGAAAAGTAGCTGTAACTAGACAGGTGGATATATAGCTATGAATTTTGTGCAAAAGATTATAAAATGCTTTTTAAATGCAAAATTTGTAATGAAATCAACAGAAGCATCATCAGTCATCATGACAAATTCTGAACAATGTGCTTTGAAAAGTTAATCTTTCTTACTATAATGATTAATCTAAAGGAACATGTAACTTGTCATTGGAGTAGACTAATTTCTCCATTTGGTTTAGTGTCTTGCATCAAAGCATATTATCAGATGCTATAAACCTGTTGTGGCTGGCCTCATTTCACTAAACAAGTTTATTGAACACCCTCAAGTGTGAAGGTGTCTCAAACACTTTTGGAGCCCTCTCTGTCTTTGACAGGACTGTAGAGATGTCTCTGCCTGTGCTGCTTCATAAACATTGTTATACTGACTGCCTGTAAGCACTCATCCTGCTGGAATCCCCCAGCAATGCTTCCCTTGATGGAACTTCCACTCATCCTGCTGGAATCCACCAGCAATGCTTCCCTTGATGGAACTTCCACTCATCCTGCTGGAATCCACCAGCAATGCTTCCCTTGATGGAACTTCCACTCATCCTGCTGGAATCCCCCAGCAATGCTTCCCTTGATGGAACTTCCACTGCTCAGCTGAGTCCTGCCCACTAAAGGTGTGTCCCTTCAGACAGGACAGAATGTGCCTCTCTTGGCTGAGTGGGATTCATGGAGATGCTTGTGTTTTGGAGGGGATGCTGCACATCGAGGATGCACCCCATCCAGCGTGCAAGGCTGGCCTGAGTCACAGTCCCAGCCTTCTCTACAGGGTCCACCACAACAACAGCTCCTACTGTGCATATTTGTATAATTATGGCTGAGTAAAACCCCTAAAGGGTAATATTAATGTCATGTACAACTTTGTACTCTCCTAGAGTTATTTGAAGGTGTTGTCAGCATCAGGCAGATATACCCAGCTCTGAAAGCTATTTAAACCAAATCCCACGTTTGTAATAAAATTTTCTTTTTTCCCTTATGCAAACATAGGTTATTGTTTCCAAACTTTTCCTTATCGAAGGAGAACACTTCTATTTCATTGAAACTCTAGTGCTCTGCTGTGTGAAAAGGTTTGGTGGTTTTCACCACAGCCCCTCTAGGCTTTGTCCTGTTTGTTGCCAGACTCCAACATGGCTGCATGTTATTTCAAGGTTATGGCCCAAAGTTTTGGGTCTTAAATGATGCCCTGGATCTACATAATGTGAAAAGTACCAGTGGCTGAGCACAACATGTTAGGAGAGGAACAGAAAATGTAAAGGTGCCAGGGAGAAATTAATGGCTGTGCATGGAAAAACACTGTGAGCTTTGGGTTGAGGGTAGACTTGGCTCTTCTGTGTGGGGACCTGATTTTTCTGATTTTTGTTTTCTTTTTTTTTTTTTTCTGTAGTATTTATAAAACATGAGATGTTATTGGGAGATGATGCACCTAGTCCTGAGAAGTGCTGAATGCAATCCATAAATTTCTGATAAGCCCTGACCAGCCAAGATTCTACTTCTTGCCAATACTTGTGTTTGTCATTTGCCCAGAAACAGGGTTCTGTTACAATGAAATGAAAATGTTTGTGGGAAAAGAAGTGGATGTTAGGGTTGGTTTTTTGCCGCAAAAACTTGTGATGTGCATGTGTTCTGGAGGGGAAATGGGGAAATAAATAGAGCCTTGGATTTTTCCGGCATGTGTTTGCCTTCCAACAGTTTTATTTCCAGTAGTTAATTCTCCAATATTTTTTCAGGATAATGTGAAGCAGATAAGCTCATGCATAGTGTAAGAAAATGAAAGTAATTCCAAAATATGTGGCAGAGACATTTTAATCCTAATTAAAACTGAAGGAGGAAAGAGAAGGAATGAAATGCATTTTATAGTCCTGACTTATTCCCCATCAAGGAGATTTTTTCCATTCTAGAATGCCCCTGCATAATTTCTAATCAGCCTTTCAGCCTTCACCATGAGTGACAGAGCAAGGAGGAGAATGTCTGCCAGTGTCTTGGGAGAATTTATTTAAGGTTCTCCTGAGCTGTGGAAGGGATTTGTCATTGTCAATATCAGCAACGCGGCTGATCAGCAGCCTGGTCAGTCTTGTCATCAGAAGAGGAAATAGAGTACGTGTATGTGACAGATAAAGAGAGAGCAACAGAGAAATTGCTTCACAGAAAAAATAATATTCATTCTAGCCATCTGTGTCTGTGTGTATTCTAGCTGTTTTCCCACTAATTCTTGGGGAAATAAAAACAAGAACTGCAATTCAATTTACTCTCTAATTTACTTCACTGAGCACTTGGGAGATGAACCTGTGAGGGAGAGCATGCTGGCCTGGGGAAAAAGGAATGCAGTGCTCATTCCCAAGACATCCTCTTTTATAAACCATGAAATTTTTTCAGTTCATTTCAGGAGACCCCAAAGAAACTGTGATAAGTGAGCCTCTTGTGTTAAGAGGTTTGGGATCTGCAAAGCATCCAGAGTTCCAGGGGTTTATCTGAGTGTATCAGCAGTAGCTGGCACTCTTTGATCTGCCAATTGAGTCAGGAATCTCTTTGAAACAGGTGTCTGTGCGAGGTTTTCCATTGCATTATGATTCTGGTCAGCTTCAGGCTCTTGCTGCACTTCCAATTTGATCTAAAAATACTTTTGCTGATGTGGGCTATAAAACACTCAGTTGTGGGTGAGGTACTGTCTTCCCTAATTGCAAGATTTAGTTATTTGTAATTTCAAAAGCTGAGAGGTACATCTCTGCTAAAACAATTCACCAACATATTTGAGCTCTTCTGACACAAGCAGGAAGTTTTCCTTCCAGATCATAGATAAATGCAGAAGGCATTTTCTGTACAAAAAGAGATTTCTTTTGCTGAAGCCTGAGATGCCTCAGACCTTCTATTATTGCTTTCTTTTTCTTGCTGGAGCAAAAGAGCTGCTGGATGTTAGGGAATCATGGTCAGCCTGTACAGCAAATCCCTTCCAGCCTGTTCCTACAGTCAAAAGGGTATGGCTGTGGCCAATGTGCAGAGTTCCTCTTAGTTGATTCAGCCTCCTTTGAAACCATTAGCTGGCCCCAAATGGCTGAAGTTTAAGTTTAGTTAAGACATGGCATAAGAAGACAGACAGAATATTAGTAGACACACTTGGTTTTCTGAGTTTGGGCTCATGTCCTCTTCCCATGTCCTTGAAATCCTGAAACTGGGGACAGAAGAAATCAGCTGCCTATTATCTCTTCATATACTCATAATTCTGTATTTAGATACTGCTTCTTTGGGTTCTGTGCTTGGCATATGGGAAAGAATAACACTGTAAATCCTTTTTGCTAGCTTGAAGAATATTCAAGGACTAGGATTAAAGTTGGATATCTAGATTACGAAATTTTAATAAGAGAACAAGCTATCAGATAATCACCCTGCTTTATGTCTTTTATTTGCTGATTTCAATCATGAACCAGCTGTACTCTTTACTACATTGCAGGGTCTACAAACGTTCTTGAATCTTTTTAGAAAATAGTAACAAAAGCTGCTCTGAAGTTCTTGACTTTAATTTCATTGGCTTATCAATCATAAGAGGCTATTAAGGAAATTAAGCAGTGATAGAGTAAGAACTAAATTTGTATGAGGCACTAGAAAAATTCTGATGTGCAAAAATTGTTTGAATAAACGGCTGGTTTCCAACATCACCAAAATTCTGTAGCTAGTATCTAAAGCCCAAATAAAATTGCTAAAATTGATGGTGGGTAGGGGAGAGGGAGGGATTTTTGCATTATTTTTTAAAGAAGGAATTTCCAATTTTTCAGACTTAAAATGTTAATTGGAAACAATTTGATCTCATGACATTCTAATGAAATCTAGTTCTTCATTCTGCTTGCCTATCCAAGACTGCATCAGTCTAGGTTTCTAGATGTTATGACTCCAAGACAACTTGGAAGGTGGGTTTTCCACAGGTGCAGTGTTGGTTCTCATTCAAAAGGGAAGCAGTGGTGCTTGGGGCAGAATATTTCAAACAGTTTAATCTTATCTAAGGAAGATAATGCTGTCACTCTCTCCTGAGTTTGACTGAAATAGAGTTAATTTTCTTCCCAGTAGGTGGTACAGTGCTGTGTTTTGGACTCAGTATGAGAATAATGTTGAAAACACACTGATGTTTTAGCTGTTGCTAAGCAGTGCTTATTCTGCATCAGGGACTCCTCAGCTTCTTCTGTCCTGCCAGAGAGAAGGGTGGAGGGGCACAAGAAGCTGGGAGGGGATACAGCCAGGACAACAGACCCAAACTGGCCAAGGGGATATTCCATATCATATGACATCATGCCCAGGATATAAGCTGGGGAGAAAGTTGACTTGGGCCCCAGTTGGCAAGTGGTGAGGAATTGCATTGTGCTTCACTTGTTTTGTATATTCTGCCTCTTTTACTATTACCATTATTAACATTATTATTATTATTTTCTTTCATTTCTGTCAAATTAAACTGTCTTTATCTCAATCCATGACTTTTGTCACTTTTACTCTTCTGATTCCTTCCCTCATCCTGTTGGGAGTGCGTGGTGGGAGCAAGCGAGCGGCTGCGAGGTGCTTAGTTGCCAGCTGAGGTTAAATCAAGACACTTTCTCTGACTGAGACTTTTATAGAGCACTTTCCTCTAAAAATATTTTTAGATCAAATTGAGAGTGCAAATTGGGTGAGGAGATTGGAATGAAACTCACTTCGAAACTGTTACTCATCATTTGGAAAACAGGCCCACAAGGGAAAGCAGCATAGGGATAAGCTCGGCCTTAACTATGAAGAATTTAGAGAAATAATTAAGCTAAATGTGGAAAGGACTAATCCTATCCTAAATTTTAACTTTTGGCCAGCTTCTGTTGAAAACAGTACAGCTAATAAAACTCCCTCACTAGGGTATTCTCATTTCTTTGCCTTTTTTTTGTGTGCTGACTTGTTTGGGTTTTGTCCTGTTTTGCCAGCCAGATCTCTACAGCTATGTAAAAAGACAGGTTATAACAAGTGAAAGTAAGTCTTGAAAAACAATTTTGCTGGAAAAATAACTGGACCTGCTTACACGTGTTGCTGGATTCAGCATTGCTTTTATCTTGGGGGAGGAAACACAGAGAAAGTCTTGGTCAGCCAGCCCAAACCATTGCTGCTAGCCATCAGAATTTATTGCTGAAGAGAGCTCACATTAATCGATTCCCAGTGCAGAGTCCATACTGCTATATTTGGCTCCTGCTCAGAAGGGAAAATAATATCTAGGCAACAAAATGTTTTGCACTGTTTACCTCAAACTTAAGAACAGCAACAAGTAGCTTGAAGGCTGAAACTAATTGTGAGAGATCTTATCCCATAAACACATATGAAAGACAAGAGCTATAAAAAATAGGGTCAAATACAGGATGTCTTCTGCTATCAAGAGGTGTAACATCCTGGAGGTGACTCAATATATATGGAGTTTTTCTATATAAAGTAGCATGGTGGCTATGTGGATGAGCAGAAGATGGTTTTTCTCCACCCCACTGAAGTTCAAATTATTTAGCTGTTTTTTTTCTTTTCATAAGTCCTGGATGCCTCAGATCTCTCCCTCAGAACATCATATACACAGTGATTTGATTGTCTGCCAGGAAACTGGTGAGAAGCTAATTTACTGAAAGGAAAACAAACAGTGATTGCAAATGAACAGCGAACCTGCAACTGTGGTCAAGGGCCCTGTCATACATGTGGATTTTCTCTGCCATGGCAGTAATCATGTTCCACACTGAGCAGGTGCCAGAGGAGGTCTGTGCTACTGTCTGCTTGCCATCATGGTTGCTAAGGTATTATTTTGGTGCTTTTTTTGCTGACCAGTATTGTTTTTTTCTGAGCATTGTAGCTTTTGAGTGATCTACAGGATGAACCTTAAACTGCATAAAACTGCAGTGGGATTTAATCCTGGAAAGCTTAGTTATTGTTTTCCCCCTTCACATTTGGCATCAGAAATCAACAGTCACTGAAAATATCTTATATGCAGAAATATTTGGAATTTTTTTTATACCTGACTTCACTTTTTCCTCTGGCTCATGTTTGCCTCATTGTCACTGCATTTCTCTTGCAATTATGGAATACTGGATACTGTTGATGATGCTAATCTCTCCTGAGTTTAAACAGTTGGTTTTAACCAGTCATCCTGCATTCTCCCAAAGGAAAGTCATTCTGTTCCAAGCTGGGCAGCTCAGATGGTTTGCCTTCTGAAGGGCTTGGCTCCATCACTGGCCTTTGACTACAGAGGGAGTAAAGCAACTTGATAATTAGGCTATGCTGGATGCCTACAGTCTCAGTTGGGGGCAAATTCTACCTCTCTAGGAGAAGGGCAATTTTCATGAATGGAAATCCCAGGCTATCCCACAGCTTTAAATCTATCTATGGGGAAATACAAGGAAAGTAAGGTATTATTTTGATTTTATTTGAAAGTATAGATGAAATATATCTAACACTTGGGGGAAATACATATTTATTGTATGTCTTTACCATGTTCTGGCACACTCTGAGTCAAAAAAGGTGCAGAAGGTGACAAATTATCTTCTGTGGATGATTCTTTTCTCCATATGTGTTGTTAGATTTCTTAAAGGAGTGTAGCTCTTCATGCACTTCTCACAGGAACAGAGCATTTCCCAGGGAAGGGAAAGGTCACCTTCTTCAAGCTGCAACTGTAAATAACCAGGGTGGAGTGCAGTAATTCATAACTAAATCATGTCTGACAGAACTGATAAGTCTGTTTTGTTGTGAGTGTAAATAACAGAGCTGCACTTATTAACCTATGAATACAAAACCTGTCCAGAAAGCACACTTAAAATTAAGGCAGATGATAACATACTTAAGCATTTTTTCAGACCTGAAGAGAATAACAGTGTACAAATATATACACTTCTAATTAGGAAAGCATCTGTTTGTCAGGAGTTGGTGTTGATATTTTTAATTTCCTTGCTTTTGCTTTTCACATTTAAATGGCCAGGTTTAAGGTGGCACAATCATGACCCCATGAAGCAGGGCAGCACCGTGTTAGAAATCCCCAAGCTGCCTCCAAGCGGTGAGCAGTGTCTGTGTGGCACAGTGTGACGTCAGGAAACCAGGCTAGCACAGCTCCCCAAAGTCCTGCACTGGCATCAACTGTTCCACACATGGAAGGAGGAGCCCTGCTGGTGCCAGCAGAGGAGCCTTGGCACCAGGCTCCAGTGCTTGCTGTGCTTCTTATTCCATAGTTCATGCAAGGCTGCTGAGCTGCCCGTATCTCACAGTGCTGCACATGGTCCTGACCTGGGTGACTACTGCAGCTGAAGGCATAGACTGAACTATGAGTATAATCATTTACTATTAAAGTTGAATCCCTGGTGAGCTGGTTTCACAGAGTTCCATGTGTGACTCTGGGAATAATGATAAAGCTGGTTGCCTTGTGAATGTCTTATAGCATTGGCTAAATATAGACAGCCCATTAAAGTTCTATCTATGGTTTCCCTTGGGATCTGCTTAGAGATGAATTTTATCCTGCAGACACTCCCTCCCCAAAATTATATTTAAAAAAAAAAAAATCTGAGCATGCAATTTGTTTACATGCTTTGCATTCCTAAAAGGATGTAAAATTCACTGAAAGGTGCTTCTGCTGTGTAGAGACACATGAAAAGAAACTTAGTGAAAAAAAGACAGCAAAATTTCAGTCATGTATTGAAAAGCCTATATACTGGCCCAATTTAATTAAAACAAAATCCAAATGGACTATTTTAAATATTTTTTAATAAGATAGGTGTTATTTTCCTTCTCCAAGTTTCTTTAGGAAACCAAAACCTCAATTTTCAAAATTGCGAAGATAAATCAGGGTTAAATCAACTCCTTCATTTTGTAGCACAAAATTTCCATCACTTCCTTTAGTGCATCAGCACTGCAGCTATAAAAGAAAGCAAGCATACAGTACGCTTCGCACAGCTCACAAGAAATAATTCATAGCAAATAAGATTGTTTTGAAGTAGGGTCTTAATTAGTTTTTTGAAGCCAAAAGAAGAGTTCTCCAAACCTCATTTCTGTCCACCCTTTTCTGTTGCAGCAGCATGAGAGAGAAGAGCCACTCAGTAGTTGGAGATTAATTTCAGGCTCAGTGCTGAGGCCTTTGTAAGCCTTTTGCATATGGATGTAGCATTTATAAGTAGCTTCAACATTACAAAGACCTGAAGGCCCCCTATAATTTGTGGCTTTTTGTCAAAATTATTGTCATATTCTTACTTGTGTCCTATGAAAGTGCATGGAATAGGGCAGGCTTTTTCTACTACTTTACAGAAGAGGCACAAAGTGTGAGCAGATGCAATAAATACTACATTTTGATGCTACTTTTATTTATTTCCAGATCCATGGGGAGAATTTAGCTGAGGCTCGGATTTAATTACCTCTGACAGTGAACCCCATATCCAGACTTTAAGGCATTTGCTATTCCTGGCGGAGGGCTGAGGGTTTCACTGAAAGCAAGGTTTTGGAAAAGGATATTTTTCACAGTCCCAGGAACTCCAAGGTAATCCTTAGAATTTTGAGCAGTTAATTTTGTTTCTGCTTTGGAGGCCAACAGACTGAATTCATGTCAGATAGTGGTGAAGGGAAATATCCATCTGGGAAGTGAAATGAAGGGCACTGTGAGCGCAAGAAAGTAAAGCAGGATACAAATATTGGAGAAAAAGAAAAGAGAGGAAAAGTGTGGATGTTGTTCTTCCTCTCTCTTTCTTTTGATCCCAGGAGTCCTTCAACGCTGCCTCACAGGGAACCAGCGTAACACCTGACCAGGAAGTCACAAGGATGATCCTGTGAGAGATGTTTCATCTAAGTGCCAAGTTAGGCACAAAACTTGAGAGGGAATGATGCCATTTTTACTGAGAATGTTGCTAAGGCCAGAGGATTGCAGGCTTCACTGCTTCACTAAACTGTGCCCCAGGGACAGATGCAGCATTTTTCTCTCATCCTTTCTTCTGCCCATTGTTCTGCTATACAAGAATACAAGACATGCCAGCAACAGAGAGGAGGTGACAAGTTACAAGTATGCTTTTTCTCCAGACAAATCATATTGTGGGAGATCAGAGAGGCTTCAGCTTCTTGGTTTGCCCAGAATAAGGTAAAAATAATTGATAACAAACTAAAGACTGCTCTTTTGTTAATGAGGAAAAACAAATTGGTAATCCTTAAGTTTTTGGTGCTGGATATACTCAATGAAAAATTGAGGGATTTTTGAGTTATTCTCATTATTAAGAATAATTATTCACCGAGTATTCCCAATTATTTTCATTATTCTCATGAAATACTTATTACAAATCTATCTAGCATTCTTAGTCCATTCTATCAGTTGAGAGGACAGAGATGCAGATGATCTTGCCTTGGGTCAAGGGAAAGCACAAAATTATCTTACCTCACATTTTGTTTTCCATTTCATTTTTTTATTAATTGTTGGTTTGGAGAAGCATAGTCTCATATTTTGGAAAGCAAATCTCTATGAGGCTTGTTCAAGGTAGGAGAGTTTGACTATACATGTTTTCCAATGTATGTTTTGGCTGTCATCAGTGCACTCCGACAGAGTCTAACATCTGGGATATTCTCACGGGTCTGTTTAAGTGTTTCACTGTAATGTCATGGTCATGGGGCAGCAAAACTCCGCTTTTATGGGTGGGTAGGTCCAAGTCTTGGAGTGCCATCCCTGTGAACTGAACTCAGACTTAACTGCTGTACTCTACTGATCCTTCCACTTTGATCTTCTATTTTATACTTAGTGCAGCTACGGAAGTGAATACAAAACCTCAGCATGAAAAATGGTTTCAGTGTGGAAATTGAGTTTTTCATTTAGAATTTAAAAATACAGGCTTTCATATCTGTCTCCTGAGGAAGGGGGTCAAAAAATGAGAGTGAGAGAAAAGGGGAAATAAAAGGAAAACAAATAAATTTTTATTTTGCAAATGCAGTACTGTTGACTAAGTCCATTGGGCTGTCAATGTTGTTAGCTGGAATGCCTGGGATTTGAAAGTAGTTGAAAAACAAACAATGTATGTTTATATGGGGCCACTGTGGAATATAAGCATGCAGCAATATATCGTTTGGAGGAATGAAAAATATTTAGGAATTGGAAGTTATTGTCATCCAATATTTGTCTGCCATCACCTATCCAAGGCATGGTGCATATCAAGGAGTCAGCAATGGGAATCATGTTTCTTCTGTCTCTGCTGATATTTTCATATATAAGAAAAGAAACTTTACATTTCATCTTTAGAAATAAAAAGGAACTTCTAGACTTCTTAAAAATTCTGTTTTTAAGAGTAGCAGAAAGCTAGCAAGATGCAGGAGTTTTATATATTCAATTTTTGTAAGCTTCATGCTAAAATAGAGCCATATTTGCCTTGCTTTGACTTTTGTTTTCCACAAGCAGGTCTATGCAAGCTACCCAGAGTCTGTGTGCTGTCAGCTTGGCTGAGCTATCTGCATTCTGGGTTGGATTCTTATTGATTGTCTGTACAGCTACCTTGAATGCATTTAATTGCATCAAGAATGAGGAAGTTATTATCTTGCGTTCCAATAAAAGAAACTAGTGTAGTTACCTTTTTTCCACCACCAAATTTCCTGTTCACAGCCCTGCCTTTTTTTTTTTTTATCACCTGCTTTCTGCAATGATGGGCTAACTTTCTTGAAACCTCTCATTTCCAACTGATCATCCATCTCATCCATCTCATCATCCAACTGGGTATCCTTACATTTTTCACCACCAGTTCCATCAATCATATTACTTTGGCTCCTATAGGTGTTGAAAGCAAGCACACAACCTGGAAAGTGAATCCAGACATTCCAAACATTGGACACAGCCAGACAATGTGATGTCTTAGGTTTTAGCTTTTATATTTTTCACATTATGTACTGCTTTAGCGTGTAGTTCTGAGCTTCATATTAAGGGATGGTAAGCTTTGTTCACAGAGCAGCTAGACAAAACAATTCCTTTTCTATCTTGGGACCAATGATAACTGACCCAAATTTCAGGCCCAAGAGCATAAACAATGTGGACTGAAGAGAGAAAAACAAGAAGGATGGGACTTCATAACCTAAAGGTGTAATTGGACAATTAACTCCAATATGCAAATCAACCAGAACTTACAAAGGTGAGAGACCTTGTGACTGGTCATTCATTTTGTGACCATTTTGGGTTCATCGTGGGTGTAGCCCTGGCTGGGCTCTTGTGATGCCCAAGGTGCAGCCATTGAGGCCTTTTAATAAACCCCTACTTTATTCTTGAACTCCATCTAGCCTCTGTTCTAGGTCAGCCTTCACAAGGCATTAATGAAACTTAATTGGGCTTTTTTATAAACAATTATTTAAAATGCTAAAATATCCACAGAGTTTGTTTCAGTCTGCCTTGCTCTTTTCAAATTCTTATGAGTCCATAGAAGGCAGTCAGACTGAGTGTCAATATGCTGTATCATTGATAACTATCACCAGCATCTCTCCATAAATGTGTGTGCTGTTTCTATCTTTATGGACTGATATTTACATATGTAATGTATATTTTATACGCTGCTCATAGTGGATCATTTTGTCCTTGCCAGTTTAAAATTCAGCAGGAATTTAAAAAAATGACACAAGTTTCCAGGGCTCTTCTTTAAGCTGCAGAGCAACAGAAATCCTAAGTGGTAGGAATTAATGCAATATACACAAAATTAGGGGAAAAGTTTACAATAAACACATCAGTTTACCAAATAGATCTAGGAGCATACCTCCTAGAAGCTGAGCTGCCTAATGAAAGACAATGATCTTAATCCTTAATTAAAAATTAAATTATTAAAAAATGTTAAAGTTTGCTTAAGGGAAACAAATAATGGTGAGATGCCTGTTTCATCTTTGCTTAAGATTGTGTTATTTTATAGTGGAAAATGAACACTTTGCAATCTTCCTTTCTTCAGAATTTAATAAAGTTTTAAAAAATATCCTTGGGATCTGTCACCTTCCCATGAGGACAGGATTTAGTACCATGTACATGTGAGAAATGGGAATATTTGCTCCAGAATGATAGTTCATTTAGTATTGAAGTTCTTTAGGTATGTGATAATGGCAGATTTTTGAATCAATCATCAAGATTAGTTCACTTGTCTTTATTCAAACAAAGCTGTATGCAGAAACAGGCAAGAGTGATTTGAGTTATACTTGTGTTTTGAACATAAAAGCCAAAGTAGATATTTTCTTCCTTTTTGCCAACCTACTTCCAAAGATGTGTATGCCACCTCTTAAAATATTTGTGTTCAGTTTTGTTGGTTTTTTGGGGGTTTTGGGTTTTTTGTTTGTTTTTGTTGTTTTGTTTTTTTTTGCGGGGGGAGTGGTTTTTTGGTTTTGGTTTTTTTTAACATAGGTGGGGTAGCTGGACACTTTTATAGAAATAAAGAAACAGATTCATTATTGGAGCTTATAGCTTGTATGTATTTTGTATTGTCAAAAACGATGAAGGACTTAGGGTCAGGAACAATATTGGAATAGTAGCTGATGATGAAGCCCTGCAGGCTTTTGCACTTGTGGTTCCTCCTGAGCACAGCATGTTCACAAGCTCAACCCTATATGCTAGATACTAGATATTAAAGCCATAAAAAGGCTAGTTAGTAGGTTACTAGGTTAGCTGTTGCCTATGTGTTTATAATCAGAACACAGCCTTGGATATTGGTCTCAAACCCATTGTGTTCGAGAAGGAATGGGAGATGATCCTTTTGGGAATGTAACCATACATTCACCCTGTGCTAGAGAAACAGATTCACCTGGTACTACTTAGATGACCAATTTTTCTTGATAATTTGGAGATTTTGATGAAAGGGTGTAATTTTTGGGTACTAAGCCACATGCATGGAAGCTAATTTTTGTCCCCAGAATGCTGCCATGATCACAGACAGCGATCCAGGAGACTCTACCTATATGCCTAGGGAAAGATGACAGTTCTTTAAGGACCCAGTCTGGGGTGGGATAGAGGGTGATCCATAGCTCATCTCACCTTGATCTGCTGCCTTTGTCTTTAAGATGATGTTACTGCACCCATGGGAGAGGAAGGCAAGTGCATGGAGGCACACCTTGTGCCCACAAGCAGCACTGCGTATGTGGGCTGTGCCCACATCATCAGGGATGGAGAAGATCCAAATCAAAAATAAGGCCCAGGCAGACCCAAAAGACCCTGCCTGACCAGGGGTGCTTTGAGACTGCAGTCAAACCACTCTCAGGATTCAAATGGGCGCCTATAGTGAATAATTAGAAACTTGCTCCACGGTTCTTGGCTGAGTTACAAGCTGCCCTCTGTGTGCTGAGATACTGACCTCAGTCAGCATTTGCAGGATTCCTCCCAAAGGTTTTTGAATTTGCAATCTGCAAGATAACCAATATTTTGGCAGATGTTCAAGACCTGTATGTGTGTATGTAATATTTATTTCTACATCCTGAGTTGCAGCGTCGTGTGAAACTTCTGTCAAGACATTAGTATGTGTCAAATTTCAAGTCAAGTGATTTAGACTTCCATTGTGCTTGTTATTCTGCTGATTTATTTTTTTCCCCCCTTTGGCTTTCAGGAGAAAATGAAGGCCAAAAAGCAAATACAAAAATCCTCAAGTATACAGAGGAACAAAATATACCTCACTTCTTATCCAGTTAGTTTCCAGATTATTCATACTCTTCATATCAGTGGAGTATTGATGACAAGGATGGAAGACTAGCTTCAGACAGGCAATAGTTCAGGCTGATACAGGCAATTCTGCAACTTGACAGTCTGGGAGCTAAGGAAGATTTGAGGGGAAGGATGAAAGGCTTGTTTGCCCCCAGGTCAGCTCTACCAGCAGCACAGCTTACCATAGACCCAACACTTATGGTATTTTGCTGGTTGTGCAGCTAAGAACGTGAAGTAAATGTGGAGGTTTTTTTCTGGAGCAAGGCCAGCTCTTCCAAGGAACAGCAAGGCTAATTGTATCCATGACCGTTTTCTGGCTTGGACCTCTGATCACTTTACCAGTCTTGAAGGATGTAATAAAACTAAAATAAGTATTAAGCTGAAAACAATTGAATTATTTGAAAAAGGAGAGTAGAGATGTGGATTTTCAAAATGTAGAGCAGTAATTAAATAGAAGTTGGAAAGCCAGATTTGGAGGAGGTTTTAGTTCTTGAAGTTGAAAGGAATATTCCGTGCTGAAGCCAGAATCTTTGTCACCTGTAACCTATTGTCATGTTCTGCTTTAATATGTCTGTGGTGTCTTTGCAATGTGGGACAGAGCTATGTCCAGAATGATGTCCTGCCTCCTCTTCTGACCTGCAGTACTCTTCACTCTTGAAAGTCACAGTGACTCCCAGTGTAATATTCCGTGTAATATTTACATATGGCTCTAAATTCTATTTTGCTACAAAGTTACATCAACAACAGCAAAGTTGGAAAAATCAAAATTTAAGTGGTGGGGGTTATGCCTGTTTTTGGATGTTATATATAAATTATATACAATGACCTATTGAGTCAGGAAGATGCTGGTATCACTGTATCCTCCTGGAAACTTGTACCTGGGTAAGGTGCACCTTTTCAATATTCCAAAACCTTATTTTTCTCCTCTTTTGCTGGTGTTTCAAATTGCTACATCTCAGAGGTGCCAATCTCTAGCATCACTTTTACTGGAAATTCAATTCAGAAGGTAATTCTACCAAAGAGCCTCTGGAAATGAAAGCCAGTAATGCACCTCAATGACCTGTGGGTGTTTGAGCTGCTCAATAATATTCAACCATAAGTCCTATCATAGTTAACAGATAAGGCCTAATTACAAGAGCTCCAGTGGTAGAGCCTGTGCCTGAGAGGCATAAGGTCTCAGGGATGTTTTAAGCAGAGTTAGATTAACCAAGAAGAGGATAAAGTATGGATAATAGACCATGTAGGAGGAGGTATTAGTAAACTAGTAATTTAAGAGATATTTATACTATTTTCTGTAAAGTTCACATGGGGGAAAAGATAATAGTTAATTATGTCAGTAACTCAGAAGTTGTACTGGGGCTGTTCATGTGGTGAGCCCATGGTAAGGACCAGAAAAACTCTCCAGTCACAAGTACAGAAAAATGCTTCACTGAAGGGAAGTCCAGCGACACGGAGGCTCTGCGATAGTGTGAGTCTGCAGGATGATTTTCATCCAAATGCAGGCAGTAAGCACAGGTCAGTCCCTAAGTGTAACACTTGCTCCACTCACTTGTGGAAGGGAAGTCTGGTGCTAGCTCCCACTTCTCTCCTAGGGATGTCCTGTGCTCTTCTGCCCTAAGATGCTCATGGGGAAAGCATTGTTTGTGCAGTATCTGTCTTGGTCTTTTATAGCAAATAATTGTTGTATTATTTTCTTGTGGTTCTATGTGTTACGTGAGCAAGGGCCTGTCTTGCCATCAAGACAGAACTGCTTTCTATTCTTGGAAGTGCAAGTCTGCTATGGAGACTGTGCTGAAGTGCTGCTCCACTCTGAGATTTGACTGGGCCAGATGTATCTCCCTTCCACTGCAGTTGTAGGGGTGAATAACCTGAGCAAACCCAGCCACTCCTGACAATCTCCTCATTTGTGCCTCCATAGCCCCCTATGGTTGGCAAAGTGTTTGAGAAATACTACACCTCTGAGGCAATAATACCACCCTCTCTTTTGGGACTCCTGACTTACATGCTGAAAACTAAACACTGGCTTTAGTGTAGTGTTTTGTCCCCCACCAAAGATTGAGGACAAGGAGTAATAGCTCAGTGCGTTATCTGGCCAGCTACCCTCCTATTTCATTCTTTCCACTTTGTTGGCAACTCCAAATGGCTGCCCTGAGCCAAGGGGGAAGCACCTGTTCTATTTTGTTGTGCTATTAAGCATATTTCTGCAACTGTGCTTACATTAGGTTTGTTCACTGTGACCTCCTTGAAAGGCTAAGTGCAGCTCAGTGGAAGTAAGGGTTGCAGAATAGTCTTCAAAGACTCTTTCATGTTATATTTTTATCTTTGTCCAAAGATAGGCTAGTCATATCCATAAAGCTGTGATTTCTCTTTGATAAACAAGGTTCCTTAAGATTCTCAAACAGCTTAATAACATCTATGACAGAACCTCCTATTTATGGTGCTAATCAAAACCCTTTGGGATCCCTACAGACCAAATACCTAAGCTGCTGTCTCTACATCCTTCCTATCTTTATTCACAGCCAGGGTCCCCAAGGCATCTTACAGACACATTCTCTATGAAGTTATTTTCACTTTGTTGTATTTTGTTAGAGCTCATAAAAAGATCTATCAGTAAAAAAGTTGTTCTAACTCACCTCGCATAAACAGACTGATGCTGTATTTCTCACAGTACCCTGCCAGACTTTTAAATATTCCGTTATTTATTTACTACTGATTAGATGATGGACTTTTTTAAACTAAATTATCTCTTCTTACGGTTTCCATTATTCCAGTTTCCTGTTGATGATAACAGTAAAAATGTCTGTGATATGGAGGGGAATAATGAGCCTTCTGAATACAAAATAAGGTGAGATTTCCTCTATGTAATCATATAGCAAAGATACGATGTTAGATATTCTTCTTTGCTACTATTTAAAATGTACTGACCTCATCCAGGGATGCTGGATTCGTTGGATACATGCAGATAGTTTCCAGAGATCATTACAAAGGCAGCATTCCAATAGCAACAAAATACAACCAGTACTAACAGGGTCCAAAATTCCAAATTCTTCAAGCTGTGGTGTAATGTTGAAAGTTTTTTTGATTGCTGAATTGTCTGTTTGAGATGCGGCTAGCAAGTTACTGCTTTTTCTCCTGACAGTCAGATGGTATAATCAGAACCTACATGACATATTTGTCAGTCTTAAACATTTTATCACATCACTCTGCTCTTTCATCTAGAAACTAGTACTTGTCCTTCTATGCAAATGTATCTATCTATTCATTAGTCTGTCAGAATGTCTATAAATATTAGATTGTTTTGAGGAGGCAGTGCCTAATTTGTCAAATGAAAATATTTTTCACCAGCTTTCTAGCACACAAACGGTGATGGATGCAGTAAAACCCAGAAGTTATAGCTATTTAGCTGGTGGGTGCCTTGAAAGTGTGTCACACGAATTACCCAGCTGGAGAGAGTTGAAACCACAGTGAAAATCCTGTTATTATCTTCAAAAACATATGGACAGGAAAAAAAAAATCGACTTCATGTGGCAGTTGAGACCCATTTTTAATGACTTTTTCAGTCACCCATCTGTAGGAGCTCAGTCGATGTATGGAGTACCCTGAATGATATTTCAATCCTCACATTTCACTGAAGATCTATTTTCTCTCTTGCCCTCATTGAAACCTCTTAGACTATCTGGTTACAAAATGTCTCCAGATATCCTCTGGCAGCCAAGTGAAAGTAGTAAAATGGTTTTGTTTCTTTTGCCTCTTTTCCAAAGTGGAACCATTCTGAAATCCATCAAGCAGCATAACAGCAACACGTTGTGCATACCCTGAAATAGAAGAGGTGTAAAATGATGTTGGCAACAAGAGTTATTATTAAGAGTGCCTGTCCTTTGTCAGATAGCTTTGGAAGAAGAGAGAGGCATTGCAAGGAATGATATTCACACTGATAAGCACATGTCCATTTGTGCTCACACATGCACTTTTCAGAACACGACAGTGTGCAGTGACAGCCTGCAGAGAATCAGCTTCAAAAATTCCCTTTCAGTCATTTCTTAGCCTCCAGCAGTGTCTGGGAAAGGTGTTTGTGGTCAAACTGAAATGTAAAACTGTGGTACTATAAATAGTAGTAAGTTCTACTTCATGGAGAATATCCTTCTCTGATATGACATAGAGTTCTTCTTGAAGACAGTAAAATCAGTGCTGTATTGATGTTTCTGTTGTATCTATTTTATGTTAAAGGATGTTGATAATTGCTTACTCTAAGTATTTCTGCCTCAGGTAAATGTTGGTATTGTCCTGAAAGAAAAGCTTATTTTCATATTACATTAGAGTTTTGTGGGTTTTTTCTTATATTACTTCTACTGTGATCTGTGGTGAGTCATACACCTTGATACAACATTTGTCAACTTCCCTGCAAACATTTCATTGGATGACAAGTACCTGGAGTACTCCACCCTTTGGATAAAAAAAATGCCCAATCTGCCTTTCCCCTTTACATACATTTCCTCTTTTGTAGGTTTCCAATACTGCATCTAAATCTGCCTATCAGTTTTTCTGCTTCTCCTTAGCCCAGTGCCTTCAAGCTCTACTGCAGCAACATGAAAACAGGAATAAGGAATCAGGAATCTGTGTGCAGTTTGAAGGAGTTGGATGACTGGGTAGTCTGGAGGTTCTAGAGTAATATTTTCAAAGTCACTTGGTTGATAGCCACTACCAATTTGTCCTCTTGAGGAACATTTAGGGAGCAATCATAGCAGCCTACATCCCATTGGTATTTGAAGTTTCCATTCCTAAGCAGGAAACTATGCTGCCCACTCACAGGTCTCACACACCTTTGAGCACCTGCCTGGGGTTGGAGAGGCATCTTGAGTGTTGGTCCCATTCCTCTGTGTGTCTAAGATGGCATTAAGCATCTGTGAACTACCAGTAGTGTCAAGAGCTTTTTGTATCTCAGATAAGACCTTTAATCCTTAGATTAGACCAGAGATTTACAGGGCCTGAATGAGAACTATGCATACGATCTCTTTTTTACTACATAGTTCAGTTTTTCTTTCTTTAGGTAAGCTGGACAATGAATTCCCTTCTAGAGTGTCAAGTGTTTGTAGAAGAAGCTATCCAGCATATATCTTACTATTCTGTGCTGCTTTCTTATTGTAAGGCTGCAACATGGGGAGGATTAAGAATTCTGAAGCTCTGTATTCTTTTCTTTCAAGAAAATGCAGTACATTATGATGGCTTTATTACTGAAGAATTAGGGAGAATAAAGCTACTTTACAGAGGAGAATTGGTTCATTCACTACAGTGCTTACTAAATACCTGCATACTTCTACAACTAATACTAGTCTCAGGAGGATGGAGATACCTCCTTTCTTCCTGACAGAGGCTCTGCCAGTGATTCTAGGCCACATGGGGTTCCATCTCTGGAGGAAAGAGTTTGAATTATGAATGATCATTCTTCAGAGTTCTTTCTGATTTTTTATTGTCAACATTGATCTTATTTACATATACGAGGCCAGATGTGCACAGGAAAAATGAGGCAGTTACACACATGACCCCCAGATAAATTACTACTTGTAAGCGCAAATGTTATTTTCACTAACAGAGTGGATGGCTGAGGCCCTATTTGGTGTTTGGCCTATAAGAGGCAGCTGGTGACAAGCCATTAAGGAAGGAGAGTAGCAGATTGGTTTTGTTGGGACAACAGGCTAGGCAGTTTCAGTGGTGCCATGCTTACCCACAGAAGGGAAATGACTGATAACAGACACCAAAAATGTCTTATTATTGCTTTTATTCACACCCATTTTCTCTTTAAAGTAAAGGGAAATAGTGGCTATAGTAACAGTTAAAAAGTATTTGGAACAGAAAAGGAGCTGTGTGGTACCTCTATTACTCTTCCTTTGTTGCAGTTCTTCCTAATTCTGTTCATTTCTGTTTTTTTTTTTTTTCTTCAGTTAATGAGTTTACACAGTAATTTTCACAACTAAGAAGGAAACACCCCTTTTAACAGAAAGATAGTGGTTAAATCATCCAGTTGAGTAAAGGATGGGAAATACTTTGCAGGCTGGGTACATGAGCCACTTCTTGGACAGTCAGTGATTAAAAAGAGAGTCTAAAAGTCCTAAATAAATAACATACAGAGAAGAATCATGAATTTAACAAAAATAGCAATGTGATAGAGTAGGAGTTTCATATATGTTACTGGTTCTAATAAACAGAATAAGTAAATCTGCAGTAAATAAAGACAAGGAGGAAATGGCAAAGCAAACAAGTTGAGGGAACAATAATTTTAGAGAGGCTGAATGAATGTTCCACAAACTAAGTGTTCAGGGTAATGCTGGTTCTATATTTCTATTGGAGTAGAAAAGCTGAGTTTAAGAATCAGCAAAAGGGCCGTGCCAAGGCTACAGCTTGACTTGTCAAACATCAACCTCATATATCAGCCCTAGGAGAAGCCTTCAGTTAGATAAGGATGAGCTCCTCTTTGGGGAAAGATTTCTTTCACAGGCATTATGTGGAACACAGCTCCCCATTTTATGGAGAAATGTTGGAGACCTGTTTAAGCAGTTCTAAGTTATATAAAACACAGTAAGATTTTTACGGATCATATCTTTCCAGTACAATACTCCTCTGCCTTCTTTTGGTGGTAACACTAAACATTCAGAAATTATAGGTTCTGTGCTTGATTTTCGGATGCTAACGGGGTGCAAATATGGAGATATACTCCATTCAACACGAACCAACGATTTTAAGATAACCAAAAATAAAGTCAAAAGAAGGTTTTTGTAAACCAACAGGATTGACGCCAAAGGTACCCATCTGACTAGTGTTCATAGGGGCACCTATTCAAGGCTCATAGCTTGAATAACAGAAAACAAGTGAGCCACATTCAGGAGCCAGAAGCCTTTTCTGTCCCTTCTGCCACTGCTCAAAAGGCTGTGCTGAATTATGAGGCTGCTGAAACAGAGGCAGCAAGAAGACACAAGCAATCTGTTCTTGGTGAGGGAAGGCAGCTGTAGGGTGCCACTGGCACTGCCTGCCCTTGTGCCTGCCCACCCCATGCAGTGCTACAGGGTTGGGAAAGAGTGGTTGGAAAGCTGCCCAGTGAAAAAAGGATCTGGGGGTTCTGGTCAACAGCCAGCTGAGGATGAACCAGCAGTATGCCCAGGTGGCCAAGAAGGCCAATGGCAGCCTGAGCTTTATCACAAATAATGTCAGCAGAAGGACCATGGCAGTACCTGGCACCAGTGAGGCCACACCTTGAGTGCTGTGTGCAGTTCCTGGGCCCTCACTGCACAAAAGACATTGAGGTGCTGGAGGGTGTTCAGAGAAGGGCAATGAAGCTGTCTGGAGCACACCTCCTATGAGGAGCAACTGAGGAAGCTGGAGGTGTTTATTCTGGAAAAGAGGAAGTTCAGCCACTTCTTAAGCCACTCTGCCTTTCCCACGCAGCTGAGCCATTTTACATTAAGATCTCTGTTTTAAATGAGAAGGGGTAAAATACCTCATGTTCCTGTGCCTGAAGTTCTAAACAGTGTTGAATGTTCATTTTTCTTAATGAAAAAAGCATTTAAATAATGTAGGCTTTTTTTATTTTGTTGTAACTATCTGTTGTAACAGATTGCTCATAATATGAGTGCCTATAGCTATTTGGAAGCATGGCTACTATCATGTTGACTATAAATCTAAATTAACAGAGATACATGATTTATGTGCATATGATGCAAGCACTCAAGAGGCAGGCTATTTGTAAGAGAAACACAATTCTTTTATTAACTTCCAAAACCACCCTGCTTACTCCTTTGGGAATTCACAGAGAACATGTGCATATATAATCACATAGGAGCCATGCAAAAAGGGGTGTGATTATAGGAAATACCATTCTGTTTACTATCTATGACATCTTTGATTGTTGATTGTTCTTATCTTGGTGCCAAAAAGAGTCAGAATATGGACAGGAGTTAGCTCAGGACAGTGGATCGTGATGACTACGATTGTGATCCCTTTAGATGGAGAAGAAATTTTTTTTTTTCTCTGTCTAAAAACCTGGAATTAAATCTTAATTTCTTCGGTATGGAGCAAAATCAACTATCTACTTGCAGTAGAGCCCCTACCAACATAAAGACAAAAAAATAAGTTCATATTAAAGGACTCTGATTTAACATATTTGGGCTCAATCGCTTATTTTCCCATTTGGCCTTTGACATATCACCTAATTTCCCTGCTGAAATTCCTCTGTGAAACCAATAAATAATATTAATATCTTTAGCTAATTTGTTTAGAGTATATGCAGAATCTGGATAGTGGGGGTTAACTGTGCTGTGGAGGAATTACTTAATTACAACTAGCCTGCAATAAGAAGGACCTAGTCCAAAATCCTGCCGTGCCTTAGATTTCTGTTAGTAAACAAGAGAATGAGGTCTCCTGATCTCCAACACATGCTAGAAAGCCTGCTGATTTAGTCAACAATGGCTCATTATCATATTAAAGTGTTTATTGGATTCATTAAACATAGGAAGCTGTGGATGAAAAAGAGGGCGTGCTTTAATTTCCTCATTCCTGCTGCCACTTTTCTCACTTTCTTCACAATGACATTCCTGTTTTAATTAAATGTTCAGCTCCTCGTTGTGATTTCTACATACACCATTTTAACAGCATAAAGTGATGTTTCTTTATGACAAAAATATGCCTAGACTGTTAGTAGATCCTCTGGTGTTTTAGAGATTACTTACTGGGAATGACCTCCTAAATATTCCACTTAAAGTGTATTTTTCTGACTTTCTCCTCTGAGTAAAGAAAGTATTGCCTGGGACTGGCTAGACAAACCTGCTGTGCAGAATTGATTTTCATGTTTTATAAGGTGCTGATGACTCCGGTGCTTCTGTTGCAAGTCATTTGCCTCTTGATGGGCTCTCTTTCACACCAACAGCCCTAACAGCAGCAGTAAGCTGCTACATTAGAACTTCAGCAACTACAAATACTGAAGGCCTTGCAAGAGAGGACAACTAAATGTTTAAAATATTATTTTTAGGGATTTTAACCAGTTTCGTGTATTTGTGGGCTGACAGTAACATCTCTTTTATGTTGCCTGCCTAATTATTTGACTTAACAAACTAACTTTTAGTGGGAATATGATTTGAATACAAACCTTCTGAAGACAGATGAGACAAATTATTAGTTCAATACCACTGAAATCAACCCAACACAAATTCTCCTTTTATGCCTGTACAGCATTTTGAAGAGGGCTGCACTTTGTAGTCAGACTAAATGAGAAATTCAGAATACTTTAGGAGCTGGCAGGAGGTTTCAGCTCAGCTGTCCTTCAGTCTTCTGGGTTTTTTTTGTTTGGTTGGTTTTTTTTCCTTCTCAGTATTTAACATAATTTCTTACTGTTTACTATTTTTTGGCATTATTTTACTGCATATAATAACTTGGAGGTGAAAATTCAGAGAAATGTTTTCAGATTTCCCATAATTTATCATTAAAGTCAAGTTACTGAGAAGTATTTGTTCTTAAAACAGACAGAGGATAAGAGCATCTGGAGTGATTTTTATTTTCTGGAATAGTGACAAAAACATGGGGTGACCTTCTCACAGAGCTGTGATGTCATCAATATTTTCTTTAAAGCGCAGTGGAAATTAGTATTTTCTTTCTCTTCAAACTGACTTCATAAGACTACATTCCATAGCTTCGTATGTGAAGACTCATACAGTAGAAGTCTGAGACAGTAAAGTGTTATAACTATCTCAGCACATGCCATTCTATCCATCCTTATTTAAGATTTACAATTACTTCTGGCTGTATTTTCTAATTTTTAAATTTCTTTCTGCAGTTAATTTTTATCTTTCTAGTCCTTACTGTATAAGTTGCCTAGAAAGGTCTTGTTTTTATACTCTTGATGCATATTTTCACAAGCAGTTCATTAAATACAAGGTAAAATTGTTTTTAATCCTAAAATTTTCATGGGAAAAAAAAAATCACATCTTGTTAATAAAGACTATGTTTTACTTAGCTAATGTTTAAGAAGTCCAAGTCTTATTCTCCAGTTCTGGGACAAAAGTATTTATATTGTGGTATTAAGAAGCCAACTTCTTATCCCCTTATTTTACACAGAAAACAGATGATCTGTGTTGGATACTAGAAATGAGGAACAAAAATCCAGAATGCTCTTTTTCTCCCATTTTTCTGTATTCTGGAACATTTTCTTATCTTTTTCAGATTTGGAAGCTGTTGGCAGGAGTCACTGAGATTACATGCATCCTTTGACTTATGGCTCTCTTCTGAAAACCTCTGAAGAGCTTAAATGTCAGCAGTTTGTCAGCCCTAGTGGAAGCACATTGATCCTCAATAAGGGAACAATGGTTTAGGAGATAGGAAATACTGTTTTAAATTTTGTAAGATAAATCTCTGTCCCCGAGAATTGCATTGAACATGAGAAGTGTTGATGCTGTATCTCACTTTTAGAACTAAGTTTTGGTTTTTTCCTTGTTAGTAATATGGTTCAGAACTTATTTTTAATTAATATTATTCATATTAATTAAATTATTAACGTTTAAATTTTAATTTAATTTAATTTGTTTAATTAAATTAATTAGTTTAATTAAAACAAGAAAGCCTTATTAATTTAACTTTTCAATCTTTTCACATCCCCTCGGAAGCCTTTTGTTCTCAGTAAAAGTACTTCACAGTGTGCTGTAGTGGTACAGGGAGAAAGAGCATACCTGTCCACTTGCTCAGGTACTTAGAAGTATCTAATTTGTATAAAAATATGGATATTACTCAGCAAATTTGAGGAGGCCTCAGACTGAAGTCACACAGTATCCAGGATGCTTTGTATATTAATCCTCTTTTATTTATCTTCTTGTATTTTATGTAATTTGCTGGTTTTAAACTTAAGAGCTTTTCATGTGTTTAAATTACAATCAGTTAGGGTTAAAAAGATGATTGCATCATTCAGATGACAATAGGCATATTCTGTTTTGGGGTAGATAAAATTTTTAAGTATCTCAGATGGGCATTTAAGCTCCTGTCTTCTTCCAGTGGTTTCAAATGTGAAATATTTTTGATGAGCAAAGAAAGATATTCTCTTTCTAATTCCTTGGGTTTTCAGAAATAATGGGCTTATCTTCATAATTTACTGACATTTTGCTCTTTGCAGTTGTTCTAATGTTAGAAGCTATGTTTTAAAAATATCTGAACTTGCTTTATAATGAGAAGAAGTATTTTGGAAGAGTAGGAGTTGATGAGGGAGGAAAGCCTTGACTATTCTGTGAGGAAGAATAAAAGAATTGGTTCTAAGGAGAATCAAGATAAAAAATGGTGTTTGGCCTCAGACTGAGGATTAGATCTGTTTCATTTGCTCTTACCAGAAAAGTCTGCTTCTTACAGAGTGGCTAATGGGAGCCCATTGTTTCAATTTCAGGAGTAATTCAGTAATCTGCTAGAATGTCTATTTCAGAGTGAGATAGCAGAGATACTCTTATTTCACTGCTACCGCTTTCCTCACGGTCCTTTGGAGTCCTGGGATCTGGACCTCAGCAGTGGAGACACCAGCCATGCCCAAGTCCCTTCCTGCATGTAAATTCTTCCCTAAAACATTAATTTCTCTTCCTCTCTGTTCTTTCCTTGCCTGCTCCAGAGTTTAAAAGGAAGGTTTTCTATCTTTCCCAGGTAACTTTTTTCAGCTGTGTTTATTGTTGTCTTCTTATCATGTTGGTCTCTTTAGAGGATTGGCATTCCCAGTGTGTGCAGCGCTCAGTTGTCACTAGCCTTGACGTCCTCACTGAGAAGCTGAAAGTTTGCCATAAGGTGCCTATCCTAACTAGGAGATGATCACTGGAGTTCTACATTTTAGCTAGTCTTGTGCTATGCAAAAAATTTGTTTACATCCTCTCCTATGGAGATCAAGCTTTACAAAAGTGCAAAGCAGAGCAGAGAAGATAACCAGCTCTGCGTTCCAACTGAAGACGGGAATTTCCTGCAAATGCCCTGAAGGACCATTCACAGGTCACATTCATAAACTCAAACAAATCCTCCATTGTGCTACAGATTTTTCTTTCTCTGTCTCTCTCTTTTTTTTTTTTTAAGATGAGGCATTTTAATATTCTGAACTTTTTTCTTTGTCTTTGCATATTATGTTAGAAGTCATGATTAGGAAGCAATAAAAGAAAGTAATTGTGCAGTAATATGTACTCACATTCACTTTCTCATTTCTCTTACTGTTTGCTAGTGGTACTTCTTACTCTGGAAATTTGAATTATTTCTTCTAAATTTCCTCCAATAATGTTTAGTTGCAATGTGTTCCTTGTGTCCTTGCTTTAGACTTTTCTTAACTGCACTTTCAGCGAAATACACAGTTTAAATTGCGGAGAGATGGCCTTAAATAATGCAGTGTCATTAGAGGTTTCTTGCCTGTGTTCATTATAGCTGATATTTTTCAGCTTTCTCACATTGTGCTGTAGTGGTAAATGCTTCCTTTATGCCTCTGACCTTTAATACATTCATTAAATTTAATAAGTTTTAAATGAAAAAGAAAAATAATCTTGCCAAACAGAATCATCAGGACTCTTATTTAATAGGAAAAAGAGGACCAGATTCACAAAGCAGGTCTATACAAAACTACTTTGTACTCTTTCTACCTGCTATGATATTGTGTTGATACAGTATGTTCAGTCTGAAAAGCTGAGGGAAAAATAACAGCAGGCACTTGAATACCATTCTCCCTACGTGGTGTAAGAGAATTTGCTCTTTTTCATGGTTAGCCAGGCACTATTTATGTCCAGACATGACCAAAGAGTTTACTACAAAATGTAAAAAGTGTCTTGTCAGAGGAATCAAACCTGGTTTATCGCTTGTTTGCTTTTTATTTTATAGGAAGAGTTTAGCCACTGCTGCCTTAGTTGTGATCACCAGTAGTTCTTGAAAATTGTGCTGAAGTAATACACTATGAAAAATTTACTTGATTGTCCTCTTGAGAAAGATCTCCCCATTGTATCAGGTTTGGAAGTGGGACTTGCTCCCTGTACTGTGTTACAATGAGAGAAACTCCTTTTACAGTACCACTGCAGAAGAAACCTCCTTTCCAGGGGCAGATTCTGCAAACTGCCTTTTCTCACTTTGTCATACTGGAGAGTGCTAAAGTCCTTCTACAGACATGCAGGGGTTTTATTTGGTGAACAGAAGAGTGGGCTCTTCCCTATCCTTTTCTGTAATTGTTCTCTTTTTGTTGGCTGGGTTTGCAAAGAATGTAGTGTCTGTTATCATTTTAGCAGTCAAAATTTCTAGTTGTGTGCAGAAACTGCACGAAGTCAACGAGACGTGGCACAGTATCAGCAGTGACAATGCTGACATTGCCTGGGTTCCTCTTGGTTTAATCACATTCAACATGGTACCACTTGTGTCCATGGACTCTTTGCCCCAGCTTCTCCTCCAAGCTTCATGCTTGGTCTCCTACCCTCTTCCTGAACAAGACATCCTGATACAACCATGTTGATTCATACAAGCAAAACCAGAAAAATAACGTGGAGTCAAATTATATTTGCCGCTCTTGGATTATTCATTCTGTGCATAAGGCACATTTTTATCTGCTTCTCTTTGCCTTGACCATTTAGACAGTAAACTCTCTGGGACAGGGACTGGTTTGCAAAAAGATTTTGCTCAGCTAATTGCAAGGGTGCTCCAGCAGTTGAGATAAGAACGAATTATAATCAGAAAATATGACTAAGAGGGAGTGACTCTATTGCTTATTTCTTCATGACTTACATGCCATCTTGAGCACAGACAATGCATGATGATGAGCTATCTTTTAAAGAAGGAGGACCAGCCATATCCTTTAGTTATTAATCTTGTGTAGACTTTCAGACCATAAAAAGAGGCAAGATACAGCCTTTTTATTTATTAGGTTTAAAAAGGTCTTCAAAGGGTTAAATGTGAAAATATTGACATCCTGTTGAAGCCTTCATAAGAAAGTGGAAAAGCATAGAGGGGAATTACCTCAGAGTAATGTATTACCCCGCTGTGATGTACTTAGCATGGGAGAAATTTGAAGCAGAGAATAAAACCTGTGCAAAGGCACTACATACATATAATGCTTTTGGGTATGACCAGAGGATAAAGATAAGTGTATTGATGACCTCCTAAACTTCTGCAATGGCACCTCTGGCCATTTCAAACAGTGAGAACTTCAAGATATCTGAACAAAATTTTCCACTACAAGGAAGTCATATAAAAGGACAGAGGCATTTTTTAATTTAACATCTTGCAAGTCCACTGTCTAGACAAATCTACAGAAATGGTACATCAGCTTTAGGGTCTTCTGAGGGAAAACAGTATTTTGTTTCTGTTTAATCCTGCCATTCTTTAGTCTGACACTGAACCAGCACTTAAATTCAGGGTGGCTTTGACAGGTTTTTTCCCTCTATCTAATTCTTATATCCTAAATCTATGACTTGTTTCTTCTGTTTTCAAACTCATATTTGGGCAAAAGTCATTCTACCCTAATCTTATTGGAGATTTATGAAAAAGGGTTTTGTATGTGTTCAGTAAGGATGTTGTGAATTGGCTCAATAAAGCTTAAATAGCTTTACAGTAGCTATTGTCTATTCCATTACACTGCACTGAACATAAACTATGGCATTGCAATGGAATTAACCAGCTTGACAGATGACTTCAGTCTTGTTTTGAATACATTGATTGGCATGTCATTTTGACCTGGAAATAATAATGGAATGCTGGAAAGAGTCTACAAATTTAAGCATCAAAGAATTGCTCAATTTACTTCAATAATCTTCAACCTTTATAATACAACTGCAGAATACATTAAAGATAATTTTGGTACTAGATGATAATCTAACTGAAAATGTTATTTCCATGCCTATTTAGAATATTAATTATTTACGATTGCCTTTCCTTATCCTATTAGTAAATTCGAAGCTGAGGAAAACACTATATTACTTGGAAAATTAATCAGATTTCATATTAATTCTTACCTCTCCCAGTTGCCTACAGTCTGAGAATGGATGGCATGAAAAGTACTTTTTCTAAAAAATTGGTTTTATTAATTGGATTTTACTGAATATGTTAGCAGAGAGGACACATAAGGATGATCCCCCCTGATTTTGGTTAGGAGGTACATACTTTACTTTCCAGTATCTAATGAATTCTGACAGCTCCAGCTTGTCTGTTTCCTCCTCCTTACAATGGTTTTAACACACAACTTCCATTTTCTTGTTTTTAGTTGGCCCATGGTGCCCCAGTGTGCTCATACGGAATGCCATAAATTGATATCTATATATTGCTTTTCTAAGGAGTACTCTGTGTTTAACATTGGCTACTTTTTACTTAACTGCTTTGTATCAAGAATATCTTGAATTACCATCAATACCATCCTTTGTATTGTTTTAAAAAGCTGAAAATCCTGGAAGTACAAAACAGATCACATGCCTTTGTCATGGATCTCCTCTGCATCCATCTCTGTTCTCCTTGGTATGATTTCAGTAGGGTGTTTTTTGTGTTTTTTAAGTAGTTAGAAATTTAATATCCCTCAATTTTCTCTGTTTTATCTTTTCCACATCTGTAGCAAGCCTGTTCCTTTTTGTGGCATAAGCAACCAAAAGTATAGACAGTGATTGAAATTAATTTTCATTCCATTGTGTTGGTATAATTTCCTTTGGGTTACAGTACTCAATATATACTCACAGAGTGAAGTGGTATATAATCTGATTTTTTTGCTGACATTCATTTTGTTCAATAATGGCAATAGTTAGTCCTGGCTTATGGTATATTAAAAGGAAGCAGCACTTATCATAATGCCTCTTTAAAAAAATTAAAAACTCTTTCAGCTTTCTTACTTCATAATCTCTCCCTATTTCATTATTTTGGTATATTTAATTGCCTGATTCACTTATCTATACAATTGTATTCGACTGACCAGTGCCTTTTGAGTTTTGCTTTTCCCCACTTCAATATACTGTTTACTGTTTTGCCTTCTAATTTACATCACTCTGGATCTTCCATTATTTTAAAATTAAAATTTTCACTTTCTTTACTCATACCAGACAGGAGTAGTGAACACCACTTAATCCCAGCACACTGTAACAGTTGAAACAGTCTCTGTGGAACTGAGTCCAGTCACACTTACCATTACATGAGATTTTATAACTAGTTTTTATCCTTCCATACCCACATTTCCTAAGGTCTGATGATCTTCCTCACAATGAAGAGAGCCAATGGTATTAGTATCCATGAACTTCCAAGCATGTATTTTTCATTAATTTTCTAGTGGTGCTCTGAAAGTAATTCTCAAATTCCCAGAAATTCACATTGCTCTTCTTTCCCTTTCTCTGGACATTGATTATGAAGAAGAAAAGACATAAAAATTATGACTAGCATTGCCAGCACCATCATCACTAATGCAGCAAACTGAGTAGGTGGCAGTCCTAAACTCAGGCTTTATCAGAAAATTCTCAAATATATCTGCCAGGTATCAGGGTAGGCCTTTCCTGTGAAGTATTGTGACATATCCAGGAAATGCCTCTGTGGTAGGAAATCCCCACTGCCCTGGAGTTATACAATAAACTTCAGGCAGGCATTTGTACTCCATTTTTCTCAAGAGTGGTGACAAGATTATAGCTATGCAGTTCAAATTTTATTTAATCACTGATGGAATTTCTTTTAACAGAATAGCGTTTGTTTTATTTGGAGAACCCTTAACAATATAAAATGGTGTTTTCCTTAGCAAAAGATGATTGCTAGTGACAGACTGGCAGGAGGACAGCTGTACTCTAGGACTTAATACTGCTCTGACAAAATGAATGGACTGATGCTGTTTTTTACCAGCTGAAGACTGGTCCCACAACTTGCTTCTGCTGCCTGGCAGAAGGAGAGGCAAAGTGTAAAGTTCTGCGGAGGTCAGGGCATAAGTTAAGGCTCTTCACAAGCACAGCTGCCCCAGTGTCAAGCACTGCTGTGGTAGCTTAGCACCTCTCCAACTGCATCCTCTAGAATTAATCTGGTGAGCCATTGCTGCATTTCTGAGACAAGTGAGCCCTCCTGCAGGCAAACTTGGGCTTGGAGGAACACACTCTTGATCCTTGTGGCAAGCCTGGTTTGAGCTGGCTCACCTTTCCTGGGATATTCCAGCCTGGGGCAGCAGATCACACCCCTATCCCATGGGCTACTGTTTAGGTCTCCCCATATCAGGACTTTGTCTGGTTATTACAGAATCCTGCAGGTTACTCTCTATTTTCTTGACAATAGCTCCATACACTACACTTTCTGTCTTAAGCTTGTTAGTCTGATGTCATTATCCCAAAGAAGTCACAAGAGCAGGATTGTGCAGTGGCTGGGGGAAAAATAGTATGTAATTCAAAGAACTTTGTATATTTTCCCTTCCATCTCCAGGAGTGTGCATCAAATTAAATTTACTCAAAATGTGACAAACTTGTCCTACATCAAAAGTTATGAAGTGGAATGTATGTTTTCAAATGCATGTAAGAGCATTGATTTACAATTCCTCATACAGAGGAATTTTTATTGGACTTTCGACAGTCTGTGTCTTTGTCATAGGCAAAAGTACAAATGTTCTACTAGGCCTATTCTCTCTTCTTTGGGTTGTATATGCAGTCAAATAAGGCAACAGATAAAGCAACAATGAAGGATTCAGACTTTTCCAAAGTGTTTGACTAATAATTGTGACTGCAGGATTACATTTCAGCATGATTTCAGGAGAATTCTGAATAGCTTTCACTGATAACCTCTATACTAGGATCTGCTCAGCGCTGGTGGTGTTTTCAGCCTGGTGCAAATTCTCAGAATAAGAACATCCCATCTTTAAGAGTGTCCAGGCTCAGCAACTGAAAGAGGAAAAGCTAAGGCTCTGCATGAAGAAGCATGAAAGCTGCGATGAAAGCAGAGAAGTTCTGTCTTCCACCAGCTTGGTCAATTAACATATAATGGACACTGCAGGTAAAACAAGTCTTAAAGAAATTGAAATTAAAAGTGATAAGTGAAAGTGATGATATCTGGATTTGTGAATCCAGATAAGTAAGGCTGCCAGGAGGTCTGTGTAAGATGAAGGAATGGAGATGTAGGAGAATAAAACAAACACAGCATTGACACTGACTTGGCTTTTGTTCTTCAGTTTTAGTTCTAGTTTTTGTTTTGCTTTGCTTTTTTTTAAGGAGGCTATAAATAATCTAACATGAAATGTAAAATAAATTATTCCAGCATAACAGTCCCCTAAATCTTGCTCTAACCCCCCTTCTTAGTCACTAGAAGTGTATGAAAAATGCAAATCACTGAACTCAAAAACTTACAGCCTCAGTAACTGAGGTAACGGGGTTTTGTTTATAAGAATAGCATAGCACTCTGCAGCATAAACCTTCAATTAATCCTTTAGTGCAACCTACAACGATAGACTGCATGGCATCATCAAATTCTGTTTTAGCTGTACCACAAGCACACTAAGTTAAAAGTGCTTCAGGCAGCTAAAATGACACACTTGAAATTTTTTGTTGTGTTTCTCTGTTCTGCTTTCAATTGTGCTAAAGGGGGAAAAAGGTGAGGGGGAGAGAAGATCAGAGAAACCCACACAGGTTTTAAAATAGAATTTGAAAGGCAATGTTCTTTATTTACATACTTTACTGTGTTTTTTCCATTGTGTATGCATATAATCCTTTCAATCCTTGCCTTTTTATGTGGGTGTGGGTACAGATCCTTACCTAAGGCAGGCAAAATTGGTGTCAGTGGGAGTGGCGTGGTGCCACTCTAAATACAGGTTAGATGTAAATGCTCAGTTTTGACTACCTAGGTTTTGGTACTTACTCTAGATTCAGGTTAGATGGGCAGGATGAATCTATGGGTCAGGGGAAAACCAGGCTCTTTGCTCAGGCAAGACCTAGATGTGCACCACCCTCTCTTTCCCTGTGCCCTGGCATGTTGATACAGGGAAGGAAAAGCCAGCAGACAAGTGTTCTTATTGGGATAGTGAGGATGACCAGGCACGTCATGCTCTGCCCACTTTCTCTGTTTGCCTTTGGGATGCAGCAATACCTGGCTCAGGTTTCCTTGATAATCCTCATGGGTGTCTGCTGAGCTTAACTTTACTCTGGGAAAACCAATGACTTTCCTTTGATTATAAGGAAGCTAGGAGAGAATATATTTCCAATATAGACTATTCAATAAAATATCTAAAGTTAGTGGGAAGCAACTACTGAAAAGATCTGTCTTTGGAAAAAAAAAGCATTTATATGGGATGTATACAGGAAATGACCTATAACATACCTTTCTTTGTCTGTATTTCTAGTGTGCAGCCTGCATTCTGCTAACATTGAATGTATGTTTGGCATAAGAATGCACTTAGTGCATCTCAAATATGATGGGATTATTTCTTTGTCCTCTTTTGGGTAGTCTGACAAGAAACAGAAATGTGTTTCTTCAGTTTATTTGTATAGCCTGTATCTTCTCAGCCAGGATTTTCTTTCCCACCTTCCTCAAAAGCTTTTATTGCTCTGTATTATTTTCTGTTGTTAGAATTTTCCTATTGGCATTCATCAGATATACAGGCACATATGCATTTTCTGTGGACTATAATGCAAACTACTGCCTTACTCTAACAGGAGTATTTGCATGAAAGAGGACCAGAGATCTTTGAATTTAATTTTATTCTGGAAAAAATCCTGAAGGCCCTGAAGAACGTGTGCTAGGTGATTTTCATTCCACTACTTTAAAACAGTACTGGTAATGAAATCACCCTGTAGGGATGGCTTTGGAGAGAGACAAGTAGTCAGTGTTGCAATGCAGTGATGGCAGTGCCTGTGGTGCTTTGGACATGTTATTGCCACTGCATTGTGCTCTGGAAGATAAGAGAAGCGGGGTAGTTATGAGCTGCTTGGCCAGTATTGTTGGAGGGCAGTGGTTGTGATTTCTGCACTGTGGGCTCCTCTCAAGCTATTCTGTGGATGATAAAATCTAGGAAGAAGTGGCATTACCCAAGAGAAAATGAACAAAGAGATTCCTTGGAGTGTTATTTCTGGCTAACAATGTTTTCCCCTTGGATAGCTTTCACATTGCTGGAAGAGCCAGCGGGCATCAAAGTGCTAAGGCATGCTATGTTTTCAGACACCTGTGAAGATAAATTGGTTGTGAATTTTGGGTTTTTGAGTTAAGTGCCCTCAGGACAGGAGATGAAAAATTAGTCCTCCTGTTTGTGAAATGTTTTCTGTGTAGCTAAGACAAGTTTTTTAAACCTGGTAAGTTTCTTCCAGTGAAAAAACAAATCTGCATAGAAAAATAATTTCAAGATTAACCCCATTTGTGTGTGGTTTATTTTTTCCAAACTAAAGCAGTGTGCTCCAAGGCATTTCATTTTACTTTCAGTATTTCTGTGGAGGATAAACTCCAGTCTCACATGTGTGATTTCAAGAAAATTTTATTTCCTTTCAGCATTTTGTGTCTGTGTTAAGATGGGCTAATCAAAGGTATGGATTCACTGCTCTCTTTCTCTCCAGGTAGCACCAGGCAGAATAGTGTGCCCACCTTATCACCTGCTGTCAGAACTGCTGCCAGATATGTGCCCACTCCCTCTTTTCTCTCTCATAAATGATAATTATTTTCTCTCACCCTTTATTTTATATCCTCAGATTATTAACACTGTGGGGCAACAATATTTCTTTGCTTTGTCTTTTAACTTCACTGAGAAAAATGGGATGCTGATCTCTTATAGTTTCTGGGAAAAATTGAACCAACCTCTATAAACTATTTATGCATATTACAAGGAAAGGATAGCAGGAAAACCACAGACATTATTTTGTCTGTTTCAGGAATGGAAAGAAAATACTCATGTTGTTCAAAAGGCTTTGTCTTCCTTTTATATTACTTTTTCTTCCTATTATGAGTTGTTCAAGTGCTGCCTAAAGCAGCTTCTATATTTCTAATCTAATGGCCATGTTGTTAAAAGTCTTTTTCTAAGCCCCTGGCTTTGTTGTCTCTTAATCCCACTCATTTTTTTCTCCTCTGTTCCCTTCCCCTGTGTGACTGGCCCTGGTGCAGCTACCAGGTCCCTCCTGTCCCCAACAAGCCAACCAGCCCAAAAAATACCAGGGACCTCATTGGTTAGAGAGCTGTGAGTCCCCTTGTGCTGTTTGTGTTTGGTTCTGTGGCATATACAGGCTGCTTTGTTTTAAAAAATCTCTTTGTTTTCTGTCCTGTTTTTTTTTTTTTGGTTTTTTTTTTTTTGTTTTGTTTTTTTTTGGTTTTTTTTGTGTAAAGGCTTCATTCATAGCAAGCAGAGAGGGCTGACAAGTGATAACCTGGAATAGGTCCTGCATCCACAGTCCTTGATAAACTGGGAAGAGGTTACCCTTTCATTACTGATCCTCTTTGTCCCCCCAGATATGAGAAAGATGGAAAATGCTGATGAGCTTTTTGTCCTCATTGTCTGACTGGTTAGAGAGAGAAGTGAGAACTGGCAGTGGGGCAGATGCCTCTTTCCCTGCACAGCCCTCGGTGCTGCTGTAGTTCTGTGACAGGGAAGGGACAGTAAGAGCTGAACTGGTCTGCAAAACTCTTTCTCACATCTGTTCAGTCTTCTTTCTTATGACAAGTGGATATTCCTATTGAGAAATTACATTTGTCCTCTCTAGCACATTTCTCCCATAGCACTGTCTTCAGTGGAAGTGTATTCATTACCAAGTGTGCATTATCAATCCATACCATATGCAGTCCTTCAAGTTTCAGCAGAAAATGAGCTATTTTGGAAGAAAAAAATGGGTTCTTTTGCTGCTACTCAGGCAGGGGTAGATGAAGGCCACAAGAAGAGGATCAGTGAAGTTGGCATGTAATGACATTAGTTTGCTTTGAAAACGGCTGAGGTGTTTAAATTTGAAGCCTTTGAATTTCACAGGAAATCCTTGCTGTGGTGTCAGGTGTTGGCTGCACACTTTAATACGGTTGTTTATAATTTTTTCCACTTGTTAAATCTGTGTACATAGCCTCATGTATTTTTTTAATATGAATATTTGCATTTTTATCTTGGGATCACTGAAAAGGAGACGTAGTGAAGCAGTAATGTGTACTGTTGTGCGCATTTTCTTCCTTTGCTGTGAGGAAAAATAGTAAACATGGTATTTAAAAATATCCAGAGGTCTTAAATGTCACTTTTGCAAGAACAGAGTGCTGCAGATGAAGTCTTTGATCTCTGAGAGGCTCCTTCAACTAAGCTTTAATGAATGCGTTACCTAACTGTCCTTCAAGAAAGGCCATGATTATTACTTTGTTGTGTAACATTTCAGAAACTGAAATGCTGAGATTCTTCAGCAGAAATTATTGTCCTCTCACATGCCTGGCTCTGATTTGCAGTAAAGCAGCATCTTCTGTGTTGCTGAAATACAAGTTTGTTAAATGTTGGCTCAGGATAGTCAATGTCTACGGATGGACTCCTTTTAGGTAAGGCTGATGTTCCTTGCAGACCAGAAAATGTAGCTCCTCCCCAGCTGACCTGGCTGAATCACTGAGTACCTGCTTCACAGGGTGTGCTCACATGCAAAATCTGTGGTTTTGGACACCCTCAAAAATGAACAGCCTGACACCCCATTTTTCCCTGGTGGACTCTGGGTGGGGTGAGGTGGGTATCTGGAGGAATCCCGTGCTGCTCATCTGTGGCAGAAGTTGCAGAGGAGACCTGTGAAATTCTCCTATAGCAAACATTGCTTCCAGACAACATAGCTCTGGAACAGTGTAGTTACCACATAGCTCAGAGAAACCCATGAAATCCACAGTTCCTGTGGTTCCTGTGCTGAGCCTTGGGCACCACCTGAGTGAGCAATTAATGGGGAGTACAAAAACCTGCCCACTGGTGTCAAAATCCTTCAAAAGTGAGGGGTTCTCTACAGAGTTTCTAGGTTTAGGGAATATCTTACAAATAAATGTGCAAAGCTGCCTCATGAAGAAATTTCTGTCTACTCATAACATTAGGCATTAATTCCAAGCCTCTGTACTCTTTTCAGTCCATTGGCTTCACTCCTGGCTGATGTACAGCATGCCTTACACCAAACGCAACAGAACTTTTAATTATAATTTCAGAAGGTGGGGTTTAGGTTTTTTCCAGTGATTATTTAGTATGTCTTGCATGGTTAGTGCTTTCCAAAATGTTTAAAAAATGTGACTTAAAGCATCTTCAACTTCAGGGCAAACCAGGGAATGCAAAAGCTGGGCCACTTACAAGATTTATGTTTCTGTTTGCCACTGGCCAGATGGATTGTTGACTTGCAGGTGGGAGAGAATAGAAAAGAATCAATGAATCACAGAGGCAGCCCCTGGTAGAAATGCCTCCAAAAACTCAAATGAATATGTCTAGGGACCATCTATTCAGGGCCTCAGTCGGCAGCACTCACTCTGCACAGCTTTCTCATCTTACTTGCTCATGAAGAACAAAGCACTTAGCTTAGCAGATTTGTCAGTAGTGCCACCCTGCTCACAACTAACCTCTATTTTCTTCCAAATAGAAATAAATCCTTAAAGAGAGCCACAAAAAATTCTCACACATCATATGGCAAATGATGGCCCTAAGTCAGGGTGTGATATTTAGTAACCAAAGGAAAATATCTCTGTGCACACTCATTCACAAAGAAGAAAAAATCACTATATTATTTTTCTTTCCTTAGTAATTAAAGATTAAAACTCCAATCCTGATTTGGCACCTCCTGAATAGCCCAAACTCTACAAGATTTCAACAGTCTTAGGAACACCACTGATATCTTCATGTAATGCTTGACAAATTCTTTAATGCTGTGATCAAGAGGAAAGCAAGATTTCATCCTAAAAGCTACATTTGGTTTATAACCCTGATTTTAAAAACAGGTGTTTCTGTCACTGCTATCTGAATGTGTTGCACATCTGGAAATTCTCAGAGAGTCTTCGAATCCATATGAGGTGCCCCTATGTAGGATAGTGGGGAGCTGGTGTGGGACCAGCAGTCTGGCTTTGGTCTCCTCTGCCTGCTGCTGTAGGGGCTTTATGCAGAAATGCCTTCAGTTCACTTTAAATGTTAATGAGACATCAGCAAGATAATTTCTTTAAAAACAAACAAACAAACAAAAAACCTAAACACAAACCCCTCAGCATGTTATTTTCCAAGAGAGGAGAGGAGAGGAGAGGAGAGGAGAGGAGAGGAGAGGAGAGGAGAGGAGAGGAGAGGAGAGGAGAGGAGAGGAGAGGAGAGGAGAGGAGAGGAGAGGAGAGGAGAGGAGAGGAGAGGAGAGGAGAGGAGAGGAGAGGAGAGGAGAGGAGAGGAGAGGAGAGGAGAGGAGAGGAGAGGAGAGGAGAGGAGAAAAAATTCAAGTTTCAAGAGACTTTAGGTTACTGATTATCTTCCCTTGGGGATAAGAAAGCATGAGCTTTCGGGAGTTTAACTGCCCCACTGGCAGCAGCTACTTGGGGGCTACTCTGCCCAGATCTGACTTTCACCATCAGGCATCCATTAAGTGGCAGGGAGTGCAGTCTTTACTTATATGATCCTGCTTATACTCCACCTACTCATTTCCTGGAGCCTACCCTGCTGTTTTGATCCCTAGTTTGATGACCCTGGACTGCTTTCCCATTCATTTCACACTTGGAACAGATGGGTTTTTAATCTTTTTTTACTTGCTCACCTTGACCTGCCTTGATTGTGGCCTTTTACTCTTGCTTTCACCTGATTGTCAATGCAGCCTACAAAATAGATTTATTGCCTTGTCCCTGTCAAAATGGAGAGAACCTTTCTGTCATTGTTCAGTAATCAGGGGGTTTTGTGCCTTTCCTTGTCATGGCAACCACTAGTTACTGGTGATAAGGCAATGGAGCTGGCAGACCATAGAGTTTGATCAGTTATAGAAATGCTTTCTTTCTTGCTTTGTGTCATTTGTAATCGCTGTAATACTAGAAGTCAAATAGAATGAAAGAAATCAGAACTACTAAGGATATGATAGAGATGTTTTATTTAACTAGAAATCCCTTGTCCTCTAAAAAGAAAGTTAGACTGTTGCAGAAAGAAATAACCTGGGAGTTAGTGCACGTACTGAACCTGAGTAGAACTGGTAGAAGGTTGATATTACAACATGTAATATTCATTACCTCTTCTTGATTTTTGCACTTCACACGCAACATGATTCATAGCTTTGTACTCCACTGTATAAAATGAATATTTGTTGTGCTGGAAACACTGATTCTGGAAGTGTCTGACAGTCTGTTTCTCTGCCACATTGTTCTTCTGCTAAAAAAGAAAAAAAGATGATAAACTCCTTTTACAAGGAATTTCTGGCATACACCTTGTTTGGAATTCAGATTTTAGTATTATTATCATGGGATCAAATCCTGCTGCCCTTATTCAGTCAAAACTGTCACAGATTTCAGCAAAGTCTTGCCTAACTAAGTAGGGTGCGAAGATCAGGAAGGAAGGTCTAGATTTTTGCAGGTACAATTTTTAAGAAGTCACAAATATCTGTGTTACTTTCTGCTCATAACATTGTGAAGAGGAGTTTTAAAAATAATAGCATTGTCCTGGGTATCTAGGAACAATGCTATTAGGACATGAGGTCCAGTTTCTTACTTCACTGACGATAGTTTTTAGGTCTTCAGCCACTTTATCCCATTGTGGTTTTGTAAAATTTCAAGGCAATATCCAGGTTACTTGCAAAACTGAAAGTGCCAATGATCTCTAAATCTGTTGTTTTTCCTACAAATATTGAAGAATTTTGTGATTGCAATTATTTTATACAATTTCATTAGAGATGTGAGACATTTACAAATACATTCAGAATGGGAACTTTAGTGTGTTGGAGGAGGACAGCTTAAGGTTACTATGCAAGTAATCTTCATCCATTTATGTCTTGCAGTTTGCTTAGGTTTACCCATTCTCTTGCAGTATCCAAGGTACTTGTCCAATTGCTACAGGCAACTAGAAGTCTGAAATAGCTAAATATTTAATTATTTAATTTTTAGTAAACTGGTAACTACATTAATCAGCCTTGACACTTTTCTTTCAGGGTTATTTTTTCAGCTTAGGTTTTTACCTTTAGGAGGAGTTAGAATGAGCAAACTAGTTGGACAGCTGAAACATTACAGTTTAGAACCAACAGAATTGTTGTAATCAAATTGCCCACTCAATCCAAATCCCTTGCTACTTTACTGAGGTATAACATAGCACAGAAAAAGAAAATAGACAAAAGCTGATTCTGCTCAAAAGAGAAGCAGAGACTGTAACAAAAGTCACTTTTTTCCAGGTGAAGAATATCAGTGAGAACACTCACTATTTCTGTCAATGCCAAAGGAAGATCTGGTCTTTAAAGCAAATCTGACAGTGATAATGCAGTACAAAACTACTTCAGTTTCGAGACCATTGCAATTTCCCATCTAATGTGTGTACAGATTGCTTATGAGGCACTCCTGTGAAATGCATTTGCCTGAACATCAGGCTAGACTGCAGTGTATTAAAGGGCACACAGAAAGGAATCCTTAATAAGTCATCCACCCGACACCCTCTGTTTCAGCAAAAGAGTTGGAGAAAGCTGGTAGTGAAGATTGGCATCTTCTGATGACCAAAAAGTCTCATGCATGCCCAGCACTTCTGGGGCAGTTCAGTCCTGGCTGACAGCATGGCATTCCAGCCACACAGCTCTTTTCTGCTGGCACATGCTGTCCTCATTAAGGAATCTTTTTGCAGACTACCACTCTTTGTGAATTTTGCCAACGGCAGTACAACAGGGGCTTCTCATGGAACACAGTATGGTGTCTTCTGAAGGCTTCTTTGTTTTTGCAGGCTAGTGAATCTTTCCCTTTCGTGATTTTATAAGGGTACTTCAAAATATGAACAAGAAAAGAACAGAAAAGGAAGAATGTACTTTTTGTCATCAACATGCTAGTCAGAGTCTTTAATGATTTACACCAAGGAGCTTGTATTTTCATTATCTTCCTTAATGAAAAACTACAGGAAACAAAATGAACAACACCAGGCAAAAGGTCATTGTCAAATTGGTCTGAAATCTGATAATGAAGACTGACCACAAGTTCACATCAAATAGCAATGGTTCAGTTTCTTTTGCATTAGTAAAATGTTTTGTAGGTAGGTGGCTTGCCCCTCTGAAATACTTTTGGAGGAAAGAAGAGCAGATGGGCTGTGATGCCCCCTCCTAAAAAGAGCCAGGTGTTCAATGACAGGTAGGAAAAGCTGAGCAAATTTATGACTCCAGATGCAAATCTGGAGTTGGGCTATTTCGTTACAAGCAAACCAGGAAGAAGAGAACATGCTTGATGTCCTGCTGTATTTACCTTTTATCTGAGACTGAAAAATAGAAGGAAGTTCTTATGCCTGTTCTGTTGTTATGCCTGGTGTTCATCTATTAACCTGGTCCAGGTCCAAGTTGTTGTTTATTAAATCATAACTGCAACAATGATTCTCCCCTGTAAGCAATCAGAAAATTAGAATAAAAATAGATTTTCTTTTAGTAGCTGAGCTAAATTAAAGGGACACTTACACTGTACGGTGAGAAGCACGGCAGTAAAGTATTCCACTCCCATATTTATCTGTCCAAATAATCAGTGTCTTGTATAAGCGAAGTTGAAAGGAAACTCTGGTGCAGTCACTGTCCATCACTGCAGATCAAGTGCTGAGCTGTCAGCTGCAGTGTGGGGATGGAAAAATGAGAGCAAACTCTTCCTCTGAGCTCTTCTGAGCTCTATAATGGCTGTGCATATATTAATGTTAGGTGCACAGCTGCAGTGTTTGATGGGGACTTGTACCTGTCCATCTGCTGGTAAATCAACACCAATGCTGGCACTTTTTGGGGAAGGAAAACAGGGCAGGAGAGCAGGAGGTTGGATCTCTGAACTCTCCTCAGGTACTTCAGAAGTCACAACGTGAGCATTGGCCTTGCGTATTTGGCACCCTACCTGTGCTAGTAAGAGATAAAAGAAGACTTGGTTTGCTTACATATTTTTACCATCATGGCTGCAGCAAAACTACTACTATTACTTTGATGCATAAATGCAATCTCTCACCCACACCCAGAGCTCATTTCTACAGACCACATTTGTAAAATAATTTTCTCAAGTGTTTTCCGAGGCCTGGAATCATTGCCAGGTAAATAGTAGCAAATTATAATAATGAAAACTAGTGATGAAGTTCCTAGGCCCAATTTGTATAGAAGAGAACTCTATCACTTTTTAGTATTCATATGAAAACAGATCATGTAAGTATAAAAGGATGTTTTGTTTTGAATTTTGGAAGCACTGAGGAGCACAACAGAAATGAGGTCCTTACCATACCAATCAACAAAAAACAATCTGCAGAGCTGCCCCTCTGTTTGGAGAAAAGTGAAATCAAAACCAAAACACTCATAGTTCAATTTTGCTAAAGAACACAGACATGGAGCTATTAATTGGCTTGCCCCGTGTCATGCAGGATTTGTGTGACTGATCAAAGAACAGAAATCAGGTTTCTTGAGTCCTGTACTTCTTCCTCGACCACAAGATAATCCTTCATTTCAAATGCCTGCCAATCAGCTCCCCTGGATATAATGCTGGCTGAAGTGTTACCATTGCAGTATGTAAATGAAACTAGTCAATGTTCATCAAAGCTGGACAAACAAAGGAAACTCCCATTACCCAGCCTCAGGATTTCAGGTACTGCTTTTTTAGGATTTAGAACAAAATTAAATGGGACAAACTCTGTGAAACTAGAAAATTCAATAAGTCCCCCTTACAAAACAGGGCAGTCTGAATAAAACATGGCCCTGAGCAAGGGGATTGCCTACTTTTATCTTATTCCTTCAAGAATAATTTCATTTTCAACAGCAACTGTAGACCTCTTTGATTGGATTTTTGATAAGCACACAGTAAAGAGGTCCAGATTTGCTCTCCTTGCTGTGGTACAGCTGTTCCTTGTGCCAGGAACATGGACATGCTGTAGGGAAAGGCTCTCCATGGTGCCATCTAGCATGTCAGTTTCTTTATTTTGTTATGCTCAGCATTGGCACGCGTGTGTCATGGTCTGTGCAACAGGACAAGGGAGTAAAACTGCCCATGAGAAGATACAGGCTGTGCCTTCTCACCCGTTTTCCTCCCTGTAGAGACCTGAAAACCCATTTAGGGGAGGAGCAGAAGAGTTTTGCATGTTAAAAAGGGGTCTACGGAGCTGAAAAGATGCAATGACTTGGCAACTGCCTGTAGTGTGAGCCAGCCCCTGTCAGCTCCTGTGTAATGACAGCTGAGAGCCCCTTCCCTGCATGGGAAACCTCAGTTAATGATTCCCTGGAAGTAAGGTGTAGCCATAGCCCGAGCACCAATACGATGCAACTCCTTAATGAGACAGGAGCGAGTTAGAAAATTAAACGTAGAACTTTAAAAAAGAAACCTTTCAACTATTTGTGTTGGAGTTTTAGCCTTAAAAATGAGGCCTAAGACCTGAGGCTTCAAAAATCCAGACTTAAAGCCCAAATCCTCAAAGGTCTTTAGACAGCCAATTCTCAGTGGCATAAATTGCTTTTGAAAAGATATTTTATGCATCTAGCACACACAAGTATTTTTTAAAAAGAGCTTGCAAAGGCAGCATTGCTGCTTTGCTGCTGTTGATAATGGAGCCTCTGCATGTTTAAATTTCAAAGAAATTATCTTTCTGAATGAGGAAATAATGTGTTTGCTAAAAAAAAAAAAACCCAAACCAACCCAAACCCTCATGTTTTGTCTTATTTATTTATGTATTTATTTGTATCAATTATTGAAGAGTGGATTTCAGTCCAGGCCTACAGAATTTATCTGACTACACATACAGCTGTAGGATGCTGTAGACAAATTATAGGCTTTGGTCTGCTCACCCAAGAGTAGTTATAATAAATTTGGCTGGCTTACCTGGAAACATTTTATTTGAATTTTGGACTCTTTTCAGACAGCTGCCTGATTTTCCTCCTCTGGGTACCATTCACTAATAGGTAGCTTTGAACTGCAAATTAAAATTTTGCTTTCTGTGACCAAAGTTAATTTTTGAACTGTTTCTTCTTACCCAAAAATCTCCTCCTCTGAGAGGTAAATTGCATTTTATGTTAAAAAGAGGCAACAAGAATCAATTTGCACCAGCTCAGTGACTACAAAAGTGTGATGTGTCATGAGAGCTGGCAGCACTGCAGCTGCCTGGACTTCCCTTGCTAAAGCTGCTGCACAGAGTGAGTCACTGAAGATACAGGAATATCTGGTCCATAGTGCTCCCACTCCTCAAGCAGGGCATGCTGCTGGTGTTCAGGAGTTGTGCACGGTGCTGCTACCCACTGGTGGTCCCACAGCAGCTCAGCCCTTCTCCCATCAGCACTAAAAGCATGACTGCCCTAGTCTCGAGCAACTGCTGCTGAGCAAATTCATTGTTTGTGCTCTTGTGCCCATGTGCTCAGCACAATACACTGTGGGGAAACTCTGTGTGCCCCTGCAGCTAATTCTATTGCTAGGGTGCCTGGGAGGGCAGTGAGCTGTAGACTGTTGGTTTTGCTTTTGTGGATAAAACAGTGATGTATTTTCCTTCCTAGATCAAGCCAACTTGGAAACCCTGGAAAGTTCAGTGAAGCATTACAGACACTGCTTGTACTGTCGTTCCTTGATTTTTTGATTCCTAAGCCAGGAACTCAGTTTGGCATGCTGAAGTCTTGATCCCAGCTGCTCTATCCAGCAGGAATTAGTGCTCTTTCACTGATCTGGCCCTTGATTCTGTTAGGCACTGGAGCTAGTAGGAATCCTTTCACTACACTGACTTTTGTCTTTTCTAACTATATGGTACTAGAATTTGTAATGAGAAAAAGTGTGTATTATTAGTAACATCTGCATTTTCTTTAGTACCAAATACTCAATATTATTTGATAGTCAAATATATGCCTCACACTTCATTAAAAGGGTAATTTGTTCATCTTAGAGCTAACTTTCAAGAGTGGGTTGTGATATTTTTAGCTCCAGACAGTGTGTTTTCTCATTGCTGTATCATATTACCTCCTTGTACACCTTAGCTGCAAATGTCAGAAGTGAAGGATTAATTCTAATTGATAAGAGAGTTGCTTTAATATAACTTCATTTGTTGAATAATTTATTATCTGAACCAAGGCTTTGTCTTAAGAAACAGACTGCACACACAAGACAGTAAAAAATTTTTCAAACGGTAGAGTCTTTGCCTCATCACATGTCAAAGATAAGGTTTGTTTCTCAGGTAAAGTGAGCCAAAGAACCCTACAAACCTTCTATTTCTGCCCCTTATAGATAGCTTAAATTCATGCTAGAATTTTAATGCTGCATGGTGCATTTTATTAATTGATATTGTCATTTTGAAATCTCATTGATAATGAGCTTGTTCAGGTCATGCTGGTATTTCGCTCCTTGCCCTAATTGCACTGTTTCCCCAGAGTGGCAAGACTAAGCTAATGATAATTGTTCTTCTTTTGTCTTCATACTTTACCTATGAGCACCAACCCACACCTGAGCTGAAAAACCTCTTGAATCTCTGGTTTCATCATTTTTCTGTGTCATATTTCTGCATTAAAAACAAAATTAAGAACCTTTTAGAGCGAATTATTGTGCAATAAAATATATTGATGAGTATCATCTAGGCTTAAAAAGCTTCAATCAGACCTATTTACATGCCTTTCCTTCCTATCTCACCCTCAAAAAGACTATATAATTCCAGTCAAAGGCTCCAGTAATGAACATCCATCATATCTGTTTCTGTGCTCCATTTTCTTAGTAACATAGAATAGTTCCTAATTTGCCTCTGAATCTTCTTTGTTGCAATTGAGACTCACATCTGAACAGACAAGTTGTTCCCTTCCCCTTTGCAATTGTCTTGTCCTTATTCTACAGCTTCTTTTGAGATAAGCAAAATTATCTCAGTCACTATTCACTGGCGATATTTCTTGGTTTTCTGGTACTATGATGTTCCTTCTCATGCTCTCCAGGTGCTCCAGGTCATTCTCCAAATGTTTGGTCCAAAACTGGACATTCCACTCCAGCTGAGATCTTACCAACAGAGCATCTTCCAGGTTTTTCTCCTCTTTTCATAATTCAAGGTGATTTTTTCACTTGCCAATAGCATTGTCCCATGAAAACATTATAATCCATTGTAATTATTAGAAATTTTTCTAGATCTTGCTGTCCAGCTCAATCTATATTCATCTGCTGAGCTGACTGTGCCTGCCTGGGTGTAGTTCACTGCACTCACCCCTGCTGAAAACCATCTTGATGTTTGTCCAGAAAGCTTTTCTAATTTATCAAGAGTATTTTGTATTCTAACCATATTCAGCCATCAAAAATATGCCAAATATTTATTCACTTGACTTAGGCTCCCCTTAACAACTCAAATACCTGTTTAAAAGTATCTCTGTGTTAAAAATTAAAAAGTATCTACAAGATTACATTGTCAGAATGCTGGACATATGAACTACCATAATTATATATTCTGCTTCCTTTTGCCTTGGTGATTTTTCTCAGTTCCATTGCCAGAATCACCCCTTGGGAAGGAGGAAAGTCAGAAAGCATTTCCTAAAGCCACCCTGACTGACCCTTACACCTAAAGGCTGGTTTACACCAGCTTCTGCTGCCAGCAGATCTGCCCCAGGACTTAGCTATGAGTGGGCATCTCCAGAATGGTTGTGGGTGAGAGGACACTGGGAGCAATGGGGAGAGGATATGGATAAGATTTGCCTTCAGAGATATTCTCTAGATGGTGCCACGCATTTTGCAAGGGTAAAACCACATGGAGATTCCAAGACTTTGTGCTGTAGCGCAGGTGCAGAGCACAGAAAGCTGCCATGATGAATTGAGCTTTTGATGCCTCTGAGCTATAGTGCAGCTTTCTGTGTGAAGATACCCCCAATTTATGGGCTTGAGGATCAATACAGGTTATTTTCCACTTGGCTAGGGTATCCTCATCCTTACAGTATCCTTGGAGAAATTTCACTGACTCCAGTGGTATTATTAATTTTCCCTAGATGACTCGTCTATACCTGAGGTCCTGGCAAGACTCACACTTAGCAGCTACATGGTTGCTGGTGGAGAGCAAGTCAGCCCTATTCCTACATGATGGGTTATGGGCCATATGCTCCATCAGCTAAAGTCAACTGTAGTACTCTCTTTTTCTTGCCTCTTTGCCATCTTTCTCCCTGTTCTCTCCTTTTTTTGTAATTTTTTTTTCAATTCTTTTCCCAAAACCAGAAAAGGTAAAAAATCTAAATTATGAGAAATCACAAGCATTTCTGGTTAAGAGCTCAGGCTAGTCTCCCTTTCCACACAGCTGTTCATCAGGAAGTTTAGATTACAGCTCTTTATGTCAATTTTGTCTTCTTGCTATAGACTGTTGAATTTGCCTAAAAGGTACCATAAGTAAAGCACAGGTAGAGCTTTATGAATGATGTTCAGAAATTTCTCTTAAACATTGCACAGCTTCCACCTTCCCTGTCGTTTCTCTCTGTGAAAACAAGCTGCGTTTATGAGCCATTCACCCAAATATTTTTCCTTTTTGCATTCATGGGATAGAGGATCCTGGGGAGAGTGAATGTTCCCACAGCTACTGTGCAAACAGCAGCTAAGACTCAAGTCCGCCAGGATGGGGGTATATTGCAGCTTTGAAGCTGCTTGATGGGTTGGTTTGTATATTCACATTTTCATATGCATATTTATTGCCTAGAAGCTTATGTAGTCATTTCTTTGAGGAATCTGGAAGATAAATGTTAAAATGGCACAATCTCAGCGTGTCCCCATGGCAACCCTCACACATGATAAGTTCAAAGTCAGTGGATCAGAGATGTTACTCTGGAAAAACATCAGATGTGGCAGACAGGACTTTGACCCAGGCAAGAGGCTCTCCTCTTTACAGATGCTGGTCCTACTCATGCTGTAGCTAATGCTGAGAGCGTTTATAGACCTTTCAAAGTGGTTGATTTCCCATCTGAAGATGTTCTAATTTGCACCCTGATCCAGCAGTTCCTCTAGACTTAGTGCAGCAGAGGACTGCCCTGTCTCCTGTTTCTGACAAGTTCTGGCCTGGTTTGACTCCCATGGAGTGCCTGTGCCTATAAGCACTGCATATGACTCCTCAATTCCCTGCTTTCTCTAGTATTTCTGAAGCTTGTTTTGTGCTGTCTCTGCAATGGAGCAGAGTAGCTGGGGAGCAGTGGGAAGTGCTATGTGCTATCACTGTAGTGACTGAACTTCTAGTAATCAAATATATACTGAAATCCCTTATTAATACAGGACCACTCTCTTCTGTCTCCAAACTCTTCTGCTATCAGCTGGATCAGAACAGATGCCCGGTACCATCTGTTGAATACAGAGATTCCTTGCCAGCCTTGTACAAAGTGTCTGTGTTGTGTTAAATGCCCTGGCTTTGGAAAGGATAGCATGAAAGTGTAGGGTGCCAAAGGAAATTATACATTACAGACACACTCTGTATTCTCCTGCTGTCCTTGCCATTGCAACAGCTGTAGCCAGTAGCAGTACCTGTGCTGGAGCAGTTTGAAATGTGGACGTGTGGGCGTCTGGTGCTGTTTCCCTGCAGGTCCTAAAGAAATTGTCCTCACCCTCAGGAGGTGAGCAGAGGGCTCAGTGCATGAAGAGAGTGGCACTGGAAAGGGCTTAAATGGGGAACCTGTACAAGGCTGACTTCACTGTTGGATTGTTTGATCTAATTGGAACTGGCATTTTTGTCAAAACATCTTAAAGGACAGTTAACAGTACCTGGAGTCCTCTTGTCAGGTACCTAAAAAACCTGGGGAAGGAATATATAAATAACAGCAGGCCCAAGGAACACTTTAACATACATAAGAAATCTGGTCCAATCAAACCCTGAATATGAATTCAAATAGAATTAATGGGAAAACAGCACAATAGCCCATCAGAATCAAAGGACAATTGCAACTGCTGTGAAACAAAATAAAACAAGATGGTCAAGCCTCAGAGCAAAACATACACCGTCCAACTCTTGTTCTAGATAAAAACTGGGGATTTATGAAATTCATAGCCTTTTTCTTCTTTCCTGAAGATCTCCTTTGATGTTGAAAGCTAATTTTGTTTTCTGTGCACCATGTCTTTTGTTACACTTATGTATCTGCTTATAGGGAGCAGCTGTTCCATATCCTGGTGTGTTGAGCTAACCAGATGAAGCAGTTAAGTAGGCCTTTATAAAATTATGAGATGTCACAGGAAGTCACTGCTCACCAGGTATCCTGGCAGCAAGGAAGCTGTGGCTCTGGGGACGGTTCCCTAAGGCAGGTTGCAAAGGCAAAGTTTTGGGAATTGCTCTCTGAAATGGTTGTGTGAAGAGGAAAAAAAAAGAACAGATATGAAAAACAAAATAGAGAAATTGGAGGAAATGAAAGCAGTGATATTTAGCACAAACCCCTTTGGGAAAGCAGAATCAGGGATCTCAGAATATGGTGATTGATTCTGTTTTGCTCCTGCCACTTTCATGGAAATAGTGCCCTCGGTGCAGTCTTTGTCAATAGAGGAGGGCACCAAAGGAATTACTTGACTAGCATCATCTATTTATTTTTGCCATGAAAAAAAGAGAGCTAGATCCAAAATGTTGTCCACAGCCTCAGACAAAAGTATGACAAAAATACGTGTGTAATTATGTTCCTCACTTTGGGCTTTGCTATTATCAGAAGGCATACAACTGCCTCTCCCTGCCCACAAGCTCTTTCTGAGACAAAGATAGAGATTATGTATCACCAGCACTCATAGTTAATAGTCTTGCCTCTTCTTCATACATAAATACTGTGCAAACGATATCTAATTCATAGTTATTAAATAAGTAGATATTAATATTTTCATTTTGATGATAGAACAGAGGAGCAATTTCTTTCTTAATGTCATATATTGACATTAAGAAAGAAATTTTCTTGGCAATGCTCGGGCATGGCTGACTGGAAAGGGGGTTAAGCACCGGATTGTGCCATTAACTAAACAACCTGATCTTAGTCTTCCTGAGTAGTAGCACAGCAGCAGAGAGAACATATGTTTGTTCTCAAAATGGGAAGAACAGAAGTGAATCAGGCCTGGCCACCACACTCCAAAATACTGGCTACCATCTGGTCTAACGAGATCAGACCACTGTGATGATACAGTCCAGTTAACAAGACTACTCCCCCAAGGAAGTAGGGGAGGAACTGCCCTAATCCTGGCTAACAGGGTCTTTCAGAGGCTCTTCTTCACATTTTGGGTCTTTCAGAGGCTCTTCTTCATATTTTGGGTACATTGTCTTGGTCGTGAACCCTGCTTGATTCATAAGGTAGGCCCCTAAGCAAATTTACCCAAGTCAAAAAGCAGGTTTGTAATGGTAGGGTTGTAGTAGGAAAGATTTGTGCCATCTGGGGGCTCCTAAATTAGATGATTAGTATTTTGATGATAGAACAGAGGAGCAATTTCTTTCTTAATGTCATATATTGACGTTAAGAAAGAAATTTTCTTGGCAATGCTCAGGCATGGCTGACTGGAAAGGGGGTTAACTCATTAAATTAGGATATTACCACGGAAATATGTGCCTGTTTTTTTGGTGGATAGTGTAACAAGACTAAGCACCTCCACAGAAACTATTCAATGCTCCCAGGAGTGAAGAACAAGATGCTTGGTTTGCCAAAGAGAAATAGCAAGACAGCTGTGTATCTTAATGGGCATCTAAATCAGGTTTTCTCATTAAATATGTCCATCCTTAAATCCATCCTTTCAGTACTTAGCCTGTGCCAGAGGGTGGCTGTTTGCTGGAAGGGGAGGAGGCTGCAATAACTTGCAGAGCTCACCTGGGAAGTGGGGGTTCTTCTCAGCCTGAGGGCTTCTGTGCAACTGCTCCCTTTTCTAAAAAAAGCTGAGTCTTTCCCACAAGGCTGAAATAGAGTTTCTTGCCATTTCTGTGCAGATTGGCCACTGTGCAGGAAGGCAAGATGAAGCAATGAGGAATGTCCTGCAGCAGCACAGGGCCAGGCAGGGGACCAGCTAGAGAACAGCAAGGAGAATATCATTATAATGGTAATTTTCTTGACCTACTTTATTCAACTTTGGCACTTTGAAAGCAGGATCCCTAGCAACAGAATTACAGTCCTGAGGATTCCTGATAGGGTCTTGGTGTTTGGTTGTTTTCAGCTGCTGTTCCACATCCTGAGTAAGGCAACTTGCCAGCAGCTTAACAAGGACATTGCCAAAGAACCTGTCTCTCTTACCCATGCTCTCTCACCCGTTCATTACTTTATATTGTTACAGTAGTCGTGTTTGGGATAAAAAATCAAACAAAACTTCATGCTATGTGAAAAAAAGTGGTGAGGAAAAGAATGCTGTAGGCTACTTGTGCTGATATGAGCGTTGCTCTGTGTTTCTGAGCTCATGATCCTATGGTTAGATACAGATAATGAGTCAGAGCTGAATGCTTCCCATAGAAGCATTACATTTTCAACAACACACTGCTGGGGGGTTTTATGAAGTTAAAAGCATACTCAGACATACACTGATGAATAGACACTCTTGGGGGAATAGGGAGAGATTTCATGTGTTTGAGAGTCTGTTTAGGTAATGGCATTTGCCCAGCAAAAAAATTCATAAATACTACTTGGATTTCCTTCATTCAGATATTTCCTCCTTGTTTCTTTTTAAGTTTCTAGGAACTCAGAGAGAAAATAAAACATTACCAAACCTTTTACTGTTAGGGTTCTGCTGGCCATCATATTGCTCATGTAACCAGACATAGTGTCTATAATGCATAGGTCATATGAAATAAGTTAATGTCCTCAGTCCAGCCTGTAATAGACTGGAGTGATGTTGAAATAGGGTACAGACACCCTTGTTACCGTCACGTTTGACAATACCTCAAAACCCTGGTAATTCAGATGCAGAAAAAAGCTGTCATCCCCATCTGCTCTCTTCCAGTGCTTCATGGCCTTTCTTTCCTCCTCTAGGCAGAGGCCCAGAGCAGGATTTGTACCTCTCGTCCATGCTTCAGTCTCTAATGGGTCTCTGCAAGCGGCACCAGAAACATCTCAGGCCCTGACGGATGTTAACTCTTAAAAGAACAGGCTCCAGACCATCCCTCTTTTAATAAACCCAAACAGTTTCTTAAATTTTCCATTCTGTTAAACTGTTCATTTGAAGCCATTAATCTAACAACCTTTTAGTACCACAAATGCATTTCAACTCTGTTTTCAGTTCTCCTGGCTGTAATAGTTGCCAGGTCCAGAGCCAGTCTCAGAAAGAATAGGGTTTCAAAGACTACCTTGTTCTTCCTGAGATGTAATCCATTTTATTACAGCTGGCCAGCAGCCTGAAGTATGTATTGTTGCTGTTGGAGATAAACACATTGTGGGTGGAAAGAAAGACAAGCAGTATTACCTGCTATTAACAGTACAATGTAGAATGGGAATCTTCGAGCACCTAAGGAAACTGAATCCCAAAATATCCAAGTTTTATGGTACTACATATCATAATCCTGCCCATACCTTTGACTTGAAGTGGTGAACTGAGACTTTGCAGTAAAAGGTTCAAATGGGAGTGTTGAAATTTTCTTCTCCAGAATCGCACAGAATCACAGAATATGCTGAGTTGGAAGGAACCAACAGGGACCATTGAGTCCAGCTCCTGTCCATACAGAGCTAACACAGTTTGTATTGTTCATGTGGGTTTTTTGAGTAGTTGTTAATAATTTGTTTACATTGATCCAAGTCAGATGCCAGGGGCACTGTGCTCGATGCTTTCTGAGTTGTTCCAGACCAGGGGCCACTGAGCACACAGCTGGGACACAGCACAGCAGGCTATCACACACTGTTGGCTCTTTTTGAGGCACTATGCTGCCTCCTGGGTTAGTATCCAGCTTGATTTACTAATCCTCTGAGCCAAAGGAAGGGAAGGAAACATTGCCTGAGGCATGCAAGCAGAGGCAGCTGTGTGTGAGTGAAGACAGAGAGATGGAGCTGGCAGCCGAGGGGTGTGACAGAGGCAGACCAGCACTGTGGTCACCTAGAGCTGGGGCTGGAGGCACATGCAGCCTGGTAGGGTGCCAGCAGTAGTTACAAGCCGCAGGCCAAACAGCAGACTGAGGGGGTTACATCATTCTGTTGCTTTTGCCCAGACTGCCTTTGGAGGCTGTTTTAGAGACAGGTGGCATTTCATCCTTGCTGTGATCTATCAAAGTCACCCATCAAAACTCTGGCTACAGGGAAATTAAAGAATGAAACACCATGAAGGGGAGCCAGGGTTTCATCCATTGCTGCCAGGATATCATACTCCCTGCTTGCAGCAGCACTGTGGCATTTCTTCCTGAATGCTGTGAATGTACTTGTAGGAATCCACTAAAAGATGAGCAGAGGATGCTTGTCTGGATGCCCTTGTCTCACCACACAGCTGTTTACACCCTGATGTTCCAGCAAAGCCTTAACAGGTATGGAAGCCACCCCCCTGAGTATAGGTATTTACAGAAAACCCCCCTGTTCAAAACATACTGTGAGTAATATATTTATAGAGTTATTCTCTCTATATGCATAAATGTAACAGGGATCTTGGCCTATTAAGTGAGACAGGTCTCAGCTACCTGTTGGTAAAAAGGATCTGGATGTGTGCTACTATCACTTTTCTTTGTCTGCTTTATATGGCTTGTAGATGCGCAAAGCCTGGGCTGGCTTTGCTTGTGCATAAGGAAAACTTTTGCCCTTTTTTTTTCTTTCTAAATAAGAAGAAAGGAATCATAGCATTTTATATATTTTTTAACAGATAAACAGCTTCTTTGAATCTGTATTTTACCTTCACGAATTCACTTCTTTCAACTGCAGCACTGAAAATGCTTTGTTATAAATCATGCAACAGTGGGTGTATTTTATTTGGGCTGATACAGATTGTGCTGCTTTATGCTACTACTACACCATGAGCTGTGCATTTTTGCATGTCCTGAGGTATTTTACCCAGTTTTAGAAGTTCACAGCAGAACCTTGATTGATTAGAAGGTACAGAGAATTGCAATATAATGAAAAATTACCTGAGGTTTTTGCTGAGCTCATGGGTCTGTGAGCATTAATACACTCATCGCTATTCATAAACTGTGAGATACTGCATGCTACTTTACAAGGATTTAGTTGGCATTATAGACCTATTGCTGGTGGCAAGCATCTTGATGAAATGGGGTGTTTCTGGGGATATCTGCTGTGGGAAAACTTCCCAGGAATCATGGTCATCTGGTTTCCAGCAGGGCTAAAAAGAAGGTATTTGCAGGTACGGAAAATTTTACATTTGTTTTGTAGTGATCCATTTAAACTAGAATGTTAAATTTGAGCCTAGCTTCTGTTAGAGTAACTTTAGAGGTTCTGATGCTACCAAGGTTCTGAAAGCTGAGAGGTGTTTTGATGCATGAATTTGGGTCTGCACAACTCCATGCACAAAAGTATGTGGAAGTCATAACCCAGTGTGCAGATGATCCTCATCTCCTGTTATCAGGCCTTCTGAAGGGATGGTTTCCCAACATTTCACTTCAAGTAATGCCAGTTTTCTTTGTTGTCTTTCTTTCTGTTCATCTCCTTGTGAACACTACTTCTTCAACAGTTTACCCAGGCTTGTATGTTGCTTTGAAAGTACATGTAAAACTAAAAGTTGCCTGGGGTCACCCAGTTTGGATGTAGACCTCCTTAGTACTGCTTTGAGGACCCTGAAGGGTGGTGTAACAAAATGCAATGTTAGGCATGATTTGCACTCCCTCCTCTGCTGGCAGAAAGGCTGCATGGACATGATGATCTGAATTGGCTGGATCAGGCCAAGAGTGAGAAACAAATGCAGAATAATAACTCCACATACAAGGTCCTGTTGGCAGGGAGATTCAGTTTGTGGTGAATCTTTGGGGAAGTACGAATATTGCCAATAAACAAATGGGACATAGTCTCTGAGGTTAGGCAGAGGAAGAAGGAAAGTGCTGTCAGCCATAGTCGTGTCCAATTAGTGGTTATAAAAGTGACATTTGCTCAGTGTCTTCTTCTTAGGACCAGTACTGAAAATACACCTCACCTATTATCATATCTGATAAGCCACAGCGTTTAGCCCCCTTTCTCAACATCTTGCCCAGCAGAATAGGTGAGTCTGTTTACCGAGATATTTTTCAGCATATTTTTACACCATTACTGAGAAAATGGTCAAATTTCAAACAGTGAAATTCCAGAATATTTCAGAATATGCAGAGCACTGCTCGTTATGCTGGCCATGGATGGATGGTTCACTTGTCAGCTACTATAGGATGGCACTGCTTGTGCCAGAGCTATGAAATAACTTGAGATGGGTAGAAAGGAGAAGCTGTCTTCTTATTTGCAGGCTTATTCATAAGAAAGAGATATAATCAAATAAGAAATCTTTTCTGTTCTTTAGATAGCTACATAAACAGTTAAAATTACCTCTTTGTGTAGGAGTTCTGAAGTTCTCATTGAAGTTCTGATTTATTCTTGCTTTCCTGGAAAATACACTTCATTATTGCAGAATTTTTTGTGTTTATCCAGAGAAGAAATAAAAACATTGTTTGAGCTCTTTGGAAAAGTGTGGCTGAGATTTGAACCAGATAGAAGGGGTAAATTGCTGAACTGAATGGTGATATGATATGAAAGCAATGGGAGAATGTAAAGTTGCTGTGTCATGACTGCAGCAACAAAAGTATTTTAAGGGGGTGATTTCTGCTAATTGCCTTGAGCCCTTTGCTCGGATCTGGTGTCCCTTACCACTGTTCCAACAAGATCTTTCCTATTTTGGATTGTGTTCTGTAGGGAGAGATTAGTGTCTTCATGTTATTTGGAAAGCACCCCGCCTGGGACTGGGCAGCCAATAATGAGTAAATAACTCATGTATTTTGGGAGCCTGTAACAGTAGCTGTGTGGAAAATGGCAAGTCTGTCTGGCTTGCACTGCTGTGTGTGTGTCCTGAGACAGTGTCTGCACACAGCACGCGTCTCTCTGGCTGATGTGATCACCAGTGACTATGCAGATTGTGCAGAGTGAACTCTACAAAACCAGAAGTGAACTGCTGGGAAATAAGTGAGCATTTCACACAAAGCAGATCTGAGAGGACCTTGTGGCCTCTGCAGCCACCAAAGCTGGTGTGTTGTGCTTCTCTGTCCCCATTTTCAGCACTGGCCACAACAGCACAACAGCATCCTGACTTCTTGGGTCAGGATGAACTGCTCCCATCCATGACAAGGGTTATAAACATGCTGTTTCTTCCTCCCTTCCTCCCTGTAATATCTGGACAATATGTCTTCCACAGGGGCTCCTTTTGTGTCCCATTTCCTATTCCTTTCACTCAGGAAACCCTGATTCACCACCCATACAGCCAGCCCGAGGAAGGACATTAAGATGAAAGCGTGATGCCATCAACTAAGCCAAATAATCTCCTGGCATGGTTTATCTAACAGAATGGTGTGTGCCTTCAACCTCCTGCTGCCAAAGTCGTAATTTCTTTACTTTCAGCAAAATGAGGATGCTAAAGCCAAGTGTATAAACCGGGTCACTTCATTACCATCACCTTCAAAAATTCAAAGGTATGGGAAGGCAGTGCTTCCAGTTCCAGCACTATACCTGGGGCAGGCAGCAGATATCTTTCTTGTACTGGGCTGTAAAATAGTTTTTCCTTGGTTCAAACTGGTAAGATTATCCTATTTTTAAAAAAATTATTTTAAATTTAAAATAATTCTTTACAAATTGAGAAAAAAAATGGCCCAGTCCCCAAATTCTATGCTGTATTAGTTCAGCATGTATATTAAAAAATTTCCTTTTACAGAGGGCTGGAGGGTTAGGAATGGGAACACTTCTGCTAGGATTGGCTATGGGAAATGGGAAAGGCTAAGTGTGTTATTCCCTGATGTGCTTCAAATAAGGCTGACTGCCCAATACCAAGCGCTGGAATGGATGGGTAAAGAGCAGCCCCTGTCACCAGAAGGAAGCAGACTCTCTGTTCTGTTGACTCTTCTGCATTTCCTGCAACTAAAAATCCATGAGAAACATTTACATATAACATGGTTTTACTGGGATATATTTTGCTTCTAACACATTGCCTACATTGCCCTTATCCCTTAATCCCAGTTTAGCTACTTAGGCGAAGGCTCCTAATTTCAGGGGCTGACAAGACCCCTAGACCAAAGGGTACACTGCTGCTTACACATTTGTGGTCATGATCTGGCCACACAACCTTAGATTCTTCTCAGGTCTGCTACACAAGTATGGCCTGCTGGCCAGTTGATGTTAGCATTTAATATTAGCACTGCAGTGAGAGTGCACTTTCCCAGAGTTATATATTCCCAGTTACAGGAACTAAGGCCACCTCTGGTCCTTTAATCCTTATACTCTGCTTTTCTCATGTCCTCTGAGGATGTTCTTTTACCTTCACCAGAGAAATCTGCAGATAAAAACTGTTTTTCCAGCCACCTTGGATATTCAGTTATCTTTTGGTGTATTAATGCTGGTTCTTACAGAAGTCTTGCTGAAGTTTTAGAAAAATCTTCCTTTTCCTTTTGAACTTCTTCATGCTTTATCTGAACCCTTACAACTAAAGCAGGGTTTGATTTGTGACACAGTATTTAAATAGAAACTCACTGCAGGGTATTGTTTTGGTTTACTATGGGCAACAACAACAAATATCCTGGCAATTCCTACAGTGAAGAATTTGCAGGATGAGACAAAAATTAATTACTGTAAGTAATGCAGCCACTGTACAGATCTGTTTTATAAAAGGAAGAAACCATCAGATTGAGACAGTGAGCTCATCTACAGTTATTGCAGTCAGAGAATTCAATTCAACAGAGATATTTCTCATGCAACACAACATATGCTTTCTGAAAATATAAATCACAACAAATGAACTGGGAAAGGCTTGGCACTGACACACATAAAATTACAGAACAAAAGAAATCTCTCTTGGTTTTCTTTGTTTACAAAAAGCTGAAAGGTAAAGATTTGTTTACCTTTTCTTTGTTAGCAAGATTCATCTGCCAGGTCTTTACGCTCGGGGCTGTTTCATGAGTGTGGTCATGGCTAATTAACATTTTAGGCACACTATTATTTCTTATAAATACTTTTTAGGGACCTATGGTTGTACTCAGGTAAGATCAACACACAAGGAACTCAGCAGTGATTGACTTGAAAGGTCAATACCTGTGGGGGCAAACTCAAAACCAAAATGTTCCCATCAGAAGCTGATTTGGAGGCTTGGAGGGGGATTTTGTAGCTACTGAAGAAGTCTTCCAGGGTAAGTTTTAAAGCTTTTCTTGGTTCAAATGGCAATAGTTAGTAGTTCAAAACATGGCTCAAGGCAGCAATTTCATTTCTCTGGATTTCTGCAGGAGTAAAAATGTAATAGTTCACCTAGTTGTACTTGACTTGCAACTGAAAAGGAGCCTGCATGCTCTAAATGTATTTCAAATGCCGAGACAAAGCAGATGCGTTCTTATAAACAGCTTTGTAAAGTCAGGTAATCTAGTCTCTGTATGTATTACACCCTCCCAGTCTTATAAGTCATGAGATATACATAGAGAGCAGTTTATAATGTGAACATTCAGAACTTATCTGTCAGATATTTACAGGCTGGCACATCTTTTTTTTTTTTCTTTCTTTTTCTTTTCTTTTTTTTTTTATATTTTATTTTCATTTGATGTATTAATTTCTTGTATCTGTTTCAACTCTTTTAATCTGAGAGACGGCTTTTAAAGGAATTCCAGATGTAAGGCAAACCATAAAAACTTAAGTCTGTTGGCACCTAATTTTGCATGGAAATGTCCAGTGGTATTTCCAAAACACCAGGTCTCTTTGACAACTAATATGCATTACTTCTCAAAATGAATTAGTCTTATATCCTGTGTAGGCTTTTTTACAAATCTTATTTGATGTCTATCTTCACCTTTAAGTATCTAAATGCCTTTGCAAATCTGGATTCAAACTATTGAATACTATCTCAGAATTTAATGATAAGTTTTAATTAAATTATGAGTTTTGCCTAAGAAAGCATTTCGGTATTCAGCCTTGGAATTAATCAGGTGCAAGCCAGGGAAGGTTAGGTTCTAGATAATCCTTACAAAAATTAATATCCTAACATTCTCTGTGAGTGCTTAGTCCCATATACTGTAATACAAAAAGGCAAAGATACACTCTCCATCTTTTCAGCAACTCAGTAATTTTTTCTTTTAACAAAGGGCAATAGATCAACTTCAGCCTAAGTCAACTGAGAACCTAGTATCAGACTTTGTTTAGTTGGACTGAAGCTTCCAGAAATGTGTAAATAGAAACATACTTCAGTGAGAAATCTTTTTAGATTACATTTTCTTTCAGATACTTGAGTCTAAGTTTAATGTAAAAACCTTGTACTGCCATCCATTTTGCTAGAAAGTGCTTTGTAGCGATACTTACTTTTTAGGGTTTTTTCTTTGCTCTAAGAAGCACTTGAAAATCAGCACATCTGAAATGCAAACCAATAGAAAAGTAATCTCAGTTTTCTAAATGAGGAAAAAGATCAGAATTCTTATTGTTCATCTTCCTTGCTCCATAGCATCTAATTTTCTAGTTGATATCAGAAAGAAAAGCAAAACAAAAATCAATTTTAGAAGTGAAGGAAGACATTGAAAGGAATACTGCAATATGTTAAGACCATAACGACCCCAGGTCTCTTTGTCTTCCCAAATGCTATTATTTTCAACACTACACAGATTGCAGCATTAGAAAAAGAAAGTGGCACATACACACGCTTTTATGACCTCTGGCTGTTTCCTACATAAACAAAGGTCAGAATCTTCTTTTGATATACAAGTTATGGATGAAATGCCAGACAGATAGCCTTTATACAATGTTTACATGTTTAATGGTAGACATATCTAAAATTAGCCATCTTGCCCTTCCCTCTAGAACCCCACACACTTTCTTCCTGTCTGTGATATTTACTCCAGTGTATAGTCTAGCCTCTTTAAAGATTGCTAATGTGTACCAGGTGCCCATGAACAGAAATAGAGAAGAAATGAACAGGTCTAATCATGGTTGTGGTGGTAATGGCCTCTAAGAAAAACTGATTTTGCTAGCCCCAAAAACCAGGAACAAAGATGAGCACTGTCCAAGAAGGTGGGACCCCACCTACATTTAGTTGAGTTCTTATGGTCATAGTAGGCAACAGGTAGTTAAAATGAGGAGTCATTTTTATATACCTTCTTTTTTTTTGTAGCAAACTAACTTGTGAAACAATGGATCTAACTTTTGACAATGAACCTAGTTAAGGAATATTTTGACATCATACTTAGTGTCTTGAATGTGTCCAACTGAAATGTCATGTAGCTACCTCATCCACTTACAGACCAGCCCTTCTTACAGACATGAATCTATATATTTCATCTCACAAACTCTGTTGTTCCTGCAGAATCAGTATTTCTGTAGGAGCTCACTGAAGTTTAGGCACACAGCATTTCATAGAAAACCAAAAATGCATCATGTTAAATAAAAAAACTTTTCTATTTACTGGACCAAAGCCAGAGGCATTTACAGTGTGTGGGATAAAATCAGAGCAGCCTGGGAGTTGATCAGTGAGAAATTTGAGGAAGAAACTAAAAATGCAAGTTGACCAGCAACGACTTGTTATGAACGGGAGAGAATTTTGGCATTGTGACCTGAATTTAGTCAAAATTAGTGAACTATTTACAAAAATGATAAAAGTGTTTTTAATTTAACTAGTTGTTTACTAGTATGAAGGATAGTTTTCCCTCCCATTGTGGGTCCACATGTTTTTTGCTTTGTTTTCCCTATTCCCCTTCAGATTCTCACAAGACCTACAGTATGTGAATATCAAAATCTTGTTTGTTTCAGCCAGTATTACTGATCTCATTTTTGATCTTGTTTGCTAATAGACTAGAACTTTCTGCAAGTGGCACAACAAAGACAATCTTCTTTGTGAAATATTAATTCTGATCATTTTCTGAAGTAGCAGAGCTTTTCACAGGAGCATTATTTTTAAGTGCTGTTACCGGAATTACTCAGGAGAACTTAGTTTAAATTAGTGATGCTTAAATTAATTAAAGAGAGCGGGCTGTGAATTTTCCCATCTGAGTTAGGATTCAAGATCTTATTTGTGAAGGGTTCTTTTTTTTGTGGGTATATTTTCAGCAACAGCAAATTTGTAGAAAATCTGATTTGAATGTTGTCTGCTGCATAGGAGATTACATTAACATTTCAATTAAAAATTACATGCAGGCAATTGCTCATTTATCCTGAGATTTCATATATCTTAGTCTTGTGTAACTCAACATAGGCCAGCTACAAGCGATGATACTACAGTACTTATATAGGCAAGATCCTAGAGAGGATATATTTGGTAGTGAGAAAAGGACATGGGAAGTTTGGACACCTGCCTTTTTGAGTACTGCCCTTGTTGCACTGTGCCTTCATGGAACAGGGCAGGAGAAGATGCACTTCAAATGTATGACTGATGAGTCACTTGAAAGTGCATGAGCTAATTCAGCTTCCACTGACTTCAGGTGGATGGATTAAATGCAAGAATAAAAAGTACTGCACCTATATTGAAACATTAATTAATTTATCCAAAGTTGTCTGCTGTGTCTGGGTGCAACAGAGAGCAGTGGTCTTAAGGCCTCTTGCTAGTGCAGGACTTGTAGGTTTTATATTGCTGGACAGGGATGAGATCAAATGGAAGTTCAGGCAGGAGCTACTAAGGAAGAATATGACTATAGATTAAATATGGATGGTGAGAGGTAGTTTACAAAATGTTATGGAAATGTTTCCAAACATAAACTCACAAAATTTTGTTCTGAAATTAGTAAAGTGGCCTTCTGAAAAAAACCATCTTTGAAGTGAAGGTCAAGTTGGCTGGAGCTGACATTTATTTAAATACCATGAGTTGCTATTCCTTCTCTATATATCTCACTCTTTTTTTCCCCTTCTCTTTTAAATAATCAAATCCTTTTGAGAGAAATGGAGCAGTTATAATTTTTACTTTATGCAAACTGTTGGAATGACAAAGCCTACCCACTAGACCTAATTTATAGAGATCCCAAAGGCTTTGCTGAAGGAAATCAATTAGAAGTTCTTCCTAAGGAAGGGTGTTGTACTCCTGGGATGTATGTATGTGTACTAAGCATTTTCCATTCATAAGAAACCATTCCTCCTTCAGACTTTTTTTTTTTTGCTTGCTGACTGGGACATAATTTTCTTTATTAACATAGATGGTAAAAACACCTGTGAAAATAATACAGGACTGTTGAAGATGTTAGGCTGGCATGATAAATTGGAAATGGAGTAATCCTGTTTTATGCAATCCCACTGCTCCTCTGAAAAGAAATTAGATTTCTGATTGTAACTCGTTTAATGGTAAGATTCTATCAGTTTTTAAGTTCTGATTTTTGTGACCTCTCCTTCTCTCAGATAAGAAAATCAGAGTGAAGAGGACTTGCTTTACATAAATTGTTACCTGTAGAAGCAAGAAAAAAAAAACACTTCCAACCATTACAGATGCGTTTATTCCTTAGAAATTTCTTTCAGGGGCTTGGCATCTCTGATAAATATGAAAGGCAGTTTTAACATGTATCTCCACATTTAATTCCTCAGAGCATCTGCTTTGGCAGAAATCATTACAATGGGGTTGACACATCTGTGAACCTGAGAGGCGTTGTCAGAATACGGAGGAAAGAGCACACAAGATGAAGTCAGAGCATTTGTTCCTTGACAGCTCAGAGACACTGGCAGCCAGATAGGGTTGGGAAAAAAGAGAAGGCACTATAGTTCCTCCTTACTGATCTGAAGCTGGCAAACAGATATCATTTCAGACATAAACACTCTGAGCAGCATGGTTTCCTCAGAGGTTGTTGCAGGAGTGAAGCATACTGATGCCTTCTCTGAAGGTTTATGTTTCGTGACCCCATTTTAATGACTGTTTTTTTCTCACAGCCAGTCTCTACTAAGATTCACATCCAAATAACCTGTTTATGGTATGAATGAGGGTTTTTGGGGAGATTAGAACTGAAATTTATCTCCTTATCCTTACAGCTTGCAAAAATAAAATTTAATGTCTGAATTGCTACTGTATTATTAGATTTTACATAAAACAAGGAAGGTAAAACCCATTTGATATGCTTACTTTTTTTAGGTTATAAACATATGTAACTTCATGTCTGTAGGTCTTTTGTACTATAAATGAAAGTATGGCTACATTACTATCAAGCGACTCACCTTGTCTCAGCATCAAACATGTAACAGCAATGTCACCATTGGAAAATATTCTGAAAGCTCAATAGTGGAAGCCTGGTATTTCTACCTTTTTTTTTCCTCCTAGAAATGCAAGGTCAGTGAATTTGAATGTTGTAAATACTCAGGCTGTGATGTGTTTATGCTTTTGTATTCAACTACTACAATGGCATGCACAGAGATGCATCCATTCTCAGCGGTCTTCCAAGCTGAAAAGCTTGTGCCATAGTATGACATGGTTAGTCTTTGGAAAAGACAGATTCAAATATTCAGTGACTAAAATTTTAGAAGTCTTCCTTCTTCTCAGCTATGAACCTAAAAAGCTTGTTCAGGACTGCTCCTTCTGCAGCTGGTGTCCCAATGGCTGTTCTACTTATAGTGCTATTTATAACTGGTAGTAGTGTCTTACAGAACCCTACCCCCACGTTATTGAGGAGAAGCACATGAAGAAAGGTGCAAAGATGAATCCAGGCCACTTGTATCTGCCCCATTCAGACAGAACATGTCTTTGCCAGTGAAGAGATGTCAAATAAGACATTGGCCCAACCAAAACTGGAAAGTTGTGTTGCTGTCACTAGTATTCATGGTATAATGTTGACTAAGATTGTTTGCTGGTAGACCACAGCCTTCTATTGGTTCAGAAGACTGGGAGGTGAGTCTGTTCCTTCCACCTCTGGGATGAGAGCAGTTTTTGGATGCAGTTGGTAGCAAGAAGAGATCAATTGCCTGGCTGCCAGGCATCCTGCCATACAGCTGCCCACATGTCAGAGCAGTTCTTCACAGCACAGGTCTCCTGACATGTAATTCAGTTGCATCACTGAGGAAAAGGAGTCTAATTACAACTCTTGGGAATTTTAATTCTGCAGTCCTCATTCTGTCTCCTGATCATACATGGGTATTATTTAGATTCACAGTTTCAAAATATATCTCTACATGTCCAGCTCTGAAAATAGTCAAAACACCTATCCCAGCATCAGCACTAAGAATTCATAGGGTAAGAATAGAAGAAAGGCACCCATCAATGGACATCCTGAAGCTCCTGCCTTAACTGCAAGAGGGAAAGTGAGTGCAGAGCAGGATGCCTCACACAATAGCAAAGTGCATGGCTGAGAGCAAGATCGAAACCTATACAGAGGTTTTCAAGCCAGCACCTCTCTTTACGAATCTCTGCTTATCTCCCCAGTGGCACTAGGACATGGAAGTGCAGGGCATTTCTCAAATTCCAAACCATTTAGGGCATACAAGGTTAAGGATGGCCTCTTTAGTCCCATCAAGAAGCTTGTTGGAAATGATCAGTGGTTTCAGAGAATTTGTACAATGCATTTTCAACAGTTTCTCTGTGTAACAAAGGGGCTAAGCATCACTTCAACTACACTGGCAAGCTCTAGTCTGGGTGGCACTAATGACTAAAAAAAAAGACTATTCTATTTGCTATAAGATTAAGAAAAAGAATCTTTTTGAACAACAGTTCTAAACTCCAGTCTACTTCTTAATACCATACTCTTATGGTTGGAAGATGATTAGCTAATATTCCCCTGCATTTTATTTAACATTTATTTACTCCCAAACTTGAATAACTTAATCATAATAAAAATCGATTTATTGGTCTGTTTCTCCTTCTAGCCCAATTAGGTAAAGCTCAGAATTTTATAGGATATTTAGAACACTGAAGCAGATGCTGAATAATAACAGCTAATCTTTGTTCATTGTGACAAATCCCAGAAGAGCTTCCAGTGATGGCCAAGCTCTGTAATGATCCTGGCTTGCAGGAAAATTAAAGATATCTTTTAAGTACCTCCTCTACAGTACAGACCCATTTTCATTTCCTAGTTAGTCCTCTTCTCTCATATGATCAAAATCCCATGACTTTCTATAGATGCAAAATAGCTATTCCTGATCCTCTGTTCACTTAGAGGGAAAAATTGGTGACTATCCCAATGTCTCTTTTAACAGGGCCAAAAAAGATTGAGGTTGCCATGGGTAATTCCAAATGTTCCTTCATTTATGCTGATTTTACTGAAACATAAGTTTCAAAAATATGGTCTATACAAACCCAGTATTAATGACAAGGCCACAAGTGCTTTTGGGGGTATCTATGTGGAGTCTACAGAGAGCAGAACACCTGTTAAATATGAGGAGTCTCCAGTCTACAGGAGAAATAGTCAAAATGCAATAATCCTTGTTAAACTGGAGCAGGGTCACACTCTTTCAGGCGCCTTTTTAGATTTCATGTCATGTAAGATATTACAGCATAAGGTGTTCCTTCCCAGGTAATACACTTGTTCCACACACGTGTATCCCTGAGCTAACATTTCTCAATCATTCTATCTTCTCTCCAGCATTGCATTTTTCTTGTCCAATCACTGTCTGGTCTCCCATTCCCAAGAAACTGAAATAAATATAGTCTGAGAGACTAAATTTTAGTAGAAACCATGCCTGAAAAATTCTCAAGGGTGACACCACCCATCTTGCAAGCACTGAAGTAGTAAGTCATGGCAATTAAAGTGTTGATTCTTAATGAAAGTGATATATAGTAGCCCTGGTTTTATTGCATCCCTTGCTGCTTTTTGAAGTGCGTTAGACAACTCTAAAAATAGATGAAATTGCCAGCAATTGCAAAGGACCCTATTTGTGAATGCCAAAGAGATTTAAAGGCAGATACATTTTGAAAAAATTGAGGTGGAGTACTTTTCCTTCATCCCGCACATTGTTTGGGGAGATGCAAGAGATGAGTGTCCACGCCTGAGGAAGTGCAGTTCTGTCAGCCATCCACAGCCAAAGGGACAGTAAGGTCTGCAGACTGTAGAAATGGGGCAGTTTCATAAAACATATGCCACATATTTCAATACAGAATTTTCTTCCAAAACAACAAATGCAATGGTTTTTTGCATATGTTTCAATGCTTATGAAATCTACCACTTGCAGATACTCATATAGATTGTCACAGTTTTCCTGAAGGTGGCAGAAATAAGAGAGTTTAATAATTCCCTATTTGTTCCAGAGAAGTGAAAGAAAATGTGCAGTCTCGCTACTTTCTTTTGCTCCAACTTGATCCTAATCTCGAGAAGTCACCATCTTGCTCCAGAAAGACAAAATGCTTCCCTTGTCCCACCCTGCCTGCTGCCCTTGATGACAACCAGCCCCTGGTGACTTAGAGGCAGCAGACAGGGTTTGCTAGACCCTGGGCATTAATGAAAGCTTGAGTGCTGCTGATGGATTGGAAGCCAGGGCGGCTCCAGTGCAAAGTCTGCACAGGAATATTTAGGGTGTTATGTGCATACTTTGTAGCAGCCACAAATGATGCAATTCAGAGGGCTGCATACATGAGCCATGGACAAGCATGGCTTATGAGAGGGTCACCTGGTGCTCTTCACTGCTCTGCCTTTGATGGGACTGGGAAAATGATCATGAAATATGCCCCAGATGTGACCACTCACTTGCAATCTGAGAAAGTTTACACTTGGTCCCCAGGCTAGTGACTGCCCTGCAAGGCCTGTTTGGTGACCTGAGACTTACAGCAACTCTGAGAAAGAGTTTCACCACAATTGTGGCTAAGGAGTATATTACCTGTTGGCAATAACTAATGGCCTATTACCATTTTCATGAGTCATCTGAGTATTTGATTCAAAGCCTATAAATCTAAATTTTCAGTTGCAAGACTTTTAGCAGTACATCTCCAAATATACTTCTTTCTTAGTTCTGAAAATGTAGGGAATAACTGCCACAGGGAAAAAAAAATAAAAGAGAAAATGCATTCCCAGTCAAGTGTATGCAGTATATGATGCATTTCATATATATATATATATATATATATATATACACTGCAACAGTTTTCAAATTCATGTTTCTTGAAATAATTTTAGGCACAAAGATTTTTTTGAAGACCTGTAATGGCCAGAAATGTTTAATTTTGTACTGAATTTTATCTTTCTTAAACAATAACAACTAAATGTAGTTAGGTGAGAAACATGAGTTCTTTGACACTCAAAACACCTTACAAAGGAGCACAGAGTGCAATTCATCATCATACACCACCATGTCAAATGAATCATGTTGTTATCAACAGATATTTAAAACCAAATTTCAACTGTTTACTGCACTATCTCTGAACATTATTTTTGCCAACCAGTTTTGGGTACGCCAATATTGCAATGTTTCCTGCCTAAGTTGGCCTGAGCATTACCTCAGATTATGAACTCCCATCTTCTTGAGCAGTTAGCTTTTAAAGACAAAGATGCCTGGTAAAATCTGAATGCAGTTTCTAAAATCTGAAAACCTCCACTGGCATTTTTGCTTGTCTTTGAACTGGGTAAGAGTTGAGCTATTTAATTTTAGAAAACTGTCCAAATAAACCACTCTTGTGCTGGTGGAGTAGTGTGCCAAATACTAGCCTAGAGCAGAGCTGCTTGGCACTCTTAAACTCCTGAACTAATAATAGACTTATGATGAAAACAGTTCAAACCAATCTGTAAGAAGTGTGGAAAGGTCCATTAAAATGGGCACCCCTCATAAAATTAATCTGTTTCTTCATTGCCATTCTGTGGTAACAGAGGCCATGTTTTGACTCACCCTCGAAGTGTGCACAGCAATTGTGCTCTAAACCTCTCCACAAGGAGATTCCTCAGTGCACATAAACATAAGACAGGAAACAAGGAACCAGATGTAAATCAGTGCTTGACTTTGAAAAGATAAAGATCCCACTTCAGTTCTGTCTTGAAGGCTTAAATGGAAGAAAATTGCACAGGCCTCTTTCTGCATCAGGGGGGGATGCTGTTCTGAAACCTGGTGCTGTTTAGCATGCCCAACAGGGAAGAGAGGAATGCTGCATAAAAAATCAGCTTCTTTGTAGGTCAGATACAGATACATGTCTTGACTCAGTGATGACTAATAAGAACTTCAAATTCAGTTATTTTTTTTCTTTTCCAGTATACAGTTCCAAATGAGTTAAAGAATTTCTTTCCACCCTGTTTTTCACTGAATCACATTATTTCCAAGATCATGATCTTCTGATCTCATGTATATAAAGCAATCTTATGATCAAAATGTTTTCAAGCACTCATTTTCCTCAAAGTAATTTTTACACATATTTTCATAATGCTTCCATATGATCTAGAGAAAATTGTTCTAAACTGGAAAACTGATGTACAGCTGACTCTTTCTTTACCTGTTCTCCTTGATTTTTGAAATGGATCTGTCTTTGGTTTTAGACAAACAGTGCTATATCAGAAATGTCTTATTAGTAAAAACAATAATGTAGTTGATGTTTTTGTCCTGACAATGTAGCATCCTATATAAGATCCAATATTACTGTACTTATGCTGCATTTCTGCAAGCACAAGCAATGTATCATCACTGGGCAATAATTTTGCCAGAAGAAGGCTGTGACTTTGTCCTCTGAGGGTTGTCTGTAAGCAGATAATACTGTTGAACTAGACAGAGGGATTTACAATGAAACACTTTTTTAGTTATCATGCATAAGTCCAGGGAGCTTCTGAAAATGGTCCCTCTTTGAGTAATTTTAATATGTTTCTAAAAGATTTAAAGTGATATAGGCTCAGTGTCAGAATTATATATATGGCTATTTTTAAATGGTAGCGTAAAACCCCAGCTGCACAGCTTTATCTGTGTTCATATTTTATTAATCAGTCTGTTTAATGTCCTCACTTCTATCTTGCTCTCTCTCATTATCTTCCTTTAAGTCCCTGCCTAGCTACTTCCCAGAGACCATTTTAAAATTAATTCTAATGATTTTAGGCACTTTTAAGATTACTTTCATCATAAGACTGTGCTCTTAGTGAACTAAGTTGTTAGCTGACAGCAGTATTATTTGGGGACCTTGTCTTACTGTTTCCCCCAAGCTAGGAAGAGTCAGGCCAAACCCTTGGTCTAATCCTGTTTACTTATTTACAATTGAATGAAATGAACATGCCACAGAATAATTGACTCCCTTAAAATATAATAGGAAAATAAAGAGGGTCTAAGCTCCAGCTGTTTTTCAGAGAGGAAGACAACTCAGACAAATGCTGTGACCAGGCTCATTTCCTGCAACCAGAAAAACCCTGAACACATGGGGCATTTTCTCTGGCCTCTTGGGAACCTGGGGCAATTTGTCCCCTCTGATTAATGATCAGTATGGCTAACAGCTTGAGATACTCCACCGAATCTGAAAGAGATCTTGGCAGACCACTCATTTTAAGTGGGATCTAATGGTTTTTTTTGGGTTAAACACTCTGGGTGACAACCTTTAGGGCCTTTTAACACAATAGTGAATGAGAAGGCTAGCCAGGACTTGTGTTAGTTAACTAGATTAGTTAAACAAGAGTGAAAATGTCTGATCTTATTGACATCCAGAAGAAATGAGGCAATTATGCTTCAAAGGTTTCTGGTTACTTGAACATCTTTTCTTTTGTTTTACCGTTGTTGTTGTGGATCACTGTGTATCTCTCATGAGTCTGTAACTTCAGCTTTGGCAACGTGCCTAAGATCAGTGCCTTGTAACAAAAAAATCCCTTAGTGTGCTTCTTTGCAGAAAGTCCTGCCTCTCCAATTTCCTAAAAAAACCAGAAAGACAGTGTTCATGCATGTCATTTTCTCTGGACCTCTAGTTCTTTTATGGTGCTTCTCCATCCTGGTTGTACTGGCAAAACTTAATTCAGTGATGGGGGGGGTTCACACTGGACTTTCTGTGAAATTCTCCAAATAGGAGACTGTTGAAAAGTGATAATAAGAATCACAAACTGTGTTAAATCTCCACCAGCTTCTTTTCAGGGTTTGATTTATTACTGTGGAGAAATGCACATCTTCTTAGGGTTCCAATCTTGGTCCTCCCTAGTGTTCAGCACCAGAGAAGAGGAATAACAAGGGATGGCTAATATCTGAGAAGAGAAGGAATTCTTCACACATAGGACATATATATGTTACTACAGATCGTGTCATTTCCCCTGTAATACCTGTTATTACACCATAACATATTTGTCTATATCAGAACACACCTGTTATTACACCAAAGCATAATTTTCTCGTGAGACAATTTCAAGGAAGATAAAAGCACTTTTTTTCAACAAACTGGCTGCAGAAAAACAATAGCGATCTCATCGTAATAACTGCTTTTATGGAGCATGTTTCATCTTGTGAGCCAGATCTACCTTGAAAGTAAATTGCATATACTTTCCCATTTTATCTAGGTGCCTAAGAATGCCTATAATATTTTGTTCTCCCAGTGTTTCTGTAGGTATTGTTGCAATTATTATTATTGTTGTTGTGCTGTCATTCAACACAAGACTTAGGCACATAGTTTACTTTAAAACCTTTAAAAGGCTCAATTGAAGTCAATATCAGTACTCTTGGTACTCTTCGCATATTTTATTGAGCAGATGTGTAAATATCTGCAGGATCAGTATCTTAGGCTGGCAGCTTCTTTAGAGCACACCATAATTCTATTAATGTAAAAATACCACATAAATATGTGGGAAAATATGCATTTTCTGTAAATATGCACAATATCACAGGAAATTTGGCTAAGAGTTTTGTACATAACAATAATAGACATAATTAAAAAAATTCAACCTAAGACCAGTCAAGCCAATTATTAGGAAAGACTCAAGACAGCACATCCTGGGAACCATGTGAATTCTACCAAAGCAATCAGGTTCTGTAAGTCCTCATGATACTGTAGATAAAGAAAGAAATATCTTCAATATCCTCTGAACAGTGTCTCAAATGTCCACATCTCAGATGGCTGAAATGCACAGCTGTTATGCTGCTGTCAGTTGTTGCTGGACTACATTTTAAAGCTTTTTTTTTTCCTTTCTGTTTAAGGAAGACAATAAATTCACCAAAGTTTCTCATTTTCTGCCCAGACACCCTGCAATCTGCTTCTGGGATAGTGCTGGTTGTTTCTTATATGTCCCATCATAAACAGCAATTCCTTATGGAAACATCTTTTCCATCCAGCTACTAAAAATGACAGCAAAGATTATGCAAGAGAGGAATTGCTTGGAAAACATCATTTGCAGTCTGTACATTCACTCAATTACACAAGTCCATTTCTTAAATAAAATTGTAGTTTAAGAGAAACCTGTGAAAAATCTAAACTGAGAAGAATATATTGATGAACTAAGGCTATAATGTGTCCTTTTCTCCTACCCTTCAGAAACAAAAATATCCACTTTCTGCAATGATAGGCATTATATGAAGCAATACCTACTGTGATTTTGTAGGCTTCCAGGTGCAAACATCTTAGGGATCTACAATACCATTTTTGTTTTTAAATAATTTTCAGTGTCACATTGTTCATTGCACCTACTAGTGATACATACAACACATTTTACAAGTATATTATTCAGAGGCAGTAAGTCATGGAGATGTTTCTACCTTGTTTCACCAGTCTGAGTTATGACTCTTTGGGTAAGATATTAGAAACAAGTTTTCACTAATTATGTCAGTCTACACAGAGAAACAGCTAATTTATGTTTATTCAGTAATTGTTTTCCTGGATGCAGCCACTCACACTTTCCAACCACACCAAAACACCATGGTGTGCTTATAAATGTCTTGCCAGAGAAGGTGTTAAATATCCAAGTTTTCATGCAGGGATGCTGAGCACCCTCATGTCATGAAGATGGAACATCTCCTAGTTTAAGGCTGGAAGTCTTCAGAAACCTGCTTTCAATAGGGGTTTTCCACAACCAAGCTGTCACTCTGTCCGGCAGTTGTGTCCGTCAGCCTAGGCAGGATGGGACTACTGATGGCAGAGGCTGTGAGCACAGGTCTCTTCTACTACAGGCAGATACCTCTGATCACTTCTTCTGATGCTTGCAAGGCAAATACCTGCAAGCAATTGGCAATATTTTGTGCATGTGTATTTTTAAATTTTGGTAGGAATTGCTTGGTTTTTGAATTCTTAGTGAGTTCTTCTATCTCTGACCAGTGGCACTGGAGACTATTTGGTGCTTGTGGCTCATGGTGTAACCACGGTCTGAGACCCCTGGAAATTGAAGGCTGTCATTATGTACAAGTTTTAAATTTTCTTACAATTTAAGGCCAAGAGAGATCATCAGCCTGTCTGATCTGTCTTGCATAGAGGTGCCTACTAAATGTTGTACAAGTACACCAAGGCTGAGAGAACCACTTTCATTGGCCCATAGTATTTTAGTCCTTGAGAAACCAACCTAAAACAGTGCCTAAAACAGTACCTGAGCTTTCTATGATACTTGAGAACTGATTAGGCATGCCCAGACAACCACAGAAAAAAAATCCATGCAAAATATCCACCATGCTTGCCAGTCTGAGCTATTAAAATTTCTACTGCTTCTGGACTGGGCTTAATTCAAACCCAAACATCAGATGTCTAAAATAATTTTCTGCATTGGTTTAATCTCTTCCTGGCTACAGCAAGATAAATAATACATGGTTCAAGGGAAGGCAAAAAAGTTCTTCTGCAGAATATATGAGACCAAATATCTCTCAGAGGAGTGGAGAAGAGAATCTTCCTCTCTGCTGTAGGCAGCCAACTGGAGCTCTCAAGTATGGGATTTGATTATATTTATTACCTTAATGCCAGCAAGAAAATGTCTGAGTGGGTAGGGTGCAATTCAAGCCATCTTGTTCCAGCCATAATGGAAGAAGTTGCACAGATGCATTGTTCTAATGGATGGGGCCAGAGGGATCACCAGGGGATCTAGCCTGATGTGACCCTCTTTCCCTCCCTGAGCCTGCTCTGTCCATTAGAAGTTCTCCCAGAAGCTGAAGTAAAGCTGTATTTAAGAAAGACAGCCTTTTTTAGGACAAGATCAAACAATGGTGAGTGTACCACCTCCCTTCATAAGCTGTCACAGAGTTTAATTACCTTTACTGCAAGGAAATTGCATCTGATTTCAAGGTTGATTACATCTAACCTGAAACTTCCAGTCACTGGATTTAGTTGTGCTTTTGTCAGCACGAGTGAAAAAGCTCACTGTTGTTATCTATTCCCTGCATCCTCTCACTCTTAAGTAGAATATGTCCAGCTCTTTAAGCTTCCTATCTCAAGACTTGTACTTGACATACAAAATATTTGGATTTTCTCCAACATTTTCTTATCTTCTTTAAAGTGCAGGCACCAGAACTGTGCTTGATATCTTGGAAACATGCAAGGACTGTGCTGAATCCTTTCCTCACCAAGGTACTGAGACTTCATGTACGGGGTAATTAGGATAATCACTTTTTATCATCCCCTGAGTCTCTGCTCTCCAAAGACAATGTCCATTCCTACATGCTTTTGGACTGTAGTGAAATGAATTTAGTGTGCTGCCTGTTGGACAATGATCATTTAGCCAAATCAAATTACTGAGAAGTAATGTATCTTCTTTATTTATTGTGCTATATGCAAGCCTTTAAAGCAAAGATTCTATCTCATGGCCCAAAGTGCTGAAAACAGTATCAGGCAGACTGTTTCTGATTCTGCTTGGAAATCTCCTCACATTGAATGAAATCTCCCCATTAAAAGGCTACATTTTGAAATTTGTCAGTGAGCCACTTCTTAATCCTCGCAATAGGTGACCTGTTAATTCCATGTAATGCAAGACTTGAAATCAAAATGTCATGTGGTATTAACTGCCTTGCAGAAATCCAAGTACCTCCTATCAATACAGCTGCTTTTCTCCTTCAGATCTCTAATCTTTTATATAAATCTTCAAAATAACCAAAAATTCCACAAGTGTACATGTTGAGAACTGCCACTAACCTGTTTTGACCAGGATTAAATAGATTTATTCTTTTTCTAATATTTAAGTATCCCAGAAACACATCCTATTTTGTGAGAAGACCAAAACATCAGTTTCAGCTAATGGATGGCAGGCACATAGCAGAAAAATATACTTCCCTACTTATATTGTTCTCTAAATCAGAGTTAGGTAGAGTAAGAGCTGAACTAGTTGAGCTTATTTACAACCACTGTTTCTCTCTCAGAGGTAATGAATTACTGACAGTCTAAGGATCCTCTGTTATTTAAAACAGAAACTCTCTCCTAAAAGTCACTTCATCTCTTTTCTTTAAAGGGACTAAGTAAAAGAACAACAAAAGCTTTCAAATGATGGAATCTGCCAAATACAGAAACAACAGAAACTTTTGGTGCTTCTTGAAGGGAGTGTTTAATGCCCAGTCCTCAAAGCCTTGTGAGAGTAGCTGTGCTTAGATGGTCTGCACATTGCCAGCACAGAACTTAAAAAGATTAAGAGACCCAATGGGTTTGTGCTGGCCCTCTATAAAGAGGCCTTTGATTCATTACTAATCTTCTCAGGGCAAAAGCTCATCACCAATACCTGCAGTAGCAGGACCCATGGGCTGAGAGGAGAATGAGGACTGCTGGTACCATCAAGCCTAGAGAGAGAGCAGAAACAGGTATACAATTTAGAAATGCAGCTATAGTGTAAACATTGTGGTTTGTGGGTTCTTTCATATTTCCATGTTGCAAAATTTCATGCTTTTTGCTATTCTCTGGCTCAACACAGACTTCTGCTCTGGGCCTGTGTCCTCCCTTGGAGTATGCAGTAATCCCACAGGGAGAATGTGCTCCTTACATGTCGTTGCACTGCTCTCTACAAAAAAATCACACTCTGGACCATGAACAGAATATTCCCTCTAAACTCCTAAGCATGTGCTACTAGAGTTAAAAACGTTGTGAGATTTAGCTCTTTAATGTACCGACATCTAGAATATTAATTTCGTACTACTGTTGGCTATGAAAAGAATTGATCCTGTAATGAAAGGAATATTAGTCAAGGGATAAAGAGAAGGTCACTCAATTTATCTCAGCACTGGAAGAAGCGGTATTCTTTGCTAATTTTGTAAAAAGCTGTTAATGTCTCAGAAAATAAAGGGAATGGATGGTACCAGATGATTCTTTAATTTAGCCATTGAAATATTTTGTTAATATTTATACATTTGTAAGGATCTAATCCTGTAAAGTCTTGTTTATATGAATAATCCCTACTCACAAACAGCCTTGCTGAATTATGTAGGGGTTTTTGCGTTAGAAAAAAATAATTTGTGTAAAGACCAGTACTACCGGGCCCTTAAATATTTACAAACACTCATCAAAATTATTTTATGAGGGAAACTGAAGAACCATCTGCTATCCCCTGTTATTTAATGCTCCCTGATTCTTCTAACTATGTGTAGAAGTCAGCAAATACTAACATTTTCTTTCTTATCTGAGGGCAGCCAAATTATCTTCTCCTCATTCTTTAAACTTACACTCCTTCCTAAATGAGGACTAATCCTTTCGCTTCTACTTATGTAAAATGAACAGGCGATGCCTGTGAGCCAGCCAGCAAATCTGCTGCTGGGTTTGTTCAAGGAGCAAAGTTTCTTTCACCTAGAATGATAATATAGTCTTTCTTCTGCACACAACCACCATGACATCAGCAGTATTTCAGTCCTTAAAAATCTATGACATTTTTAACAGCAAGTAGCCGTGCATCCCTTTACAGTAATTTTCCCCAGAAAAAGTACTGTGTTCTTCTTTTCAGAGATTACTAAAGAGCCACTTTTCAACTGAAGCTGTAGATGCTTAGCTGCTCACAGGAGTGAGTCTTAGAATACAAACCTGCAAACCAGCTACACATGTGCAGTTGGTCAAAAAGCTGTATATTAGGTGCAATGTCAACAACAAAAAATTATTTCTATCTTTTTGTGAAGTTCTGTTTTCCTTGGCAATTACACTTAAATCATTAGGATGAATGACGTCATGGCTACTAATGCATTAAGTTATGCATGCTAAGATCAGTCTTCTGTTATACTGTTGTGATATTTAACAATGCAAACAGTTTATTACATAAAGTACCACTAGAGGTTCAGTTTTAAAGGGTAATGACTGCATTTTTATCTCTTTTTTCTCCTTTTTTTTTGGGGGGGGGGGTGGGGGTGGGTGGGAGGGTGTCAAGCCAAATGAAAAGATTTGCTAACTCTTTTTTTTTCATTAAAAAATATTCAACAACAGCAAATCACTACAAGGAAATTTGCAATGCTGGTAATGTGGTGTATTGCAACCAAGTGCATCCATTTCTGGGTACTACACCCAGCTGCCATATATCTAGATAACAAACAGTAAAAATATGAACACAAGCTGTATTTGAAGGAAGGGATGCTGCACATTAGATTTTGGATTTGGGTTATCAGCAATGATTAATATTTTTCTTCCTTAAAATGAATCTGACTTGGTTTCAGCTAAAGGAATAAAACTCACAAAGCCTGAAAATTGTTTCCTATTGCAAATAATACAGGGCTGCTAATGCAGTTGTGGCTTCAGTCAGTTTCACCAGCTTTTTGACACAAACACACTACAAAAACAAATGCATGCTCATATACTAGGTTTTTATTTTTTAACTGATTGTGTCTTCAAACCTGGGTTGAGTCAGTCAGTGTGAGAGTTGTGCAAGGGACTAATGAGAGTGATTTTTATCAAGTCGCTTTTTGTATTTGTTATTTTCTCTTATACTAATAAGAATTTAAAGTGATAGGCATACATATAAGTGTTCATGAACCAATTTGCAAATATTCCTAGGAGAAAAACAAGTGGGTTTTGCTATAGTACCAAGGCCTGGTCCTGCATTATCTTGCTAATATGATTCAGATATATTACTCAGAGAGGTAAATATTTACTTGGATAAAAACTCACAGGACTGAGGTTTAATGATGAAAATTGACATTTGGCAAAGCATTTCTTTTGTCCCCCCCTTCCTTCAAAAGACCACCACTCTGTGGCCATAGTACTGGTCCTTCTGACCTAGAAGTTTCTTTGTGACAAAGGCTGATATGGAGATAAAACAGTTTTGTATAGTTAGAGGGAAAAAAACCAGCCCAGAGGAAATCAATGCCAATTCATTTTCTGTTCCATGCAGCATCCTAGGCAGCTTTCACCTTAAAGCAGACCAGCTAAGATGGATCTTTCTAAAACCCATCTGCTCAGGTGCTCTCAACTAGAGACAAGCAACCAAATTTTTGCTGCACAAAATGAATAGAAAGTTTACTTTGCAGAGCTAGAGCAGAAAAGTGCACAAGAGAGAAAGTATGTTCGAATGAGAGAGGCAACCAATTGGTGATGTTTCCTAAAGTCTGGGTTATGACAGGCCATGCAACTGCTGCAACACAGCACATTTCACAAAGCACCTCTTGGAGAATAGTCACCCTCGCAAGAACCGTGGTAAACCCGAAGCAGGATGTGAATAACCGGATCAGCACAAAAGGTTGGTGAGGCTGAGCATAGCATAAGTTCACCTATCGTAGCAAGTATTATACATTGGCAATGACAGCTGTTCACTCAGATGAGCAAAACAATTAACCTTATTCGTATTTTGCTGGGGAAGCTGGTGGGCACTGGGGGGAGCAGAAGCACCCTCTGAAGGCATCCCACGGTGCTCCCGCCAGGCCAGCCTATCTTTCTCTGTCGGCCCGGCGCAGGCGTCCCCGGCCCTGCCTCTAAAGCTGGAGGGTGAGAGGCACAGCCAGCCCCGGGAGGCAGACGGGCAGCATCACCCCTCGCGGGCAGCACCTCCCCGCTGCGCGGTGGGAGCGAGAGGGAGGTCTCCTCCTTCCCTCCCTCCCCGCCCCGCTCTCTCCTCCCTCCCTGCCCGCCTGCCTCCGTGCCTGCAGCCGCAGCGCAGGGCAGGGGAGCGGCGGCGCGGCAGGCACAGCCTCCCGGCGGGCGCCCGGCGGAGGCAGCAGGGCGGGCGGGCGTTGGCTGCGCCCGGCCCCGCCGCGCCGCCCGCAGGCTCCGCCCGGCGCTCCCATGGCGCGGCGGCCCCGCGCCAGGTGAGCAGCGCTGCCTGTTGCGCCGAGCGGAGCGGAGCGGAGCCGCCGGGGCCACACGCCGAGAAGTTTTGCGGGAAGGCGCCGCGATGTGAGTTGCGGCGCCCCGCGGATGCACTGGGTGGGGGGCGGCAGCTCCGGGAGGAAACTCGACGGGGAGGGAACGGGGGAAAGGCGATCAGCGTTGCTGCCTCCGAGGGGCTACCGCCGTGCCGTGCCGTGCCACCTTGCCCGGCAGCGATCGGCGAGGGCCACCGGCGATGCCCCCTCCCCCAGCCGGTGCTGGCGAACCTCCGGGGTCCGTGAGTCCTGGGGGCTGGCGGGGTCGGGATTCCGCCGAGCCAGCGGGAGATGGGGAGGGAATCCAGAGGCGGAGGCTCTGGGAAGGGGGTTGACACCCTCTCGTTTGGGAGCAAACGAGGGATTTGAGACCCGCGGCCCCCGATCCCGTACCGGAGCAGCATCAGAAAAAGGGGTGGAAAATAAAGCGCCCCTCTCATGCGTGTGTGTTCCCGGGGTGCCCGGCCGCTGTCCCTGCCCGGCCGAGTGCGGGCGGGCTACCGGAGGTCGGTCGCGCTGCTCAGCGTGCGGGCGGCGGCCGGGGCGCCGAGCGGGGCTGCCGGGGAAAGGGGGCGGCGGAGGCGGGGACGGGAGGGAAGACGCCGTGTGTGTTGCCGTAGGATTTTTCCCCTTTGAGACCTATCAGGACCAGTTGCTACGGTTCGGGCGGCGGTGGCCGCGATGCGGGGGGAGGGGGGAAGAGGGCATCTCTCTCCAAAGGCGAGCAACAAATGGCACCGGGGGCGGCAGCCGGGCTGCAGGACAGCGGCGGTGCCCGCTGCGCCCAGGTGAGCCGCGACGCCCCCGCTGCCCGGGGAGGCGCCAGCCGGAACCGTAGCGGGTGGCGCTGGAGCTGCCCGGGGGGGGCTGTGACGGGGTGCGGGGTGCCCCCGGCCCGGGACAGGAACGGGGGTTCAGGGGTCCCGCGGCCGTGGGGAGCTCCGTGCGACCCAGCGCTCCGAGATGGGAACGGTCGCGACCTCTGAGCCCGCCCAGAAATGTGGTGATCTCTTGCAGCAAGCGGGTGCTGGGTACTGTGTGTCTGTGGGAACCGCGGGCTCTTCTCTCGCCTTTCTGGCAGGCTACACGTCCAGAATTTCCCTCGCCAAAAATTTGGAAAATGCCTCAGATGTGCCAGCGAGAATTCTTCTTTCCGTCTTTGCTTCTGCCTTCAAAAATTAGGAGATTTTAGAGTATCGGTTAGAAAATGTGAAACTGATTGGGGCTGCAGGTTATCGTCCCATCTTTCTGATTGTCCCTAGACAGCAGAAATGGTGTAATTACAGAATGAAAACAGCCAAACAACTTGAAAAGCATAAATAGACCAACCACCTAAAGAGTCAAAATGAGAACCAGGCAAACAACATTTAGTTCTCTCCTCAAAGAAGTAATTCTAGAGTTATTTACATAGATATGAAAATGACAGGATAAGCTAAAGCTTTTGAGATTATTGGAATTAATTAAAATATTATAATCATGAGAAAATGTTTCAGATTTGGTAAGGAAAGGAAAACAAGCTTTCCTCAAGCTGAAAACTCTGACTGGGGTAGCCTTTTCTGAATGTTGAAAAGACCTGTCAAAAATTTCTTCTTACCGTAACCTGTCTAATAATTTGTAGGTTTAAACTGGAAGGTGTGCGTCACGCCCTACTGAAAGTGGTAGTTTGAAGGCTTTGATATAGAGCACCGCAGTGTTCGTATGGCTTACCTATTGATATTATTCTTAGTAATTTAATTTAAAAGTATAAGCTCCTAGTTTGGTTTAAAGGGAAAGAAAATAAGCTGTAGAATGAACTTAATTTGCAAAACCTTTGCTACGTTCAGAGTCTAATTTTCTAGTTTAGTTTCTAAATAGTAAAATTGCTCAGAATTAATTATAACTGTGATTGCAGCAGCCCTTGCCTGGATTTCTGTGGGATCATTTCTACAGGTAATCTGATTGCTCGAGATAGCAGGATCAGGCCTGTGGTCAGGGAGTTCCAGCGTGCGGTGCTGTGTAGGGTTGTGCCCGTTGGCGCTAATGAGATGATTTGGACTTTGGCCAGAGGAATGTGAGGTTAAGTCCAGATCTCTTGCATTTATTCAGCTATTGCTGGCTGGGTCACTGAACCCTGATCTTGCCATCCCCTGAGGTTTGCTGTAAAATTTGCGCTGACTTCAGTCCAGCCAAAACCAGCTCCTGTGTGATTGTAGTTTCCAGTTGCCTTAGGGCGGGTTGAAGCTTCTGAGTGTCTTGGAGATCAGGGCCTGAGTGAATAAGGATTATACCTGCAACTATCAAGAATCAATGTGTTTTGCCTCAAATGTGAGATTAATTGAAAGAGAAGTATCCTTTAATAGGCATATAAGTCTGTGCTCTGGATCCAGTCCTGAGCTAATAAAGTCCATGAGAGCTTTGCCATATATAAATGGAATAGCAAGACTTAAGGGTACAGGTGTGATTTGTCTTTTCCATGTGCTTTATGGACCTGTATTTCAAATCTTTTGAGAGGTAGGAAATTCTTCCTGCTCACACTGAAACAGCATTAGAGTAACTAGAGTAACAGAGCGAGTGCATGATATGTCAGCTCAAGAAATATTCTCCCAGCAGGAGAACTGGAATTTATAAAATTCAGCTGTATTCAGAAGTGCTAACTCAAGTGTCTAAAGCCAGAGAAAAAATGTATTGCTTCATTTCAAAAGCACCTTTAGATGTTCAGTTAAATAATAAGGTGCTTCTGAGTCTTGTTTTTAAGGATATTTCCTGTCACTTCACTAGGAATATTTATGTGAATAGCACAAGGGATACATGGCTCACTGGCAGGAAGATTTTAAACTTTTTAATGAAGTGGATGATTTAAACAAGAAGGAATATGGGCAGAAGTATTTCTTGTTGCCAGTTCAGTTAATCAGAAGATGAACTAAGGAAGGTACTTCCTCTCAGAGTGGAATACTGCATTTGTAATGACTTACAGGATTTGCATGTAACTACTGCCCTTGTTGTCATCTGCATGCCTGGTCCTTGGATCAGCACTCATTAGAGAATGCAAATTAAATTAGTGCTCTGTGGCTAGCAAAATAATGCCCCTCATTTTGCCTCATTCAGTAAGCTTTGTTCATAAGCTTAGAGAAAACTCTTGTGAAGCAATTTACAAACTTATAATAACGTTAAACAGAACCTTATTTCAAAATGATGGTATTTTGAGCCAGGAATAAATTATTTGAGTTCATAGAATATGTAGCATATATACCTTGGTTTGTTTGGCCATGCATTTTTAAGTTGATATTTTATTTACTAAAAGTAACCTCTAGAAAGTGCAGTTTTGATAGGGCACTTCAATACTGGTATGGATCAAATGCCAGTATGTTGACTGAAAGTACAAGCAGAAAGGATTTAGGAATTTCTCAGCACCTTCAATAAGTATTTTTAAAGGGATTACAGCCTGTGAATACGTGGATGAACAAGGTATATCTTTTGCTCTTAAATCCAATGTGCTCTGGGTGAAGTAGCATCAAATTTAGAGATGTTTTGGTGAATTTAATCTCTGCTTCTAGTTTCAGTCCAGCTCTTTTCATAAGTAGTTTCTGTGCTTCCGTCATTCTGGCGTGGTTTGTTAGTCCGGATGCACAGCGGACCTGTGGGTGCATCCCAGGGGGAAAAGGACTGTGATGTGGTATTGGTTTTACTCACTGCTTCATCAGAGCATCAGATAAACAGTTGCTGTAGAATTTGCTGTGGAGGAGGATGTCATTAGTTCATAGTGCTTAAAGATGCATGATCCTGCTTCGTGGAGATTTCTGTGGGTGACTGGTGCCTGTGTCTGTACTTGCCGCTGATGACATGCCCTGCTTATCCCCATCAGCACCTGTATCCAGCTCTGGCTTTGCTTTACACGCTTTCTTTGAGCTTGGAAATGCAAACACAAAGATTACTGTTACCAAACAACAAAGCACCTTTTATTTCTCTCTCTGGGTTCCACTGAGTTCCTTCACCAAGCAGATCTTTTTAAAAAACAGATTTATTTTTGTCTGACTTCCGCAGTGGACGTGGGGAAGTCCTTTTCATGAGGATCATCCCTGCTCCTGAGTTCTGTTTTCCATCATCAAGGAAAAGGCAATGGTTGCTGAATTTAGATGGTGTTTTTTCTCTGGAGAGTATGAACCTTTGTAGTGATGAAAAAAAGAGAGGTAGACAAATGGGAATAGAAGAAGAAGGCCTGATGCCCACAAAACGGGAGAAGTAGATGACAGGAGGGATAAAGTAGTGGCTGATCTGAGTAGTTTGACTCTTGAAGTTGAGGTGATCTGGGCTGTACCACAGCCCTCTGGCTCGACTCCGTGCTGTGCCATGGATTTGTCATCACCCTGCCACGGGCCTTCAGAAAAGATGTGTTGGTCGATTTCAGGGGGACTAGAAGCCTTGCTGAGGAATTGAATTTGGCTTTTTGTATCTCAGTTCCACTGACAGAAAGGAGATAAAGAATGCCTCTTGAGGAAATGGGACTGGCAAAAAGCCTTTTCAGAGATACATTGATCTGGATAATTGGACTTTTTACTTAAACAGAGATGAAAATTACCACTACAGATCTTGATGTACTTGATTAAGGTTTACCTCTGCTTTTCAGCTAGCGAGTGTGTGTGTTTTAAATTAATTTGGCACTTCATTAATAGCAGTTTCATAAAGCTGCTAACTTATCCTTTGAGAAGAAGGGAAAAGTTAACCTCTGCTTGCCAAATAGTACTATAAAGATGCGCTAATAAGAAAAAATGAAAAGTGATAGAAGTGAGTGACAATACATAAATGGGATGCTACTCTGGCCTGGAAGCAGGAAAGCAAATGGACACTATTTAATTATTTAAGGAACAATAAATGAGAAGTCGAGTTCTCAAGTGACAGTAAAAGGAGAGATGAACAGAATTTTAAAAGGTTAGGAATGGGAAACAATGCATAAAGAAAATAGAAGGTGGACAGGAAGGGACCAAAGGGTCAGGGGATGGACTTCAGATTTCTGTGGAGTTTTCATCTGCAAAATATTACCTCTGTATTGTGGTGCTTGCATAACAGCCAGTATTTTAGTCAAATTGTGGAAGTTTAGTACACAGTGTCCTCCTGGGGGGGTCACTTCATGTTCCCACTTCATCCTCTGGATGCACAACCTCAGGTAATAAGGCATGTGCTTTTAAAGATGGCATGTCTTAGGTGTCCGGCTCTCTTAAGAGGCTTACTTTGTGGATGTTGTTAGTCATAATGGTGCTGTCATTTACTTCTGTCAAAGTTGCTTCCTCCACCAAACAATAGCATTGGTTTTAAACAGTATTTTTTGCAGTTTACCAAAATTGGGTTACACACTTTGGCAACTGTACTCATTAAAGTTACGTTGTATGTAAAGATCATAAGTATTCAGCATTTCATTACAAATGTTTGCATTGGGAGTTAGTGGGACACATGAAAAGCATGTGAAGGCTTTCTGCCTCATGTAGATTACAAATGTGTATTGTTTTGGTAGAATTTGCTTCATGCAAAATATTCTTGTAATGCTTACAAAGTACTCATTTTTGTGTGCTTGTGAATAATTTGCAGCAAAAGCGTGAAACCTTTGGAGGTGGAAATAAATCCATGGTGCTTGCCATCGTAAAGGCATTGCAATTAAAAGAAAAGGAAAAGCACTGGGTCAACAGTGTTGAGTTCCTGCTAATATTCCCTCACCTTTAAAAGCAGAGACAAAGGCTTTTTCCTTTTTATAAAAGGAGCTGCAACAAAAATTTTGTATGAAGTTGCTTGTTAGGTCATATATGGTTAAGCAAGCAATGGTGGTTATATATCTTAGTGATGGAACTTCATCTTATCAGCATTAAAACCAAAATAAATTTACATTACTGGTGTTTTAATTCTTGACTCTTTAACCCGTTTCTGGTCTGTGTTTGGAAATGAAAATAGGCACAATCTGTTTAGACCTCCATTTCAATTATTTTTATTTTTAATTCTTCACATAGCAGTTTTTGTATATTGCTTTCTATACACTCTTTTATTAAAAAAAAAGAAAAAAAGAAAAAGAAAAGGCAAAAAACCCCAGAAAGCCTTTTCTTACACTTGTAAAAATACTTCTGTAGTGCTTTTTTTCATGCTGAAGATTTATTTGGAAATGTTGATATTATGTTATAATTACTACCATCTATGCAAAAAAAAAAAAAAAAAAAGGTATTTGCCAGGAGCAAAAATTGTGGAATCAATAGGAGTGCAGAAGAGGGAAGGTCCTTAACAGCACAAGACTGACTGTTTGCAAGGCTGGAAGTTGGTAAATCCAGGGGTCCGTCTTTATAGTAAATCCTGCTAGAGCTGGGTTTGGTTTTGTTGGGTTTTTTCCCTGGATGTACTGCAGATGGTCTTTAAAACTTATGTTGATTCTTACATTGTATTAAATGTAATTATTGTTATAAATGTCAAAAGAGTGACCCTTAGTTCTTTTTTCCTAAAATGAAGTTACCAGGCTAATGCTGCCATTGCAACCTTCAAATAGTATGATTGTGTTTCTAAACATCCTTTTTGCCCTTGTTTTCAGCTTTGTTGACACCAAGTCATTGAGATGAGAATTGGTGACTTTTAAACAGTCTATTTTTAACAAAGTTTGTAATAGAGTATTACTGTTTATGAATGTGTGTCAGTCCCAGTTTGGACAAGCACTAAAAGGGAAGGCTTGTATTGGAGGAGATCTGCTTTCAGCTTTGCTGTTCTCTGGGTGTTCCTGGTCCTGTTCTTCAAGTGGGAGTACCAATTTTTACTCTGCTGCTGCAAGGACATCTCTTTTTCAAAGCTGAGATGTTTCAAACCAAAACCTTTTTCAAAGGAATGGTCTATATCATGTTATAAAATGAGATACAAGTGGGAAACTTTGGTTTCTAGGCTCTTCTAGCTTAGAGTGAAATAACTCCTCAAACTTCAGATTTCTTAGACCTTTAGTTGTCACTTCTAACACACTGCATATAACCAAAGTGCACAATTAAAACAGAATAAAAACATCTCAGCTTTGACTGAAAAGCAGCACATACATGCAATCCAGGCAATCCTTTCTTTTCCTGTGTTTTGAGGCTGCATAAGCTGACATGTCATGTCCCTATACACTGGATTTGTGATCCCTTCTTAGTTATAAGCAAGACTTTTGTCATTGAAAGGTTAATAATTTCTGTTCAGAAAATGTATTGGTCATTTTCTCTTTCCAGAGTCTTTCACAGGTTTTGCCTTTTGACAGAAAACATTTAATCTGGTATTCTGCTCATCACTTTCATCAATTACTTGGTGTTCTTATTGGCATCTCTGATGCATAGTGGGTGTTAGGAATAATTTCTTGACAGAAAGGGTTATCAGGCATTGGAACAGGTGTTTGAGTCACCATCCTAGTAGGTGTTTGGAAGATGTATAGATAAGGCACTTAGGGACATGGTTTAGTGGTGGACTTGGCAGTGCTGATTTAACAGTTGGACTCAAAGATCTTTTCTAACCTAAATGATTCTGTGATTCTATAAATACTTATTTTGCTAGAGTAGGACTTGACAGGATTTAGACATGCAAGAAACCTAAATCTTTGGCTCAGGAAACAATCCTGATGGATACAAATGGTATTTCAATAACTTTCGATCCAAAAATGTTTCTTGCAAAGCGACAGGACTGTTCTTCTTGCCAGTCATGGCAGGTGCTCCATCTGTACAAATACCACCTAATTTGAACAAGTCAAGCTTAACAGTTTGGTTTTTTTTTCCCACTATCTGCCACATTTTCAACAATTTTTTTCTCTATTCTTTAAACAAGTGTGAGGCGAGGCAGCAGTGTGGAATGAAATGGACAGAGGCCAACCAATTACTTAATTGTAGTAGATTTTTTTCAACACATTGTAAAGCAACAGCCAGTGCAGTGTCAGTAGCATTGCAACTTCCCTTGGATGTGGGCAAAAAAAAAAAAAAAAAATTGCATGAATCTGTTAAAAATGGAAATGCATGCTCTTGTGTTGTCTAATGCCGTCTCAGCTCTTCCCATTGTTATGTTATGTGAACAACTATGGACATATCAGGTGTGTGCTGTTTTTTCAGTCTGGTTTGTGCAGCAATAATTGATGTACCCTCTTGTATTCAGGCTTTGTTTTCTGAGAACAGCCCTTTCTCACAAGCTTGCCCAAAGGGATATTTGCTATTACACCTTTGTCACTGATTTCAGCTCATGGATGTGTATTTATTTTTGTAAAAAGCTGTCATGCTAGGGATCTTTCTTGAGGTGAAATCTGACCACAGGTCAGATGCAGTGAAATATGTTTCACATTCCTTTCAGGATTAGTTTGTATAAAAGTACCGTTCCAATCTGGACTTTCTGTGACTGTATCACCACAAACATACTGTTACAGACCCTGACTGTTCTCCAAAGAGCTTCCCTGAGAGAAACAATCTCTATGCAGTGTCAGCTCCATGCACTATCATCTTAGTGGGGTTTTTTTCCACTGTGGCATGCATGACTTGGCAGGCAATGCTTTGATGATAAGTAAATTGATTTTAAAAGCTTATGGACGTTTGAATTAACTGGGAAATCATTAGAATAATGTAAAGTGAGTGAGGTTGCACAGGTCCTTTATTTTCCCTTGCTGTGGGCTTGGAGAGCAGTTTTTCTGTGGGGTCCCAAAAGGAATCTTTTTGACTGGAGTTAGCATGTCTTATTTCATTGCAGCTATATTCTATCAGTGAGCTGAGACTGCTAGTTTTAAATTCTGATTCTTGAAGCTGTGGAGGGCAGCTTTGAATACCGAGTAAATGCTTGGGCATTTGCAAAGGGAGACTAAAAATATTATCAGGCTTGCAGAGCAGTTCTTCATTAATGTAAAGCATTGGTGGGCTAGGGGCTGATTCTGTGACCTCATGTGTTTTTCCATTCACTTGGCTGCTCCAAGTAGCCTCCTCCATTTCCTATGCTTCCACAGTTTCCTCAAATTATTTTTTAAAGGTACTTTGTTGGCTTTCTTCTAAAAGTATGTAAGGCTAGGGGTTTGACTGTTGAATTTATTAAATATCAGTATTGAACTAGAATTGACATTTTTGTAAATGTAGATGTGATGTGTGTATGAGGAGCTCATGTGACTTTAAAAGCATTTGGTCTCAGCCCTTCCCACCTTGTTTCTGCTTTTTGGACCAGCTGCTCGCAGGTAAAGGGCACTGACAGGGTAACATTTTTGTGACTTTAAATACCACAGCTGACAGAGAAAGATTGAATTTTTAAGGATCAGCTATCGGGGAAGTGCACGTCAGTATTCCCATCTAGGCAAAAAAAACCAACAATGTTTGTTTTTAATTACAGATACTGAGCTTGTTGTGGTCAGCTGATGCAGAGGTAGCCTGACTGCAGAGGTGGAAACTTTGTGGTAGTGAAAACTGGAGATTGGTGAGAGGTGAGCTTCTTGCTAACATTAATATTACTCAGAGTCACTGTTTTCACTCATGCACCTGACTATTCTTGGAATTACCTAGCAGCATTTGGCATGGAAGTGTTGCTCTTGGAAACAGTTTCAATCTGAGAAATTAGCCATAAACCTTGACCCTTTTCCGGTATAACTTAGACTAGATGGTTTTATTTGACAACTTAATAGTTGTACCAAAGCTGCCTCTAAAAATATTTTGCACTTGAACTTTATTCATCTTGAATATATTACTTTTTCAAATGAATTTTTATAGTTTCTACTAAATAAAGGATAAACCTGGAAAAAGGAAATTAAAAGCAAGTGATCTGTATCTTCACTTACAAAACAAATGCAATATAAATAATTACATTATTCTCAACATTTTCACACCAGCATGGGAAAAAAGAAAAAGCCCATCTGTGTAAACCTTCTGAAACCTGTTTCCTGTGCCATTGCCTGTATTCCTTCAGGTTAGAGAGAAACCCTGAATTCCTCGGATGCTGCAAGGAGAACATTGCTATTCAATGGTTGTGGCAACAGGCAAAGAAAACACTGGGCTGTGCTGTAGCTCCCCATAATGGTAAAAGCCTTTAATTTTTCATTAGGGATTTGACCCTTGGTTCATTTGAAGGGTGAACTTGATTTCTTTGACCCTACAGAAAAAAAAAAAATACCCAAACAGACTAAGCAAAAGCACCGGCTGCTGTCATTACTAATTCATCAGGTGTGACGGGGTTGGTGTACTTCAGCTTGGGTTTGCGTGTCAGGATTTAGGGAAAATGGGATGAGAGGGAAGTGATGTCTGTAAAGAGCTGGCAGGGATGTACCAGATAAAATACCCCTGTAAGAAGGCTCATCTGAAGAGATGAAAGGCAGAGTAATCAGCACCTGCAGAAACATTTCCTTTAAGGTATGTACTTCTGGTGAGAGGTAGAAGATAAAACACGCCACTAGTACTACAGCATGTCCTTGCTAAGCCTACAGCTGCTTTCTTGGGAGCCCCGATGGAGGCATTTTGCTGGGCCCTGAGAAGATGAGTGTTTTGGACATGCACAGGTCATGAGGATTTTTTGAGGCTGAGACATGAGCCCAGGTGCAAAGGCCAAGTCACGGAGCTCCTAATGCATCCAGGGAGGCATCTCAGACAGGAGCTCAGTCTCTGGGCTCACAGCTGTCAGCTGTGATGGGCATCCCTTAAAAGTTTCTTCAAGAGCTGAGCTTTTCTACAAAAGTGGAGTTTCTTTATAGGATGGGTGGCTGGTCCAGGGTGAAAGAGGAATTATGGCAAGTTTTTAGTACCTTTAGCAGTTCTGCTGCTGCCAGATTCAGTTACACTTACTGCACTCTAAAACACCAGTTTGGCTGTTAACATGAGTATTATCAGTGTAAGTAGACAGTATTTTTAGTTGCTGTTGTTTACATGAGGCCTTCAAGGTTGTCCTTGAGGGCTACAGGAAGGCTGTTCCAAAACCTTGCTGAGCAAAAGGGCTCAGTTCCTTTTCCCTAATGAGTGGCATGGTGGAGGGGTGAAATGGATAGATGAGATTTCAGTGTTCTCAGCAGTGGGTGGAAGGAAGTCCCCATGTGACTTTTGCAATATGGGTTTGCAATATTTTCTAACTTGCCAGGCATTTCTCCTTTGTTTTGTTTTGCTTCCCCAGTACTTTTAAAACTTTGTTCTAGTTTTCCACTGGACCAAAGTGATGTTTAAAGAACAAAGTCCAGGAAAGATGTTGGTATAACAAAGAAAAAAAATTCCTAGAATAGGTTTAGGAGCGCTGAAATGGGTGGTGAATAGTTCTTTTCCTTTCTCAGGGGAAAATGGTCCTTCTATATAAGAAGGTAAAGTGTCCTTGGGTGACAGAAGAGTCTTCAGAATGCTTAAGTAAGTAAAAAATCTCTGTGTTTCCCAATCAAGGAGGGAAAGATGTTTTATTATAACACAGACCTGTAATAAGTTAATAAAAAGTAAATTTTTTGTAATTTTCCGTGAAAGTATTTTGATACTAATGAGAATCTTTATGGTCCCTAAACTTTCTAGAGCTTTCTTTTTATCCTGCTGTCTTCCCTTTTCACTGCTGCTGCTGTCAGAAAAAACTGTTTACCCTCTCTTTGAGGTGTCAGCTACAGAGGACTCTTCCAAGGCACCAACTTGACCCTTTATGTGAGCTAAGGGTTGCATGAAACAGGGCAGCAAATGTCTTTCAGTGCAGGTGCCTGGAGCTACCCTTCCTGTATCCTTGCTGGAGCTGGTGTCTGGAGCTGCTGGGGAAGAAGCTGGATTTTTTGAGAAGAAGAAACTACAGGAATGTGCCTAGGTTAAGACCTGAGACTGGGGTTGTACAGAGGTTGTGATTAGATTGGTTTTTAGTTTGGAAGCATCAGTACTGTGGATTTATTTTTCTTTTTTTGCTTGAAAATCAATCATATTTAAAGATTTCAGGCAAACCTGTGTCTGAGCTTGGTGGAATTGCTTTGATTTATGTGGGTGTATGGCATAATAGATTTATGTCCATAATGTGCATTCTGTCTCAATTTTTTAGAGACTTATGCAAAATCATAATGAAAACACCTTGAGAATGGATGTTATTTTCACTGATTTGAACACAGGATATTTCCAGATGGGAAGTGAGCTATTGTTCCTAAGTTGCAATATAAAAATACTTGAAATAACTGTTTGTGGGACTTTGGTATCATCTATTGAATTCATATCTACCCTTGTCATCTGACAGACTACTAAAACAAGATTCTGCTCAAAATGATAGAAGTGTCAGTCATACAATGCATTTCATTCCTGCTGAGCCCGGTTAGGTAGTTAGTCTGGGGAGATTTGGATCTCACTTCAGTCCTTCAAGGGCAGTCCTTTGGAAGCCATTTGCAGAATATATAATTGTGCCCATAAATCCCTTGCTCCCCTCTGCAAATAGGGTAGAATTCCTGTTGCCACCCTACTGTGTTGAGGAAATAGCATTTTTTTCCCCCTCCCTCTCTCCTTTTTCAAAGCCCAGCAGTTGTGGTGAATTCCCTCTGCCACTGGCCATGCTTTCATTCCTCTGCAGTGTGGTTACATAGAATTGCTTCTGTGTTCTGACAGTGTTTGTTCCCTTCCAGCTGGCAGTGAATCGAAGAAATCATATGTATGGACACCCAAAGTCTGCCCTTAGCTACACTTGTGAAAACCTGTGGCATTACACGGTTGGCTTGGAAAGGCTTAAGAAATCCCACGAGATCCACTCCGCTGAAAGTCGCTCTGTAAATGTTAGACAGGGCTGTTGTTTTTGTTCTAGTACATTTTACTTTAAAGCTGCACCTGAGCTGCAGTCAATGATACTGTTTCATAACATTGAAAAAGAGGGACAGATTTGGAGTATGAGATGCGCCGTGCTGTCAGTGGAGTTTGTCACTGAAACTGTCATAGCTGGGTGCCACGGCAGTGTCTGTGCTGTGAGAAAAACGTGCTCAGTGGGGTGCTGGTTTCTGGCAGCATTCAAGCCACTGGTCACCATGCAACCATCCTCCTCAACAGCCTGATCTCCTTTGGGAAAGAGCCAGGGCCATCTGCTAGCAGGGTTGGCAGCAGGCGTGCCCAGCACCCTGGGGTATCTTGGTGGGCCCTGATCTTGCACAAGAGCGAGTCCCAGGCAGCAGAGGATGTTTCTTCTGGGCCAAGAAACTGTGTTTAGGTCTGACACGTTCCTGGCATCATCCAGTATGGAGGAAGCACAGGTCTGAGGAACCCCTTTGGTCTTCTGGCTCTGAGGAAGAAGCTCTGGGTACTGGCTTGTGGTGGTGTAGCTGAGTGCCGTGTGATTAGGAAACACAGTGTAAAGGAGAAGTACCTTGGTGTATGGATGGGCCCGTATGATCCTTTTGCTTCACGTTTAGTGCAGAACCACAGGAAATAATGTTCAGGCAGGTACTGTACTGACCCAGCATCTTTGACTCATGCTGAACTTTGCCAGTGTGGAGGATACTTATGCAGCTGGTCCACAAATAACCAAAGAGCTTGAATACTTGTATAATGCTTCTTTTTAAAAGTGTTGCAGTGACCTGAGCAGATTGAAGTTGCAGTCAAAAAAGTCCTGCCCTGAGTCATTTTCTTTAATTCTTGGTTTCTGTTTCTTGGGATCCTTGGGAGACAAGGAGACAAATTATGAGATGTGAGGAAGGTAAGCAGAAGATAGGATGAAAGGTATTATACACACCTCCAGGACTGTCATTGGGTATTTTTATCTACTTCTAAATTGTGGAAAATTTTCAGAAGAAGAGTTCTGTGTATTTTTTTCCAGACTGAATGGAAATTTTGCCATTGGTTAATATAGAAAGGAAGTCGGAAATATCAGAATTACATGTGAATTATTTATGTATCCAATTTGCTGCTGTGAACGGAGGAACAAGGATCTTAAATGCTGTTAATTACTGTGGATTTTATTTCACTGGCTATGGTTGTAGCTGCAGGCCATGTAGCCTCTGGAGGTGACCTGGGTGCCAGGCAGTTTAAGGGCACTTCTGGAAGGGAGGAGGGAATGTGCAAAGCGTTCATTGCTGGCAGTAAGCTGACATCTGGAGGTTTTATCATGTTAGCAGAGAAAAGTGATGTTTTTCCTTCAAGTCCTGAAGGATTAACAGCTTTATTTATATTTCTTCTGGTATGTCCAGAACAGAAAAAATAATAGGAAAAAAGTTACATTTCTGTAGTACAGCATCTTCACATTTTTATTCTGTGCTTCCTATATTCAAGGGATTTCCTAGCAAGAATAGAAACATCTGCAATAGCAGCTCCTATTTATGTTAATCTTTTCCAATCAGCATGCAGCCTGAAATAATTACAATAAATGCACTGTCTGCTCCAAACACTCACAACTTCCATTTATTTCAGGCTTCTTTGCTTCGCAAGTCTGAGAACATAATCCTTCATTCTGCTCTGCTTCATCTCCTTTGCATGAATTTATCCAACAGTATCTTTTGTGAGCTTCATTAACAATGGTCATGCCATGATAAATTACATAAATTGAGAAGTTTTTAATTAACTAAGTTAACAAAACAGCCCCACAAAGCATAATAAATTTAATTAGGTAACGTTTTCCTGTAATAAGTTTGCACACGAGGTGTGTAATGAAGTAGGCCAGAGTAAAATCTGTAATCTGAAGGTTTTTAGATTTCACAGCTGCAGAAATAGTTTCTTTTTGAAAAAGCTATTTTTATAAGATCATGTGCTAAACATACCTTGTTGTGCAAAGGATTATGCAAACTTGGCAGAAAAACAATAGTTACTGACAAAGACATGACTAAGAGTATGTTTAAACAGAAGAAGACATATCTTCCAGTCTTCCCGCCTCTGCTTCTGCCAGAGCTGCTCCCCAAGTCAGGGTCATTTTCTCCAGCTTGGCAGTGGTGCTTTGGCTCTGGCTGGGTGGGGTTTTTTTGGTTCTGGGCGGAATTTACAGGTGTTTTTGGTCAAATTGGCTAGCGTATGTGGTATAAAGAGCACATTCAGAGCAGAGTCTCCTTGCTGGTGCTGTGTGCTTTTAGCTGGGCTGCTTGCCCAGGTATGTGGGAAGGAAAAGTAAGATCAGCCTTGGCTCATGTGTGGAGTGCTGTGGAGCGACTTCTCAGGTGTCCTCTGCAGCTAACAGCATCTGTCTTTGCTTTTTCTTTCCTAAACTTGCATCCAAAAATATTAAGATTGTTATCCCCTTCCTCCTACCTTCTTACACAGCCCTGGCAGGCTGCTTTTGCTTGGCCAATGCTCCCACCTAAGGAATTTGGTTCAAAAATAAGAACTTTGCTTTTCCTTTATGTGCAGGACAGCTTCGTGGCAGTAAATGGTACTCCGATTTTGATGGTGAGACAAAGAAGCAATTAAACAAAAAACAGTAGGATAGGACACAGAAAAGAACTCTTTAATTTATCAATATTGGTTTGCATTTCTCCCAGACTCTCTGCAGTCGCAGAGAGCAGTGCAAAGGGAGTATGTGGGTACATCACATTTACTGTTTTGGTTTGGTGATGCATAAAGTCAGAGTAATTGTCTTTCACAAGTGCAAATGAGTATGCATTGAAGGCTGTGAAAAATAGTTGTCAGTATTTATTATCTCTGTGAAGTATCCTTTTTATATTTTAATTTAGGGCTGATTTAGAGAGACAAGTTTGATGTCAGCAACATCAGTTTACAGTTTGGGGTGGATCTCTAGTTTTTGCAGCCCACTCGCATTATCATCAAACTCTGAAACCAGGGAATGGGACTTTTGGACATTCTGTGAAAAATACATAACACTACGTCATCAGATTTGTGTGTGCATGTAATTGTTCTGCTATCTGCAAGAGATACATAGTATTTAACTAGGTGAGGTCTATTGTGAAGATGGAATGGCAACTTACCTGAGCTGGTGAGTAACTCCTAACCAGAAAGGTCACAAAATCGTGAGAGGTGGATCTCTTACAGTTTTCTTACTCACAGGCTATAGTTAATTGTCCATCAGAAGACATTTTAAAGCATTTCAACATGTGTATATATCCTATCTCTCTCTGTTCCTGCCTTTTTACAATCAAAAGTAAAGCAGCTGTAATTCTAGAGATGGTAGGAGGGCATAAAGTTTATGTAGCAGAAGCACATCTATTTTACAGAAAATGTCCCACTTAAATTTTAGGGTTCTACCTGAACAGTTTGAACAGTTGCCAGACACACTCCCAAGCTTGTAGGGTATTGCACAGAAATCATGACTGCACTCCTTTGAAGAATTTGAGATAACCTGTAGCATGCATGGTAAGTCTGGTGGTAAGGAGGGGCACACAGATCTGGAGAGCAAAACAAAGTGAAAGAGTTGATAGGAACAAAGAGTGGGGGGAAAATTAATGCACAGAAGCAGAGGGGGAAATTAGTGAAGGAAATATAAGAATTAAAATACAAAATGTTGGGTGAGGAAAGCAGCTCACCAGCAGTCGCTCGCTAGGGTGAGAACATTGTATGTTCAAGAAGAGATTCAAGCAGACCTTCCCTGGAGATTTGTGAATTTTCCAGGTGAAGGACCTTGGGATGAACAAGACCCTTTGCCTCCTAAAGTGTTACAAGTTAGGTAGCTGAGGCAGAGGAATTTTCTAATATTATCTGGAAAAGAAGATATTAGAAATTAAGGTCTTGATGACAGGAGTATGTCAAATTAATGCATGATGTATTTTTGGAATTATACAATGTGTCATAAGCCAATTTTGTTCCAAGGGAAATGTGACATCTTCTCCCTTGTGAGTGAGGTTTCCACAGGGCTGAAAAGCAAGGAAGATGGAAAGCAAAAAGAGAAGTTGTCAGGTGGAGAAGAAAAGCATCGCTTGTGGTGTATAAATTTGTGTTGATGTATCCTGCTCCTCAACCCCTTCTGATAGCTCTGTGTGTTTCAACTGCTACACCTGTTTTCCATTTTCAGTCTGTTTCAGGACAGTAAATTTTACCTGGACCTGTGAAGCCAGTCTTATCCTTTTACATAGCAGTGACTTCCCAGGAAGCAGGAACATGAGTCTGTACTGTTGCCATGAAATACATGCTGTGCCTCACAGCAGATCTGTTTCTTAACTCAAAAAAATGTGTGCAATAGGATTTTGCTGGGCTGCTGAAAACATTTGAGCTGCAGTTTTACATACTGTATTCTTGTTTCTTCTGCTTTCAGGATCTGGGCTGTTTAGAAAAGAAATGTAGAGTTAACATTTGCAATCTGATGTGGTCTTCCTTTTCAGAAAAAAATACTGTTTCTGGCATTCATGTTGGGAGAGAGGAGCCATCCTTTCCAAGACTTTCAGTATAGGTATGAAAATGTTCAAAGAGCTGACAGTTAGTAATTATTATTCATTGGTGCTACTTTGCTTCTAGTACAGTGAACATATTTTTGAAGTAGAATTAAATCCAAGTCTCTCCAGGGGCTGTTGGTATTTTGCTAATGCTAAATTAAAGCGTGCCATGTGCTGTGCACTAGAGGTGGTCAGTGGTGGCTTGACAGAACTTAATTGTGTGTGTGGCAGGGGTGCTCTGAGTCACTGCGTGGTAGGTGTGATGCAGCTGCAGTCTGGTGGGAAGTCACAGCCCCTTGTGTTTTCATGAACAGGAAGGAGACATTCCCAACCTGCTTTCCATCCTGCCTGCAGGTTAGACAGTCCAGCTCCTGGAGTGGTTATCCTGCACAGCCAATTTTTGTTCCTTCTGCTTGTCACATATCCCATTGCTTTTTCAACTCCCAAGCCGTAAATGCTTAAAATGAGAAATAAGCTAATTAGAAGCCATGAAATAGAGATGGAAGCTGAGCTTCCTTAAAAAATCAGTAAGCAAAGAAGCAGGTCTGGATTGGAGAAGAAGGGATGTAGTCTTTATAATCTTCAAAATTATCATCCTATTAAGCTGTTGAATCATGTGTTTGGATTTATCAATATAAAAATTTAGTACAATTCCATCCTTGGGACATTCTGGTATATGTTGGAAGTTTTTAAATGGCGCTGCCCTGTTTTGAGCACTCATCCTCTTAATACATTTCTGGTATTACTTTCCTTGATGAAGTCCTCACCCTTCTCAGCCAGACACTTGGAGCGTGTTCCCCATGCCCAGATGACGCAGTCAGTGCGCAGGGCATTGCAGCATGGCTGGGCTGAAGTGTTAGTGGGAAGAGAACCACCACAATTTAAACTTGTGAATGGTGCACCTGAGCCAGCAGAGTCACTGTGTGGGGAAGAGGTGAGCTGAAGGCCTTATTCCCAGGCTCTCCTTCTTCCCTCTCTCTTTTCCTTCTCTCAGTGAGGGCTAAACTAGCTCAGGCAGTCATGCACTGGATGTGGATAAGGTTCCCTAGAGATGGTAGATATGATCTCTGTAGCATGCAGTAACTAAAGGGAAATTAATGGGATGCAATGCTCAGGTGCAGGTGAAGGATTGGGGGGGAAATCCCCCTGATGTGTATTGCACCCTCAGTGATCCTCAGTGCTGCCTTGGATCAGAGAAGGAAAAGGAACTGTGGCTGCAGTTCGGTGCTGTGGCTGGTTAAGTGGAGACAGAGCAGAAGACTTCAGTAGAGCAAAACATCTGAAGATTCACAGGGCTAGCATGATATTTGGGAATTGCTGTGTGGAATGGTGGCATTTTGTCAATTTATTTTGTAATCTGTGATGACAGTAAACTGAATATTGAACAGCTTAAATCTAAGCAACTGTCATTTCATGCTTTGGTGAAGAGGGAGTGGGTGAGTGAGATAGTAGGGGTAAATTGTTAATAGGAGTGAAACCAATATGTGCAGCTTTCTCTGAACCTGCCCACCTCTTTATTTTTTTGTGTAATATTGAGCAGCTGGGGCTGTGCAATCTCAGCTTACCATCACTAATCAGGCTATAGATCTCTGGGGACATGCTTTGCTCTCAGTTGCTGTGGTAGAAGTCTAAGCTTATTACCTAGATTACTTGCATATAGACCAGCAAAATCACATAAACAGATTTTGAGCCTTTTTTGTCAGTGTGGTTCATGAGACATACTCTCATTTTTTGAGTGCTCTTTGTTTAGTCAAAGAAGAAACCACTTGTACTCAAAATGAGAGAGCATTTGCACTATTGCCTTTTTTTTCTTCTTTGTGGAAAATTGTATTGCTTTTAGTAGAATTAAAATAGGGTTAACCTGGAAATTAAATTATTTACTCTGTTTAAAAATGACATTTTTGTAGTCCATAGTCTTCATGCCTGCCTGTAAAAACACAGGACACAAACTTTACCAACTTAGTTACAGAAGTGTTTGCTGCTGTAAGTGAATTTCTTCAGCTGTTTCAAGCATTTTCCAGGGATATTTCCCTTCTTCCTCGAATTCCATAGAGTTTTTATCTTACGTATCCCACTGGTGACCGTATATATACTTTTTAATGCTGTGTTAGGTACGTCTATTTATGAGTTGCTGTTCTAGACTGCTCTCTCCAGAGATGTAATTTAGAACTGGTGTTTCATTCATTACTATGCTTACCTTGGTCTGAATCTACAATTTTGTCTATTCCTTAACTTTCAGACCGATGACTCATTTCTTTGCTTCATGGGATTGCTGCATGTGATCTTATCCCACTCTGAAATGAGCTTTGGAAGTGAGCTAACAAGAAATGTTTACAGCATTCAGCATAAATCCCAATTCCACAGAGAAACTTAAGGGGAAAATAATGGGTAAAAAAGGGTTTCCTATAACTCGGAGATTAATCTATACCTAAAGGATTCCTTGTTTTCTCTCAGGTAGCAAGTGACAGGACCAGAGAAGATGGCCTCATTGCACCAGGGGAGGTTTAGACTGGATATTGGGAAAATGTTCTTCACTGAAGTGGTGTTCCAGGCATTGGAACAGGCTGCCAGGGAAGTGGAGGAATCACCATCTCTGGAAGCATTCAAAAGGCATGTGCATGTGGCACTTGTGGACATGCTTTAGTGATAGACATGGATATGCCCAGGTTAATGGTTGGACTCAATGATCTTAGAGGTCTTTTCCAACTTCATGATTCTGTGATTTTAAACCATTTTAATTATTGGTCTGTTTCATATGATTCCCTTGAGTCTCGGTATATGCAGGAAGATGCTCTCCACCCCTTTCTAACCTTCATGAGAAGGTGTACAGAAGCAGACTGGTGCTTCCATTCACAGGGTGGAGCAAAACCACCATGGGAATCCATGTGAAGGAAGAAATCTTAGTGGGATGTCCATTGTATTTGCAGGCATTTTCTTCAGAAGAGCAGTTCCCTGCATGCCGTGTCCCTGCATGACTTAGCAGCATCCTGTAGGTGTGAATGCCTGTCTCTGCAGAGCAGGATATGCAAAAGATGAGGGGATGGGTGGTGGAGGTAGACATGGTGACTAACTCTTTATTCCTGGAAGTGCACCCTCCGTGTGGAGGACGGCATTAAGTATGTCCCAGATAGGCTTCTCACACTGCGTCATTGCTGGGGATTAAGCCATTTTCCCCAAGGATTCTGTACGTGGCAGAAAGCTCTGCAGGAAGTGCTAGTGTGCCTCCAGATTTAAACATATCAGCACTTGCATAATAGGTTTATTCTTTATTATCCACCTTTTTTTTTTTCTATTATGTGGCACGGGCTTCAGATACTGCACATGATGATTTTGCTCCTGCTGCCATGTGGTCCTACCACATGGTGAAGGAAGGATGTTTGGACATGAATGATTTCATCTCCCAGAACTGGACAGTTTTACATTACTACTTCACTTTGTTTTCTTTCTAGTATCTCTTCTGGTATTTTTATTTTTAAAAATCAAACATTTCGTATAGTGATTGTTACCATAAAACTGGTGGTTCTTGTTTCCAACTAAAAGATAACTAGTGAACTCCAATTGAAAGAATTATCAGGGTGTAAGTTTGCCTTCTTTGAGGAGGCGGAGGGAATTCACATCAATCTTTCTGTTTTGCTAGGTCTGACCACTAGGCTTCAGTTCTCTAGGTAATTCTAACTTGTTCATGCTGATTTTGAATGATAAGGGGAAATTTGCAATTAAGACTTGTCATGAAATTTGAGGAATGAGTACCTTTATGCTCAAGGATAATGAATAATCTCTTTCTGTATTTAGGTACAAGTCCCATCCAGCCCTCTTGCTGATGGTATCCTGTAGAACTAACCTGGGTTATTGTACGTGCAGAGTGCAAACTGTGAAATGATACCAGGCAATGTTTTTGTGGTTACCTGTTTGTAAGGGGTGTCATGGTAGAGTACACTAAAGGCAGCATAGAGTTTACACTTGCCTTCCAAATGCTGTGTTCATACCCCTTTGCTGCCAGCCACCTGGGACCTGTTTTCACCTGGTAAATGTTTCTTGTGGCCATTTGGAGGGTCTGCATGACTACAGTCCACAAGATCTTTCTTCAGCCTGGCAAACCATGTTTGCACAAGTTAGTAGCTAGGTGGTAAGGGTCAAAGCTAGGATTTCTCGAAAGTCTGTGAATTAGGTTCCTTCAGAGCACAGGAAAAATGTGAAAGAGGAGCATGGACTAATTCTGTTTAACAGCTTGTGCAAAATATATGTAGGAGTGTAAAGAAGAAACTGTCACTACTGAATCTCAGAAGTAAATGTAAGGAAAATGTTTAGAATTCAGGGAAGGAGAAAATAATGTGCACAGATATAATGTGAACCATCAAGTTTTGTTCAAAAAGGAAAACTATTCAAAGGCTGTTTGGGAAATTTGGGTAGTTTTCAGTGGGCATATTCTGTTGTATCTTGCTACCAATTAACAAGTCTCTAAGTTTTTGGTGCGTGTCATAGTTTTGGCACATACCACTGCAGCTTGCTGACTAAGGCTAGTGAAATTTGTTTTTACTGAGAATGGGTATCCTCATAGGACATACATAAAGAGTTTGGCTGATTTATTCTTCACCTTTTGAGAGAGCTAAAATGTTCACTACAAACAGCTTGTAAAATAGCAAAGAGCATTTTGTTGTTAGTGTTTTGTGAACACAAATTTTCTGTGTGATTTTTATATGAAGCAAACAGAATAAAAGTACAGCAGTTTACCCCACGTATTTGGCTTCTATCACTATAGAAAAATATTTGCTTAAATGACTGCGACTTCCGTTTGGTGTTATAAGGGAAAATATGTTTGTACTTCCCTTCTTCTCTTTGCCATACTGTTTAATCTTGCTTACTTTATGTTGCCATGCTCAAATATGCCATATTATATAGTATTTTTATGAATTATATGGGCATTTGAATTTCTTCTGCATTGCCCTTTTCCACCATGAGAAAAGCAGTGAGCATTGGTTTTCAGTGCTCAAAATTAATGACTGTGGGCAAGTATGCGGTGGGCTCCTTTTTATTAGGCTTAGTACCTAAGGGAGCTTCTCTTCAGTGTAAAACAGTAGTAGAAATTAAACTTGTTGTCCTGAAGTGTAAAACCAAATTGTTCAGGTTTAAGAGGAATTTTTCTGCTATCAGTGCTATTACTGCATGAATTTCTAAGGTATTTCTGTTACTGTGAACTTGAAAATTCAGGTGGTAGTTGATTTTTTTTTTCCCCCCAAGGCAGGAACTGCATGATCCTGTAGGTTCTTTGCTTGTTTGTGGAGGTTATCCTCATGGATGACTCCCTCGTTGGCTTTGGAAAAAGTCTGGTCAAGCAGAGGTGCCCTCCTTCTCACCTCCAGATTACCTGGACCTGTAGAAGTATTGGGCAGAGGTGGTATGCCTTGCATCTGCAGTGTCTTCTGGTGCTTGAACTTTCCTTCAGAGCTCAGACTCCTGGGGGTTCTGCGATTTCTGGGTTAACCAAATAGCCTGATTGAGTGTTTGAATGATGCCAGGAGATGAAAACAGCCATGCTGGATCTGCTGGAAGATAGCAAGAGAAAGCCACACAGAATCCCTGAGCGAATGCAGTGACAGATACCAAGCACACCCGAGGGCTCTTTGTTTCGCATGCTGAGGACCAACATAAAAAATCCTTTTTTCCTTTTAAGTCTACAAATCCCAACAGGAAGCTTCAGGGAAAACCTTGGTGGCTTGTTCCTGCAGAGTTGGGTTTTTTCTCTTGGCAAATGTCATATCCCTGTAGAGGGTTGTGAATTGGCCTCAGATGTTCAAAGAGAGTATTGTAAATGAAGGATGGAAAAACATATTTCCTATTACAATCCACTTGACTGGCATCGTAAAATTAATAACAAAAGTTGGAATTTTAGAAAGCTTGTTCCGTGGGCTTGTTTCATTTTGAAGCTTTCTAGCTACACTTTGAGGATTATCTTCTGTAATTTGTGTACAGAAAACAGAATGAAAGTTTTCCTTTGTTTTCTCACCAGCTTGAGTGTCATTTTGGTGCTCAAAAGCATTTAAAAAAAAGGCTCAACTTCTTTTTTCTTTCTGTTGCTTTGGTTTCTTTAAGAGCAGTGTTTTTAAAACAGCTTGTATGAGAGTAGGCACCCAAGTTGGTGTTTGATGCATTGAGTTCAGTTAATCACTTAATTGGTCCATTAGGTTCTTAGGAATTTATTTACCTAAATAAATTGACTGTGTGTAACTTGTTGTCATTTAAAAAACTTCTCCTTTCAAGAGTTTATAGATAAGTTTATGCATATTTACTGGGGATATTGTCATGCTATCAATTAAGTAATTCAATTTCTTGACTTCAGTTACAAAAATGAATAAACATTTGCAGTTTTGGTCCTTTGCTTTTGGATGCTGGTGTGAGTTTAAAAAGAAGAATACTATTTTGATTTAGAGTCGCAGAGCAACACAGTAATTGTGTCTCTTCAATGTTAGTTGGCTAATATAACCATTCTCAGGAAGCACTGTTCTTGTGGAAAGGCACATCATTTCAATTAATGCTTTACACCATGTTCCTTTCAGATAGTGTTTTTAAAAGAGAACATCTGTAATTGGATCTGCTTACTTACTGTAGTCATAGTGGAAACTATACTCAATGGTAAGATATTTCATAAAATCTGAGTGATAGAAAACATCTACAGCCGAGTTCTGGTTTGGAGATGTGTTTATAACTAACTCCCTGTTGCAAGTGAAGAACCCCATGAATTGCATCTCTTCTGTACAGACCACACAGGTTGTACAGTCATATGTAACATAAAGAGGAAATAAAAATGTGCATCTGTAGGATTTAAGCATTATGCTGCAAAGCCTAGAATTACCTCTATCTTAAGTTCTGCTGCTTTTGAGTATTTTCTTCTTGAACTGTAGTTCTTTCAGCTGTTCTGTTTAACTTGATTGGAAGTAGTCATGGAATGGCTGAGGCTGGAAGGAACCTCTGTAGATTGCTTAGTCCATTGCCATGTCCAAGCATGTTGCTCAGAGCTATATCCCCCAGGCTTGGATGGAGATGCCACAACCTCTCTCAGTTACCTGTTCCAGGTGTGACCACCCTCACAGTAGGAAGAGGGAAAAAAAGAAAAAGAAATTATTTTCTTACTTTCAGATGGAGTTTCCTGTACTTCAGTTTGTGCCCATTGACTCCTGTCCCTTTCCTGGGCACTGCTGGGAAGAGTCTGTCTTCATTATTGTCTCCCATCACTTGTTTATACTTACTGACGAGATCTGCCCTGAGCCTTCTCCAAGCTGAACAGTCTCAGCCTCTCATACATCAGATCTTCCAGTTCTTTTATCACCTTTGTGGCCTTTGCTGACTTGTTTCAGTCCATGTTTTGCACATAGCAGGAAGCCCAGGACTAACTCAGCTCTGTGCAGGTGTCTCACCGGGGCTGAGTGGAGGGGGAGGAGCATCCTTAACCTGCAGGTGATGGTCTTTCTAAAGCAGCCCATGATGCTGTTACCCACCTTTCTGTGAGGGCACACACTTTGTGTCTGTCAGGACCCTGATGTTGCTCTCTGCAAGCTTGCTTTCCAGCTGATCAGGCCCCAGCTTGTAGTGATGCGTGGAGTTAACCATACCCAGGTGCAGAACTGGGAATTCACCTTTGTTGAGCTTCATGAGGCTCCTGCCAGCGTGTTCTCCAGCCAGTCCAGGTCCTCCTGGATGGCAGCACACCCACCTGGTGCATCAACTGCTCCTCCCTGGTTTCTGTTATCAGCCAACTTGCTGGAGATTCTCTCCCACCCTTCAGGCTGCTTGTGAAAATGTTGAATGATGTTGGTCCCAGTACTGACCCCTGAAGTACTCCACTTGTGATGGGCCTCTTGCTGGACTTCATGCTGCTGTGCACAGCCTTTTGAGCCAAGCAGTTCAGCCAGCGTTCTCTCCACCTCACCATTTCCTTATTTAGGCTGTACTTCATCAGCGTGCCAATGAGGATGTTACGGGAGACAGCATCAAAAGCTCTGCTGAAGTCAAGATAAATAACATCCACATTTCTCTCATCTCAGCAGGCATCTCATTGCAGAAAACTATCAGGTTGGTCAGATGTGATTTCTGCCTTCATAAATCTATGCTGACTATTCCCAGTCATTTAATTTTACTCCATATGTTAAGGTAATTGTTTCCAGATTTATTTGCTGATCACCTCCCCAGGGCTGGAGGTGAAACTAACCTGCCTGTAGTTTATGGGATCCTCTTTCTTGAAAATAGGACTGGCTTTCCTGCAGTCCTCAAGAAATTCCTCTGATCCCTGTGATCTTTGAAAGATAGTTTTGAGTAGCCTTCTGTAAACTTCAGTCAGCTCCCTCAGCACTCATGGATGCATCCCCCCTGGATCCTTGGCCTTGTGTTTGTCCAGTGTGGTTAAATGTCCCTTCACTGGATCCTCCTCTGCTGACAACAAGCCTTTATGGATCCAGATTTTCTCACTGATTGCAGAGCCCTGTGTTTTCTGAGCCTAGAATATGGAAGGAAGAAGTACCCTTTAAATTGATGGCCTTTTTCCTAGTAGTCTGTCTTTCCATAGACAGATTCACTTAATGTGCTTTAGACACAAACCAGTCCTGTGCAGAGTGCATGTATTAAAAAAAATTAGAGTCTGTTGAGAGACCTGTATTTAAATTAAGCCATTTATGTCTTTCCATGATTATGCTAAAAATTCCACCCAAAGCAGTATGAATCTACCAAAAAGGTGTGAGTTTTTTTGTGTGCTCCTTTCCTGTGTTGGCTTGGCTGAGTGCTGACTGTGCAGAGATGTGTAACAGGAGTGACTACAGACAGTGCAGCGATTTCAGAGATGGTTTTCATGTGTCAGACCAACAAGGAGAATTTGTCTGCAGTCACATTCGTGTTGCCATTGAGAGCTGTCGTCTGTGCCTGAGCAAGGTTGTTTTAAGCTTGCAGGGGTGTAACAGTCCCAATCTACAAGTGTTTATGTGCAGTTGTCAAATGAGGAGAAAGAAGGAGGAAAAAAAAAAGTGAAGCTTTTATTTCCAGCTCAGCAGGAACCTGACAGCTCCTGAGCTCAGCAGGACCAGAAACTGCTGCTTCTTGGGTGAAGCCATCAGCCTGAGGCAGGATTTTGGCTCCTGCCTTCTTCTGAGCTCCAAGTCTGGCAGCAGTCTGGGCTCACGGGTGCAAAGCACAGATCATCCCCTTTGCCATTGAGTATGTGCCACTGCTGGGGAGCAGAGATTGGTCAGCCCTGCCCTCCAAAGAGACATGGGGTATCCCCACTGAATGGAGCGAGAGCTGAGGAGCCAGTCGTCCTCAGCAGTGTTCATTTACATTGACAGCGTGGCTCCAGCAGATTTAAGTTCATCATAATTTTTTAAAAGCCTTTCCCTTTCCTAAATTCCAGAAACAGCCAGTGACTCTCAGAGGATTGCACAGCACTTAGGACTCAGCCTAGCAGCACGTGAGGATCTGCCAGGCTTGCTCCTCCTCCTGCATGGAAGCAAGAGTGGCTGTGCATGGGAACTGTGGCACTGCCTCAAAATTAGTGGGAGGCTGCAAGTGTTGCAGTAATTGTTCCCAAGAGTAGCTGTACCAACTTCTGGGCTGCTTTCTTCTGGCACTGCTACACAAAAAAGGTTGTTTATTTTCCTCAGCATATCTGCTGCTGTCATCACATCTTGTGAAGAATTGCAGTGTGTCTGTTCATGGTGGACCGTTCATAGCACAGCCCACATCAGGTGTCTCCACACATTGCAGGACCTCACCACAACCATCTGAGCTTCTGCTTCAGATCATTGCTCAGCTCCTGAGTGTGAGCCCAGCCAAGCAGCATTCAGAGGGGCCACCTTGTTCACCTGTTCATAAAGAGCTGCAACCTTTAGTTGCAAGGAAGTTGCTGCAACCTTAGTACCAAGGAATCAGCTTCTCTTTGTTTTGAAGAGAGCTGACTGAAAGCTCCAGAAGGAGGAACTGATAAAGAAAAAGTACCATATTTTTAAAAAGACAGAAGAAATGCCAGTGTGGTTTAAATTTTGTATTTTGGTTGAAGTTTTTCGTGTTGTATAATGTTTTTAATTTTTCCAAAAATTTTTAAAATTCATATTTAATAGAACATGTATGTTCCAGTAACACTAAATATCCGTTAAAATTTTAGTAGCAGTATTGATATGGGTGCTATGAAAAATGCAGCAGAAATAAGAGACTACTTAACTGAAAGAATGCCACTGGATAGGAAAAGATATTAAATTATTTTTTTTCCTCTTCATTAAACTTCAGGCCATGTCCTGTTTTAATGAGTAAAGGCAGGGTGTAGCATTTTGCCTGGGAAATACGTGGGTAACTTTAAATAAAATATGTACTAACATGTTATAAATAGAGTCTTTTTTCCTCTCATTTTACTACTAAAATTTATTCTAAGAGAAGCCTAGCTATTTATTTTGTTATTAATAAATGATTGCCTTACTAAGGCAGATGTTAAAGTCATTGATGGAGAACTAATAATTCATTCTTAATGGAGTTTTTTGTACAGCCATGAAAATAACTTTATAATATGAAATGATGATGTGGTGGGTTAGTATTGTAGATGAACTTGTAAGACACCTCCTGGGTTGATGGTTGACTTGCCCACTCCTCCCTGTTTGCAGAGGTCTTTGCCAAAGTGCATTTTTGTGTGCAACTTTTGAAGAATTCTAGAGGGGTTATTTGCAAAATGACCGCTCTTTGGTGAAAGGAGAAAGGAGAGGTTGAATGTATTAATCAGAAGGAAAGCAGACCCATCGTAGTAGCTTTTTGGGGCTGTTGAGACTCATTCCCCGAGGAGCTATGGGCTTGCCAGCCTGCAGTCTCCTTTCTTGCCATGGTGCAGCCATGTGGTGGCTGGTACCACACACTGGTGCCATAGCTGTGGGTGTCTCCCTTTCATGTTCTGGGGACACTTTTGAGCGCAGAGCACTGTGAGAGCCCTGATGGTGCAATAACATGTGGCTGTTGCCACTGTGGACACCCTACTGCTGCTCATATCATGGATCCGTGTGAAAATGGGTAGACAGCACTATGCTGACTGAGGTTTAACACTGTGCTGCTCCTCAGGCTAGCAAAAGTTGAAAATGTAGGATTGCAAGCATGGGCTCTCCTTGCAGCTGGATTTGTCATTTTCAGAAAGCATCCTTTTGGGGTGCATGCAAACTGTCCTTGGACCAGATCAAGTGGCACTGAAAAGTATATGGTACCACTTCATTACAGCAGCTTAATCTGTTTTATTGTGCTTGAGCTAGTCTGTTATCCTCACTGTGCAGTGAGGAAGGGCTGCATGGAACTGGAGGATGCCTTTGCCAGACTGAAAGCAAGAAGGGAAGCAGTCAGGAGTGCAGGAGTGCTCAGATCTGAACCAGCTTATGAAGATGGCTGCATGTTGCTGCAGCACTGTGGCACTGCATCTATGGCAACTAAGGAAAGAAGAATGAGTAAGATAATGTTTCCCGTGATGGGAAGCACAAGGAAAAAGATTTGAAAATGCTGCTCTCAAGTGATACAGTTTGGTTTGCTTGTTGTTGTGGTGGTCTTCATAGTACATAACCTGGGACTCAACAGCAGTGTTGTTTAGGCCGTTTGGACTTTTTTGTATGTCCTGGCCTCCTGACTTGTATTCAGATGTGGGAATTGAATGAATAACAGGTAAAGGTGCCTTCAAAAAAAGGAGGACAGTTAACAGGGTGCTTTTCATTATTGACCCTCAATGTGAAGATGTGTAAATATGGGGAAAACTCTGGTTTTTTCACCATAGCAGTGCATCTCTCCCTATTGTGTTAGTCAGTAGAATGCTGCTGCTGCTGCTGCTGAGCTGTTTCATGGTTTGTCATGTAGCTCCCAGAAACGTGGTATAGTTTATAGAATTTGTTAAGGCTTGGCAGTTTCACTGGGCGCCAGGCTGTAAGGAGTTCACCCGTGGGCTTGTGAGCCAATGTGGTCTCTCATGTGAAACTCCCACATCTGGCTTCCTTCCTTCATGGTGCCTGCACAGGCCTGAGATTAGCTATTCCTGCAATTCCACAGGGTTGTGTGTCAGCCTTAAACTTTGCTGTAGGTACCACTATTCTTCTAGCCTCTATCTTTTTGTCCTTGAATTAGTAGTCCTCTTAGTGAGACAAAGACTTTTCTTTGTAGCTGGGCCATCTCTGTAAGAATCCCTGAATCGTAATATTTGCTTCTGACAGAGGGAAAAAAGTGGGTGAGTTGCTTTGAACTCACATGCTTTTATTTGGGCCAAACAAAAGAGCAAACCAAAGAAACAAACAAAAAAGAGGCAAGTGACAAATAAACAGATGAAAATGTCTTAATTTCAAAAGAATATCCATTATTTATTTGCTTTGCCATTATATTTCATTATTTCTCCATTACTTTTTTTTTTTTTGAAGAAATTGTTTCAGGAGAGGAAAAAGAAGTCTTGTTTCACCAACCAGACCATTTTGGGAAAGTGTGACACAAGGAATGCTTACTGGCATATAAAGCTACCATCATAGTTGTGCTGAACACACCTCACTGAGCGAACTGTTGCTTCAGGAACTCAAGGAGAAGCAGGCAAGAAGGAGGGTGTATGTGTGCCGTGTGCCAGGCACTGATTCCCCTTGCTTTGATTTGACTTTTATACATCTTACTAGAAACGAGTGGGTTAGTGACTGGGCAGGGATCGCAGGTGACACACTGGGGCTTGGCATACCCAGGAAAACCTGAGGCCACTTGGACTCCTGTACTGAGTAAAGAAATTCAGCTTTATGGCTCTCCTGGAGTTCTGACTGAAATAAGACTGGTGGTAAACAACTTATGTGCTAATAGCAGGGTGCCTTATCGTGCAGGTGGTTTGGAACAGAAGTGAGTGCCTTTAAGCATTGTTTTATGGTGCTGTGCGTTTCAGACTGAAAAATGGCCACAAGCTTTATTACTTCAATATTAACACTTTTTCATTTCTCTTGTCCCTCCCCCCTCCTGCAAACTGCTGCATTCATCCATTATAGTGACTCTTGTTTCCCCTTCACCTGGTGTTTTTCACGGCGTGGGGGACGTGGGTGGCAGGAGGGACAGCTGAGGACATAATGGACCTCATCTGTTGCCGAGTGAAGCCAAAGCCCAGGCGGCCCCCGGATAACCTGTTGAGGTACCTTGTAGAGCCCTCAGTGATGACAGCATCCCTCCTGCCATTTCTGCTGGTTTCCACTGACCTGCAAGGGCACTGCACCTCTTACGAGACCTTTTCCCATTAGGTTTTTCCATCCTCCCTCCTGCTCCTTGATGGCAGGGGCTTCACAGTGCAGATGTTGTTATCCATACTTTCCCAACCCTTGCAATCAGCTGTTTTCACTGCACTTGCCACTGAGGGCTGTGTGCCAGGATGTTTTAAAATTGGGAAACAAGCAGCCATGATTCGCAGGATTGAATTTGCCGCTTTCTCCTGCAGTGTGGAGAAATGCTGTTGAAAAGTTTTTTTTAAAATCCTATTCTTATAGTCTCTTTCCTATTCCAAGTGTGTCAAGTTAAGTTTATCTCAGTGCCAGTACCAACAGTAACCGGAGTTAAATTAGCCTTCCTGTTTGCTCTGCTTGGGTTTCACTTTTCAACAAGCCTTAGTAAAATAAATTGTGCCCCACATGTCTTTAAATTTCATTATCATGACCTAACTTAATTTGCTATAAATTATTTCTACCTGAGCTTCTTCAGCTGTGAACTTGCAGCCTCGAGTGTCTTGCTTATTGGATCATTGCCCAGCTAATCAAGATTTTTTTTTTCCTTCACAACTCCTGCTTTTGTATCACCTAGGTCTGCCAAAGTCAACTTGGCTGTATAACCTCAGAGGGGACACACACAGAGCTGATACATTCTTGTCTTTAAAATAAGGGTTTTATTGAACCAAGTTTCAGTCTGCTCCTGTTGTGCTCTAGTGCTGCTGATAAAGACCTCTTTTCCTCTAGTGAAAATGTGACCTCAAGGGTTTGCTCTCTTCTTGGAGGTATCCATTGCAGCACTTCATTTTGGCTCTTCCTTCCTTTTGTTTTCTCCTTGGGAAAAGTGACTGACTGGATGATCTCTGCTCAGTGTTGAGCAGCTGTGCCTTGCTTTTGTTTTTGCACAGCCTGGTTCCATGTCTGATAAAGGCTGGTGCTTATTTCCACTGAGAAAAGCAGATTTTTTTTTTTTTTTTTTAGAGCTGTTCCTTTCATTTAGCAGTTGGTGATAACTTTTATTTCAGTGCTGTGAATGTGGAAGGCTCACTTGCCTCTCACCAAGGTGATAAGCTGCAAACAGGCTAAAGATTTTTGCTGAGTAAGGTCAGAGAACCCTTAAAGGATTTCAGCCTGCAACCTCAAGTTGTAATAACTACTTGCCATCATCGTATGTCCTCAGAAGAGAAACTTAATACAGCAAGTTTTATTATGACTTTGGAAAAGTACTACTACATGGTTAAAAAAAAAAATTACCTGACTTCCTGGGAAGCCTTGGGGATGCTCCAGAGCACTTATTTCAAAATGAAAACATGCTGATTGTTGCTTAGATGTAACACATGTAATTTGAACAGTTCTTTAATGGCAGCTGAGGGCCTGATGTAACTCACCAGCAGATTAAAAAATAGCCAGTTTGTTTAACTTTCATTTGGAGAAAGTGGTAACATGCAGCTCTTGATGATGAACAGTGGAACATTATCTTTCAGTATAGCCTTTCTTTTGGAAACAGACACTCTTGCTTGGTGTCTGGATCCTGGTGGAGCAGATATGTCTGCTAGGGTAGCTTAACTCTTATGGTGATTGTTGATACAGTGTGCTGCAAGAGCAGGGGGCACAAAAGGTATTGCCCTGGGCACACAGAAGTCTTCTCAGTTCAGACGTGCTTCAGTCTGACCTAAATTTTTGGGCTCAATATGAGGTTTACTGGTAAAATGACACGTCATGTGGTAGGCAGGGGGTCAGATTAGATGATCTAATGGCTCCATCTGGCCTTAAATTCTTAATTAGGGAAGTGCTGCCAGCACAAGATGGCATTGAAGCTTTACACTGCTAGATTTTGCTTTCTTGGGAGATCCTCACCTGAAGCAGGGTTGCAGAAGTTTTACTTGGACTAGTTTTTTCCACAGCCCCTAATGGCAGTAGCAGCCAGCAGAGCTAAAAGTGGGTCCTGATGGGAACCTGGTAATCATGTTTCCATGAAAGTACGAAATCCCTGTATTCGACTATTCCAGATTACCATATGTTGAGCTTTTAGAATTATAATGATACCTAAATATAGAGGGAAAATATATTATTAGAACTGAAAAAAAAAGAGGTAAGTTTCTCTGGCAAGCTAATGAAAAAGAAATTACAGTTATTTGAAGCTGTTCGTGGATTAAAATATTAGAAGTGGGGATGTGGTTTTTTGGGTGGTTTGATGGGTGGGTGGTTTGATACAGTTGGTTATGATACCTTTGCTTGACACCTTTGGTGCAGAAATGGAAGTGTGATGTTGTAGATGTGCTCTTGGCTCTCTCAACTATGCAAATGGCAATGTGCAGGTATAATAGCCATTGGCACAGCAAAACCAGCATCACTGATCAGCCAGTTTCTTTGGCAAGGTCAAGAGGCTTGCAGCTAACTCAGTGTGTCACTTGATTGTAGAAGGTCACTTGAATGTCTTTTAAAGTTGCTTAATTGCTTATTGATCTCATAATTATTCCATACTTGCTGTCTCTTTTGCTATTTTTCTGAATTATGTTATAAGTCACAATTTTAATTTCATTAGGGGAAGCTTGTGGTTTTGTGGTGTTGAGCATTCACTTTCAGGTTTAGAGCTTTTAATTGGAACTTTCAAACTTGATTGGTTTCTTTTATATGCTGGTACACTTTTTATTTTTCTTGCATTTTTCTAAATGAGTTACTCTACTTCTGCATGCTTCTTTAAGGTCTTGTTAATATACAGGTAGCATATTTCAAAGCACAAGGAGCTGAATTAATAACTGCTGAGGTACTATATTTTAACTGCTGTCCCTTTTTGCTAATTTGTCTTGTGGGGTTTTTTCTCCCCTTTAAGATTTTTTCAAAGTAATTGCTCTGGAAGTATGTTCTTTTTCTTGCTAGTCTCATCTTGTGTATTATTATTATTCAGGTTGCTTCATTTTAGTAATAGCTTCTGCTGGCTTCTTTCCTTTCAAATTCTTTGTGCCATGAATTATTGCTCTGTGTTTGTGTCACTGGGAAGTTGTGCAGGAAGAGAAGCAGCCTTGATTTCCTGGGTTTTAACGCTGCAGGGTAACCAGACCCAGTAAAAGCAAGAGTCTGTGAAAGTGGGTGCTGAACTGTCACTGTGGCACTTCCTCTGCTCACATCTGTATTTCCTGTTGGACTGTCTAACCCAAAAAATGGTTTCAACTGTGGTGACCCGTTGTAGTTCCTGGGACAGAGGGTCAGCTGGGAAAAGCAGCGTTCAGCCATTGTCTGCTTTGTTCTCCTTCTCCCTGGCGTTTTGCAGAGTCCACAGCACCTCTTGCAGCATTCCCTGGTGCCCAGGTGTCTGCTGCCAGCAGCTGTCCTGCTGCTGCCTTGGGCAACTGAGGGCAGCTTTGCAGAGCCACCAGTGTGTCCCTCGCTGAAGGGTCCCCTCAGGTGAGCCTGCTCATTTCTGCCTTGCTGACTTTATCATCAGCACAGCCTCCCCAGCCTAATTACAAGCCCTGTCTTCTACTAAGTTGCAGGAGCATTTGGATGAACCTCAAATGAGCCTAAAGATCACGGTACACAGAACCAAATAAACACCCTTAAAAGTGGAAGAAGGGTCTCTAGGTGGTCTGAATCTTGCTTATCTTTGCAATAGCCTTAGTTCCTTAAAGGCCTGTCAGTTTCTGATAACACAGTTTTGTTAGCAGGGGTTAGATATGCACTTTGCAAAAATAGAATGAGGTCTTCAACTGGGCAAGGACACCATCTGCAGTCACCAGATGCAGTTATCAAGATTAAATTGCAAGACTTGCCACTGATTATGCTGGTAATCATTGAGGTAATCAGTGTAATTATCTTGAGATCACGATAAGATTTTCTCTGATCTGATAGATTTTGCCTAATTAAGTTGAAGGAGCATCCATCATTAGCTACTGGAAAGATTATGGCTCCAACTGGGCACTTGTCTGTTTCACTTTGATAATGTTATTTTGTCATATGGGAGAAAAATCAGTCAGCAAATATTGTGAAATTGACATCTTATGATGAAAGCATTTTCCATTGGATTATATCAGATTTCTTGAAACCCAACAGCATTCCTTATTTATGAAAGGCTCCTAGGTATTCTCCTCATAACCAGACTTTAGAAAAGACTTAAGTCTGGATCTCTTTTACCCAAGGAAGATGAAGCATTTCCACTTCAGGTTATTTTAAGCTTTCAGAGTATTTTTTTTTTTTTACTATAGATCATGTGGAGGATTGACTCAGCTGCAACTGGAAAGGATTTTCTTGCCAAATAGAATTGTTGTTGATGTTTTCTCAGAAAATGTGACTGAGACTTGGTAGAATATAATCTCAAACTCTGATGCACACTAATAATCCAGAAAAAAGTGATGAGGCTTTGGAGACCTCTTCACAAGTAGTCATTTGTGTGTGTTGGACCATTTTCCTTTAGCATCTGTAATGTGGTTCTTCATGTTCTTAGTTCTTAGCAAAAAAATCTTCTTGCAGATGTGTTTTCTGAGAAGTAACTGCACTGCTTGAGACTTTGTCCATTTCTTCTATTGGTTGTCAAGACAATTTCTTCCAAATATAGTGATAAATGATGTTAAAGATTATCCTGTATCTTACATCTTGTGCCTTTCATTTTTAACTTGCTTAATGTTGCAACTGCATATGCACTGTAAGTGTATGTAACATTTTGCTTTCTTTTTCAAACGGCATAGGTGTGCACACAAAATGCTGTTTATATTTCCCATCAGGGTATATTGCTCAGGGAAGGGACAGCAGCCGTCTGCAGTCTGTGTCAGATGAAGAAGATGCAGGAGATAACAAAGAGAAGTAGGCAGCACTGAATACCTTCTAAAAAGCAGGTGATTCAATCTTTGTTAAGGCTCAAAAGAACAAGGTCTAACAGCATCCCCAGCAGCTGTTTCTTTAATTTCCAGCAAGTTACCAAATTTCATTCCAAGAAATGTGTTACCACAGAAGACTTCCAAGAGCAAAGCATCATAGGAGATGATTGGTAATATTTTTTCTGTCATCAGTTATTATATCTGCTAACTTTCACACAATTATTTATCAGCTGAGAGTTGTGAAATAATTCCTGACTTGATGTGAAAAGGGAAAAAAGTCAAATACATTTTTTAATATGAACCCAAGCCATCAGTCTTAAAGTGCTGATTCATTTGCCCACACAGTATAATTAAGATGTTAATCTGTAATAAGGAGTGATACATTGTGATCTTACAATCAGAAAGTAATTATAGCTTAAAATGTTCATTTGGCTCTCAACCATTTTATTACTCTGTGACAGGTAAGGGAGGGCATTCATAGCTCAGTATCTATAAACCTTTACCTACACACTTTGCTTCTACAACTGGGAAAGGTTTGCAGTTATATATAGATGCCTATACTGAATGTTTTTTGGGAACAAAATGTCGATTGGCATTCTGAGTCCTGTCCTAGGGGAGAATATTTCAGTTTGAGTACATTTGGTGTTTCATTAGATAATGAATCCATTATGTAGTTTAAGTTCAGGCTCACACTGATTAATCATGACATTTCAATTATTCATAGAATCAATGATCTTTTGCACCCCTTTTTTCCCACCTCATTTGCCATTGGCTTCTATTAATTTCTCTTTTTACTGCTTTAGGATCTTTCATCTTGCCATATTTTGAAATACTGAAACTCTTCCACTGCTGGAGACTTTAATCTGGGAATTTAAATGGCACCTTGCAAGCAGGTCGTGGCACCTCTCTGGTTTAGTGCTTCATAGCACCTTAACTGCCTACCTTCAGGGTGGCTGAGCTGTGAAGCAGCCAGGCCTCCATGTTTGAGGGGTGACAGGGAGAGATGCATTAAAGACACAGGGTGTCCTGGGAATCCAAACCAGCTACTTGTTTCATCTGCTAAATGGAATTTCCTCATGTTGTCCTGGAGCCATGGAGAGGATTGAGTTGCCTGACTCGCAGTCCGTCTGTGCAGCTAGTGAGATTGCCCTTGGCTGTGGTGTGCTAACAGCACGTAGGTGGCATTGTTTTAAAGGATTGTATTGTTTGTTTGGAGGAATTCACTTGGTACCCATGCAATTTGATGTTCTATAGTGCACTGACAGCACAGAGGTCAGAAGTGGCTGCTGAGTTCCCCTGTGGGTCCTACTGCTCCTGTCCAGCTCCAGCTCTCAAGTATGATCACTTTTCAGCTCAGTGTCCACTTGCTCAGTCAGTCACATTGCCATGGTGTAGTTTTATCATATATCCATAGGTGTGTAAAAAAAACCCCACAACTTCTTAGTTTTACATCAATCTTGTGTGTTTAAAATTTGTGGGCTGATTCAGCCTGCAGATGTTGGTGGAGCCAGACAGGATTTGATGGAGGTTTTTCCCAATGGGCACAGACTCTGCTGGTCTCCACAGGCTCAGATCTCTCCAACCTGGTGCACAGGGCAGCCCAGTGTGCAGTTTACTGGGAGGTCTGTATTTACCAGTAGTGCAAGATTTATTAAGGGTAGGAGGTATATAAATAGTTTTTTCTCTAAATGTCTTCTCTGTTTTAACTCTTCCTAAATATGCCATTAGCTGTTAGTGGTTTGGGAGTAGTGGTGGAAGATCTCTTTCTTTGGGTTCAGGTAAAATTGTCCTGTCCTCTAACGAACTGAACTTTTCCGGCTGGATAATCACTTTTCAGGCTGTTAATTTTGGCCTGTAATCTCCATCTTATGTCTGTCTTGTCAATACTAATTGCAAGGTAGTATTTTTAGAGATAAAGTAGTATATGTTTTTTTATGACAGTGGGGAAAAAATGAGGAGTACAAAATCGTCAACCACCGCTCTATGGATGGGGGATAGCAGGGGGGTGAGGTCTGCTATTTTATAAGCAGCAGATTGGCATTACAGGAAGCAGAACTCATGGGAAACGATGTATTAGAAAGGCACATATTTTCTATTTCAATGGTTAATTTTCTAAACCTGGTGTAACCCAAAAATATTCAGTATGGCAAAGTTAAGACCTGTTTTAATAGAAAATTAGGTTTATCAATGAGCATCTTTTCTGTAAACCAACATAGTCGATGTCTTAAGGGAGGGAAAAAAGTTATACTAATGTCAGATCTTTCAAAACTATAAAGCATCTCGGTAATTTTCTGGTAGTTAAAATAATGATCTTTTTCAGTGCTCCATTTAATGGATTTTTAGTTATAAAATTTTAATATTTATTCAAAGTGCAAGTTTGCTTTAAAGATGTCTAAAAAAAGAGCCCTGTAGGAGTCTCATTTCCTGGACTTTTCTAATTCTGTATCAAAATTCTGGTGCTGGCATGCAAGAAAGTTGTTACTCTGCAGGGTAGGACTTTACTTCGACCAGGCTTGAAAAGTTGAGCTCTTTTTCAGGGATCTCCTGAGGGTTTATTGGGAGATGAGAGCTTCCTTTGAAGGCAGTAGAACTGCCCACAGAAATAGGAGCTGTCTCTAGATTCATGTGTGAGTTGTATGGGCTGTACGAGAGGAGGATGGGAGGCACCCTGACAGGTGCAGTGCATCTCTGATGTGGGGGGCCTGCAGTTGTTTGTGGGGATACCTTCAGTACTAACTGAGAACCTAGTTCTGTTTGTTGTGAACTCTGAGATCCCAGGGATTGGGGAGCTCTGCAGTGCCATTTGGGATCCATTTTCAAATGAGGGCTTCTCTGGGTACTGTGCCTAAAGTTAGTAGCAAAGTCACTTAAGCTTTACATCTGCCTAGGCTTACCCTGCTTGGAAGCATGGTAAGACTAGGCAGGTGAATTGTGCATCAGTTGCCGTATCCACATTCTTAGGAATCTGGATTGTACTTAATTTTTTCCATTTTTTCTGGTGGTTGAAAAGTGACAGACCAGACAGATTGAGTACAGTCATGATGCAGCCAACAGCTCACCCCCTGTGGTTGAGCCATTGGCTTCTTCCTTTTCCCTGTTCTGATCCTGCCTGCTCATTTGAGCACATCAGCTACAGTAAAAAGAAATTCCTTTCTAATCATGGAGCCTTCAGTAACCTTAAGTACAAACTGTGTGTGCAGTTGCCGAGCATTAGTATTTAGCTGTGACCCCTTTGACATTGCTGGAGTAGTAGATGCAGTCTTTCATCAGTGGGTCCAGCTTTGAAGAGAGAGCAGAGAGCTGCTGCTTGTTCTTCCCATCAGTGTTTGACAAGCAGGTACAACAAGTGAGGATGCTGTGTGTGAGTCTGGGGGCGGCTCTTGTGTTGGCATGTACCTGTGTGATCCTGTTCTACAGACTTTATTTGTGGCCCTCATTCTGTGATTTACAACAGGAATCTTCCCATAAAAACATTTATAATAAATACATTAGGTCATGGTTTTGTCTTTATGTGTGAGATCCTGTTTGATGAGGAGCTGTCAGGAGAAGGGTAATGGTCCTGATTTTTCCTCAAAAAAAATATGTTTGGGAGTTCATCTGACAGTGTCTGAGAATTCAGGTGAAATTCCAAGTAGAAGTGTTGTCCTACTGGAATAACTTGAGCAAAGATATTTTACTGTCACAGGTTATTTTTGTAGTGCTAGGAAGTAATCCTTGAAGAACCCTACTAAAATGTAGATACACAAAGCATGGAGAGGCCATCTACTGAACAAGAAGGAGTAAATCCCTCTCTTGCATCTGAAAGATATAAATTTGCAGGAAGAGTGTCATCAACAAGTGGCTATGCTGGTTTCACCTGAGGGGGTTGTGTGTGTGGGTGTGTTCAACATGCTGTAGGCAGAATACCTCTCAAGGTTGGTTGTAGTCTCTGCTTTTGAGTCCTCTGAGAGCAGTGGCTGGCTTTCAAGTGCAAGGATTTGGTGTCTGTTCCATTCTCTTTTATGGAGGCAGGGGGTGTGTGAGTGCTTGGGTGATGACCAGAGCTGCCATCCGGACTGTGAAAGTCTCAACACTGCAGTAGAAACCCCTTCCCCTAGTCAGACATTTTTAACTAAACATATATGTCTTTTTATGCATCTTTTGCTGTCTTAGTATTGCTCTAAACATCAAAACATCTCAGCCTGTGTAATTTTTTGGCTGTATTGTGTGATGGTTATAGGGTTTCCTATCCTCCTATACCTTTCTTTGAAGACAAAACAGGATAAATTAATATTGCAAGCTGTCTTGTCCTGGACTTTCTGTGTGACTTTCTTGAGTCTGTGGAGCCTTTTTCCATGTCAGTAATTGGAGGCACCAATGCTTCCTCACATCACTAGTTTCTTGTGGGGAGAAGTTACTATTCAATTAGATAATTTAGTAGTGTTGCATTCAGGAGCTAAGATACAGTCTCTGCATCTTGTTTGCAGTAAAGACAAACACTTGCAAGTACCTGACACCTGAAGCTCAGTAGAAATCTCACTGTGTATTGAAAGCAATGTGCTTTCCCTGAGGATTTCAGGATTTGTACATTTTCCTACATCATTGGATGTAGGCACTGAGTGAATGGTCTTGGGGGAACTTGAGAAGAGGAAGCCTTGGAAACCTGTTTAAATTGCAAGACTGTAAAGAGCTCTTCTGTGCAATCTTTTGTCTGTAATATTATTCCCCTGCAATATTGACTTGGGTGTTAGGTATTCTATGTTTGTACTTGTATTTTAGAAATGTGCACAAAAAGCCTTTTTATACCATGGTGCTGCAAGTGCTCCTGGTATTGATGTCATTTCCCTGTGCCTTCTTTCACTTTTTAATTTCTTTTTCTCTTTTTTGCTTTATTTGCAGATTTATAATTAATTCACATATTTATTTTAATTCTTTGTCTTTCATCCCTCTGTTTGTAGTCATTACTGTTTCTTCTGGTATATCTCTACTGTGTTTGTTCCAGCGTTGACACCTTCTTTATTTATTGTGTTCCAAGCAAGAGGAAATTAGATATAGCTCAAGAAGCCACAGATCTTCCTACTGGCATTAGAAATGTGTGAATCCTACTTTTCTTTTCTTTTCTTGCAGTCACTAGAAGTAAAGAAAGTTCTTGCTCTAAGTTTATTGTTGCAACCTGAACCTCAGCTATCCCTTAGATCGTGTATTCTGAAGCAAACAAAGCTCTGTTTACCCTGACTGATGCTCAGTCCCATTGTGTTTCTTGTGGTTAATTTACTGGGAATTTGCTGAGCTTTGTTCTTATTCAGACAAGTTTTGTTGAGTGGGTTGTTAATTGCAGGTTTAAACTTGTATTTGGTCTATCTAGCAACTTAAAACATTGCGAGTTCTTTCCTCTCTATATTAATTTACTTAGTTAGGCCTTTAGAAGAGGCGCTGCTTCATTAAACACTATCCTGTTTAGTCTGTAATGACTCTGCTTCTTCCACTCTAAACACATTAATACATTAAATAGTTTCATTTGTCTTCAGTGGGATGAGGATGTTCTACAAAGGGCCTTGGGGCCTCTTTGATACATGCTTTTTGGTGGTGTAACAGTGCTGTGGGGGACTCAGCAGAGTCTACTCTGTATTTCCAGGTTGACTGGGCTTTTTTAGCCCGTAATGAAGCAAATTTGATATTCATTTGTCACACTGTGATGAGAACAGTATCATTTTTGTGCTTCTATAAAATGAAGCAGACTACTTCAGGTCTTTGCTCTTTCCCCCCAGTCCCTTCCTGCAGCAGAGCTCCAGTGCTGGCGGTGAGAAGCAGCTGTGTACAAGTAGTAGGTGATGGGATGATGCTCCTTCTGTGGTGATGAGCTGCACCACTCATCTACTTTTCTGGTGCAGCAGCACAGTAATGAGACACATGAACATGAAGGGAAAAGAAAATAGGTGGCTGTTTTTCCAGGGGACAGGCTGTCCTGCCACAACACCCGGGGCTGCTGGAGGGAGCAGCAGATTGCCAGCTCCGAGTGCCAGGGGGAGCAGCTGCCAGCTCCAGCTTGGCCTCTGAATGGGCTGCACGTTTTAGCAAGTACTTAACGCTTCTGGGCAGGCTGGGAAAAACAACTTCTGGAGCTTATCCCCTCCTGTAGTATACTTCTGTCTGGTCTGAAGAGCGGGCACTCCAGTGACCAAACAGCCAAAGGGAGAAAGGGAAGGATGCGCCCACCGCAACAGGGTTCTTTCATGTAAACCCTGTTTTTTCCACAGACGTCATGAAGGATTTCATTGACTCGGGAGGTGCTACCTCACCTCTCTTTCCTCAAAGGGAGCTTTTCATGCTCTGCTTAGTTCCCTTCTAAACAGTTTAACATTTCCAGGGTTAACTTCACAATTTCTCATTCCCAACAATTACATTTCTTTTTAATTTTAGAGTAGGAGTTTTATGGAATCCAAGAGTAAGCTTTCTGTTTAGGTTCTTGGGCAATCATTGGTTTGAACAATAGGTAAGTTGAAGATTAGTGGTGATACACTACTCTCTCTGGTAGTTGAGTATGCTGAGCTTGTGTGAGCATTCCCAAGCCATGGAGTAGTCACAAAGTCATGTACATGCTGTTAAGATTAGTTTGGGTTGTTTTATTTTTCTTTTCCTGTGGGGTTACTGACATACTGAGCCTCAGCAGAAAGGGTTAAATAGAACTTGAGCTATGAGTTTGAAATTATGCTTGACACATGCGATCCATATTACTGCAGTGTGTCAGCAACTGCGGTTGGTATGTCAGTTGTGCAAGTAAAAAAGTGATTGCAATGCAATTTCTCCTTTTTCATGTAAAATCACACATATCCTCCATGCGGGGATTTTCTTGCTCAGTGGGCTACAGTGTGGATTTAGAAAAAAACATAATTCATTTATATGTAAATGCAACCTGAAGGCTACACATATCTGAGCTTCTACAAAGACAGAGAGCATGTACATGAAAACAAATGGACCTGTTGTGGTTTTAAATTCATAGTTTACCATAATAGGGGTGGTGGTGAGGAGGAAGGGTTGTCTTTGAAACCATATAGGTCAGCATTTCAGGCTTCTGTATTTGTATTCCAATTAAAGGAGAAAATGGAAAAGCTTCTGGATGTTTGCTATTTTAAAGCCAGCTTGAGGGGGAAGAAGCAGAAACAGTATTTTTCATATGTCCTATTAGCAAATTACAGGCTGTGAATAAGATATTTTAGTGTTTGGCTCGTATATAGGTTTTGTGAGTTTTGTTTTGGAGGGTGGGGTATGTGAGTTTTTGGCAATTGTTCAATTTCTTTTTGTTACATGAAAAGAAAATTTTCAAAAAAACTGGAGGTAGAAATTATGTCTGTGGCTCTCACCAAATGCTGGGAGGTACAAGAAGTCCAGCATTCTAAAGCAAAAGAGAAGGAGGGGGAGACAAACAAGGAGGAGGTGGGTGATTGTGGTGTCTTGGAGCAGCATTTGCTTTACCTGATTTTTGTTCCTTGATATAGTAAAAAGATTTCCTTGCTGAAGTACTTGGTTTCAGACTTAAAATAGCATACATTATTTTGAGATAAGTTCACATTAACCATCACAGATTCCTCACTTAACCTGTCGCTGTTGCTGGAGATACAAGTCTTAGCTTCTATCGATACATCTTCTGCTTCAGCAAGGGAAAATGCAATTTAGTTTTATATACTCTGTTTTAGAAGAGTCTGTGATAAAAGCAAACCAGTGCCTTCTCTAATAAGTATTAACGACCAAACCTGTGCAATTTGTAGTAAGTGTACTCTATCCTCTTAAAAATGTCCTGGGGATTTATGCGCTAAACTCAGATTAATGCTAATAGGAGTTACTTAAGATAATAAATCATTCCTTTATTGTGGCATTTCCCTTTAACATCTTTTTATTTCTATTTTTTTTTTTTTAACGAAGACAAAGTTAGAATTTGTGGTATAAAGAACCTTTTTTCCTTCTTCTTTGTAGGCATGCTTCTAAGAAGCGTATTGACCATAAGGAAGCCCGCGTGCTAGTAACCAGTTCTTACTAATCCCGCTGAAGAAGATGAAGCCGCGTTTCAGCCTTGCCGATCCTTTTCCCACCCTGTCGGCTGAATGAGAAATGGTCGTGTGATTATGCTGACAGCCCAGCATGCATTTGGTAGACCTGTGGTTAACTCGTTCCCTCTCCATGTGTCTGCTCTTACAAAGTTTTGTCCTCATGATACTGTGCTTTCATTCTGCCAGTATGTGCCCAAAAGGCTGCCTCTGTTCCCACTCCGGAGGTCTGAACGTCAGCTGTAGCAATGCAAACCTCAAGGAGATACCCAGAGATCTTCCTCCAGAAACAGTCTTACTTTATTTGGACTCCAATCAGATAACATCTATCCCCAACGAAATTTTTAAGGACTTGCACCAATTGAGAGTCCTCAATTTATCAAAAAATGGGATCGAGTTTATCGACGAACATGCCTTTAAAGGGGTGGCAGAAACCTTGCAGACTCTGGATTTGTCCGACAACCGGATTAAAAGCGTGCACAAAAACGCTTTCAACAACCTGAAGGCCAGGGCCAGAATTGCCAACAACCCCTGGCACTGTGACTGCACGCTGCAGCAGGTGCTGCGGAGCATGGCCTCCAACCACGAGACGGCCAACAACGTCATCTGCAAGACCTCTGTGCTGGACGAGCACGCGGGGAGACCCTTCCTCAACGCTGCCAACGACGCCGACCTCTGCAACCTCCCCAAAAAGACTACTGACTACGCCATGCTGGTCACCATGTTTGGCTGGTTCACCATGGTGATCTCCTACGTGGTTTATTACGTCCGACAGAACCAGGAGGATGCAAGGAGGCACCTTGAGTACTTGAAATCCCTGCCAAGCAGGCAAAAGAAACCAGATGAAGCCGATGACATTAGCACTGTGGTATAGTATTCTGAATACAATGACTGCCTTTGTGATGGAAGCTAGAGTTGGATGGCGCTAAAACCAGAGGTTTACTTCTAACGTTCATTGTAAACATTAAGACTTTTGGGGCTTTTTTTTCCTGTTTAACTGAATTACGCCACTGTTGAGCTTTCTAACAGAAAGTTTTGTCCGGGTGGTAAATTTCAATTATTTCTCTGGTGGTATCCTAAAGCAAGTGAATTAATATGTAAACATTAGTTTAGACCCATTCCACTATTTAATAACGAAATTTATTTTTTTAATTTAAAAACCAAATAAAAGCTTAAATTTGAACCATGTAAAGAAGAGTAATTTATTGACCAGAAACCTGTCCAGTGCCAGGACACTCTTGGCTTGTTCAGTGCCCATAAGGTAGAAGAGAGGAGCGATGATGAAGTGGGCTGAGAGGTCCAGGATTGGAGAGTCCCCAAAGGGCACATCTCACCCATGGGTGCAAGGTGAGCAGCTGGTGAATGGTGCCCCATTTTGTGGGCTGCCTGCCACGGTGGGAAAGGGGCACAGTGTGGGCAGAGCAGAGTGCCCTGACTCTGCGTGTAAGGGACTGATGCTTGCTTAACCTCTCAGAGAGCATTTTGGCAGTGCTGGGGAGGAGGCAACAAGGAGGAGCTGCGCCTCAGGACGTGGAAGAGAGGTAAGCCAGGGGCATGTGGTGGTTTTCACCTTACACCCAACTTACTTGCCTTGCATGAGCTTCAGGTAGGTGACCTCAGCACTGGGAAGTTCAGCAAGAAGGCAACAGCAAGCTTAATATGCTGGTCAAACTAGAGTAGCTAGAGTATTACTAGTGATAATTTAAAAAAAAATCTGGGGGGTTTAAGCTGTTTATTATTTCATAAGTAAATGTGACTTCTATATTTTAGGGAGCAGCCTTTTAAAAATCTAAGGTAATAAATGAATATACAGGCTACGCATATTCTATTGCGTGTTAGGATATATATATATATATATATATATATGTTTTTGTATGATTTTGTGGCTAAACGTTTGGGAAAACAGAAAGTCCACATGAAGTTAAACTCAGCCTTGCATATGACATGGATATTTTATATTTCTGCTGTCTTTAAAAACACAGTGTTTTTCTCTTTTCATAGATAAACTTTTCAAAGGGAACAAATCCACAAGAACGTATTCCTCTTGTCCTTTTTTACCATAATAAAATGATGCTTGTCTCTGGGTCCCTATAGATCCAGTCTAACTGACATTGGAATATGTATTACAGAAGGGTGGATAAAAAAATGTATAAAACACTGCTTTGCAAGAGAAAGTGTTAAAGATCAGCCTTAAAAAAATGTATAAACCCTGCAGAATAATCTCTCTGATTAGTTTGTCTATTATTTCTGTTTCAGTTCTGTTATGAGGGCAGAAGCTTGTTTATCTTTTGGTTTTTTGGGGTTTTTTTTTTCCAGAACACTGTTAAAATAATAGCTAAAACTTCTTTCAAAACAAGTAATAGAAGAGGAAAAAAAAATTAATGACCATAGCGTAAACTTTTTATATCGTCTTTGCATTTTTTGTCGTCTTCATAGGGCAAGTCCTTGTGACCGACTTAGCCATTTGCATACCTCCATGAGCAGTTTTTGGCAAATTAAGAGAATGTTAATGTTTGTAAAGGGCACAGTCTGTCCATAAAATATCCACTGTCTGATATTTCTGTCCCTGCCACCAACTCCCTTAAGTAAAAATGTTACTTTCTAAGGAGAGGCTCTTGTTGATGACACATCCTCCTTAGTTAGCATTTTATGTTTTCCTGGTTCCAAGCTCTGACTATCTACCCAAGCTCCCCAAACTCTCTGTGGCCTCCTGCAGGACCCAAAAGTAGTAGGGTTAAATACACATGTGAGTCTGAAGAGAGCAGATAAAATGTTCCACTGTACTGGCAATATAACAATCTCTACTGAACAGGACATGGAGCGTCTCTGTGTAGGCTGAGCAAAATTACTTCCTGATGTAATTCCCCTAATTTCTCTAAAATTTCCTTCAGAGTAAAATTGGTCTCATTTCTGTCACTCTGTTCCCCAAGCAATATTTAAGATCCCAGATAATATGCTACTGTGTGAAAAAGCAGGGGGGATTAGCTAAAAAGATGACTCTAAGCCGGAGGTACTAACAATCAAGAATTTGGTGGTTTTTATTCACAGCTAAATGAAGGAATTTCTCCACAAAATTTGGGCAGAATTATTTAAACAACATTTAAGAAATCCTGGTCAGTCTTAAAACACTTTAAAAACACTTGGAGGGTTTTAAATATTTAATTTCAAGTAACATATTCAAAAAGAACCCCTCTTCCCAAAATGGACTAAGAAAAATATAAATAAGTTATCTTTAGGTTTTCTGGTTTTTTCTTTATTACTTGTTCCATCAGACAGGATCTGGTATAGCTTTACCCCAGCTGAACTTCTGGCTTTCCAGCTTTAAATTCTGACCCAAACAAATGTAAACAAAGTTAAGCGTTACTCTGTAAAAATGCTTTGGAGGGATGGTTCCAAGAAGATAAGAAGATGCTTCTTTTTTCTGTGTTTACTTCACACCTTTCTTTTCAAAACTACTGTCTCTAGAAAAGCCTAGGTGCTGCCCTTTGAAGTCAATGACACAAACTTTTAGACTTTTATCAAAGTTAAAGCCTTCAAGGAGTTATTCATTTACAAAACAAATTTTGCTGAGAAATTAGTAATTCGATATATTTTTATCTATATACCTTAGCATGTAAATACAGATGAGAAGAAATGGATGTTTCCTTACTCACAGGAGATAGCATATGATAGAAAATAAGAAGGGATATACACAATACAGTGATTTTATTTTTCTATTGAGATACTCCAGGAAAAGTAGAGCTGGGACTTAATAGCTTAAATGTGATTAATTTCTCTACCCTGATTTTATTACAGAAAACATCCATATTTTTGTTTCTAAAAAGTAAAAGATAACTGTCAACATTAGTTTATTCTTAAAACTAGTGGTGATTTTTCTCTGCTAATTTTTTAGTGTTATGCTCTGTGGGTAAGATCTGTGGTAGTGCATATGGTCTGTGTGTATTAAGGCTCAGGCTTTATGTGTTTATTTTATTCTTAATTTGGTACACTGTTAGATACAGATCTCTTCACTGTTAATGTACATTATATTCTTAATTCTTTGGTAGCAAGATTTTGCGCTGCAATTGCCATGAATTTCAGGGGTTGAGTATGAACAGAAAATGTGGTGATGCGCGTTCTGGTCTTCCCAGGAAAAAAAGAAGATAAAAGAATTTTTATTTACCAAATAGAAGCCATGCAGAAAATCTACCACATTTGTTTTTCAGTCTAAAAGGGGAAAATCCGAAGCATTAGAAAGCAAAAAAAGGGGAAGTAAAAGGAGCAGCTGTAGGCTTAAACACTTGAAGGTGTCAGGGAGTCTTGCAATGTGTTTAAATATGCGCTGGGGTCTCAGAGTGAATCTGAATCAATATTAAAGAGGATGTCGCTCTACTTCCACACCTGGAAAAAGAACTAAACAAGAGCAAATGAGATCTCTTTTAAAAACAATTTTTAAACGTTAGGAGGTAAATCTAAAGAAGGAAACTATAGGAGAATATAAATTCTGAGGTTACATGTAATGCCATAGTATGGGCAAAATAAATGGGAACATTTTTTCCTAAGCAAGTGAGAAACAGGAGTCCAACTAAAGCAAGAGACACGAGTTCATCAGGTATTAAGGGAGCACTGTGAATAGGTGGGGCAAATGTTTTGAAAGAAACTAGGCTAGCATTTGAGAAGGGGGAAAAGTCACCTATCAATTAGTTACTGGTTAAAAGATAAGAAACAAAAGTAAGAAGAAATCATTTGTTGACTTGAAGGAGAATGTTTACTGAAATTTCTGAGGCGTCCCATGGAAATCAGAATGGGTGCAATGTTGTATTCCTGGAGAAGGGAGTTGATAATGAGCTGATAACATTTGTGGGTTATAAACAGTCATGGAGGGCAGTCCAGCCTACAACTAACTGTGAAGAAATACAGAAGGTTCTCACATTTCCAAGTTGGCAGATGATGATATAAAGAAGATTGGATTTTGTGTGAATAATTACAAAGTACTGCAGATGGCACATCTGAACATGAGGATATTCTCTAAATTGGCTGTAATCAAATGGAAAAAACATCTTGGAAGCACAGTGGGAAGCTCTTCAATGACAAACACCAGAAATTATTAGGAGGGAAATAATCAAACAGCGTGGTGGAATGGCATGATAAACCACTGAATAAAATCTGTGATGAATACACATCTGGAGCATTGCATTTCAGTTTTCCTTGTCTTCAAGGAAAATGAACTTACTTCTGAAGTACTGAATATGCAGAGAGAGATAATAAGATAATCAAGGATATGAAGTTGTTTCCATAGGAGAAGACATCTAGCATCCCCAGTCATGGAGATGAGATGACATTAGAACTCACTGTAATAACTGGAGTAGTAAACAAAAGGGAAATTCAGAAGCTCTGATCTCTGTTTCTTACAACAGAAAACAGCAATTTGGTTAGACAATATCAGTCAGTGGATGCTAGGGTTTTTTTAACATTTTTGTAGAGAGCATGCATTTAAATGAAGTGCAGGTTACTCTAGAGAAGAAAACATATTCAAAGATGGGACTCCACAAATTCCTGGAAGTCAAGGTTGTTAGCAGTTAACAATGCTAACGTTATATATTTACAGTTCTCAACAAGGAGAGTCCCTGCTCATCCTAGGAGGCAGGGATGGTTTCCCTAGGAAATGCTTACAGGTTTGTGCTTCTCTTACTCTCTGAGACGCTGTTGTGGGTGTTTGTTGAGGAGAAAGGAAGGTGGGCTTGATTTGTATGGCACTGATGCTCTCATATGTCCAGCGGGATGCAAATCAAGCAGGTTTCTTGAGAGGCTGGTATTTGTAGCAGAGACAAGGAGATTTTCCATGCATGGGCTGGGAATGAAGTCTAGGAAAAGAAAAATCCCATGTAAGTGTTAGTGTCTTCTCACTGTGAATTGCAGCACTAACTGCTGGACAAGGTTTGAGCACTCTGTGCCTAGTTGTGCCAAGACTGTGTTAACTAAAGGAGCTTTCCACTGGGGATCTGTGGAAAAATTAATTCAAACCTTGTTTGACATACCAAGGCAAATTGATACTATTCTTACAGCTCACCTGGTGGTCCATCTAGAGAGGATGGGTATTTCTCTGCAGGCTCTTCATTAAAACAAGGTTAAGGATTTGATTTTCACAAAGAAATCCTTTCATTGTTGTTTCTTCAAGTGAAAGCTGGTGTGATGAATTCTTGAAAGTATAATTATTTCACCAGTGCCACTTATGACGGGGAAATGCCTGGAAGCTTTGGTTTTGTTTTGCTGGAGTCAACCCGAGGAGCGAAAGTGACCGACAAGCATCAGACAGGCGTATACATGCCATGCCATAGCAATATGTGAAGGAGGTGTTTTTTGCATGCCAGTGCATCCATGAGTATGTGCATGTGCAGATGTATGGATATACGTCTCTCAAGTTCAGTCATACTTCCCTGTGGTTAGTCCTGTTAAGTTACCTGTACATACACACGCACGCAGATAAAACAGCGTCTCCTTTGGATGCTTTCATTTGCCCCATTTAATCATGAAAAGAGTTGCTTTGTTGCTTCAAAGCCATGATTCATACTGCATTTAAGCCAAGTACACCTCCATCCTCAGCCTTTCACAATGCTCCCTGATCTCAGTACCAGCTGCACAGAATGTGGAAGAAAATGAGGCGACACTGGTACAGCTCATCCTCTTTCTGAGATCCTTAGTCACGTCCATTGGCTACCATATCGAGCTGTTAGAGACCTTTGTGAGCAACCTTTTGTTTTCCAGCTGGCTCAGAAAGGAATACAACTTCCTAGAAAGCTAGATATTTAGGTGGATGATGTAATGCCTTCCTTATGTTCCTCATAAGGAACTGCTGTTTGTGAAAACTGGGCAGTGCAAGTGTAGCTCGTGTTCCTGGATCAGTTCTTGTCTTCTGCACTTGTAAATGAGTAGGTTCTTGGCATTACAAGTGTGTTTGGCTGTGTTTTTCTCCTAGGAGATAGTTATAACCCTTAGAGGAAATTCCTTGAGATGGCTGTGGGTCTGAATACAGCTGCTAATTCCAAAAGAAACATCAGAATGAAAAATGAGATGGTTTTAAGATTTCCCTACTGCAAGGAAACTTGAGAAGCTGTTAAGTTTTTGGGAAATCAAGCATCTGTATTATTCTTAATGCTGTTTTGAGTTTTTAAAAGCACATTATGGGCATCCTGCTGCTTTGGTGGGGCAGTCTGCAAGCAGATTTCATAACAAAGCAGCAATCTCCATAGCCTGTTAGGGGCAGATTGAACTGGACGTTGAGGAGAAAAAAATGCCAAAACCAAACCAACATGACAAAACCACTAACAATAACAACAAACCCCAGATAGATAAGCAAAAAAACCCAACCAAACCAACCAAAAAGTCCATGTTAAGCAGTCTATTTAGGTATCTTCATCCTTCACAATTAGTAGTCACTGCCTTATAATGAAAGAGTTTGTGATCTCTTGAATTCTTCATAGCTCCATTTTAATTTGGAAAAAATAAGTCTGTTTAAATACATCTGCCCTAACACTGTTAGTGTATGAGCTGACTCTACTCATATTTAAATGGAGATCAAAGTTGAATGTATTAGCTAAGCCTTGTCTGCTCTGAGGTCTGATTCTATGCCTGTCTGCACATCTGTTAAAAAAACTTCAGGTATATGTTAGAAAAATACATATTTTCTGTACATAGGTGTGGTTATAAAATCATGCTCTTTCAAATATGCTTTGGAAGTTTTTAATATATAAAAACAAGGGGAAAATTGTGAAGGAAGAACAGACCTCAGAACTTTTGGGTTGCCTTCAGACATCAAAGCGGGACAAAAAGGAGGGGGAAAAAAAGCCCTATCAAAACCTATTCTTTTTTTCTTCCTTTGAGGATTAGCTTTGTGCTCAATGCTGCATTTCATGGTTTACCAATTTTTTATTTCTGTACCTAAGCCAGATTAGCATTCACTTTCAGCAAATTCTCTTATAAATGGAGTTCTTAGCCACAGAGAATACTGAAACATATCATGTTGTCTGAAAAAAAAAAAACAAACCTGTGACTGCAACAAATAAGCCCTCTAGACAGTATCTCTATACCCTGTTAATTAAATTTAGTGGCAAAGGAAAGCAGTTGTTGAATGAAGGTAATACTAGAGAGATTTCAGGTTCTTGAGTAGGTGCTGGCTTTTGTGTTCTTAATGTGACTGTGTGGGCAACCAACACACCTTTTCACTATTCTATTTCAGAAGCTCTGGGTCTGGTGGCTGTTACAGGACACAAAAGTCACTGTCCCTTTCTTCGTGTAGTCCTTAAGGACAAAGGCTTTGGGGAATGCCATGTCTGGGAAATGCCACCCTCACTGAGAGCAGTTTGTTCAGAGTCCCACCCAAGAACTGCCCGCTGTGTTGGTTTAGGCCACTTGTAAAAGAAGGGAAACTGCTGTTTGGGTGAGATCTGTGAAGCCTCTCACTCTTGAAGGGACTTGCTTACCACTCGTAGCAGACACATCACGGGTCAGGATCCCAGAGACTTCATCCTTTAAAACCATAGGGAGCTTGCTTTCCTTCAGGATGATTCAAGTTATTTTTGGTACATCAAACTTTCCAGTGCTATAAACTGAAAAACACCAGCACAGCCTGTTTGATTTTAAAGACAAGGGTGTCTAACCGCATTGCAGCTGTACTCAAACTAGAATATTTTCTCTTGTCTTTAGTCTTTTGTTGTTTAGTGTTACATTTGTGGTTGAATAAACTTCATGGCTCTTCAGATTGAATCTTCAAGCAAGCTTGTTGTCACTTATCAGAAGACATTTCCATTTGCTCTTAATGGTAAACCTCACTGGGAAATGTATTGATGGGTCAGCAGAGATTTGTTATTTTCTCATGTTTTTTGCAAAATTCATGAACTGATTAATATATTAGGGATTTTTACAGAGCAAATAATGTATGTATGCACAAGCTTTTTTTAAAAACAGGGCTAATCAAGAAATGAACAAAGTGAAATTTGCTGATTCTATTCTGAAGTTCTGAAGTAAAAAAGAATGATCTGTTAAGGAGAGCTGGGTGAGGTATAAAGGTATTCCTTCAACAAGCTCTGAAGTACATGGAAACATCTTTTTGTTTTCAAAAGCTGTGGCAACCCTGAAACTATAGTTGCAGGATAGTAGATGTAAATTGCAATGCTGAAAATAATAATTAATAATTAATTGATCTTTAATTGATAGTTAAAGAAAATCCATCTCTCCATTTGGTTCTCACCCTGTGTAATGTACCAAAATTCCTGGCTGAACTTGGAATTGTACTTTCTTAGTTAGCAAGCTTTCTTCCCAAGTTCAGGAGTGTACTTTGGGCTGTATGTGAGACAGAAGTTTTGAGATTGCCTTCAGTGAGATCAGCATTTCTTTAATAAATGTGTTATTTTTCAGGGTGAACTGAGCCACCATACTGGCAATTGCTTTTGTACTTTTGAAAGAGTTGATTTGGGTTTAACATCTAAATAATGACATCATACAGCTCTGCAGTGGTGCACCCTCAGAATTCTGTCCTGGCAGTGAGGAACTATCCTTTCCTTATCCTGGTAGCCATGACAATTACCTTAATTTTTTATTGCTTTTATGACAAAAGACATGTAGTGTCTGTTTTGGTTTTGGCTCTACATAGACCTATGGAATCTCTTAAGTATGAAGACAGGCATTTAGAGTGAAGAAAAAGAGGAATTTGAGAGAGTTGACTGCATGCAATTAGCCTTCAGTAATGGATCACAGTTCAGGAAGCCATCACCCACAAAGTTACTGTATAGCAAAATCGCTGGAGTCAGCGGGCTTCTGGAAAATACCCACCACTATTGTTTAAATGCTTGTGTTCCAGTATTTTTCCACAATTATTTTTGTTTCTGCAGCATTGTGTTCACTCTGTGAGCACCACTGTGGAGGTGATTGTTTTGGGAGGAACGAGCTCTGAATATCCAAGCTGTCCTGAGGGTGTGGAAAAAAGGTCTTTCATGGAAACTACCTCAATTAAAAATATGACAGTACATAGTCATGGACCTGAGGAGACCTGACACACATTTCACGCCTGGCCCCTGACTGCCTGAGTAAATAGATGCCATACTTAGCACAGAGAACAAATGGTTTGGGCTGAGAAGGGTGAGTCATTCAAAGCCAAGTTGCTTTTCCTGAAAGCACGCAGAAATGCAATGATTAAATAGGCTTTACATTTGGAAAATCCTGCAGGCAAGTCTTTAATCAGTCTTGAAATGCGTTCCCATGTGCTGCCAGTAGATTTGTTTTGACACAGCGTGGTGATGGCTCTGGGTACGGCAGTCAGTTTTAGCTGTAGAGGCGGGTGGGTGACGACTGCTCACGTTACGTGAGCTCAGTGTTGGGTGTCTGACGAGCGTGCTCCTTCTGCTGCAGGTGCTGCATTGAGCTCAGCGGAGAACCAGCTTTTCCACACAAACTGAGGAGATGCCTGAGCTGCGTGGGCCGCCTGAATTCAGGGAGAGCGAGCAGATGGCACCCCTCACTGCAGGCCTGATGATGCTGTTCCTGATGAACTTGGTTTGCAACACTAGTTCTCATCCCTTGTGGAAAACCACAGTGGTTCATGACACATGGACCTCAGCTGTTCCAGCTTCCTGTTCCCATACACGTGTGTGCGTGTGTGTGTGTGTGTGTGTGTGTGTGTGTGTGTGCAGCAGCATTTGACTCAGCTAGGTCTTGCTGGTGGGAGAGCAGAATTTCTGTGCTGGACGTTGTGAGTTACTGTGTGTACAGATGATAATGTTGTTCCCAATATCCCTGGGAAGCTCTCTGCACCTTTGTTGGAGAGTGGGTGGGAGAGGGTCAGAGGGTGCTTGCCATAATCAAGTGCTATTGAATTATTCATATAAGTGGTTCGTGTTTGTTCTGTTTTCTGTTTTCTTACTGGTTTAATACTGGAGCCTCCTCTGTAAAAATGAGAGAGTAATTAAATCATTACTTATCAGTAATGCCATAATGTTTCTGCCGTAATGAAGAAGCACTATATTACTGTATGTTACATGTCACATCAAAGCCTATCACATCGCTTTTCTCTGGGAGATTCCCCAGGGAAGGAGTCAGCAAAGTTCTTGGTACATTCCTGCCTGACTGTAGGGCACACAACTGAGCAAAACACACCTTGTTCACCTGGCAGCTGCACTCAGGGAAGTTCTCTGTGTATGTCAGAGGCAAGCTATCTACTCATCTCTCAAACATTGTGCATTTCCACATGTAAACTTCATTTCTTATTGGAGCAAAGATGTCGTTCGGGGGGATAGGTGAAGGGTGATGAGAATCTACGAGTTATGCTTCCAGGGAGAAAAGAGTGGTTGGGGTGGATGAAGCAGAACTTCATTTGAGGCAACGGGTTACAGGAGTGCCTGGAAAAGTCAGTAAAGCCCAGAAATTGGCGATCTGTGTATGGGAGAAGCCCTGAACTCAGCAGGTGAAGCTGAGGTAAGATGCCTACCTGGAGAGGATGCTCTGCATGGAGATATGCATTCGTTCAGGCAGGTGCTGGGGAGGGAGGGGGAGATGCAGGCAATTCCCCTGTTCAGTTCCCCCAACCCTTGCTGACACCATGCCGTGTTTTCCACCTCCCATAAGACCATTGATCCTTTCTCTGCTCCAGAAAGGCTGTCTGAGCTAGGAGACATATTAGGAGGTTTATGCTTCTGATGGTCAGTTAGCCAGTCCCACCTGGGCTGGCCAGAGTGTTTCTACCTGGACAGCTGGAGCTCTGGAAACCTGGGCTGGTGGAAGGCATCCCGGCACTGCTCCTGCTGCAAGGCTGTTTCCCACTGAGTGGGGTGGGGGAGAAAAGGTTCCAGCCTCTCTGGTGGCTGCTGGGTCTGTCTGCCTCTGCCAAATTGCTACCCCACAGCTTGCTCTTCATGCTGATACATGTCTCTTCCCTGCCCAGCCTTCATCAAGGGCTGAGGAGGAAAGATATTTTTCTTTCTAGGAGGTGAATCATAAATAATGTCCATGGTCTGCTTTCCCACTGAAAGGTTTTTAAACCAGCTGCATGTGCCCTTTGAAACACAGGGAAAATGTAGTGTATATTAGAAGTCATCCCTTGTATGCTTCTATCTGCTTTGTATGTATTTTTAAAAATTTTTAAGCTGGGACACCACCTACCCTGCTGTAATGTCTGCCTGGGTGACATCCAAAAGTGTAGAGGGTCAGATCCTTACCTGCAGTAGTTTAATGTAATTCCATTAAAATCAAAGGAGCAGTTCTCATTTATCACAGTAAAGGTCCTCTTGCAGAAAGTATTTTTAACTGCCAGCATCCTCACTGAGCATGAGGGAAAGAAATCCATGGTAATTTGGGGGGATTATTTAGCCAGTCTTCTTTAAAGGTTCTCCTATTTCAGTCGTGCCCAGGGATTCCTATCAGAGAAAAAGATGCTGATAAAGGGGATGGTTTAGCACAAGTTTAATTCAACATTGACTTAAGCTGTCAGGGCTAAGTAGATCAAGAAGAATAGAACTCAAATTATGACGGCTTCAAGGCTTTGTAGATAAGAGAATCTAATTTTAATTAGGATCTTCACTGAATTTTGAAAAGATTACATTGTTTCATCAGTGCATAGAAGGACAAGAAGCAACATGAACTCTTCTGTCTTTAAAGTGGGAGCAAACCTGTCTTTTGTTTTAGCCCAAAGCCTGTGAAGGCCAATATAACTCCTGTTCTTTTTCCTGGAATTATGTGGTTCAATATTATTGTTTCAAAGCTATACTGAAAATGTTGTTGCTATACTGCAAGGACAGTAAAACAGACTTTACTAAAAGCAAAATTTTTCTTCAGCTGACTGAAGACATGCCTCCCTCCCAGTTTAGAGGTATCTCCCTCGCCCAACAAGATTTTTAAAAAATTAAATTACTTTTAAGATATCGGTCTCAGGCTTTGTCTTAAGTTAAAAACTTTTAAACCAGAGTTTTATTAAGGTTAGTGTTTATAATGCTAAGATTATGTCACTTGCTCCTATGAGGAATTTATGGATAGATGGTTTACAAGCAGGCATCCTACATTTAAAAGACCTTATTTTGCAGGTTTATGTAGCTGTCTCTAGCTAAGATCCTCATCATTGTCAAGGAAATGAGAATTTCTCAGGTCTACTATCACTCCTAATTCTATTAAATGTGCTCAGGCACCATGAATGTAAACCCTTGTTGTCTGTTGCCAGCCTCTTCTAGGACCTCATCATTCTTAGATGGGAACAGATGAGAGGCTGGTCTGCTGGGGTGCTTGATATCAAAAAAGACTGAGAAACTCCTGTTGAAATAGAGGAAAATTGTTCAATTTTTAAGCAAATATACCGGGGTGAAGCTCACATTTGAAGGAAAGAATCTGTGGAGCGTGATTGGAAAGGTGTTCAGAAAACAGATGGTTCACTTTTATTGTTTCCCTCTTTCTTCTTTTTCACTTTTGAAAATGAAGTCCTGCAAAATTTTACAGTGATTGGAGAAATAGAAAAGTAGTGAATTGCCACAGCCAAATGAGAGGATGTTTAATAAGAGAAAGGAAAGGGGTTTTTTTAAGTCAGATTGTCTTGGACTCTGCTAATTTATTTTTCAGTGGCTAATTAACTTCAGATAAAAGAGATTGTAAAGTCTTTAATATCAATTTCGGTTCTTCATGAAGATGCAAGAACTTGAACATCCTTGATGCATCCTTTATTAAGCCATGGAAAGTGTGAAAGACTAAACTCTTGATCCTTCAAATTGATCTAAAGGAGACAAAAAACAAGAAGATTTTAGCTTTATCCTCTTCGTCTGTCCTTGACCCAGCAGCTGTAATTTAGCCACCAAATTGATGAGGAAGACAAGCTTCATAAAAAATATATATCTTCTCTCATGTCAGCTACAATGGAAGGAATATTTGGTATAGAGATTTTAATTTCTTTTAATTTCCTAAAGTTTCAAACTGACCTGTGCAGCTCTAAGTATACAGAAACTAAAAACCAAATTTGCAAAACCTCAGGCAAAAGTCTGATTGAGTTTATAAATCTGGCCTTGATGAGGAGACTTAAGGCTGGATTATTCAGATTGTTTTGGAAGTCAAGGTGATTAAAAATGTCTCTTAAATAAGGAGGCATCCTTTAGCATCTTCTGAGGAAGACAGAGATTGTAAATACCTGTTTAGGAAGATGGTAAAAGCCAGAAATCAAAGCATCTTTCTTTATTAAAAATAATTTTTCATTTCAGAAGTGCAGGGCAGTCTGGGAGAATAAAGATAAGCCCAGGACCCCTTCTTTTTCTTTTTGTGCTGAGCTTTGGTGCTCACAGATGCTGAGTGGGGGTCTGTGGGGATATTGCTATGGATGGGGTGAGGATCAAGCAGATGGGAGCTACTCTTTCTGGCTCTGGAGAGAGGGCAGGGTGTGGCTTCCCCAGTTTGGTGGGTTGTCAGCCTGGTCATCAGCAAGAGCTTGCCCTGCTCCTGCCTGCATGCCTTGAACCTTCCCCATCCCATCGTGGGACTGCTGTGGTGCTCACCCAGATCATCTCCCATGTGGCCTCCCAGGTGTGGGGGTGTTTGTGGCAAGTGTTTCTTGCCTTTCCACTTTGATTTTTCCCTTCCTGTCAGTCACTGAAGGGAAGATTCAGTCCTCTGTGTCAATGCAGAACAATGACATACCCCAGCAAGGCCCAAGGGCTGGGGAGTAATCTGCAGGTACGTCCAACTCCAAGCTCTGCAGAACAGTTTGTCTTCCCCACTCGTGATTCCCTTAATGGGAGGAAGTGTGTTTAGATAAGGAGTCTCATGTTTTGAGAGTGCTGTTTTCTGCAGGCAATGTGCTGTCTGTATCTTTTGCACACAGGGCAAGAGGGGCTCTGGTGTTGTAAGAGCAAAGCCTAAAGAGCTCCTCTAAAACACACGCAGCTTGCTAGTAAACACTTTCAAAGAGAAGACATTGCTTTTATACCCTGCTTTCTAAGACTACTGCCAGAGGAAAACTGCATTTACTTCAGCGTCTTGAATGAGGATGAAGGGCTCAGAGTATCCAAATTCTTGGTTACTCATTAGAACTAAAGTTCTTGGTGTCAGATATCATATTCTAATGGAGTATTTATTAATCATCTGGCTGGGAAAGTCTGGCTTTAGAAATGTGTGACATACTGAAGTGCTTCCACTTTTGCTCATCAAATTCAGCATGAAGATCAATTTGTGCATCTGCAACCTCTTCAAAAGTAGCTGACAACAGAATGGCTTGTTTGCTCAGAGCCAAGCTTCTGTGGCTTGTTACATGATATGGAGTATCTGAGTTCACCTTCCTGTCTTGTATTTGCATTTATCCTAGGAAAAGGCGTTGGGGAAACAACAGGAAACCTTGAGACAGACTAGGATAAAAAATATACTCAGTGACAGAATTTTATGATGGAATAAACTGTGTTTTATGTTATCCCCTTATACACCCAGCTGTCTAAACTATTTTTACTCACCTGAGACCTGTCAGTGTTGGGAACATCTGCTAAGATGTTCCACTGCTGATGATGGGTATGACATTCAGCAAAACACTTGCAAAATTTTATATATAGGGGAATGCAATATGTTTTTCCACACTAAAGTTCAGTCAAGGTTTTCCAGTTGGCTGGTTTTGAATTTAATTATCAAAGACCTTACGTTACTCTTAAGCCCTCAAGCACATTTGCACTTGCTCCCCCTTGCTTAATGTACTTGTTATAAAAGTAAAAGGTACTGTCTTTTCTTAGACTTGTGAATATAGCTGAGAAAAAGGGGGGGGGGGACCCAATAGTCAAGATCTTTCAAACTGCAGAAGAAACTGAAAAAATTCTTGCTTGTTTTTTTTTCTCCCAATTGTCAGTTGGCTACAAAAACATGTCAGCTTCTCCCATGTATCTTGCCAGAGGCCTTATGACAGCTAAAACAATGCTGTTGCTGTTTAAATGGATACAGTGTTTTCAACTTTGAGAGCAAATAGTATTCATCATCCCACTAATATTGATATTCATAGAAGAGACCAGTGGTTCACCAATCAACTGCTTATTTTACAAGTCTGTCTCAAAACAGCCCCAACACCACTGTCCACTTTTCAATATAATCTTGTTCCAGCCCACTGACAACATTTAAGACAGAGTTTTCTGGCAAATTGGAGAAGACATGAACTGGTAAGAATGGAATAAATGGGATTTCAAGCAATCCAAATGAAATGATTTTCACTAGATGATCAGAAAGAGTTTGCCTATTATTAAACAAAGTTTGGACAGATTTGCTAATCACGTCTGTCGTTGCTGCAGACTTGGTCTGCAATGTGTGTTACTGCACAGCCCCAGACACCCTTGTCTCTGCTGGGAGAGTGCAATCACCCAGTGAGGTTTCCTTCACATTTCAGTGCCACTGCACCATCCTCAGTGACCATGGGCAAGGCTGATGTCAGAATTTCCAGTGAGGAACAAGAAGCCTCTTGTGCACAGAAGGCAGAGTATGCTCAGTATACTCATGTACATAAAGCACAGGTTCACTCTAGAAAAGACCTGAACTAAATCTACATTAATAGAATGTAATAGAAGTGGTGACACAGCGTGTGACCAGTTGCACGGTTTCTGATATTTCTAAAGTGATTAAGTATAAATAATCAAACCATGAAAACATTTTTGCTGCTCTGCAGGCATCTTGGCACCATCGTGTCAGCTTTGCAGGGACAGCCAGTGACACATTAGTCAGAGGATAAGGTAATGGGTTCACAGAGCACATCAGCAACAGATCAGTATTTCAAGCGAAACAGAACTAATGGAAAAAGAATCTTCAGGACATTTCTGCACAAAAGAAGCCAAGGGGAAAATATTAAGAGAACAAGAAGAGCGGTATTATCCTACTAAACTGTGTTTTGTGATGTTGCAGCATGGAATTGAAGTTGGTGCAAATTCTTGTTTCTTAGAAGAGATTTCTAAGCATTTGAGAAGAGCTGGTTCAAACTGATGTGGAAAAGTTGCCTTCCTTTCTTGTTGAGAAGTTGCTGATGTTTTACAAGCAGGTCCAAGTAGTGTTTAAATTTTCCTGGGTTTTTTGGTTTTTTTTTTTTTTTTTTATGGTATTCCTCAGTTTGAAATCTTACTTTACTACTCCATAGAAAAATTGTATTTTAACCTTGAGGCATATATGCTAGTTTTATTTCATTTTAGCCTATTCAGCTGCAAAGCAAGTAGTGTGAATCAAAGCTGTTGGTTTAAATGTTTTATAATTTGTTGGCTTCCATTTAAAGCCAATAACCCTAACACTTCGTGACTGTGCTAGCTCTCAAAGAAATAACACACACATGCAGCTTTCATTGATCTTTGGGAAGGCTGGAATGCTATTCTCTTAACATTTTAAAAGCTATGAAAAACTTTCAATTAAACAGTGTGATTTTTGTGCTATTGAATTATTCCTTAACCTTATTGAAAGAGATAATAGAGCTCTTTTTGCCACTTGTCATTCCTTGTTCACTTGTTATGCTGAGGTGCACCATCCTGAAATGGTTCATAGGAGGCTGCTCAGCTACGAATGTGTGAAATGGATGCAATGACCCAGCAGTGCATCTGGGGAGATGGCTCTGCTGCAGGGCTTTGCATTTAGCCACTGTGGGTGAAAACTGCTTCTGGATGCGATTATCCTGGCACTGCGTGAAGGCTCAGCAGTCAGACAGCGCTGCTTCTGCAGGAGCCACAGTCTCTGGGGTTTAAATCAGTGTAGTGAGTACGGTGCTACTGATTTACAGCAGCGAGGGTACTGCTTCTCAAGGCTGGCAAGGGTAACGCTCGGCTTCCTGGAGCACAGCAGCCTTGGAAGGAGGCTGGTCTCAGCTCTCCAGGAATGAAGTTGCTCCTTCCGTGCATGGGAACAGTTAAGCTCGCTTGCACAAAACATATGTTGCTTGCATAAGATACATTTTGGGTGAAAACTCTGCTTTTAATTATAGACTGTTGCATAAAATGTCAGTGATTAAAGCACAGATTTAGCAGTATTGTTGGCCTGAAGGATGCCAGCCAGAAAACATGTTTCTCCTCCTGTTTACTCCTCTTGGAGCAGAATTTTTCCAACTTCATGAAAGTTTTCTATTCAAGTGAAAAAAAAAATCAACCAAAGAGGAAAGTAGCATTTCCTCATGTATTCTGTCTCTCAAGTTTTCTCAACAGTAAAATTTCTCAGGAGCTGAGCAGGGTTTTGAAACGGGGAAGATTGGAGATCTAATATCTTGTTTCAAAGCAAGAAATCTAAAAGTCAGGTTTATGTTGTCTGAGGCAATCTCAGCCTTTGGTTTCCTTCTGCCCACAGGCTGATGGGGAATGCCCCTCCTTTAAAATCGCCAGTTGCCTCTGATAAGTAAAATTCCTTCACTAATTCTCCAGAGCCTGAGATAATTATATCCAAGGCAAAACTGGCGAGGTTTGAAATGTGATCAGATATATACCCAGCTGAGCAGGATCCACTTAAGTATTTGTTCTGACATAGCCATTGTCACTCCAAAAATACTGCCATGGAGGAAAATATAAACATGATCCCTTCCTTTTTGGGATTGTTACCATCTGTATCATAGCTACCAAGTATTTCTTGCTTAACTTGCATTTAAAATTAACTGAGTCTATGCATTGCCTGCCTTTAGTGTAATCATAATATAGTAATCACAGCTCTGTTCACAGAATGTGGTCTACTTCGATAAGCATTTTGCTTTAGCTTTGAGTAATGTTTTTTGACAAGTGCTATTTTTGCCACTTCTTCTATAAATATATAGGTTATTATTATTCTGCTGTAGTGATTCACTTCTGTACTCATTCCTCTGGAAGTACATTGAATTACACCAGCTGAGATTATGGCCTCTACTGTGCTTTTCAGAATGTTTTCTTTCAGTCTCCTCTATTTTTAGGTCAATTACTGAGTCCAAATCACATTACAGGACTGAAGATAGCACCTGTCCTTTTATTTATATCCTCATATTTTCTGAGTTCCTGTTGCTGCTTTTTTTGACCTTCCTTCTCCATGTAACTGCTTCTCATTATGCTATTTCCTGACTTAACCTAGATTACACAATATCTGTGTAGATTCAATAATCCCTTCGGAAGAATTAATTGAGCAGAAAATGCTAACAGGAGACCTGTGGGTTAACCCCAACAAAGGCAAAATCTTCAAGCACATAAGGAGGATACTTTCCTTTTTAAATGAGGTGATTAATGGTAAGATCCTATTTTACTGTGAATGCTGTGCATGAATTACTTTGGCAAGGCTTGTTGAGAGGAAAATCATGTTTTAAAGAGTACTTCCTAGAAAGCCAGGTTCTGGCTGCTTCTGAGAAGCATCCTTACCATCAGGAGGGAGCACAAAAGGCTGCCTTCCTTTTCTAATCTCCAGTTTCTGCATTTCTTGAAAAGTCTGACAGAAGTAATTTGATTCACTAGGTGGTTGCCAGCTACACGTTGCCAAATGTTGGGGAAGTGGAGACGAGGCACGCATGTGGCTCTGGTCTCTGTCTGCAGTCAGACTGGCTGCTTCTGACAAATGTGGAAAGCCAACCAAAGCAGCAACCATCTGACCCTCCAAAAGCACTCACTTGGAGTTACCAAGTTTGTACTGTCAAATGTAATGGCCAAGAGCCAAGGCTTTTCTGTGTGAAGTGCCCAGTTAATAGCTGAATGAGTATTTGGAAGTCTTGGCATATAGTTAGGCTTTGTTTTCATCTGACCTTTTCTAATCTAATTTATTATATATAACACATAACTTTCTTTGTGTAGAGAATTTCTTGTCTTTAATAATTATACTTTATCCTTAAAAATAAGCTGTACTGATATATCTATGGCAGTGTAAAACTAGAATTACTCACAAGTGTGGCAGATTTTAAGCATATTTCCAACATGGTTTATAGAGATAACTTCATATGCTCAAAGAAACCTAAATTTCAAGAAAGGACAGCTCTTCCCAAAATTCTGCTCTTGCACTAGGATGGGCTGCTGTAATTTCAGGCTATTCAATCATCAGAGTTCTCCATGTCAGTATTCGGTCTGTATTTTACCATGATCAGTTAAAGATCAAAATGAGGCTAACAGTTTCTTGTGCTCTATCTTTGATTCTGCATCACTTTACCTATAAAGTGCCATTCCTATGGGCTTCTAGCTGAAATTTGAGCTGTGCCAGACTTAGCATGACTTCTTGGATCCCACAATGAAATGGCCCTGAGAGGAAAATAGGAACAAAACAGTAAGTAGTGGGTGAAAATTCTACTAGTAATAGATTAATCCTTTTTTCTTCCAAATATGACACTGAATTTAACACATTAGGAATGTTGTCTCCAATTGCCTATTTCTCAACAATGTAAAACAATTACAATTTTGATTGTGAAGATGCGTGTCTAAGATAATGCCTTGAGAATAAGGTTGGAGTGAGTTATGTGGCAAGGGTTAAGAATTCAGTGTTTGAAGTCAGTTTCTGAAGAAGAAGAAGACTGCTCTCATTTCCCAGTCAGTTTGAACTAAAACAGCACCTGAAGAACATTTATGCTTAGGGTGTTTTTAGCTCCATCTCTGGCATTGCTGTCACTGCTGTTAATTGCTTACTTGGGTTTCTTTTCACTTAGTGCTGATTCTTGGCCCTGGCAGACTGACTGTAAATTTACCGAGAAAGAATTCTTTCTTTGTCCTCAGCAAATCTGAATAATTAATTTTTATTTTAATCATTATGCTCCTTAGCTGACAGTATCTTCATGAAAGAAAGAAAGGAAAGGACATGTTTAATTAAAACAAGAAAGTGCTGCAGTTAAACAACATGTCAGTCACTCTGATAGTTGAATAACATGGGTTTTTTTCAGAGTTGCACACTTGCCTTCTCAGCACTATTTACTGTACCACTAATGCTTCCAAAGCTTCTTTTTGCAGCAACGATCTGCCAAAAGCTAAATAATTTTCAATTAGCAGGGAGGAAGCTTTGTGTTTGCACCTGGAAAATATTGGTAATAATTCCCTGGGCAGGGGAGTGCCAGGAATGGGGACTAAGGGCATGCCCATAGGGGTCAGAGCTGTGCCTTGTGCAGCCCCCTTCCCCACACAGGTGTTCCCAGTGTGGGAGACCCTGAAATCTCCAGTTTGGTGAGGTGGTGCATTATCAGCACCTCATTAGCTGCCATCGTGCAGGGGACCTGCAGTAATTGTGTGGGTGTTATGACCAGTGCCAAACACGAGGTAGTTTGTAGTTGCTTTGGGCTGAGTGAACAGGGTATGTGCAGGGGAATTCACTGTGCTGTTTCTGAATGTGTGTATTTTTGCTTCCTGCTGGGCATTTCCTTGGTCACAGTTTGGCCTTCAGGACTAAGATGCTCCAGAACATTGTTGCTTTTACTGAAGATCTAACAAGAACCAATTTAATCTGTACTGGCTCTTCATGCTCAGTCTTGCATTTATCTAAATCTCTTCGAAAAACACAAAGGAAGATGTTTTGCATCCCAAGATGTGTGCTTCAAGAGTAAAACCCAAAGTGAATGAAGAAAGCATTAAAGTGGTTAAGCATTAAGCTAAGTGGTTTAAAAGTTTTGATGTAAATTTGAATATTTATGCACTTTAAAAAACCAAAACCAACAAACACCCCACTGTGAAAAAAAAATGAAGGAAAGGAAAGGAAAGGAAAGGAAAGGAAAGGAAAGGAAAGGAAAGGAAAGGAAAGGAAAGGAAAGGAAAGGAAAGGAAAGGAAAGGAAAGGAAAGGAAAGGAAAGGAAAGGAAAGGAAAGGAAAGGAAAGGAAAGGAAAGGAAAGGAAAGGAAAGGAAAGGAAAGGAAAGGAAAGGAAAGGAAAGGAAAGGAAAGGAAAGGAAAGGAAAGGAAAGGAAAGGAAAGGAAAGGAAAGGAAAGGAAAGGAAAGGAAAGGAAAGGAAAGGAGAGGAAAGGAGAGGAAAGGAGAGGAAAGGAGAGGAAAGGAGAGGAAAGGAGAAAGGAAAAACCACCACATGATATGTACATAGAAATGGGATTTAAAATGTCTGTCCTGAATAAACATGTTTCCAGGCCTGGCTTCATGTGAATAAAGCATTCTGGCTTTCTTTTAGATAAGTTGCTTATGTGTTGAAAAATAACCTTTTCAGTGCTTTGTATATATATGTTTATGTTTCCAGCATGGATAACTGTATAGAGCTCATCACTCTGATCACAAAAATTACCCAAACTGGAAGCTGTTCACTTTGGGCTGGTCCCACTGCTTATGCAGAGCAATGTGCACAGCAGCATCCTGTTTTCAGGATGTCGTCCTTCTAACCTGCAAGGGTAGTTTAGTGTGCTTTCTCCAGTTTGGGGACAAAAAGTGGTATGTACAAAATTCTCATTGGTGCCAACATTAGATCTTTTCTTCTAACTTACTGGGAGTTAGAATAGCTGCAGAATCCATCTGTGCCAGGATAACTGGATTGGGATAGAAGGGGACTTGCCTAGGGCTGAAGTGCAGGGTGCATAATGATCTGTGCCAGTGGCTGGAGAGGATGTCTTTGGTATGGACATTAACATGATGGATAGGTTGAAAGAATATTGAGAACCTTCAGGATTCCAAATCAGGAAACCCAATTACTGTGTGATGTGGGTGAGCTTAATAAAAAAATAATGATGCCAGTGAAACTGTAGCCCTTCTTCATAGCACTCCATCAGAACTGCAAAAACAGATCTTAAAAGGAACAGATGGAAGGATCAGTTTATTAAACCTTAGTGCACATTTCATTAGGCTTGAGCCAGAAGAAACAGCAGGACATGCTCTAGTACTGATTCCCTTTCAGAATGGCAGCAAGGGTGCTAGGAGCTTGGCTCTCATCTCATACCAATAGAAACTCTCCTATTCCACAAGTAAGGCAATAAAACCCATAACCATTAGTCTCCTGTACAAATCTCTCTTCTGACCCTAAGCTGACTTCTGAAACAACTGTGGAGAAACCCATCTCTATATGACCAGGCCAGATTTTTCATCAGATCTGAGGGAATGCAGAGGAAGAAAACTCTGAAGGGATCCTTTGGCCAAAGTGGAGTTATGTCCCAAAGTGGGAGAAAAAGACACACTTTAGAGTACAATTCCTCCTCTTCTGAAGGTGATACCTAAGTGACAGATGGGCCATGCCTTGTTTTTTCCATTGACTGGAAGGAGACTACAGGGAGTAACTTATTATTATAAATGTCTTTGCTTTAGATGTCCAAGATAGGGAGAGACCAGTCTTCTTGAGGAGTACCCAACAAATATGCTCAGTGAAGCCTCCTCTCTAATACCAGGATGAAGAGCTCACTGTAGGCGCCTTGGTATGTATGTATGTATGTATGTATGTATGTATTGGATGGGTGCTTCTGTGCACCAAAGTCTGTAGGAAGAATTATAATGAGTTTCTAAAAACTGGACCTGATGCTTTTAAATTATGTCATGCACCTTTTGCTGTTCAATCTCATTGCCTTCAATTTTTCAGTTATTTTACACTCCTAAAAAATCAGTGAAAATAATTGTGCAGTCGTATGGTTCTTACCTACAATCAAGGGTACCTGCAGGAAATTAATTTGTGTTTGTTATAATGAACTTAATCTTCCCTAAAAAGTCAAAATTCTCAATAAATTTTAAATTTCCTAACATTCTATACATCAGCATTTATTTTACAGTCATTTTTTGGTGAAAACAGGCTTTATCAGTCTGGTCATTCCTCTGTCTTAATTTGTAATGATTTCCAAGGCACTTGGAATCTGAATAAATGGATGAAATGTCCCTGTGTACCTCAAAAGCAAATAATTTTATGGTTTCATTGCAATATAGGTGCTCTAGAGCATCCATCCACACCAAATTAAGGTCCTGGGTTGTACAACTGACTTTGCCATCTGCTTTGGGCATGGAGTTCAACCAAAAGCCTTCAGAGGCTACCCCCATCAAAGAGTAAAATCTGTCTTCTGATACAGAAACTTGGCCCCCAGACTGGCACATCAGATGAAAGCACAGGAATCAAAGCCAATTTGGGATCCAGACATATTAACCAGGAGTAGATTGAAGCATGCAGGACATTTCTCTAAGGCTCTGATTTGTATCTTTCACTTATCACTATCTCACTGAGATCATGTGCTCTGATTTGTATCTTGCACTTATCACTATCTCACTGAGACTTCACAAGCAAGATACGTGCCAGTACAGAATTTGTTGCTTTGCATTTGAAGCTGTACTTCTGATTTGGTTGGTGAGAAAGTGAGAAAACAATTAAGGAAGCAGTTGTTTGGGCTGGTGAAAAAGAACAAAGGAAATGATGGTGACAAACTAAATGCTCACATATGAGGGAGGACAGATAGTCTCCCCTGAATGTTCTTAAAGAGCAGGCAGAGATAATTACAGAGGCATTATCAATCATTTTTGACACCTCATTAAGAGCAGATGAATTGCCAGTGGACTGAAGGACAGGAGAGCCAAAGAACAGCCAATTGTTAAGTAGGCAATAAACAGGGGAGACAGATGTGGACCTCAGAGGCAAGCTTCAATATCCAAATAAACAATAAAAGGGTTTATTCCTATTGCTATGGCTTCCAAATGTACAGATTTCAGTGCCCGTGGGAGGAAATACTCTTGGGTCCAAGGAGAAGCAATCAGATGGTCAAGAATATGTTGAGCTAGCAGTTGCTGACTGAAAAGTAAGACAAAACCCATGCTACCCCCTGCCATTCCTCATATGTCAACACCAAACACTGTCTTTTATATTTAGAATATATTTGGACAGAATATTGAACAAACAAATAGTTATGATCAATAGAAGAATCCAAGTAAAGGATTAGACACATGCTTGCTCTGTGATGGTTAATCTAATTTAGCCAGTCCTTGTATTGGGGAGTGATTTTGGAAAGTAACACTGGATTTAGTTTAGTAGACAGAAGCATTCAAGCATGTAGGCTAGAGGTACAAGAATGGGCAGCCATGTCCTGGCAGAAACAAATTTAGCCTTGCCCTGAATCTTCATTTTTCTTTCAAACAAATCCCAGGCTGAGTTACTCACATTGCTTTGGCATTCTTGAATAGCATTCCAATATTTTTTTCCACTATTGGGGTAAATTGTTTTGCTCCATTGATTTAAGACAGCTCCTTTGGTGATTTCTTTGTTAGAATATGTATGAATGTCCATTAAGAAAGAACAGCAACAGAAGCATTAATAAACTGGGGCAGATGTTAAATTAATATGAAGGCAATGATCCTCTGCTGATAAATGCCAGCTAAAGATCTGTCCTACTGAATACCCAGAGAAGTCACTTGCCAAACCATATTATCTATGCTTCGTTGCCTTATATTCTGTATGCCTGAGAAAAGCCAAAGAAAATTAGTTCCTTCTTATACCACGCACAGCCAGGAAAGGATCTGTCATTATCAGTCATGAAAACACTTGAAATATGGATGCACTGTCTTCATTTCCACAGTCTTCCATGTCTAGCTTATTGCCTTGTTTTAGAGGACATAGCATTTTTTCAGTGGGCATGGGTTTCAGGATTTTTGTCAGCAGAGCAGGGTGGGGTGGTGGAGGGGAGAATGGGTTTTACTGCAATCTCTTCTATGATTTAGAGCTTTATTTACTTCATCAATTTTCAGGTACTTGAATTTTCTACTTATGGCCCACTATTATGCATAGACCATTAATCTATTCTGAGATCTCGAACTTTTAACTTTAGGTCATTCATAGCATTTTCAGTCACCTTTTGTAGCTATTGTAGTCTTTGAATGGTAAATTATTAGAACTTTTTAGAAATGCCAGGATATGACATTGGCAAGTGCCAAGTGACCCTCGTTCCTTTCTCCAGAAGCCAGGAGAAGACCAGGTCTGTGAAATGTGAGATCTCACTCTTAATTAGGACTGTTTTAAGCCTTTATTTCATTACAATTGTAGCTACTGTTTTCATTTTGTATCTAGGATGGGCATCAAAAGAAAAAGTGCAGCTGCTTTCAATTATACTCTAATGTTCTGTTTCAAGATAGCTTTCATTTTTTGTGGCATCACTTAGTTGCCCTTCCCCCTTCCCTGCTGTCTTCTGCACTCAGAGCTTTTAACCACTTGGGAATGATGCAGGGATAGGAATTAACAGATGTAATTTGCCACTGCTTCTGTTTCTGGTAGCAAGACCAATTTCACTTAGTGAAAAAATTATCTTGTTACAAGCCAACTAAAAACTTCTGTCCATGGGGAAATGCTGGAAGAAGTTGCTGAAATTCATAGGATGCTGTTAGAGAGGTGCCAGAGATAAAACCTTTGTAGGCCTACTCCTCCCTTCTCCTTCTGTATCTCTCAGTCTGGGGCTGGGGTTACCTTAAGAGAGGGGGGCCTTAGCAGGTGAGATGCAGGAAGGGCAGCAGACACAGACTGCACCTGCAAAGACAGCATTCCTGCATGGAAAGGAAAGGTGTCCCAGTCCCATGAAGTCAGTGCTCTCAGGAGTCATGAAGCCCCAGGTCAGCAGGCAGAAACAAGGACCCTGGCATCTCTGACACAAACCTGGCAGCCCCTGAAGGGTTCCTATGATGCCCTTTTAATGCCATGGTTAGGCTGAGTTTGCCACAAGTGTGGGCAGGTTGAGCAGCCTTGGGGTGAGACACCATGGCAAAGGCAGCAAGGGAACAACACAGACCCTGGGTATCACTGGTTTTGCTCTAGGTGAGTGTGCCTTCGTGGAAAGCAGGAGTCAGGCTTTCCCAACCTCCCTCTGGGGAAGATGAACTCTGGCTGTGCTCATTGGATGCTGGGGTTTCGTTAGCCTTCATCAAAATGAATCGAGGGCAATGAAGAGCGACATGCGAAAGGCAGGTCGGTTCCTTGTGGATCCAGAGGTGCAGAAGCACCAGCAAGGACAGTGGGGGTGTCCTCATTCTGCTCATTCTTCATTGCTTCCTCAGATTAGAAATCTTTCCTCCTTGTTAACAGCAATTTCAAAGAGAGAGCAGCCTGCTCCCATGCAAAGTAGCCACATGAGCAAACAGGCACTCTTTTGGCAGGTGAGGAGGTTTTCCTTCTTACTTAGCAGCTGAAAAATGGAATCTAATGTATAAAATACCTCTTGTAATTAATGAACTGGCTTGTATATGCCTCCTAATCTCAAATTTGAAAACTCTGGAAACTTGAAGTACCTTGGTGATAAAATAATGGACATTAGGCTTATTTTCTAGCAAATCAAACTTTGGGAATCTGCCAGCAGTAGTCAGGCTTATTGGACCATATCTATTCAAAGCAGGGAAAGGCATGAGCTGAAGTCGTTGACTACGTGAAAGTTCAGAGAGTGATGAGCAAGAGTGGACTCTCTCAAGGTGTGAAATAAATGATAAATGGCCAACAAGAAGTGGTAAAGAGCAAAAAATAAAGTCCAACTATACTGTAAGCCCTTGTACAAATGGTGAGGATCATTTCACATTTCAGCCTCTTCTCTGCTTCATTTCAGGGAAAAATGTGTTCACAGAGCGGGTTTTTTGTCCCTTGCTGTTCAACTCCAAGCTCTGTAATGAATGTGTCAGCATTCTAGCAGAGCTGGGAGGGGAATTTGCACATCTTGGCTAGAGGCCATATAACCCTGAGGAGTGTGGCTATCCTTCACATCCACACTGAAAAATTCCGCTGACTCTGAGGAAGTTGTCAAGCAAGGGCTGGGGTATGAGGAGGTGAAAATATATTTGTAGCACCTCCTTTTTAGAAGGAAAAAAGAGGTGTCTTCAATGAGAAATAATCTGAAGGTGTTGAAGGGGTTTATTTGACACTTGCTAATAAACTCTTTGATGAAGCAAATTGGTTTTAAATAGAGGAGCTGGACACACATTCCAGTGGATCTGAGAGAAACCACAGGTAAGGGACAGATCTGTCGAAAAATGTGGGACTTCATGAAGCCTTGTGTTGAAAAGAGAGAGATGTGGGTGCAGGTTGCTGAATCTTCTGAGTGCTACCTCCAAGCTCTTACCTCAGTGTGAATGGACACACACATACAGTCACATTAAAGGTATTTACTGATTTGACAAATACAGAGAACACATTTTCCAAATTAAAAATGGTGACTTTGCTGACTGAGTGAAAGTTGACAGAGATGTTGGTTCTCTCCAAACCCCAGGGTCCAAAGCCGGGCTGAGAAATGAAGAGCCCGCGGCAGGTTGCAAATGAAGGAGTGGCTTAAAAGGGAAGAAACACAGAATCACAGAATTGTTAGAGTTGGAAGAGACTTCTGGAGATAACCTAGTCCAACCCCCAAGAAAGCAATCATTCTGCACAAGGCTCTTGCTTTCCAAAGAGAGTAATAAGATGGAGCTGTCTCCCTTGCTATGTGCAGAGTAACAGCTGTGAAGGTATCTTCAGTCAAGGAGCAGGGGGAAGCAGATTAGATTCATCAGAGAACTGAGACTGAGCAGCAAGGAGCTATGACAGGAACTGCAAAAAGGGAACAAGTCAGAGACAACACACAGAGGCAACGGTGTCTTCACAAATCCTCCTTCAGATGAGAATTTCCTGTGAGTGGCTGTCAGGAAGAAAAAACAGACAGGATAATGTCGGGTATGATCATAGTGGGCACGTCAGAGCAATGATGCAGCAAAACCTGGGGTGAGAGAGAGGAACAGTGAGGGCAAATGGCAGAGCAGGGCTTTGGGAGCATGAACTCAGAGTGAAACAATTCCAGCACAGAGGGGAGCAGCACTGCAGATGCACAAGCAGCATCTTGGCTCCAGCAAATGCATTTGGGAGAAGCACAAATGGTAAAGGCCATTCACCTTGGTTGCATTAGCAATTTCCACAGTACACAGCAGTGCAGTTTTGCTTAATGAGTTGTGCAGGCACGTAACAAGGCCCAGCCCAATATCCACTTCCACTGGAATAGATCCTGACTTTCCTGTGGGTACCCTCCTTTGCCTGCTGACTGGGTCTCACTTGACAGAGTGTGGGTTGAGACTCACTGTGCTTGCCATACATATTTGTCCCATTTTATTTGGTACCACCACCAGGATGCTTCCCTCTGCTAGTACTACTGCAGGCTTTATTTCACTACAGAAATAATGCACGTCCTCAGGTTCTTTCCATCACACATCTTCTGTGTCTAGTCTCTGAAAATATTTTTAGGCACAGTGCTCAGTGACATGTGAGAATGGAAAACTGATATTTACTACTGACTCTTAAATTGGTCTTAGACAAGAGGTGAAAGCAAGAACCACAATGAAAGATAGAAGATGCATATTGGAAAGATTAAAATATTTATTTTAAGACATGTGTTATGTGTATTAGGAATTTAAGGTCCTCTTTCATGTCAAACTTCATGGTGGTTTGGATTTTTTGAAGTTGCTCAAAGAGCTGCTTCTGATGCTGCCTACAATGCCATTTTTTTCCATGGCAACTTGCTTCTTAGCCCTTTTCAAGCACTGTTGGCATTTTAAGAGGACTATGGCCAGTTTCTCATTTATTTGAACTGTGTAAATCTACAGGTCAGATCTTTGGTATCAGATCATTCTCTGTTAGTCTACTGCAAATTCCCCTCCTCTTTTCACATTGTAATTGCAGTCTTCCATTTGCAGGGAAATGGTCTCACACAAGTAAAATTATATCCAACTCAAAAAATGCCAGGAATCTTGAACTAATCTTTGCTTTTGTTATACTGCTTCACAGTTCATCTCTGGCAGAGACAATATTTTTCCCAGTGAATAAAATAATGAGATGTTTTCAAGTCACTTGACTAGTTTTATAGTTTTCAAAAACAGCACTGCATCCCACATGATATGGAAAATCCCAGAGCTCTGTGCAAATTTTCCAGTAATGCTGTTTTCACCTCCTGGCATTGAGCTGCAACAGGACCCAGCCCATCCCTCCTCCTGCAGCCCTCTGACAATGCCACTGGTGGCACTTTGGTTCTGGGAATGTGAAACCCTACCTTAACTTCAGATTGCCATTTATAATCAGAAAACTGCACCACCATATTATCCACGTGTCACTGGTGCAAAGTTTGAACTGGCTTTTTTGGTTTGCCCTCAGCTGGAAAGTGGAATGAGCGTGTCACCTTTGGATACCAGTGTTGGATCCATCCTCATTCGTAACGAGCAGGGAAAGAGCTGAGAAATCACTTTCACTCATTTATAAGCAGTGTCCAAAGATTGCTAACAAAGACTGGATGACCAGAGCCCAGACTGCCTCCCTGCACTGCTGGCAGTAAGTGCTCACCAGCCAGTGTGAATGTGCCTTTTTCTGCGTGTGGAACGCAATGAAATCACATCTGCTCCTTTTCATGTACACCACAAGTGTGGCTGTGGCCCATCAGGGCCCTTTCCTTGTGCTGACAGGTGGCAGAAATTGAGTTGGTCCTAAGACCCTAAAAGTTAATGAAGGCAGACATCTGCAGCAGAGCAGTCTGTAGCTGAGCCACTTAGAAAACTCCCTGTGCAGCCAAGAGAGAGAGAAGACACTTCTGTGGAGCCTTAATTTAGATGTCTATTTTAGGGTGGGCTGAATCACACTTTGATGCCCATTCAGCACTGACCTCTCCTGGTCACCACTCAGCCCAGGTGACCTACATTTAGGTGGGTGACTCCCACCCCTGTTTTATTCAGGCAGATGAAGTGCCTCTCTGGAAGAGCACTTTTGGCTGGGTGATTTCTGTAGCAGTGCTGGCTCTGCCTTTGCTCCTGTAACCATGACTGCTCGAGAGGTTATTTTGGGGCACTCGGGAGCAGTTTAAATTTGCTCTCCCCAGTTGCAGGCAGTTTCCTCCATCTGGTCCTGAGGTCCATCAGCTACAGCTATTGGAAATGCAGTCTGCATCCCACTGCATCAATAAAGGTGATTCAAGCACAGTAAGGGGCTCTAAAGGCTCATTTCATTGATGTTTGCTGTTATTGAGTACATACATTACTTCCCTGCCAGCTGGAGATGGCTGTAATAAGAGCAGCCTCAATAATATGGAAAGGGATCCTTCCAGAGACAAAACACAATGGCTCACACCTTCTTCACAAATTGTTTCTTACTTACAAGTTTCAGAAAACAAAGTTCTGTTGGCAGGATGTTTTCCCAGTGTTTCTTCCCTGCCTGGAGGGAACTTGGGGACAGACACAGACACTTCTTCTCATTTCAGAAAGACTGTGATGACCATTCAGCATGCAATGAAAAGGATGAGTATGACCAGTGTTGCTAGAGCACAGATAGCCCCACAGGTAGGGGTAAACCCTATAGGCATTTAAATAAAAAACATAAGCACAAGCATAAAATTACCCTCACACGCTCATTCTTGGACATCTCTGAGAGACCTAAGTGGTAACAGGAGGGAAGATCTCAGAGTGACTCTTGTCTGTTTAACCAACTTAATGCTTGATGAGTTTTTCTTTTACCACACCAAGTGACCTCTGTCTGACTAAAAACTATTTTTCATGGCATTTTCTTCTTAATAGAGGCAAAGATTCAGAAACAGATTCACCATCCCTTTTAAATTTTTTTTTCAAAGATTCATACCCCAATGTTAAAAAAATGCTGGATCTTCTTGTCCTACAACCCTTTCTGGCTTCCAAAATTTGAGCTTAATAACCCTGTTCTTGTTTCTTGCTGAAATCTTCTCACTAGATTAAGTATTCACCATCCCCTACCTTCCTTTTTTTCCCCCTATTTCAGCTGCTATCAAGCTACTTCACAATAAATAGATCAAACCCTCTACAAATAAACCATTTTCTCAAACTCATCAGGCCTCAAATCATCTCTGCACATTTTCATTTTCCAAAATGTTTTTCAAGATGCCTGCATCAGGACTTCATACAATATTTCAGTTCCAGTGGAATCACTTCCCTGCTCCTACTTGTTCATCTCATGTTTATGTAGCTGAGCATTATATTTGCTTGTATTGCCAGAGCATCACAGGGGGACTCTGCTTGCACTGTGGCAACTCTGAGACTCTCCTTGTCAATGCTGCTTCCACAACTCTGCAGTCTCAGCCATATTAAAAAGCTTTATTTGATTGCACTCATACACCTAAACTTCCTGCACCATTTCATATAGTTGTCATGTCATTATAATTTCTATTCCAGCAGCATATGTGATATTCACAGGTTTGTTTTATATCAACAGGAATGTTGCATTTAATTCCAGATCACTGATGAAATTGGTTGGTCAGCACTATTTCTAGTACATACCACCATGGAATGCCACTAGAAACATACTAATTCAGAGAAAATTTTGTGTTAGCAACAGCTTTGCAATCTGCCATTTAGCAAGTTCTAAATTCATCATATCCAAGCTTTATTGACACTAATTGCTCATTTTTGCAACCTTGCCATGCAGTTGCTCATTTTTGAAAAGCTCAGATTATTCTATGCCAGCAAACAGTACACATTAAACCATAGAAATCTTTTATGTCTACATGATAGTGATTATCAGCCAAACACATAATTCATAGTAAAATCAGACTGTATTTACAGGATTTGTTTTTTAACAACATTCATATTGACTGTCATGAAATGGTATTCACACCTTTTACTTCTATTTACATCTTCATTAATTAAATCATGGTAATTTTTCCTCTTATTTTGCAAGGGACATACATCAGGATAGCAAGGTGATTGCCCATATTAGCCCATATTTCCTTTTTATTGTACCATCACCAAAGGATTGAAGCAATTGGCTGTACATTTTGATGCAGGTTGCCCAAGTCTGGTGATTTTTAAACATTCTTCTTAAAGACATGGTAAAACTTTTCTTGCTTTTCAATGGACTGGAAAACATTTGAAGTGGCATAGGCTTATGGCCTGCTTTTCTCCAAATACAGAATATAAATATCTATTGCCAATTTCTTTCTTTTTTTGTCTATTGAAGTTATGAATGGTCCTATTTTCACGTTGGTCTTTTATTACTTCATCTGCTTGTACTATGACTCAAAAAGTGCTTATGCTAAACCTGGCAGACCTTTTCTTCTGTAATTTCTTCACCTTCCTTTGTGTGTTTTCTCATGTGCTAAGTTCTGACTGGTAGCTGTTGTTTACCCCTTTCTAACACTGTTAGGAAGCACCAGCCCTGTTGTTTATATTTATTTCTTTGCTTACAGTGGGAGGTTCAAAGCAGAGAACCATCATACACGTGTAATAACAGCAAATCAGAGGGCATGAGAAGAAGATTAACACCACTTCCTCTGTCACAGTCTGAAAGAAAAGAACATCTTGAACTTCTCCTGGTACCCCAATCTTTGACCTTCCTGGACCCCTAGGCCATGGAGAGCACCCAACACTAACTTACCCTTAAGAGGACTAATGGCCTGAGAGCAGGAGGTTTCAGGCTTTATATAAGACATGTAGGGAACATTTCTGAGTAAAAACCATTGTTTCATGTTCTCCCCAGCTCTGAACTGCTGTAACTGCTGAAAACATTGAGGTCAACATTTCAAGGTCTGTTTCCTACACAAATTAAAATATTGCAAGGATTCTGGAGCTTGGAGGCTTGTGCATTTTTTTTCTTGAGGTTAGGAGTTCATGTAGTGAACTGTTGGGTGATGTTTTGGGTGATGAGGTGTAGTGAGCTGTGTGGAGCAGCCATTATATTCAGTAGGATGGAGGGGCTGGTAATCAGGATTGCAGAGTAACTCAGGTGGAAAGGGTCAGGAGGTCTCTGGCTCAAGCCCCTGCATAAAACAAGGTAAGCTTCAGACCATGCTGCTTGAGGGTTTCTCCAATTGGGTCTTGAAAATCCTCCCAGAGAGGAGACTGACAGCAGAGCCTCCTTGCTTTGCTGCCTGACTGTCCTCGCAGTGAAAAATCTTCTCCTTAAATCTCATGAGAATCCGACTGTCTGTGCTCCACTATTGTGCCCAAATAGGAACAGCTTGGTTCCATCTTTACTGTCAGTTCCTTGTGCTCATCAGGCACTTGTTGTTAAGTCCTTCCAAAACTATTGTATCTCCTGATGGAAGAAGCCCACCTCTCTCAGCCTCTCCTCATAAGGAAAGTGCTCCTGCCCCGATCATCTTGGAAGTTCTCTGCTGAACTTGCTCTGGGTCATTGGTGCCTTTCTGGTGTTGCAGGAGGCAAAGCTGGACACAGTACTCCAGATGTAGCCTAACAAGTGCTGAGTAAAAACTTCCTTCATCTAACATCTGTCTTGCAGCCCCAATCCTTTTCTTCACAGCTTTTCCAGGTCCCTTAAGTGGATTGCTTGTACCCTGTCTCCATTTCCCGTGTTATTACCGCTTCAGTACAACAATCTGTTGCCCTGCTTTTGAAACTCTCACAGCTCTGCCTTGCAGTCTGCCTGAGTAATCAGTATTCAGAAATAAAAGTGATATTTTGAAAAGATGAGCACAGGTCTGGCTTTGCTAATGCTGGCTGCTGTGGCAGACTATACAAGAGAAACCAAAGAAAATCAAAAAGTTCTTCTGTCCCTTCCCAGAACAGAGAGTGACAATAATGGATCTGTTTCCTACAGCAGCAGCCATGGGAGCCTTTTCTTTGCTAAAAAAATATGCCCTCTCTGCCCAGTCTACAGCAATTTTTTATCAAGGAAATCCTCTCAGCACTGCCTTGTTATTTATTCTGCCTGCATGGCCCCTCAGTGCTGTGGCTGCCGCCAAAGGCAGACTCAGGATGAGGCATTGCCAGAGAATGTTAAAAGCAGAAAAAGTCCCAGAAGCCACACAAATGGATGCAAAATTGTACATTCTCTTCTCACTCCAGAAAAAAAAGCAGCAACTGTTGGTTGTACACAGACTTCACGGAACATTTAAGCTAAAGAACCCTGAAATGTCAGGGGAATCATTCCAGATGTTGTGAAAATGGATGTGATTCTACACACAGAATATTGAACATTTCATTTTATGAGGATTGCCAGCATCACTCACTACAGTGGCCAGATAGACCTGTTCAAGATCAGACTTTTCTATTAGGCAAGGAGCAAACCTCAGCCATGTCTTCCAGGCTGGTGAGCTCTGAAGGAAATATGCACAGGAGTGCCCAGTATGCCATAAAAACTGTAAATAATATAGGAATTAGGTACTCCTGCAAGGAGAGGACAGATTATATAATATTCAACAACTAAAACAAGGCAAATTTTCATGGCATTCCAAACTTCTGTGTGTTCTTAGAATTTCAAATTTCCATACCTTCCTTTTTCAACATGCTCTGTTGCAATCCTTTCTCAGCCCAAGCCTTCCCAACTGGTGATCCTGGATATCCCCTTTCTTTCCCAGGGTCTCTCAGATTCTTCCTGGTAGAGTTCATCTTGGGTCTTTCCACCTGTGTGCTCAAGAGCAACAGAGAAAACAAGGTTGAGATTCATCAACTGTATCAAGAGCAGCAGAGAAAACAAAATTGAGATTCATCAACCAGGAAGCTGTGCAAAGACAGAGGGCTTAGTATTCTTTGACAGCGTGATTTGAACAGGGAAAAGGAAAGTTTTCCAGGGGGTGATTGGCAAGCAATTATGGCACTTAACAGCAAGGCCACATATTGGCCATGTTGGGGTGCCTGCAGAGTAGGTGCAATAAATACATGAAAATGAACCTGTGTGATCAAAATCTGCAAGACAGACTGATGTGCAAATAGAAGGACATGCAAGTTTGGGGTTCTTATTTCTTATGAACATGTTTTTTCATCCTTCAGCTCAACCTGTTGCAGCTGCTCTCCCAGAAATTTCATTAATTTGTAAAACCTTTAGGCTACCAGGTCCAAACACCCGAATAAATAAGTTATTCAACCATTTTCCAAAAACAACACCATTCTGTGATCTATGATAACAGAGTAAATGAAGTAAAACACACAAAAAATAGAGAATCTGGTAACATGGTGATTGGGGTGCTCCATTTTAAAACAAGGCTGTTGGGCACTGTCAATACCATAATTAAGGTTTATACAAACCATTTTTGCACACTGATTTCCTGTGATAGATCTGAATTTTCCTCAAAAACTGAGGAAATAATCAGTAATTGTAAAGATTATGTAAATCTGGTCAGCATTACACCAGCCTGGGAATGTATTTATTTTTAATCACTGAAACACATATATTGACAGTTGTAGGAACTGACTGAAAGCTCATTAAGGTCTGTTCCAAACTGGGAGCTTAAAGAGGAATTTAGAACTGATCCTTATTTGCTTAAAGTAGTAATGAGGTATTTCAAGAAAATACTTTGTTGAGAACAGTGAGGTGAGAAACTCTGCTCAAATGAAATGGCTTTTTTACGTTCTAATATCTATTCCACACAATCCAGTGCACATGGAAGGTCATTCAAGCCCAGGGAAATATTTTTCCCATCTCACTGGTGTTTGTTTCCAATTTCTGGAATACAGCAGTGTCCAGTGGTTGTGCTAGCCGCTGGGGGAAAATGCCTGCCCCAAACATGCACCAGAACACACCAGAAAGATGATAAACAGTGGGAGGCTGTAACCCCCGTGTTACAGAGGCTGACCCAGAGACTCTGAGTGACTGCACTTGCCAAAGGTGACCACGGGAATCAGCAGCAGCTCCAGGCACTGGATTGCTGACTGGCTTATTGTCCCTGAAACTACCAGCCTCTGAAAGGACATCTTTCTCTCTGATTATTTTTTCTGAACATGCTTTGCTTTTTAACGGGTGGTGAAACATAATCAAAGAACACATTCATTACTGATGTTTGTCCAAGAAGTTTCTACTAACATCAGCCTCTTTTCCTCCATACAATGCCAGTTTCACAGAGTCATTTGCATCACATTGGGGAAGTCCTATTCATGCATCATTTGCAATATGAACCATCTGTTTTACTCAAAACAGAGATAACAGACAATGCAGTCTCAACACTGAAGGGATTCAATTTTTAATCTTTGTGCACATTTGTTAAAATAATCTACCTTTAAATTTCAAGCTAAAAAATACTGTCAGAGCAAACACTGGCCTGCAAAGATCATAGTGATTTAATTAAAAATGTATAAAAATGTCAAAGTTGGCTTAATGTTCCTGTGGGAAGGAAATATGGCCAAGTTTCCACCCGTCTTAAGTATATATTGGCTTATATTAATTGCCCCGGAATGAAAACAATCTTTTCAATCAGAATTAATTATAAATTAAAATTAGTTAAAGTGTATTTACATTTGATGGTGACACTAGCACATACAAAGCTGTATGCAATCTCTGTTGTAATGCTGAAACTGTTCTATGGCTCATTCTCAAGATTTCATGTCAGAGGAACCAATAACTTCCTTTTCAGCTTCAGCAGAGTATTTATATATTCACATCTACAATAGTTATTCCATCTCAGCAGAGAAGTAGCCAATTTTTCCCTAATTAAAGCCTCATTATGCCATCTTAATAGAAACACATAGCTCTCTTCCACCTCAAAACCTTTGCTAAGTTTTAACAGTGCCCAAGGACACTCCATAAATCAGTAGTGGCAGTACAATTAGTACTGAGGATTTCTTGGCTCTTAGGTCTATATTCAGCTGCTAAGCCAGCTCTCAGTTTCCATCCCCTGCCCACTCTTTTTGGTCTATATCAAGTTTTGTAGGTCATAAATACATGCAATGTCAAATTAAGCACCCCTTATCACAGCCTGCCCACTCACTCAACAACAACAAAAAAAAAATGCAGAAAAGAAGGTGAATGAATATTCCTTGTCAAGGAATAAACCACTGTCTATTTACCAAAAGAGATAATGTGATACACCTTGAGGGTTCATGGGCTCTTTCCTTCCCCTTTCTAGCAATATATTCCTTTTGCTATTCTGACAATATAATACATTCTAAATAGAAAACAGAGAGCTAGTTATTTTTTTAATAAGGTACCATATTTTTATTCAACATCCAAGTAACATCTTCACAAATGGGGTTGAAATGTAAAGCAAGCTGTTTCCTAGCACCAGTGGAAAAACCTTCCCAGAGACATTAAAGGGAGATCTTCATGGACTTCAGTTTGTCCCTGTTAACCTGGCAGACAGGATGGCTGCATCCCTCTTACTGTACTGGTGCTAGACAAGAGGGTAAGGGATGGGAAGGACCACTCATGTCTTTCCTCTCTGAACTCAAACAGGCATAACCACACAAATATATTTAGTGGTATTAACTCCCAAGGCTTTCTTCCCTTAGATTTCTTTGCAACACCTGTTGCCACATTTTGTAAGGAGCAATTTCATAAGTCAGTGTCATACAACAGGCTTGGTACTTCTCTTGATGTCTAACCTAAACCTTTCTCTTATCTATTTTCAGCCATGGCTGTGTGTTTATCATTCCCTTCTTCAATTCTACAGCAAAATAAACCTTCATTAGATATTAAAATTCTCTTCTTCACAGAATGGAGTGGGATGATCATGTCTCTGTCTCTGCTCACAATGTCACTGAGGATGGAGCCCAGGATCTGATTTGGCTTTGTCAGTGCAGTCGCACAGTGGGGACTGGGGTTCAGCTTGTTGGCCAACAGGACCCCCACAGGAGATTCTCTACTTCTGCACCAGTTAACATTTCCTACAATTTCCTTCTAGGTCCAGCTACCTGACCTAACTCTAATAATGAACAAATCTTCTTGTAGTCTCATCTTCATGTAATTTTAGGTGCTCCTTCTCAGCCTCACATTCAAATCCTGATGCTAGGAAATGCTTATTTTAAAAATCCATTTTGCATTAAAAAACCCCCATGTTAGTACTTCACTCCATCTGCCATCTCAAAAAAAAATTGTGGTTTATTTGACTACTACATGTTTGATTTTGTTCAGTAGTGTCCTTTGCCGTGTTTTTCTTCCCAAAAGTCTTGGTGAATTCCAGGGGAGGAAATGCTCTCATCATCTGCACTGGGATTTCGTACAGAATCAAAACAAACAATTGTTCTCTCATGTGTAGTGACACATTAATGCCAAATTTCTCTGCTTCGTCTCCACAGATCTCCTTGGTTCTCAAATGACCCATAATCTGTGGAGCAGGAAGGATGGGCTCAAAGCCCTGGTACAGCATTTCCTGAACCCTACAGACTGCAGTGTCCCACTTGTGTGATCTGAAGCTGTCACTGCCACATGGATAAAAGCAGCTTAGTTTAGAAGCATAGAAATGTTCAACTCATTAGATTTACCAGATTTACCAGACCTTCAGCTGCCTTCCAGATGTGGTTGAAAGTGCTGCCTTGAATCAAAGTCTGTTGGTAATTTCTCCAACATCCAAAATTGTTACTGAACCAGATATTATTTTAAGTCAAAAGAATGATTTTTTTTTTCCACAGACATAGATCAAAGACAGATGCTCATTTACCCTCTGGCTCTTTCCCTTTTATTAATTTTGTGTTTTAGGGAGTGAGAATGGGGGCGAGGGGGCACGTTGGAATTTTTCTTTTCTTTTCTATCTATTTGGGTAAAGAGAGAAATTGGGATCTTTCCCCCCCTCTAGTTTACAGCTGAAGAAGTGTTTTACCTTCTGTATTGTTTTCTTTCTGTTCAATAAAATATTCAGTTCGAATAAAATACGACATAAAATATTATTATTATTATTATCTCATTTGGTTTTTCAGACTGAGCTAAATGACTGCTAAGATGTAGAAGAGAACAAGAAGAGAGCTCACTTTTATACCACAGCCCTCAGAAAAGTTTATTTTTCTGACAGAAGTTAAATCTACATTTTTCTGTAAGGCTACCTTAAGCATAACCATCACGAAGGGCTCATATCATGTTGTAGCTTCTGGGTATTTCTGTATTGTTGTCAGAATAAAGGTAAGGCTGGTGTCATGAAATGCCAGTAACACCATGCCCAGCATAATGCAGATAAGCTAAAAGCAATGTAACCTTTAAAAAAACATCAAGCTGCTATTTAGCTACTGCACACATTAGCTATCTGGCACCCCAGGCTAGAGAAGTGGATGATGCAAGTGTCTAACCTTTAGTGCAAATATATTTGTATGTGAATTATCCAAGCTTTGTGACCTGTGGCTTCCTATCCAAACTCACCTTCCGGCGCAGAATATGAGATGAGACATTTTTCAAATCACAGGGAGGAAACAAAGAAGGGGGTTTGGCTAGGGAATGGGAGACAGAAAAATCCCATAGCAAGGAACAGGGAAAGTGATTCAGGCACTGCCTAATGAAAGTGGTAGACATGCAAGGAGCTGATGCAAAGCATGACAGCAAGAAATATGAAGGAATTATAATGGAAAATTGTTACATCAATTTAGACCTACTCAGGCACCGTGGACCCAATGCTTTTAAAGAGCCTGTGAGTCCGCATCCCCCTTCTTAATGTCCGGTCAGCTGTAAGTAGAAGATTGTAAATTAAATAAATACCATTGTAAATGACAACATTCATCTGTCTAATTACCTGCTTGTTGCTGTAATTTATCTGACTTGCAAATCTGTCTCCAGCAAGGTGGGAATAATTTAATTACTCTTCAAATGCAGGAAAACTTGGCAGACACAGATCTTAGTTACAGGCGCTGAAAGTGTTTTCAAGCATAATATAATAAGGTATTTTATTTAGGTAGTACTCTGGGGGTTCTTGGTTGGAATCTCAGTTGAAATTATGATGTACTGTTCTGCTCCATGTTTGTTCTGCTCCATATCCACACACAGAACATATACTTGTTTCAGCTTTTAAAAACAACCTTTTAACCAAAGAAGCATGTAAGATACTACATGCTTGTTTCACTTTAATGTTTGTGCACACTGTTTTTTTAGAATCTGAGCAGAAGGCAACAGCCTATAATTAGCCATGATGAGAGATCTATAAATACGTTAAATATTCTTTTTTGTTTTCCAGGAGATTGTGTGACTTTGGGTTTTCTTTAGCAGGAGATCAGCACATTAGTCTAGTAAATTATATTAATGACAGACTCAGGCCTGGTCTTCAATAGCAAGAGATTCTCCCCTTAGGCAAGTTAGGATAAATAGGAAAGGCATGCAGCTATGTCCAAGGGAGGCTGTAAATGTCTGTGGCAAGTCAACTGTCTTTGGGCTTTAAAGTGTTTTTTTATAGAACTGAACTGAAAATATGAAAATAGAAAGTCTCTGCAGACCAGTGGGATGTAGGCAATGGTTGTTGTGCAATTTATTTAGTAGTGGCAGGCAGCTGCCTTCCAGGCCCTCTCCTGCCAGAACAGGGAGGAGTTTATAGGGAAAAGGAACTTTATTCCCACAGTAGCATGTGGAAGTGGGAAGAAGAATTACACACACTTGACTGCATTATATCCTACTTTCCTTACGTGATAATCCTCACACGTGCATATACGTAAATAGGTATTTGTTTTTAGCACAGCCTTCTTCCCAGAAACTCCTTTCAAATAATTTTCTGACTAGCAATTTATCTTCTTTTGATATAACAATGATTGTTCATGCAAACGCAATGCAAGCCGAACAGGGATATCTCTCCATGTTTCTCTCCAGGATTAGAGCTGCTGAGTGTCCAGCCTGGGAGACCAGCTACAGGAGTAGCAACACCTCCCTGAGCAGAAGGACAGCACCTGGCAATGCACAGAACACTTGCTTACTGTAAACCACAGTAAGATTACAGCCTTCTGTGCCCTCCTTGTCGACCGTATACACACTGGTGGCTCTCTCAAAAACAAGCCTGAAGCACCCTGACACACAGATTAGGAACCCCCTACCTTCATTGCGAGTCTCCATTTCAGATGCACTCAACCTGCAAGGCTTGTCTTTCTGTTCACCTCCGTAGTAAAATACTTACTGGATTTGAAAAAGAGAGTTCTTTAAGATCTCTGTTTTAAGTATTCATAGTCCTTGGGACATTAGTTTGGAAAAACTTCATTGCCATCAGTCTGAAAACAGTTCCAGCTGTGCTGCCTTACACTGGGGATGGGACAGTGTCGCTGAGAGCAGCCAGGATGAAGTGCCAAGTTTCAGCTTGTGTGGGAGTGATGCTGACTGCACCCAGGCACAGCTCTCTCATTGCAGCCTGTCCAGTGCCTGGTACAACCCCTGAGAGTATCCTTCCCAGCTCGGGTCCCTGAAGGAACCATTACACACTCCCCTTGTGCATCTCCATGACAGATAAACTCAGCATGGGTTGGGGTTTTTTAATTCCAAACTATACAGCTTCCAAATTGCTGTATAGAGCTGCTATGCATAACACAGTCTATCTGTCTTTCTGTCACTGATACTCGAGTATACCCTGATCCATGGAGGGGGCCATGAAGCTTCAGAGAGGTTGACCAGGGAGGGTGTGGAGTCTCTCCCACTGGAGAGACACAAGAACCATCTGGACACAATCCTGTGCCATCTGCTCTAGGACAACTCTACCTGAGCGGGGAGGTTGGACCAAATGACCCCTCTTTGGTCCTTTCCAACCTGACCCACTCTGTGAGTTTGTGATTCAGTGAAGTCAGGTTTTGCTTGAAAAAAAGGCTGGGCAAGTAAAAGACATCACTCTACAGCTCAGTTAGGACCACTGTATACCATTACTGTGACCAGGGACCTTTTTTCTCTTGATCCCAGTGATGAGCACCTGTCAGTGTCACTGGGAATATGACACTATCATGGAAATGAGAAAGGCACAGCAGAAAAAATCTGTAGGGAAATTACAGTAAGAGGAGCACAGGTTATAATACATAGCACATAAACACGTGCAGTCCTTGGCACCGTCTGCGTGCACACAAAGAAACTCCCTGTCCCCAGCCCAGTGCAGGTCTGCCTGCTGGTGGTGGAGCGAGAATCCTCCTCCCACTGGCACCTGGTGGCCTGGTCAGTGTGGAAATGGCAGTGCCAGGTCAGTGATTGTGCTCGATGTGCTGGCAGCCATGCCAAGCCAGCTGTTTTCCCCATGTCTCTGCTGTTTGCTCTCTCCAGCTCATTAGCTGGTGGTCAACACGAGCAGCAGCGGAACGGGGCTCAGCTCTGCGTGACACTGCTGGTCTCACGTCTCACCCGCTGCAGGTGTGGGCCAGAGCTCTTACTCCTCCCTCCCCTGCTGCCAGCCTTGCCCACAAAGGAGCTCTCCTGGCCCCCCAGGGCTCCCAGAGAGTGCAAAGCGCAGGCAACTGCGGCAGAGTCATCTCTCCCCATCTGTTGGAGGCTGGATAAGCTTAGCCATAGCCTGAGACTTCACTCAGGGGACGCCAGGAGCTGAACAACAAGCTTGTTACATGCAGATAAGGCAAAAGTCACATTAAATTGTGCATGAAATAAAAACTGACCCCTGGTGGAGGTGGCAGGGTCAGGCAGCTGAGCCAGCCTTACCGGGACTCTGTGGCTGCATCCTAATGCCAATGCAATTTCCACAGTCTCCAGCTCCACAATCCCTCCTTTGATGTGACTCAGTGATCTTTTCAGGTGGTTAATTCCACAACCTGATCTGCTTTAGCACTGGAGAAGGTTTATACCTGACCTGAATCTCTGCTTCTTTACACAGAGCTGATGAGCCTTCATTTTATCCCTCACAGTTTTGTGTAAGGGAAACTGTTTTTCTCTCACTTCTTTTCACATTTCAGATGTTTGTACAGCATTATTATATTCCTGTGGATTTTGGCTTTTTATTGAAGTGATATGAGAGAGGGGAAGAGAGGGCACACCAAGAAAGGGATACTTAGAGATCGCCATATTAAATTATGGGGGAAACTGAGCAAATATTTGGTATGTGTATATGCTGATGTTAAGGTAAATACATGTAGGAGGATGCTGTATTTTCATATTTACAAAAAATGCACATACATAAGCACAAACTATTTTTCATCATAGAAATGCTTCATTAACCAGTTGCTCTTTCAATGCTATATGAAAATTTCCCCCTTGAAAAAAAAGAAGGAATTCTGAATGCCTCTAAACACATCCAAGTTGAATCTGAACAAAGTCTCTGTGAGAGGGGACCAGGGAGGAGTTTATTTATTTACATATCACTTACTGAGCCTTGTGAGCCTTTTTTTCAGAGCACCTGATCCCAGAGCAGGGTACCAGCATGGATGCCTCGGCAGCCTGATCCTATACAGCAGGCTTTATCTGTCTGCTTTTAATCTAATTTATAGATTGTCAAGAATACAAATATAATCTGAATACATGGTAAAGGGGTCACAAAGCCCAGCAGTGTGGGCTAGTGCCTGAGCAGAAACCCCATGATCTCCAGTGCCCATTTGTCATAATGCCTTTAGCTTGTCTGTGCTTCTGCAGCCAGCAAAGCTGGGTCTCTCTAGGCACCAGATACCAGATACCCAGTGCTTCCCACCAGCATGGAATAAGAAATGACAGCTTTGGCTGCTGCTCTTGTCCTGATCACACTGAGGCAGGGGATGGCACAGTCCTGGGCTCTACTTGTCCAGTCCCTGCATCTCTGCTCTGCACAGAGAACTTGCGCCCAGATACTTTTTAATGGGTGAATAGACCTCAGACCCAGACTCAAAATATGCCTCAGGCATACACTGGGTAGGTGCTATGCTGCTGTGTTGGGCTTGTTCAGGCTACAGATTTTGTGTGGCCAAGCAGGACTTTGGGTTGCAGATAGCCAAAAGTCCACCACGACCCTTTGGGGCCAGCTGCTGACCCAGGAGACCGCAGATTGCTTTCCATTCCCCTTGCAGAGTTTACCAACAAAGCCTCTCTCCAAGGCAACTCAGCTCTATGCTCTTAGCTGATCTTCTCATGGTTTACACTGAACTGAAAAAAAGGTCACAATTGTGCCATTCTCTGAGTATGAAGAAAAGCTCAGTGGTTTTCTTTCTGTGAAGCCTGAAAGGCATTTCAGATCTTGAACTGCTGGAAAACCAGCAACCCTCCCCACGATTTAATTTCCAAAGGCGTTGACTTAATTCCCAGGAGGCAGTGATAATGCTGGCTGTAATCAAGAGGGCTGTGCCTAAGAAGAATAAGAATTCCCCTCCAACTAATTTTTACTGCCTAGTTACATGAGAGCAGAAAGCTCTGCAGAGAGAGGGAAGAAATTCCCTCTCCCTACTCCCACCCCAGATACAACCAGATCTGTCCTAGTGGGACAGATCCATGACTGCTTCCTACCAGCTTTACTTTAGTGCCAATGTACTGACCAAAAGAGATCATCTCTTCAGTCTCAACAAGCCTAATTTGCCTCTACATCCTGCAGATAGTTCTGTTTTAATCCTACAATGCTAATCTTAAATGAGAAAATGATCAGAGGGGAAATCCGGGGGAAATGTAATGATTTCTGGCCACTCAGAATCCCCCTTCTGAGGGAGTCATTTGCTGTGTTTGGAGGTGCATTTCTCTGCAATAGGGGAGAGCTGGCATTTCCAATCATCAGCTTCTGAAAGGCAAACTGAGTGCAGCCTGTCTGCTAAAATCTGGCAAGGACTGAATTATGCAGAGAAGAAAGGAGGACCATATCATTTGCACAGCATGCTATATATTTTCTTTCTCTGTGTTCTCGTTATGCCTCAGCAGTCTTCTCTACCAAAATACTGAAATACAATCCTTCCTTCTGAGAACACAGTGAATAATTCTTTTCTAGATAAATTCAATCCCAGGAAAGCCACTGATCTTAATGGCAGAGTAGCTGATTGAGCTAAGTCTCAATCCACTTAATGGCCAAATAATCCGAAATCTGCTATTAAAATTTTCATCAAAAGATGCTGGCACGGAAAAAGAGACTTCTGGTCTGTCATGCAGTAGCAGTTACTGCATGAGACCATTCCCTTAAAAAGGATGCTTTTCTGTAGCCAGGATGCCTCCCTGGCGGGTTGGACCTTGCACATTGCAGCGAGTGCCCCTCCTGTTTGCACCGTGGCAAGTGGGAGCTGCTGGCAGTGCGTGGGCTGGCCAGCAGCGTGTGCTGCGTGCAGGGCAGACGGCTGCTGTTGTCAGCCACCTCCAACGCCTCTCCCACAGCAAATGTCATATAAGGGAGAACTGGAAAACACATTTGACTTACAAAACTATTCCCAGTCGCCTTCTGTAGAGTCTGGTGCTCTACCTCCTCTCTGCTAGTGGCCTGTATTTACTTTTTCTGCCTTCCATTCCCTCCTCACATCAAAAAGAAGGTGATCATTCAGGCCCGAACTGTCACTACATCTACTTTATTATTTGCTTTCTGCGTTGACAAATGTATCTGCATGAGTGCATCTTAAATACTGGTTCTCCATTTTGTATTCTATTTACTATTTTCTTTTAAATTTTAAATTTGTCTATATTAAATATTTATTTTAAGGTTGATATATTCCTCTGGAATTTTATCATCTTACCTGCATTTCTCTTGTTTCTTCAATAATAAAAACTTTCAGGACTGAAGGGAGAGTTTGGCCACTTAAGGAATGGTTTCAGTTTTTCTAAGAGAGCTGCTGAGAAACAAATTTGTATTTGATATGATTCCATGTTAACAGAGGTTGACCTTATCTGAGCACAGCCTTAAAAGGAAAGTCTGTTCAGTCTCAGGCTTGAGAGTACACAGACATGTGGACCTTATGTAAGTAGTAATAAGTGTTTACAGCATTGCTCAGATATCTTCATTGTTCTTAGCTGTACTTTTGCAATACTTTTGTTTGTTCAATTTCCTTTCTCTACTGTAATCTTAATGTAGTCATAATGGATTTGATTATATGTTGTTGCTCATTCTTGGCTTATTACAAACTGCTGGCAAACAATCCATGGCTCAAATGTACTCCTGCAAAATCAGCTGCTTAATAATGCCAAATAACAAACAAGTCCTTGGTACAGAATCTGTAAACCGAACAAAGGGACACATCTCTGCAGTATGCTAAACAAGCCTCTGCCTGCAGTTAGCAGTGTGACTGACAGGTGAAGATAAAGGGCAGCAGTAAAGAAAACTGTTTTTTGAAGCTTACACAAAATACTTTTTTCTGCAGAGCATGCATCACAAATATAGCAGAAGTGCTATGGACTAGCACACAACGTGAAAGCTTCTTTGGCATGACCTGCATGTCTGATTTCAGCCCCTCTCATGAATAACACCCTTGTCCCAAACTTAAAACAGTACAAAGCCTCACAGTGTGTTTGTGCTCTTCTCCTCCTGGGAGACAACAATCTCGACAGAAGATGCCTATTTGTGAGTCACTGGATAAGAGAGATACCAATGCTGGAATTTATAACAGCTCGGTGAAAAATCCAGCTCCTCATTTCCTGTCCATTTTTTCAGGCACCTACAACAACCTCACTATTGGAGTCAGATGCAATACCATGTCCAATTCTGAGATTTTATTTCCTTCCTTATTTTTTTAACAACAAAATTAAAATAAGGCATCTATTTATTAATTTCACTTCTGAGACAACTTGGACACCTCCGTCATTTTTATCTGCTATCTCTTGTCTTATGCTTGGCTTGCAAGCTCTTTGGGCCAAAGACAGGTTTTCTCTATGGGGTTTTTGATTGCCAGAGTAATAAGAAAAGAAAATAGTAGTTATAATCCGCTGATGTTTGTTCATAACAATAAATAAATGCTGAATGTTTCCTCAAGTGAACAAAAACACTATGTCTCGTTTTTAAAATCCTTAGATTTGAACTAATCACTCATGGAGTCATTTTCTATGCATCTATGTGATTTAGACTTGCATCCCTGTGGAGGGCATCTTGCAAGCACAGACTGAAGCTTGTTGGCAAAACACAAGCATGTGCATTCCTAGTGCTGGACTGGGCCTCCAGGGAGCAAGTGATGGCTGCCCAGACACAGCTGGGTGACTCTGTGCTGATTAAATTGAGGGGTATTAATGCTAACTGTTCCTTTAATCTGCTCTCATTCATACTGAGTCTGAGCAATGGTCTGAAACATGACTGCACTCCCTGGAGCAGAGAGCCCTTTGTTAAAGGACTGGGATTATAGGTGCAAAGAGGGATTTCTTCAGCCTCACCTGCATGAACCAGCCAACACTAAATCATACATCAACATAAAACCTCAGAACACTGATTTTACAGACACTGATCTATTTTCCAAACAAATCCACGCAACCCTTTCAGTTTTCCCCAACTCTTCACTGAGTTGTGTTATTGTGGCTGAAGCAGCACAATGTATAAACATTAAAAGGTCACCTCACAGCAAGCAGAACTGTGTGAGACACACTGGTCATCAGTAGGACAGAGATGAAATCATACAAAAGTTTACATTGGAAGGAACTTTTAAGGTCTTCTCATACAAACCCTCTGCAGTGAACAGGGACATTTTCAACTAATCAGGTTGCTCAGATCCCCATCCAACCTGACCATGAATTTTTCCACAGATGGGGCATCTACCACATGTCTGGGCAACCTTGTTCCAGTGTTTTATCACCCTCATTGTAAAAAACTTGTTACTTATAGCTAGTCTAAATCAACCCTCCTTCAGGTTAAAACCACTGCTCCCTGTTCTATCACAACAGGCCTAGCTAAAATGTTTTTCACCCATCTTTCTTGCAGTCTCCCTTCAGCTACTGGAAGGTACCCCCTGGAGCTTTCCCTTCTCCAGGCTGAACTCCAACTCTCTCAGCCTGTCTTCAAGGGAGAGGTGCTCCAGCCACTTGATAATCTCTGTGGCCCTCCTCTGGACCTGCTGTAACATATCCATGTCTTTCCCATGCTGAAGAAAAATAGACAAGCAGAGGGTCAGAAAATCCAGGTGGTTTTTTCCTGTTTAAAATATTTTGGAACAGAGGTCAGGCGTACATTCACTCTGAAAAAAAATTGTCCATATCTCAGGATCTGAGCACACTATCCATTGCCACGCAATGCTGTCACAAACATTGGCATGACCCTATATCCCTAGAGTTTAGCACACAGAAATGGCAAATGTACCATGACAAATTTTATTCTGCAGTGTTTACAATACCTGATGCCTTTGTCACACACCCAGTATTTTCTTGCCAAGGCTGTCACAGCAGAAGCTGAGTTTACCTGGTTACTCATGAGGCAATGGCTGCTCTGGACAATCCTGTATTAGGTTCCAGTTTTCTCCCAGGTGAAGTTCTCCTATGGCAGATGGGATTCCACCTCTTGTTCATGCCCAGAGGATCTGAAAACAGCAGAAAATTTGCTTAATCAGGCTCTTGCAAGAATGATCACTGGAAACAGAGCAAAAGAACCTTTTCTTCTTACAGGGGTGCTGGAGGCCCATCTGAAACAGAGAACTTACCTTTGTATGTGTGACTATCTGGCCAGTGTGTTCCATCCTCCCTGGGTGTGCATGGTGTTGTTCTTCACATAATCAAAGGTTGGGACAGACCAAGCGACCCCTGGGGCTGATCTTTGCCCAGCCGAGACCGCAGCAGCTCATGGTCCTTCAGCCTGTATGGGGTAAGTTATACTCACTGACACTCCGTGGAAAAATTCAAGCTTGTTTCCATGAGATTGCTACTCCTTCACTGTATTTTCCGAGAATCACAACCCAGAAATCATACATAGCGTTCTACGTGTATACAGCGATGCCTAAAAAAATGCAGTACTGAAAAAAAATGAAGATCTTCTGTCTCAGAGAATTTTCTGCAAACCTTGCCTATTCTATTATTTTCAGCTACTGTCATCTGATCAGAAGTACATCTTTACAGACTAAAATGTATAGAATTGAAGGAAGCAAGCAAATGCTATTTTAGTGAGTGTATTATCTAAAGTAGGACTTCCATCTGTTTCAGACCTAATTATTACATCATCTTTATGTAGCTCAATTTACAATGAGTGAATTAAATGCTTATGTGAGTGGTTCATACAATGTGAAACACAGCTGTCATTTTTACAGACAGAATAGGGCAAAATGTTCTTGATACACTGAATTTCATTTTTCTACTGGGCATACAAAAAAAAATCCCTTTGTAGCAAATATTTTTCCCACTCTTTTAGCAATACACAATTGTATTTTGGGGAACCATACAGCACATACTCTGATTGCAATAAAATGCTGGATATTTTCATCTGCCAAAGAAAAGACTGAGTTTAGTGATCAAAACAGCAATCTCTTTGAAAAGCATTCAGCTGGTTCTTCCTAACCTAGCTGTTGCCAAACAAAGACAGATTAAGATTAATTGCAGTAATTAAACAAAGGGACAGGCTACAGCATTAGTAGCAGCAATGTATCACATTCATGGTTCCCAGATACTTTATTCAACAGGAAAACAGAAAATCACAGGAGTTCTAGTCAACGTTATGTACATTTTCTATAAGGATTAACTCTCCAGCTGATTCCAGTTACAAGGCATGTGCATGTATAGTTTGCTACAGCATACCACTCTTCAAAAATCCCTTTAGCAAGTAAAAGCAAGCTAGATTTAGAACATATTTTTTGACTAGATTATAACCCTCTAAAATAGTTTAATGGGAGCAATTTTTTTAAACTACCAATTTTTTACTTGCATTTCAAAATTCACCTGACATGCTGTAGTGAAAAGAGAGGTAGAATATAGATTAGGGTCTAGAAAAAGTTCTTGTTTCAAACCAGATAAGGAGTAGGCACCATTTTATTTTTGTTTTCCCCTTATCCAAGATTTTTACTTGCTTTTGGGTTGGGTTTTGGTTTTGTTATTGCTTTTTGTGCGTTTGCTTCAAAGGAAATGTACCCTGTGTGAGGCCAGTTTTGGTCACATCAAAGGTTCAGGTTATAGTCTCACCAGGCTCCCAGCAGGACACTGCAAATTAGCTGTATTGCATTCAGAAGGCTTGGCTGTGTATCCATTCTGAAAGTCAGGATACTGGCTGTTGTTTTCTCAGAATGAAAAGCCAAAGACTGTTGGATCTCTCAAGCACACACCCTGTCAGGGTAGAAAGCTAGATTTAAAAAACATGTTCGTGTTTAGGATATTCCAAGGGATATAAATAGTCTTGGACCAATAGTTTATGGAGTCAGCATAAATTCCATGTCTCCAAAGCTTCTGCTCTCCCAGCACTTTTCCCATCCCTTTTGTCCCCACAGAGCTGAACATAAAAGCAGTCTCAGCTTAGCAAAACATGATCAGAGATTATGTCAATTAAATTTTAAAAAAAAAGAATTCTTCCTATGTCCACTTCAGTGTGGCACAGACACAACCTGTTTTGCTGGGGTTGGCACAGCTTAAGGCTTAGTCATTAGTCATTAGGACAGAAATACACACGCTAAGAAATCAATAGGCAGTTTTGCAGCAGAGAGGTAGCAGAAAATAAACAGAGCTGTACTCTAGGAAGCAATTATGTATTTTCCTCATTTAAGCTTTGAACTCGAGACTGAATCTGATGGTGGGAAGAAAACATTAAGCACAACTGAGGAGGAGAGAATGTGTCCCTTGCAAATAATTTCCCATGAATAGCTGCCTGCTCTGACATCTTTTGATCGAGCTATTTCTAGAGCTAACCCTCTGCTTGTAAATACTAATGGTGCAAATACTTGATGCTAATCTTGTTTCAGAAATGTTTCATCTTGGCTAGGCATTAATAAACACTGTACCAGAAATGCTAGGAGTCCAGCCACACACAAGGCCTTGCTATAACAAATCAATAGTGGAGGTAGGTGAAGACCAGAAGGATGTTTAGATGCCTTCGTGGTTCTGCAAGCACATTTTGATTCAGCCAAGATCTGGTTTGGCTTTCCCTTTGCAGAAGAAAATTTTAGCTTGTGGAAATGGTCACAGAAAACAATTGCTAGTTCACAGGTTGAAGTTTGCTTGGTGAGAAAAGAAAATTTGATTTTTTGGAAGAACAAGACCCATGTAGTGCAGTCATTCATCAGGACAGTACAGGTAAAGCAAGGGGATACCTGCTCTCCCTCCAGCTATGAGTTACAGGAACAGCCATTACAGACCATTCACTAATCATTTACAGAAAGGAGGGTCTTTTGTATAGGCCAAAAATAGACTGTGGATTTTTAAGTCTCCTTAAAGGAGGCAGATTTTCAGCATCAAAGGTCCTCAAGACAATCTCATTCTTCAGTTGCTGGCTGTTATTGCAGTGAATTATTATTATTATTATTATTATTATTATTATTATTATTATTATTATTATTATTATTATTATTATTATTATTATTATTATTATTATTATTATTTATTATTATTATTATTACTACTACTACTTGAATTGCTATTGACAAAGATTGGCAGCATGCGTGAAACACTGGAGACAGGTCCTCCTTTGAAGGAAGTTTTGTAAAATATGCAACACAAAAAAGACAAGCTCAGTTCTAAATAACTTCCACTCTCAATGATGCATTAAAGGGAGAAAGAGAAATATTACTTTTCCTTATTCAGTTCATTGATAGCATTGAACTTTCACCACTTATCTGTGGCTAAAGGCTGTCCTCACTTATGCCAAATAAAGGGTAATAATAGCAACAAGTGTCACTGGACAAAAGTGGTGAGTGAGTCTTTGGTACAGCCTGTTATTGATAAGACTCCGATCCCCTGCCCAGCTGAAGAACAAGACTACAGCTGCCAAACAAAGCGCTTTTGTTTGATGTGGTAGCTGCAGCCATGTAGGGAAAGGTGCCAAGTATGACTCTGAAGTAGCCTTTTAATAGCAGATAGCTAAAATGAGAGGTTGCACTGAGTGGGAACACAGCACACGTGGGGGGAGGCAGTTTTGCTTGATGTGTGAAAGCTTACTGTTTATACAAGCTGATGCACATGGCATTACATAATTGTAATTGGATGCTTTTTTGTCTCAGGAGACATCTGAATTGTAGCTTAATCATTTGTACGTGACATCCTGCAGCTCCTATTAGCAAAACAAAAGTTTTGAATTGAACAAAGATGTTAAAAAATCCCAACTAGAGTTCAGCAGGAACCACGTTCACCTTTTCTTTCCATAGCTTTGCCTTAGATCCCCTATAACCAGCGTGATGTTTATGGAAATGTATTTCAGGGTAAATTATTAACAATGCAGACAGTAATGCTGTGATTCTGTTTCAGTAATGTTATGATTCTGTTTCATTCCAATAAAAAAAGAAATGTACTGTAGGATAAAAGTCAACAACTCATTACACAAGTCACCATCTAGTGGTATGTAAGAACATGAACTACTATTTTTTAAGTTTAGATGTTAAATAAATCTTGGGGTCTTGGGGACCTAAAAGAACCTCTTCAGTGCTGCTCCAAATGAATTTGTGAATACATATATGGGTCCATATGTGAATATACAGTTTTTACATATATGTTCAGTTTTTAGATGTATGTATAGCTGTAGTATAGAGATATATTTTAAGCAAATTTGGTGCTACTCTATGCAAATTTGAGTTGCAATAAAGTTTTAAGACATGTATTTAAAATTATGGAGCACAACAGTTTGTAGGGTACATGTTTTTTTAGCCTTTTTCTCTTCTCTGTATGTGTGTATGTGTGCATTTCTCTATGTGCATCTGTAGCTGTATTTGTGTGCCTCTAACTGATGCTCCAGAGCATCCCATGGAAGGGGTCAGTATTTCTTACTAGGCAGCTGAGCTGTAATGCAACTCAGTGGTTTGCAGTGGCAAACTTGTGGCTTGCCAGTACTATTTGGTTACTGCAGGAAGAAGTGACATCTCCCCCACTGCAGCTATCTGTTCAGAGGAAAAGCTATTAGGACTGACAGAGAAGCTCATTCTTGCTCATTATATTCCAAGCCCTTACAGATGAGGCAATTTTTCAATCTTCTCAGTTGTGATAAAAGCTGAGGACAAATACAGCATTATACTCTATTCAGCCTGTATCTAAAAATGTTCTGAATTTATTTATCTCTGAAGAAAAGCTGTATGCAAGCCAGCAGTTTTTCTCTCCCCCAGTCTACCTTTCCTATTTGCATTTATATTTAGCATTATTTCACTTGGGGCCAAATCTTTGAGACATTATTTGACTTTAACCCAATCTTTCTTCCTGCATTAGTCACCATATGAGATTTGTCCGACAAAGGACTAAATTAAAACTTTGCAGACAGGATGTGCACTAGAACTTCCTGATGAAACAAAAACCACATGGCAAAAAAGATATGACATCAGATTACAAAGGTGCACTGATAGCAAGCCATTAAATTTCTGCTCCTAGGCTTCCAAAATGCCAGAGGATACATGGGGTGGAGCTGGAGGCAGAGAAATGAGATAGGCTTGGTGCAAGGAAGGATGATCTGCAAATAAACAGCTAGGATTAGTACTTGGCTATGTGCAGCTTTTGTTGCTTGGACTTACATAGAAAGAGCAGTATGACCTGTCACAGAAGCTAATAGCAGGTGATGACCAAGGCCAACTCACCCTTCTCCCCACAAGGCTGCTAAGAGCAAGAATTTGACTACATCATGCTATTCTAACTATCCTCTGCTTTTGGGAAACTTTTGTCATGGAGATCTCTAAAGTTAAGGCATTGTGGTGGGAGATCTTTCACTGGTGAGCACTGTGGTAATTGAGCCAGACTTCATTTAAGGCAAGAACACAAAGGAATTCAATGAAACCATCCTATAAAGCACCAGGTGAGCTTTGGGGACGTGTCTTCCAAAAACCTAGTCTGCAAAGCAGGGACTTTTAAAGATTTTTACCAATTTTCAGTTCCTATCTCCTTGTACTGAACCTGGAATAAGGAGAAGAGTGAGTACTTTCTATGTGGACTGATGCACTGGATTTGGTTCCCTCAGTGGCAGGGTACTACAGGTTAGCTTAGTCACAGGACCTGTTTATACCCCCACTTTCATTGCTTTAAATGCAAATCAAATATTTTACCTTAAATTGCTGCATATAGCTAATGCATTTTAGCCCATGTTTATTTTAGTTTAGGAGCAGGCATATGGCCACTTACTTTGGCTCAGCCTAAAAGGTAACTCCTTAGGTCTTGGTTGCCTTCTTGAATTTTAAAGTCTGCCTGGATAGTTCTCCATGGAGTCTGAGAAGGGGAAGACAGCTGAAAGGAGTAATGCCCTTCCTCAGATATCCTAAGACCCTGATGCCAGTAGGAAAAATACAGATTCATACTTCCCCAGATTATGTACTAACCTTAAAATTAAATTCAATTCTCTTCTGAAGGAATTTCCTGACTTCCTATACTACTTCCTATACTATTTTCTTTTTAAAGGCATGCAATGTTACAAGTGGCCAAAGGCACCTCTTGCCTGATGTCTACTTTTTACCTGTTCTTTTAAAAAATGGCTTTTTGCAGATGGCGTCTAAAAGGCAAGGTAGAACACTTGAATTTGTAGCACAAACACAGAAGAGTTAGCCAAAACACTCTAGAAGAAAATAAAAAGGTGGGTTTGGGAAATGCCAAGGCTCCACTGCAATTACTGGACCACTGAGGAAGATAAGTAACAAGGAAAAGTGGTCAGATCTACAAGTGGTGTAAACTGGCATTGCTGAGGTAAATTCAGGGGCACTTCATTGATTTTCACCACTGAGGACTGAGGACTGTAACTAGGGAGGAATGTGTAACAGCCTTGTGAGGCACAGATTTTCCTTTCTGTGGAGAATATTGTTTCAGTCTCTCCCACGGTTTGTCAGTGACTGCTCCCTGGTGAGAACATGAAGAAATTGTCAGGTCTATTAACCTTAACAAATGTAAATATGAACCCAAAATGTGGAAAAAATGCTTGGATCTGAGATGAGTTTCATTCTAACAGACTGCACAGCTCAACAGTCACTTATGCAGCCAACCCAGCAACAGCAGCCACTGAAAAAGAAAATTGTTCACCTCACTCCTTTCAGGATGTCCTTCCTTCCCATTTCTTGTTTTGGTGGCACCTCATGCAGACAGCTGCACTGAAGGAGGTTGGAGTCAGTGATGTGATTTATCCCAAATAAATTACCTTGCAAATGCAGGTCTTTCTTCTCCAGTCAAGACTATTGCCCACAATTTTTCTGTATAGCTGCAAACAAATCTCACTCACCAATTCACTTCCAAAGCTTCTGCTAGGAACAAGATATATTCTCAGTTCTTGTAGCACCTGACTGGAACCAGGAGCTGTATCCCCTTATTGCTGCTCCCTGAAAGAATGGCATGTCCCATGTCCCCTGTCCCACAGGGAAAGAAGCATTCTTTTGCCTGATAAAGGCTTTTCCTGATCATGGGGAAGAGAATGGCATCAAACTATGACCAGTGCTGCAAAACTGCTTGGAGCGTGGCTTAGTTTGGGAGGGAGTCCATAATGTTTACACTTCCCATAAAAAGTGTTGCAATAAAAACAAGTAATCAAAAAGAGACTTAGCTCACATTTCCATGCCTGCACTCATACAGGAGAGATCCCACTGCACAGGACTGGGATGGTAGAAGCTGTGTGAAATGGCCTGTTTCTTCACATTGTGAAAAGGCCTTTACAAAATTGCTTCATGCAAGGACCATTACCCTGCGAGGACTGGGATGGGGCTAGAGGGAGAGTTGGACTAGGGAATTCTTTACTTGGCAGATCCTTTGCATTTCCTGCCAACATACGCAGACATGCCTGCAAGAAATGCAGGAAAACCTCCACCTAAGTTTCAATTGGTGCTTCAGGATCAGGCAATACTGGCAAAGTAACTCTGCAGCTTAAGGTAGAGAGAAGCCACTCTTTGGTTTATGCCCTCAGATTCACTTCTCCATGGTCCAGATTCATACAGAGACAGAAAATTGTGCACTGTTGTCTTGGTTTGGAAAGACAGGTGCCTGCTAAAGGAGACAGGAGCCTCCCCTGAAATGGAGAATGCAAACCCTCCCCACCCCTCCGAATTGCTATTTATAAGGGGCTCTCAGGCAAAAAACATGGGAGCAGGAAATAACAGTTCTTTAATAGGGAAAAAAAATAAAATGATAAAATACAACAATGCAATACACCAGAACAACACTGTCAGAGTCAGAACACGACCTGTCACCCTGTTGGTCAGGGTGTTGGTAGCAGTCCAGTTGGAAAAGGAGCTGCAGTCCTCCTGGAGTGTCAGGCGTGGTTCTGTTGGAGCAGGGGAGTCTCGTAGAAAAGGGTGTATTCTTCCTCCGCAGATCTGTGGAAGTAGAAGCAGCTGCTGTTCCTCTGGGGAGTCCAGTGGGGAAGAGCTGTGTTCATGTGTCAGAATCTCCAGATTATATCTGGGTAGCAATGCTTGGCTCCTCCCTCTGGGCGGAGCATCTCACAATGGGATGTTATAGTTCTTATCAGTCATGTGGTGACTTTCAATAGCCCCTTATCAGCAGATGTCCCCTGTTGATTATGATCACTCAGGAAGAGAGATAAGGAGCATTGCCCACTTGACACCAGACAACTGCCATAGAGATGGCAATAGAATACATCTTGCCTTGCAATCTGGAACAACTGTATTTTTTAAGGAGTCAGAGGCTGGATTCTCCTTGGTGCTCCCATGGCCCAGTTATGTAATAAATAGGAGGACTCCCAGGCTCAGCCCTACAGGCTGTAGAAGCTGAAGGTGTTCTAGCCCAGGGCTGTCCACCTGTGTTTCTGCATCTCCAGTTGTGCCTCTGCTGCTGCCTCTGCATCAGCAGCGTGGCACACACTTCTGCATCTCAGCAGCTTCAGCCCAACCTGATGTCACAGGGTAAACTGCTGGGCAGAGAGGATGGAGTTAGTCTGAAGGACAGGGCACCTGTGTGCTCTCAGCTCTGTTAGAGAGGTAATGCCTTCCAGCCAGGGGTAAAAGTTTGTTAAACCCTCTAAGTGCTGGGGCTGTGCCTGGGAACTGGGAGTCCAAACCTGGAGACAGGAGATGCTGAAAGCAGAGTAGGGGAGAGAAACTCAAATTTTGTCTTTTCCTCTGCTGGATCATCAGTTACCTGTGAAGGTGATTTTAACCTCCAAGGTCTCATTGAGGGCTCAGGCACTGGCACTGTGCATTCAGGTGCTGGCAGGAACACACCTTTCTCATTCTGCAACAGAAAACAGAATACCCTCTGCTTAACAACCACGTGTTCTAGGATACTTGCCCAGACAGCAGACTTTGAATTTCTGAGTGAGAAAATAAGTATAAAATGAGAGAGAATTCCAAAGCATTAGGAGAGTTGCCTTTATATGCAAGAATATTGATGAATACTTTCCATACTATAGTGGCACTGTGGAGTATACAGAATGGGACAAGAATAAAAAACAGGAACTAGATTTGTCAGAATAACTTTAAAACGTGCATGGACATTGGGTTCCTCTAGCTCCATTTGGATTTAAAAAAATTTATATCTACTGTTCTTTTCTTCCCTTAAAAAGAAGATATTTAAATGTCAATGGAGATTTTATTTCATTTTGGAGCTTTCTTGTGTTTTTCAGTTCCCAAGTCAGAGGTAAAATGGGTAGCCCTTCATTTTATTTAGCATGAAATGAATTACAAGAAAGTGGCACCTCTAGGAATAAAATGCCTTCAGTCTGCATGTTCATGTAAGTGTAAAATGTACTGCAAGGCAGATTGCTTCTCCAATTTCACCACACATTTGTAATAATAAAAAGTGGACTCTGAGGAGAAGTGAGCCATGGGCTGTGTGATTTGAACAGCTACATTAACACACAAAAAAAGGAGCAAAAGTTCTAGACAATTCACTATTAATAGAAAAATAAAACAGCACCCAGAAATGCATAAAGAGGCAGTAAATGAAAGATTGGATGATGTACATGGTAAGAGCAAATCTAGACAGATTTCCATTTGAAAATAAATAAAGGCTCTCAGTGGCAAGTAAATCAGGGGAAGGGAGGCAGAAACAAATGAGCAGACAGAGGAGGGAAGGAGGGATCATACATTGCAATGTACAGTTATTGGTACTTGGCTAAAATACAGTGTGGGAATGAATGAGAACCTATATCAAGATTCTAATTTACAATACAGAGATACAGGGGACATTCCATCAGTGTTTGGTAGGAGGGAAAACGAATGCCTGAGTCATTCAGAAAGCAATGATAGCCTGTTTATAATACCCACATCTGTCACACCACTCTCTGTTGTAATTACACTCCCCTTGATGGTAAAGAAGAAGATTATGGAGAAGATTATCCCAGGAAAAGATGTACTCATGAATCTGCAGGCAACATTCAAAGAACAATCCACTCAGAACTTGGCTAATCCAGGAAGCAATAGAGCATACTGAGCCACTGAGCCACATTTCATCATAATAAAGCTAAACAAAAAGAAGGGACATACTTAACTCTGAGCAGACCTTTGATACCAAAGTAAAGGAAAAGAGATGGAAACTGGAGGAAAACACCTAACTGATACCTAAATAACTCCTTCTGGGCCACCTGCAGGTAATTGAGGTTGGATCTTAAGGACAGAATAGAATAGAACACTTTAGGAACATTTTGCTTTTTGAATTTCTAGTAGACAAAAAACCAAAAAAAACCAAAACAACTGTGTATCTCTAGCTCCCACTTGAAAAACACCAATCTGAAAATGCCTATCCACCAGGGAACAAAAAGTACTTGCGAATATTTTCTGCTATTCTTTCTACTTTGAGACGACTGAAAACAAGCTATAGCACTTCCCATTTAAACTTGATGGTCAGTGATTATATTATAGGTTGTCCATGTAGCTCAGCCTTAGAAAAAAGATGTGGAAAATCAATAGGATTCTACACTAATGATGAATTTGTAATAGCTCAGAGTAGCTTGTTCTCTTCAACTGATACCATCAGTGTAATGGCAGTGCCAAGGAAATGACAGACTTGAGCTTTTGCAAGATAATGATCACATTTACCCCTGTTTAGAAAGAAAAAAAAACTATTAAGGACATATGATTTTAGCAGCACAAGCAAAATAGCATGTTACAAATGCTCTGCTAAAAAAAGGGGGGGGAGGGGTTGGGAATGAAATTGGAAACAAATCTTACTGCTGGACTAAAACCTTGGTGATTTGGGGAATCTGTGAATTGGTCCCTCGAGACTTCCTCTGCCCCCTCACTTTCACTCACATATCCTGTAAAGATTTTTTTGCAAAAAACTGTTTAGAAGTGCAGCTACCTGTTGTAGCTACACATTTTCCTGTGGTTTTGTAGATGTTTCCACATCCACATTTTCCTGTTTCAAGGAGAAAGACAGTACCACCTCCTTGCTGTTCCACCTTTGTATCTCTGTGGAAGCATAAAATCCAACACATGCCAGAAACTGCCCACACATCTTCCCAAAACAGACAGGGGAGCTATGTGGGTGCAAGGCCAAAGCTGGAAATCAATATTTTCATCTAGATGAAGGTGATGGGACCAACCCTGCAGTGTCATGAGTCAAGGCCTTGAAATGATGCACGTTTAGTTCCCAGTGCTAAAGCACCCAGCATTTTTTTTACACATCACATGAATATGTAGTGTGATTGTCAGAGCCTTACACTTTGAAAAGTTAGGGAATTGGCCAGAAAAATGGGGATATGCAGACAGGCACTTGCACATGGGTCTTCAGGACTGCAGGTGCACAAGTACCAGTACAACATTTTACAGCATTGTTTTTAATTTTCATCCCAAATCCCCAGCATCCCATACGGAAGAGGTTCATTGTAATTACAGAGTACACCAGCTGTTTCCATGATGCAGCTTTGTGGATTTGCTCTGGTTTATGCATATTGCATCTGAATTAATGTATACACTTAAGCTAATGGGGGATCTTGTGCAAAACATCACAGAGAAGCTCATACATCCTCTTTGCACCCTGGCACTAAAATCTATTTACATCCCAAGGCCTTTTTTGTTTCAGACATACCTGCACAGAGTTTCACTTTGGTTTGCACTGCGGCCCTTATTGTTCCTCTTCTCTCCTCCAGCTGGCAAAAGAAAGCTGTAGCATCTTTGCATTTTGGGCCGTGCCTGTAAGATCTGTGGCAGTGTGCCATGTTTAGAGAGTTTGAGGCCAGAGGGGATCTTTAGCTCATCAGCTGCTGCTCTCTAAACTGCCCTCTGAGTAACTTGTCTTTGCCAAAAAATGACACACTTTCAGAGAACATGCCTGCTCTGGAAGTCATTGAAAGATGGAGAATCTATCACTTCACTAGATAGTTTGTGTCAATCACTCCTACCAGAACAACCTATGTCTTGTTTTTAGTTTGAATTTGCTGTCCTTTAGCTTCATGTTTCTTTCTGTACCCTTGCTTGCTAGATTAAATGGGTAATTCACTCACAGTATTTTCTCCCTTGTATGTGAGTATTCTGTGACTCAGGTGTTACTTTTCTCATAGATTCATTCTGTAATGCCCAGCACCAAATGCATCAGCCTTTAGACCATTCCTTGGAGAGAAACAAGTGAGATCACTTCTATCCTCTTTTATTTATTCAATTAAACATGTTTATTACCAAAATAAAATCAGCTAATTACTCCCTGGCCAACTATCCTTCTTGACTGCTTTTATAGTTTCACTGTCCTGTCAGGGTGTGCTGCTACTTGGAACAATGTGCCAGTAGTTAAATCAAGTATTAACCAGCAGAGATTGACATTAACTAATGTAAACGTATTCATAATTTCAGCTACTATCAAAGAGAAGTCTGGACTGCTGGTAACAGCAGTTACCAGAACATTTTAAAGGCTGGAGGGCATTTTCAGTACTTACACTGAGTGACATGCTCACTGTGATGGCTTAGTCTAAAATATGTTGTCTAAAGCACAATTGTGCACTTTTGGCACAGCAGCATTTCAGAGCTCGCAGCTGGGTGGGAGCATAGAAGCACCAACATGACCCTTTTAGGTTTCCCTGTAAAAGCCAACAGCCAGAGAGCTTCAGGGGCATTCTCACCTACCTGTCAAAGGTGCAGCAGTCTGCATGGGCTGAGCCAAGCTGAAGGTGCTGGGAATGCCAGCGATTCACTCCACCACTGGAGCTCCAGGGACACCAGTCAGTGCAGAATCTTGTCTCTCAAATCAGCCCTCAGCCCGGCCAGGTGCCTGCAGGCAGGTCTAGCTCTGGAGGGCAGGGTCGTCATTCCCACAGTGAACATGCTTGCAGATTTTTTTTCCTACCAGATTTTTTTCCTGCTTAAGGGCAGGTCACTGCCCACAGTTACATCAAGCAAATTGGAAGGGCAGAGAACTGAGAATGTGGGAGCTGGCAGGAGTGCCTTTTTAAAAATGGTGAAAGGTTATGTTAGAAGAGAGTCAGTTATCTACACAAAGTGTAGTGGTCAGGTTTACCAGCTCTACTATGAGTCACTTTTAACACCAGAACACCTTCAATTCACTGTGGGTTTATTCTAGTAAGACAAATGGTTTCAAGCCTGATTATAATGTTGAAAGTAAGAGTGTATAGACAAAGACAACACAAAGCCATCCAGAGCAGCACTGTGCATTTGAAATCTCTCTTAACTGCTGCCTGGGCTCTTTGAATCATCCTGAATTGCTAGTTCTTAGATTTCAGTGATAGTTTACAAATTTACAAACTTAGTCCTAGCCACAGGGACAACCACCTGTAAAAAAAAAAATCCAACCAAAAAAACCCCCACCAAAACAAAAAAAACCCCAACCCAAAAACCCAATAAGGAACATTTATAAAAACACTGTTTCATACAATCTAATTTTCCTCCAAAGCACATTTGATGCCCTCATCTAAATTCCTTATCAATGGAATCATTGTCATAAAATTCAATTTTAAAATTTAAAACTATATTTACATTTTCTTTTGTTCATTAAATTCTGTTTGTGTGCAACTGAAACTAACTTATTTGAAGCACTGCCCTAAAAGAATTGATATTCAGCACATTTTTTTTAAATGTCGAAGTTTGTTCACAAAAGTGAAATATTCTTCCTAGTCCTGTGTTTATGGTTGGATTGCAAAATAAAAACTTCAGAGATATGAAAGAACTTTGGGGGAAAGGCAGAATGTTAGTTTATTCCAAAATACAGATTTCCATACATGAAATATGAAAACAGCTTCTAATATAAGATCAAGAATTTCAGGCTCTTAATTTGCAGGGGTTTGGAGATAACCATTTTGCAGAGAAATTCCTCAACATTTCTGTGAACTCCAGGAAGACAAAATGAAAACTGCCATGTAAGTCAAAAACACATTTGGCAAAAATGCAAGAGACAACTTAAATTTTCATAGTATACATTCAAGGCTGTATAATGAGCCATATATAGCTTCCCTTTTTGTATTATGCAGTATATGGACTAGGAGATTATTTAGAATAATATTCATTTTCATGCTCTATTAATGTGCACTGCTTTATGGCTAAATATTGTTTATATATTCCAATATTCCTGGTGTGATTCCATGTTGCCTTCAAAGTAAGCAACAATGTGGAGAACAATAAAGGGACTGTGCACCTACACATACAGCTGGGAACAACTATTGGAACATTTTAATATTTCTGTGTATTGGAATATCAATGGCCTTTTTAATTAGAAAAAAAATTTAAAAACCCTTTTGTGCTTTCCAATTACAGCCTAATTCTAAGAGGACCTTGGAAAAAAATTATTCCCACCTCTGTCATGATGATGTGACCTGACATTCTGCACTTCTGAAGCAGCCACTTCATCACTTTCTGTGCTTTCCTGTTTTTTAGCAATAAAAAAATTGTTCTTTTAACTGTGCTGCACTTATGTTTACTATGGAATCCACTCTTATGCTGTTTTACTTCTGATTGGCTATATTGAACAATTGAGGTTCTTGGCAATAACTAAAATAAGCCTTACAACAATTATTGCTACCTTTACTGATCCTGCAAAATTATTTTTCCATTTATTCGGGAAATTGCAAAGCTCTTTCCACTTAGGAAGTGTATTGTGATTTACTGAAGAAATTACTACTGCCGTCAGTGCCAAAATTACAATCTCTACTAATGATGTAGTTCAGCCAATGAAAAATGCTATGGTAGTTAGACCTAATCTGTAGTTAGATGCATATTAGGTACTGTATTCTATATATAGCAGACATGATTTAGCTATAATAAATATATGTGATAAAATGCTCTTTATTTTCTGGGAGCTTGAATACACAAGTTAATCTTAGCAATAATTCTTCAAGGTGGATTTCAACTCTACTGACAACGCATATCATACTTTTTTTTTTTTGTGAGGTTTAAAATTCTCTTCATATAAAATAAAGAAAGAAACAGAGGATTCTGCAGTTTAAAAAGTTTTACACAAATGTAAAATTATTTTTTGGATGGAGCTAATAGATCAGAGCAATCTAGGGAGAAATGAAGCTTCATCAAAGGCAGGTTTGACTTTGTAGTCCAGAAGCCCCCCCATGTCAGAGTCCTCTGCCATCCCCTGAGGAGGGGGTGAAGTTTTCAATAAGCCCTGCTGTAATAACATCTGGAAACTTCCAAGACTTGTCTGAAAAGTCTGTGCTTCACAGCTCTGTTATGCACACAGTAGGTACTAATATTCAGCAATAAAATACCCTTGTGTCTCTTTGTGTCAAGTATTTCATTTTTCCACAGCTATTAAAAGCACTTCACAAAAGATAGCTTTTTTCCTTTTTTTTGAATTGATCCTCACCTGGGTTACAAGTAGAAGAAGCATCAGTAGTTATTTATGCAGCGCCATATCTGTGATTTTACTTCAAGGTAGTCTTGGGAAAACTAAAAAAATCCAAACCAAAGTCTTTGCTTTGTAAGCTTTGTCAATAGGTTTTGTTAAAAGACTTGATTTCTGCAGGCTGAATCCTACAATGCAAACAGGGCTTTATTGAACAGTTCATTCCTTAGTGTAGTTCTGCAGAGATTTGATGGACAGGAATCAAGGCTTCTGCTCGTGCCTGTAGAAGACCAAAATGGGAGGTGGTCTTTTGATCCAAGGAAGAATCTTGGGAACACCATCTGGCATTCCATTCTCTCTTTTTTTCAGGAGTGCCCTTTCCTCATCCTTTTTGTCTCCTTACTCCATAACAAGGGGGTTTTGATAATAGAGAACTTTCTCTCACGCATATCTCTAATTATTACCATCCTTCTCCTACTGCCTCGCTTTCTGGGCTTGCACTCTGAAGTATCACATGCAAAACACTTCTATTGCCACCCTGGGAATGTTCTGAATTCATAGTTTAGGCATGTTCTTGAAATAAGTATGTTTTCCTGCTTAAAGTGGCCTCCCTGGAGGTCAGAACTGTCCAAGAGACAACATTCCCACAGTGCTTCATGAAGTGGATATCATAAATCACAGTCACCACATGCATACCTTACCCAGTGCAGACATGGTGCATTAGAAACACATAGGACCAAACATTTTCTCAAAACTGCCTTTCCTCTCTCACTATCTTTCCAAGAAGTTCATGGTTTCAGGGAGACCAAATCTGACACTGTGAGATTTAAGAATTTTTTTCACACAGAAAACATGAAATTCTGTGGGGCTTGGTGAAATAACCATTCTTCTGTTTACATAGCTTTTTAGATATTTTGGAAGAATAGCAGTTTTTTCTAAGGAATTTATGCTGGTAATGTTTTCTTGTCAAAGCCAAGATACTCCTCCCTCAAGAGGATTTCCTTTGAGTAATTGCCTAACTGGTGGCCACTGAGCTGTAATTACTCCAGATGAAACCAATTGTCATCATTCCTTACAGTGCAAACTGCACTCCAAACACTCCAAATAGCATTCCCATTAGTCATATCTCCAGCACAACCTGCACATTTTTCCTGCTGAAAACAGATATTGATTTGACACCATGCTGAGATGATATGATGTATAACTGATTGTACATTTCTGAATAGTATTAGATTAGACTAATGCATCCAGGTTTTCAATCTAATTACCTCTGCTCAGCTGATGGAGGGAGTTGTACCCTGTGCAATTGCCTTGGCAATTGCCAATATCACTTTACGATAATCTACTTAGAGTAAAAGAATCGTAGTGAAACAGGAATAGGCTGAGCTTCTCTCAGATATTTTCCAACGTCACTTGCATTTTCAAGGAAGATTAGGCTGATCTCAGTTGGTAAATAAACATTTGAATCCTACTCATGAAAAATCACAGAAAAAAGTACTCAACATTTTCATGGTCTTTGAAAGAGTGTATCACACTGGCAGTCTATCACTGTTCCATGAATGCACTCTGGTATGATTTGGTCTTGGCAGTTGATGATGATAAATACTTGAATTGTGCAGCTGGCCCTGGATCTGGACTCAAGATTTCCCCTAGTGTAAGATTAGCTAATATATCATTTTTTTACTTCCTGAACAGTACCTGCTTGATAAGGCATACAGTCACAGAGAGTCATCTTAAGTTTGGCAGGAAAACTAAGTGGTAAACATTCCATTAATATCCAACTGGACGAAGAGAGGAACAAAATAAAATGAGCAGGAGAGAGAAAGTACAAATGGTCTTTGATCATTAGTAGCTGCATTTTTAAGAAGCAAGGAATTTCCAAAACACCACAGACTAATTTTTATTGCTGTTTGTTATCCATTATTTTGCATGGAAATCTAAGTCCTATCACTCTGCTTTCCTAGTTGTTGCAAAAGTACAATAGTATAACCTGAAGCATGTCAGAGAAACAGGCTCACTTGAGAGTCTTTTGGGTCTGTGAATGATCAGGATATGAAAAGAATGCTCAGCTTCTGTGAAGCAATAGCCAAGAAACTAAACAGAATCAATACACAAACCAGGAAAAAAACCAGAACAATTCCTCTGCTTGGACTCTTTTTTTGTGGGAAACCTCATTACGAAATCTGTGTGATACTGAATTGACTGTAAAATAGATGAGGTTAGTTTTGTCCTTGAGAAAATGGAGAAAAGTAGCAAATTTTCAGGATGAAGATGGTGGTCAGGCAATAGCTCTGATAGAGCTCACCAATGAAATAGTTTGATTACTGAAAGTGTTGGATAATGCTCTTAAACCTGCCCCACACACCTGAAAATGTCAGATGTGATACTAACTGACCAAAAGACAGTTTCAGGGAGAACCATGGAACTCCAAATTTCGACTCCTGATGCCTGTCCTTGGCTTCAGTAGCATGCTATTATCACAAAGAACAGACACCTGGATAAGGATGATCAATTAGGGAAAAGTCCACGTGTTTTTCTCTAAGGCTATGCCTTACCTTGCTGGCTCAGTGAAGTAATTTGAAGAAGTCAGGAAGGAGTTGAATAGAGTGAACTGACTGGTGTGGTGTATCTGTCCTTCTAGAGCAACTTCAGTAGATTTCGTCACATTTAATTTCCTGAGCATTTGTAATAAACATTAAAAAATAAGAGAAGTGGAATGAACAAATGTGATGGTGGGCAGAAACCAGAGGGATGTGTTCTGGTTACAATATTGATAAATGAACTGTCTGTGAAGAAGTGCTCAGCTTACAATAATGAGTGCCTGTGTAGATCACAGCAGTTGATAGCTTTCAGTATAGATAAACACAAAGGGATGAGCCCTGGACAAAAGTACTTCTAATGTCACATCTTAAATGATGGGCTCTGAGCCCAGCACTAATATTCAGAAGTGAGACTGTTCCATGAATACATCAGTGTATCAGTCAGTAGCAGTCAGGGATAAATAGAAGTTAAAATTGGAGACATTAGTAAGAAAAATAGAGAGTGCAATAGGCAGTGTTACTGTAACACTGTAGGGATGCATGGCTTGACTACAATTTGAAAAATATGCAGTTTACATCTGCCTGTGCCAGAAAATTTATATTAGAATTAGAAAAGGTGCCAAGAAAACCTGAAGGATAATCTGAAATGGAAAACACCTTCTATAAAAGAAGCAATTGAGCAGGCTATGACTTCTGAGTTGGGGGAAATTATCCACAAAAATTATGATTGGTATGACAATGGTAATTAGAAAGCAACTGTGAGCAGTGTTGTCTACCACAAGAACTGCAGATCTCCAAATGGAGCTGGTGGGAGCCAGATTCAGAGCAAACAACAAAGGAAGTGGTTCATTGTGCATCACGTACCTGACAAGTTGAAATATTTGCCAAAGGATACCATGGAACATTTATATGATCTCCTTTTGTTCAGCAAGTGCTTGGTAACGAGAATGTGATCTTGGGTTAGGACAATCACATGAATCCATATGACCAGACCTGTTTTTTGGTGATTACAGATTTGGTGCATTGATTAGGACCTGGAGAAAGGAAACACAAAGCCATAGCAAAATGACTACCGAGGGAGAAATGCTGCATATAAATCATATACAGCATGTTATTTTTCTTTTTCTTTAATGCCATGAGGGTTTTCTGAAGAGGTAGGAGTCCTACTGTCACACCTGTAACTAAGACCATCAGCAACAGAGTGTTGTGTATCAGGGCAGGAACCTGCAGGCTGGAAGCCAGTGAATCACTGATGTTGTGATCCAGGTAGTTTTACGTGGCAGAATAAGAAGTTCAGGGCCCTGGAGAGTTGGAACAACCAATTGCCTGCTGTGCACCGTAAATCAGAGAAAGCAGCTTGCAGTTAACAAGGATTGTTGCAGGTCTTGTCAATATACTCCATTTTACTGATTTTCAGAAAGGTCTCAAACCTCTGGGTCAAATTGTTAGTGAGTGTAAATTTCAGTCAATTAAAAGTAGAGTTTTAAAATTTTCAGAATCAGGTGAAAAAAATGAATCCCATGAAAAGGGGAAAAGCAATCATAAAACCTGGTCAAGAGGAGCAATTCCCCTTCTACCTCTCCTGACTACCACATATGATGGCTCCAGCTTCACAGAAAGAAAATCTCCATCAAGAGTCATTGACTACATAGTAATCTGCTCTACTGTCTTGCACCCACTATTTTCACCAAAACAAAAGTAAAGCATTAATATTTTACTTTTATGTCATCACATCCAAGAACTGGAGCCTCATCTAAACCCCCTTGGGGTTTAGGAAAGGCTGTCATTGACTTCAGCTGGCATTGGAACAGACTCTGAGAATGTAAATTGCCTGCTAGCAAGCTAAATAAAGATCTGGGTTCAATTCAAGTTGAACACAGATAAATTTAATAGTACTGGCATCAGTGAAGTTATACAGGTCTGCAAGGACATCAACCTTCATTCTGTTTGTTGTTCAGTTGACTTCAGTAATTCATTCCATGAGGCAACACATCAAAATGGCATTTGATAATGATTTTCAGTATCAGTGAAGGCATGAAGCAAAAGATTAAGTAGAAATCAAAGATTCTAAGGGTTAATAATAATATCTTACAAATGGGAAAGGATACTTTGCACTGTTTATGCCATGCACAGCATTTCAAAAAATTGAAGCCAATCTCTTTTTCAAGACAGCATGAAGTCAAGCCCTATCTAGAAAATGGTACATTTATTAGGATTTCAAGAAAAACTATTCTTGCTATTATCTCTGGGATGAGATAGACTTTGCAGGAATGACATAAATATCCTTGGCTCCAGTGTTTGATTGTCATAATCTGTCCGAAACACCTACAGAATATGATACTTTATTGCAGGAATGTTGCATCAGTCTTTTTTTTAGGAGCAAATATTTAGGACATCTTGAAATATTTCATTGTCATACACGTGTCTGTGTGTATGATAGAAAATAAATTTTGCTGCTGATGTCTTGGGATGTATCTTCTTGCACACAGAAATACTAATTGCAGTCTTCATTATTGCATAGAGACATACCTTACTGTGGTATCTGGGCTGGAGAAGACAAGAAGAAATAAAACAGAAAAGGAAAAAAGTCTTGTAAGTATTTTTGTCATCTGAACAATTGCTTTGAAGGGAAGAAAACAGGACCTGCTATGCTACACAAGTTTCTATTCTATTTTTTTCTATTGCTACACAACAAGTGTCACGAATTCACACAATTTACCACTGAGCTTTGGTTGGGGTTTTTGTTGTGGTTTTTTGACTGACATCATTTCTTCCCCCCAGTCTCTCAAAAAAAATCCACCAGTGTTGTTCTTTGCAAAGATTACATTAACCATTATTGTTGGAAAATAAAATAACCCTCAAGAAAAGCTCTTGGAACTGGCCAGTTCTTGCCTAACTCTTTAATTCCTAATCACATAATGTGGACCCTGAATGGGTTCTGAGAAGCACTCAGAACCCAAAACATCCCACCTACTCACTGAGATATTTTGCATAAACATTTTTGGTCATGTGGGCAATCAAATCTCTCAAACAGGATGGTCAATTGCCGTCTGGATGGGAGTCTCCATCGCAAGCATTCTTGCAAGAGCAGCTTCTATAGGATCAAGGTGGGATACCACAATTTGTTCTGATTATTTTTTACAGTCCAGATGGTCTGTGGTCCTACATGATGACTACAGTACATCAATGATCCATTTCTATTTATTATCTTAAATATGCACAGAACTTCTTCTAGCTTTCCTACTATGTACAGTGTCCCACCTATAACCACAGAACAAGAGAATGCTTTAGGTTGGAAGGGGCTAATGAAGGTCACCTAATCCAACCTCCTGCTGCCCCCCATCCTGCCCTTAATTAGTTCAGGCTGCTTGGGCAGTTAAATCTTGCTAGTCATGTCTAGAACATTTCCAAAGACATTTCTGCACCTGCATTTGGCAGACTATTTAAATTAATCCATGTGACATTTGGCCAGTCGCCTCAGCTGTCTCTGGAACTAACAGTATCATTGGGACTGCCCAGGACTCCTCCACCCAGGAGGAGCTGGAGCACACAAATAGTGCCTAACTGATCTAGGCACAACAGGCAATTGTCTGAAATTTCCACCGTGGCAGCTTCTAGTCCATTGCTGTGCCATGAAACAGCACAGAGATCAATCTATTGCCTATTTGTCTCAAGCCAGTCCGTTGCCACTTCTACTCAGAGATCACCAGGAGACTTCATGGATCAGCTAAGGAGCTGAAGACAAAATGTATTGGCTATGCGCACAGATGGAGTGCTGGTACCCATCTACATCAAACCTGAATTTAATCCTTTTATCACAGCTACAGTTCAAACCCAAGCTTTCAAAAATGCTTCATTCTTGGGTCTAACCAGGCCTACCACTTCACTAAATGTAACACTAACACACACATAATTATGGGGTAAGAGAAATTTTTCCCACTTCAGCACTTCCATGCAACCAGCCATGTGATATTGTCACATTTGTGAAGCATGATTCCATTTATATGTTCAAGTAGCTGTCATAGCAGCCTCAGCATCAAATAGCTGCTCCGCTGGAGTGAGCAGACAGTTGCTAATGGGAAATGTTACAGAACTCCTGTGGACAAACCTCATGCTAAGCAGTATTGCTCCTTGCTGTAGGAGTAAAATTAGAACAGTTTTGCATCTCTAAAAAAAACTGCTGCTACATAAATAGGTGCTTTTAGCTGAGGGTGGTGCCATCAGGGAATTATCAGGATAGATGTATTTCAGCAATTCATTTCAGAGAAATCATTAGGAATGGATGTCCATCGCAGACATACAGCTGCCTCACAGTTTTCACCCGGGGTTAAACCAACTAACTTACAAAAACACCAGTCAGGACAGAGCACCAGCATCACCTTTTGATTTTCCTTGAGACATACTGGTGATTACTTCATCAACAAAGGAAATCGAATGTGAGACTGAAATGGGAAACAAAACCACACAAACTAATCTAGAATGGATGTGTCTCATATTTCCATTTGCATGTAATTCTAATATACTAACACAGTACTTGCTGGTACTCCCAAAACCCCATAATACTCCAAAACCCATCAGCTTTCTGAGCAGAATACAGGGATATGTGCTGTGCTTAGGCATTCCTCTAACACACTTCAGAGAAGGGGCCATTTTTTTTCAGTTTCATGGTTTTTTTATTTATTGCTTTCAGTAACTTGAAGACTTTAAAAAAATGTATAGCTTCATTCTAGCCATGGATATTTAACTGAAAAATACTGCCTTCTGTAATCTTATAATTGACCATGATTTGGAACAGAACAGTGTTTACAATCCTTATTGTTTTGAATGGGAAAATTTACCATCTTACAGCAAGAGATGCAATCAGGCATGACTTTGACTTACAGGGCCAGATTTCCAGTACCTCATGCATAATCCAGAATTAAATTAGCTAAAAAACGTACTGCATTTTATTCTATCTTTTTTTTATATGACTATAAAATATTTTTGTAATTAGACATATACAACATATAAAAACATACATAACTAATTATTAATTATATTAATTTATCTAAAATTAATTAGAACTAAAAATCCATAATTTTATTATTATGGAATTATGACCTAACAGCCAAAAACATTAAAAACTTTTAGATCAAATCTGTGAACTCATAGGTTCATTTGCAATAGAATTTCCACACTTCCCTTGAGGGAAGGGTTTCTACAACTGCCCAGGCAGGATGTCTCAGTGAGATGAGGGCTGAGCATGGCAACAACTCCAGTGGAAAAGCACCACTGATATCTTAGCTCCATATGTCATTTTTTAGGGTACTGGGGTACACAGGCATGTTCTGTACACACATACCTGTCTCAGAACTGCTCTCCCTTACAGATCTTATCATCCACTCTCCACTGTGAACACAGACTCTCCAGCAGAGACCATGTTATTTGTAGCACTGCCAAGTTCAATCCATCTGCAGAGGCGCCTGGAAAAACAATTTATATACACACAAAAGAACATGTGGAGTTTGAACACACTACATGTCTTAGCACTTCTACTTCAGTTGAGAGAAGTGACAAATACAGATCAAGAAGAGGAAATGTATTCAGGTAGTCAAAGTTATCAGAAGAGCCCAGTCCGGCATATTTGAGTCTTCAGGTAGCCTTGAACCCACACCCTGACTATCTGGAGTTCCTTGCTGATACTTAAGCACTAGCTGGATGTACCATGGAAACCTTGGCACTGAGGATATTCCAATCAGTAATCGACACTGCTAGGATTTACTTGACAGAGGGTCAGTGCTCCAGGATGTCAAATTGTCATTTGAGAAGTGATAAATTACAAATAGATCACCGTTCACCAAGAATGAGTGGAGACTTTGGGACAAATTGAGATGTGATAAAACATCATTCATTAATTATGCTCCATGAGAGTCTACCTCCAAGAAGGGACTGCCATGCTGGCCAGCTCAGTGTGGATGATATCAGATTTTCCCTGTCTATTTCAGGATCCTTTTGCCTCCTCGGTCTCTCTTCACAGACTGAATTTTGCAACCCTTGGACCAACATCCTGGCCCTGTACCTGCATATCCCTGGCTCATAGTCTGTACTGGCTCACCAATTCAAAGTGTGGCCCATTGTTACCTTTCAAGGAAAACAAAGAAATGGTTTTAAAAGAAGTCTAAGGATGGAGGGATAATTTCCTGTTGCAACTCATTGGGCAGCTCCCACCCATAACAAGCTGTCATTACAAGGGCACATTTTAGCACCCCTGAGTGAGAAAGCAGCATCTCGTGGTGACACAGATAAGATATCAACAGGGGCTCTAAGAAAATAGATCACTCTGTACCCATTAATGCTGGGAGATCATCTACTCATGTTGCAACATGACTTTATATCCTGGCTGGAGTCCAGGATTTGTTACAATTAGCATATTGGCTTCAATTGTGTGAGCCAGCAATTAGCTTTTATCTAATATCTGTAATTTACCTTGGGAAGAAGTTTGTCTGTCTTGTTCTTGATGTGGCTTGATTAAGAGTGAATTTTATGCAGAATATTTCTTCTCTGGCTAAAATGTTGTCTATTTCTAGAAGCTCTGGAGTCAAGGTCCTATTTCACATCTTGGGAAATCTGGAACGGGTTTCCCTGTGTGCCCACCTAGGGTGCTGGTTGTTTCAAGATGCCCAAAACATCCAGAAAGAGCCTTAAGTTTATATCTCCCTCCAAGATAAGTTTCAGAAGGGATTCAGCATAGAAGGGTGATGCCAAAACTTTCAGTGTGCATATCCCATTTGGGAGAAAAGCAGATCCCCACCAGACAAAGCACTGGGAGAACTGGGAGAAAGGTGTCGTATTAAAGTATTGGCTGGTGACTCAGACTTGAGACAACTTCTCTGTTTGATTGTAAACTTAAGGGACATGATCTGGGAAAATTTAATATTTTTGCTTGTTTTTACAGTGGGTGGAGGGAGTTCAGCAACAATGACTTATGCTTCTGACTGTAGCACAGAAAGAATAAGCTCACAGGTATGAGGCATTTAAATGTTGCGAGGGGAAAAAGGCCATGGATATGCCTGGCCAAAACTGTCAGGTCTTTGCTTCATGTTAATATATTAACCTTCTCTCAGTGGAATAGAGGCCTAAAGATAAATTCATTCTCCCTCCATGAAATAGCCTAGACATAGCTAAAGAAACTGAGGAACAAAGGGCTAAAAAACTGTTGGAAAGCTGTGAACTGTTTAAGCTAAAAAGGAAATGGTTATGAAGGATTAGAAGATGTAGTAGCTCCCCTGGGCCTTCAGCTTAGCAGAGCATAACCATGACCAGCTCTTGTGATGACCCTGAGAGACTAGGAGAGGAGCAGCACGTCTAGGATTTGTGTTCTTACATCAGGTAAGACAAAGAACATTCCATTAACTCATGGCAATGTGGGAAAATGGAAGAGCAAATGTCAACTGACTGCTTTTTTAAAGTGAGATATGAAATGAAACACTTATCACCAGAACAACCTCTGATAGATGATATCAGAGAAGAGAAGAGAAGAGATGCCCCAGCTAAGCAGTATTCCTAGGAGTTTATCTGTGGATAATCCACATCACTCTTTTCACAGAGCTATCATCTGATATTTAATTTTTCCACCACACTGTGTTTTTGGCAGGATGTTTTTACTATCTCACATAAGAACCAAATTGTTTTGCAGCTTTAGGATGACAAACTCAAACTCTTCTTCAGGGTAACACTAAAAAATGAAGAGATAGAAAAAGACTTCGGTGATGCACAGCCCGTATGTGTTGTTTTGTTACAAGACATGTATCATCAACTTCCCACACATTTTTTATGCAGGAGATCTATGGGATGCTCAGCTTGGTGCTCCACAGATGCCACCACCATCAAACAAATGACAGGAAATTGGCAGCATGCTGTGGATTTACTTTCTTCAACTGAATGGAAAACACTGTTCAGAATGGATCTAATACCCTTCCCTCTTCACCCACTCCTGCCATGACTCCATGCCTTCATGTTTCCAAAGCAGGTCCCAAGTTGAAGAAAAACTCAGTCCTTCATAGGCTGAGTGCAAGGTTTTGCCAATGTACAGCAACCTAGCCACTCCTCAGGTCCACTTGGAAGACATCCAGCCCCTCCCCTACAACGCTCCAGAGAACAATTTTTTTTTTCATAAAGAGGAAAGCTGGAAGAGAAAACACTTAATTAGGAATTTCAAGAAGAATTAGAGTGGGTGGGACATTATCATTCCATCTGTGTTTGTGTTACAATTTCATCTGGAAACTAAGCAGTCCATTGCACATGCCACTGTAAATGACAGCCTGTGCCCCAGGCTGTTCACCCCACCGACAGTCAGCAAATATAGCAGCGCTCTCAAGTGGCCAGCTCTGAGTCACACCTGCTTTTCCTGTGTGCATACACCTTAGACATTCCACAAGCTGCTAACGAGGCACTTGCCAACGAGGCTCCAAAGGCTTTGAGGTGTATCTCTCCAAAGGTGTATCTTTCCTGCTTTAGATGGAGACTAATACAAGTTGAGAAGCGAGTTGCCTGTGCTGTATTCGCCTACCCCTTAATCTCCAGGGTTAGCCCTCCCTGCACACAAGTTAAGGGCAGCTGGCTGCCAAATTGGCCCAGCAGTCTCCTGCATCCCCTTCAAGTCAAAGGCATTGGCACAAAGTCTCAGTGCACCTAAGGAGCTGCGAGGAGCTCCAAAGACAAAAGTCTGTCGTTCTGTTTCTAACAGCCCCAGACTGAACTGATTTCCTTGCAGATCAACCTTACAAATACACAGCAGGACTGGAGGTGACAGCAAAGGTACAGAATCAGTGCTTACTTGTATTATTTGCTGGTTTATAACTATACAGCCACAGAGAATGGCCCTTGCTACACTCCAAGCTGAATAAGCATCATCTAAACCATAGGATTTACCTGGTGAAGCAAGCCATCCTCAAGGGAGGCACTAATATTTTTTCCAGGCCTTTCAAGATGATTCTGTCTGCTCTTGAGCTGGGCCTGGCACTGGGCTCTGGGCTAGCGTGGATGCCCATCTCCATGTCTGGGGTTTCAAGGCAGAATTGATAAGGCAATTTCCTTCCCTACAGAACCTTTTTCTCTGCCAAAGCCAGGTATGATTATTGGGTTACCAACCAGGGTGAATTTCAGCTGCCTAAAAGAAATCACAGAATCACAGAATGGTTAGGGCTGGAAGGCTGTTTCACCTAGGAAAGAGAAGGCTCGGGAGAGGATCAAAGAGTATCTCATAAATGTGTACAAATACTTGAAGGGAGAGTGAAAAAAAGAGGGAGACGTTTTTTTCAGGGGTGTCCAGTGACAGGACAAGAGGCGACAGGCGCAGACAAAAACATAGGAGGTTTTATCAAAACATAAGGAATCACTTTTTTTCTGGTTTTACATCACTGAGAGTGATGAAGCAACATCTTGTCCTGGGAGGTTATGGATTCTCCATCCTTGGAACTCCTCAGGAGCTGTCCAGACATGGTACTGGTCAACCAGTTATAGGTAGCCCTGCCTGAGGTCCCTGGATAAAACTCGAATGTGCATTGCTTTCCCTCACAACCAATTATTGGAAAGTAATTTCCATCAGAGCTAACTGGAAAAGGAAGCACAATTAAGACTGTAAAAGACAGGCAAAATCTAACCCTTATAGCAAAGAGCTGCTCAAAACAATCCTGGTAAAACACGTGAAAGGAGAAGCTTGAGGAGGGACAGATGTGATGTCTGGATCTTAAGGCAAATGCAGGGTGGCAAATCTTATCCCTACCAGATGGCCCTATGATTACACAACCTTTCAGCACACTGATGGAGTTTGAGATTTTCTGTCTTGCAAGAAGCAGTTTCAGATGAGTTTCAGCAGAGTAAATATGCACCATTGACTTTTATTCAGTTTTAATAGACTTTTGCAATTCACTTTTTAAAACATACTTCTGCTTTATGACTGCTACTTTCTGATACTCTCCTCCTTAATCTCTTTTCTCATAGATGTTTAATTGTGTAGAAGAATCACTGTGATGTATTTAACTTTCATATGATTTCCCTGTTTGGTAATAATACCCCCAATTAACTACTGTTCTCATTAACCAATTTACTCATTTATAATCAAGGGCAATGGCTTTAACAGTTTTAATAATATGCCTTGTTAATAATGTCTTAATGAGGATTACCCTTATACTGCTCTCAGAAGGTTCCTTTTCTCCCTAAAATGAGAAAAGGCATATTAATGAAAAATAACCTTCTATCTCCTGGCTAAGTGTATTGTTGGAATAAAAAGAAAATATGGAAAAGTACTGCAGATTTTTTACCTCCATCTTCTGCCATTTAGAAAACCAGTGAATTAGAGTAGGTGTAGTACATGATGCACTAGCCCATAAATCAGTTCTCCCTCTTTCTTACTTGCTATAATTAGACACCAAAAGGCTCCCTTTATATCCTCAGTTGAATCAGGATGCAGGCATTCTTATCAGCTTCACTGGACGGAGCAAAGAGAATACTGTTAATTAACTCAGGGCAAGAAGTGAAATCAAAAAGAAATATTGAGTCAAGGTTTTATTGAATTAAACTAAAAGACCAAATCTAAGAGAATCTTCTCCCATAGAACTAAGGAAACACAATAAAACTGCAATGACTGAATATATGTTCTGCTAGCAGCAGCATGGAATATTTAGTGTTTGGAATTGAAAAATAAGGAGACAGGACTACCAATGATTAGCAAAAAGGATCTGGAATGGCCATGTTAAAAATAGCAGCAGGTAGAATAGAGAAGCTGCATAAGAAACCTTGCATTTAAAATAGAGAGCAGAGGCATAAGTAAATGCATGATCAGGCAACCCTGGAAGTTTAAGTGTTGGCGAAGAAGCACTTGGTGGAAGGCAACTCTCTAATGCATCCAAACTGATGGAGAACTGAATGCATCTTTCCTTTCACAGTTTTGCCAAAACAGAGCACACACTGGCTGGTCTAGCAGGCTCTGAGGAGCAGAAACCTGTTCACAATCACCCGTGCAATGCACTTTTGCTGTGTTGCATTCTGTACACATAAAGCCCACCAACCTCTGATGATCGTGATATTTTAAGACAAAATTACAAACCCCTTTAGCCCTCCATCTTCCAGCATGTTACTCAGATGTCTCTGTTTTCCCATTCCAGCACTGTTAGGATTTAAATCTTACCTCCAGTGGATTTTAAGGGATACTTATGTGAGGAAAATAATTTAATCTCATTAGCTCTAAGTACTGAAGACATGGCAATTGATATGCTAAACACCTATGCTGAGATGGGGAGAAATTGATCTTCAGAAGTCAATATTTGTCAGCATCTGGAAATGTAAGTTTGCCATAATCAGTTCTTTTCTTGCCTATAGTTTGGTTTTAATGAGTGGAAACTAGAAAGATTAAAAGACAATATTTCTGTTCCAGAAAAGCATTGCAGCTAGAGCTATAAAGTGTCCAAATACATTCATTCAGTTTGGGATTTAGAACACAGTAAAAATGTAAATGTCACACTGTTTTTCAACCTTTTGCAGAGATGTCAGATCAAGGCCTATTTACCCTACACACTTGACTATACCTTTAATTTATATTTTGATCAAGCACAAAAGTTGGAAGTAGCCTCAGTATTAATTTTTAAGAAGAAAATTTCTAAGAAGATAATTCTCTCACTCCAAACTTTCATTATTTTCCATTATTTCTTGGAAGGTTCCCATGATAACAAGAAATACACATGGATGAAATCTTGTTTGCACTAAACTCATCAGGCATTTTCCTACAGACTATATTGGTGGCAATATTTTACCTAGTATCTTAGGAGGAGTAGATTTTACTTTCCCTTGAAGAGTCACAATTTTTACTGGTAAGCAGGCAGTATCCTTTATACAGCAATTCTGAGACAGCTTATGCAAGTGATAAGAACTCACTGAACAAATTTTGATGCATTCTGAGACCATATGAGAAGGTAATTCGATAAATTCATAGAACACAGTTTTCAGAAAAACAGGGATGATTTTGTTCTTTTCCTTGGGCTTCAAAACAATGTAAGCCCTCTGATTTGGTACTGAATTAAACAATGAGCTCCTTGCCCTTGACTGCGTACAAGCTACTTTTGAATCACTGGCATGCCAGTTCAATTCCATCACTTATTTATTTTTTTAGGCTAGAATAATTTAAAGCCAAACTTAATTAAGCTTCTGACATTGTGAGATGGCATACAGAAAACGGTTTAAAATACGAGCTTTGTGTGACTTGGTTCTTGATATCAATCCCATTTTGATTTTATACATTATCACTGTTTAAAAACATGTCTTAAAGCTGTAGGGTTTTTTCCCATGGCTGATGTTTGCCATCTTTTGTACAGATCTATGACTTCCTTTGCACATAAAGACATGCATGTTCCTATGAAATATTTTATGTCACTTGGCTGGCTCTTGATTACATCTTGTTTCTCCCCAGATGAAAATACCTGGGGAGAAGACAGGTGCAAAGACAGACAACTTCACTTTTCTGTTTAATGTGAAAATCAAGCTGAAGCTAGAGGGGAAGAACTGGGGATGAAGCTAATCAGCACTCGGTCTGAAATGTTTTAGGGCTTAGCTGGCTGCTAATGAACAATGATATTTTCCTATATTTGCTGGGTTGGCCTGACTATGACATAAATAGAGACAAGAGAGGCCACAGAAAAAGACAGAAAAAAACATGGCCCAAGGAAGGGAAAAAAAAAATACACACAAAACCAGGACACTGGACAAGGAGAAATCAGGACCTCCTTGGTCCAAACTCTTCTTGCAAACTGTTACACAGCTTTAGGTAATGAGCAGATTTGGCTAGCTTTGGAAAATGGAACACTTTTTCACATCTTCTAGTTAAAATCTTGGTCCTATTAGGCTTCAGCATTTTACGAGTCCCTAGGATTTCAGTGCTAATGAACTGCATTCCAACTTCACTTATTGGAAAGCCTATGGTTCAGACAAAATTACTCATTGATATATTGTGGTAGCTGTTCATTCACTTAGAGTGAGAAAAGGCATACGAATGCAAAACAGCCTTCTACCTCCTGTCTAACTGTTTTGTTGGAATGAAAAAAAATATACTTAGATTTGCCATTTGATTATGCCCTGCATTTTAAATCACATTGAAGTAATGTGATAGACTGAACTTTGTTTACATAAACTGGTTGAGCCTTGTGATAAATTTCTCTCTGATAACCCAGGACTGATGCCTTAATGTGCCATCAGTTTTCCTGCCAGATAAAAGGCAGGTAAGCAGCAGATCCTTTGGAGGTGGTGTAATACTTTTTATCATTTCGATTTCCTCCCTCCCAGAAAGGCACAGCAGAATCTGACAGAGTAAAACTCCCCACCATGGGAGGTATTGGGCCTTCACATGGAAGCCAGAAGGTTTTTTCCCTCCCAGTAAGGCACAAATGGCACAAGGAAAAGCATGGCCCAGCAGCAGTTGGGTCATTATAAGGGGTCATAAAACATCAAAGTCCTCCAAAGTGCCCCCCAACTAATTCCCACAGTGTTGCTTCAGACAGTGTAAAATCCCTCTGCAGGGGAGGTGTCAGGTTCCTGCTGCAATCTAATTATTTTAAAATAAACCTGGCTTATATGTACACAGGTCATTCACTGTCTACTCACTCTACTCCACCACAAGGGATCCATTAACCAGAACCTCAGCTACCCTGCCTCAGGGGCGGGTTGTTACAAGTAATAAATAAAAATCTATAGAACTGGCAGGAGAGGCCAGAAGTGTCAAAAGTGGTCATATTACCATTTAAAATCCTTAGCTGAAAAATTAAGAAATAGCCGTGTTCTGTTCAAAGCATATGAACAGCATATAAATGAGGAAGATATTTGTTTGCACAGTCCAGTCTGGTTTGATTCAAGAATCAGTCAAGCAGCTGCCCAACTTGAAAGATGGATTACACATTCACATACCACAATCAAGGTCAAGACAGCTCTCCACCCTTTCCTGGTACATAATATTTCAGACTTGAGTTTTTAATCATTGGCTTTTTAGACACAGTTACTTTAACCCATTTAGCATCAGCTTGGATGTGCTGCCTGAATACTTCCACTTACTTGTTCTGAAGGGCTGTGGCAGAGACAGGAACTTATTCCACCCCTCCTCACTGCTATAGAAAACCCGGGTCTGTGCAAAACATTTGTACTCTCAGCATCAAGATCCATCCTCATCTGCTGAGGTATTGTCTCTGTCCTGGCCTCCTGGGCCAGGTATTCCTTCTTGCAGCTTGTGATGGAAGACTGGCAAACCATAACAAAAGCTAAAAGGCCACTCTTCAGAGTTCTCTGGGGAAAAAAAAACAAAAGTAAAAGCTTGAGGAAGAGACCTAGCAAATACTACACAAATTGAAGATTAAAAGAAAGGGCTGTTCTGGTGACGTATCTGTTGGGATCTGGCTCTGTGCTTTTACTTCTGAAAGATAAGCTCAGGACCTCCTACATGAGTCAGCAGTAACATAAAAGTAATTGAACATGCTGCAAGGAGAGGCCTGTCGTGTTCCTGTATTTCACTGCTTCAATAACCCGATGTTATTAAAATTTCTTGCAATCTTCTTGCTATTAGGCAGTGCCTTATTTGATCAAATGATTATGAAAGATGGAGGGGGCTGTTAGCTTATAGAGGTTCCTTCTGATACAGAATTACATGGTAGGCTGATTCAGCCTGAGTGTGAAAGCAAAAATAAGAATTTATTTGCCTCCTTGCTCATTTTTATATTTTGATTTCCTTATATTTTTTACCCAAGAATGTCATAGACTAGTAATATCCCATGACTCCATTTCACACTTACTTAGCAATGGTATTTATGACTTACCTCTGGTAGTAATCTCCTTATGTGAAGGTATGCAATATCTCTTGGGATCAGGCAAAACCTCCTTTTCCTCTTTTTAGATGATATACTTGCACTCTTTTATCTAACTGTATTACCAGTTTTTTCTACTACTTTTCTGTAGCTTTTTCCTCCTTCACTTCTATAGGAGACAAATATAAAGATGAATGTCTGCTTTTATAATGTATTCCTTGGAGGAGAAGAACACAGAAATTTGCTTTGACATGCTCATGCTTTTAATTGTCTGGAGTATTCTCAAGACACATCAGTGTATTATCTTTTCCTAATTTCCTTTTAATCCTCTACACAAGTCTCTAAAGAGCTGGTGTTGAGTCTCTCCCCGATATCCCTGGATGTAAGGATGTTCAATGCACATTCCCTAGCAGAAACAGAGTCATGTCCAGGCTCAGCCCCCCCAGAATGTAGCATTTTTAGACCAATACATGGATATATTTGAATGCTAGGAATCTCATGTCTGTTTATAGTTATGGTTGTAATGTTTCCCCCAGATAATAACAAGGAAATGGTCTGGGCACTACAAGAAGAAAAAGAATGCCCACCATTCTGTTAGAATCTAGTTTTACATCACACCAGACATTTCCATTACCTTCTCTGCTATGCCAAAAACATAGGACTAGGTGTTTCTCCCTGTTCCACACCAAATCCTGTGAGAACCCAGAGAATGGTCTCAGTGAACAAGCTTCTGTAGCAAAGAATGGCCAACCCACTGGTGGAAAAAAGAGGCTTCAGGAGGGAAAACTATGTGACAGAGAGGACAGGCCTTATTGCTTTTGACTCTTCTCAGCTTTCTTAAGTAGAGTTTCTTTTCTCCTGTCTTTGGCCTGATGATGTAGAATTTGCTTACTATGGCAAACAAATTCAAATAACAACCAAAATCAAGCAATCAATTTAGAAACTTATTTACCAGAAAGTTTTCCCTCTCATATTAGGGAAAAAAAAAATAGAGCTGTTGCCATAAATCCTTTGCTGGCAGATGCTACTGCTGTGATGATATCCCTCAACCATATCAGCCCCATTCATTCCTTGCTGGACTTGGTACTCAGCAGCCCCCCCATCACATCCATGAATAATCTCTCTTCTGAGTGGACATGCCAGAGCTTGGACACACTAGCTGCATCCTGAGCCTGCTGCTGGGTCTGGGAAGTCCTTCCTGGTGCTTGCCCAGTTCTTCATGCTCTATTTCACACCTTTGGAGGGAAGCATTCATTTTACCTAAAGCAACTGTGGCTGCCTGAAAATTAGGTTTAGACTAAACTAATTGACTATATTGATTCTGTAGGCCATGGAGAGAAATAAGAATCTACTAAACACTGATGCTCCCCACCCATCTCAGGATGGAAGGACTGCTTTCCTCACAGAGAAGTGTCATCAGCTGACTGGGCAGCAATCTTGAAATACTGATGCAGGCTGTGATAGGCAATATTGCACCATTATATTTATGACTTTTTAGTTTTCTAAACAAGCAAACAAGAATTAGGAATACCATATGTGTGCAACAGTGATATCCCACATATTACAATATAGTGACATTTGCATTATTATGGGACATTGTGACAGAGTGCAACAGCTAAGGTACTGAAAGCTGATATATAAGGCTGAGGTACCACAAATATAGATCTATGTCAGTCTGCATGGCATGGTCACAGCTGATTTTGAGAATGTTATGATCTATCTGACTATATATTGACAATCCTGCCAGCTTTTGCAGGGCATTTCCTTTCCCTTTCCCATATACAGCTGCTTAAACTAGAAAACTGTCACAGGCCCCCTGTACCAGGGAATAAACTGAAATTATGAGACCAGGAACTACATTTTCCTGTTCTTTATACTCTTCTACTAATTCATCCTTTTTCCAGTTCTCTTCTTCTGCACTGCTTTTCTGAGTCTTTATGTCCCTCCCTTCCCCCTATTCCCTTTAGATTATCTGTCCATTTAAAATTCTAACAACACAGTAACCATTTCTCATGCTTTTGATGACAGCTCATAATTGCTGACAAGAAAGAGAAGTAAACCATGAGAAAATGTGTATGCATTAAATTGTCATAATGTCACAGACACTCCTGAGATCAGTAATGAGGAGGTTGGGCCTTAGTTAAGACAGCTAGACAGCAAATATATACCAGTAGGAAATGGCAGAATATAAAAATGAATAAAATAGTGGCTGTGGAAAGATATATTAATATAGTAAGGAAAGCTATATTAGAATCAGACAGGAAAAAACCAGTTCCCTTTATGTAGCTTAGAAAACATGGGACAACTGGCAATGAATGACATTTGTGGCACTGAACTGGTGCCATTCCACCATCATTCCGCAGGAGAGGTGGCAACTCCCCAAAGATTCTCTGCCTTCCTTGCTGTAACCACTGGACACAGCACATGGTGGGCTGCTGCTGTGAGCACAACCACAAAGATTCCAGAAACTGGGCTCCTGGGACCATGGGTCATGCAAACATATAAACTTGTTGGTCCACCAAAGACAATTTATTTTTTGCACTTCTGCTTCTCGGCTGATGCTATTTAACTGAGGCAACAGACCAAACATTTTTGAAGCCTCTCCTTACCAAGAGAATGAGAAGGTGACAAATTCTGCTGATGATCCTGCAATCCACCAAGAAGGGATTTTATGAGAGAGGCAGTTGGAAGTTGGAATAAATGTGGTTTGTTTATTTCTGGAGCAATGTCTACAGCTCCTGCCTCCTTTGCAACCTTCTAGGAGTGTTCACTTTTAGACAGAACATCAAGAAATCAGCACTGTAATCCAGCTCATTGCTGGGTTTATGGGTGGAATTGCAGTCCATCTCTGCTATAAAATGTGGCTTTAAGAAGGCCAGCTTTGGTAAGGACTTGGCAGTCAGTTTATTAAGACAATACCTTTCTGTATCTGCTGTTTTTAGACAAAAGAAGGTAAAAGCTGAAGCAGCAAAGTTGAGAAGAATTCACCTCTTTACATTTTTATGAGAAAAAAATTGATTCCACTAGCACTAGATTTAAATCTAAGCCATGATAATCAAACCCAAAGAAGTGCCAGTGTGCAACGCTGAATAACCAGTACTTACCCCAAATCATCTGCTGTTGAAAACCTGATCATGTCTCCTGAAATTTCCACAAGTGGCTCCAGTAATTGGGGTTGCAGTTGGCCAGCTGCCGTTTAAGTCAAGCTCCCCTAATTAGGAGACCTGCCCATGCTCCCCAGGGAATTGCCTCATCAGGACATCCCTATGTATTTCTGCAGACCCCTCAGACTTTCTGCTTTCAAGGTAACCTAGAAAATGTGCTTCTCAAAAACACAAAGAGATTCCTGCAGCAGCAGCAAAGATATTAGTTGGAATGTATTAACTTTGATTAGGATAAACTGGGGATGGGGGAAGGGGGTAGGCAAGGGGAAATGACAAGGAACTGCTAATCTACTTGTGGTCTATTCTACAAACATCAAAGAGGGTGAGGTTTTGAGTGTGTTTGTGGTAGAGATTTTTGGTTTTATTCATTTCTAAGGACGAATGAGCCCTCTAAGGGAGAGAGGTGAACGGCTCAGGCGTGTTTTGGAGTTCAGAGGAGGAAAGGAGGGGTCAGATCTCAAATCCAATACACATTTTACACAGTAGAGGAGCTATCATGCAAATCTATTTCAGTGATCTGGGTGTGTGCAGGAGGGATCCCAGATTTCCACGGTCCCTTTTAAAATAGCTTGCACATAGCAGTGAAGCTTGGCAAATGACCTCCTTTCACATGACTAGCCAGTCTTGGCTGACTAGCTTTTAGTCAGCCTGTAATATAAAACATATAAAATACCAATCTTAGGCACAGTTTACATTTTCCTTCTTTCTCACCTGATTCTGATCTCAGCAAATCAAGTTAGTGGCTCATTAGTCCCAGGCTTTACTTATGGAACACAAAAAAGTAGTTCTCATGCAGTATTTCCCTCATTAAATTCTTGGTTGAGGTAGGGAAAAGTAATTTTCTTTCTGGAATCTGAACAAGATGGCCACAGCCATAAGGTTCTGTTACAGATGGATTGATGGGACAGCTGAGACAAGAATCTCTTTGCTGAGCAAGCTAAGGAATAAATGCTCCTTGTGCTGGGAATGGAAGCTAATACAAAGTAGTCAGGATGAGGAAATTACTTATCTCACAACTCCCTCTGTACAACTGAGCATCTCACCAGCTTCCCATCACAAAATGCTCTGGCTGGTACCTAAGGTACTCAGATGAGTTTCATTTTTTTGCTCCAGTGTTTTCCATACTTAATGCCTATTCTCAGAAATATCCCATTAACATCCACTTTCTGGTAAATGTCCCTAGTGACTTGACATTTGGGCATAAGCAGCTAATGTGGCCTGAGATGGCAGTTAATTTTAGCAGTGGCAAGACTTGAGATAGCAGTCCTCCCCACACAAAAATATGGGTGGCATGCTCATAAATCCAAATGTGAGTGGTTTGAAAAGGCTGACAACTTCTCCCTGTTTCATGGAAAAGAAAAAGAGGCAATTTCACTACAAAAAAAGAGAGGAATCTGCACACATTTGCCATGTGAGCTCACTGGTACACACCAATACTGCCAGTTTTATCAGTATCTTGGTGAAATACTCAATTCTGGCATATTTTACTGCTTTAGGCTCTTTGTCTTCAAATACTCTTACTATGTCTGGAGAGAACTGCCAGGGCAAAAATAACTTACTGCACATTTCAGAGCACTGCCTTCAGCATAGCCTGGATTCTGTCAAGTTAAATTTCACCTGAGGAAGAAAATGAGGAAAAGAAATGACCCCTTGTAGTCCTGAGTTCCTAGGTCACTGGGACCAATCTTGTGAAAAATTAATTATGGACATCATCCCCACACAGAGCTGGTGGTCTGGGGGAAGCACCCACAGCAAGGCTCTGCCCTTAGGCAGAGCTGTATCCACATACACCTCTCACACCAGAACCAGAGCTGCAGAGGGTGAGTCATAAGCAGTCCCCATGATGGTCTTGGGCACCTGCAGCATGCACAGCCTCCCTTTCATCCCCATGACAGGACAGGCACAATACACCCGACTAAGGGTGTTACTGCAAAGGAAGAAAGAGAAAAGGAGATTCTTTACCTCCCTTGACGAATACTTTACCTCCCTTTACCTCCTCTGTGCTTGAATACCTGCAGGAAAGATGTAGGTTATTAAATTCTGCAACAGAAGAAGCCTGGTTTCTGCAGGTTGAAGTCTTGAGGCTCATTGATATTGTTTTATAGGGTGTTACAAGTTATGGCTGAAAGTCTGCCTGGAGCTGGGACAGGTGTAAAGCAAAGAACTCTGCTTGGTGGGGTCCCTCTGCACTCACCAGCTGGGTGCTTGCAAGAGGGTTCCTGGTCTTCCTCCTCTGTGGTCCTCCTGACCCTTTTCTTTCTCAAGTGTGGGTGATATCACACAGCTGGTTCAAAAATTACTGTGGGGAGAAGGAGAGATCAACAACTGCATATTCCCACAAGCACAAGTTTTATAGGACACCATGCGTCTGCGTCAGCTGTATAATTATTCCAATAGAAAATCTTTATACTTTAAATAGAGAAGTCTGAAAAAAATAAAAAACCTGGTGCCTGGAAGTGACCTTTCTGTTATTCTGAGTCTCTCTGACAAATCTGGCAGCAGGTCACCCTTGTATCATTGCTCAGTGCAACCCTGTCCTCCCTGTCCCTGCACCAGACAAGTATTCCCAGAGCTGGCTGTACCAGAGCTGGCTGAGTTCTCCTTAGCAGACTCCAAATTGTGTGCAGCACCCTTTTCCACTCTTGTTAACACAAGCCCTGTTTCAGCTCTCCAAGTTCCACAAAATAAAGGTGAGGCCTGGAAAGAAAAATCGTCTAGACCCACATTATTGGTGGGTTGCTAATTGTTGCTATTTATGATGTTGGGAGTTCAAGGAGCATTTGAGGGGATGCTGAAGACACTTGGGGGTGTTTTGCTTTATCCCATAACACAGAGTAATGTGTAAATCTAGGCATGTGGGGAGAAGGTAAGCTAAGTGTATTCTTGTAAAATCTGTAAGAGCTAATTTGCTATCCCAGGACTGCATTTTCAGTGTGGGCTGCTCTCACTGATCATGTTGAGACATTGGCTGAAACGTGTTAGCTCTTGTCAGTGTTTCGGGGTTTGGTGGAAAACAGTAACTCTCAGAAAACCTAGGTATTTCAGAGCTGGAAAAAGAAAAGTCTGACAACATTCTCTACACTGTTGGAGCAAGACAGAAGGAGTGAGACACTGGTTTCCTGAGGAGTTCAGACATAATAAGTGGAAATAATACAATATAAATTTTCATGGGTCACCCATTGTTAAGCAAAGCTCTCATTAAAGCAAGGCAGAAAAGAGCAAACTCTGAAGAGAGTGATAGCTTTAAAAGTGGATTTTTCAGCTTTTGTTACATTTCACTGCATTTTTCAGCCATTTATACCACAGATAACCAGTGTCTGCTTTGCACTGGGATGGAGGATTATGGCAGCTAAGGTGTACTCTTTTTTTTGTGGACTTCTCTGCATTTAAAACATTGGTAATTAAAAGGAGAAAGGTTTATTTTCCTGAAGAATTTCAATTGCCAAAGAAATACAAGAGAATTTAATCTCCCATCCTAAGGTTTCTGCTATCTTTTTTGAGATGCAAGAGGTTATTTCGAGTGATTGTAGGAACCTAGGACACTGCCAGTTTTGAGAAAAATCCAGATTTGATGACTTACAGCCATGTCCTCCAAGTTCTGGGAAACAGGCTGAAAGGTTCAGTTTTAGGAGGAAAAATAGTCCTGTAACCCTAGGTATTGAGCCCTGAAGTTTGGCTCTGATTTCTGTTGAAAAATTATAAACCCCAAAGTATTGAGGAGATATAAACCCAGATCTCTTAGAGCACTAAAGATAATGATGTAGTGAAGTACCTTCACATATTATCTGACCACCCCTTTATTTGTCATTGTGCATTTCAGGGCTCTGCCAAGTTGAGGTAGAGGTCATGCCAAAACATCTGGTGCACAATGAAATGAAGACTAAAAAGATTATATATGAGCCTCAAACTCCATTCAGGGACACCAGCCAGAATTCACAGATTCATTTCTTTGGGGTTTGTTATGTCTTAGGTGGGTTTTGCAGTGTGTGCCTTAAATCCTGCTGCTAATTCTGACTCCCTTCTCTCTCTCTTCTTGCTACATTCTGCCTTCTCTACTATAGGTTTATCACCTGTCTCCTGGGTAACAGCTCTCACTACTCAGGACTGGTTTCTTGTGATGGTATCTTTTAATTTCTTTTCCCTGTAAAATCATAAGAACTTATTGAAAATTACTTTTCCCTGTTACTACTGACTTACTGATCTATCTGGTTTGCAATTTGATTCTTAGAACATTTACCTGTGATCATAGACTATCATCATTATTGGAAGCATTTGACCTGAAGAGAAACACAACTGAACTGCCCCTTTTTCACTTGTTTAGCCAAACAGAGCTCTTTAACTCTAAAGTTCCCAAATATTGCAACAGATTTGGAGGGGATGAGCCAAAAATCTGGAGACCAGCTATCCTTATGGCTTTCTGAGTTTAGCTTAACATCCAAGAGATAGAAAGGGCTGCAGGTGACAAAATTTCCCTTTATTCCAAGTATGGTCCAGCCTGTAAACACAACTTACTTGCACACATCAAATAGAAGAGAAATCATATGATTATTTGGTCACAGAGCCTTGGTATAAAGTTATCAGAGCAGTACCAGAGCTCAGTGATTGTCATTATGGTATGCTATTGCCAGCTGCAGAAGAATGAAGGGACATGAACAGACTCAAAAGCCTGGCAATCTTTATTGCTGCATTTGATTTTGAAAAATCCTCAGATTCTCTCTTTGTAAGCAAGAGACATATTGAGTAATTTGAAATAAAATGTCCCTGTCAGAAAGGCAACCCAGTGAAATTCCAAGTACTCTACTCTCACCTGTTTACCCATTACATCAGCAGCCTCTTCTTGTGATAATACAAATAATTTCACTGACACAACTGTTGTTCTGGGGCATAGCTCCTACAGTGACATCTGTGACTTTCCAAAACCAAGGAATGGAACAACCAATTAATTTCTTCATAGCTCTACTTCTCCTCATATGCTCCATTTTCATATTCTAAATAAATTTTCTCTCAAATCCACTTCAATGTGAAAATAATATTTATTTATAAACAATATTTATTTCATAAATTATTTGCCTGCCCCATTCCACTGGATTACTTTCAACTTTAACTGTACTTGAAAATGTATCAGAATGTTGCTTTATTGGTTTTCTAATATTAACTATGGTAAGGAAAGGAGAAGCAAGACAATAAACACCAAGGGCCATTTTTTCCAATGGAACTCCAAAAAGACACAAATAGTATGTGCTGGTGTACAGCTTTACATGGAAGTAGATAAATATTTACATACACAAAACACACTGTTAGCCACACAGTGTTTTATGAACGAGGAATGTCCCAGTGCCTGCACAAACACCAACACTCACAGATACCCTGAACATATTTCTGCAGAATGACTCACAGTTTGCCTTGAAAAGGCAAGTGGAACTGGCAAGACTGTGCTGATATTTCTACCTAACGAAACTTTTCCGAGTACAGAACAATCACCTGTGTTCCTTGGGTATGAAACCCAGTGAGTCTGAAGTTGTAATTGTGATTTCTTAACGATCAGAGAATCACATTCTGCAATAAGGTAATCTCTCTTTTTTTTTTTTTTTTTTTTGGGGGGGGAGGGGGTGTTTGTTTTTGTTTGTTTGTTCATTTGTTTTTAAATGTATTTTTCTCACCACCACCAAAGAGCACTGAAATACTTTTTAAAAGCAAATTACTTCTGTGAGGAGAACAGAGCATAGGGAGAACAAAGCATATGTAATTTCAGCCCAAAGGGTAATCTTTCTGGAAAGCATTGTGCAGCTGAATAGAAGGTTTTGGCATGAGAGAGTTTTTTCACTCATAACTATAATGCCTTGTTATAATGAATGTCAGAAGTCAATTCTTCATTACCCAGCAAACAGAAATTAAATAGAAACCCAGTAGGTGACTTGGATTTAAGACTCAGTGACAATATATTTCCATCAGTCCAATTTAGTTTTCTTTTACCGTAAGGTCATTACCTTCTGAATGCAAATCTGGAGAGTGCCTTCACAGCCATCTTTGGGAATATTTGGAAGTGCATTAGTAGGCATCTAGCCATTCCAGTTACAGTAAGGAGCATTAATCACTAATCCATATGAAGCATCTATCTGATGACAATATATTTAGTATCTTCTTCCTAATGGACAAGAGGACTATGTTCTTAGAAATATGCAGAGGGACCACAAAGTTATCTTTATAATTCATAACTACATAATGAGAGGCAGAAAGCAAAGTAAAACAAACTATTTTATTTATTACATAGAAAGAGCATTACTTTTCAGAAAAAGCATTTTCATTTTCTTCATTACCACAGACCTTATGTTCTTCTGCTTTTTATTTCCTAAGGGCTTGTCTGTGCTGTGTGTTGCACTTCTGTGGTCCACTTTAAGTTCCAAACTGACACAACCAAAACCAGTTTTTTAGACTTGATCTCATTAAAATAAACACTTTCCAAGGGATGTGGAAAGAGGAATAAGGCAACAATATTAATATTATTCTGAGTAGTTTCACACACTCGCCAAGGCAATTAGAAGGTCCCCATTGCCATCACAGTTACACTGAGCCCTGGGCCACTGGTCTCCTGGGAAAGGGAAGCATCCAGAAGCCACAGGAGAATTGCCCTGGCAGGTCTCATGTTCAAAGACCTTTCTTAAAAAAGACTCAATGTGCTTCCTAACTGCTGCTCCCTTACACACCCCAAGCTCTAAGCCTGGAAGAAAACACCAAATTTTAACACCATTGAGGAAGATGTGTTGAGATTCAGATCTCTGTGTTGAGATACAGAGACTGAAAGTAAAGATAAAACTTTTTAAAAAACCCTTTTTCAGACTTCCTAACTAATTTAGCAATTTATCCACAATTCAACCACAGCACACTTATGGGAAATCAGTACATGGACTCTTCAACTCCACTCTTCATGGCAGAAATTATAAGGGTAAACATCAGGGACTCTGATAGCCTGTAAGACTGAAAACTCCAAGTTACTTCTCTGTTTTTCAAGAAGAAGTGAAGGCTTCTTTTGTTAAAATATACAAAAAAGTATGTCTTTATGGACTGATTTAGCAAAAGAGATGAGCAAATCTGGAAGACAAACAGGAAATTTTACACAGCAGTTTGTGTGATATTAGGTAAGCAATCGTATGTGACTGTAGGCATATATCTCTCTAGCCTAAGTGGTTGAAGCTGATCTCTGAGCTGCTGAGTGAGCCTTTTCAGTTACTAAATAAACCTTTTTATCAAAACCATTTTCCATCTAAGTCACTTTAGAAATTCAGATCAATGTTCTATTGTAAAGAGCTCCCAGTTGAAATAAAGCAATTCTAAAGAGTTAGAAATGCGCTTGATAGCAATCCAGACCATGAATCTGTACTAAAACTGCATTTAGTGATCAGTTTTGAAATATGACAAAGAGCCTCAAAGTAAAACCAGATTTTGATTAAATGCTTACAGATCATCTATGGAACTGACCTTTAACTAAACTGTGGCTTGGAACACAGACTTCAGCAAGGTTAAAGTATAATTTTAAAGCACAAAGAAGTCAGCTGCCTCTCAACAGAGACTGCCCAACATATAGTTTATAGCCAAACCTATTTATCCCATGGCCTCAGATGCTTTGCATGGGTTTACAGTGTAGCATTTGGGATCTGACACACAGCATTCAGACCCAGCTGGATATTAAAAATATAAATTATGCCAGCCTGTGGTGGGACCTAAGCACTCTGTATCTGATCTGGGTATTCGTCAAATCATCTCAAAATCAGGTACGATATGAACAAAGGAAGTCTGAAAACCAATGACTTCTGAGCTAGAAAAGCGTGTGTGAATCCAGCCACAAAGTTTTGCATACCTCTAGATGACAGTCTCAGTTTTCCATACTGAAATAACTGTCAGGCAAACCACTTTGTTAGTGAACTGTTGTCCAAAAACTCTTGTTGTGAAGAATAATAGCAAATATGAATAAAGGGGGCAAAAAAGTGGCTGTAAGGAAAAAAAAATCTCCTTCACCCTTTTCTCTGCATCAAAAGTTTTTAATTTTTTTTTTTAGTTTCCCTGCACCATTTTCTTCAAACAATTCTTCTTGTGGTGCCATTCAGCCTTTTCCTTCTGTAGAAGCTTAAGAGAGAAGCAATGGGAAGAGACTGCCAAACCTTTATGTGCATGATGTGGGGAAAGGGTAAGAAAAAGAGAGGTGAATACTTGAAATTCAATCTCCTTTAACTGCAGGTTTACAACTTACAGGCTACCAACCTGTTCCTTGGGGATCAGGAGCATTTTGATGTTTAAAAAAAGAGGGCTGAACTTTGAGCACGTTGAGTACCAGTTTTAGTCTAGCAAGGGAGCAAAGAAGGATTTAACTGTTGGTCCATCTGTGAGCAGCATCTGGGAATAAGAGTTTGGAAATACTTATTAGGCTTATATACTTATTAGGCTTATGTATTATTAATACTTATTACAGGATGGCTTCAATGAGTTAGTTCAATTAATGTGGTGATCAGATCTTTCAAACTTAAAAAAAAAAAAATAGAAAATAACTGAGCATTTTCCTAAGAAATGCCTACATTTTCTGTAATATTTTTGAAGCATTAATCCATTAATCTTTGCAACACACCTACAACTCAGGTATCATTATTTGTATGTAATGGGAAAACTTAGACTCTGAAATTAAACTAACAGAGACAGTTTTAGAATCATAAAAGCATCCAACTTTCCAGGTGGAATTCAGAGTGTCTGCAAGCACAGCTACTAACATTTTAGCAAGTGCCCTGCCAGCTGCCCCAAGACATGAGAGCTGGAATCAGAGGGAGATCCAAAGCCAACAAAAAAGCTTTGCAGCATCTTCACAGAGGAAAACTTTAGGACTTGCATTAATTGCAAGGTGAAAAAAGTACCTTCAAGTCTGTCGCAAGTCACACACATACTGCCACATACTGAATTGCATGGCCGATTTTACAAAAGCTGAACCCTAAAAGCCTCACTCTAGACTGGACTAGGTCTGGAGTTCAAGTCTGTTAAATGTGCCATCCAAGCTACTTGCCTAGCTTCCACACTCCACACAGAGCACGAACACCTCCAACAGGACAGATCATTCTCTCTTGAGGTGGGAGTTTAAAACACATTTTTCCCATGGACAAGAAGGATACAGCACTGTAGACTGCTCATCTCAGGTGGCTGAAGGCAGGGAAATGGGTCTGACCCTTAAACAGACTTACTGCCATTTCTCATCATGATTTTTCCACTTCACTGAAATCTCATTCTCTCTTTCTACCTTTAAGTCTGTAAGCTTAAGATAAATTTTCCTGAAATTTCATACTATTTTTCACTGCTGTTAATATATACAAATGAGAGGGTAGGGGTTTTAAGATAATAATACATCCAAACCAGATTTTTATTTTCAATTATATGGGGCTGCCACAGTGCAAACACACTTCAGTACCATCCAGAGCACAGCTCACTTGTTAAGCAATTCTCATTAAAACATGAAACCAGCTGTGGGTTGATGGACCATCAAGAGATCAGTTCAGTGTAATGTGTTATTAAGGAAAAACCCACTTGTTATTAAGCCTTGTCTTAACTGTTATGGTTTTTTTTTTGATGATGAAAACTCACTTAAGCAACTTATCTACCAGTAGCCACTATTATTCCTTGACCAAAAAGTCTTAGTTCACACTACTCTGCTCTTGTTTGGAGAGAGAAGACACTCTCTCAGAGCTCAGCTTGATAAATTATACAATTATATATCCAGGGATTTGGTTTTGATGCTTTTAGTGCCTTCTGCCTTTGCAACTTAGAGAGCCAGAAGCAACACAGAGCTGAAAGCTGATAGGAAAAGGTTTATAATCTTTTCACTGTAGAGACAGTGGAAAAAAGGAACTTGAAGGAACAGTATGAACTGAGTCAAAGATTCTGCTTTGCTAGAAAGCAAAGGGAAAAAACAAAACAGACCTGAAAGTCACAAAGCATGGCTCTGCTGACCCAGGGAGAAATCAGATGGCAAGCAGAGATGCTTTGCAGACATTCTCTCGGGCCACTCTGACCTCCAGGGAAGGACAGGCAGCCCTCACTGCCCTACAGTATCCCTTCTCTTCAGCCTTTCCTTGTTCCCCTGGGCTGGAGGCAGACAAGCTGTGGAAGCTCCTGGTGCAGATTCAACCCCCGGGACTGACCAAATGCAACCTGCTGCAGCACAAGGAGTCAGCCTAAACTGAGACCAGCATAACACAAATAAAATGTTATCCCTACCTTAAATTATTGTTTTCCAAGTACTTCCAAGCATAAAGAAAGCCATCTGTGACTGCTCTCATGGAGAGCTGTACATGATGCCCTGCTCCTGTGCGTTCTGTTTTAGGCTGCAAGCTCTCTGGAGGCTGCAGTTAGGCCATAAGAAGGAAAGATTTTGCCTGAGCTCACTCCTTGGGCCCCACCACCACACACCACGTAGCTCCTGCTTCATAACCTGCACCTGCAGTGCTCACTAGTGTCTCTAATTCCAGGGAATAGCTGTGGGTTTGTAGCAAGGCACCAGATGCTCGTGGGTGTAACTGAGTGGGCTACCTCAGTGCTGGCACTTCTGGCTTCGTGCAGCCAGTGCTCCAAGCACAGCCACCCTGACAATTAATGATGAACAAGTGACCCTCTCACTACTGCACTATCACATTCCTCTACACAGTTTCTTTACACATGCAATTATGGGATACCAGATGCAACATAACCAAACCATAGCCCAGCCCAAAGCAAAGAGCAGCAGCACAATCCCTGCTTTCCAAAATGCATCAGCCACTCAGCTGCTCCATGGCCTGGCCTACCCAGGAGAAAAGAGAGACTCTTGGGTTAGTTTAGGTCATAATTGCTACTGAAGTGACAACAGAAGGAATTGGGGAAAAAATGATATAAAGAACAGTAACACATTGCCAAGACCAGATGGTAATCACTCATGAGTTTTAAAGCAATTCAAGGATGAAATAGTTGAATTGCTGGAGACTTGTGTAACCTTTCATTTTAAACAGTCTGGGTATTTAGAACTGGAGGATAACATATGTGATGCAGAGGTCCCAGAGGAGAATTACGGGAATATCAGACTGATGTCCACATTGGACAAATGAAGAGAAACTATAAAGGGTTAGCAGACAACTGCATAAGCATTGTACCATAAATAATCCATACTGATAGAGTCAGTGAAGCTTTATATAAAAGGTCATAATCCTGCTTTTTCTGTCATGTCAACAAGCTTATGTATGGGACAGGGTTATCTGAACAACACAGCCTATGTTTAATTCCAGAAGGCTTTGAGAAAGACCTTCAACAAATGCAGCTCTTAGAGGGAAGGTCTTGTATAGTTATAAGATATGAAAGAGAAAAAAATTCACCACTTCTTTCATGAAAGAGAAAAAAATTACCAGTTCTTTCAATGAAGGGAAGAATCAAGAGGAATTTTTCTGGGGTCTGTGCTGAGACCTCTACTGTTCAACATATTCATAAGAAAACCTGGGAAAAGTTGAATGGTGGAACAAAAAAAACTTGTTGGTGACAGCACCTTTAGTAGTCAGACTGCAGGCTGACTGTACAAAGTCTTAGAGCAAGACTGAGAAACAGGATGTATAATAAAATTGTAAAAGATGATAGAAATGACAGAAGATGGAAAGAATAATCCTTACTTTACACAGAGAATGATGGACTTTAAACTGGTTTTCACCACTCAAAAATTCCTGGGGCTCTCGCAAGGGACTCCATCGAAACAACACTTCAATACCTAACTGGAGTCAACAGAGGAACTTGGATTTTGGCATTTTTAGAAAAATAATGCAGAACACAATGTAAATATTTTGTTACTGTATAAATCTATGGTTTGTTACTTCAACCTTAGAGAAGGTTGACAGAAAGGCAGCAAGGATGGATAATCAAGGGCATGAAAGCATTGTCATACTGAGGCTAAACACTGCAGTCTGGAAAAGGGATAACTGGGGATGATGTGGTATACACAAAATAATCGTGTCATGGATAGATAGGAATTGATGTTCAATGTCTTATAGTACAAGAACTGGAGAGGATCAAATAAAGATAACGTCAGCCAGGTCCAGTACAAACACAATGTTTTGCTTATTCACACAGTAAACAGTGGACTGCAGGACGTGTTGCTAAATTACTTAAGGATGCTAAAAATTGGCATGGGTTCAAAGTGCACAGGTACATGGAAGAGAAATATAATCACAATTACAAATATATTGAAATACCAGGAAGTCCCTGAAGTGGAAAAATTTGGGGCCTGAAAGAGATTCAGGAAGACGTTTCACAAGTGTTTGCTGTTTCTTATTCTTCCCGAGAAGTCTGTTCATGAGTACTCTTGGTAGCAGGGTACTTGGGTTGGATAAATGTTCTGACCCAGGACAGCCATCCTACTGATCTTAATATATTCATATCCCCTTTTGACCCAAGGAATAAGAAGATGAATTCTCAGCTTTCAGTAAATGAAGCCCCTTTGAAAGGCACTGTCCAAAATGAATGCACCAGGGAATAAAACATCCATCACATCACTTACTTTCCTTTAATCTACGTGCAGTTGACAAAGATTTTAAGCTTCTTTGAACATGAACCTTCAATGCTGGAGGATCAGGCTTTCTTGTGGAAATCAACTGTATTTCTCTAAATGCTGTGTCAGGCTATAAGAGTCTCATCTGCTCCTGCCTCAAAAAAGTTTATTTCTGGTAGCCACAGTAGAGATCAGGATACCTCAAATTAGAATTATAGCAAATGGCTCTGTTAAAGAGGAACTTTTGAGATTTTTCAGAGTGATTCAGGTCTCCCTGAATGTCTTGAGACTAGGTCAACTCTCTTCAGAATCTCATAATTTCCTTGGAAAGGAAAAGGAGTTGGGACAAGGAGTCAAAGACAAAGAATGGTAAACTTGGAGGGTAGGGCACCTGACGAATGTGGAAAACAAAAGAGAAATGCAGCATGGCAGCTGGCAGAAAACAATCAGTGGTGATACAGAAAAGGACTGTGAAAATCTAATCCATTTTCAAGAGGTTTCAGACAAGATTCTAACCTTGATAGACTCAGATTCCAGTGCTCTTACTCACATTAAATAACATCTGTTCTGTCAGATGGTATTTAGAAGACATCTCCCAGATACCACTGAAGCCATGGGGTGGAGATGCCATCAGCATGAGCTGGAAATATGGATCTCATGAAATTAACACAGGTCAGAATAAATCTCTGTGCTGAAGCCAGTCTCTTAAGAGGTGGAAAACTGCTTATAAGCACTCATTCTTCTGAAATAAAACTGGGGTTTCAGGTAAACTCCTTGTTTAAATATCATATATAATTTCTTTAAAGAGCTTACAGTCTTCCATATTCAGAAGGAGTAAGATTATTAATTTTTAAGAGTATTTCAAGATAAAGGCAATGGAGTGGGGTGTGTGTGTACATTAGGTCAGAGAAAATGAAACTCATTAAAAGCACAGGACTTCCAAGGCTTGAATGAAGTAAAATTTTGCTGAAGGATTTTTTTTTCCCATCCTGCAGTCAGCTCTTCTTGTATGTTAGAGTTTCTAGCATACTAGCCCTGGTGTGCTGTGGCTTCTTAGCCCACATCTCTCACCTACTGAACTTTGGAGCTTTACTCCTACGGACATCTGAATTTTTTTTAGGAAAGGGTTTGAATGACTGTATGGCAAATTCAGTGGTGATGGAGCCAGGATTCCTGGCAAATGCAATGCATTTCCAAGATCTCTCATAGATGTGCAGCAGTATATTAAAATTCAGTATCTAAGATTGTTCCTATTTTCAGTTTTCAGCACGCTTTCTCCCATGGAAGTTGCCAACTTTATAGTAGCAGCTTTGTTCATGAACCAGCTCCTGAACTACCTAACATAAAACTGGAGGAATTTTACCTATTATCTCCCTTCCTTTTCAAGTAATTCATCTTTCTTTCAACTATTATCTTCATTTGCACTGAAAGAATAATCTGTTAAGCACTTTGGTTAATTTACATCTGTTCTTTGCTGCAAGAAATCTGAATTCTAACTACAATACTTTAAATCTGCAAGATTTTACTGTCTTGAAGTTTAACAAAGGAATCCTTATACCAGGAAGTATTGCATTATGATTGAGAGTTGGCTGCAGCTTTTGAAGGTGAGGTTAGGGGTATGATTGCATAAAATGCTAAGGTTATGATTGCATAAAATGCCCAAGAAAACAATACTTCTCACTGATCTCTGACTTTATCCGTACCTCACTGTCAGAGGCTTCTGTAATGCTGCTGTTTGCCTTTAACATTTGCTTTCTTAAGTCATCACTGGTACTAATCCACAATAAGACCTAAACAGAATGTAAGACAAGCGCAGGCTGCTGCCAAAAAAAGTGAGAATGTGACCTAAAAAGGTCCTGAAGTCAACAGACTTGCACTGATTTTTGTGCCTGAAAGGCCACAGCAACCATACATGAGGACACACAAGTGCTGGGAGGTACATAGCTGTGATTTCATACTGAGGAAATGCTCTGAAGAAACTTGATGTAGACACACTTGGATATGTTCTGTGAATCTGGAACACTCAAGGAAGGGAAGAAAAGAGCTTTACAGCAACTTCATAAACTATATTACCTCTGTGAATCCCAAGTGAATCTGATGAGCTTCTTCCTATTAACCTCTGAAATCAGTGACTGGTATCCTTTAAAAAACAGTCCTTTAAAATGCCAGTTAATCACTGGCATTTCTGTTTTATATGAGCAGGTCCAGTGAAAGGGCACAAAAAGTACTCAGCATATCCCGCTTGCAGACTGAAGCTAAGTGCCCTTCCTCTTCAGCACCAAACATAATTGAGAATGTGGTGGACAACTGAGTCATCCAGACTCAGCTTGGGCTGAAACCATCTGTGCAAGAACCATACAAATTTTTAATGATAAAGGCAACCATGAAAAGAAAAGCCTGCCCATATGCTGTTTAATATGGATGTATCACACATGGCAATCACAGCCCCAGGTGTATCTGAGCTGCTGGAGCAAATAGTTTGTTTCTGATTAACAGCTCATTTTTCTCTCTTAATTACAATCACATACTTTTTGGGAAAAAAAAAAAAAAAACAACCAACAAAACAAAAAGCTACTTCAAAGACCATTTTAGAAAAGGCAGGCAGGACTGAGGAAGTCACCACTGCTTACCCACCCATAAAGGGTCTCTTCCATGTCTCTGCTTTTGCAGATGTGGATATTTGAGGCATTGCTTGCAAAAGGACTGCTACAGTGGCACAGCTGACTTGTTGGGATAAAGCTCTAAAAGCACACATGCTTGTGCTACCTGTGGAAGGCAGCACTTCCAGGAGAGGAAATGCTGCACCAGCTTCTCTAAAGGAAGAAGGGCTAACCCTTCATTATAATCTATTACAATTTTCTTCTTAGCCAAAGTACAAACAAGATAGCCAGGATGAATGGAAGAGCAACCAGAAAACCCAGTCAATTAATCCAGCAGGTAATCTTTAAAATATGCCCAGAGATCACTGGCTCTTTCTGTTCCAATCCCATCTCTTACCCAGGAGCTCTGTACCCAGGCTCTGCTGGGATGTCTCACACTCTGAAGAGGGCATGCACAAGCCCTCCATAAGGAGGGGAGGGAGGTGCCACTGACCAGCGTGCTACTACAACAGAGGGCCTGATCTTAGAGTGAAAGTCCTTCCCCAGCTTCAGACAGTGAAGTACTGCAGGAAGGATGGAAGGGGAGGGACATTGTCCATGAGAAAAAGGTTTGACATTCAAGCAGAATTAATGCTAACACCTCTCGCTTTGCAAAGAGCTGGCAGGAATCGTGAGTTATGGAAGGACTGCAAGGATCTCCTTTAGAGGAAGACTTAGATGTTTGCCTGTGGTGTGCATTACACTGCCAGTCACTAACACCAATCTCTTTACACCCTCCTACGCACAAAGCCTGTGCTCTCCCTATCACTGCATCATTGCTTGAACAGACTGTTTCACACAGGTTGTCATGCGTGCAAATGAGGTCACCAAAGGGGAATTATGCTGTCAAACAAAACAAAGTCTATCTCAGGCTGTAAACACAGGAGATGTCTTTTCTTTCAGCTTTTGGGATGGATAATTTTGTGAATAATAGCAGAGGGAAAGAAGGACAAAGGGAAGAAGAAAAAGATAGCAGGGTAGCTACTATCTGCCTGAGGGGTTTAGCTAATTGCTGTATTTAAATTTGAAATCTCTCCAAGACAGACAGTGACAGGGGCCTAGGCAGGGTTTAAAGATCGAAGTGCATCGTATGTAGACCTAGAGAGAATTTCTTTCACTAAGGCCTGCAAAGGCTGACAGTGCCAGCAGGAGGGAGGTCAGCACAGCCCTTTCCGTGCAGCCCTGCACCCCACTAAATGCCTAGAGCTAAGCCACAAAGGCTGGGCTATGATGAGGAGCTGGGTGGCCAGACCAAGCCAAATGGCAGAATGAGAAACAGCACAGAGACAAGAGCAGACCAGGAGCTACACACCAGTCACACCAGAGTATCAGCAGGGTAACAGACCCATGGAAGCTGCGTGAAATCCTCCCAGGTGACCTCTCTCACCTGTCTGCAAGGACTGTGACAAATAGAAGCAAGAACATGATAGCTTTATAATCCTGAACAGAGACAAAATGAACAGAAGATTACAACCAAGAATAGCCAGTGGATCACTTATCTTGTTCATCATATATTATTGATACTCTCTGTATTTTTCATGACCTGTGTTCAGTACTTGTCTAATCTTTTTCGCATGGTCTTACTGCACATGCAAGTCCAGTGTTTCCAAGCTTCTGGGCAGTTGCCTGTGGTGGCACTCACAAGGGGAATGTTTCAGAAGCAGCAGCCCATGTTGGAAAAAGGGTTCTCGAAACATTTCTCCCCATGTGCAATCCTTTATGACCTGCATAGATACTCTAAGATTCTGTCCAAATATTTCTGTCTCTGACCGTCCCCTATTACATCTCCATGTCTCCACTGGAGATCTGTCACCTCTTGTGAGAGCTGTCCCTCGCCCTTCTTGCCTGTTATCCCCTCTGAGTCTGTCTTGGGGACTGTAGTTTTTGGATAAAGTGAAGGGGAAGCATTTCTGGGATAGTGCTTGATCCCTTGGAGCGATCTCCTTCTGTCTGAGCTATGTGGGTGCTATTGTGTGAGGCACAGGGGTTTTGGTAGAAAGCATGGAGAAATCATCCACTTCTTTGGCAAGTGCTGAGAAATTTGTTTTCAGAGATTTCATTTTCCAACACAGATGAGCATTAGACTGCAAAATCAGGAGTTAGGCCATACATCAGCTTGCATATATGCAGAATAACTGGTTTTGTTCATGAGTGTTTTGAGTGCTCTTTGATTTCTTTGAAATTATTTTCACAACCTTCCTTTTTAATGCCTCAGGGGATAAAAACCAATGCAGTGCAGAGGAAGAAGACATGCAATAAAAAGCATATAATGTTTTCACCTTTTATCTGAGTCTGTCCCTCTTTCCTTGCAAGTGGAAAAACACAGTTAAAAACAGAATGGTGCATGATCAATTTTTTAGTCGTTGTGTCTTGTTTTGTGCTTGCAAGAGACCCATGCTTTAAAACCCCTTTTCAAACAACTCCCTTTCCTTCCCTTAGAGAAGGGAAATGCTGGCCTGCACTCAAGGGGAACGCAGGTTCAGACAAGTCCTGGAGTGTAAAATTACATTGGGTTTCAGCTCAAGTTCCACAAGGTAGATCTAACAGAGCTGGAAAAGATCTACATTTTCCCTGGAAGCTTTGGTATCCCCTTACAGAGTTTCTTTAAGCCTGCCCTGATGTTTCTCAGAATCAGAAGCATGCATGAGAGTATAGAAGCAATTCAGAGAACTCTTGCCTCAGACCAGCCCAAGGCTATTTTCTAGGTATGTGATCACTCTAAGATCAAAAAAGAGGAGAAAATTGACAAAGTCATAGAGATGTGAAAATCCTTCAAAATATTCAACTAATTCATGCTTCCCTGGTTCTGATCTCTCCAGAACTGAAGAACTGATTTCAGTTCTGTTGTCCTGAGATGAAGCCCTTGGAAATTTCTTCAGATTTAAAAACCTCCTTTCCCACTTTTCAGCAATTAATGTCTTAATGGCACCAGGGTGACAAGAAAAACATTTGTTTAAGTCCCAAAGGCCCCAGAGACCTAAAGATTATAGAGATTTTGAATGCATTATCTGGCATAACAGAATTAAAGGTAGGACGCACAGTGTGCCACAGCTTACCCTTGTCCCAGGACCATGAAGAGGTGTGTAGAAGCATCTTGGTGCTCGAGAAATTTTGTGATTTCCACTGCAGTCTCTCCCCAGAGATGCAGGTTCAAGGCTGTGTACTCCAGAACTCTCAGCCATGTCACTGCTGCTTTGTGTGTCCTCCTTACCTGTTAGCAGCAGCATCCTTCAGCAATCTCTGGGCCTACATGCAAATCACATGCAAATCACAGACTTCACTGTAAGGGATTGCAGGCGTGGTTAAGAAAAACCCCAAGCATTTTGTTCATAAAGAATGAGAAGGTAACCCAGGAAAATGATATTTCAAACAGCTGACTCAACTTCAGCTATTGCAACAAGGCAAACAAAGCATCATTGTCTTTCCTTGTGAATTCTAAGGTACATAAACCTTTACAGTGGAAACAAATGTGAACCCAAGTAATTGATCCTAGACTTACAGAGGTAGAAATAACCAGACACCTGGACAGGTCTGACTTCAACAGAAGCCAATGCTTAGGTGCAAATTGTACCAACAATTTCTAACACATCTCTCTGTTTAATTACACAGATCTGTACTGTGTTTGCTTGGCTGCTTGATTTTTTGGCATTTCTTTTCTCTCCAGGATTTTCAGAGGCTTCAGATTTCTACTTTCTGCATACCACTTCTTTCTTTCCAAAGAATTCCTGCTCTTTTTTCATGTTCCATTTTAAATCAAGTCCCACCTACAGCACATTTTGATATTTCTGAGCTGTCACTTCTACCTATGATTCATTTTTGCGTGTTTTGTCATTCCTAATTTTGCAGTTTCTTGAAGTGGCTGAGGAAGATGGCAGGTGATAGAAAGATCTACAGGAGAGAAAGAAGAAAACATCTTGTATTTCTTAGTGAGCTAAATTGCAGGCTGTGACATTTTCAACAGTCCATATGGAGGTGATCAAACTGCCTCCAAAGGACAGCAAATACTTCTCCACAGAGCCTGTAATATGCATATATAAGACATTTCAATCACTTCTATTGCCTGGCATTTCTCCTTAGGTTCTGTTTCCTATGTTCCCACGACCTGGGGATTTTTCAGTCCTTCAGGGCAGAGCAGGAGCTGGGCTGATGGAGTTGGCATATTCCTCACTGGCAGAAATGGGCAGATACAGAGGAATGTTGGAGAATATTTTTTATTGCTGTTGTAAAGCTGAAAAGAAAGATCAATTGATAGAATCAAACTACCCCTAAACTTCTGAACTTCTGGATTAACAGCTTCTCAGATAGATCAATTGAACAAATGATTACAAAAAAAAATTCTGAGTTGAAATCAGATAAGAAAAACTCCACTCTCCAAGATACAGAGAATTAGAACATGAAAACATGATACTTCAGGCACTGTGAATCATCTGGAAATCTTGAAATAACTCTACCTTACTGAGACAACTCTGAAGGGATGTATACATTTGTTTTATTTGGGTCCATTTTCCTTCCTTCTTTTTTTAAAACAAATGGGTCTCTATCAATGTCTTATCTGTCTGCATTCCATACTGAATTGTAAACTATATCCCATCTTTCATCTGCAGATTGAGAGAGCACTGCAAGGATCCAATCAAGCCAGATATTAGTTCAAATTCATAACTCTCAACTCAATAGCTAGTCCCACAAGAATCTCATTTTGCTCTTTAGTTGCAAGCTCTAATGATGGCTGCTTAAATTTCACATTGCTTTCTTCACTGCCAATTACTGTATACCTCTCCTTTCTGACACGTCTTGGAACTGTTTCAATATGAAGTGTAGGCAGGGGTGTCATTAGCAGTTTGACATACACACACATGCTGCATCCTGGCCTGTACTGTTCCAGAATAATTAATTAAACCTGGCATGTCTCTGCACTAAGGAATATACGGGGACTGCTAGCATCTGGAGCGCACTAGTCAGCAGCAGCTTCTTTTCAGGACTATTCCCATCAAAGTTAATGGGAACAACTTCTTGTCAGTCTGCTCACATCCTTCCTCCTTAACAGGAACCCAGGGAACACCATTGCACACACATCTGCATTTAAATCCCCACTTAGCCCACGCCTCCAGTGCTGTGACATATGGGGCAATTCCATCTGTCCAAACAAAATCCATGAGAGATGCAGGATTAGAAAAGGCAGTGGAATATCAAAACTGCTCAGTGATGGGGTTCATTAGCACAGCTGCTGCACTGCACTGACATGGCTGCATTATAAAGTTTCCAACAGCTGACCTGGATTTTCTGCACACTTCCACTGGAAAGCAGCTCTTCGCAGACAGAACAGGTCCTTGCAGAGCAGGTGATGGTAGCTAAATTGGTAATGCTGTCAAGCTATTAATGAGTTAGAAAACAGGCCATGGTCAAATGCAAGTGTTATTCATCCAGACAAGGCTGCTGCTCAGAGCTGGAATGAATTGAGAGAAATAAATAAATGTCTCTCACAATCATGAAATATTTGAAAAGGGAAACTTTTAAAAGAAGTCTAAGTGCTGTTTTTGAGATGAGTTACTCAACCTAGAACCTCCTACAAAACTGAAGCAAATGAACTATTTTTTCTGCAGGTCAGCACATTGTATTAGAGCAAACTTTCATTTCCCAAGCATTGCACAAAAGAATTCCAAATTCATTTAGGTAAAGGTTTACCTCCTACAATGACAGACAGTTGTCAAACACACTTGGTTCCCAAGGACTGAGATAGATTCAGGTGAATTAAAAAAAACCCAAGACTATGGTGCAAGAGAAGAAATTTAGAAAAAGCTCAGACTATTTCTAGAGAAGTAACACAGTCTTTAAAGGACCACAGCTTCCTCTATAGATATAAGGATCGTGAAACTTTCCAGAAGTTGAGTCAAAGCCCTTTGCTGTTTCTATGAAAAAGCTGAATTCACACAGCATCCAAGGATGCTGATTTTAGCTGTAAGGTTAAAGGCAAGAGACTTCTTTATTTTACTGAATGCCACAGTGCCTACTTATTCCATGAAGGGTTGCTTCATTTTCAAGCTGCAGCAACTTCATAACGGCATCTTTAAACCATAATGTTCTTTTTTTATACTGGAAATATCATTCAGCAAGTAGAACTAGATCAACCATATCCAATTCTGTCCTTGTGATTAGTTTTCATAGCTGGTCTTGCATATTGTGCCTAATGCCCTGAACAAGAATAATCAAACCTGCCTAACCCATCAAACTTAGTGGTTACACCAAAAAGCCCACTAACGTAACACATACAGAATTAATATGAGGTCAGGGCTGAGGACCAAATATGGATTGATTTTATTCAGAAATCTATCCTTTATCAGTAAAACTGATGATTAAAGCATGAGATTAACCACACAGCTCTAATGGAGAGCTCAGGCAACAGAGGGGCACTGCAGAGCAGAATGTGCACTGCTTTTTGCCCCTTGCTTATTCACTTCTTATAAACTCAGTTCACCTGTCACAGGGTGACAGTTACTGGAGATAATTCTCCTTTTCAAGATATTATGTAGATTACTTTCAAGGAAAACTTCATTTGGTGCTGGTAAAAAACTGCAGAATTTTTTTCTGGGGAAAAAAACTCTGGTTCATCTCATCTTGCAAAGACTATGGACAGACATGCACAAGATTCAGAAGCACTGTTTGGAAAGAAAAAAGCAAATTCCAAGCTCATTTTTGTTCAGTGGTTTTGATGTGAAGGATCCCAACAACAGAATACCAGAGTTTCAAATACCTTTTTGCCTTTTCAGTGTTGGTGAACTGCTAACTGAGGGCATGAAGGACCTGCCAGAAACCTCTGGAGAGTCACCTATGTAAAGATGATATTTGAAACATGGTTTCTCCAGCAGTCATTCTTTGTCAGTAACAGCCTTCTCTTTATTTCCACTTTTTAATGCATTGAAGGTGGCTCTTATTTTCCATTCCTTTCTTTCCCTCTACCCTGCACTGGTAGCTCTTTAAATAACCACATCTGTTATTTGGTGGCTTTTAGCAGAGAGAGCTGAGCATAACTGGCAATATATTTTCCAGTAAATTCATTAGGCAAGAAGAATACATTTTTTTTTTCTATTCCATCAGCCTTACACGCAGGACCATCACTTCATTTTCCATTTAAATCTGCTTCAAAACATTCCATATCATATTACACTAGACCCCATTGTTCTGTGCTGCTTACAGATGGCAGGAGGAAATTTGGAGTAGCAGGCTAATGGCCTAATTTATAGACATGGTAAGGCATCTGGAAATCAAGTTTCTACCATGGCCCTCATCAGGGATCTATTATTAGATCAAATCCTGAGAAAACTTCTGGAATTTCTGCAGGACTCCTTCAGCAAACACTGCTGACTCATCCAAAACCAACTTCCTGAGCCAAAGTGCTTAACACTTGGTCAAGGTTGTCTTCTACACTTGGAAATACTCTGATTCTTCTCAATGTCCTCTCAGCAAACCCTCAGTCTCCTGCTCCTTCACTGGGGATGTTACAGGTAGGCAGTGAACACATCTGCCCCTACCTTCAAGACACTGGGGACAGCAAAACTGCAAACTGCAGATATGTGCCTGTGTAATGACTTCTTCTTAAAATGCCCCAACGTGCAAAAGGGAGAAATAATCTAATTCTCTTCACCCTTTATCAGGTGCTGAAGACATTAAGTCAGCAAAGAAGGCATCACGGAAGGCAGAACTAAGCATTGCTGCCTGTCCTATGAGGCTAAAACTGATTGCTCTGACTCATTCCAGCTGCCAGCTTTGCTCTGCAGGGCAGTGTTACTTCCACTTTCACCCACATTAGCAAGAGAAGTCTCCTGGCATTGCCCTGCACTGACACACCAGCTGCTAGAGCTGTGGCATGGATGCCTGGGATGTAGTGACACAACAGAGTTTCACATTGCCCAGAGGAAGGAGATGGAGGCGCTCTTTGCTGACCTGCCACATGCTGGGCAGTCTTCCTAGTTACCCATCATCCCCAGATGACACTTCTCCAGAGTCAGCCCTTCAACAGGCTCCCATAGTTCTGTGCCAACCTGCCCTTGTTGCCAGCAGGTACCTGACCCTGGAGAGATATATAAGTGAGCTGGGTGGTTCTTCAGGCATTCCAGGGCTTTGACTTAAAGATTGACCTCAGCTGTGGATGAGAAATGCCTTGTGTTAATCAGTTAGCTTGAAATCACCTTCAAAGCAGGGTAAAGTGAAATACATTTTATTTCCAAGATGAGTTATTTTCAATCTACAAAATAGACAACCAGTTTCAAAACTTTATAAAAAATAAAAGTGAAGAAATTAAAGAAAAGTCTGCCACTATTCTGATCACACCTGAAAGGCTGACCATTTGTATTCCTGACTCATTGTAAATCATCTTCCTGTTGAAGCATGTTAATCTTAACAGTTTTTTCAGCCAGCCTCTCTTTTGAGGTTCTCCAGCTCTGTCAATATTCCACCCTGTTTTCAGATGCCTATCAAATTTATTTTATTCTCTTTCACCCAACAGGTAATAAAAGGATGATTAAAACCAAGGAAGGAAAAGGAGATGTTTCTTTAAGGGAACAATTACTATTTGTTGTACTTGAGTGGCCTGTCAGCTGTTTCTTGGCTGGATAAGAGGTAAAACTTCTTTCTGTCCAACCATCTCATGTCCCTTTATGCATATATTTTAGTGTGACATATCTTCATTCATTGAACCCTGCCACAATTCGGACAAGTTGCTACAAATATTGCATATGTGTAGCTCTGACTCTGGCCAGAGACTGAATCAGCCAGAACTGGTTTTGGGAAGTAGTGGGCTGATGGGATTCCATGCCTGGCTTTGAAGGGAACCATAAATTCCATCGACAGTGTAGGTCTTCCCTGTTCTACACTTCCAAATTCACTGTTTCTTACCACGTGTATGGATACTCTGCATGCATAGCTCAAACTGCCAGTGTCACTTTCCTTCTGCCAAAAGACTTTTCAGCTCTCACAGTGTTTAGTGTACTGACAGTGGTCTCCTTTGCTCTGTTTCTGCCCATTAAAGGCCAGGTCAACCTTCATCTCCAGCAGTATTGTTGGCTGAATAGCCCTTCCTCCCGAGCCACCTGGTCACATGCCTGTGCTGCCGACACAACTGCTAACAAGGTTGTCAGAGACCCAGAGCGTGGAAAGGATCCAGCCCAAAACTGTTCTCCAGCCAGCTGTGTGATCAGGTGTGCTGACACAACAGCAGGAGCAGCACAGGATTGTAAGGGAATGTCAGGGAGCAGGATTCTATAGGAAGCCTGGCCCCCAAACACCCATGTGTGTAAGTTAGGTTTTTCATCACATCAGCCAGTGAACTCTGTGCTATGTCAGGGAGCGCTCTCCCTCCCCACTAAGCACCCATGTCAACTATTCACAAACAGGAATCCAGAGAAGACTGGACCAGGGAAGCTTTGTAATTCCAAAGGAATGAACAAAGGGCAATAATTGTGGAGCAAGATGCATCCATAACTGAAGCAGAAACCAGGAGTTTTGTGGTATATGGAATACTTCTCTTTACAGATTTTAAGAAAAACTTTTTAAATTTTGAGGGGCAATACTGTCCACTGCAGAAAGGCAGAAATTGTCTTCATGTCCATTTCAGTGCTGTCTCTGGCCAGTGGGTATCCCCAGTCCTGCACAAACTGCCCATGGGAGCTGACTGACACAGAGCAACAAAGGAAGCTGTCCCTGGGACTGATCATGGACCAGAACTCAAGAAATACAGATTATTTAGAGCTGCTCAAGCACCTCCACTGTACAGCAAAGTTAGCGTGCATTCTCCTATTAAATCTCCTTATTACTTCCTGATCTATAGCCACTCTCTACCTTGGGAAATGAAACCTGGCAGCACAGGTGATTTTTCTTCCTACTTCCATCTGCTGCTGCAAACACATGCTGCAAGTTAAGGAGCTATGAATGATGGAGTGTATGTAAATTTAACTCAATGACAGCTGCTTAAAGAGCAATGGGCTAGAAAGGAGAGCACAAAGGTCTTTGGGTGGAGTATGTAAATGAAGAGAGAGTTTCTATGTTGAGGATTATGTTGGAAAAAAAAGAACTTCGAACAGTGGAGGTTTTAAAGGGTGGGAGTAGATAAAAAAAGTTTTGTAGGTCTGTAGGGAGGCAATATCATTTTTCTGGTGAATCAAAGATAAAGTTTCTATAGGCATGAGAGCAGAATAACCATGTGTGAATTCATGCTTTTCTAAATGGGACACTGCCTCAGAACATGGCTAAATCCTGCTCTGACATGATATGGTGCCTCAGAAAACACTGAAGCATGGTTTACTGATGAGATATCCACTTGGGTTCAGAATATTGCAAATGAATTAAGTTGTCTGTTCAAATGGAAAAGATCACTAAGAATGCCATTACTAGTCATGACCATAAACACCTTTGTTCACAGAGTAGATAAATTATCTGTAGACAGATTGGCATTCCTCCAGTTATGATCTTTATTCTTGATTTATTCTTGGCTCCAAACTTAGAAACATTAATCAGAATCCAATGAAACAGGCTCTTTGAGAGGCAGGAAAAAACAACACAACAAACATTTCGACTTCCTGACTACTCATTATTTATAGTGAAATGAAGACTGGCACGTATCTAGAGGAGCTTTTCCACATTATTTGCCATAATCAGTGAGTTTCAGTGCCTGATCATACAATGACAGCATCACCAAAAGGAAAGATGACAGACACTGTTTAAGACAAATAATGCTGCATGCAAAAATACAGAAAGCTTGCTGAATCATTCTTGTTATAATGAGGATTCCAACTTTTGTCCACAGTTTCTTGCAACACTTCCATCAGTATTTGGCATGTGACACTAAATAATTGAGATGCTAGTAGTTAGGGACACAAGGAGTGACAGCAGCAAGAAAAGATGTCACATGTCACCATTGTCACAACCTGTTCCTGCTGCTGGCACTTTCTTTAGCTCCTGTGTCCTGGCAATGGATTTTACAACCTTAATACAATTCTAATTGCATTAGGAGGCTTTAAAATATGTTGTGCTGATCTGTGTTGAATTCAATGGAAATTGTGCTCCTACTGCCAAAATGCGTAATTAAGAACAAGATTTGGGTATCTTCTGGGAAATACAACTCATAAGAGGACTGGTTCTGAGGTCTGCTATATGGTCCTGCCTGAGGACAGAAGCACAGCCTAAAAACTCAAACCAAAGCACTGTCCATCATGGACATGTACTTAGTGCAGTTGACATGGCCATCCAGGGGCAATTTCTATGTCATTCTCTTTACTTTTTTGCATAAGAAACCAGCAACATGGAGTTGTGGTTTTATGAAAACTGCCAAAAACTGATTGCAAGATTCATTTCCATCAGCAATAGCCCATTTACAGCCCCATCTTGCATGGGTAAAGTGAAGACTATTTTTTCTTTAGGGTTTAAATGCCCTAGAAGTTCAGGCATTTAGTGGATCCCCCAAGCAAAATGTTCTCATGTATACAGACACTCCCAGAAACTAAGGAGTTTCAACAGCCAGCTAAACAGTTGGTAAGGTTCTATCTTTATTTATACTTGAAGAAAAGAAACCATTTCTAAGTTGCCAGGCTTCATCATCAAAGCACATCTATACTTAGTTTTTAGTGACAACCCCAAAGGTTAAAAAAATATGAGTTACCCTCACACAAAAAATATCACTGACATTGAAATGGCAAGATGTTTTTGTATGGGATTTTCAGACTTTTCTTTGACAATTGGGACAGCTGACGCCGCATTGATTGAAAAGATCACAGAAATGGTAGAGAGATGGAAAGAAAACATCTACAGATGTCATCTAGGTCAATGCAGTCACCTGGAGAAGGTTGCACAGGATGTTGTGCTGAGTTTTGGCTATCACCAAAGATGGCCCCTCTGGCCAACCTGGTTCCAGTCTGCAGTTAACCATAAAAATTTTTCCCCCTTAGATTTGAGTGGAATTCCCTGCATTTTCATTTTTACCCATTGTCTCTTGTGTCTTTTTCTTGTCATCACTAAAAGCATGACTCAGCCTTTCTTACTCCCCTTTCTTACTTCCCAGTATGTCAATTTCTCTCTTGTATGGGGGAGCCCAGACCTGGACAAATCACTGGAGATGTGTCTCACCAGTGCTGAGTAAAGGGGAAGAGCCCCCTCCCTTGACCTGCTGCCAAAACTCCTCCTACAGCAGCTCAGGTGATTGTTGTCTCCTTTGCTGCAGGGACACATTACTGGCTCATATTCAACTTGGTGCCCAACAGGGCCTTTTCTGCATACTTGCTTTTCAGGCAGTCAGCCCCAAACACAGCTGATGCATGGTGATACCCATCTTCAGATGCACAACTTTGCTTTTACCTTGCAGAACTTCATGAGGTTCCTGTCTATTTCCCCAGCCTGTTGAAATTCTTCTGAGTAGGAACACATCCCTCTGGTCTATCATCTGCAAATTTGCTGAGGGTGTACTTTGTCACATCCCTCATGTAATTAGTGCAGTCTTAAACAGTTCTGGACCCAGTTGTGACCCTTAGAATACTCCACTAGTGACCAGCTTCCAGCTGGACTTTGTGCCACAGCTGCCCTCTGAGCCCATTGGTACAGCCAGTTTCCAATCTGCTGTGCTGATTACCTCAACTATCCATCACCATTTTTGTGAGGGAACAATATCAAAAGCCTTGCTAAAGTCAAGATAAACAACAGTGTTGCTTTTCCCTCATCCACAAGCCAGTCAGCTCACCATAGAAGACTATCAGGTTGGACCATATACAATTTCTCTTTATAAATCCATGTTTACTTTCCTAATCACCTCCTTGTCTTTCAAGTGTCTGGAAACAGTTTCACAGTTATTCATACCCTCATGCTTCCAGAGATCAGGGTGACACTGACAGTCTGTAGTGCCTCAGATTTTTGTTCCCTTGAAAAAAGGAGTGGCAGTTTCTTATTCCAGCCTTTTCTAGGGAGCCCTATTCTCATTCCAAGTAAATTCCAGGCAAAAAGAGCCTGACCACCTTTTTCCCAGGTTTCATACCTTCAGTTCCTGCTTTGTGATCCATACTCCTCCCTTTCAAGTCTTAGCATTGTAAAAATCAACCAAACATCAATGTTACTGCAGGGTGACACAAGGTGGGAAAGGCACAAGGGAGTACAGCTACTGGGATGCTTCTGCACCTTCCTGCCCTTCCTTCTAAGGAAAGGAGTAAGGATTCTGCTCATTTTGCCTGTCTGCTCTCCTCCAGGAGCTGGACAAGTGGAGCAGACATCTGAACAAAAACTGGTCTGATCATTCATTGGAGACTGAGGTTTTTCATCTCCCTAGAAACTGGCTCTTACCGCAGCAGAATCATCATTACCTTTGGCCTCTTCCCAAATAAAAAGCACAAGCTTGCAGACTATTATCAGAAGCAGCTTCCAGCTTTGCCTGAGAAGAGGTTCTATACAGGGACAGAAACATTACTGAAATGCAAATTGAAGCAGTGAGAATATGCATTGCCAAAAGGAGAAGTTAGGCAACATGGGGAAAGTGTATTTTCTGACGAAAGATGACCAGTCTTTCTCCTCTTTCAATTCCATGTCAAACACTTCATATATTTAAAAATCCCTACCCAATACATCCAAGTATCTCAGACTCAAAGGGTGACCTTCTTGGCCAGATTAGAAAGAATATTTTCACAGTCTATGTTTCCTTCCCTGATTCCACATCCACAAACCCAATTTTATTTCAAGAACTCCATGTCAGCCCAGTATCCTTATAATGGTATAAACCTGGCACCATAGGCCACATGCAGCTACAGAACTGTCTTGTCCATCTCACTATTACAATGCTTTTCACATAAAGTTTTCAAGTCATGTATCTGACCCTACATTCAGTGGGACACTCTTGAAGTATGCAAAGCCAATGGATCAGGCCCTTTAGCAAGGTAGAATTTTTTTTGCTTGAAATATTTTTAATTAAAAATAAATACTATATTTTCTAATTTATCCAGCTATTTGTTTCACATTTGCAGACTTTCTTCCACATCTAGAATTGTTTACATAGATGGACTATGTAAACAAGCAAAGTAAGAACTTCAGTAAACTGTGGAATTGGGCAATTCTCCACATTCTACCTCAATAGGTGTCTTATTTGAGACAGAGACTAAACTCTGGCAGCTGAGCCTATCAGGCTCATCTGAGGATTAGATTGTACAAAAAACTATCCTCTCATCTTTTTAAGGGCCCAAAAGAGAAATGAGATAAATACCCATATCTTACCTTTAAAGTTCAAGTGTAGAAGAGAACAAGATGTTGGTGGGAAACCACCCAACATCTTTTCAAAGGTGTTAGCTGTGCAAATTCACCCACACACTGGTACTTAACACTGTGGTTTTGCTGGCAGAGGATAGCATTGGGAAACAGGAGAAATGCTCCTTTGTGTGTCAAATGCAATTCTGATTTCTTTGAAAGAAGATTTTTAGAAAGAGGACATGAAAGCAGATGATGGTTTGTGCCCTTCAGATCCATTCCTGGCTCCAGTCTTCTACAACTGGACTTTTTAACAGAATTGGAGATAGCTGGGATTGGATTCCTGTTACACTGTGCATTTTTTGTCTGAAATAGAGCACGTGGAAAACTCCACACAGAGAAGACTAGTAGGTCTTTTAGGAAACTGCAGGAGATCTCCCACCCACAACACCACAAGTGGTTGACAAGTGTCCTCATCCTGCTTTTCCAACCCTTGAAGTTTGGGGGGTTTTTTCCTAGTATTGCCTCTGTTAGGCACAGACACACAAAGCATACACATACTGAAACCTCACAGGATTAGTCATTCTTTGTTTTTCCATTCACATCCTAAACAAACATCCATTAAAGAAGTTAGGTATCCATGTACATAACAGAATCACAGAGCCAACATTTAGATTGGATAAGTCTTTTACGACTACTAAGTCCAACTATTATCCCAACACTGCCAAGTCCACCACTAAACCATCTCCCTTAGTGTCACATCCACAAGTCTTTTAAATACCTCAAGGGATGGTGACTCAACCATTTCCTTGGCACCCTGTTCCAAAGCTTGGCAATCCTTTTAGTGAAAACATTTTCTTAATGTCCAATCGTAACCTCCCCTGATGCAACTTGGACTCTTTCCTCTCATCCTGTTGCTCGTTACCAGGAGAAGGGGCCAACCCCCACCTGGCTACAACCTCCTTTCAGGCAGCTGTGGAGAGTGATACGAACCCCCCTGAGCCTTCTTTTCTCCTGGCTAAACACCCCAACTCCCTCAGATGTTCCTCACAGGACTTGTGCTGCGGACTCTTCATCAGCTCCGTTGCCCTTCTCTGGACCTGCTCCAGCACCTCCATGTCCTTTTTGAAGTGAGTGGCCCAGAAGCAGACACAGCACTCAAGGTGTGCCCTCACCAGTGCTGAGTACAGGGGGACAGTCACTGCCCTGGTCCTGCTGGCCACACTCTTTCAGATACAAGGCGGGATGCCATGGGCCTTCTTGGCCACGTGGGCACACACTGGCTCGTGTTCAGCTGGATGTCAAGCAGCACCCCCAGGTCCTTTTCCACCAGGCAGGTTTCCAGCTGCTCTTCCCCAAGCCTGCAGCATTCAATGAGGTTGTTCTGACCCAAGTGCAGAACCCAGCATTTTACCTTGTTGACCCTCACACAATTGGCCTTTTCCCATTATTCCAGCCTGTTCAGATCCCTTTCTAAAGCTTCTGTACCCTCCAGCAGATCAACACTCCTGCCCAATTTAGTGTCATCTGCAAACTGACTGATGGTGCAGTCAATCCCCTCATCCAGATCATTGATAAAGAAATTAAACAGGACTGGCCCCAACACTGATCCCTGGGGAACATCACTTGTGACCAGCTGCCAACTGGATATAACTCTGCTCACCACCACTCTCTGGGTTCAATCAGTAGTTTTTATCCAGGAAAGAGCACATCCATCCCAGCCACAAGCAATCCGTTTCTCTAGGAGAACGCTATGGAAAAGATACTTCATGGCTGTCCTACAATAGTTACAGAGCACCTCTCTTTCACTGACTTCAGTACAACATTAATGCAAAGCTGTTATTCTTTTGTACTCTTCAAAAGTCTTGAAGCATTCCAATCTCAGAAGCAAAGCATAATTTTTCTGTTTTCTTTCAACAAATATCCAGCCCGCAGCCTCAGCTGACACACTGGTCATGAAGTAGACATTTGCTTCGGTGCTGTCTTTGCTCCATATATTAAAATTTCCATTGCATTTGATCACTACCTTAAATGGAATTTCCTTCTCAAAATTTACAGGATCTCCTCATTATTGGCTCCAAAAAGGCAATATATAAATGTATATAAAATAGAGTAACCTTTAACATATAGTCTTTGTAATAGAGAGATGTAGTGTTTTATATCTACTCATTCATATATATATAATGACATGAAAGAAAAAAAATTATGTACACTTTTTACACAAACCATATACCAATTTTTTTCTTTAAAGAAATGTGTCCTGAGGTTTCAAGTTTAAAAGAATATGAAAAAAGGAAAAGCTACTCCTGACTGAGACTATTTGCATATGTTAAGATATTGCTGGAAGTTATTTAGGTACTGTAGCAATGGCTGAATACCTGTAGAAACCAAAATAGTTAAAATATATTCACCGACAAGCACCTTATTTTTCACTCCTTTGCTATCTTTCTACATATTATTCTTGGTTACTTCCAAAATCATTGGAATGTCTACCGAAGCCATTAAGCTGATGCCCAAGGGAACCTTCTTTCATCCATGGAAGAACTGCAAAAATTTCTGTGAAGTTCCCATCTGCCCAGGGCTCTACAAACTGTGATCAGCAACAAAGATGACATGTCAGTGCAACCATTCTTGCAACCACCTCCTGAGCTAATTTGGAGATATCTTATCTACAGTCACAGACTAACCTTTGCCCCCTGCAAAGTGCTCTGAGGTTCAGCATTTCAGTTGTCCCCTACATAGTTGGGTGCACCATCCCAATTTATGCCCTGATTTTCAGCAGGGTTTTCATATCAGTCGCTGAATATGAATAATGACGATTTAGTGGCATGAACTGCAGAATGTATCCACTCCAGGTACTGCCAGAGACACTGCAAAGATACTGTCAGATTCAAGTCTCAGAAACCACCTTACTAATCTCTAAGTTGCACTGATTTTCAGATGGTGGTCTAAAGATTCTGTATCCTATAGCAATGCCTTGATTCATCCTCTTGCATATTAAATCTGATTAATATTGAATTATATCAAATTTAGAAGGCTATGCTGTGATTAATTTCACCAGAAGTTCCTCAGATTCGAAAATGAAATACTTCACTGTTGCTATAAAACTTTCTTGTGGGTCTTGGCAAGATGCTGCCATGTACACACCTGAAATGCAAACCACATTAATGATACTGATTTATGTTAATACTAACAAAAGGACGGACAAAGAATTGAAACTCAAATGTTTTAAGTCCCAAGGCAGTAGAAAGATTGTGTCTCAGGGTTTTGTTTGTGCAAAATCCCTTTACATACTGCAGAGCTCCTCATCCTGTCAGCCAGAGCACAGGGCCACAGCCATCACCCTACACAGCTGTCACAGCACATTTGAGCACTCTGATCCCTCATGGCCTGCTGGCAGCAATGCTTCCCCAGTGCACAGGTGACAGACATCCATCTGTGTCACCAGTTTCATGAGCACAGATCTCTTGGTAGTGACAGGAGAAGTTCAATAACAGTTCACAACAAAACACTCAGAAACAAAGCACCAGAGGCACTGACCAGTGGCAGTGACATTCTGATAGTGGTCGAAAAGGTCACATGTGCAAGTGAAGTTTTGCTGTGAACTACAGATGTCTCTTGTGGTCGGGGGATCTCAAAAGAAAAGCCAGGCAAATGAACCATCGACTTTACTTGTTGTGAAGAAACATAAATCTTTCTGGCTATTGCAAGGGCCAGTAGATATAAACTAGAGATAGGCTCAAGCTTCCACATTGAGATGCAGACTGGATTACAATTTAGAATCATCCCTTCCTTCTTGATAAAAAAATGTCTTTCCAGGTTTGGTCAGGAGTTTGAGGCCGGGCTTATCTCTATTGCACAAACCTCTCAATGCAAGAGAATGCTTGCCTGCAGAACACTGGCAGAAAAACACCATGTGTCAGAGGGATTTAAACTGGCAAACTAGTTTGCCTCCTGGCAAAAAAAACTTGCAGGTTCAGAGTTTATGATCTCAGGAGAGCAATCATAAACTTCTTATGCATGCTTTTACCATACAGAAGCCCTGTGATGCAGCACTACAAGTGAAATTCAAGACAAACAACAAGATATTGACATCCTGAATGCTTTTCCTGGATGTGCAAAATATGAGAGACCTTTTCCTTCTTTCTTGTATACACAAGAGAAAAACACACACTCCTTCCTCAGCACTGACTCAGTTGTTGCATAAGGGTTATTTGTTCCAAATGCAGTTAAATCTCTTCAACACAGACTTACTTTGGGCTGTCGCCAAGGCTTTAACAGAAGCTTCACTTAAGCAGCCATAAAAAATCATTTCATTTGTTCTAAGATGCCCCCTGAACCTGAGCTTGCCTGCCTAGCTTGACTCGGTATTGCCAGCTGACCCCTGGGTCTCAGACCTCATTGTCACAATCTTCTAGAGCTTTCTCACACTCCCCCAAATATTTTCTTGATCTTTCTTTTTATCCACTTTCTATATGTTATCATCTTCCTGGTGAACTAAATTAATTTAGTTGGCAACTGACCTGGAAGGGGAAAAAAACCCCATGTAATCAATGAATTATTATGGGAGCAGTAAACACAACTAAGTCAAGGGATGGTATCTCCATTGTTGGCTCGTATCCCAAGTTGGACAGACAGAAAAATATCATTTTTACATAAAAATCACAGGTGGAAAACACCCTACCATAAGCTTTTCTGCCCATGCATATTATGCTAAGTGTATGCTGGAACAAGCTAAAAATAAGTAAACTAATGTGGCAAGCTCAGATGCAACAGGAACTACAGTCAGGGGAAAGAACAATAAAATTATAAGTTTTTGGGCTGTGGGAAGGGATTACAGTGCAATGAGAAGGAAGTAGATGCAAGAGGTAAGGTAAAAAGCAAAACTACTATGAGGCAGTTGAAGACAGATCTTTCTGAGAGCAATTTTCTGAGGTGCTTCTTGTGTCTTGACTAGGACAAGACTAGGAGGACAGGTCCCATTGAGTTGTTCAAGGCACAATACAGAAAACAGTAATAGACAGAGTGGGCTCAATTTACTATGACTTAGGAAAGTTTGGGATAGATGAGCCTACAGGGAAATAAATGTCTCATTGTACAACAAAAACAATTTGTTCACAGCTGAAATTAAAATCAATACAGAACAGCTTTTTAAGACTTGAAAAAAGCCAACAGGTGTGAAGGAGAGCAACATAATATGTTAAAAGATATTTAAGGGATTAAGTCATTAAACTAAAGATAACATTTTTAAGTAAAGTTTAGCATAAAAGTTGATAAACATCTAACAGGAAACAGTGAATTACAATGCCAACAAAAAAAATATAAAACTTGTTAAGCAGGTCTATAAAAAGAAATTATCAGTTCAAGATCATCCTTTCAGATATTTTTCAAGAGCCTAAAAATAAGGTCTTAAATGCTTAGCTTTATGTGATAATAACATAGTCAAAAAGTTGGTGAAAAGTCCAAGATATGATGCATGATAATACTGAAGGTGAACTAATTATATAGGAATGATATAGTAGTAGGGACATCTGTGAAGGAGTATTTACATGTTAGAGAAATCCAATAGTCAAAAAGGACACAAAAATTAACAGTGTCAATAAGAAACATTGAATTCATACAGGCTGAAATTTGAATGCCCGAATTGAAAAGGATTATTATTTTTGTTAGTATTGTTATTTTTATTATTACTTTCCCAACTATCCAGAGGAGCTGCTGGGAAAAGGGTGTGAGTGTAGAGGACTAATAATGGAAGAGGAGTTTTACCTTTCTACATATGGAGTAAATGTCACAACAGCACATAAGAAACAATTTTACACCACTTAAACTAAATTTTCTTGGAACATTAACATCCAGAAAAGGAGAATCAATGCTTGGCTGTTTCCTAAGTACACTACTGGACTTGGATCAAAATGGTACTGACATAGTGACCATGATTATTAAAAAAAGACTCCAAGAGAGTCTTGATTTTTAAATGATTATGATTATTAAAAAAAATCTCTAAGAGAGCAAATCACATCCATGCCAAAACTCAGCATTTAGTACTGGCACATTAGAAGTATAGAACATGACAGAACAGCTGCAACCTGTTACTGGCTAGAACTCAAGAGCATGAGAAACAGGAGAATTTTGGGTCATAGGGGTGCAAAAAAGCACACTTAGAGGGGTACAAATGAATGAACACTGCACTGATGTTTGCTATGGAGCAGCTTGCTTAGATGTCTTCAACCACACAGGGCTTTGCAGGGGCAATTAGGAGAGCTGGGACAAACTGAAGAGACAGTAGAAAGGGATTAGAAAAAATCAGCAGAAGTAGCATAAAAATAAAACCACACCAAAACCAGGTAACTGTGAAGAGTCCTAAAGTAATTGAGCTATTAATTGGGAGATGTAAACCCTCACTGAAATGAGACATATTGTCTGAAGAATGGAGGAAAGGAAATCTGATGACAATTCATTGAAACATTTCCATGCTAAGACCAATAAATCTAAGTTCTTTCCAGGAAATCAGAAAAAAAAAAAAAAAAGAAACAGAAGTGCCTTCAAACATGATGAAATCTAGTCCTTTTTTGGTTTGGGTTCTGACACCTATGAGGACCTGCAGGGACAGGACCCACACTACTTCATATTTTGGAGTATACATAGCATTTTCTAACATAAGTGAGCAATTTTCTGATTCACAGTAAAAACTTAAAAGCTTAATTGCTTACTTGGTGTGATCTAGATCACCAAAACAAATTTTAAAAAACCCATCAAACTACTGAAAACCAATGTTAGACTTGATGGATAAATGAGAGTAAATAGTAAAAGCAATTGATAATCTCTGCTCTTAAATTGATTATGTGGTGCCAAGGAATGTACACTGATTATATATATCAACTTCCACAGTTCACAATCCTATGCCAAGTTTCATGCTGTTGCTTTTTGCAACATTCCCATTTACTCTACCTTACCTCTGATTTATTTCTCCATTTCTCACCCTTTATCTCAAGCTCCTGTGCTAACAACCTGTGCTGGCCTATGCCATTCCCTGTAATATCTAATCATTTTCCCATTCTTGATGCTTAGCTGATTTTCAATATGTTTTCCCATATTTATTAATTTTTAGTATACATTTAATCATCCTCATTTTATCAGTGTTTAAATCTGTAGTCCACTCCCCATATCAACCATTGTTCTAGTTTCACCTTGTGACAGTAAGATACTTTCCCATGACTACTTAAAACTGATTTAGTGTGATGAATTCCAGCTCTGTTCTTATTATTTCATCAATAATAATTTGACAAAAGAGTTTTCAAATATTTAACATGGCACATTGCATTTCATCTTGCTTTTCATAGGCTTTTAGTTTTCTGAGCTTTGATCTTTATTTTGATTGCTGGGTTGTGGAAAGCGCTGATTATATGGTAATGCTCTTTTTCACTGTAATGACCACAACCTAATCAATTTAAAGATGATTTGTACCCAACAGTCCATCAGTTAAACAGGTTCTGCACCAGTTTACAACAGAACAGAGGCAGTGAGCACATATTTTGATGTTAAACATCACCCTGTGTTAGAATTCACATACGAAAGAGTTTTACATTTTTAACCTGAAAAAGGTTGATAACCTTGTTTAAAAGTTTTTAGAATCACTCTTACAGTTTGTGAGCAATCCAGCCATACCAGAACACAACGTGCAAGGCCAACAAACATATTGCTGTAGCTTCTGTAATTAGAGGACATTAGCAGCATTATCTAAAGTCATGAAGCCATAATTACCTGCACCCGTGTTGAAATGATGCTTGTGAAACTAAACAATAACTCTGTGTCAGACTAGCTAGAAACAATCTGCTAATGAAAAGAGACAAGTGCACCAACCAGGTACAACAGAGTGTGCACAGCTGACACATCATGTCATTACAGCAGATCACAATTCTGAAAGCAAGATCTAGCCTGTAAGCAAAGTGAAACAGGCTAAGATTACTTCAGAAACTAAAGATTATGACCATTAACTTTCTCATTTTTTTAAATTATGTATCAGAAACTTAGGTCTCTACCTCTTACATGATAAACTCTACAAGGATGTGTAAGGAGGGTTTTTTTTAAAAAACTATTCAATGTTAAAAATCAATTTCAAGGGCTAATTAATATCCAAAATATAACATTTTGTTAGCATTCTGTACTTCTACTTTCCAAAGAAACCAATGGCAAAACTCATAAGGAAAGAAAGACTTTAAATACATTCTTATTCTCAGACAGTGGGTTCTAAGAAAAAATTTAATCAAACTTTTCAGCCCAAAGATGACCCAGAAGAACACAGAAAAAGGCTATAAAAGGTTTTTCAAAGAGAAAACAGTATTCATTGAAAAGAAAAGGATAACAAATAAGGAATCTAAACCAGACTTTAAAATGAAAAAGCTCAACTTCGACCACAAAAAAAAAAAAAAATTCTTAATGTTAACAATTGTGAAAGAGTGGGCTGGGGCACCCGGACAGATTTTAAATTTTGTGAGATTTTCTTTCAATGTCACTTTCTTGGTCATATGTCATCTCACAGATTTTGTCAAAATCCAGTGTAATTGCAAATATTAAGTAGCAACAGTAAGCAGCAATTCAGTAACACCCCAACACAGCAACCTGTGTCTGCGTGAGAACAGAGCAAAACTGCTGGCTGTCAAGTGAATTACCAGAACCATTAGTTCATTAATTACTTCCACCAGTTCAACTAGAGCTAGACAGCAAATACAAATTATAAAGGTAGCAGGTCTACTGGTTATTTCTTTGTCTCAGAACTACTGTGGTTTTACTCATTTAGAGACTGGTAAATGGCTGACCTTTGAAACTTGTAAAAAAAGTAAAAATAATAATTAGTTACACACAATTATCTGTGAGAAGTTTAAGAGGTCTAACTGATCCTACCCTGGGGCAAAAGAACCAATCCCAAAATCCTTTCCACCCTTATTTTCAGTTATTCTAACGATCCTATTAGCTAAGAGAAAGAAAGAGAGGAAAATATGTCTTGCACCAATTGCACTAGTAAACAAGCTGCAGGATATAATTACACATTTCATTGCTTTTATGAAAATGGATATTGTTAAAGCTATTATTTTCCAGATACTTTGATCTACAAGGGATCAGGGACTCCTATTCTGCATTAATGAGAGTCAACACATTCAAGTAATCCAGAGTTTTCTTCCAATGTAACTATATGCAGATAGAAGGCCTTCTTTAAAATGAGCAGTATGAATATTTGAAACGCTGATTAAAAAATTTGTGAAATGGCTTGAGAAATGGTCTCATGAGTTAAAGATCAGAAAACAGTCTACAGATGCTTTTATTTTACCATTCCTGTTGAAACTTTTAACTTCTTTCCATCTTCCTCTGCCTTTTTAAGTGACAAGCATTCACTAATCAAATGTGAAGACAAGCTACAATTCAGACAGCAAACAGATAAATATTTCAGGGGAATGTTAGAAAGATAGCACCATCTCAGTCCAACACTTCTGTTACAAAGACAATATCTAACACTTCCTTTAAGACTAAATGAGAAGGATCCAGAGCAAGTTTTCAGAAACAGACAGGAAAAATTCCTGCAGAATCTGTTAGATAGCAGTGAGAACAAAAATTTGGCATATTTCTTCTGTTCTTTGCCCATACATACAAAATTACCAAATAGTTTTGTACCATTTTATCATTTTATATTAATCAAGAACGTCACTTTTCTAAAATTTTGGGAGAACAATAACTGCTAAGATCAGGAATGGATCCTTCAGTATTTTATGTTTAAACTCCTTGATCTTGCTCCAGGTCTTCAAGAGTTTGATTTTTTTCCCACCACATCAAAAACTTACCTGAATAATAGTAGTAGTCAATTTCCACCACTGTTCTCAGAAAATTCACTTAATTTTAGGCTTCACTTTATGGGACACCAACACTCAATCTGTTTGCTTCAAGAATACTCATTTCTCCTGCATTACCTGACATGGTGCCTTCTTAGTGTGAGACAAATATTACCAACATCTTGTCCTGCACTATATGACCTATGTGCTTAGATAAAGATTAACATGCAGTTTTGCCATTAGGAATTCCTTTTGAGTTTGTTGTATCCCTACAAACCCCATCCCTCGCCACATTTTTGCAATGTATATAGAGTTTTAAGGCATGTCATGCAGATGCCCTATTGCAGTAATTGCCAACCAGCCCTAAGGCTGGATTGAATTCTATTAATAAAGAAAGGTTAAGTCCCTTAAATCATTAATGTTGGAGCACAACTGCCAAATCTGTGTCATTTCTGAGAACAGAAACAAATGAAACTCCAAATTGATTTTCCAGCTATGCTCTGCAGCAGTTTGAAGATTTTGAGCCATTAAAAACACTTCCTTTAAGAATGTTTCCTTTGCTTCTATTTTTTTTTTTTTTCTCTCAGGTCACTCTAATTTAATCAACAGTTGCCTAATTTACTGCATGAGTTAGCTTCACACACAAATATTAACGTAGGGCTGCAAAGTGATTCAAGGTATATTTTTAGTGATTATTATCACAAGGTATATTAAAGTGATTCAAGGCATATATTTTTCTGTAGGGATACTGGTCCTTCCAGCATATAGGAAAGTGTATGGGTGATACCTAATGCATGATAACTGAAGTCTGGGAATGGACCCTGACAACCTGGAGGCTCCAGGCATCAGAAGAAGACCTTATTCAGGTCTGCTGTTCTGGCATCTGAGTCTCCTGGGTACCTCCTGCTGAGGTAGGGTAAAAGCAAATATGACGGTCTTTGTCCAGCACCTTCGAGGATATGAAATCTTCCCTTTTTTTGTGATGCCTGAACAACAAGAACCCTTCTTTTGTCACTTCCAAATCAAGCATTCAGCTTCAGTGCACCACTAGAATTACTGCTCTGGTCACAGTGTGTGTGCAGCATAATGAAGAGCTGTCTCTATAAATCAGGCAGAGCCAGAGCAAGATGGAGTGACAGCTTCACACTCTGGTAAGTTGCCATGATCTCTATGTAAGCTTTAAAAACTGGGTTCATGAATAGGTTGAATAGCATGAAACTAGGGTGGGAGCCTGAAACAAAGCCCAAAGGTAAAATACAGCAGAACATCTACAGAAAACACCCTGACACTGAAATAACACCATGGCACTTCCTCTCCTGTCCCCTCAACCTGTGATCAAGACTACTGTCAGGCAAGAATAATTGGCAACTGGTTATTTAAATGCCTTCATATTGTCAATTAAGTAAAATGTGGGGTTACGGACACTTTGGGCTGAAAGGTCCTGGATGGCTCTTTGGTGCAATGTAAATTTGTAAAACTAGTTTTAAAAGGGTCATTGCCAAAAAGGGGGAAAGTTCTTTGGAAATGCTGAAGTCCATCAGTATCACACACCTTGAAAATGGTCTTTCCCTTTACTACTCAAGGTGGGGAAGACCTGGTTTGGGAGAAGCATGTGGAGCCCTTGTAAGAGAGCTGAGCAGCCAGTCCACTTTTGGTGAAAATGATTACAACCTCTCTACAACAGCCAGTGTTAGGGAGCAACAGAAACAAAATATAAAATAGATGGGGGAAACACAGCAGGAGGTGCCTAAGAGCCACTGCAAAAAGATGTTACATGGACAGAGGCAAGATTCACACAAATAAACCAATACATTATTAGAGTTTGAATCACGTAGAGAGCAAACTCAAGAATTTCAGCAGTTTGCCAAGAAAATCAATGGCTAAGCCTCTGATGACTTGCAGAGCTAGACACGAAACAGCTGTTGAGGTTGTGATGATGTTCTAGCTGGATGACTGGTCCATAGCTTTCTAATTAGCCTTTCTGTTCTCAGTCACTTCTTTGAAAATGGATCTTTATAAAAGTGGTGCCTGTCATTTACCTTCTATGACCTGTTAATAATCTGAAATTCCAGCTCCTATGAAGCAATTTCTTTGGAGCTCAAAGAAATTGCTCCCCACTGATAGATATCACGTCAAAATCTACCAACAGGACTGATGCAAATCTGTTGCATTACACGAACCAAAGACAGAACAGATACAAAATACCTTGTTTTTCATCACTTTTCAGGCACTTTTTCCAATGCAAAATAATCTTGCATTTCAAGTTTCACCCTTTCTTTCCAGAATAATTTTTCAAAATTCTTCAGCAACATGGAATTAGGCCCCAGGTTTGCGGTTTTCTTTAAGTGTTTGGAGATGTTGACAGGTTGGGAAAATGACAATTTTTCGTACAGGGACCAGTGAAACACTTGGGAAGATCTGATTGCTTAACAGAAATCTCAAAGCAGACAAACTGTCAGAAACCTTGGCAAAATATAAAATGCAAATGATTCTCCTTCTGATTTTCAGCCACATTCAGTCTCCAGCTAGGAAGATCATTTTCCTCTTCAAGCAACACTAAGCTCAAATCTGTTCTTATCCAGGTGACTGATACACGCCAATGTAGTCTCAGGAAGAGACTGAAAACAGCAAAGCAACGACCCAGTTCTCTTGATTGTCTGTGAGGCCCCACATGGGACAGGAATCACGGCATCAGCTTACGTAGATAAAGAGTTCCACATCCAAGCCTGTCGGCAGACCACATTTTGCAAACATTACCACCACTTAAATTGCTGTATCTGGTATTCCTGTAGCAATTATCCTTCTGGCTGTACTTTAGAATACTTAATTCAATTGGAGAGATGAAGACATCAGGTTGTACAGATGCAAGCTGCAAAAGAAGTGTGTTAGAGGACCTCCACATTTTGGATATGGTTTTGGCAGATGTTCTGATTACAAACACAATCTCTTTAATGTTCAAATTATGTTTTCCTAATAGTGTTTGCCCTCAGTACACTGGCTGTAATTTACAAGCTGTAATCTGGTCTCTGTGTCTGCTACTGTATTATTGCTCTATTAATATCTATTAAGTCTCTGAAATATATTAAAATTCACATTCAACACATTTTTCATGGAATGTTTCAGGCTAATGCATATTAAATAAAAAGTCTAACAGTCAGGAAGCAAATGACAGTGTCTATAATCAAAAAGAAAAAACAGAAGTCTAAATATGTTTATAAAACATTATTACATTTGGACCTGAGGAGCACGCTAACAAGCTAATGGAAATTTATAGAAAGCCAACAAAGACATTTCTGTCAGTATTAGCAAGCAAAATGATATACAAAACAATTGGAGAGTTAGCATTTGTATAACTAACATACTTTTTTAGAAGACATAACATTTCATACCTCATTGTGTTCTAAAAAAACTTAGTTATACCCTCAAGTTTTGTGAGTAAAAGTTCTGATATTTTAGAAAGTATGACAGTGAGTAGGTTTTGGAGAGCATCTGATGGCACCTTGGAACACCTGCAACTTTCCAAGTAACAGAGAACAAAATAAGCATTTTTTGAAACCGCAACATATTTTCTATAAGTAAGAAGTGAACAAATAAATATCCCGAACATTTAGAAAGAAGAATTACACAGAAAGATTTTGACCATACTGCTCTGAAATTATTGATGGTATAAAAAGTTTGAGTAAACGAAGTGCACTTAAATAAGGAAGGAGATGTGTGTGTGTGAAGGAGGGCACTATACTCCAGTAGTTGGGAATTTCCAAGACAAGAGACTGAAACTATACAAAGATCAAATTTTATTAGCCTGGTTCCAGGCATCATTTAAAATATGATTTTGTTGCATAATAAGAAAAAAAGAATCCTCACATGAATTTTCTAATCCCAAGGATACAGAAAAACTGATCAAATAACATATAATTCATCAATTTAAAAAAGCTAGGCAGTACTGGGTAGCAATGGATGACACTTTCCAAGAAGCTCAGCTGGAAGACAGGAAGTCTACACCCTTGTGTGTAATCCAACACCTCCTGCAGAGAGCACATTTCTACAGGATCACTACAGCTGAATGTTTCCAAGTGGCCCAAATGCCATCTCTGAGATTCTGAGAAATACACACACACACTCAAAAAGAAAAACAGAAGGAAGCAGTAGTAATAAAAAATATGTTACTAATACATTGAAAATCCTAGATACAGAGATACAGCTTACTTTACCATTTTCCCTCTATCTAACAAATAAATTCCCTTATCTAATAAATAAAATTAAATATGAGAAAAGTGTTCATTTTGGGGTCATTGCTTCAGTAGGTTATGAGCAATTTTTCTCAGCACTCTGATATGTTACCAATTCCATGCTCCTTTATTTGTCAGTTTATTTTCAGTTTCATAAAATATATTATGAGCAATATAAGACCAAATTATGCCATAATTCTTGATTTTACATTTTGTAGATTTTTTCCACATTCCTAATATTCTTTACAGACCATTTTTTAGACTATAACAAGCTAAAGAAAAAAAAGACAGATATAATGACTGTTGTTAGACAATCCTCTTAAACAGCACATTTCATCATTAATATATTTTTTATCTATTTTATTCAATAGTGTATTGTACCATTTCCCTTTTACCACTGAAAAACTCAAAGGGGAAGTCATTCCATGTGTGTTCAGTACCATCAGGAAAGACTATCGCACGGGAGCAACTAGAATTTCCACATTCAAAAACTACCCCAACGCATGCCTGCAGTTTTCTCATATTCTTTCATGACTATTGTGTATAGAGCTAGAAATTCTGACATCCCCAGCAGTGATTAAAAACTGACTTTTGCAGACCAGTTCTAAATTTCTGGGTTTTGCAGATCCCAAGGATACAGAGAAACCGATACAATAATGGATATTCACAGAAATACAGAATGATTGAGGGTGGAAGGGATGTCTGCAGGCCAAGTGTTCCAACATCTTGCTCAAGAAGGGCCACCTAGAGAGCTCAGTACCAAAGACCATGTCCAGAAGCTTTTTGAATAGCTCCAAGGATGGAGAATCTACAACTTCCCTGGAAAATCTGTGTCAGTGTTCGGTCACCCACACAGTGAAAATGCACTCAGGCAGAGACTCCTGGTTTTCATCTCTGTGCCCACTGCCATTGATCCTGACACTGGGCACCAGTGAAAAGAGCCTGGCTCTGTCCTCCTTGCACCTTCCCTTCAGGTGTTCATGCACTTTGATAAGACCCTCCCTCAGCCTCCTCTTCTACATATGGACAGACCCAGCTCCCTCAGCCTTTTATCCTGTGTGAGATGTTCCTGTCCTTTCATCATCTTTGGTGCCCTTTGTCTGCCTCTCTTTGCTGGGCTCTCTCCAGAACGTCCATGTCTCTCTAGCACAGTGTCTGCACTAGACACAGCACTCCAGGGATGGCCTCCACAGTGCTGAGCAGAGGGGAAGGATCACCTTCCTTGACCTGCTGTCAAAACTGCTCAGCATGCAGCTCAGGATCCCATTCACCTTCTGTGCCACAAGGGCACATTGCTGGCTCATGTTCAACTTGAGTCGTTTTCTGTAAAAATGAATCTGCACATCCTCATTCACCACTCTATTTCTGCCCTTTTGGTGTTTGGTTTTTTTTTCAGTTTGCTAGTGGCAGTGCTAGGACATCCATGCAATCAGTTGCATCAGCAGCAGCTAGGAATGAAGTGAAAAGGCATCTTTATATCACTACATTTCTGCTTCCAGATTTTATTTTTTAAATAAATTATTAAATGTGGTCTAAGTAGCAGGACCAGAAAGTGAGCCAATCTCACAGAAACTGGATTTGATCTCTTCAGGAGCACATAGAAAAGCTTATTTTTCCAAACAATAATTATAATACTATTCTCAGATATAAGATAGTAGGAAGGTGCAAGATCTTCTTTTTAAGAAAATAAAGAGAATGTAATTGCTAAAATACAAATCAAAATTTCAGGAAACTTTGATCTTACATCCTGAAGTGAAATAGGTCTATAACAATTCTCAAGAACTTGCTGCTCTCATCTGTGACATGTGCTGTTTCACCCAAAAAAACCTTCCACTAGAGTTCTGATTTATGGGTAAAAGAATAAAGCTATTGCTAGCTCATCTGTCCCTGCATAGCTTTTGCACCTGTAAGATGAGGATCTTAATCTTTACCTAGTTTGGGTTTTAAAAGATTTAGTTAACTGATGTCTATAAAGCACTTCAGAGGCTTAAATGAAAAGTTGTACAGGAATGCAAATTATCACTACATCCTCCAATGCATTACAAAAAATACAGCTGCCTTTTCTCATCTAAACAAAACTCTCCAACGTAATAATGAAATTTCAAAATATTGCCCACGATTCTTTCCTCCTCCTCCCTCTACTTTGCCCCAGCGACACACAGTAATAACCTTCACCTTCCTCTAAAACTGAATGGGAAAAAATGATAAAAACCTTCTCAAATATGAAAGACTAATACTGAAACACCAAGAAATCTGAAGGCTTTTTAAAAACATACAAATGAGTCAAAGCTACAGGATGTCAATCCCTACCATTAAGGGTATTTAAGACTTAATATTTTACTTGCTAATGAAGCAAACATGTAGAATAATTACTGTCAAGCACTTAACACATTTTAGTGAAGAGGATGGATATAATTTGCTTTAGGAAAAAACCAGCAGTATGTGGTGCAGTGATGATTACAGAATTACAGATTACAGTACAAAATTCACTGGGCTTTCTTTTACAGATTATGTTGAAACATGTTTTAGGATACCCTTCAATAATTTATTTTTAAGTTTATTTGAATGCAGCACATTCAGCTTGTCTCTTTGAAACAGTAAACAGTGAACATTTGCAATGTGCAGTCTTGAAAAATAGAAATGAGACAAGAGAGGGGTAACAATCACACTTCAAAAAAGATGGGTATACCTCTTCATTTTTAAACAAAAAGATGCAGCTTGTTACCAAACATGCTTGGCTGAAGAACTAAGAATATCTTCTAGATCTTTCTGAGGTATGCAAAAGAACGGTGCAGCTACAGAGGAATACACAAAATCAAATAACAAATCTTGAAAAATAGCCTGAGGAAACTAATCTCTCTCCCACATATAAGTATGCTATCTCCTCTTCACAGGCTGACAAAAACAAGCAGGAATGCATGAAGCAATTGAAATAGGAGGTGATAAAAAGTTAGGTTAAAAATATGAGCATAGCTTTGATTATGTGGGGATTATCTTTTTCCTGCTACTAATTCTAAGAAAACTCAATTTGATTAGATGCTATACATACTTTTCAGGCTTCCTGCACTAGGGCACAGTCAGCTTCCCAAATGCCTCTATAGTGGCAGCTTCAACAAAGTTTTCCCTGAGTACTCACCAGGATAGTATCAGTATGGTAGGTGTTTGTTTCCTGTTATAGCTCTATATTTCAGCAATATTACCTGTTTTTCTATGTTACATTTGCAAGAAAAATCTGTAAGAAAACCTCCCCTATAATACCTCCTGGGGATTAGCAGATCCCCAGGTTCTATAGCAATATATCCTGATTCTCTGTGTGACCTCAGTGCTAGGCGCACCATGCAAAGGTCATGTGGTTCAGAAAATGCATGGAGGAGGAGACTCAGGGATACTTGTAATTTATTTTGTCAGTATAGGCAGTCTCATGTCTCAATAAATGAAATTGCAGAGAAGTAGCCCGATCAGATATTCAAATACTCCACAAGATATAGTGATTTCAGCAGAATAGTGCTCAATTATTTTCTTTCTTTGAGTTTACTCAACCTTTTAAACAGTTGTCCCAAACTTTTGCTCTGTCAAGTACACTCAGTTTCACCTAGTGAAATCTGAACACAAAGTGAGTTTCCTATTGGTTAAAAAAGGGTTATACCACTGATTTTCACCAGAATGTCTCGCAGCAGTGACTTTTCTTACTGAGAACAGGAGTAGGAGAAGTTAGTTCATTGTTGATTAATTGGAACACGATATTTTTTCTTGTCCATTACTCCTTCATGTCAGGAACATCTATTTCCATCCATTCTATAATTATTTTTCAATAAAATATCACTATATTGCATCATCATTTAATCTTTCTGAAAGTCAGTGGGCAGGTCACTCAAGGCAAAGCTCTAATTGACTGCCAGGCTTTCTTATTCAGAGAGGGTATTCAAACTGTATGCAAAGGAGCATGGTAAATGTCTGTCTCAAAGAAGTGAAGATGACAAATAGGTCAACCTTAATTTAGGCCCCATTGAAAACATCTTTAAAAAATAGCTGTCTGCAGTTACAGACTGCTACCCCTCACTCATTCATTTAATGCCTACTCTCTGCAATATAAACCTAATTGCAGAAATGATCCATTCAGCACAACATAATTTAGGACTAGCAGATTGTAGTGTAGAGGTTTACAGAACTGTGCTCCTGCGGGTTCCTATAGGTCTTCAGGAGAGGATCATTCCTACCAACAGCTGAAACATTGGTCTGTGTCTATTTTCACAGTCTATTTTCATTGGCTGCAACTGGATTACAAGGGATCACAACTGACAGCAGACTCCACACCCCTTCAGGTATATGCTGTATCATCGGCTGTGGGCCAGAGTGTCAGACCCACTACATCAAACTGACATGTTCAGCTAATGTAAATCATCTTGTATAATTCCACCATATCATGAGCTGCCTAAGAAAAGGTAAAGAATTAATCATCATGATCATGCTAAAGAAAGGCAAAATTTTGATTCCAAATACTGATAATTAAAACAAAATTTTTAAGTCTTTCTAAATAATGTGAATAAACATTGTTGCAATGGCTACTGTTTCAATTCTTTTCTACATTTATTTGTAGAACCTATACATATTACACTGTGGCAGAAGCTCAAGAAGGTATTTTGGGGAACAACTCCATCCTTATGCTGTCTGAGGACCAGGTAGAAGAAATAAGAAAGCTATAAGCAAGCTCAGAGAGCAAATTGACATTCCACTCTCCAACAGCACACCCTCATAGTCATGACCTTTTCAGAGGCTGCAATCAGTAATAATCAAACTATTCCTCATGGAGCCCTGCCATCAAGGTTCCAAGATCCCCACGGACTGCTGGAACACCACAGAGCATGTTCTGCTCAGTTCACAGTCAGTGGTCTCTTCCCATCCACCAGCACTGCAGCGTAAACTGCTCCAGATACACAGGCAGTGAGTCCTCTGTATTCAAACCATGTCTTTGGCAAAGAGACTCATTTTCTGTCTGGTGAGGTGCATCTCCTGTTTTCATCCATTCCTTTTTACCCTGCAGCAGCACTGCTTGCTGCTCTGAAGGGTGGCTCCAATGTCTGGCCACTCTTCAGCCGCACACTTGGCCACTGCAATTCACCATTTCGGCAAGCGGGGAAACATTAGTCCTCTTTAAATGAGTATTGCTGATCACACAACAGACAGATCACAGACACCAGACTTCAGCAACAAGATACTCTTTCTTTTCTGACACATGGGAATATTGCCATGGTGTTAATGACTTGTACCTTTTGAAGGCATTAAGAGCAGTACACGAGGTACAGGAACAAGAGTCAGTGCATTTTTAAAAGCTTTGGAAGCTGCAATCTTAGAGCTCTGCAATACAGCAGTACCACTACCACCAACAGGCCACAAACGCTTAATTTGCAAGGCTTCACAAGTCCTGAGGCTCATCAGCTGTGCTTTGTCTGAATATATCTTTGTTTCAATTGGAACAGCTGTGTTTGCAATTCCTCCAACTGACCAGTTCAATGCCTCTAATTTGTTTACTTTGATTTTTCTTTGAACAAGGATAGTTTTATGCAGAGAGCTGTAAAAAGTGGTTACTCAATGTATACTGAGATACTTACAAGGCTAACGTAAGGATGTAGTATGAAGAGACATGGGCCAGGTCAGACAGCAGGGTGCTTAAGAGGGCTGTGCCTTAAAACACAGGATGTGGTATAGAGGAATTCAGCTATGGGATGGTAAGAGATGGGGCACAGACTTGGCACTGGTAATTATAAACAGTTTCAGCCATGACCAGAAATAAAATGCAGATCTGGACAAAACTGGGTTTAGAGGTATCTAAAAGAACAAAGAAACAGTGTCCAGTACATGTGAAATGCACCATATATTACAAATCCAGATATCTCATGGAACTGCAAACAAACAAAGTAAAGGCAAAGGAGTAAAAGTGTGTTAGCAAATGTAGAAAAATGATCCTGAAGGGTGGATCCTAGGGTGAGGAAGATGGAGCCATCAGTATGAACATCCTGTTCTTCCTAGGACAGGACTACAACTGCTGACAACCCCACCAGAACCAAACCACTGATCTTGGGTTGCTAAGGAGCAGTGTAAGGGTGAGCATAACTACTCCAAATGGGGAGAAGCTAAAAAGTGTTTGTAAAACAATTCAACTGCATTATAATTATTTCTTTTTCCTGCAAAAGAACTGGACTAATGATTCTTTGATTAGATTGCTAAGATTTTGACTATATTAACTTTTAAAAAACACATCTATACTTATCTAACTTACACACACACACACATATATATGTATATATACAAAAAGATTTGTGTGTCTTCATTGTCTATAAAGATTTGGATTGTAACTGACTACAGACTCCAGTGCCAAGCAAACTCCCAACTAAAACCAATCTGTATTTGCTTACATTGCACCAATGAGATGGAGGCAGACAAAAGACAGTAATAAAGCTACAGCAAGCCTAAATTTGGAGCAAAACTGAGTAAATGCAATTACAGTTTATGTCAGGGAACATGTCCTGACTGGTGGAAATTAGAAACATAGGTCAAAATATAGCAGCACACAATGGTTTCAACTATGGACATAAAGCGTTCATAGAAATAAGTTTTAGTTTGGTAGGAAATTTGAGGACTCCAATGTTTAATATTTTTAAATTACTAGTTTTCTCATCACGATTCTCACTGTCTCCTGTTGACAACAGTTGAATACAGAGTAGTCATACAATTTAGCTTCCTTCAAGTCACGAAACAAAATTAATTAGAAGACCTTTGTTTCCAATAGCTGTTATCTGTCTAGACAAATTGAATGATGAAACCTTCAGCTGAGAAGTTTTTTAATTCAAGTGCATGGTGAATTCATACAGTCAAACCCAAATATTCTCAAGTGGCTTCCTCTTTTCACATCTCCTGAAATGCAGTCATTCAGAATTGCTGGTTCTTCCCAAAAGTAGGGCAGAATTCATACACGCTAAAATTGTGTCTATTATTCAGTTTGGAGAAGCCACTGCTAGAAGCTTTCCTGTTTACAGCATGGAAATTTGTCAGCCTTTCTTCTTTAATGAATATAAGTCCAAAAGTTCCTTAACTAGTCAAATTTCTTGATGCGAAATACCAATAACCAGGCACTAATCCCACAAAGTTACAATGACTATAAGAAACAGTCCTTAAAACACATTATTTTGTGCCTGTAAACAGGAATTTCCTTATGGAATAAAACTCATTATTTGGTCCAATGTCAACATCTGATTATTCAGATGGATATGAAAGGAGACTGGGAAACTATTCAGACAGAGCACAACATATGTAAATCAGGCTACAGAATACAGACACGGTACATTCTCCTGAGAAAGTATTTGTAACCAGAAGACTGTAGAAAGTGAGTGCATGAATAACAGAAGACAGAACACTACATTTTCTCAGGTACTCCACAGCAGCCAAGCAAACTGAAAGAAAGGCTTGCATAAGTCACAGTTTAGATTAACTCACAAATTATCTAAAGTTACCTGTAGCTCAGTATATTTTTTCAGCATGGTCAATACCACACTTTGCAGGAACTTTTTCAATTAAATACTAAGTACAGCTATGACTGTTTCTCAGATTTTTGCACAGGTTATATTCAAGATGTCAAACATATGAAAAAAAAAAAAAGAGCTATGCACCATGAAGGATACCAGTTATGAACTGGATTGGAACCCAGGAGATGTCAGTTCCATTCTCAACTTTGCTGATTATTTGTTGAATGATATTGAGCAACTTAGTTTTGGTTTCCGTGTTTTCCTAAACATGCTTTACCCATGTTACCTATACAGAATTAAGCCATAGAGATATCATTCTTGTCAAAACTGGTTCTTGTTACCTTTCATACAATGGGAAACACAGTGGAAGCTGGTCTTAGTGGAGACCATCTATGTACTCATGCCAAAAAATATTTAACAGCTTAGATAATAGATCTAAGCCACTGGCTGCCCTACATACAAAATACATCAATCAGCTCTTTCCTACAACAGTCAGTATGACTGACTGTTCTGTTGTAACCAGGGAGGGGAAAATTATCCTAAGGAAAACTGGGAAAGAAACAGAAAAGACCAGTGATTTCCTGCTTTAAATCAAAGCCTTTTTGGTTGCACATGCCACCAATCTACTTGGAGTTTTCTTGGAGTTACTGGAGAGAAGTCAGTTCCTCTGCTGGCCACTACCCAGTATTCCACTTCTCAAAGTCAGAAAAACAAGCACAAAATTTTCTTCAAAGTTAAAAGCACTAAAAAAAAAAAAAAAAAAAGCAGTAGCACTAATTAATTATATTCGATTTCTCAACAAAAAAAAACCCACTATAAATTATAAATTAACATCATACAAACCCAGACAAAATATAACAATGATACTTCAAAACACGCTTGAAATAAAGTCAAAAGCATTTCTAGAGTATTCAGTGCACACTGGCAGTTTAGCATTATAAAAATTTCTGAAAAATAATTATAATAGAACAGGTTACTTTAAGTGTAGATTGTTATATGCTATTTCAGTGGGAAATTATTATTAGAATTCATACGCAATTTGAGTAGAACATATCAAGGTTGAATTTAAATGAAGAATTTTGGATAAAATAACCACGTAATCCATTCCATTGGCAATCTAATACAGTGTGGATTTGCTTCATGATCCATCAGATTTAACCATACTGCATTCCCTTTCTTCATTCTAGCAAAGCAAAACTAACACTCTGAACTAGAAATTGATTTTGAGTGGCACCGTTGCAGGAAATGCATCATCTATGGTGATTCATGGTGCAAACTGTAGCCACCTGTGGAATCCACAGCTACCTGCTGGTGACACCTTAGCAACGATATGCCTTGACCCTTAGCAGACTTTTACCATCAATATTTCACCATTGCATAGATGCAAAGGCAGTGCCTGATGACTTTCATCATAATATGTAGGTGAAAAGACGATCAGTTTAATTATTATAGTTTTGAGGTTTTTTTGCATCGGCCACTGGGCCCCACTTCACTGCTTCAAAATTCAGGGCATTGAAGTCACAAAGGTAAAATTAACATTTAAATTGTTATGAAAAGAATGCCAGTTAGGTATTTAAAGTTACAAATGAACCACTGGGGGAAAAATAAAGAACAATGCACACACATCTGTATCAAATTATTTACAAGTAATTGTGTGATTGCTATAAAGCTAACAATTTTCAACAATGATAATCACCAAGTGCATCCTGATTGTTTGAAATAGTTATGGTTGCCACAGTAGCAACTGTAGGGGAAAGCCTTTACACTTAGTAAGAATTCCTTACTAAACTGTAGACAAAAACATAGCTTCTCTGCTACTGGAGCGAGACATTTTAATCTACATCTAACACAGTGAATAAAAATTGAAATTCTAGAAGTGTCCTTAAGTACTTTTGATTAGCAGCAAAAAATGTATTTAATTTACTTAAGCCTGTTAAAGAGTAAAATGACTGTGCATATAAAATGTATAGAGATGTACATGATACATTTTATGTACACAGATCTATACAATGTGTGGCTACAGACATATAATATGAAGACAGAAACAGCAGTAAAACCAGCTGGTTTTAAAATAACAATGATTTCAGAAGCTGTGCCAGTTGCAAATAGTGACTATTAACACGTCACATCAGCATTAGAATTTGCTACTATCCGAACATAAGAAGTGAAGTTCCTTCTAAGAAATCATACTGATGGTATTTAATCTGTTTCTAATTCTAGCACAGTGAATCTACATGTATTTTCTGTCTGGTCATATTACAAAGCTTTTTTTCTTTACACAGAAGGCATACATGAATATAAATAAGGCTACCAAACCACCGTTCCAGAAAACCTGACTGTGCAACAGCTTCAAAAAAAAACCTTCTAAAAATAGAAAATATGTACTATTGAGAATTGTGCTTTTTTCCTAATGTATAAACCTAGAAGCATTTTTCACAATGCTTCTTGTAAAGTGCTTATGCTGTAAACAAAGCTGAAGAGTATCATCTGGAAATGATACTTGAAGCTGTTCCACATTGGTATGCAATTCAATGAGCAAAGCTTGACCCTTTGGTCATCAGCCTCTGCTGAAGTACAGGCAGGTTGGCTTCATCAGGAACAATTCCAAACCCTCTGTTTAGAACCACATGTTCTCTTCTTTTGCTGGATAGTTCTTTTTTCTCTTTGGGATAGTAGAGATACCTGGCAGGGGGGAAAACTGGTAGGTAGTTGGAAGTAAGAATTTCCCACTATTCACACTCACCATGCATGGGATCAATCTTTGTGCTACCAGCAGAAAGCTGATGTACGAGCATGATGTAGAAGCCAAGGAACCTCAAAAGTCTATCAAACGAAATGGTTTTAGTTCATAGTTTACAACAGTCTGATGCAGAAATCTCGGGGTGAAACTCTATCATTTATGCTACACACAGGGAATTACTTTGTCTAATGATCCTCTGACTCAAAATTTATGGACTAGTCTCCACAGCACACAAATAGAATTAGAACAGCATGATGCAAAGGTCTCCCACAGATAGTCAATGAAGCCTGAATGCAACATAATGTATTTGTGGGACAGCTTTAACTTATGTTGCTGATGTAACATATCCAGAAACTTCAACACTAGGGAGAACAAGTTGAAAGCAAGTCTATAACATCACTTCTTTCTCCTTTTCTAATTTCTCTTTAGCTTGCTACATGGAAAATTAGCACAGAAAGGGATGGAGCTGCATCTGTCAGCTTTATATTGGTGAAACTTGTCTCAATCAAGATGCATTATACTGTTACAATTATTCTATGAAGATATGATGTAAAGATTTCTCATAATCAATGCTGTGAAAAGGAAAACTGGTTGTTTTGGTTTTGTCTCAAAATTCCACCAGTCTCCAACACAAGTGTAAGACCTCTTCTGAAATTTTCCCTACTTGTATACAATTTGTATAACTCAGATACATAAAGGCCTTGCAAACAAACATTTCTCTGCTCACGTGGTCCCTCAGGAAGCAGTGTTATTTTGATTACTGAAGTACTGAAGGATATTGAAATATTCCAGGAATGAGGAAAGGAAAAATATGAAAAAGAGTTTATAGCTTTGCATGCACACTTCAACAAAAGTAGACGGAAATCCCTAAGCTGAAAGATTGTCATTAAAATTGTAAAGTCAAGTGCACTGAAGGAAAATTAAAACATGTGGAGTAAAGGCTGACAGCAAACTTCCACTTAGCCTGCTATGTGGATAACATAATCCTTGATTGGGCACCATGTCTGTGCAAAAATTAGAATCACAGAATGGTTGTGACTCAAAAAGGCCTTTAAAGGTCATGTAGGCCAATGCTCCTGCCATGGGCAGGGAAGACCATCATTGGGTTCTCAAAACCCCATCCAACCTGAACTTGAACACTTCCAGGGACAGGGCATTCACAACTTCTCTAGGCAACCTGTTCCAGTGTCTCACCATTGTCACCACAGACAATTTCTTCCTTATGCCCACTCTAAATCTACTGCTTTAAGTTTAAAACTCTTGCCCCTTACATGATTGCTACAGGCCTTGGTAAAAAAAAAAAAATCTCTTCTAAGCCCCTTTTAAGTATTGAAAGGCTGCAATAATTTTTCCCTGGATTCCCTTTTGCCTGAGCTTTAGAGTTTGACTCCTGTTCTGTGTTGTCTACCACCTGCCCCAACTGCAAACTTCTCTTGGTCAATCTCCTCAGAATTCCTGCATTCCCTCTCCTGCTGTTCTTGGCTCTGCATTAGATGTATTCTCATTTCCAAGCTTCTATCTCCTCCGTTTTTTCTTATCAGTTCTTTGCCCAGGCATTACTTTAAGATGATGAGACAGCCTCACTTTGTGTTCTGATGTCTAGACTTGACCTGACACTATTTCAGATATTTCAGTACTCTATTAAGTCCACAGTTAAGCATACACCTACTACTGTGTGGTTTTTTTTGAAATTATGATGCTGGCACAGCCTTGTTAACTGAAGGGTGAAATTTCTACCTGTGAGCAAAACCAAAACAAAACAAATTACTTTCCTTGCTGTATCACACAAGTTAATCAAGAAAACAACACTAGAATGTTTTTAATATGGGCAAGCAAGGTAGGCCAAAGTTTCTTATCTTCAATGTCTTCATTTAGTGCTGTAAAGGCAAAAATCTTTCAGATGCATCCACAGGACAGATTTCTAGAACCGTAAGACTCCACAAAAACATGGATAGCTCAGAAGATTGAGAGGGTTTACAGATACAATGTCACAGTAAGATTAACAGTTATTCCTTCTTTTTATATCATTTTCCCATGATTTGTCTTAGTAAAAGCTTTCAAATTAACTTTCAAAACTGGAGTTGATACTATGACAAGACCTAAAAATTATCTTTACGGAGTACCATGCCAGAAACATGAATATTTGACTTTCCCTTACCAGTAAATGGATGTTCTGTTAGTAAAAAGGGAGTACTCAAAAACAAAAGACACAACTACAGTACTTAGAGGAACATTGTGTCTGTCAGTACTATACTTACATCCTGAAATACCTTTTGTTCTGTCTTGCACCCTTATATCAAAACAGCCACCTATGTAACTCTGCAATTCCTCCTCTAGTCATAGTCAATAAGGAGATCTTGAAACAGGTAAAAAATAATTTACCTTTGTATGGCCCTGATTTCTGAACACTGAGGTCAATTACATCTTCCATTTCTTCCCAAACTTTCAGATTGTCTTTTATTTAGTCTAAGAGTTTCCAAAATGCCTTTAAACACCATATTGCTATGACACAGAAGGTTATTACATTCTTAGCAGCTAAACTGACTGGCTGGACGAAATCATTAAAGCCTATAAAACCAACCAAACTAAACCAAATCAAACCAACAACAACAACAAAAACCCAAAACCCTACACCCCCCCAAAAACTCAAAGCAACCAAAAAAGAGCAAACCCTAAAACCTTCCACTTAACTTCAAGTGAAAGTGTTAAGTTCACAGTAGCTGTATAAGAATGCTTGCACAAGAATGATTTTAGACTATAATGAGCTTTCTGAACCAGCTTAAGTAGGAAGGTGCCTTCTTATTTGATGTTCTTTGGCAGAGTTTATCTCTGCTCTCTGTACAATTTCCACCATGCAGACAACTCTGATGCACAGCAGTTGTTCTTAAATCTTTTCATCAAACTGGTAGAAAGACCTGCTTCAGAACTGCAAGAGCAAACCCATTTTATCATGGCCAAACAAGTCTGTGATGACAGATGCTTCCACTCAAAGGTGGAGAGCTCATAGAGTAATGTCTGAGAACTCAGGGCATGTGATCTCTGCAAGGGACCAGAGCCATCTGCCTGCTGTTGAAAACAGTCATTCCCACAGTCCAAATGCTGACAGGCAGTTTCATAAACATGCACTTTTTCTACAAGCACTGTGGACTTCAGGCATTCCCAGTGTCAGGAGACCACTTAATTTTGTCTATACATCACTGAACTGTATCAATGACTTGGTACCTAGCAGTCAGCTTAAATTCAGGCTAGATGTTCTTTCATTTTTTCCAACAAGAGGTGAAATGCACCTTTCCACAGATCTCATTGCTAAAGATAATCCTCAGCTCGAGTGAAGGAGGAGGTTTTGCATCAATTACAATCCTACCACGTGATCAGATTATTCTGGTACTTGCACCAGATGGATCACTTCTCTGTTCTACACCACACAATGTCATGAATAACAGCCAGGTTATCCATCTTTTATACCTAGCAGTACTAATACGAGCCAAGTCTAGCAGTCTTGATGCTGACTAGTTGCTAAAAAGCAATAAACAGTTTCTTCCACAGTCGTTATCATTCTGACTCACAGGAAAAACAAGCCTCAAAAAAAAAAAAAAAAAAATTAAAAGACTGGCTTACTAACCAAAGCTCAGAAAATGCCTTGTTATAGCACTGTAATACCAGGGAAAAAAATAAAATTACCTTTGTTATTAGCTTACTGGTTACACATGAAATAACCAGAACATCTCTACAATTCTCTAAAAATATAGTTAGCAATGTGTTTTTTCACACCTGACCATTTGATTTTGACATGTAAAGCTGTAATACCTACAATCCCAAGCATACATTTTCCAAAGCATACAGTTTATAAGTCATCATTTCTGTAGATTTCTACCATGACCACGAAGCCTGGACATGAATCTTCTGAATGCAGCCTATATCTGTGAAGCTGCAACAAAATTATCTCTCGAGCAAGTGTGAAAATGCACAATGTGACAATCACCATGTGCAGCAGTGAGCCCTGCCCAGCAAGTGTCTTTTAATCCATCTCATGGCCAAATTTTTGCCATTGGAACTCTCTGTATTCATCAATGTGACAAATATTAGTCACTGTCTAACCCCAGGAGTTGGATGAAATTAAAGCTAGGATCAATTGCTGCACCAGGTTTTCATGTTGCTTTTAATTTCGGTAGGATCCGTGACTTGGGAAAGATGGGCCAATACTGCCTCTTAGTGGAAGGACAGCTGACTCAAAAGGTGAAGTGAATGCTGGTCCGTGGAAATGGACTGGAAACTTACAGTGCCACACAGACCCTCAGCTGGCAGCCATCAGAACTGCAGGGGGCTAAATGAAACTTAGTAATGATGATGACGATAGTAATAATAGTAAGATAATTAATAATAATAGTAAAAAGTACTTCTGTGCTTTGGCAAACTTTTTTACCTCCTTGGAGAGAAGTACAATTCAGCAGAATGCTGGTATGACTTGCTGGTCAAAACAATCTTTTGTATGTGTGAGAACTAGGAACTTACACAGACAACCATTTGGAAGAAGAAAACAATTAACAAATAGCTGGCAGCATGAGTGAAAATGGTTCCAGGCAAGAATAAAAAGGAGCAGAATGTCTTAAATCACCTAGATATCACCAAGTTAAAAGATCTGCTTTAGATTCCAGGAGTGTTGGAGCTGTGCACCGTCATCTATTGCCTAGTTCAGTATGTTCTAGAACATTAAAAAAACATTAACTAAACAAAGTACAAATGTGAATCCATAATTCTGTTAGCCATCTAACAGAATTAAAGTGGTACATTATGTTGAAGAATACTTAATTAACACAGTAAAAATTTGCAGGCAGCAAAAGCTCCACTAATGCATTTCTATTTTCAAATTATGGACCATAGACCAAATACAAATGAGTGCTCCCTCAAACAGGCACAGTTCAGAATCTGCTGTCATTCCTGAGCTATATAATCCTTCTGGGAGTAATACCTCGAGATATTCTTTGAGTAGTTAAAAATGTATAGCTACCATTAGAGCCAGACTTGACAGTTTTGCTCTTCACGAAATAGCTCTAGCGACAAAATTAGTTGCTTCTCTATTTCTAAAATTTTAATAACAATGGAATAAATTTCACTGAAGAAAATTAAGAAATTACGTGTCAACATAACATATCAATATATGCATTTGATTATGAAGCCTGTTTCCTTCTAGTCTTGCACTGCAGCTATTTTTCTTCCTACAAAACAAACGTTGAAGCATTTCTCACAAACAGACACAGTCGTTTGAGCTTGTATGCTTTTGGCTGGGTTAGAGTTAAATTTCTTCACCGTAATTTGCATGCTGCTGTGTTTTGGATTCACACTGAAAACGGTCCTGACAACATACCAGTGTTTTAGTTGTTGCTGAACAACACTTAGACAGCACCAGGGCCACTTTTGCATCTCTCACCACCCCACCAGTGCTTAGGCTGGGAGTGCACAGGAAGCTGGGAAGGGACGCAGCCAGGACAGCTGACCCTAACTGCCCAAAGGGATGCTCCACACCATGTGTAGCATCACACTCTGCAGCAAAAGCTGGAGGAAAGAGGAAGGAAGGGCAGGGTGGTATATTTGGAGTTATGGCACTTCTCTTCCCAAGGAATCTTGAGATGTGATGGAGTCCTGCTTTCCTGAAAATAGCTAAACCTGCCTGCTGCTGGGAAGCAGAGAATGAATCTTTTTCTTTTGCTTTGCTTACAGGTGTAGATTCTGCTTCACCTAGTAAACTGTCTTTATCTCAAGGCAAGAGCTTTTTCACTTTTATTCTTCTAATTCTCTCACCTGTCCTAATGCAGGGGAGTGAACGAGTGGTCATGTGGTGCTGAGGCTGCCCATGGAAGTGAAACCACAACAGAGCTACAGCACTCAGCTGAACAGATCTCCTGTCTCTGAACACTGCATTTTTTCTTATAACTGAGTTTCTGCTTGGATTAGGTCTCTTCAAGCAATTTATTAAAAATAAATTTCTGCATGAATTTGGGTATTACATGTGTACTTTAATATAAAAAAGCAGGATGAAATTTGGAAACTGGTATTCACTGCCTTATTCATAAATAGCTTCCCAAACAAGGACTTTGCCTCTTGTGCACTATAATATTAAATCAGAAGGTGGAAAAGAGAGAATGGCACAATGGATGTGAGTGGAATAATTTGGAAACATTACAGGGTCTTTTTATGCATGTTTACCAAATTTCGGTATAAATAAGTAATACAATTGGAGTGCTGAGTAATTTCTGGAGATTAGTGATAAATGGGCACAAGTTGATTATTCAAGATAAAGCTGAGGGTCATTATCCTCAGCTGGTCATTAATCCCCATGAAATGACTGGTATTGAGATAGTAATTACTACTATAATGAAAATAGGGTAAAAAAAGCAGCATGACATTATCCTTATGAAGCTGTCAGTTCCTAAAGAATTCGTGTTTCTCTCATCACCCAATCAAGTTGCTTGAATTATTTTTAACTCTTTATACAGTTCATTTGTCCTACTACAATTTTCATGACATCACCTCACTTAAGGTTTGGCTTCCTATCTTATCTTCTTGGAATTTTAGAAGGGCACAGCAAGGGGCAACAGTGATGGGAGAGAAAGACAATGCATATAAATTCCCCCAAAGCAGAAAATAATTACAACATATTTTCAGAATTTTCTCTATAAAGCATGTTCCACAGTGAGGTAGAAGATTGCATTATTATGTTATCTAGCTAATTATTCTGCATTTAACCATGCTTTTAGGCACAGCACACATCCCAATTCTTTGCTCTAAACCAAGGTCCACCTTGTAGCTTTACAATATATGTAATGGATAACATCAATGTTAACTTGGTCAGAAAATGTGAGGAAACTTGGCCCTAAAATGAAAAGCCTCTTTAAACATTTGCAATTTCTCAAATCAAGTCTGTGATATTTTGATGTGCCTTCTAAGGACTTTTGAATCCTTGAAATTCTTTTCCTTCTCATTTCTATTAGACAAGCTAGAACCATATTATGAGCTGAAAGGAAGGCAATTTGTTTCCTGCTAGAAGCACTGTCATTCTGTTTCCACTGGGAAAGACCCACACATGCTGCATCATTACAACTTAGAAAATTGAAAACCCAGTCTAAACTAAAAGCTTTTAACATAAGTAAGTTTAAAAATAGTATTGCCCTATATGTTGCTAAAGCAAGTAAGATATAGATACTCATTACTCTCATTTTTTCTAAAGCTCCTCTGTGAACGTTTTTCTAAGAAGGGGATTGCAGGAAAGCTACAGGATGGATTTAGGTTCTGCTGGAAAATTTGCACTTGCTTCTGAAATGTCTCACTGTATGTAAAAGAGAGGAAGTAGAGCCAGGCTCAAATCAGCTTTAGGCAAGAGTGGCTGATGGGATGTTGCTCTAAGGGCTGCAAACCAATTACTGTGTGATGGAATAAAACCAGGTAATGGTGGACACTGATAAGTGACTTGCAGTGCAGCTCAGGAAACTGATTTGTTCTTCTAGCTTTCTCGTGTTGTTTGGAGAGTTTGAGGTGAAACTTAATGATTCTGTCTGCTAACCAAATGAATCATTCAATACTGGACAGCTATTGAAACTGGAATCTGGCTTTTTGGACAGAGTGTGAGCAGCAAAAAATAAAAATGGCTTAAGTTCTGAAGGCTCTGAATGGCACTGAGCAGAACACACTTCAGAAAATACAGCCAGTTGTCTGGAAATATAGACATGTTTTTGACAACCAAGGCCAAAGCCTGGTCTGTGTCAGTTTTCTGGAGGAAAGAATATAAGTTATTTGGGAGCAGAACCTTGTCTGGGAGACAATTAGCATAATAGCAACAGGGGAAGCAAACACAATTATGCATCACAGCAAATAATAGTGTTCAAACTGGGTTTGCACGGGAAGGTTTTGGTAGTGGAGAACTACAGGAGGGGCTTCTGTGAGAAGCTGCCAGAAGCTTCCCCCACATCTGACAGAGCCAATGCCCGCTGGCTCCAGGACTGCTGCCGGCCAAGGCTGAGCCAATCAGAGATGGTGATAATTTCCCTGTGATAACAGGCTCAAAAGGAAAAAAAGTTATTGTTCAGATTTAGTTGTGCTCAGAGAAGAGAAGGGTGAGAGGGATGTGAGAACAGCAACTCTGCAGACACCAAGGTCAGTGCAGAAGGAGGGGCAGGAGCTGCTCCATGAACCAGAACTGCGATTCCCCTGCAGAGCGTGGTGCAGCCCATGGTGAGGCAGCTGTGGAGGTCCATGGAAGTCCATGGGAGTGCAGAGAACCCCCTGCAGCCCATGGAGGAGACCACACTGGAGAGGTGAATGCTTGGGAGAAGGCTGTGAACCCATGGGAGGCCTATGCTGTAACAGGCTCCTAACAGGGATCTGCAGACCCATGGAGAGAGGAGCCCACACTGAAGCAGGTTTCCTGGAAGGACTTGTGATCCTGTGGATGACCCACACCAGAGCAGGCTATTCTTGAAGGACTGTGTGCTGTGGAAAAGTGACACATGTTGGGGCAGTTCATGAAGAACTGTATCCCATGGGAAGAACTCAGGCTGGAGAAGTTTGTGGAGAACTGTCTCCTGTGGGAGCAACCCCACAGTGGAGCAGGAGGAGGACTTCTCTCCCTGAATAGTGGCAGGAACAACCTGTGATGAACTGAGTGTAACCCCCATTCCCTGTCTCTCTGCACCCCTTTGGGGGAGCAGGTAAAGTCAGGAAGGAGAGAGGGGAGTGGGGAGGTGTTTTTAAGATTTGTTTTGCTTCTCATTATCCTGCTCTGATTCTGATCGGTAATAAATTCAGCTAATATTCCCAAGTCGAGTCTGTTCTGACTGTGACAGGAATTGGTGATGTCTCTCCCTCTCCTTATCTCAATTCATGAACCTTCTGTCATATTTTCTCTCCCCTGCCCAGCTGTGGAAAGGACTGACAGAGCAGCTGTGGTGGGTACCTGGCATTCAGCCACAGCAATCCACCACAAAAAGCACAGTGAAAAAACAAGTTGCTGGTGACAGACCAACAACAGGGTTGCAGTACGACTGTCTTGTACCTGCCAGCTAAAACCAGGACATGCTGTAGTGACACACATGCAATGAAGTCAGGCAAAATCTGCAATAGCAGTTATATGCCTGCCATTAACAAGTCTAAGCAAAAAACAACAACAACAAAAAACAAACAAATAAAAAAAACCAACACAACAAAATCTAGAAAGCATACATCTTGGCTTCTAAGGAGATTCACACCTGTGAGAAGATTTCACTCCATTCCTTCAAAATTCACTCCAAAATCAATTTTGTCTTTGCTACAAATCCCACAAAGAAAACACAGATCAGCACTGATTGTGGATAACATACTCCAAGTGCTGCTAAAGAAATTGTGTGACTCAGGGAAAACAAAATGTGCTTTCCAATTTTGCTGTGCTCCTGTGAAAATCAAAGACATAGCACATCAACCAGTGTGATTAAGGATGAACATCCCTGGCCTTCTCCAGAGCTTACATATGTGTTGAAATGTACTGCTCACTCTTTCACCCGTTTCCTTCTGCGGGATCAAGAAGAATTCCTTATACTATGCTGTCATCCCATGTAGCTATGAAGGACAATTTTTTATGCCTCCCTTAAAATAACATTTTTAAAGATTTAGAATCTCAAGTTAGTTTTCTGCAGAACAGTTACTCTCTGAGGAATCACAGCAGAGCAGAAAAAAAGTTCTGAATAAATCAGGAAAAGAAGACAGTTAACTATTTCACCGCTGCTAGTCCCATGCACATTTCTGTGGCACTCACATGTTGAAAATAGCATGTGTGCCTGCAGCCTTGAAGCATGCTCTACATTTCAGCAATTACATTTACAGTAATAGGACACAAGGGAATGAAATGAAGTTGTGCTAAGGGAAGTTCAGATTGGCCATGAGGAAAAGGCTCCTGACTGGAACTGTCTTCCCAGGTAAGTGATCACAGCACTAAGCCTGTCTGAGTTCAAGAAGTACCTGGATGAAGCTCTTGGTCATATAACTTAGAGTTAGGAAGTTCTGTGAGGAGCAGGGGCTTGGACTCAATCCTTACATGTCCTTTCAAAATGAGATACACTATCATGCTGATTTCCTTTAATAGATACCTTATCTCTGTAGTAGTTCTTGTAAAAAAAAAAAAAAAAAAAACCAGGACTTGGCAGACCTTGATGTCTTTTTTTTTTTTTCCATAAGTTGTGCAATGCTTTTTCTACAGCATCAAATTCTGGGAGATTGTCATGAGGACAAAAATTTTAAAATACTTGAAAACATTCATAAAGAAGTTTGTTACACCTCATGGATGAAAAAGTAATCTGTAAATATAATTCAGGCACACCCTGAAAGTTTAAAGATTGAACTGTTATTTTATTTTGGGAGTGTTGAATCATGATCTTCAATACTTAGAGCTGGCAGCTACAAGACACTTGCAAGCTGAAATACCAGTTTAATGAGTAGCCTATAGACTATCATCAGAAATTTTTCAAGCTTGAATCATACCAAACACCTTGCAGAGATAAAAAAAAAACCTGAAAAATACTGCTGAGGCACTGGGAACCATTCTTAAAATCTCTTAATACTTATAATAGGGAGAGCAAGGGGCAGAGAGGGTTTATGTTTATTTATTTGTTTGTTTTAGAAAACCTAACTGCAGTGTCCTAGACTTTAAAATGGTGATTAATGTAAAGACAATATACTTATTTAATTGAAGCAGTTATTGCTTCTTTTGCATTAAAGAATATTTGAGATGATAAATAATAGGATATCAGGTGAAAAACATGAAAAATTATATAGTTAATATATTTTATTTATTGTGTCAAAGTTTTCCTGCAGGAAAAGATATACCATCTTGAGGACAAAGCATTTGCCTAGCTTCAAGGACCACCACATTTGTTTTCATCCCCTGCACTTTTGTGCTAGTAAACACTTATAGTGGCTTTTTGCATTGTACTCAAATATTTGGCTAAATATATCAGCTTTGTCCTTTAAACCCTGTAATGGCAGAGTGCTAAAATAAAATATTCTTCTATGTAATTAACCTTTTGTTCAGATGTGAGTTTATATGGGGAAAAATGTGAGGAAATTGCTGCCAGACTTGTAAGACTCTTTCATCTGAATGAAGAAAACAGATGTGGCCAAAAAAAGCTGCTTAGATTAGCTAATATGTCCCACATACATTTCTTCCAGTCCATGCATCCATTATGCACTAAGTTTAAAGTGAATTGCAGTCACAAACAGGAAGATGATACATTTGGGTTTATCCCTTCATAATTAACCTTTTCTTTTTAAATTGACTGGACTGACCTGTAAGAAGAGAAACTGTAATTATCACTTTCCTCTAGAACTTCCTCAATTAGAGTCTACAACATGAAAGAACTTAATTTCAGTGAATTACGTTCATTAAGAGTAATAAATGAATACATATAGGTAAATACACAGCTTACCTGCGACTGCTCATATGCCATCCCTTCTGCCATGCCAGAAGCACCAAGGTGGCCTTCAAGTAAAAGGCAAGTAATGTTATACTTCTGAATTTGGAATCTGTGCTCCCTTATCAGCTTCTTAGCAATTCCACTTCAAACATAGCGACAAACCAGAAGCTTCATGATCAGTAACTCCCACTGAGCACAATGACCCCAGAAAAGGTGGGGTCGTTTTATGGCATGATATGAACATTTGGTGTACACACATCTTGGAAGCATTCTAATCAATGAAAAATAACTTAAAGACTTAATGTAACAGAACTCAAATGCAGCTTTCTTATTTTTTCCCCTTTTATGGTGGAAAGGGCACACAACCAGCAGCAATTTGTGAGGATAAAAGTATTGTCTGCAGGTTAAGAGACTCAAAAATTACAGATAATGAGCATCTCAACAAATTGCATTATCACCTCCAGGAACAAAAGAATGTTCATATTTAAAGTGATTGTTAGGGACTCATTTCCTACTCCAATGTCACCCTTGACACCTAGTATTAATTCTGGTTTTTGCAATAAGCTGTGGAACAGATATGCTATTTTCAACACAAAAACCATCAAAACTAGAGTTTCCCACTCTTCTTTCTGGCACCACAGATTTCAATGTTACTGTATCCTCTAGTCCGTGGATTACAAAGCAGTTTTTTCTGTACTTAGAAGAATGTAAATGGCACAATTACCAAAATACAGCCTGCGTGTTTCCCTTATGTCCATTGCACAAAAAACCACATGGTAAATGAAGTCTCTGAACCAGGAACTGTAGTTCCCCACCCTGGGTGATGCCACAACTGGCAGGTTTGATTTTACATGGTGTTTATGTTTGTGTAGCTGAGTATCACTAGTCCAAAGTAGAATTGACATATATAAAGATATATTTTCTAAAATATATACATATATATATATATGTGTGTGTGCATTTTTTCCTCCTCAAGTTCATATGGTTTGATCTAGCTATGTAATTAAATCAACCCATTACAACTGTTTCAAACATGACAAAAGAGCAACATAAGGGTTTAAAAAGAGTTAATTTAAAAATCATACACAAGGACAGGTAAATCCTTAGTATGACATTTTCGGTTACAAACATTTCTATTAATTTTCATGGATGAATCATAAACTATTTGTATCTGTGATATTTCTTTATAATTTCAAAGTGTACTCTCTTCAATCAGTAGAAAGCTCCAGCAGTGCTGAACTGTGTATCTTACCAGGAATTGAACAAAACAAAACCCAACCAACCAAGAACCCCAAACCAAAAACAAACAACCCCCTCTAGAAAATCACTATGGTAAACATAACTTTATTGTCTTTAAAGACTGATCTTAGTGTAGCAATTCCTTCTACTTTGATACCATACATTTTATAAGGAAAATATACACCACTACAGAAGTTTATGATGCTTTGTTTACCTTTTCTGTCATCTGGAAGCAACATATTTCCACCTAAAGAAAATGTACCCCATGCCAATCTGCTGTGAAGGTTTTGGGTTCAATCAATTCAGCATCATCTAGGGGGAAAAAAAAGAGATCAAAAAAATAAAGACCTGAAAAGAACATCCTTCCCATTTGCCAAAACCTCAGACTTCTAGGAGGCAGTTTACGCTTTCTTATGTTTCCCAGTGCAATCAGAAGTCAAAAGAAATTTCAATACTTTTTAGATTAATGAAAAAATTGGTGAACACAATTATGAACATCCTTGTTCTCTCCAGAAACACTGAACATAGCAAGCTGCACTTAGTATAAAGCACTGAATTTTTCAGATTATCTGAAAAAAATGTCACAAACTACACATTTGTGTGAAGATAAACAGGAAAGTGTATTCTCTTGAACCTATGAGAGAAGCAGCTGATGACTCTGGTTTTTAAAACTCTGACTTCAAGTGAAACTGTTAGCTGACATTCAAGTGGAATAATTCCCATTAGAGGAATTCCAGTGCTTTTGAAATCTGAAAGTCAGTTCAGCTACTTGATTATATGAGCAATGATACTGACAAACTTAAAAGCATCTAGTTTTGAAAATATCTACAGGTAACAAGGTAACAACTCTAACAGGACCACCTTCTTGTGTGTATGGGAGAGAAATCTCAGCTATGCATTTCTGCAGCATGATAACTTTTACAGTTATAGAAACAGAAGAATCTCTGCTGTTGGGAGACCTTTACCCCACCACTGATCGGTGGAGGAATCTTTTTGTCTGTAATTCTTATTAGGTTTTCTAACTTGGCGTAGTTAAAACCCCATTATTTTAAAATTTTATTTCCAGAAATCATACAACCTCATAACAACATTTGCTGTAAGAGCTCAACATCATTCTTTTCTCTATTTAGGTTCCTCCCATTACCTCAAAATTATATCCTAATGATATTTCCTTCAAGGTAGAATGCTCAGAATTGTATTCAATGTTTCAAGCATTTTCAACTTGCTACCATTTACTTTTTAAATAAAGTATTTATTCCCTTTTCTACAGGTTCAAGTCCAATAGTTTTGAAGTTAACACAATTTTCCAGTTGATAACATTTACAAATAATTTCCTTTATTTCTGAACACCTGAAAATTAAACTAATTTTATAATAAACACTTCCTTTTTCTTACCATATTTTTGGTCATTTGTTTCTGAAAACATCAACTCAATACACAATGAGCAGGTATTTCTTAGATTTAATATTATGGCTGAAATACATGAATTGTTTAATGTAAATTCCAACTTGATTTACAGGACAGCATGAAACTGATAGCTCAGAAAGAAGCATCCTTATGCATCCTTGGAAGCATCCAATGTACTACCAATGTGCCACCTTCCAGGAAGCTTTAGCACCTCAGGTTAATTATTACAAAAGCAAAGGAAGGATCCAGAATTTGGGATCAGCCTGTTTCACAGCAAATAAATACACAGAAGATTCCATAATTTAGTGGAAGTAGGTGATAATCAAATTAAGTTACAGAGGGAGAATTATGTGAATGATAATAAGTCATCTTACTCATCAAATTTTAGGTACAATAATAAATCTAATAACTACTTTATCATCAATTCATACATGAAATACCTTAGCTTCAGCACCCACAGTACACAGATGCCAAGGAAGTTCAAATCCTGTGCTGATTGCAGTCCTCTCAGGAGATTCTGAAGGAACATTTAGAAATTCTGATATTAGTCATTAGATCTTTCTCTGTTGGAAAGCATCCAGCATGTCACTGGAAAACACGCAAGAATGCTTTTCCAGTCAGGCCATTCTTACAAATCTGCAGTACTTTTAAATTGATGGCACTAAAATGTTGCTGACACACCGTGCAACAGCAGGACAAGCTATGTCATATTTAAGGTACTCTGGGACACTGCTCTCTTAGGATTAATGGTTTAAGTAAGAATACTTAAGTAGGAATCAAAAATATGAAAAATATTAAGGGACTATTAACAAATCAAGCAGAGCTTGCATAAATTAAGAGCTTACATAATCTCTAGTTACATTACACTTCCTCTTGTCTTTTTGAGCTCTGATGAGATGAAATCTGGTTTTGTGTCTTAGGAGCTAGCGGGTCCTTTCCATTTACAGAAAGAGTTCTAAAGGCAAAATACAAACTTGAAACCAACCTGCAAAAACTCCTTACTTAAGGAGACTCCATATTTTCCAGATATAGGATAGCTGGAGAATATTTAAAATATTTCCTTTTGAAAATGGACTCTAACACTTTTATTTTTGTGATAATATCTATAGCATGATTGAATGGAAAGAGAGACAAACTTGACCACAAGTAGTAAATGGTGTGCCACACCTTTTTGATTTCTGATTTCAGTTTACAAGGATTGCTCTTCTGACTGAAGAGGGACTTGAATGATTCTCCTTTTCCAGTTGCATTGCAAAGGTGGAGGAAGCTACATGAGACAAAGAAATACACTTTCACCATTCAGTTACACCTGCCATAAAAAGGACCCATTCACAAGTGCCATTACTGAGAAATGTAGCTGCCCTGCAAAAAGAAACACAGATATCTAATGACATGGTGATAAACTACAGTATCAGACTTAAGTGTTACATATTATAATAAGGCTCCTTTGTTTGTCCATTCTGTTAGGCTTAGCTTACCATATTACTCAGTTCCTCTAGCCTTGAAGGTAGACATCATGATTAGCCTAACACTGGTAATACCAGATTTGCCTCCCTGATCATTTGGGACATTTTTCTACAGATGAAGCACATAGAACATTGCATTAGATTTCATGTTGGCTATAATGAATCACTCCGTCTGAAAGTAACAAAGAAGCTTAGACCTTCCCTGAATGTGCAAAGAATGGCTTCAATGGCCTCTTTTAAGGTACTCAAGGGTCTTAATACAATTCAGAGCACCCCTTTTGCTCTAAGCTTCCTGAGGCAGGTAATTTACCTTTCACTTGTTTATAAAGCATAACTGATTTTATATACTTTTTCTTCCTGTATCCTTTTGGTTGAAAAAGAATGCATCTTTCATCTATGTTTAGAAGGAAAAAAAAAAAAAAAAAAACAAAACACAAAAACCCCACAAATAATGTACTTAAAGTCTTCAATAAAGACTTGAAAATATTTTTTTCCTTTAAAACAATTTTTATGTTGCAACAGGAAATGTACAGTTTCAGCTGTTGGTAACTGCAATGACATCAACCCAATCTGACAACTATTCTGTGGTTACCACCCTTTTGAATTTATCTTCTATATTGTTTCTGAATAGTTGCTTATACCTGCAGACACTCTTTGAAAAACTATCCTTTTCTCCCATTTAGTACACACTTCATAATAATTTCATTGATGCAAATTCATGAAGTACCACTCAACTGAATTCAGGAAGCTTTTTGACTACTTAGAGAGGGGTTGACCACTAATGATTCACATTCAAACACTGCCATAGCAGACATTATAGAGACATTTATCCCACTGGACAAATTACTGCTCCTAGACCACTATAAATCCAGAATGGTTTTATTGGCTTCACAGGAGTCCTGATTTGCTCCAACAAACCAGGGATCAATGTCACATGCTAAGCACAAAAGACTTCTCCAGACAGCTGCTGAGATTTTTTTTTCCTTACAGACACTACTCTTTACTCATGCAGATAAGGCCTTATACATGTGCTTTAAGTCAGAAGTTGAATGCTCCGTAGCCTATGAGAGAGTAAAAAAAATGATGCCTTAGGAAAGGCTGACAACATATTCTATGGATTACATACCATTGCAGTGTGTAGTTAATGTACCATGGGAATACTGGGATATTCCGAAGCAGAAATGGTAAAGAACAAGTCCAGTGCTTGAGAAACTTGGAGTTGCCTCAGGCACTAGTGTTCAATTTCAGCTTTTGTTTTAATGAAATCAGTTGTCAGATCAGTCAAAAAAAAAAAAAAAAAGCCAAGGATTTACATAATGCTTTTTAAAAAGCTTTCTCTTACATTGTTTTCCAGAGATCATTCTGATTCTTGTTCCCATGGAAACAGGGAAGGCTGCTAGCAGCCAAGAACTAACAGGCAAGAACTCTTCCTTGCAAACTTCAGTTTAGAACTGTCAGCTGGAATATGTAACAGTTTGAGAAAACAGCTGTGTATTATAAAAAATACCCGACCTCAGATTTATAAAAACATAAACAAGTGCAAGGGAGGCACGTGGAACAGAGTAAACAAGTACAGGTATGGATTTTGGTTTCTCTGAAATCAGAGAAAAGCTGTTGCTACTGCTTCAGTGGTCAATTCTGAGCCAGTTTTTGAGCTGCTGTTAGTTGTCAGTTCTTGAGCAATAACTCATATTAATTAGTAAGCCACTTGAGAAAACCTCCTTCAACAGAAAGGAAAGGATAGAACTAATGAGCACCTTGGACATAGTCCTAAAATACAATGTAAAAACTGAAATGCCTCATTTCTGCTAATAGGAGAAGGATATAATATCCAATTATTGTAAATAATGTTTGTTTCCTTTGTATCTGATCATTTAATTCTTGTATTACCTGTTTTGATAAGCTTGACAATTAAAACGAAATAAAAAACACCAAAAGAGACATGTAAAGCACACTCAAGTTCAGTTATGTTATTCTGTTCTAAACAAAACCAAACAAATTTGTCTGATCAATCTCAAAAGCCCTGAGGTGATAAACCTCACATCCTAAATGTAAACACTTAATTTTGGAAAATAAAAAGCTGTTTTTCTAATAATAGCAGATGTTTCAAATAGCTGCATGGTAGCCATCTTCCTGCAGAACAAAAAGGTTCCAATCACATTTTTAGGTGAGAACTCAAACATTTTTAGGTGAGATTTTGTATCAGCTCAGCTCTATTTTTGTTTTGGAATCAACATGAAATAACTTCAACTTTCACTACAAAACAGTTGAACTTAACTTTAAAATAAGTCCTAAATTTGAAAAATATCTGACATTTCAAAAAGTTAATGTGTTCAGGATTTCATCTATTGCACTAAAATTCCCAAGAGAGAATAACTATGTACTGATAATTAAAATACAACTTTAAATTATCAAAACTATTACCACAGAAGAAAGCATTTTATTAACTCTCAGTGTCAGTACATGATATTGTCACCTTAAGCAGTCATATTGCTGGTATGACAGAATGTTGTAAAAATACTTTACTGTACAATCCATTTTTTTGAGGTGAGGTACAGCTATTTTTTTTATATGACTCAATTATTGCCATCCTCCACATACTAATATTCGAAGTTAGTCTTTATTTTAATGATATATTTTTAAAGCATCATGCCATCTGCAAAAATGTCAAGTTCTGTTGTTTTTAAAGAACAGTAACTAAATTAGCAGCACTTTGCAGTAACATCATTTTGACAACAGCAAATGACTAAAAAGTACAGAATGTCAGAAGACACAGTAATGCATACTTGAGTGCTGAAGATAATTTTGTGCAGCTGAACAAGAATCTGCTGAACAGGGTCGCTGATCTCATGCACCTTCCTCTGTGATACAGCAATTCCTGCCAACGCTGTAGATGGCAAGAGTAAAATCAGGAGGGCAGCTCATTTTGTTGCCTTAGCACATTAATAGCATACAATGGTAAAACTTCTAGGTGTAAACACTAAGTTGAAACGTTTGACTTGTTTTCCCAATAATGCTGGGAACAAAAAAAGGATAATCTGAAACGTTTAAAATTTAGACAATGTAAGTGACAATGTGTTTCAAAAGAAAATCCCTTTCTCTGAATCACTAAATTACTCCATGAGTGAAGCAGTATTAATGTACCTCAACAAGTGTTAAAATTTTGTCACATTTATTCAAGAGGATAAATATATGACAAACAATTTTCTTAACTGATTTTTTTTCTACATAGACTAACGCAATATATTTCTTTACATATTTTGATGTTATTTATTTTCCTTCTACCCTAAGCATCATCATAATATGTCTGACATGGACTATTTCAATGAGGTAAATCTAGTGTTTAGGATTTTTAATCTTGTGTATTAAAGTCATACATATTGTCAGACCCAGAGAATAAATAAAAGTTTGACAGCAGACTTCCACTATAAAACACTTAGTGCATCGCAAAAGAACATTAGTTCACAAAATAATCTTTCCAAGTTGGCCATTGGACCTGGGAGCCAAGCAAAGAGCTTTGGCCAAAGTATTGAACTTAAGCCAGCAGCCCTGTACCTCTCCTAAATACAATTTTCTCTAAATCACACTTCAGAGACTAATTGAGATATTCTAATATTTACTCTCAGAGAAACACCCTGAGGATCACCAAGTCTTATGTATAATTTACAACCACAGAAAATTTTCTTTTTTTTTTCCCCCCTCAATGTGGCCTTATATCAAGATTAAAAATTCTACTGAGAGGGTGAGGAAATGAAAATACCAACATTAACTAGTCCACAACAGATCTATTACCACTTTTTTACTGATGAATTTCTGTGCAGGTTACTTTAATAAGAAGAAAGGTATTCACAAATATTAGTGTCTAAAGACCATCCAGATTTGAACTATGCTCTCACAGAAATAAAGCTATGCAGATAAATATCCTTCTTTACCACAGGGAGACACATTTCTAGTAGGATCAGGAAGACAACATCATTGATATTGCTGGGGGTTTTTGCTGCACTGCCTTTTGGCAGATATCTTGAGAAAGCCAAGTGAAATTCAGTTTGACATATTTTCCCTAGGTCTTCTCTTAATAATCAGTAAGAGGAAAAGAAGCTTTGCACTTCCTCTGAGTCCCTTAAAGAAGAATTTGCTTACATTGGTTCTGCTCAAGATGACAGTGGAAGCCATGCTATATTAATCTAAAAATACATGCTACCTGAAGAACAATTTTGATTTAGTTTTTTTGCTTCATTTTCACCTCTCTACCAACTGTTTCAATCAAGGCCCAAAATGAACCCAGTGTGGTCTTGTCATTATAGCCTTAAAATCTTCAATTATGTTAAGGACACTCATAAAACCTTTACTCTTTGACATGCTCCCTTTTTTTACTACTCCCTGTTCAGTGGTATTTGTCTTCTCTTTTCCTGTCAATGGCTTGTATTACAAACCAAATGTAAATAAATCAGGGCCTTTTCTTTTGTAGGTCTTAAATTATTTTTTTCTGAATAGAAATATGTTTAGAATGATAACAGCAAACAGCAAACACCAAGAACCACACAATTTGGATTTCTCAGTTATTCAGCTTATGGAGATTTTTCTCTTTTCTAGTATGACAGCAACAATATGACTTAAAAGTCTAGAGGACCACATTTAATGTCTACTTTTAGTACCTGTGTGCTTCAAAGACTTTAGGAGTTCCCATGAAGTCCACATACTCTGGACCATTCCAAGTCCCTTGTTTGTTTGGTTTTTACAAAATATAGGAATATAGCATTATTTGGAAGATGAGGGTACATGTGTGAATAGGCTGCTGAAGACTTGACCAAAGCTTTTAAGACTTTTATCCAAAAGGAAAACATCACTGATAAAAGATAATGGATTGACTCAATTTACTCACAGAACTGAAAATATCAACAAAGGCTAAAGTATTTTTCTGTAGATCATTATATCTCACAGACATTGTGTTTAAACTGAGTTATTACATAGCACCCTTTAGCAAACAGCACTGAAACTACAGAAGGTTGACATCAAATTTGGATTTGTACTGCATAATTAAAATTCTCAGTACAGGTTTTATATCAAAAGCTTTAAAATAGTACTTAGTACAGACGACAAGCACTTTTTTGTGAAGATCAATATCTTAACTGATCAAAATAATTTTATTTCGAATATTATTTAACTCAGACAATATGCATTCTGAAATCACAGCTTAGCAACTTACAGGGTGTGAAGCTTCTCAGTAAAAGTACTTCAAATGGAAAATCTGTTTCATCAATCATGATGCATAAACACATGATAATCTGCAAGGGCTGCATGAAATATTCATTTTACAGGAGAATTTCCCATTTCATTCTGCAGAAGTTTAGCTGGGATAATGACAATTAATATGAGATCTTACTGATTCACTATTGGAATTCACTTTCAGAAGTACCTTAATGATACTTCAGATAACGTATTTGTATGTAAAATGTAATTATCTCTTTTTCTGACGTTTAAAAATACAATTACAAATAAAATAATGATGTTTCACATTGCAAAGAGCTACAACTGGTAGACTATGAAACTGCCATCGCATCATGAACAAACACTTGATTTTCTTAGTGTGAGACCTGCAGGTGAGCAAAGGTACTCTTAAAAGCAGATCAATAGGCAATAAAGAGGCAGAAATAAAAGAGAAAACATATATATGCAATGGGAGAATAATGTAATAATGTTCAAAAACTTGAAGATCGTTAAGTTTAATGTAAGTTAAAGCTTGAATTTCTCGCAAGCACAAAATTACCTGATTGCAGTCTTGATCCAGAACTGTCAACATACTCTCTCATTATTTAAAAAAAAAGTTTTAATTGTGTTTGGCATCAATGATTGTAGAGAAAATATCAGTATTCCCTGACTCCTTCTCTAAAGGAGTTCCCTCTAAAGGAAATCTGTCCAAATTCACTAGTTTACAGCTGTGCATTTTTAAAGGCTGCTTTACTCTGCATGTCCAAAATAGAATGGCTTCTACTAAATGAAAGTTTCTTTCCTTGGTCAGTACTAGTAAAGTGGGGAAAAAATTGTTATTACATCAAGTGGTATTATATCAGGATAGCAATATCTCAATGGCAGAAATACAGGTCTACATGTATCAATGCTAGATCCTTCCATAAACTCTAGACAAATACTTTCCCAGCCTGCAGATCTGCTGAGATAAGCAATAACAAATGGGCACAGGCACCAGGGAACTGAAAGAACAAACACGATGTCCTGATGGATGGCAGCCATGATAGCCCAAGTACAGCAAGAATTTTTATCTATTTTTGTGGCAGTAGGGAAAACCACTGTTTCAAGAAGTAGTTACAAATTAAGACAAGGAAATAGTTTTGCTGCTGATGATGTGAGGGGCAGAGATTTGTAAAGCAGTAAGTTTCTACAAAGAAAAAGAAAATGTGCCTTCTTCAATGCTCAAGCATGGGGAGGTTGCAACAGGACTGCAAAAGATGTAAGGTTAGGCAGAGATAAGTGGCAGACTGGATGGTGTCATGATAAGAACCATTCTGAAAGCAAAAATAAAATTTTACACTTGACTCAAACAGGGTCTGTGGAGAAACACAGGAAAAGAAACAATGCTATCATCATAAATACTTACCTGGCTAAGTCAAAAGTAAAATTAAAAAATTGTTTGGTTGGCAGATGCTGCCAGGAGTGATTTTGAGAGTTTTTTTCCAGATATGAAAGAAAAGCAGAAATGAAGAAATAAATAACAGGATTTCTGATTCAGGTTGGTGCCAAAGTGATCAGAAAAAATAATGGTCAAGAATGTGTTTGATGCATCACTGAAGAAACAGGAAGATCTTTAGAAGAGGGATGGTATGACATATTCTGCTTCTCTGTATTTCCTTTTTGAAGAAATTAGGCCTCCAAAATGCAAAAAATGGGTGTTTATGCTTATACAGAAAGTCCAGAGGAGTTCAAAGGGACAAGATTCTACTGTACACTACTATGACATACTCGAAACTATTAAATACACAAGCACCATTTCCTGTGGAAAAGCATCTGCTTAAAAATATAAATCCAGAATTTGGCTAATCAACTGATGTCAGTTTAAGTTTCAGTAGCAAGGTCCATGGTTACAACTATCTATCATGTAAAGCTTTTCTATGCAAACACCCTCTAACATAGACTCAAGCAGAATTGGTGTCCTAGGCTAAGGTAAAATGAAGCCATAAAGGTAACCAAGGACATGTTTCATGAAGGAACTTGGGGAACTGTTCCACTGTGAAACAACCAACTGGAATTTATAGTAACAATGATCAATTATATTTAAATCATAAATTACACCTACCTTATCTGAGGCTTTCAGAAACACTAAAACTTTGTTTAATTATTTCTGAAACAAGCACATAAATATGATTTTCTGTTTAAAAGAAACTTAAAGCATGCATGCTAATATCTTCTATTCCCAGACATGGTGTCAAAATAACTTTTAAAAAACAGCATTAAACAAACTCCAAACCCCCACTTGACTATCAAGTTGCTGTTTGATGGATCAAAAATTTGCTTGTATCATAACAAAAGTCTCAGCCTGACAGAGTATTTTAATAAATTATGTCAGAAAGTTGTTACAGAAAGTAACAACACAGGCTGACTAGGTGTCCACAGAATATGTGCCAGGATTTGCATTAAATTGTTACAGTTACTGCTAGCACTATAGCCATGATGGTGTCTCTAGTCTGGATAAGAAGATTGAATATTTGCCCATGTTCTTAGAGGTTCACCAGATATTTATGGACACCATTCCATTTGGTGGCTATCTATATGCAATAACACATGCAATATCTTTCTTTTAAAATAATCCTACTGAAGTCAAGGCCTTGAAGACAGCAGTGTGACCAGTTATTGGGCCAACATCTAATCAGCAATAAAACTGAATGTAAGCATTGAAATAATGTATTGCATACTGCCAAAAAATGTGTAGAAGGAAAGCTAATGTTTGATGACATCTATTATTCATGCACTTGGAAAGCATCATCTCAGAGCAAATATTAGTCTTAAGCATTTGTCTTAAATCATTCCTGTAAAACCATTCTTTTGATGGTAATTTGGATGGTAATTTGAGACCACCCTAGTATCACATTTTGATTGAGTATATGTTTAATGAAAAGATAATTATGCTAACTGAAAGTCTGAGTAGCAAGATTAGGATATTCTTACAATTTTCACATATAATTAATGTATTTTAATGCATGGCCTGCAACTTTGTCTACATGAGATTTTTTTCCCACACTAGTAACATCATAAACATTATCAATAAACTAGAACAGAGGCATCTAATCACTCAGAAGATAAGGAAAAAAGTATTTTATGTCAAACTTGAACTAGTTTTCCCATTGTTGGTCTTGTTACAGCAGTTATATTTGTTCTTGAGCAAATGGAGAGAAAACATATTTTTGAGAGTCTTAGATCTTTTCATGTTCAAACATACTTTTGTGTTGGACTCTGAAATATTTTTCCTACTTTTCTAAGATCCTCTTAATTAAAAAAAATCTGAAGGAGGCTTTCATCTGTCAAATTGAATTCACTTTAAAACTGAAAGAAATTATACATCTTTAGGCCAAATCTGTCTCCCTAAAAAGGAGGAACAGAGAGAGAATGAAAGAGAAACAAACAACATTTTCATCTTTGCTGATATTTTGCTTAGCAAAACAGACACCAAAATTCTGTGGTAGCTAGCACAAAAGACTATTTGATAAGAGCAGCTAAATTACATAAGAGCAAATAAACTAGGCCCTCATAGAAGCAAAACTTCTTCAATTAACTTTGTTAATGAGACAGAAAAATAGAAAAAGAGAGTGCCCACAGCGTAGAAAGTGAAGGAAATCAAAAATATTATTGTGCCTATTCAAGGAACAGATATTTTACCTGCTTAGGACACAAACACAATAAAATAACTACAAAAGTAGAAACGCTGAGTGAATGTGAGTCATGTTGCTTGGGGTAAGGATTTTGAGTTGCAACTCAGACACTCTGTCACAACAAATACCATAACATATTATGTTATATGCAAGAAAATCTGTAACTAAAACCACTTGGCTAGAAAGCTAAGAGTGAGCACAGATGTTTGCTAGAATTTTATAAAAAACAATCCCCGTTTCAAGTATTCATATACAAAATTGGGTTTGAAATATTTCACCCTTTGGCTGTTTCAAATGAATGGTCTCTTATCAGTAGAGGGTTCATATCCAAATTTGTTTGATCAGTTTGATGACTCACCACATTTGACTTGCTAATCTGCCATCTTATGAGTGTATTTACAAGTGCATGTTATTTCACACCAAAGAGTCTGTCTCACCACTGACTGTACACAGCAGAGATGCAATATTTTCTGATTCATATGCTAAAGTTAGGAAAATACTTATTAATGCTAAAAAACAAAACCCCAAAGATGACGAACATCACTAAAAAACAGCAAACATCCTTCAGGCCTATATTTATTGCTTTTTATTATGCTAGAGACCCACTGAGCAGCTAGACCTGAGAGAGGAATCTCATTATGTTACTCACTATGAAAACAGGAAAATAACTTACTTAATAACTAAACACAAGGAGACTCAAATATGTAAAAATCGTTGTAACAAACACACTCACATGTGTACCCACACATTCAAGGAACACTAATGACTTTATTAATAATTCCTGGTCTTCTGTGTATGAGTTGTGCTAATCATACAAAGCCAGTCAGGGAGTAAGAAACAGCACAGATGTGCAGCAAGCTAACTGATGGAGCACATAGTGTATCCTGGTGTTCAGCTCAGGGCTTCCTGGACCATATTTCCTTTTACCATGGCTACTCCTTCCACACAGATAGGAAGAGCAAGGCAATGTGTTCTGTTCAAATGCCTTGCAAGAAGGCATTTTTCAGTTCAAGACAATCTCAAGGAAAATGAAATACAAAACTCCGTCTCTTTCCTGTTTTGTGCCTCTTGTTAGAATGTGAAAGACACGCAAAAGCCAAAGCTTTTAATTCTCATCAGCCTCCCTGTTCTGAATAGCTCTATGCAGATTCCTTGAGGACACTAAAAAAAGTATCAAATGAGGCATAAATAATTTCTCTGACTGCTACTTTGGTCTTTAGCAGCTGATGTAATTAGAGCAACTTCTAAGACTAACTTCTTAACATGAATTAGCATCAGTAAAAATCATACAAATACATTTTAATAGAAGTTTAGTGTTCTGCTCATGCAGGCACCTAAGCAGGCAACTGCAAGGGAAGTGCTGGTAACATGATATGAGCTCAGAAAAACTTGAAGATAGTAACTTTTGCTTCAGATTAAACTTTAATTTCAATGGTATCTAAAAGCCAAAGCCTCTGAAAACCTTTCCAAGTTTCATCAGATGGCAGGAAAATAGAATTAAAATTTTGCATTAGCAGAGAACTTCAGTACATCTCCCTGAATGAAATAGAAGCAGAGTGGTTTTTTGAATGACAGCTCAATGATCTTTTCAGGAGTAAGGTGAAATTACCTTTATTTATTCAAAAATAGTAACTTCAAATCACTATACACTGGAATGGACAATCCCAATCAGGTTAATCAAGCTGTTTTGCAGAGCAAATAACTTTTTTTCTTGCTAGCAGCAATTCTATGAATAGCAACAGAAGTTGACGTATAAACATACTTCAAACTTAACTCAGGCATCATATAGGAAAACCAGGTCTTGGCTGATGATGTCAAAAAAATCCCATTAGCCTGAGGTCTCAAAAGAAATCTGAATCTTAGATAAATCAAGAAAAGCAAGCCTACAAAACACTAAAGTCTCCCAAGATCTTCAGACAGCCCATTGTTCAAATGATAGATGGCTTGGTGCAATAATAATTTTCAAGAAATTCCCTAAACTTTCTCCTCACAAACCAGAAAACCATATATAGCAGATGTCAGAAAATCTTATTCCAAAAACTTACCAAACTATCCAGTCATCTTATCTAAAGAAGAAATATCAAGTCACCAAATCCATCAAATACAACTGGCCTGAATTTAAAAAAAGGCTCATCTCTGTGACCTCAGAATTTTTAAGCTATAAAGTAGCTGCCTGCAATGTAGCCCAAATCACAGGCTCCAGAAAACAAATTACATTAGTGAAAGGGGGTTTATTTCATAACGTGTTTGTTGCTATCCTCAGAAGTAGTTAAATTTGGAGCCAAGTGGTGACCTAAACTCATGATCTAAGTGATGAGCCAAATCACTTGCTACATAAAACACGCAGAGTACCTATTTTGAGAGTACCCTAGTTCTAGAAATCCCCAATTATTCAACTGGATACGAGTGTTACCCGCACCATACTCAAGTCCTGTCACTGTGTAAACCAGTTGCATTTCTCAAAGAAAGATATAGGAGACCATTTTAGAGTTACATCACTAGAATATTGTTCAGGCACATCTGTGATGTCTTCATTAAATGGTAACTTTGAATACTATTAGAAGAAAGGAATCCTGAATATCAGTGTCTTTGCTAATTGGTCACAAGATATAAAAGTGCAGAGATTCCTCCAAATAGCCAAAGCATAAATGAAATTATGAGCTAAGAGAAAAACTTTTACACAAGATACAGCTGCACAACAGGACTGTGTTTTGAGACTTCCTAATCTCTTGAAAAGGCTGAGCAACTCTGAAAAGAATCTATTGCATGCAACCTCCATATTGGGAGGAAGGTTAGGAGTACTAAAGCCTTAGGCCAGGGTTTTCTAATAGCAGGCTTTGCACAGAGTTGTCCTTCAATGTATTTAGGACACTGTCCTGGTTGTGATGAAAATGATCATGATTAAGGGAAACAAAAAATATTGTCCAAAAGAGCATTCCCAGACAAAAAAGTAAATTTTTCAATTCTCACCCAACTGACACACCAGCTTTGCTGGACTACTGTGCATTAAGACATATCACATATTTTCCTGTTATTTGGTTTTACCAAGAGAAGTGAAGATATGGTTACACTGTAAACCAAACGAAAGAAAAAACCCTTTAATATGACTAAGCTAAGGTAAAGTTGGGAACCTTGTAATTTTAAGCTAAGAAAAAAAGTGCAACTAATAAACTGTTACCATCCCATCATTCTTCACAGCTTTTTGACTCAGAATGTCCCTATCCTCTGTCAATCTTCATAATTTGAAATTATAATTACTTCAGGAAAAGAAAAATGCATCTGTCACTGCTGCCTCTATGCTTCTGAAATGTGCAGAATTTTGTTCCTGTAGAATTAATCATTTCAAGTACTAGGAGCAACTATTCCAGAATCTATACACTCTGCACTTGGCAATCTTGTTAAAGAAGCTGGTCTTGTAGAAATACATTGTTTTTAAATTCTATACTAAGAAGAATAATCCTTTTTTTAAAGCATAATTGAAAAATGCTGAGTATGCAAAGTTGTTAAAAATTTTATGACAATATGGGACTATAAAAAAGGCTTCCCCCTATTACACTGACAAATCCATACCAGTGTCTGTGCTACAGAACAGCTCAGCATATAACACCTTTTTGCAAAATACCAGCCTGGTTTCAAATTAGAATGATCACGTTTTCTTTGAGAATGATGTGATGACAGCATGATTGGACAAATCCTTTCACAATCCGCATCAATATACCTGAAACTAAAACTCTCATCTTCATGTTAGAAATTTCCAATTTAACTAGATCAAAGTTGGCCACATTTTTCCCTATAATGCTGACATGCTTGACAAAACCATGGCTGATAATTCAAACTCTGTTAGCCAAATGTTCCATTATTGAATGGAACACTTCTCAAGCAATACCCAGTTATCCTGAATTTATAATTTTTTTAAAGTTGTCTTTTCTTTACCCCTAAAAAGTAGAAACATTTTCCAGCATTACTTACAACTCATCTATAACACTGACTTCAGCATGAAGTAGTAACTACAGCTGATCTAAGAATGTAAGACTGCATGTAAGACTTTTATTTTCCTGAAAAAGCAATCACGAAGTACCTATATAATAATTAGGAGAAATATTTATTATTATATTTTTAAAATTCATTTTATTTTTACTGTATTATTTTTATTTAATTATTATTTTCTCCTCTATGCCAGGAAAAAAATTGATGACTTCTAGAAATGCTGATTAAAACTCCTGGGACTGATAAGAACGGATGGGATCTTTCCACTTAAAATATTTAATTAAAACTATGGCAATATGTCACAGTAACATTCAAGTATTAGGAAAAGTAGATATTTTGTTAATGCCAAATCTTAACAAAGAAAAATTAGCTACAAGGAAAACATCACCACTAATGCTTTGGGTGTGGCAAGTTACAAACTACAGAAAGGCTTCAAATATCTGTGCACAATGCTGAACTAGCCCACAAAATTACATTCCTATGAGACACACAGTGTGCTATTCTTCAGTAGGAACACAGAACAGAACTTTGTCCCTGGAAGCTGCTTTTTCCTCAAGGGTTTCATTCTATGCAACTCCTTGCCACAGTTATTCAAGGCTTCCCTCTGTCCTGCAACCTTCTCCTTTTACTCTCTTAGCGCAGGAAAAGTGGCCACAAAAAAGTGCTTTCTAAAATTATTATTTTTAAAGAAAACGTTGACAACAACCTTAGGGCTGTCTGGCCACAGGTCCTCCAGCCATCAGAATGAGAGGCTATCCAGTTACAATTAGCAAATCATTTTAATGGATTTTAAGTGGAATTACCAAATCATTATTTGCCCTGCACTAATGGCTTCGGTAAAAAGAGCTCATCAGAGCCCTTCAGTATCTGGGCCAAAATATGAAATAAAACCTAGCTACCAAATAGGATTACAAACAAATAATGTTATTCTAGGTTTTTTGAAGCCTGGGACATTTGCAGCAATAATTTTTCCTAATCTTCAGAAAACTCCATTCCCTTTACCTTTAAAAGGTCCCATATTTTATTAATGGAAATCTTAAATTTTGCTTAACTCTAACACCCATCTCCTTTTTTTCATTTTATAGAATGAGCTATGATTTCACTAATCAGAATCTCACTGCATTTAAGAGGTAGGTCATGGTAGCTCACAATCTAGCAAGTAAACTCATAGTGGTTAGTATTAGGGTTTTTTGAGTTTTTATTTTAATTTTCAAATTGGAAATATAATCCAAAAAAACTGTTACTTAAGATAGCACCCAACACAGCTGGTGTGTTCCAGTCAGATTACCACAAATAACTATAAGCAGAATTAATGCTGTGTTTTGTCACATAATTCTGTCCTAATAAAAATCAGCACATTCTTTCAGTTCCATTCAGCCAAATCTTCCAGACAGCTAAAGCTTGCCTCATTCAACTTTCTTCTGCACACTCTTCCACCTGTTTCTTATCAATATCAGTCATCTTATGTTTAAATTAAAAACCACCTTCTTTCCCAAGAAGCCAAATAATATTCCAGTTTTCATAGCTGCTTCTGCAAAATATGGGAAAAAGCCTCACAAAGTCTGGGAGGTACCAAATGTATTAAACTGGATATGGCTGCCACAGAGGCACAGTGATTTTCCTGACTTAGGGAACAGATTGTGAACTTGGGACAAACTATGAAATACCCTAATATATTAGGCTAAAAAACTGCTTTACTGTTAGAAAGTGGAGCACATTTCATTCTTGAAGAATCTTACCAATAGCAGACTCTTTGAAATTAGTTGAACTGGAGCTGCTTGAATTGTCACTATGCATGTCTCATTGCCATTTAGAGAAAATACACACACATGCAAATGAAAAAAAAGAACCTTTTAATCAACCTCTGACCAGCATAATACCACCTGATGCTTCTTCTTCAGCGGGGATCAATTTGGGCAAGCTTTGGTGCATGTCCCTGCACTTGATGGAATGCCATGCATTTTGATGACTTTCAATTCCACCGAGATTTTTCTTTTCATTTATTTCTCTTTTTTTTTTTTTTAAGTATCCATGCCATGTCCCTGGTATCTTCCCCTCCAAGCTGTGTCTTCCTCCTTGTTTTTTTCCCCTGCTTTTGCAACATCTGTGAGGTTAGTTTCGGCCTCTTTTGGTCCTTTGCACTGCAGCTCATCTCCTGCCAGACCACTTTCTTAGAGTCACTCAATCTGCAGATTTTCTGCTTTTTTGGGGGTTTTTTAATTGCATTTCATTGGATTATAGTCTCTGCAAAGGAGATTTCTTTTCTGTTTGGCAGGATCCCCTTTCCCTTGCCCAAAGGAAATGAAATTTCCTTTGGGCAAGGGAAACAAAATTTTTCCATTTCAATGGGGATCAATTGGGCAAGCATGGCTGCATGTCCCTGCACTTGATGGCATGCCATGCCTTTTTGATGGCTTTCACTATAAAAAATAAAAATAAAAATCTTGGTTAAGTATCCTCGTCATGTCCCTCAAATATTCCCCTCCAAAGTTTGTTCTTCCTCCTTGGTTTCATGAAAAGAGGCCAAAACTAACATCACGGATGTTGCAAAAGCAGGGGAAGAAACCCAGGAGGAAGACAACAAACAGAGGGGAAGATATCAGGGACATTGCATACATAGTTTAAAAAAAAAAAAAAAAGAAAAGAAAAAATTTAGTTGAAGTGAAAGCCATCAAAAGGCAGGGATTACCAGCAAGTAGAGGTATGTGCACCAAAGCTCGCACAAATTCATCCCCCCAAAACAGAAAAGAAGGACTTACCAATGCTCTGGAATGGAGATAGCACCTAGGGAAATGAAATTGAAGGAAGAAAAAATAAAATTGGGGAAATTTAGTGACTACAAGAAAATGGACAGGGATTACATCAGGTGCAGTGCAAAGGACCAAAAGAGGCCAAAACCAACTTCACAGATGTTGTAAAAGCAGGGGAAAATCCAAGGAGGAAGAAGAAACTTGGAGGGGAAGAAATGAGGGACATGACAAGGATACTTAAGAAAAAGAAAAATGAAAAGAAAAATCTTGGTTCTAGTGAAAGCCATCAAAAGGCATGGCATGCCATCAAGTGCAGGGACATGCAGCAATGCTTGCCCATATTGATCCCTATTGAAATTGCAAGATTTCGTTTCCCTTCCTCAAAGGAAATGAAATTTCCTTTGGGGAAAAGAATCAGGATGCTGTCAAACAGAAAAGAAAGGCTCTGTAAAGGAGATGCCATGCCTTTTGATGGCTTTCACTAGAACCAAGATTTTTCTTTTTTTTTTTTTTTTCAAGTATCCTTGTCATGTCCCTCATTTCTTCCCCTCCAAGTTTTTTCTTCCTCCTTGGATTTTTCCCTGCTTTTACAACATCCGTGAAGTTAGTTTGGGCCTCTTGTGGTCCTTTGCACTGCACCTGATGTAATCCCAGTCCATTTTCTTGTGATCACTCAATATCCCAATTTTTTTTTCCTCCTTCAATTTCATTTCCCTAGGTGCTATCTCCATTCCAGAGTGTTGGTACATCCATAGTCCTTTCCTCCTGTGCCAGGATTGCTTCATATGTTCTTTCCTCATCTTTGCCATGTGCAGACTGATGGATAACTGACATCTGGAAGGTCAGTATTTTCTGAAAATTCACTTTTACACCTGGCAAAACTAAACTGCCACTGCTGCACTCTTGCTACAATGCAGCCTCAACTTCTCATCATTTTTCTGACAAGAACAAAAAGGCAATGTTAGATATTGTCCTTTTCCTACACTCACTAGAAAAACCAAAAATTGAAGTGCCTCTTGTGCATACACATGTAAAACTACTTAGCTATTAGTCCAGGACTGCACAGTACCTAGGTCAGTTACTGATTCGAAATTTAGAGTAAAACTTTCTAACTCTTAAACTAAGCATAATATTTCTATCCTTTGCATATAAGGCTTTGTTCTTGATGACTGTCTTTTCACAACAAGCACTGAAAGTGAGAAAAATGAAACAAATAACAGAGCAGAAGCAAATACTGAACAAAGGAAAAATAACAGACTGAACAAAGGTATGAGGTTCCCAGGGACAAGCACCGGAAGATTTGCTCTCTTCCATCTTAGATAATAAACAGCAGTGCAGTTCTGAATAAATAAAACCCGTGTAACAGTCAAGATAGTGGTAAAATATGAAGTGAACTTGAAATGTTGTTGTCCTGGTTTGACGCTGGCCCAATGCCAGGCACCCACTAGAGCTGCTCACCCAGCCTCCCCTGTCACCGCTGGGCAAAGGAGGAACAAGGGAAAAAAAGTTAACAAAAAAAGTTAACAAAGGCTTCACGAGTGAAATTAGGACTGGGAGAAATATACCTCCCCCCCTCCTTCACTGACCTTGGTGTCCCTGCGCTGTTTCCCTCCCATGTTCTCACCTCCTCCTCTTCTCTGACTAGAAACAAAACCCATAACTTTGTTTTGATTTTCTTCTTAAATATGTCATCACAGAGGAGTTACCAGCCTCTCTCACTGGCCCAGCTTTGGCCAGCACCATGTCCATCTTCAGAGCCATTGGGTATTTGCTCTGGCAGACATGGTGGAAGCTTCCAGCAGCTTCCCACAGGAAGCTTTGTGGCCCCCCTGCTACCTCAAACCAGGCTGTGCCAAACCAATACAGATGTGATGCCAGAGAGACACGGAGGATGAAATGACCAAACGCTGCTGGCATTATCAAAGCAGAACTATGAAAATCAAAACACAGAATACAAATTATTTGCTTGTAACATTTCAGTGCTGCATCTTGTTTGTTATTTGATGCGTATAAAATTCTGCCCCTGCTGCTGTCAATGTTTATTGTTTTTCTGGAATGACTAGAAATCCCCAGTCCCTGCTGTTGCTTCTCCTTTAATGCAACATGTTTTGAAGGAAGACTTTTTCTGATCTCCTATTGTTCCAAATCTTCACCTGTTATTTCTGTTGCATGTGAATAAATTCATGTTTCTTTTTACTCCATCCTGTCAAAGTAAAGCATGATAAAGGAGGACAGGAGATAAATTGTATAAATATATCAGATTAAACCAATTAGTATATTTAATATTAAAGTAATTTCAGAAGATAATATATTCCTAAATACTTATATTCTTACCAAGTCTGCATAAGACAATTTGTCTTGTATCTAAGACAACAATCTTTCAAAGTTTTTCCCATGAAGTATTTTGACTTTATTAGAACACAGCAGAGTGAATGCACTAGAAACTTCCTCCTCAGAAACTTCACTGCATCCCTGAGCATTGACTATACATACCACTGTCTACATAATTATCTGCTTCAAATAGCTGCTTCCCCATCCTTTGTTCTAGTCCCAAATCGATAACAAGCCAAGAGATGGCTTGTCAAGGTTTTCTCTTTAAATTCAGATGGGAAAAGGTCATTTCATAGGTCAGTACTTGACTGAGGTTATGTCCAAGATGCCACAATAGCAGTGACTGCAGTGTAGCACGGCATGAAAACCACTAATGGTGACTCTCAAACTGACTTTAAGAGAGCACTCCAGTCCTGGCACACATGAACACACTTCTTGTGCCCTGAACAGTCAGTGCACAGTCACTGAAGAGAACCAGTTCACCTGCTCCACATCAAAGGAATCAAAGCAAAGACAGAAAAGGGTCAAACTGCATGGACATTTTAAACTAAAACCTCCTTTCAACACTTTCAGTATTGAACCTCATACTCAAAAGACTCATTGTTAACAATAACTTGTAAATCAGGTGGAGCTGAGGGGGGGAAAAAAAGATCAAAAAGACATCTGATACAAACTGGTGCCAGATCTCACTGTCCATTAAGAAAGGAAACCTGTTTGAAATGTCTGAATGGAATTCCATAGACCTCGACCTGAAAATAATGGACAGACCTACTACAGAAACTCAGTGGAACATATCCTAAAGTGTTAAAGTAGTTATATAAACTGCAAAGCTATAACCTCTCTAGAAAAAAAACCTGGTCCATTTACATAGCACTAGAATATAGAAAACTGTATTATTCTATTACTAATCTGAGACTAATACATAAATTTGCCGTAGTATACCTTACTCCACCTAGAAAATAGCTAATAATTTTTAAAAGTGATATTATGTACTATTTTTTTCTCTTTTTAATAGGACACTGGCTGATTTAGAAGAACAAAGTACCCTGACTAGAAGAGGATGGGATGCAAGTTCAATATCACTTTTGCTCACCATAGCAGAGGGACCAAAATGACCTATATAAGGATATAGGGTTATAAAGAACATAATTTTTTGGTAAGTTCATGGAGAAAAGAGGACTCACTTTGGAACACATTGAAACAATCATTTTCATATGCCCTGAAGTCTCTGAAAGACTTCTTTCAGATAAGGAGAAAGATGATTATCTGTCTATGAAACTGGAATCTGGAATATTCAAAATATCCCAAATATTGGAAAAGGAATTAGGTTGATATTTATTAATTTGAACTGTGCTCATAACTACAGTTGATTCTAGAATCCAGTATTTTACAATTCTCTCTGGGGGGCTCCATCAGTTGATATTTTCAAATTGGTATTTTCAGTCGGTGCTTTCAAATTTTCCTTATAAACTAGTGCCTCAGTATCCCCATTCATCAGATTAATTGCTGAAACAAATCCTCCCTTCTTGTATAAAAAAACACAGCTGAAAAGGAAAGCTAAGGAGAAAAGTCCCCCACAAAAAAGTGTCCAAATTATGAACCAATTAACATTTTTTCCAGCATTCATCTACGGTTATTACTGAGCAAAAGCATCTCTGGAAATTTGAGTTTCAGCCATGAAGAAAAGTTCTGTTTTCATTCAGATCCTGTATACTTGCCCTATCTCTTCATTGGTAACTACCAACACTAAAATCGGCATATACTTTGTTTATGGAAAAGTGAAACCTGAATTGCTGGTTTTGACTTCCAACAGGAATCTAAAAGCTATTAGAAAAAAAAAAAAGTAGGTTGAAATAGAATAAAGATACTGATCTTTTATTTAGCTCTGTTTTGTTATACTGCTGTCCAGAAGAATTAACTTTTCTGTCTTCGTGAAATATAGAGCTCTCTAGTGGCATTTGCAAACAGCATTTAATTAATCTTCTTTCTTAGAAACATTTACAATCACAGCATTATGCTAGTCAATTGAATTTCTATTAAAAAAAAAAAAACAAACTACAACCTATTTCCACTGGTAAACTACCAATGAAAAAAGTAATATATAACATGAAATTGGCAGGGAAAAAAACCAGGCTAAACCAATATATCGTTTTCGGTAAGATGGTTACAGCTCCTGTGCATTAGGAACAAGAAGTAGATGTTACATATGTGGGTTTTAGCAAGGTTTTTGACAATGTATTTCATAAAGTCCTAGAAGAAACCTAGGAAGTGTGAGCTAGACAAAATCACAATCAGTTGGCTGAATAATTGACCATAAAAACTGTACTCAACCTGGTAACTGCTTTGAGTGTTTGCTAAACTGAAAATGAGTAGTGAGCACAATTTATCAGGCTCCTTTTTGACCTTGTTCCAAAAGCACTCAATGTTGTCACTGAATTACAGTGATGATCTGCATAATGGATAGGCAGAGTGCCTGTTAAAAGTGCCCGGACTGCGATCCATTCACATCATATATCATACTGCAGCATATAGATCATACACAGAGCTCTGCCAGTGGAAGGGACAGCTGCTGTCAAAGAAAGTTTCCAGAAAATGGACAAGCTAAAAGAACTGATGAAGTTGAAACAGGGAAAATGCAAAGTTCTGCGATCAAGAAGAAACAACCATGGAACTGCACAGACTAGAAAGGACTGGTGACACAAGTCTGCAGCAAAAGACATGGGGATTATGCTGGATCAGAAACAGACTATGCTACAGTACCATGCTGTTATAAAAGGTAGACTGGGATATATAAAAAAGAGAATAATTCTGAAGATTAGTGCATTCTTTCTACTTGGTACCAAGAAGATTGTCAGTTGGAGTAATTAGGTCCAATTTTGAACACTACCTTAAAATCATGTCACTCTTACTTCTTAAGTCATGTTCTGTAGACCTCTGATTACCCTCCGTTCTTTCCTTCTCTGCCTCCACATTTTTTATTATTCAGCTCAAATAAAATTAAAAAACAACAACAAAAAAACCCCAACCAACCAAAAAAAAAAAAAACCAACAAAACACTGGGGGTTTACAACGTAAGAGAAAAACCACACATAACTTGTACATATTTCTACTGTGGGGAGGAAATTTTCTGTAATTAAGTGTAACTATTTAATCTATCTGGGCTCCTGCAGAGAGAAATATGTGTTCATATTTCACTGTGTAACAGGTTTGAATGCACACAGCAAACAGCTTTTGGGGATATTCTGGACTCAGTGCTATCAGCGCCCTTATATGACATTTAAGATTGGGTCTGAAAATTTCAAGTGCCATATACATCCCATAGGTGCACAGGCATATGTCAATCTAATGTCTCCTGGAAACCAGACATACATGAAATATGCCCTTTCAAGCAAAGACCAAAATTTTTTGTTAGCATCAGACTAAATGCAGATGTTTTCTTCATATGGAATAAAAATACTCAATCAGACAATTGCTGACTGTAAAGACAGGTTTTTGCATTTCTGCTCTTTCCAAACTGTTTCTATAACATGGCATTTTTAAGACTGACTGGTCAAATACCTGTCAGGTGTGACAGGTAACTCTAAGGCTTGGGAATGGACAAGATAATCTTTGACAACTCTTCCTCCCTTCCATTCTGCAATTCTATTAAAAAGCTTTAATGCACTAACAAATAAAACATTTAGAAACTCTTAAAAAATTATGCATTCAAAACAGTTCTTGTATTGTCACTTTCTTCTCCGAACTTAATGGCATAAATTTAAAAAGGTTCCTTTCTTTTAATCATACCAACATTTCTAAAATTTTGACATAAGATCAAATACCTGGTACATAAATAGCAGAACAGAATGGTTCACAATAGAGTGAAAGCTGGAAGAATACGAAAACAATTTGTGGAATGCTAAGTCTTCATGACATTCCCGAGTCCTCACTCATTTCCAAAGGGGTACCTATGCAGCAATGCATGGTCATGATCATCCACATTTTTATTTTATAAAAATGTAACAAACTTCGGCAATAATTTTAACAAAAATATTTTAATATTCTATATTGACTATATTTCTGAAATATTAATAACCTGTTGCATGCTAAGTGTTTTAAACCCAAGCATACTCATTGGTTTAACCAGCACCAAAACAACTGCTTCATACACACACAGTTTTAAGAAAGAAAATCTTTTATGCGCTGAACGACACAAAATCTATTTCTAAACACAAAGGAAATTAAAATGAACATTAATCCAATCTTTATGTCTTTTTCTGAGTTAACAAAAAGACTTGATTAATTCAAATTGAATTGCTAATTAAGTACTACTTTGTAATGCATGTGGTGATGCTTAGAAACTAACATGATTATTAGCACAACAATTGCCAGCAGAGTAGAACTGAATTTGGACACGGGGAAAATGACTGGGTGAAAAAACAGTTAAATTATGTTGTGCTTCTTGGTCCTTTATATAGCAATGATCCTCAAAAATTCAAAATACAATCGACTCATAATCACCTAGCTGTGGAGTATGAAGGTTTATGTCACAGATAAAGGTCAGGAAACTTCATCAGCTATTTCAGGCTTGGTCAGGTTCTTTAGTTTAAATTTAGTAATTTCCATATAGTTTGAAAACAGCTACACTGCTCCATTTACTATTTTCAGCCAACAAAGAGTTGAACAGCCTCTGCAGGAGAGATAGGCAGACTTCCTAGCATGGGCTGCAGCTAAGCTGCCTGCAAGAGGAATAATCAGAGTATGTTTTCTGTCAGTACCAACCTAGTCCAGTAGCACAGCACCTTGATACCTATAGACCAAGCCTGGGAGGGCCAGTGTTGACCTGCAGCTAAAAACCCTGTCTAGATGGAAGATGACTCACTGTGGTCTATATGCCATGCCCCAGTTTGGGAAAGACCAGTTCAAGTGTGAAACCAGGAAAATGCAGAGAGCAGCCTTGCTAATGGGCATTCTCACGCATTTGAACACTATGACAAAGCACTCAGCTAAAGGCAACCTAAATGAACCTGCTCAAACCAAGCACAGTTAATGAATTCTGACTCCCTATTAGCCCCAACTAACATGGAATGGGGAGACACTCCATAGATCAGACTACACTCAGAAAAATATATTGGACCTACTTTTCCCATTATCTAAGCATCATTGCCCCCATTACTCTGAGTAACTGGGAACTTGCTTTGAATATATGAATTTACATATATCAATTTTTCAAACGAAATGGGTATTCTAACAACATCATTGATACAAAAATGAAAGTAAGTTTAAATTCCCAGAGTGTTGTCATTATATTGCAAAGGTTCCACATTGCAAGAGTTTCGTACCTCCTTGCTGCTTCTCCCGGGCAGCTCCTCTAAGCACTGACTCTCCCTTCTTCTCTCAATAGCCAACTGACCCCAGTTCCCCCTCAACCAACCAACCCACTCTTTCATAACACTCTTCTTCTTATTTGCTACAGCAGCAGACTGTTAGAGTCAGGCCTGTTCCTAATCTCTAATAATTGGCTCAGCTGCAACTCCTTAAGGGGTAAGATTACTTTCTATACTACTTTTAATATCTTATATTGTATCCCCCTACACCAAAGAACACAGAGAGGCATAGAGAAAGATTGTGACAGAATATATGTGCCTCATGCACAGATCAGAAACCGAGTAAAGGAAGTAGTCTACCATGCCTGCCCATTTTTAATATATTCTCAGAGTAGCAGAAGGTACAAGTGGCTCATATTTTGTCATATGTTTCTAGCTGATGGACTCCAATTATAAAACTTACACTTTACCACATTCAAAAGACAGGATTGAACTGAATATTCATCATTCTATATTGTTTTAGGTATATGTATATTTTACATTAAAGAATTTGGCAATGAGAGAAAAATTGAAAACCTTTTAGGATATATACAGTAAATGAAACAATAATGGATGACGCCCATGTAATGAAACACGTTTCCAAAGTAATGGAAGGGACATATTTTCACTGTTTTCTAAACAGACAAAAGCCATTTCTCAAATCTAAATACTTCAAAAGGCAATCAAATCATTGTTTGGATACACACTCATCTCTTCAAAGGAAAATATTAGAAATACAATTCATTAGTTCGATCAACTACTGTTTTGAGACTTATACTTGCCTTGGAACACAGAAAATTCAAATTTGCTACTGGTCAGTTTGGTGAGCTTACACAAACTACCTTTTTCCTTTCCACCTCTTCCTACCCAGATCATGAAAAAATAATATTGATCACCTTGAAATGAAAGGTGTAACATACATTATTAATGTTAATGAAAAATAATTATTGCCATTATTCTTACTTGTTTGGGTCTTCTGTACCATGTGTTATGTCAGCAACCTTAACCTTTCAGAACTGAACGCACAAACTCCATCAAACACCTGCCACTCCTGTATCTGTTTCTGCTCTAACATAAACAGTTTCTGGGGAGTACTAGGAAATATAAGAATTTGTGTGGGGAGCTGATGACGATTCTTTTTACTGGGATTATTTTCAAGCACGGATTTTATGCTATACTTACCACACAAGGTACTTCATCATCTGCTGACCTGCCTTTTAACTGCCTGTTTACCAGCTACCAAACTGGAGTTTTAAACTACTTAGAAAACAAATTCCACTCTGGCTCCAAAAGATCTCTGTTCTTCAGTTCCATATACAAGGACAGAGAGTACAGTCCTAATTTCAGAAACATTCACAATATAACACAACTGGGATGAAAAAGGAGGCCATAAGTATATTTCAGTGGAGAAAGCATATAAACTAGCTGGCTTCAACAAAACATTGAACTACATGGCAGAAACACCAAATTCTCTGACACCATGGAAAAATGACAAATTACTTGGGCGTGGACTTGCTGGGGCCTTGACTAAGATAAATTAGGCTGTCTACATCTCACAGAGCTTTTATTTCAGGAGCAGCTGCTTGAAATTCTTCCAAGCACTTTTAGTCAGAACATTGCCTTTTTTTTTTTTTTTTAAGGCAAACTTTTCAGGAATAATTATTCTCTTTATTAGAAATCCTTCAACTTTATAAAATTTTCCTAAATACCAGGAAGAAAGAAACAACATGGCTCCTTCTGATTTTAAGCCCTGTAATATGCCTCTAAAATTTGAAAGATCCTAGCCTGATTTATTCTTATTTACAACAATTTGCAAAATTAGGTCTCCCACTTCTCATTACTAATCTTTGTCAGAATCTCTTGTTCTTTTAATATGCCTAATAAAATATCAATTGAAACTAGAACTGCAGTGTTTCCTCCTTGGGAAAAGTAGCCATTATTGCCTAAAACACACAAGCAGTTTTGTACATAGGTGTATTTTCCAAGTATTGATACAAAACACAACTATTCTAACTTCTATGTAAGACTATCCATTCTATCATATCTCACAAATATCTGGGTAGGGCATTCTTCTCTCGAAGACACAGTAACTGTATCAAAACTCCAAATCTAGCATCTTTACAGCTATAGCACATTTTTTTTGCAAATTTCATCGCAGTTATGCAAGAGAATTACTATATCAAGATACAAAAGATAACAGCATACAACAAGCTTCCAAATCTGTAGGTTAAGAAAATTTAAATGAAAAGCACATGGGAAAAGTTGCTTATAGTATTTTAAGTTACAAATCCTACTCTGTATCTTTCTTTCAAACCAATACCTCTTACATTTTAAAAGGCAGTGGTTTGTCACAGTTTGCTGGTGGGTTTTGGCATTCTTTTTTATTGAAAAAAATGGTGTAATATAAATAATGATCTTAGACTGATAGTTCAAAAAACTTCTGAAAAAAATATCAACCATTGATACAGGTTACTTATTTTTGTAAGGTGAAGACTAGAATGTTTGGTACCAAGTGTTCTAGAGTACCATTTTCCTACACAGAGGTTCTTTGCACAAGCTACTGAGCCTTGACAAAAGGAACCTAAGAGATGCAATATCTGAACAGACAAGAGTGGCTGTGTAAATTATAACTTTATACTGGAATTATCATAACAATTTTCAAAGGGCAATTTTGCTACACAAAAACATTGTCCTTGTATTTTTAAATAAATTCTCTGAGATTATATATGGTAGATAAACTACCGATGTTCTTCATGAAGGATGCTTAAAACACAGCCTGGAACAAATGGAAGAACTGAATTATTTCTGCAGAACTGGATCAGCGAGTTAGAAAACATGAACAAATACCTTATCAGCATCACTGGTCTGTATTTTGCAATCTGTAATTAAAAATTTTATTCTCGTTGGTTCCATTTTCCAGGTGTCATTGTTTATGAATCATAAAGAAGATTATCAGCTTGTTCCACCCTAATCAAGCGTATATTCTCCTATTCACAAACCACTCACAAATGGGCCGTAATAATTAAATGTTATCAGATATTATCAAAGCTGTAAGAACCTCCATAACAATGACATTTTCCAACATAGAATGACATTGGGGTTTAAGATACTGTCATTTTTCCTGCACAAGAATGTCCAAAAAAAATTAATTAATACCTTGTTAAAAATAAAGAGTCTGCATGGAAAAATGTTACAGAAGGATGGACCTTTTAATTTTGATTCATTTTCTGCTTTGCCGCACCTTATTTTCTCAGATATGGCAGACAACAATAACAAAAAATAAAGCCTAATTTACTAGTGATAAAATGGGAAGTTGATGGTGATAAGTTACAGAAACAGAAACAGAACTGCTACTGGGAGCTGTGGCTGTGCACTCCCAGACACACTAAGGAATGCCTGGTGCCTTCTTCTGGGATGGGGGAGACGGGGCCTCCCTCGTGGGGATTGGGTTGGTACTATTTAATCTTTATTAAAGACCTAGATCATGGGAGAGGGTGCATTTTCCAAAGGTTTGTGAACAGTGAATTGCAGGGATACATGGGCAGGGCAGTTGTCAGAGGGACCTGAACCACCTATTCTCAGACCTGATTGCTACCTGCATAATGGGAAGGCATGGCCAGATCCTCAGACATAGGTTAAACCACAGGGAAGTCTGGACAGATCCAAAAATTGTCGTTATTATTATTATTATTACTATTATTATTACCATTACTTACAATTGTTGTTGTTGTTACATTATTATTATTATTATTATTATTATTATTATTATTATTATTATTTTTTTTTTTTTTTTATTTTTATTTTTATTTTTATTTTTATTATTACTTTTATTATTATTTATTTATTATTATTACTATTACTTTTAATCACAAAGGCAGACAAACACCACAGAGAGCCCAGAGAAGTTGTGGAATCTCCATCCTTCAATACAAAACTGACATAGACAAAACCCTGAGCAGTGAGAAACCAGATCTAATTGTATCTGCATTGGGCAGGATGGACTAGACTCTGCCAGGGTTCCCTTCCAATCTAAAATACTTTAACAGGTCTATGTTAAAGGCACCCTCAGTATGGGTAATTAATATATTATTAGGTCTATTTTTAAATCCCCAAAACATTTTCTGCAGAGTATGCAGTGTAGGACAGGAAAGCTGCTAGGGACAGTCCTGCATGTACTAAAAAGTGTCTTAAATCTGTGAACTCCAATGAATCTGGTCATTTACTATGATTTCCTTGCACAGCACCATTGATCTGCTAACACAAACATATAACCCAACAGTCTTCTTCAAAGAACATGCCATAGAATGACTTCTGATTTCTAAAGCAGTTATTTCTAAGTAAAACACAGCTGACATGCATAGTAGCTCTTTTGGAAATGCTTTACAATGCTTGAACTTCTTTATTTTAATATTTTTGTTGAAATTTGCTTAAATGTGTTAGTTAATTAATTTCACTAATTTTCATAACTTTAAAAATAATTCTTACTTTAAATTTTGTATTTCTTTTAAAGAGGTGCAAGTTTTCACCCTTAAAAATACTTTGGGTTGGGGTTTCCTTTTGATTTTTTATTTTAATTCACTGAAACTGGGCAAAAGTTCCAAGACCAATGGGAGCTAGAAGAGATTTTTATTAACTCCTATATTCATTTCCCATGCATCTAAAAATCATTTATGACTAAACACCAAGTAGGTTGATGTTCAACTCTGAAGGAATTTGATGGCTAGGATTTCAGAACTTTCTTTAGTAGCTTAAAGCAATAAAACTGTATTTTAATAACAACACTAAAGAATAGTAATGATAACACTAAATGAAAATTTACAGTTGCAACAAGAAGCTTTCAATATTTCTTCAAGTCATTAGCAAGAAATTATTTTTTTACTTCCAACATTCATCTTTGAAATGTGTTCTGTTTTAGTCATTTGAAAATAACATCTTTTCTGTTAATGTTTCCCTCATCTATATAACTAAAATCTCATTATTACTGCTTTTCTTTAATGTTTTTATTCTTTCTAAATAGCTCACAAAGCATAAGCAAAAACCTAAACATAACAAATCATTTAAGATTTAACACATACTAAGAGATATTATTAAAAACAATAGCCCCTCCAAAATAAACAATAACAAAAAAACCTTCAGTGTCTCCCACTGTTAGTAAAATATGCAGAAAAATTCTTGTGAATGTGAAGATTCTAATATTTTCATTAAAATTCATTTCAGACTCTCTTAAACTTAAATGTTAGTTCTATTAGCTCCTGTACTCTCCATTGTTATCCTTTATCCACAAGATCTTTAAATAACAGAAACCTTTCTGTACACTACAACACACTATAAAACCTTAGTTTATAACCTTACACAAACGTTTTTTGTAATGTGCTTTTTAGAGACAGAATTGAATATCTGAATGAGATAGTATAAGAGTTTTTGCACTGTTTTTTTGGGTTTTTTTCTAAAATGGAAAACTCAAGGGAGCTAACTAAATCTCTATTTCACTTTATACTTTGCCTTACACAATTACATTATCTCCAGGAAGATATAAACATAGCTAAGAAATTTGTGATAAGTGAGTGTAGCAAGTACAGGCTCCTCTTTTCCTCCATTGCTTTGTGACCTCTGATGCTGTGCTAACAGAATTATAAAGTAGCAAAAAACGTATTTCTATCAGTCAAATAAACAGAAAAAACTATGAACATGATCATACAGTGATCTATAAATAACGTATTCTAATGGGGTTATTTCCTTGACTACAATCTGCATTTGAAAATTACTCAAATTCTGGATTTTTATTGGGAAAAAAATTATGTGAAGGGAATTAAGTACAGCACTGATACTGTTAAACATAAATTTCAGTAGTGAATATAAAGTCTATACTGGCTAAATCTGACTATAGTGGTATGAGTTTTCCAATTGCGTGTGTGCAGCTATATTGTATATGTTATTATTGGTGTAAGGAGATAGCACTGTTTTTCTTTAAATCCAAAGATATTTCCTATTCAGAGACAAATACTGGCAGTTGCTGAAGTCTGCAAACTGTCACATTATCTCTGCTGGAGGCATACAAAACAAAAACATCTTTACAGCAGGATGTCAAAATAAAATGAGTAATTACCTCTTAATGGCAAATGAGACTTTTTCAGAGTACAGTCCTTCTGGCACAGGTTCATACACAGCCCCTACTATCTGAAAAATAAAAAAATCTACAGTTTGTTGAAGAAAAACACTCCAGTATTTATTTCAGCATCCAATATAATGTGTTGTCTCTTGAAACTATCTGATAAGCATTATATCACCAGCTCTAACTTGCAGAACAACTTAGATGCAGAGTGTCTCTTCCAGTCAGGTATCCACATTACTTACTGTCGGTCAAAGTGCTAAAATATTGAACATATACAAGCAATTTTTGGAATTAGAATGGTAAGATAGCAATTCATGCAATGATAAACACTTGTGCTTGTTTGCAAGCCACACACATTAGAGCTGAGAGCAGTTTATGTGTCAATAAACTTAAATATAAATTCTCTTGGATCATGAGAACACCTGAAGAAATAACAGGGAGGTTGATCTGGAAAATGTGAATGCCTCAGTTGCCAAGGAGGGCATATTGGTGCTGTAAACTGGTGGGCTCAGAGTGGCCATCTGTTAAAGGAGGCATCCTGCAGCCCAGACATCAGCCTTCTCTCCTTACAGCTCACCCTTGACAACTTCAGCACTAGGGAGCAAGCAATGCAAGCCACAAGTGTTTTATTAATTCCCCTAGAAATAGGCTTATTTTCTTAAAAAAAACAAAACAAAACAGACTCACCCAATATTTAGTTACTCACTACGATATAATTACACACACAATTACATTCAAAAGGTTGCATATGTGTTATTTACCAGCCAAATTCTTTAAGGGAAAGTACAATGAATAGATTTTCAACTTCTGGTGCACTTTTTCTCACAACAATAAGGGTTTACATTTTGTTCACTTGTCCTTTCCACTCACACAGTCTTTGGACTTACTGGACATGAACTACGGCATTTAGAACAAGTTTACAATGATGACATTTCAATAAAACAGACTAGAGAACAGATAAGTATGGCACCTCATCTCATAATCCAGGTGTCAGAAAGATTTGGATACACTCCTGTATTTAGAATAACAATGGATATTGTTTTGCTATTAATGTAAGTAAATGAATTTGACTCGTATCCTTTTCATCTTCTTAAAACTACTGCAATGCATCCCTTGTGAGGAAGCAACATGGGCACTCAGCAGGCAGCCAAATGATAATGCAAAAAACCAGTGTAAAGGTACATTTAAAGAAAACAGAAGAAGGCAGTAATTTCATTTTGATGCAGTACAAAGCAGAATTTATTTCCTTTGTTTAATTTCCTCAGTGCTTTTCACGAACCTGGATGATAACAATGTACACTAGTAGGTGTATTCTGATGTTGGAGTTCAAGTCTTAGTAGTAAGTAAAGATCATAACACAGAATGTGTTTGATTTTTTTTCATTCAGAGATATAGAAAAATACTTGTCTTCTTTCATCTGTAAAATCAACTTGAAAACCAACTTGTTTACTTTTTTCCTTCAGCTCAGAATTGGTAACCACTTTATCTTCATAATCATAGTACTGATATCTTTGGTAAAATGCCTTATTTTGGTGCTCAGAGGTACTGTGTAAATTCAAATAATGATGCTAGAGGATATCCCGCTGTTATATACAAAATGCACATTTTTGAAATATATGGGATGAGGTCCCTAGACAAAAGATAAGATAAATTAGGTGAAGTTAGAGTAGAAAGTCAGAAGGGAGGCCACAGTGCAGGGAAGTGAAAGGGACTGACAGGTCACACTCTTCTGATAAAATTATCAAGTAAGATACAGATTCTTGGATCAAATCTAATAAGCAATTTTCTCTGAATCTTGCTGCTGCTGTTACATAACTACAGAGTGGGTATAGAATGTTGCTTTAGGACATAACAGTATTTCTGTAATCACACTGTCTGTGACACTAGTTCATTAGATGCCTCTGTGGAAATTTCCTTTCTGTGTATTATAAGTGTCTACTAGCAAACAATACTGCAATTTATCATAGAGATGGTGAGCTCAATAAGGCAAAGCCCCTATCTTAGTCAAGTTCTAAGCATGCTCCTAATCAGAAAAAAAAGTCTGAATTGAATTTTATTCTTTTGTTCTAGGGATAATTTTCATCCACAGAAAGATCAAGTTTAAAATTATTATTTTACATTACTAAATTATATTAAAATACCAAATTTATGTATAAAAAGCTGCGCAGCAGCCACAGAAAGAATAAGCTGAATACAATTGAGAGAGAAACAGTGGCAACCATGACCTAGCCTACAGCATTTTGATTCCTGAAGATTTATCCAGGGAAAAGTCTTGCCTGATGTCCAGAGCAAATAGCAGCTCACCAGCTGGTGACTTGGAAAAATCATACCATGATTTGGAAATCATAGAAAGAATACAGTGCTGACAGGGTTATAGTTTTAGCATGGTTTCACACAAATGCACAGCAGCTGAAAGTTAATGAAGTCATTTGTTCTGTTTATTCATGCTGAAAGATTTCTTGTTCTAAATGCTTATCTAATCCCTCTTTTTTTTTAATCAAAAGGACTCGTAGCAGAATAGTATTTGATCTTTTCTTCCAGAACAAATTTCTTAGTCAGAAACCTCAAGTATTGAGAACATTAGGATGACCAATGCCTTAAAAAATACTATCTTCTTCTTAAGAAGTACTTTAAATTACTGAAGCAATGTTTATTTAGTGTGACCACGAAATTTTTACAGAGAATATAAATTCCCTATGTATATGATGCTATGCTTTTGTAGCTAATTAGTTCTGCAATTTAGATTTTTAAATAGGATTTTCAAATATTATTTATTTACTTTTCAAGGGATGTAGTAAAATCCATCACCATGTTCTACGGGCTTGCCTCACCATCTGCTAGTTAGAAATGTGGGTGGGGTACAGTAGTTGTTGATTAGCAAAACAGTTCTGCAGTCAATTTGCATGTTTTGGATGCACAGTGGCAGGGACGCCAAGCAGAGAAAGTACCCAGTTCTTGTTCCTGTACACTGCCACCCACCAACAGGAGGCTGGTGGAAGTACATATGGTTTGCCTAATTCAGATGACAATTGTGTATAAACTGTCACTGCCTGGTCAAGACCAGAAAGAATACGTGGAACCAGTCTTACTCACAAACACTGAGAATTTAAGTATTAGTATGACTTTTTTTTTATGGTTTGTAAAGGCAGTACTCATCCTTTAACTTTTAGCTGAAGATAACAACTGGCTGAAGCCAGACAGCAGTACTAATTAAATTTTTAGCAAACAGATGTCTACATCATCAAGTGCATTCAGAACAGAATACAGAAAGGGGGAGCACCTAAGAGATTATAAAGATTTTCATTTCCATTGCTCCAAGGGCTGAGCTTACTGCCACTAAGCAGCAGTACAGATACTGTTAGCCACAGCTGCTAGAAGTGGCAACATGTAATTCTTGCAGCTAACATATTCAAGATAATAGCTGTAAGATATTCTTCATCTAAGATATCTTTCTTCTAATAGCTCAAGATAATTTTCATCTAAGTTTTCAAATCACTGGTGACTTCCAACTTACATATTCAAGCTGAAAAAGCTCACTCCAGCATCAGTAACTGTAAGAGAGTCCTTCATAAACAAATGTCCATAGCAAATGCCAGACTAAATTATTTTAAATGAAAGACAGAATTATATCCACAGAATAACCATCCAAATTCTCAGCATCCTTTATCAGACAATTGTATAATTGTTTCTTTGAAAGGTCAACATGCTAGCACTGCTTTTATTCTTAATAATAGAATCCTTTGTGACCATGGCCACAAAATGAGCCACTGTTTATTCAAATAGTTGATTTTCCTTCTGAACTCCTTTTTACAAAATTAAGCAGCTATTTTAAATACATAAGAGATTTCCCATACTACAGCACATTTATAATTTGGAGGCTTTTGAAAAAGAAACAATAACTAAATCTTGTCAGTACAGTGCTACTTGTAAAACATCAAACGCATTACCACATTTAACCAAATAACCTCTATGTGGCCTTGGAGATAGTTTTGCATCAAGCTTTCTTTTATAATTTTGCTTACTGGTGTTATTTTACCATTGTTTTTCTTAAAGAACACTTAAAACAGAGATTTAAACAGACTGTATCTAAGTCTGCTACATTTACACTACCACACAGCTCTATGAAAGATGACTATCCCCACTAGATTAGCTCGTGTCCACATTAGTTATTAGTGGACAAAAATCCCAATATTAAGAAATGTCCTAAATTTGGAGAGGGAGGAAAAGAGGAGATGAGGGAATGACGTTTTCAAAACAGCATTAATTTTCTAGAGCCTCTGAAGCCTCTAAAGAATGTTATCAATACTTGCAGGCTGACTTTGCATGGGACACAGCCAGTGCAGATTTCCCAAACTGCACAGGACTTCAAAGAGCCACTCATGACTTGGTGCAGTGTTCACTGGGGCTTCCAACAGGTGTAAGAACACGCTGGTGTGTGGCATCCTGCAGTAGGAGGGGCATTTTTAAATGAGACTTGGTTTCATCTGGACAGTTAGGAATTAATGAAAACAGCAGTGATTCCTCAAGACTGACTCCCAGAGGAGGTGCTGGTTATAATGAAAGGCTAAACAAAGAATCATCTGCAGTGCTGAGGATTTTAACAATGACAGTTATTGCTTTTAGCCTTTAACATAACTTCAATTCATTACTTAAACTTTGATGGAGAATTCCAGCAGTAGGTATTAGCCATACAAACACTTGTGCCTAGAAACCATAACTATTTCAGGAAACAATCCAAGCTGAAAATAGCTGGAAAGTAGCAAAGAATCCAATATGCTTATCCCATTCTTCCTTACCTAAGGATATTGATTTTTTCCCACTGTTGGAGACAGGACAGTAGGAGACATAGTAGACAAGCTTGCCATACATTGACCAATGGGGGTTTTTTGTTTCTTTTGCTCCCAAATGCTAAAAGAGTCTCTTCAGCTTCTATTAATTTCAGGTAAGTCAATATCTTTGTTAAAATACCTATATAATAATACTCACTTGCAATGGATAGCCTTACTACTTGCTGGCAGGACTCACCAAAGCAAAGCAGATAAAGGGATTTTCACAGCCTTTGTACCTATGACTGCCATAATTCACTATAAAAATGAAACCTGTTGTTCCCTGGCCCAGATAATCAGAGATTTATCCAGTAGTGCCTTGAAAATCTTCAGAGGTAAAGGCTACACAACCTCTCACTTCCATATTTGACTGTTACAATGAAGAAAAAAATCAATGTATATCAAGTTAGAATTGCTTCTGCTTCAATTAACTTCTATTTTCTCAGAAAACTTCCAAGATCACAAATTTCAGTACAAAGAATGATAAAATACTTGTATTTGGACACCATTTCTAGGTTTCTACAAACCCATCTGTATTTAACCAAACTACTGCAGGATAATATGTGAGTATTTGGAGACCACTGTGAAAAAACCCTACATTTCCTCTAGAATCAGTTTTCTGAGACACAGAAAGAGAGGGGGATAATGCAAGGTGGAAAAAAAGAAAAAAAAAAGCACCAGCATAATCCCAAAATAAAAAATAGAAAAGTAGAGCTGCTGCATGTCACAATTTTTCTCTGGATAGTTTGCTGCGAGCTACAGATACACATTCATTACCATAGCTTCATAATTACCACAAAAACCAATGGAAGAAGAAAAAGGAGCCACAAAACTGACAGTTTGAATAAAGAGGTCCTGTGAATATTGCTGAAAGCTATTTGCATTTCTCACCCACATAAAGAATTCAACACAAGCCTTTTGGGGATATTCTGTCTATCCCTTGAGTGATGAAGCAGGAACAGGATTTTCAATCACTAGTTAAAATTTTACCTTCACAGTTTTCTATTTTCAAAGGGAAAAAGTACGGCCAAGTAGGTCTGTAATAATTTATTATGTTGTTGTCTGACTTGCTACCATTTTTTGCCATACAAATTATGTTAAATATTTTTTGGGGAAAAAAATACATATAATTTCTTATTCAGAAATGAACATTTTTGCAGACATCCTAATCTTCTACTGACACTTAGAGGAAAATTCATCACTTATTCATCAGTTCCACCAAGTTTTAAAATGTACAGGGGTAGGGAGGAAATTTACTATCCTCACATGGCAATTATACAATGTGATAAACCCTCGTGCCACCAGGTGGGGAAAGTAATTTTAAAATGGGTGAAGTCAGCTAAGAGAGGCAACTTTCATGTGTATAATTGTTTTCTCATCAGTGTAATCTCAACAGTTTCATTTCCTAGTCCAACCACTGCCTGCCCCTGCCCAGAAAGCTCTGCTATATTCATATCATTTTTTCTATAGGGAGGCAAAACCAATCCACAGTCAGGGACAGGCCACTAATAACTATAGGACACAGCAGACTGCATAATGCCTGCCTCATGTTTTTACAAATATCTTCAAAAAAAGGATTGGCTTGATGAGGAAGGATGCTTTTCACTGCAAATAGTTGTAAATTTGTGTAGTCTGTCTCAATCTCAAATGTTAATAAACACTGAGAAAAGTGCAAAAACAAGATCTCAGTAATAAACCAGTGTAAATTTCAGTTACACTGCTGGTGATCAACAATTTAGAAAACTCACTAACTGACCGCTTCCTTTCAACACAATTCAGTACCTCTCTGTTTGAAATAGTCAAGAAGTTTCACAATTTACTTTCTTGGGTTTTTTATTCTATACTTTTGAAAATAAAGATATGGACATCCAGTTAACATTCAGCAACAGATTCGTATTTCTTTGAATTTACAAACCTTCCAGCTTTTATGTGTGCCAACTTCATACAATATTGCTCATACTAAATTTGAAAAATAACTTATGGTCCCTAGCTCTGTAATAAGACATTGTTCTAGAACACATGAAAAACTGCCACCAACTCACTTCTAATTCACCCCTGCCACATATGAATATAAATCAAATGACAATTTTAAAGCTTTATTCTCTTGTTCTTTACTCGTATTGCATTGTTAAACCGAACCAACCAAACAAACACCTTTTTCATACCTAAATCATTAAATACTCAAGGCAAAAGCATGTTCAGAGCACAAGGTCCTCTTCCCAATTCCTAAGTGCAAAGAGGCACTTGTAACTACTTTTTTCCCCCATCAAAAATTGAGACCACATATGAAACTGTGAAGACCACAACAGCCTCATGTGGGGTAAGTTGTTTAGGCTATATATTCAAAAGATACTGAAAGCCAAGATGGTGCCTTGCTTCTGCTGTTCCCAGTCACTCTTCCACCAGGGTCTGCTCCCCTGTGCCAGCACAAGTACTTCTACAGCTGCTTTACACATCAAAGACCCAAAAAAATTCTAAGCCAGCTCAGTTCTCTAATCTAGCTCACCATTAAATGTTTACCTAAATGCTTGTTTGCCCTGGAGTATGGCTGGTTTAGGTTGGCAGGTTGTTGTCACAATTGGATTTTTTTTGCCTTGAATCATTTCATTGACACAGTTTATATCATAGCCTCAGAAACAACTGGTACTGGCAGAAGTTCAGGAGGTTTTTTTAGTGGAAAAAGAGATACTAAAGAGAACTGCCTAGGAGTCAGCTTTAGAAATATAAAATCAGCTTTCACTGAAACACAGCTTTTAGTTTTACCCTTAGCTCATAAGGCTGAACTGAAACTCTCTTTTCCTTTACTAAGAAAAATTAAGTCAATCAAAATATAACTATACAAGAAAATGGATAAAAAACTTCAGCATATATATTACCAGTTCCTCTTTCTGGGCATAAAGCCTACATTAAAAGCTGCTGAAAGGAGCAGAAGAATATTATTGTCAGGACTTGTTTTTCATCCTCAGAAGACCAGCAAGTTATATTCAACTACTACACATTCTCCCCTCTTTGAACTCTGTACCTCTTCAGCATCTCTGGCAGACAGACCTGTTTTTTGTGGCAGCCTTCTACTTTCACTGCTTTTATACATATGAACTTTTAATGCTAGAGAAAACAAATGCTAAATCACAGCCCTTTCTGAATTTCATAGAGCAACGCAGCTCATTGCACAAGTACCTTCTTAAAAACTATCTTTGAAACTGAAGGATATATTTCACAAATATTTCCTGATTATGTTTCCAAGGGACATCCATATCTAAATGTTCCCATGTTTGAATACACATAAAACAACATTCTCCAATAACTCCCAGGTATGGCAGTTGTGTACTTGCTAGGACACCACTTGCTAGGACACATTGGCTTAAGTATCAAGAGCAGGTAGAACGAAAAAAGAATTCTCACAATGTAAAATGTCATAGGTTGAAAATGTCATGATGCCTCATGGGAGGCATCAATATGGCAACTTACTGAATATGTGGCTATGCCAGAAAGAGTGTTGCTAATCCAGTCTATGCTTAATTTGGCAATGTGGAAAAACAAATTCAACAAAAAAACCCACCAAGACAAAAGAAGCAAACAAACCAAGAAAAAAACCACACAAATAAACCCCAACGAAAAATTCCCCACAAAATCAAAGATGATAGAATCTGTTTTACACTCTCCAAAGTCTCTACAACTGGGAATATTCTCATTGATTTTTACACATGTGTGTGCATGTCCTTGTGTGTCTCAGTATATCTATGCATATATATATGTACATGCACATATATATATGTGTGTGTGTATGTTTGTATACATATATACACAGTACTACTGCTCGAAGATGTACTTGAATTTTCCAGACAGAATGTTTCATTTCAGAAACAAAGTTTGGGAGCACTTACAGGGTACAGTACTATTGAGTTACATTGGCTATAAAAATTGGGAGAACTCTCAACATAATCCAAGAGCCCAGGACTCAACATAGAAGTATCTGTTACAAGTAGATCTCAAATATCAGAGTTTCATGGGCTCTGATGTGCATTTACCCCAGACAGAAGCACTTCTATACGCCTCTTAAAAAGTTACACAATGTGATGGTTTGGGTTGATGTAGATTTGACTTTCTTCACAGTGGCTGGAATGGGACAATGTTTTGGGTTTGTACTGAACACAGTCATGGTAAGTAGGGAGATGTGCTTGTTATTGCTGAGCAGCGCTTACACAGCACCCAGGTCTCTTCTGCTTTTTGAGCTGCCATGCTGGAAAGGAAATTAGGAGTGCATGGGAGGTTGGAAAGAGACACAATGGGACAGGTGACCCACAGTGACATTTCAGACTATATGACATCATGCTTAGTTTATACAGAAGGAGGAATGGGGGGACATTTGGAATGATGACGTTTGTCTGCCCAAGTAACCGCTACATGTGATGGGGCCCTGCTCTCCTGGGATGGCTGAACACCTGCCTGCCCATGGGAAGCAGTGAAATCCTTGCCTTGCTTTGCTTGCATGCACATCTTTTGCTTTCCCTATTCAATTGCCTTCATTTGAACCCATGAGTTTTTCAGCTTTCACACTTCTGATTTTCTCCCCAGTCCAACTGGTGGCTGCATGGGGCTTGCTTGATGGCTGGGGTTTAATCATGACACAGATCTATTTTCAATGTGTTTTGCCCTTCATCAGGATAGGGTGTATAGGCATATTGGGAAAATGTCCCATAAAGATACAATTCCATTTGAATTTGGCCTTCTCCTCTATATACTGTATCTGTCGATCTGGAGAAAAAACTTGCTGGGAGTCAGTGTGCAAAAATGCTATTCTTTCCAGGCCTTCAATTAAAAAAAAAAAATAAATTGTGTCAAGGGCAATTTTAAAAGCCTTGCAGCCTCTGTTTGAGAAGTTGATGTTTATATCAAGCCTATTCTTTCTTCAGCTGTCTTACTGTTACTAAAGAATGTCACAAAGTACCACCTTTCACACTGTGATAAAAATACACTTATCTAATTAAACTCAAAATGTGTGCAGCTGTTTCAACTTTTTAATGCTTCTGAATGTTCAAGAGTATTACATGTATCTTTGAGTAAGCTATAAGAACAAACCACAGTACCATTAATTTGTAAGTTAGTGTTCTAGTATTACATACAGAACTGCTGGGAGGCTTAAAACAGAAAAACACATTAAAGTTCTAATTTATATGTGTTATTCCTTCAGACACATCATGGAACAAGATGAATTATAAAACAACAAGAGGAAGTATAAGCTGCATTCTGAAACTTAAAAAAACACCAAAATTTCCTTTTGACATGATTTGTTATTTATATTATAAAAACCAAGCATCACTGCACGGTCCACCCATGAGATGTTATACCATTTATACAAAAATACCTAGCAAATTGTCAAGCTGTCAGTTTTAAAAGAAATGCTGTAGACAAATTGTAAGCTGTGGCAAATGCTATCCATACACATAAAAACCTGAATCACTCATATTCTAAAAAGTTACTACTAACACACATCTTGCAGATTCTTCTAAGAGGTTTCCTTTCAACTAGAGATGTTTTTCAGTGAATTCATATCCCAATTTCCTGTAAAATACTTCAGGAACTGCCTTAAGTCTGTAACTGTATAAACAGCTCAAGAAAATAGGTTTTTTTTCCTTTTATCTATGGAACAGAAATCTGAACGGTTAAAAAATGGCAAAGGATTTTGCTTACTGAGATACATGCCTTCTGGAATAACCTTCATTCAGTGCCTTTATCAGGCTTAAAAGCTGGATAACCAAGCTTATCAAGAAATTGCATGAATATTCAGATTTTAGAGGGAGACATGGAAAAGTAAGCATCTGCAAAAAGACGACACAAGCAGTAGTAAATCCTATTCTACAATAACTCTAAAATAAACCTTGATCTTTGATAACTGATTTCAAAGAAGGTGTCAATTTCACCTAACTTTAAACTCCTCTAAGAGATTTATGCTAAGATCCCTCTGTAGCAAATGAAGAGTGATAGACACATCAGGTGGTTGATTCATCTCATCAACTAAACATATAAGGTAGATGGGATGAAATTCATTATCAGATTGCCTATTTTTTCCATTACTTTCAATGATCATTACTTTCAGTAATCTAGCTGCTTGACTTGAGTAAGATGCCCAGCTTTTAAATTGCTGCATATAAGCAAGATGAATCCCAGCCCCAAAGAGACTTGTTTCTGACAGTAACTTGTGTCTCACAGTAAGGTAAGAGTTAGATGACTTTGCAACTATTTGGGTTTGCTGGAAACTAAGACACAAGATAATTAACTAATAACAGCTCTTCTGTCTAGCAATCACATTCAGTATGAACTAAATGGAAAAATAAAATCAACCAGGAAAAAAGACAGACAGATGAAAATTTTACCTGAATAAGATGGGGACTTCGTTGTTTTCTTTTGCATAGAATTTAAAATTCTCAAATCTAAATAAAGTCTGGACCTGTTCATCCAGATGCCCCCAACAACCATCACAAAACTCAATAGATGAAATAAGCACACAGGCTCATAACACAATAATCTATACATATTTTATTGTATTTTTTATCAAAATGTGTTGCTTTCTACCTCACTTACAAATATCAGCTGAAAAAGTAAGGTTACATGGGAAACTGAGCAAAGACTAAAGAGAAGGAAGGAAGAGATTTGAGACACCACCTCATTCTGTTCAGCTCACTACCAAACCCCAGCAATGGGCACCCTTGAGAAATAGACCAGAAGCAAAATAAGATAAGATGCCTAAATGGAATTGTCGCATGATCCTGCAACGAGAAAAACATTTAATTCCACAGTTTGCTTCTCCAAATTCTCTCTAAAAATCCTTTTCAGGATAAGCTAAAGCTTTTATAAATTCTTCTTGAGATAGGAAGTAAAAAGAGAATTAGCATACACATTAATTTGTAAATAATAATCAACAAAATCTACCCACAAATTACATTTACATATCCTTCTTCTCCCAGTTTAATAACTTGGCACATTGCTCTCCATAAAAATACACAGACTACTTGTCTGCAAGTGGGATCACATAGTTATTAACACGGTACCATCTCTCTAGTCATAAAATCATTTACCCCTGCTTGTGTAGATCAAATTGTGGAGAACCTAGAGAGATACTGGGCTGTAACCCAGGAAAACAGCTTTCTCCAGCAGAATAAATAGCAAATGCAGACATATGAGTCTATCTGAAACCCAGGCTATTTAAATTCAAACTCTTTCAGTAGGAATAGATAGAACAAACCAAGGAAAGCCTAAGTTTGAACAATTCTTGATAGAGCTTTGAAATCTGGCTTCTATGAAAAAGCAAGGTGCTTTTCATAGAAGCCAGATTTCAAAGCTCTATCAAGAATTGTTCAAACTTAGGCTTAGCAACTGAACAAAGGCCACACCAGAAACTAAACCCCGAGACCCAAACAAAAAAGCAAACAGCTTTAACTGACCATCAAAGAAATGGTAAAATAGCAAAGAAGCTCTTTAGGAAACATCCAAGAGAGCAAGATGACACATAATGGCACGAGAAATTCAAACAGCACACTATATACTGAGCAGCAAAGTAAAGAAGAACAAGAAATAGTATGATTTAGAAATAGTAAGGATTTGCTAAGATGCTAATATAGCTAACTTCTTGAATATAGAATAGAATGGGAAAGGCAAAAATAAACTCTCCAAAACTATTTTAAGTCCTGCAGTTCAGATGTCATAAGAACATAGTTTACCTTAATGTAGCTCATTTAACATTACTTAAAATAAAAATGAAAGCATTCCAGCAAACAAATGCCAGTAGCATTGGACTAAAAGACATTTACAAGATGATAAATTAGTCTGATTAAATGACTAATCTTACTGTAGTGAAAGCATTCGTTCATTATCATTATTATATCTTCCAAAGAGATAATAATATAATCATTATTATAGATTAAAATAATTGCTGTACAACTTATAGAAGTTCTACAGAAATAAGTATTTCTGAGAAGTACATTGTTGATTTAAAATGTATTATGGTATTATAGTAAAACAGTACTTTTTTCCCCCCTGAAGATAGCAGCCTAAAGTCACCATGGAGCCTTTAAGTTACATGCTACACCCCACCCCTCAGCATTAAAGTAACTCTTTAGAAGCTGGATCAGCACCACTCATTTGATAGAGAAGAAGTACAGAAAACTCTTTTCACACTCCCTTTCATGTAAACAACTTGTGCTATGACTTTAAGCTACTTTCAAGCCCTTGTAAGTACAACTCTACTCAGGATAGGAGAAATACATAATATGGACTAGTCCATGTTGCTTACAAAGGGGCTGGTTTTCTTTTAGTCCAAGATTTTTTTCCCCCCTTCTCCCCTGTCTAGTACTAAGTTATCTCTTATGGTGAAAATTGTATAATTGCCACCAAAACATTTTTCTGGAGATAAATATAGATATCTTCATGCTTTCTTACTTTGTTTCATATAATTTCCAGTTTTACTCCCAAGTATAATGCTGTCTGGACATGATATTAAGTACATTTCAAATGTCAGGTGACATTAAACTAGACAAACTTCTAATTTAATAAAAACTATATAAAATTAAATCATTAGAACATCTTTTTGTAAGGCAGCCTCCGTCAAGTACTTATAATGTTCTTCCTTGAGGTTTATCCAGGTGTCTTTTTAGTCACCGGGTGCCCACAATGAAACAAAGTGTTCTACACAGAGGTGTCCTGTGGGTTACACATGGGGACAGTACTGCCTGCCTGTCCAACCTATATTCTCCCTGAGGATTCCATCTCCAACTGAACTGGACCTTTTGCTGACACCTATTATTATAAACTTATGTTTACACTACAACCAAACTTTCACAATTGTATTTCATTGCTATCTTTCATTGTCAGAGTGAACACTTGTATTAAACAACTTTCAGAAGATCCTCTGGTTAAAAAATCAAGGAAGGAAAGGATTATTTAACTTCTGAAAGGATTATTTAACTTCTGTTACCTTTCTATTCAAATCAGCAAATCCCCTCCAGGAGCCATCTGTTCCATGAATGGCAAAACTAGCACAAGTTTTCCACTAGCTTTCTGTTTCCCCTCACCATTACAGAGTACCCTCAGTTTCCTGTTCTCTTGGTTATCTAAACACACCAAACTGCTGCCACAGAACACCATAAACTGCGGCTGATTTTGGAAATTTGGAAAATTTCAGCTGAGTTTAAAAACTTTTCTTGCCAAAACTGAATTGTTTCGCTACTTGATATCCATCACCAAATTTTCACAAACACTGAAAGAAGCTAAACTCTCAAACTTGCTTGAAATTGGTGAAATGTTTCAGATTCTATTTTTGGAGAAATAAAGTACTGCTGGGAAATCTCATAATCAGTTTGACAATATAGCATCATAAAGGCTAAAAATAAAGTGTTTATGAAAATACAGCACACTCCCTCATCTTAAATTACCTTTCCCAAAACAAAAATGCTTTAAGTAAGTGAAAATATTATGTCACCATAATAAGCAATGCAGCTACTGCAGGTCTCTACATGAGAAGTCATACCAGACTCAATGCTCTCACAAGGTATGGTTATAAACAGATGCAGTGACCAGTACTAGAAAAGAAATCTGGTTAACATAACACAGTACACAAACCCAGTGTCTAGTCCATAAACAGAAATTAAGATCAAGGAATATTTTCTCCTCCACAGCAGAGAAGATGAGGGAGTAAAATAATATGTCCAATTACCACTGAAATGGGAGTTTCCTCAAAACACCACAGCAAGAAAACTCCCCAACACTGGCACGAAAAGCTAAATAAAAAACATTGTTCTGTGCACCAGTTTTCTAACATTTGAAAACAATTTTGTTTCAGAAAGATCAAGTTAGCTCATCAACTAAGGTAGAACTTTCTTGCCCACTTCTTAATGACACCTGGGGGATCTAGTCATAGTTTCTCAACAGCTTTTAAAGATCAGTCAAGTTCTCAAGCAATTATGATGGGACTCTATTCCATCAAATCTCAAAATTAACTTAATTTCCCAGAGTTCATCTAAATTGTCTCTATACAGATACAATTATATACATCTCTTGATCTGTCAGCAATACGTCCTCTCTTCCTAAATCACAATCCTTTCTTTGAAACAAATAAATGGAAGGTATAATTAAAGGGAAACATCATTCTCTATAACCATGGACAATTTCTGTGTCTCTTCTGGGAAGGTCTTTGAGACAGCACAATAATAAAGACTGTCAACCCCAACTTGAAGCAGATTGTTTCTAGTGACTTACGAGCTGGGAAAAGACTTCAGGATTCATTACCAATTCCCTAAAGCAGTCTTTTCCTCAAGTTTTAATGTATTAAGTGTAAACACATCCATTTAATATATTTGGTATTCTAAACACACACATTGCTGGATTTTTTAGTTCAGGGAGATAACCAATTAAAAGGAATTTAATTAGTGTGATAGTAGAATGCAACCTAGTATGAAGTAAAATTAAAAACCATCACAATTACAAAGCATAATTATATAAGCCCCTCTCTAAACAAAAAAAACAGCATCTGCAGTTATTTTATGATGACACAAGGTTCAAAAAATTGCTTTAGCAAATTGATTCAGCCAAGCCCAAATACAAACATGTTTGGTACATACAGTGATGCATTTTTATCTGAACCATTCTGCAAAACATTGCTTAGTCACATTTAAGCAGTAAGCATCAAATGCTACTTTTGATATTTATTATTTTGTTTCTGCACTATATTGTCTACTCAAAGAAGGATGTATTGCATCTCAAACTACTCAAAACTATTGCCTGCCAATTCAGAAGAAAGCTATTTCTGCCCTTCTAAGATGAAAACAATCTTTCTCCTCTCTTTCTCTTTTGGGTTTGGGGGGGTTTTGTGCATTGGTAGATAGGCAGTCCTAATTTTTTTTATTTTTTAATAGCCTTTAACAACTACTTAAATTACACAAAAAAGCCCCACTAAAAAGTCTAGTCCAAGCACTGCTTAAGTCTATAGGGTCTGATTTCTCCTTCAAGACTTGTGCTAAAATACTCTGTCAGTTCATCTTATTCCTCGTGAACAGGCTTCCATTTCAAAAAGCCCACTGTCACACTCAGAACTAACCAAGCACCTTGAAGGTGGCCTCCAGTGCATGGTGCTGTTTGCAAAGCCTTTTCAGCATTCCTAAATTATTATGACATTGGAAAGACTAATATCTTAGCCTGTCATTTTAAATATTACTCAAGTATATACTTTAAAGAGGAAGACATCTGTACTGTATCCTTGTTCTCTTTTCTGACTGCAGACAGACAAGGATCACTGCTTCCATGATTTTGCCTGTGGAGTAGAACTGACAAGTAATGTCCCAAAGGACCACTTACTTGAGAGACTACAACATGTAAGGGACATTTTATCCTCAATCCTGCATCCAAATAATTGGATAAAGAGGTAGAAAAAGACCTGCCAAAGTTCTAGCTCTGATATGAACTTCCACGTACAAAGACAGGGTATGAGAATAATAATAAATATAGCATAAGCAAAAATAATATTTTAAAAAGTATTTAAATCTACAGAACACTACTCTCAAATAAAAATTTCCTAAAAAATATTAAAAACCCAAAAGATATCAGTGAAAACAAAATAGGCATCTAACAGAGGAAAATGAAGAAATAAATGTAGATGGGATAAGAAAAATTACAATTCAGTGTGCCTGAGGGCCATGGCAGCATGGTTTTGACACCTCTGACACTTCTATTTTTAAACTGGTGTTTAAAAGAGCAGAATAAATTCTCATCAACAGCTTCTCTTCTCAGCTGTAAGTGAACAAAACAAATTGATTATTTCAGAGAAGCTGAAAAAAAGATGGCACATAACTAGTTACACCAAACTCTTACTACACTTTATGTACCTCAACTACCACTCACAGATCCAATGTCACTCAGAGATTGTGCAATGCTTCAGGAATATTTGGATAATCAATTAAGGCAGCCTTGCAATCCCCTTACCTTTGCTCACTAAGAACTACAAGCACTAGTCTTCCAAGTATGTGACTTGAATATTTAACATATTAAAAGGTCTCACTCTTGAAGCCATTTTAAGGATTTAGGGATTTCTAGGGAATAAGTGTCAATCATTATCATTCTGGTACTAGGAATTCACAAGCAACAATTTCAAAAATGGCAAAATTAATTATGTTCAACTGCCAAATGCCTGAGTTCTTGACTCACTCTTAATTCAGAAGAACAACCAGCAGCTCCTCTCATGGCTTGGACCTTTTAATTTGTTATCACAGCCTGCAGGCCAAACATTCTTACAGGTGTAAGGCCTTCACATGTGGTGGTGGTAATTGACACTGTTTACATACACCTTTTTATAATTTAAACACACATTTCCTTATTTATAAGGATATTCTATACATAGACGAATAAGTTACTACACTACTGCAGCTCATTTATTTCTGCACCAACTTAACCCACAGTAACCACCAGGGTTTAAAGACGGGCAACATCAAAATAGGGAGACAACCAACTATTGCAGAGTAGCTTGTGACTTGCACCTTGTTCCTTACTCCATTGCAACTTCCTTGTCTGCTCCAAGAGTAATCATGAAGAGGGAAGTCCCTGGACTAAAAGTTACATGCAGGAGTACTTACCATGAGTATAAGATTACCTATTTATTATAGGATAATAGGATAACCTATAGGTAATATATACATACACCTAGATAGATAGATAGATAGATAGATAGATAGATAGATAGATAGATAGATAGATAGACTGACAGACAGATATACCTACAGATAGATATATATATCTATAAATACCTATAGGACTATCTATATTATTGGATGCACTACTTATGCAAGTTTGCAGTTTTCTTGCCTTCGCTTTGCAAGGCCAAAGTCAGTTACAACAATTTTAAAAAGGGACAAAAATATTCATATCTCAATAGCCACCACCTCCACTGATTGACGATAATCGGTGCTCAGTCACAACAGATGCAAAGCTGGGGGAGGGTGGAAGGGAGGTTTGGGATTTTTTATTTTTTACATTTCACAGAACTTGACTATAATACCTTTTTATCTCCACATTCATCAGCAACTTACACTTGAATTAGGCCTATCTGCTTTAAAAATACCACAAGTACACTTCTGATGGTTTCAATCTAAACTATATGACCAGTTTCAGGTTTCTATTAATATGTTTCAATAAACTGTATGACAATGCTATGTATCTAATAAGCAGTGGTCTCATCTCTAATAATCTAAATCTATGGTAATTAGCTTTCTTTCCTTGAAATTATGATGGTTGGGAAGGGTGGGCTTTCCAAGAAATTTAATTTCAAAGGAGCACGGGGTGGGGGAAGGGGGTCTAATAACTTGATAATTCATGTTCAAAAATGAAATTTGGTAAGAAATAATGGTGAATCTTAGCCTTAGCTTGTGAAAAAAGCTGTAGATTTAGATTATTATGTTAATATTAGTGCCTTGTTTAATTATCAGGTAGTCTTTCACACAATGTCACACACAGTCTTTAGAGATGATATTTTTAATCAAAGTTCCATGCAAACAGTTCAAGTTTGCTTTTTCCAATTCAATATTCTACTGCAGCCTCCACACAACAATGCAGTTAAGACACATCACACTTCATTAAGTCCAAGCACAAAGAGCAGAAAACATTATTGTACTTCATAAATCCTCTTAATAATTTTTGTATTGCAATGCTACTTCAGAAGAAGATTTGTGTTGTAAGTAACAAATCACAATGTTTAAAATATTCTAAGAACTTCTGTTCTACTTGGACAGAACCCATAGCATGCCTATTCCAACTGCTTTCACTGTGACACAGTTCATAAAAATTTTATTTCAAAATGTTACTTCCCATCAAAAGAAGCTGGAGATGAGAAGAAATAGAGGTAAGAAAAATTAGTTTCTGTTGGCTCTTGCTCAGTGCAAGCCTTCAGGGTCTGAAAAGAAGCAGTTCTTGAATTCAGAAAGGTCCTTTGATAAGAAAGCCAAATCTAGACGCTCAAGCCACAGATCATTTTTCTTTGAACAAAATGTCCAAAGAAGGACTAGCTCTGCAGTGCTTGGAAAATGTAAGTAGAAAGAATGCTAAATTAACAGGATAACCAAGAAGCCTCCCTTTTCCCTTGTGTTAAGGCAGTCCTCAGGCAGCTCACTACAAGAAATATTAATCCCCAAAGGACCAGAGGTTTTTGCAGTGTTGACACTTCCCTGTATTAATTGGGCTGAATCATTCTAAATTCCTTCCTTTAGAATTCTTTAAATAATATGTGATGAAGGAAGAGTATTGAGACATAACAATAATTCATAAATTCAGTTCCTGTTGAGAGATTTTGTAAAGGGAAGAAGGCAGGTAAATGCGGGGGGGAAATAGCAGGATGCGGAGGTTCAGGGACATCACACCATAACCAATATGATCCAGAGAAGCCAGATTTATTATCCCTAAAAAGTCTATATTTATAATAATTCTCTACTGTCCACACGTCTCCAGCTAATACATGATTGGCTATCCTAGCTGTTCACGCATCTAAAATAGGATGCTGATTGGATCATCTAATTTTCCATGTGTCTGGCTGTGGTTTTCTGTCCCACCCAAGAGCTGTATTTTTCCTTACTTTCCCAAGCTTCTTCTTCGTGTATCTTTTTCAAGGATATACAGACCCCATTTTCTGAATATGTCCATTATTGTTTGTGAACATGTCCATTGTCCATTATCCCAAGCAGGATGGATTGCGCATCTGCTGCATATGGCCATTGTCTTGCAAAAACTCCTCTATCTGCAAAAAATCCTCAACAGGTGAACATCTCAGTTCTGGAAATAGTAGTTTATTTTAATACAACATGAGTGATTATCTGGAGAAAAGAAAGAAAGCAAGGGAAAAATCTGCCAGATGGAGTAAATATATTTTCTTCATTTTAAGCTCAGGTCCTCAAAAATGGAGGGATAAAACCCTTTCACTGGCAATTACTTTTCCCAAATTTGGCTAAACTCTGTTGATACCAGCAAGAAACTCCTACATACAACTGGTGCTGCCAGAGCTAAGGAATGTAAAGCCCAGGACAATCTGCTTTACATTAAGCATAAAATTTTTTTCTTAGCTTTTTCAAGCCTATAATAGAAATTTGAATGAAAAAGAACTGCCAACTGTTGAACTGCATCAAACTAGTGACATTGTTTCTTTTAATTTATTTAAGCCTTTGTCTTAATAGATAAATAAATTGGTCTAAAACTTTTCATATTCCGTGATTATTTGGTATGTGATGCCAAAAGTTGCTACAATGACTAATAAACGAAATAACTTCTGAGAATTGTGACAGGCCTGTCTCATGTATCATTAAATGAAGATATGACCAAATAGGAAGGTGACTCCAATTCATTAGTTTTATTTTAATTTTTTAAAATTTGTTTAAAAAGAGCCAAACAACTACACAAGACAATCCTCAAACACGAAGAAAATGTAGTCATAATCTTTTAGATTCTGATCACCCTTGTTCACTTTTTTCACTTGTTTACACTATATTTAGAGTTGCAGAATAAGTGATAATGAAGCAAGGTGGTTCCAAAAAAGATTAAAAATCTGTGGAAGAGGGCATGAAGGAAAGACAGAACTACGAAAATAGGACTAGACTGACTTAGCTAGTATCTTAACCTCCTACTTAATGGTCTCTGCAGCTTTCATGATAGGCAAATTACAGAAACTTTCCAAATCTTAACAGTCTCTTCCACTGAGCATTTTCGATACCTGCAATTTTTTTATTACTTTTTTTATTAAGAGAATCTGGATTTTCATTTGCTGTTTCATTTCCCAAAATTCTCACCTAAATTTATCTTCTGCAATATAAACAAGACAAAAATTATCCAGATACAACTTAACAACGCTGATTTCATATCTGCAAATTTGTTGCCTTAATTTATATCTGAACCCTATTCAAAAATGCCACTAATTTCTCCTAAAATCAAATACACACACAAAGACCAAAAGCAGAGCAAAAAAGAATATTAACAGAGTATCAAATTAACCCCACACATGAACTTCAGACCTGCTCACATCAGATTTTCACTGTGTACCCCACTGAACAGTTTCTTCTTCTATCCTGAAGGGTTCAGGATGAGAGAAAAACCCTTTGCTTCTCTTCAGCAAGTTTGTAATTGTTATCAAGGAGGTTTGGAAGCAATTTACTGAGGTACAGCAATTTGGAGTATAAAATTATAACTTCATTTTCTATAAAAACATATGCTAAAATCAAGATAATTTGCAATTTAATCAACAACAGTACATACTTCTTCTACTTTTACACATCAATAAAATGTGAACAGAATTAACTTCTCATTCCCAAATAAACCTTTTAGCTATTCTGTCATTCTTCTTTCTGTGTGCTTTTATTAATGCTTTGTAAACAATCTAGTGCTAGTTTTGTGAAGCTTGTAACTTCTGCACTAGAAACCTAAGCACTGATCCACATTTGGAACTGAGATTTGTGGAGAGATGTGATCATGGTATTAATCCACCAACGATTTCCAGAATGTTTGATTTACAATGCCAATACAAAAAAGTAGAAGATTCCACTCAGCCTATTATGAAAATAAAAATAAAGTACTACAAGGACTTCCTTGAACCTCAGTGTGAAGGGTAGCAATTCTGATTATGAATATTAGTTAAATGAGCCATGTAATCTGCTAAAAAAATAGCACTGACTCATTCAAGTGAATCTGAGCAGTGACTAACATACAAAAGACACTGGTTATATCCACCTTATCTCATGGCCACTGCTTCTCTGGACATGGAACAGAATCCAGAGTCAACAGGTGTTTTATACAATGCATTCAAACAGATATTCTGAATTACAAAAGTAACAGGGAGCTTTCTTCCAGCAACTCTTTGAACTTTTCAAGTCACATTCAATTAACTATTCTGACACTCCCTGGCTGCCTGCTATGATTAAAAGTTTATCCAGCAGGTGAGTTGTCTCAGAACAAGCATTCTGCTGCTATATAATCCTATGTTCAGACCCATACAGATCCTTCCAGCTGCTATTTTATCATGTGAACTAAACATTAAACAGAACATGCTCCCTAAAACAGAGTAGGGTACCCTTCACATTTCTCTTTGATATCAGCCCTGAAAGGTGCCCAAGTGATTCCACACAGCCCTCGGACTGTCTAGGTCTAAACCTTACTGCAACTAAGTGACACTGAGGAAAAGTGATGATCTACAGAGTCTTCTATTTTGTCCTACAAACAGATGCAGCTATGGAGCTCTAGACAGAAATACACTGTGCTAGAACCAAAATACAGCTGCAGTAAAATATAGCTGCAATAAAAGCAGATACACATTTTCAATTTAGAACTGTAACTTCTCAATGTCTTATATAAAAAGGCTGGGCAGATTAAAAGGAAAGCCACTGATAATATTGGTTCAATGAATCTCTAAAACCCCATAACAAAACTATTTCAACCAGGCTGCACCTAAAATTCCACATCTTTTTGTATGTGTCTGAAACAATACACCAGAGTTTCAGTCTGACTAAAGATGTACAGTTTTGGTAATACTTTTCTATCAATTTAGACTGAGATGTCTTACAAAATTGCAGGTTGGCATGATTTAATATTTATACTTTCATAGCACTGGTAGTTCAATCAATTATGATTAAATGATTAAATACTGTACCAGCATAAGAGATGGTAGTTATGGACCTCTTCCTATGGAATTTATGTCAAAAATTAAACAGAAAATGACTAGGGTGGGCAGCTCTAGAGACTACAAAACAACAACATGTTTAAAGTTCTCTATAGTCCGAAACAGCCCAGCTAGGATCAGATTGTAAATGTCTGCTTACATTTGCAACAACACACAACTTTAAAGAGCCTGAAAAAGATTAGGATAATTCAAGTTTAATTGACCTGTGTAAAAGTTGTCCTGGGAAATACAAAAGAGTTGTACAATTTTCAGATTAGAATGAAGCACCTCCTGGGCTTAGAACTTTTATTTCTGTCTTGTGTAAGTTTAAAAACAAAACAAAAAAGAAAGATCTGAATAAATAAAGTATCTAACCACACATATTACTTGAGAAAAAGAAAACACAGTGGGACTGTAAATATTCAAAAATTCTTCAGAATATTATTGTAGGATGGCTTGGGTAGGAAGGGATGTTAAGATTATCAAGTTCCAAGCTCCCTGCCATGGGCTAGGACACCTTTCACTACATCAGCCTGCTCAGAGGCCCATCCAACTTGATCTACTCTCTTTGTGTTTGAAGCCATAACCCTTGTTCTGCCACTACAGGCCCTTGTGAAAAATCCTTCTCCAGCTCTCTTATGGTCCCCTTTATGTTCAGAAACGTGCACTAAGGTCTCACCTGAGCTTTTTCTTCTCCAGGCTGAGCAATCCCAACTTTTTCAACCTTTCCTCATTCCTCTCCTCTAATCTGTGCAGTGATTTTGCTTCGCCAGTTTCAGATCTCCCATGCAAAACCAGCACAACCCTCTTCATAACCTTCCTCTGGATTGACTCCAGCAGGTCCATGTCCTTCTTGTGCTGAACACCCAAGAGCTGGACACAGTTCCTCAGGTGAGGTCTCGCCAGAGCATGAGGTATTATCCCAGGTATTTCTTTTTCAGTAGGACCTATACACGTGATATTCAGAGACCATCCCTAGAAGAGGTCCCTCAAATTTTATCTTGCATTGTGCCAGGGCAGCTGCAGATTTCTTTGTATGAATTCTTGTTTTCTTTCACCATAGGTCCCTGCCTACCAAGTTCTGCTGGAATTGTTTTACAAGGGCCACCTGTAGAACATTTCTCCATGAATTCGGGACAAATAAGCATAATTCTTTAGCAGCTTTATTGTTTTCCACTCTGACAGCAAGGTAGGAGTGTCCCCCACTCTATGCACTCCTATCCTTTTCAGTCAACATAAAAGCAGAAACTGTGTGAGAGATCTTCAAGGGATTTGGAATGTGAGTGGTCCCATTCTCATATATAAGGTACAAAATGCCTATCTGTGAGTCCAAGAATTTTCTTAAAGCAGATCTTTGGCTGTTGCAGAATTAAAGTCTGAATCTCTAAAAGGCCTTTCTCCAGTATATTCATCACTTCACTAGTTTTTTTAATCAAAATAGACCATAAGAATCTGAAACTAAGGCACCTCTCTGAAGACAATATTTTTTAAGAACATTAGTTACAGACGAGTGATCTGCCTTTGTTATACTGTCAGCCTGCAGATTCTCATAACAAGAGATTAAAAAGAGTTACTATTTCCAGAAGAATTGATTGATGAAAAGAAAATAGAGCAGGATTATAAGATTCTTTTATAAAGCAAAATAATTTCAGCCATATCCCACTTACACAGTCACACGACACTGCTTCACAGGTAGTCCACTACTCTAGTTAGATCAAGGAAGTTTGGGTCAGTTTTCAGATTTGGAAGACTCCAGAAAATTGAATTCTTTCTATTTAGGATGAGTGCACAGCTTGTAAACACAGAAGTTCAGTTTTCAGTAGATCTTAGAGCAGACCTTCTCTTTTTAAAAAGCTGACAGGATAAATTCCATTCAGTGATTTCTCAGCATTTTAGCATATGAATCACAATTATCTGACATTTTGTTTTAACTTTGTCATGGTTTAGCCCCAGCCAACAATCAAGCTCCACAGACTCAATTTTTCACCATCCCCACTGGGAAGGAGAATTGCAAAAAAAAGGAAATAAAACTCATGGGTCAATGTAAAAACAGTTTGATGACTGAAACAAAATAAAATATTATAATATTTCAGTATTATAGTACTATAATTTATTATAATATTAATAGCAATTGTAATTAAAAGAACGTGGGGCAGTATAAAATTCAAGAAAAGCAAATGATGCTCACTACAGTTGCTTACTACCTGCTGAAAGGTGCCCAGACAGTCCATGAACAGCCATTGGCAACTCCCAGCCAACTTGCCCCAGTTTATATACTGGGGATGGCATTCCACAGTATGGAATATCCCTTGGGCTAGTTCAAGTCAGCCATTCTGGATGTACTCCCTGCCCCCAGCTTTTTGTGCAGCTCCTCGCTGGCAGAGCTGAAAAGTCTTTGATTTAGAGTATACACTCCTCAGCAACAACTAAAACCTCAGTGTGTTATCAGCATTACAGTCATTCTAAATTCAAACACACCACAGCTACAAGAAAGAGAATTAACTCTATCCCAAACAAAATCAGGACAAACTTTCACCAAGAACACTTACATATACTAAATGTACAGTACATTTATCCTCAACTATTGTGAGACATAATCATTAAGATCACAAATGCTCCAGTCTTTGGCATACCTGGACTGTATGAGTTAGGAACAATGCCACAGCATGCATCTATAAAGTCCATACTAACTATCATCAGAGAAAAAGTAAATTTGTCATGATTTTATTAAGGTCGTAGAAAAGCAAGGCTTAATAAAATTCAGAAACAATAGATAAAAGTTCTTCAGCTCTCCCCAAAAATTCATTAGGTACTACACTTGTACTAGCTGTAGGACTAAATAAAGCAAGTATTTGTTTAAATACTGCAATAGTTTTGAACTAATTGCTGTAGAAATGATCCAAATAAGTTTCCATTCTTCCAATTTTCCTGAACTCCTGTAAATCTTTGACAGAAATATAAATGCTTTTCAAAGGCAATTTTGAGCTTATACTTGAAAGTACATTTAGACTTCTCCATATTTAGAATGGACTAAAGATAAGGAGAGGTTGTTGAGACAAGAGTGCCCCTCAGTGGCAGTAGTTGATATAAAACACAATTATAACTCTAAAATCATATTTAGAATATTTATTTTCATCACTCAAGGACAATTGCACTATTAAACCACATTCTTTCAAGACTACATCATTACTAAGAGTCTGAGGGGGTTTAGCACAAGCAATTTCATAATGAATAAATTTAAATATGTAGATCATGAGGTAAAATATTTACTATGAAACAACAGTTGCTAAATATTTATAGCTGAGTGTTTTGTGGATGGGTGTGCGTGTGTCTTCAGTTTACTGTTATATTTAAAGAAGAGAGATGGAATTTTGCATGAAGACTTCTCACAACAATTCTGCAGCATTCAAATTGTTTTCTTCTGTGTCATGAGCAGCAAGAAAACATGCAGTTGTTCTTTGAGAACTTTGAAAACTACAGGATCACAGTTTACAGATAATACACCACCTGTGTACCAGGCTGTATTAACTTGCTCAAAGACTAAAACTATGCCATGCTTTTTACTGTTCACACACATATTGCTTTCAAAGTCTGTCCTGGAAACTGCCTAGGTTCCTTCCTCCACCCTGTGGCGATTACAGAGGCATACATCAAGAACATTCACTACTACAGACTTATATAGCACCTCACTGCAACTGATCTGGGAACAACTGAAGGATGCCAAACAATTTCATGGCAGAATTGGAATGGAATAGACAGCTGTTATACTTCATATGTTCTTTAGCACTTGTTCTCTAATCTGGTTATTTCAATATTCTTGCTAATTTAAATAAAAACAGGCCCTGAAGCATAACTATAGTTTAAATATTTTAAGGCTAAATCATCTCCATCATATTTACCATCCATAGATGCAAAAAATATAGCCATGGCTGATGACACAATATTTGCATCAGCATTTATTTACTTCTGTGCCTGGGAAGGTCATGGAACATATCCTCCTAGAAGCTATGCTAAGGCTCATGTAGGGGAGGGAGGTGATTTGAGATGGTCAGCATGGCTTCAACAAGGGCAAGTCCTTCCTGACCATAGTGACCTTCTATGAAGGAGTGACTACGTCAGTAGACAATGGAAGGGCTACAAATGTCATTTATCAAGACTTCTGAAAAGCCTTTGACATGGTTCCCCACAACAATAATTAATGAGTGGACTGCTAGATGGATAAGGAATTGGTTGGATGGTTGCATCCAGAGGGTAGTGATCAATGGCTCAATGTCCCAATGGACACCAGTGACAAGTAGTGTGTCTCAGGGATCCATACTGGGACCAGTGTTATTTAATATATACATTGATGACATAGATGGAGGGATCAGTCTATATAAATTGCAGATGACACCGAGGTGAGTGGTGCAGTTGGCACACCTGGAGGATGGGATGCCATCCAGAGAGACCAGGACACGCTCAAAAAATGGGCCAGTGGGAATCTCACAGTTTAACAAGACCAAGAGCAAGGTGCTGCACCTGGGTCAGGGCAACTCCTGGTATCAGTACAGGCTGGGAATGCACAGATGGAGAGCAGCCCTGGAGAGAAGGACTCGGGGGTGCTGGTGGGTGAGAGGACATGACCCAGCCATGGGCACTCACAGCCCAGAAAGCCAAATGTCTCCTGGGCTGCATCCAAAGCACAGTGGGCAGCAGGGTGAGGAAGGGGATTCTGCCCCTCTGCTACCCTCTGGTGAAACCCCACCTGGAACCCTGCATCCAGCCCTGGGGTCCCCAGCACATGGAAAAACATGGACACGTTGGAGCAAGTCCAAAGGAGGCCACCAAGGTGATCAGAGGGATGGAGCACCTCTCCTGTGAGGAAAGGCTGAGAGAATTGGGTTTATTCAGCCTGGAGAAGAGAAGGCTCTAGGATGACCTAAGAGTGGCTTTCCAGTACCTGAAGGGAGACCCTGAGAAAGATGGAGAAGGACTTTTAACAACAGCACATAGTGACAGGACAAGGGGGAATGGTTTCAAACTGGAAAAGGGTAGGTTTAGATTAGATATCAGGAAAAAAAATTCTTTACTGTGAGCGTGGTGAGGTACTGGAACAGGTCATCCATCCCTGGGAGTGTTTAAGGTCAAGATGGATGAGACTGTGAGCAAAGTGATCTAGAGATAGGCCCCCCTGCAGGGGGGGTTGAAAATAGATTCTATTTAAGGTCCCTTTCAGTCCAGTCCATTCTGTGATCCAATGATTTCACACAACAGTATAATAATGCAGTAATTTACTAGCTTCTAAGAATGATAACCAACACCCAGGAATCTGAAACCTTCTCAGAGCTTCAGTAAAGAAACGTTTCTCAGGTACATCTTGAGAAATTGTCTCCAAGCAAAGCAGTTCTACTTAATAATGGTAGCTTTGTCTTTATCCCCCAACATGACATTGTTCACAGTGAGATCTCAAGGAACAATCCTTTTCAAATAATGAAGAGCTAGACAAAGCTTAAAAACAAACAGAAAGAGCCTCACAAAGATTCTTAAATACAAACTAAATAAAGGCACATTAAATTCACAGCTATGTATTAGTGATTGATATAATAAGCATTACTTTGTCATTTATTAGCCTAAAAACATGGTGCTACTAATTACAGGTAGGAAAATCCTGGCAAAAAGAATGGAGGCCGTTACTCAGATAAATATATGCCATATTCTCTCTTCTGTAAACTGTTGTTGTTGTTTTTCCTTCAAAGAGTGAAACTGTTCTCCCAATGGCACCCCCTCCATGAGCTCCATCACTATATACAATCTGTCATGTCATAAAAGAAATTGATAGAACATTGTATTTATACAGAAATAATTTTAAATAGAGTATCTGAGGTAAAAATGTATTTTTAAAGCTGTTATCTTTTAGTCTTTAAAAATTGTATTTGTACAGATAGATACACCTTAATCTAGTTCTACTCTTTTTTGCTTGAGTTTTTCCTCAATTTATGTCACAGAACTATAAGGAAACACTGCCTGATAATCAGTCAGCAGGCAGGTGTATGTAGGTAACTATTGAAAAGAAAATTAAAACAATATGGTTGGCAATCTGTATTATTCACTCTACTACTCACCATAGCTTTTTTCCCTTTTTAGCATTTCAGTTGTACACTTTGGATTTTTAGAGGAGAATAATGATGTTTGCTACATGTTTACATTGCATCTAGTTTTACTGATAGATAAACAAATACAAATACTATTTCTCATTATTTTTTTCAATTTTAAAGGATTATAGGCCTGTTTGAACTTGTAGCAGCTCTGGAAGAAAGATTATTGCTCAAATTTGACAGGCTCCTGTCAACCTCTAGTGGTTTTATTACATATTTCTATTTCTTCATTATTATCTTTGTAATATCCTTCCTTCCTACATGTAGCTAAACATTTTAAATACTGTGCCATCAGTTTAAGTATTCTAAGCATCTACATTTCTTTCCTCATTGTAGCTGTATGTGGTAATTATGTGGTAATTCTGTACATTTATACTCACTTTCCGAGAAGGTTCTGTAATACCATACAACATGTGGGTGATACAGCTACAACGGGAAAAGAAGTGTAGATGCTTAGAACACTTAAACTGATGGCACAGTATTTAAAATGTTTAGCTACATGTAGGAAGGAAGGATATTACAAGGATTCCACAAACTTGTTGTGGATCTCCAGTGCACCTTCCTTCACTGTTACCTCAAATGCAGAGAAATGTTGCACATTACTAGAGCAGTCAGCAGGAAAATTCCTGACTAAACACCCCCAGCTCCCTCAACCACTGCTCACAGGACTTGTGCTCCAGACCCTCCACCAGCTCCACTCCCCTTCTCTGGACCAGTTCAAACACCTCAATGCCCCTCTTGTAGTGCGAGGTTCAGAACTAAACACAAGATGCAAGGTGTGGCCTCACCAGTGCAGAGCACAGGGGGACAATCACTGCCCTGGTCCTGCTGGCCACACTACTGCTGATACAGGCCAGGATGTCTTTAGCCTTCTTGGGCACACTGCTGGCTCACGTTCAGGCAGCTGACAACCAGCATCCCCAGGTCTCCTTTTCCACCAGGCAGCTTCCCACATGAGAACTCACAGTTAGTAATTCAGAATGCTGGCATATCAAACTAGAGTTCATGAGACATACCTGTTCTTTGATGATGGTTAATTCAGAGACAATATTTTTTACATTGCTCTGTCTGTCTTTTCTGTCCTTTCAAAATGCTGGATTGTGTAAATTGACTTCTTTCATACCCAGGAGATGCTGTCCATTGTGTTTTCTAACCTATAAACAAGGTAAAACATTTGTACAATAAATATAGGATGGGGATAGGAAGAATGGTATTATGGCTACCAGATTAGTTATTAGAGTCCAAAATTTTCTCACAGACTATGTAATCATTGCTTTTTATTTGTGTATGATGTGATTAGTAGAAGAACTACAATCCAACAGTACAGGTAAGCAGTACACTTCTGAACTTGCACAATGTTTGAAGCAATATTATCTGTGCCCAGTGTTGCTTTTCAGATGAAACATGCTTGAATTTTTGTGGTTTTACACAGATTGATTAGCCTTTACAATAGAAAAAAGCTGTTAGTGGAAAGGAATTAAGAGAAAATAAGGTAGGAAACCTAAGAGATACACTGGTCAATCATAAAAGTACAACATGGAACAAACAAAATCACAGCAAATACTAACAGTCTCAGATCCACAAAGGTCTTCTTGCACCTACATTTCCCAACTAAAATTCATAAGACAGTTGTGCCTGGAACAGGTATTAGATCCTCTTCATGAAGCTTCTCCTCAAATCTGTAAAATAATAGCAAAAGAAAGGTTTGCCTTATATACACTTCCAAAGGCTCCACTGCCAAGGTGCTCTAAAATTGCATCATTTCCTACATGATTTGTGGATGCCTTATTCTGATTCATGTTCTCAGAACTTTCAGCGATTTGCTTCAATACATCCTCCTAGTCATAAATCAAATGACAAATATTTTATGCCTTTCTTGTGCTAAGAATGTACAAGAATACAAGTTCTTAAAACTATGAAGGTTTAAGGTTTTTACTTACCTTTAAAACAGCTACTGGCAGGTGGTTAATATGTATGCTTTGATGCAACTCATCTTTAGCTCTATTTGTCAAGACTCAATGATATGGCACATTTATACCTGAGCAAACAAAGACAGTCATGAATTAAGATCACTAAGGTAGCGTGGCAGAAGGAAGATGAAAATTTCATCATTGAAAACACACACAGTGGGGCAGTAGAGAAACCACACAAGCACTGCAAATATTCTTAAGAAAAATATCTGTGAAACTCAAAAAGGATATTCCCATACCTGCAACTATATTTCATACCAGTAACATTTTCAAAGGCAATGCAGGTAGCAGTACGAGAAGCTGAACAAGGTTTCATAAACTTTTTGTCCAAAACAGATTTAGTTTTCATACGTGATCATTAAGTCCATTATTAATTCATACAACTTTATGTTCAACCCAACTACAGCTGCTTGATAGCTCTTGTGAGCTATTTCCAACACATTCTGCTGGAATCAAAAAACCTCAGAGGGCATAAATTAAGCTCCTTACAGTTGTGTGAGGCAACTATACTGAGCATATGCTCCAGTTTGTTAGACTACTTGTTCCATATACCTACCCAGCAGGAAGGTTTGTATTTATCTCATCCTTAAGATGAAGTGCACTACAGAATCTCCTTGCAGTAGAAAGGCACCTACTGTACCGAATCTGCCCTTCAATTCTAATCTAGAAGAATTGTGCTGAGAAAGATGACACTAGAATGAATATTTTTTTTTCTTGGTGGAAATGCCTCTCTTTGCTATCCAAGCACACTTACCTGATTAGATAGTGGAGTAGCTATATACCCATTTTAGGGGCTCTGTCACAACAAAGACCACGTGAGAGGCAGGATCATGAATGCATTCAGCTGCGCTAAGGACTTTGCCAACCAGAGCAGCAGCAGTTGTGCTCATCCCTTGTTGGAATCCTGGATGCTGAGAATTTTAAACTTTCTGCTCTGAAAGGCACAAACTGTGAGAGAGCACTGCATTTGACTTGAGGCTGTGGAGAAGATTTCCGAAATTGATTGATAGCACTGGGATTAGAGGTGTGTAGTTGGTTAGAAGTGTGTAATATCACAGGGTGGAAAACTTAAAGTTTGGGGTTTTAGAATATAGTAATAAATATGAAGCAAGATGGAGGTTTTAAGGCGGAGGTAGGTTGTTCTTCTTCACCTTCTTCTTCATGGGTTTGGGTGGTATTTTGTAATTGGACAGAAAAGTCCACACTGGGGGATTTGAGGGATCAGTTATTGGGTTAAAAGGGAAAATAATCTAGGTGCCATTTCTTAATTGGATAATTTAGTCTTATAAGACCTTGGGACAAGAGATAGCCATCTTGTGCCTTGCTAATGAAAGACTGCAGAACTCATGGTGGTGAGGCTGTTACACTGATAAGAAATAATAATCACCTGAGTCTGAACATGAAAGACTGTCTCAAGTGCCTTCAATCCCAACCTTGACAGGGGTAGAAAATACAGAGAATCCACAATCCCTGAACCCCCCAGCACTACATTGCCATATCTTAGAGAGACACTCACCACTGCACAGAGCCTGAGAAAAGCTACCAGGTAATTAATTACTACTGATGATCTTTAGCCTAAGTTGACTCTAACCAGTACATGTACAGGGGTAATGACATGCAAAACCAAGAGCCATCCCATGCTTATTTGGCCTATATTTATTCTACACTTAAGTTTTCTCTATTTTATATGCTGCCTTCATGTATTTTATTTAACATCCACAGAAAAATGCTCCAGAAATAAACAGATATTAGTAGAGTGTCAAGTCTAGGGCAAGTTTCAATGAAGATCAAGGCTCTGTAAAGAAGATCTGATGCTAGAAAGCCTAAAAAAATAGAGGAAAGATAATCACAAGAAAAATATTGACTTTCCTTTACACTATATGAGGTACCAGAAACAAAGTATATCAGAACAGAAATTGAGTCTCTGTTTAACTTTCAGTTTCTGGGTTACTTGTTGTTCTGGGGTAGAGGATTCCCCTTTAAATATAATTTTTTTTCAACTGTGCTTCAAAATAAACTTTAATTCATAAAAAATTCTCAGGGACTGTTGGGGCTTTCATTGTGCAACGATAATAAAGGGAGTTACCTGTAATAAACTGGCTTTTTCAGCATCCCTTTTGTTGTTTGATAAGATTAGCTTTGCTATTGTATATATTGCATTTGCCCAGAAACAGAAAAAGGTCAGCCTTAATAGTGCCCCTTTGCATGCAAACCACAAATAAAAATCAATGTTCAGATAAATCAGAAGCTAATAGTAATGGACAAGTTCTCAACATCCCATTGCACACCTAAAATAGAGGCTTAAATGTGTATAAGAATTAAGTCATTGTTACATTTAAACTGATACCACAAAGAGAGCCTGTGAACAGATAAAGAAGAAATGCTTCTATCTCTATAGGTGAAGGAAATAGCAGCAATAGATCTCTTGTCACCATGTGGCACCATATTTTGAATTGTCACAAACAAAATTCAAGTCTTAATAAAAATAAATTGGAGAAACACCAAAAGCGATAGCCTGAGAAGTCTGTCCATGCCTCCAGAATTTAGTGAAAACCATACTGAACTCAGCTTCCATTTTCATGCAACCATGCATCATCCTCCACTATTCTATCCACTTGGTAGGTCTGATAGATGGGCACTGGTAGATTTAGTTGGAGTACTGCTCCCCATTACTTGACAAGGTCCCTGATGGACACTCTTCCCCTCTTTAGCAGACTTGAAGGGAATATGTGTCAGCTCCGCAGAGGCCCTTCTGCAGTTCCTGATATTTTCTTCTGCTGTTCAGGAAGGTAGAATTAAGCTTAGACCATGGTTAAGCTTAGGTTTGTGCTGTGCAGTGGAGCCATTAAGTCAAACACATTCTGTCTGCTACCAGAAATACTGCAGACTGTTGCCAAGACTGTGACAAGGACAGAGGACAGACAGACAGGTAGAGAGCAGCTACAGCAGAAGCAAAAGTTCCCAAGAGCCCTTTGACACCAATGATATAAACCTTTACAAGTTACTCAGATTGACTTCCTTGGCACATAACTGAAAAAGCTGCACACCTTTTTCCTCTGTTTTCAACCCAATTGAGTTGCTTCACCTTGTTTACTATGCAACTCTTGAAGTTATATTAGCAAAAAGAAAGAGGTAGCATTTAAAATTACTACAGTGGTATTGTAGGGCGGAACTCCAATTGAAACGAACATGCTTGAGGCTATGTCCTTATCTGAAAGGGGGATGTTGGCTGGTGTTTAAACAAAGGGACAGGTCGGTGTCTTTTAACATAATGAGCAGAAGAAGTTAAGTTTGAGACACCTTCTCCAGCGCTGCACATTGTACCATCAATTTTGAAGTGATTTACTGACACAAGTCACCATGCACTGCTGGGGCAATGCAGAAAACCTCTCTGTTAAAACCATTTAATTTAAACAAGTGATATTTTATTTTACTGAAATTAGACTCAGGCTAAAATATATCCTTATATTGTTTAGATAAAACTTGTCTAAATCAGTACAGCTTATTGACAATTTTAGTGCGCAAAAATAATAATTTTTTTTCTATACTTACTTTCATTTATTTTCTCTTAACCAATAGTTTTGAAATATTCACAAACTTCTTTCCTGTTCATATTTAAGGTTCTTATTATCTTGGTTCCCCCAGAAATACCTGGAGTTGGGTTTTAATCTAACCTGAAGGCTGTGATTTAACATTTAAAGTTTAACACCTGGCTACAGCTTTTAGCTGATATTAATGCCTTTAATATTTATATCTTTGACTAGGTCTGGAATACAGCCAGGGATTTTAAGAATGGTTATCCCTGGAGATAGAATGCCAGGAAGTTCTCTCAGAAATACCACACCCTTACAAAAAGAGAAATAGTTTGTGAAACAGCAACATGTCAATTTTTAGCTGCATAGATTTTTGTAATAAACATCCAGAAATTTAGAATTTGCATTTCTCAGTTTATTCTATGATTACTTTTATTTACTATCCTATTTTGAATATGACAAAATGGTAAGAGATGCCAAAATGAACCTTGTCTGAATGAAGCTGTTTATTCTTCCAGACACCTATGTTGATAACCTTTGTGTCATATCTCTATGTCTAAAATGATAAAGAAACAGAAGTACTAAAGTTATAGACAGGCATGTTTCCAATCTCTTAAATTATGATAACAAAGAACAACAATTAAGTGAAATTATAAATGACAATGCCTTACTTAACTGAATAAAATCTTCCTACCTGTACAACCTGGTAAGCATTAGTCTCATTGAGCACCAGTTCAGTAACTGCAGCACAACAAGCTAGAATAAAAATTCAGAAGTAACATTTAAGGCCATTTGACTATTGAGAAATCTCCTCCAATAGGAATTTGCTCCATAACTGCAAATGAATCCTCACCTGACTAGAAGTCATTAAAATATCACTTTGAAATCATATCATTCCTATTGATCTATCATAGAAAATTTAAATAGTGAAGAAGAATATGATCAAATAAAAATAATTTCATGATAAACACAGAACTAACTAACTAACTAACTAACTAACTGAACTAACTTACTTTTTTGTCACTGTTTTTACAGGTGAAGAAATACATATGATTCCCAGATTCTTAATACTTTACGCTTTCCTTCCTTCTAACAAAAGCATACTTTTTGAAAATAAGTGCTGGTATCACACATTTGAAAATAAACAAATCCAATTTGATGCTCCTACTCCCTAAAGCAGGTGTCAGTATTTATAAATGTGTAATATTTTGAATCCTTTTGCACAAGTGTATGTAAAGACATAACAGAGTATTAGACCTTATAAGCCTACCTGCTTGAAATGAGAAAGTATTTTCTTGTATCTCATCAGGACTCAGCTCATCTGACAAATGAAAATACTGGATTCTCCCTGCTGCATTTGCACTAGATAAACTTCCAGCTGAAGAGTTTGATATAAGGGTCAGATGCCAGACTTCTTTCCCAGAAAGAAAATGAAAAAAAAAAAAAAATCAAGTTGCAGTGTTAAAAATGGCTTCATGTGCCATTGTTAACCATTCCCAAAGTTCTGAGAATTTGTATGTTTTCACTAAATTAGCCAAAACACTTTGAAAAAGCAAACAAACCTTTAAACAGAAAATTCCTTTACTATGTTCATCATATTCACAATTCGAGCTCACTAAATAGGTGTCTGATTAATAGGAAAACTAAACAGACTGCAATGCCATATTTATGACTTATTCATTATTTAGTTTATACACTAAAAATATGAAAAAAAACCTTGGGATAACAATGAAATACAAAAGGCTGGAAAAAATTACTTATTCATTATGTTCTAAATAGTCTTTTAAATTTTGCTGGCATCACATACAGCTGAACAAGCCAAAGATGCTCTTTGATAAAGATGGCTTGGTCAAATATATCTTAAAAGAACAAACAGTCTTGTGTAATTGCCGCAACGTTGAGGACTGAAAACCTACTCCTGTAATATATGAAGGACCTGCTTGATTCCACCCCAGATCCAAATTTCCACACTAGTCTCAGGATCTTCATAAACCTGTACCAGAATCCAAACTATACTCAATAGAAATTTGATGCGATCAGAATGGAGCAAACTGAGCAAGACTGGAACTCCTTCATACATTTTTATTTGCTCTTTGATTTGTAATTCTGCACAAAGGAGTCATGGCAACTCTGCTGTGAACCTAAAAAAAAAAATCAGCAAGAAATTTTAACAATAACTCCATCATTACTTTGTATTGTCAGTTAGAAAAGGGAAAAAAGCCACAGAAAGTTTTTAAAAGAGCAGAGATCTCCAATTAAAAAAAAAAAAAAAGTTAAAACAACTTAAAGTCACTGCAACCTGGTTAGAGTCAACTAGGCATACCCAGCCAGGATGGGAGGTGGCCAGGTGTGCTGCAGTCATCTGTGCTACCATCTTCTTATTAAGGGTATTAGTAGTACAAGTAGCACTGACTGCATGAACTTGTAAAGTCCACGTGTGAAACTCAAATAGCCTAACACAAAAATGCATCATTCTTCTCTAGTATAGTTTGAATACTATATTTAGAAAGTGATTGGAACTATACCTTAAAAGGTTTATATAAGACTTTCATTAACTGCAATGAAGGTGGACTTCTCATAGAAAATAGGGTTAAGGATATCCATTTCTACTTTAAGCAAAAAAAGCTCCATGTGTGTTTAATGAAACATGTGAATTCAGATTCATAGCTGAATTTAAAATATCCTTAACTGGCATAGAACTTTATCATCTTCCTGTCAACATTCAATTCTAACTCTTACATCTAACTTTTGATTTACATATAAGCCAGGATTCTCAAACACAAAAACTTAATAAAACCTTTTCATATATTAATTTTGTCTAGTCTTAGTCACTTATATGTGTGAAATAGTTAAGCATGAAATTTGTAAAGGTGATAAGTGATGTATTATCAAATTTGAAAGTCTTTCTGTTTTTCATTTACTTTCAGTAATGCTTTGCTAACAGTCTTAGCTGAGATGATTAAACAATTGAAGGAACATTGATGATTTTCTGATGAAGAAGATGCGAGATCTGACTCAGCCTCTGGCATAAACTACAGCAGCTCTAGGTCTTGCAATTTTACTTGTTTATATTGGGTATCTCAGGAACTGACAGGGCCAAGCACTCTTTCCCATCTAACCACTCAGGTCTGCCAGGAGCAACAAAGAGATACACCAAGAAAAGTGATTGTTACTACTTGATGATAACATTGTAACTCATTTGCACTGGAGGCCATCAGTGGAGAGAGAGGAGATGGATTACAATGAAACTGCTGGAAAAGATTTTGCTATATCTGTATGTGATTGAAAATACTCAGGTATCAGAATTTGACCTTAGGTATATTCCAGCGGCACATTTTCTAATTCCTCTAAATACACGCACCCCTAAATAAAAAAGTAAAAATTTATTTCAACACAATTGATTCACACGCAAAGTTTCACCCGTTAAAGAGAAAATCATGTTCATGTAATACCACCAGCAAGTTCTCAACAATCTCCCTTATCTCCTCCCTACATTCTGGATTACAAATTGATTATTCATGGTATTTATATCAGATGAAATTATATGAACAACACACATTGCTCTTTAGCCTCCTTCTTTGTACATTTGACAAATTATTTTTCCCCAAATCTTAAGTAATAGTGTCAAATCGTGCACAAAAGCACTTAAAGCCACAAATATATGCTGGGTCAAGAGAAACAGTGCAACAATTTTCCAGTTTTCCCAGTATAAAAAAAAAAGTAAATGTGAATGTGTAAAAATAAAGACACAACTATATTTTGTGTCTTACTGGTAATTAAGGAAATGGAATTAATTTTTAAAAACAACCACAATTTCTATGAACATTTGTAATATTCCCCAAACTCTTTCTTGCCCAGTCCAAATGTAACACAAAATCCTACATTCCATTCACTGAAGAAAGTTAAATGGAAGCTGGAAATGGATGTATAACATCATCTAAATTAACACAGATATTAAAAACAAATTAAACTGAATCAGGGTTTTGGGAAGTCTGGGAGAAAGCAGATCAATAACAGCAGTTTCTCTTCTATAATACCATTATAGATGAAAGTTGCTCTGTCCCCTTTTTGCTCTTTTTTCCCGGTTTTTTCCTCTCTGTAAAACAGAGAGAGTTTTTTTTACCCTACAAGACTGATGAGGTAAGGAATTTAGGTCAAATCTGAAAAGCATGTGTTATTCTATTAAGTAACTAATTAAATAAAATTAACAATTTTATAAAGCACTTACTTTATGTGCTCCACTTGCTATAACTCCCTCTTTTTGATTTCTAACACGAGCAAGCTTTTGGAAAATATCTGTGGAAAAAAGGAAGACAAACAAATTGACTCTTTCTCACTAATATTTTTATTTCACCAGTCAGATAACAGAGAAAAATACTGTATAAGTTCTTTGAACCATAACTAGCTCAATTTCTCTTTTATTTCAATGCATAAAAAGATACTAATTTCTTAAAGAAATATTACTTATGTAGAAAAACAAGCTGCTCCTTTTAGCTTTTACTAAATTTTTACTAAATTTTAGCTTTTACTCATGCGATGAGGCCTGACTGAATATACTACTGTCTTACTTAATGACCACCTGAAGTATTTTAAACATTTTAAGCCTCACACAAAAAGTTGTGAGTAGGCTTATCATTACTGCTATTAGATACTACACTTACATGTCAAGTTGACCAACTTGTCTACATTATGCTGCTCTTCTTTGTAATTAGATAATGCTTTGCTACTGTTTCCATATACTAAAAGTAGGGGAGGAAAAATACAGGATACCATTTCTAAAAAAAAGTTTGCAGACTTCATAAACACAGACTGTTCTGCACAGGTAGGGCCTGTAGGTGGTGCCTCTGTTTCATGAAAAAATATTCTGTAATGCAATAGTAGTGTAGCCCCAAGGTTTAAACCTGTTTTAACATTAAAAAAAACAAACAAACAAAAATTATCAGTATGCTTTTCCCTTTGAAAAGTCATTTGCTACAGTGCAGGGTAACTTTGCTCATCTCCCTGCAAAAGTCTATAGTTTCTTTTGACTGAACCAATTGTGCTGACTTCTCTAATTCTTCTCCCACTTCAGGAGGCATTTCTTAAGTCTCGTAACTAGAAGTCCTAGATGAATGCAGCTAGATTATAGGACAGTTGTTTTGAAAACTAGTGAAAAAACCCACACCAACTCCTCATTTGAAAACAGAGGAACAGACTCACTTCTTTCCATAAACCAAGAATATCTGTACACTGCTTTTTACAGTATATATAATTTTAATCATAATAAATTGACAGGCAACATAATGGACCAAGGTACTATGAGGAATTCTACCTGATGTAGATTTTCAATTCCACTCAGGCTGTGGAGCATTTCCTACAGGAAAATTAAAAAAAAAAAAAAAAGTTCAGAATTACTTATAATAAGTAGATAAATAAAAACACAGAGGTGAAATGTTAATGGCTCTTAAACTGGAACTTTCTGTTTCCTTCAGTAACTACATTATGGGAATTTTACATATCTTTATGATAAAGTCAAATACCAGGTCTAGGGCTCAGAGCAATGACCGAGCCATCTGTTATGGAGATTTACAGTTTCTTTGTTAGGGTCAACAACAACAAACACGACATTAGGAACAACAGAAATCGAGCAAGTCATGCAGTAATGGTGTAAAATCACTCTTGAAATCTGCTTATTTGCAATTCCCATCCTCACATATAGAAATATAGATATACACATGTACGTGTGCATTCATAAGAACAAATGTTTTTACACACAAGCACCTACACAACTGTACACGTGACACTTACAAGCATCCCCTTATCCAAGGAAGAAACATTTTGACATGCTGACCTGGTAGCATGGATCCCTTATTAATAATCACAGGCAGATTAATACTCTAAGAAAATGGATGCACGGAGCTTGAATAACCCATTGCCTATAAATTAAATATTCAAAACATAAACCAAATGCAATTTAAAAAGTGCTTAAATACTTAAAGAAAACAGCTTGATTCAGGATCAATTGACTAGATGATTAGTGAGCTTCAACAACTGTTCAACACACTATACCATAGAACTTTTAATACCATTTATAGTGAAACACAGTAGTAGCTATAAATAAATTTATTACATTATATGAGTATTACCAGACATCAGTTATTATCATTGGACTGATGAGGGAAAGTACATGCTCATCTCTAAGAACAAACTAACTGTGCTTTGAAGTAAACTTTTAGTGGTTGAATTGAGGCCCAAAAGAGCAAAGTAAATGAGAAACCACAGAGCAAACTTCAGTGCACAAAATACACTTATGCAAAAATATGGGTGCTACAGAAATAAAAATAGCTATACTTAAAATAGACTTTTGAATTATCATAATCTATCTCGATTTTAAAAAACTCTAATAATTCTATTATGCTGGAAATAAATTGTTATTTAGTTCAAATGTTCTTGAAATAGGATTGTATTTCCATATAGAACTTCCTCCTTTATATTTCTCCATATGATTCACCAGCGTAAGACATGGCAGAAAATACAAATCAGATTTGCAGAAAGTGTCCAGGGGCAGTAATCCTGCATAAAATATCAGTAATGGAATCACTATTTCCATTGCCTGTTGAAAGTATATATCCCCATTTCCCTATTTAAAATAAACCTAAAATTAGACATCTTTGCCATGTGCTTTTTGTTGCTGTTTTAACTGAGAGGACAAAATTTGTTTGGATAAGTTTCTTGGAAACAGAAAAAGTGTATGGGTCATGGCAGTTCTCTTCCCATTTCATCATTTGCAGTTGGGAATGACGCCAATAGCTAAAAATACTTGCATAAAAATAAATGTTTTACAAATAGATACTAACAAACTCTCAGCCCTTTTATGCCAATATTCTGCCCTAAGTAATACCATTTTTCATTATGATTCCATAATTAGCCACTTCAGAACAGCACAAAACTTTCATGGAAAGAAAACAGCAACCATATACCTGTGTGCAAAATTTGTAGGTCAGATTTTAAAGTGGCCTGAAGATATTACCATGGTGTACAGTCACTCCCTGAGCCTGATTAACATTTATGAACCCCTTCTACTACAGTTACATTTACAATACACATTACTAGACACACTAAGGTATATCCAGCTTATCTATATATCTACTAATTTGTACTTGTTTCATCAACCTTGCCTGGGTGCTTTCATTCTTAATACAAGAGGCTTGTTTTGCCATATCACTATCACAAAGAACACCAAAGAAAACCAAAATATAAGCCAAGCATGTCACAATGTATAAACAGAACTTGGGAAATCACAGTGTAAGCTATTCTTGGATTTCTGGCAAATGAAGCTGGGCCACTGACCTCCCACTGGTGAGTACTGAGTTCACATGTGAAAAAGAAGTACCACATTTTAAAAATACTTAAATAATCTGTTTCAAACTCACTATCATTTCGATAATCAAAGAAGACACCCCGAGCTCCCCAGCCGGTTCTGAATAAAGGTCTAAGCAAACTATGTGGTGTTTTTAGATTCCTCTAGTAGTTACATATTAATCCCTTTAAATGCTCTAGGATTCCATCTTTAAATTTCTGTAGCACTTAAGGGGTTTTTTAGAAAATGTACTTGAAAATGTACTTCCTTTAAAAAGGAAAATACAATACACTGCAAAGGAGTATAGTAAAAAAATCCTGAAAAATGCGTCTTTTTTCCCCTGAAAATATCTTTCTCTGCCCCCTCTATTTTTATAAGGTTCTATACTTTTTCCTCACATAAATGAGAGCAGCATAAGAAAAGGGATTCCCCTTTCCAATGCCACCATACACAGAAATACAAAAAAAACCACAAACAAGTGGCATCAACTTATCTGAATTTTATGGAAACCACTGGCCTTTCACTATAAAGGCAGCAGTCCATAAAATACAAACAGAATCAGTACAATAAATTAGAAAAACCAAATCATAGATTACAGATGCCATATACAGAAGAATGATAAGGAAAACATAGCAGTTAGAATTTTGGTCCTCCAAAATTTGTCATACACTCAGTCCTGTGTTCTTCTGTCCCACCAACCTGGGCATTGCTCCTTGAAGCCAACACACAAGTGGCTAATTAAAACAACCACAAGTGCTGCTGGTAATTTCCACAGAAAGGTGTGTTGAAACAATATGGGATATTATCCATGCATCCTGCTTCTTCATGGAAGGCAAGAAAGAAGCCTGCCTTCTTGGTTATAAATGTGTTTCATATACTGATCTGCAGGTAAGTCTGTCCTTAACTAAAGTTGTAAAGATATCTTGAAACAGCTGACACTTGGGATGCTTGCTAAAATTTCTCTCATTCTTGTAGGTCACAAAAAAAAGGAAGAAAAAAAGAAAAATGGTAAATTGCAAATTAACTTGCCACAAGACAGTTTTCCTCTGTTACAACTTGAAATTAGCAACAAAAACTAAGAAATGTCATACCAGCAGTTACCACAGAATAACATGATTTCAGATTGCCAGACATTAACAGTCTGTCTCATGCATAATTTGGGACTATCAGAATGGCATAACTTTTCCACATAAAGAAATGATCACTATTTAAAATGAGTTTATTAACTCTCACCAGTATACTCTGCTGAGTGGGAAAGGTTGAAACTTACAAAGGCAGGAACATAAACAGGTTTAAAAAAATAGAAGTACATAATTCTCATCTCAAATACTGGATTAATATAAAAAGTACAAGTAATAGACATATGTAAAAATACAAATGCCTTTAACACCTCAACAAGGTGATACCCTTAGATACATAAAAATATCTCTCATTCAGGGATATGAGAGTGTTATCACCAGATTTAACTTATTTTTACCTAAATTTTTCAAGCTCAATAGCTTCTGTTGATTCTTGCCATTGACCATTGGACTTCTGTTCATTGCTTTTGACATTTTGCCAAGTTCTTGTCACCCTGGTTTGACCACTTTCAATATATATAGCTGGAAGCTAAAGAGGGAAGGGATAGTAGTCATGAGGCAAACACTGCATCTTAAGTTTTCTGAGAATATTATCATGCCAAAGTACCTTTTCTCAAGTTCTGACTTGAATTTTGGACTTAAAACTTGCCATTATAGAAAACACACACCTCCTTTGGAATACAAAACTGACAGGGTAGAAAACTGATGCAAAGCAAGACTGAAAAACAAGTACTGAGAGGTAAGTAAAAGGTGAAGAATGGCGTCTTTTTAAATTTATGATAGCAAAGCTGGACAAAATCTGCAACACATGCTCATTATCTGTGTTTCTTACCTGTCCCAATTCCATAATTGCACAGCTTCACATTCTTTTTAGGTTGTACAACTCACATGTTTCAGCTTTCTGCTCAGAAGCAATTCCAGGCCTCTAACCAGGTAGAAAGTGCATAACTCCTACCTCACATGGATGAATCCTTTAGTCATTTTGTCATATCTTTTTACAGAATTGAAAGGGAGAAAATGTCTGTGATTCCAAAGACTCACACCCATAATCATGTGTTGGTTTCTTTGCTTCAAATGGCAAATACAAGCTTCACTAAGTGAGATGAGGTGAAGGAGATTTGACTTTCTCCTGCAAGTTGGTATTTAAGGCCTGGATATTTTTAGCTGAAGTGTTATTCTTCAAAGACAAATTGTTTATGGTTAAAATGCTGATCTTATTTTATATTCGGAACCACTCTCTCCCATGCTGTTACTCACACATCTTTAAGCCTACCTTCGTGTGACATTGTGAAAGGGCAGAGAGGAAAAAAATCTGCTATGCTACTTTAATATATGCAACAATAGCTGGATAAAATCTGCTCAAGATACAAAAGAAAACATTTTTTTCCTGTTAAAATAAAAAAAATACGGTATAGTAGAATGGGAAGTGGATCAGTTTCATTATTTACCCATTCTAAATGTGATTTGTGCCACACAGAAGGTCTAATGTTGCCAAGAAAAAAGAGACAAGAAGAAAGACATGCTCTACTCAAGATTTTGCTAACATGTTTTAGTCACTATAGTACTTAATGTTCTAAGCAAATGCCAGAAACCATAATCGCCATTAATTATAATTCTAAAGCACATTTAATAACAGTTATTGAAAAATACCTGTTGGTTCCTTGACTGAACACTTAAGAGAGACTGAAGCCTTTTTAGATCAGAAAAGGAAAAAGGAAAAAACCACAACAGCGTGTGCTAATAGTTACATAAAAGTATTTCCATAAGTGTAAAGAAGGTCAGCAAGCAGCAATGCTACTGACAGAAAATAAAGTTTTCTAGCGTTGCCTGGTGTCCACTTTTGCATACAGAAGAATTTACAGCTTCTCCAGAATGCCTTAAGTCAACAAAGGTGTAAATAAACTTTGTGACCAGAGTAACAGTTGTCATGTTTATACTGCACTTCAAATTGAAGCATTCTGCTTTGGCAGCCAGTGTAAATTCCACACAAGTCCTGCTGAAGTTCAAAGTAAAACGTCAGATACTACACCTCATAGTGATCCCAGGAGGCTTTTGTTTTTACTGCTTTTTCTGTGCTCTTCGACTTTTTGTCCTGATCAGGCATTGTGTATCATTATTATCATGATGGGGTTAAAAACTCTTTTCCTTAAAAGCAAAGTAGATACAAAGAATTATATCACTGCAGCAAAAGGAACACATGTTTACTTAGAGAATCAACTCTTTGAGAAAAAAAAAAGGTTTGCCATTTTCTCAGCATGAGGCCTTGGGCATTATATCAGGATATCCTTTGAAATTCCAGATATTAATAAGAAAGCTTTTAACCTAACATACAGAAACCTTGGTTTTCCAACACATGCACAGACAATGCCTTGCTCTTTCATGTATTTTTTAATTATGACTTTTCCTTTTATTTCATCTTCTTGCCATTATTTCTCTCTGTGAATTGACTGCTTATGTTACAGCAATGCTTACAGGCTAACATCAAGGTTGTCAACAACAAGGTGTTGTCCAGACAACAGAGAATTTAATAGTTATATTTTCCAAATAAACAAGTCAAATGAAGGGTAGAAAAAGGAGGTATCTGACAAAAGAATGAGATGCATACAGTGAGTTGAGAGATGTGATTCTCTCCCTCTCCTTGACTCTCCTGAGACCCCATCTGGACTACTGCATGCAACTCTGGGGCTCCCATCAGAACAACAGGGACCTGCTGGAGTGAGTCCAGAGGGCTACAAAGAGGATCAGAGGGCTGAAGCACCTCCCCTGTGCTGAGAGAAGCTGAGAGGGAGGGGTTGTTCAGCCTGGAGAAAAGAAAGTTCCAAGGGAGATATCCAGCAGCAGCTCACTACCTAAAGGGGTCTACAGAAGAGTTGGAGAGGGATTTTTTACATGGGTATGTGATTTTAGGACAAGGGGATGATGACTACACTAAAAGAAGTCAGGTTTAGATTAGATATCAGGAGGAAACACTTTACTGTGAGGGTGATGAGGTACTGGAACAAGTTGCCCAGAGAAGTTGTGGACATCCCTGGAAGTGTCCAAAGTCAGGCTGGATGGGGCTGTGATCAATCTGGTATATAATGATGGCGCCTCTGCCATGGCAGATGATCTTAAGGCCTTAAGGCCTATTCCAACCCAAACCATTCTATGAATCTATGACCACACAGTCTGTCAAAGAATAACAGAAAATTTCAGCAGTTTAGAATCCAGGTCTTCTGAATGTCTTATACCAAACCTGCCTGCTTTCCTTATAGTGGGACACAGAGCTTCCTTCCACAGATGAACAGATCTGTATGGCATAGCCTCATCAGGGCCATTACCACACATTAAATCCCTGCATAAAAACATTCAATCTGCAGGTCTGACTTCCCACAAAAGCCTTGACCTGGTCACTTTCACAGTACACAACACCTATTCACTGAACATCCTCTAAAGCCCTAGAAAAATACAGAAAGACATGGAAAGAAGATATTCAAGAGGAATCTCTCGCTGCTGCAACAAAAGCAATTATATTGATACAGATCCTTCTCTGAGTGAAAAAAAAAAAGGTCAGGCACAGGCTGGGGCTGTATAATTACCCTGGAGAATTACATATAGCTGTAGCATAATGGTAGAGCACTTATATTTAAAAACCAAGGATATAATCCCACTGTCTGATCCTTTCTACCTATTTTACTGTTCACTAAACATGGACTGTTTGGATGTTCCCTTTGGTGTATCCTTAACAGGATTTTCTATATCAAACCTCATGGCCTCCTTTTCTTGCTGTGCAGTGTAGAATTCCTCTGCTACTGATTTTTATTTCTCCTCCTCACAAAGGCAAAGAAGAAGAAGAAAACTGGTCATGAAACACAAGCATTGGTAGCTACCTGAAGCTGCTCCTTCCCAAATGAACATCACAGTCATTTTTCCAGTTATACAATCTCACATCACAGAACTACCCAAAATGCAACTGTTGACAGTATGAACTCATGCACTGTATTAAATCCCTCTTGGAAGTGGCCTGTAAGCCCAGTTCATCCATGTCTAGTCTTTTAAACAAGCCTTTATCCTACCACAGGGAATCATTGATCTGGATCCACAAGAAACTTCTCTGCTCTATTCCATGCATCTGCTCAAGAAGGTAATTAAAAAACATCCCAGAACACTTATGTGACACCAGTTATTACCAGGGAATGAATATAAACAGGATTTGTTCCACCACTCAGCAGACAAAACTACTGAGTTCAGACTAAACCGAATGAAATTTGCTCAAAGCATTTATTTCCTTTGTTTCAAGAGCATTAAAAGTTAAGAGAAGCCATGTACATTGCTAAGCACATTAAGACTCCTCAGGAGTAAGAATTTCCATGTATTATTTCAGTGACATTCTTAAATCATCTCCCCAGTACCCTGTCCATTTGGAATATTACTGAGGCATGACACAATGCAATAAGCACCTCACATTTGCACAGTAGGAAATACTGTGAAACTCACAAATTGTCTACTTGACCGTGAGTATGTGTGCACAAAGAATAGATTTCAACCAATTAAAGAACAACTAAACCACACACAAATAACTTGTTCATAAACAAACAGAGTTAAACCTTAAAATTTTTAGCATTCTTTGAAATCCTTGGGTTAACTCTCCAAACCACAAACAGCAGGATTTTCAGTATGGCTATGATTTAATCCAGAACTGTTAGGTCTTTGTGATTATTCAGAACATTTTACAACTGTCAACCAACCTTACTTCAGGGCTGCCATTCCAATTCCAATGCTACCTCGGTAAAGATGAAACAGAATAACAGGTGACAAATATTTTAAAGGTTTGTTGCCATTACAGATCTAAAAGCCCCTGTGCAAAATTGAACCTGATAAACATCAAGCCAAATTCCCTCACTGCTGCTGAGAATGAAGAGACACTGGTCACTCAAGGATACAGCACTCACCCAGCTCTGAGGACTCACCCTGAGGTTACCCCTCTGTTTCCTAGAGGCTGACAAGTCAGCACAGGTCAGGAAGCCCTTCAGGAAAGAGGCCAGCTCTGGCCACAAACTGACCTTGCAGTGACCTCTTTAGTCTGTCAGCCCAGCATTATCTCAGATGCACAGCTCACTGGATTGGGAAACCTGATTCAGGTTACAAATAATCTCTCCTACTTTAGCCCTGATTGCCTTGCCTCCAAAGCACTTCTACTGTACAAGGGCAGGGCCAACATGCAGAAAGGAGGATTTATCCATGCAGCTTAGAATGTTATGCCCTTCACCTTACTACAGAGATTAGACTAATTAATTAATAGCCAGCTGCCAGTGAAAATGGCTTTCCCCATTCCTTCCTTCCGCCAGCAATTCTTCTCTACTTCTTCAGCTGATCTGACCCAAACCTGAGCCAGTTTAGAGAGCTAAACACACACAAAACAATACACTTCCATCTATATTGTTACTTTCTACCAATTTAGGTCGCTGGCACAGTGGCCAGATGAGTGCCCCTGCTAAAAGAGCAGAAATGCACAGGTGTAAATTGAGGGAGAAGAGCAGAATGCCCCTCCCATCAGTAGCCAGTCATTAAATCAGGTAGGTATATTAGCACCATGAGTGAGGGCCGGCGAAAAGAAAAAACTCCATTTTCCTTCTATCAGCCAGAAACCTGAGAGAAAACAGACATTAATATTTCCTTACCTATTCTCACAGTTATTTGACTTTCTTGACATCACCAAATAAGTTCCCACCCCATATTTCTTCTTTATTTGTGCCAGCAGAAACTTCCATGGATTCCATGGAGGCAGGCTATTCACTGTCCTCATAACTATCCCCCTGCTATGACACCAGCCATGAGGAATGTGTAAGAAACACACCAAACAACACTCACTAGTTGTGCCAAATAAAAACTGAAATCAGACAACTCTTTTAAAGAACAGAGACACATTTAAATAAAAATGCCTTTACAGCACAGTCCCATTTAATTCCATTTAAGACAATGAAATCAGAGCAATAGTAATGCATTCATTTGAACTGGGGATAATGAGATTTAATTAGTTATGCTGATTCAGTTCAATAGGAAGAGAGATGCATTCTAACAGCACTGGAATGCAGGATAGGACAAGAAATGCTCCAAGAACCCCGTCAGAAATGAAAGAATCCACATGATGAGAAACAGGAGACAAAGGAATTACCCCAGACTTGATCTGTGGCCCAGTCTAGTATCTGTCCCAGATGACATAAGCACATAAGCTTCAGAAGGTAAAAACAAGCCCCAAAACAAGCAAAACCACAAAGAAGTGTTGGAGGATGAATCTACCCCCACTGACTACAGTGTAATGGTTTCTTCAACAAGATGTCTCACATTCCTTATAATCTTTATTAACAATAACTAGCGGATATGGATAGTTTGTAAGCCAACTTCTTTCTAGATTTTCCCTTGAACTCCTTTCTTAATCACTGCAGTGGCTGAATTCCACTGTCTAATCATACACAGGATAACAGGCTTAAGGTGGATAAAGAAGCAGTAGATATGGTGGCTTTAATAAGACTTTTGATGCTGTTGCTGGATAGGAATGTATCTAATGCCCTATCTAATACCATAAGCTGGGTCAGATGAAGGTCAGGTGAAAATTCACTCCCTAAAAGAGCAATTAGAAATATATTATTGTCAAAAAAGAAATGGATTTCAAACATGGTCAAAATGATAGCAAAGGAAGCATCAAAGGTGATGAAAAATTCCCAAAAGATACTTTTCCTTATCCAATCTGATGGGAAAAAAATGACTTCTGGCTGGCTTCCCCTCTTGTTCTCAAAGAGCATGGCAGTCACAATAGATGCCCATCAGTGACAGCCTGTGTCTAGGAAATTGTACTGAAGAACCCACACAGACAATGTTTCAAGAATATTTCTTTCATTTTATTAACTGAATCAATATGGAAATCTATGTGTTTCTTACACACAAAAACTTCCACACACATATATATGTCTCAATCTTTCTTTAATTACATCTTTGGAGATTCTCTAAAGGCTAACAAGGGTAAGGTTCTTCCTTATTTTCTAGACAAATGAAAAGATTCAAGATACTGCTGTTTTGGGATTGTTTGTCTTTTGCCTTTTTTTTGTTTTGTTTTCCCTCTGTACCATCTCACTCCATAAATAGCCAGGCCTATTCTCAGATTGCTGCGTCTACCAAATGTCAGTCTCTTGGTTAATTTCCAGAGGAAATTTTGCCTAAATCCATCTTCTAAAATAGCAGTTCACATGGGGGGGAAAAAAAAACCAAACCCAACAATAGGGAATTTCTGAGGTCAAGTGAGCAGCTCAGGTCAGTATCAACTCGAGAGTAACACGACGCTCTTTGAAGTTCACCCCCTCCGCTCTCACTACAAGCAGAGCTTTATAGGGAATTGTACCGCCACTCCTTAGAGCCTCTGGGAACCACGAGATTGTTCAATGCCTACCCAGAGCTGGCGAGGGAGCAGGGCTGTGGAGCACGTCATTAAGCGGAACGGGAGGAGGATGGGGACATTGCCTCGCCTTCCCTGCCCTCGACTGACTCTCCGGCCCCAAACCTGCGTTCCCGCCCCGCCGTCCCGCTCCCCGCGCTCCCTCAGCGGCTCCGCCCCGCCCCGCGGCCCGCCTACGGCGACGCTCGCGCGGCCGGCACGGGACTCATTGGCCAATCGGCTTCCCTCTTCTTGGCCCGCCGGCCAATCGCGAGCCGCCGTGCTGCACGGCCCGGCGCCGTTGCCATGGGCACGGGGAAGCGCCGGCCGGGCCCGCCCCCAGCGCCCCCCGGGCAATGAAAACAGAAGCGGCCGCAATGGAGTCCAGGAGGTTGTTTATTGCTTTTACCAACTTTCTGAAACGTTACAAAAGATAATTTTATTCGAGCAGTAATTAAAACAACACAAAGGCTGAATCACATTAAAAACGAGTCTGAGAGTTGTGTTTTCTGTATAAACTGAATATTGATTCTACAGTTGGAATAATGCTTTCATTTGCTTTGGATTTGTTTATAAAGTAAGAAAACGTCACTGTAATTAGAAAAGCAGTCATAAAAAATTCGAACCATACAGTATGTAATCACATTTCAAATAAAGAATATTAAAATCAAAACAGCAGTTCAGCTGCAAAAGCTGAACCTGGAAGACACCTGTGCACAGGAGCGTCAGCAACAATAGAAAGGAAAATACAAGAAATTACGTGTCTTTCCAATAAAATCATTTAGAAAAGTATCGATTTTCAAACTCATTCATTATTCCAAATAAATGTCAACAGATACTAAATTCAATATGAAAGTGTCTTTAGGCAAAGTTCAATGCCAACTACAAAGTCCTAGAAGTTTTCACTAAAAACATTATAAAATAAAATTGACAAACTTACTGAGCAATTTGCTTTATTTATAGCACTACACTTACGCTGACTCAAAGCCGTGTGCATCTATAGTCTTAAAATTTGCCATAAAATAAATTACTGTTGGTATAAACAAAGTATTTTCCACGTTTTACTGTACTTGATAATTTTGTCCTAGATGAGTAATTAAAACATTACTAATCATAAGAAAGCAAAAAGACAACTAAGCTCGCTGTGGTGCTCACCTGACAGATTACATTTGTGAACTGAGAGTCCTGAACCATTCGCTTTATGATTTACAGAACCTATGTACAAGACAAACCCTTTGGAGCAGCGCAGGCTCTGCGACGTGGCACCCATTTGGTACAGAAATATTTTACAGCCTGTCGAACCTGCCTTTGCAAAGGGCACGGATTAGGAAGTGACCGTATAAAGACAGAGATGCAGGTGAAGCAAATGATAGCTTGCAGGAGAACTTGCATTAAATGAAGAAAACATGGCCAAGATACTTGGCTGAAAAAGATCCCAAAGCCATTAGGGCACCAAGTTCTATCCTGATAGGTTTTATGATGACAAACGTGGCAATTTGGAACATTTCATGGAACAAGTATATGAAATATTATGTTATAGCTGCAAAGTTAATCTAGGAGGAAATTGTTGTTAACTTGGGCATATGTAAACAGAATGAAAAATGTGTGACTAATACATATGAAAATGAGTTTTCTAGAATATAATTTAAACACAAAACTGCATTTTAAGTGATACATTTTAGATGATAATTTAAATGGAGTGGTCAAAATTAAGACCTACATTTCATGTAAACATTAATACTTATAAATAAATTAGAAAAAAAAAGAAAAAAGGAAAAAGAAGGAAAAAAAAAAGAGGGACTTCCTGAGGTGGCTCTGCAGCCAGGTACACAGTAGCACTAAGCTCCATTCCAGGAAACCAAGGCATCTATAAAAAGTGCAGGGTTGTTTGTTTTCCTCTAGCTATTGGAATGGAAATCCATTGGCGTAGTTTTTACAGGGCTTAAGCCCTATGGAAAAAAAAATAAAAATCAGTGCACAGCAATTATCACTGCTCTTTTGCATCCATTAAGGCAAAACATACATCTACGTACAATAAACTACATCCTTAGCTGTCTTATTTTAATACTATGTGACTTTCAAGCAGAGAAGGTGTAAAATGACCAGTGAATCACTTAACCATACATTAGCAACAGGGATTTATGCACTTAATACCAGATCTTGTCCTGTTCATATGGGAAGAAAGTGTAAGTATAACTATTACCCAAGAACACTGGAACTAAAGGTCACTGTAAACTGGTTTGCCAAGTCATGGTATTTCTGGCACTGATTAAAATATCTACACAATTAAATAAATACTGTGATTAGACTTGTGGGGCTTTGGTTTTGTTTCTTTTCAATGTTACTCAAAATCTATCCACTTCCTGTAATAATGACCAAAACTTCTGAAGTAGAAGCCAAATACAAAGTGTGCAGCACCATGGAACCCTGATTTCCAGCATTAAAGAGTTAGAAATCCAAGAGGATTCTAGTAATTTTTTGGGTCTTTGGAAACTGTTGCAGGACTGTGAACAGGAAGCGAAAAATACTACTGAGAGGACAGAAGTACTGTATTGTGGATGATGCTACACAGAATCCCCAAAGTATTTCTTCCCTCCTCGATTCAGAGCATGAGGTACTTAGTTGTCAACTACTGACATGCAGATGGGTATTGTTTGGGTTTTCTTAAAATAATGTACACAGTTTTGAGAAACCATCTGCTGTAGTTTTGTTGTTATCTCAGTTTGATCAGAGGGAGACCATGGGTTACTTACTGAAAGAGCACGAAGTCAAACTAAGGCACGAGCTACACTACTATCTAAGAACGCAGGTCATTACACTGTACTGCTCAAACTGGTAATGCAGACCTCTCTTGCTTTGCCCCTGACCTGAGCCTGTTATGACTGTTTGGATATCATTATTCGTATTGCTGTACACTACGATTTCCTTTCTTTAAACTGCCTTCTCAGAATTCAGTTAAATAAAAAGGAAAGGAAAAAAATGTTAAATAATTGCATTACATTTAAAGGGAACAGTAACAGTCCATGTAATGTAAATACTATTTTTAAATGTTTGTATTATTCCCACTGATTGCCTTATTTTTGTATTATACAGTTACCTTCTCTACAGGTGACACTTGGCTGAAGAGCACCAAAATTCCACCTCAAGTGGTATTTTCAGATAAAGTCTGCCCTCCTCCAGAATCAGCTCCTTTTGCAATTGTTGAGAATTTTATCACTTGGTCCATGATAAAACTCCCAACTCTGCCAAAAGCAGCATTAAGCAAACAGCATCTTCTAGTGTTAAATGAGCACAGATTCTAATTAAAGCCATTGTAATGCATCCAGAAAGGGCTAGTGGCAATTCAGAATGTAAAGAGATAATGTTGGAAATTAAAGCAAAAAAAACTAAGGCATAAGGCAAAAAAAAAAAAAAAATTAAGAATGGAAACTGCGCAGGTAAGTCATCAAGATTTTCATTTATATATAAAATTCTCATTATTTCATTATAATGCTAAACACTAGAACTTGAAAATGTAAGTACAATAAATGCACTGACTGCATCTTTATCAGTGGAGTCCCCAAAAAATCCCATTTACTTTAATAAATGAATATTTATTTTTTCAATTCATCTTACATGATAGAAATTTATACTAATTAAAATAAATAATGTGTTTAAAAATAAGTTGGTGTGCTACCATATATGCCCTTTACAATGGAGAGGATCAGAACTGTACATACAAATACCACAAGCAATTAGTAATCCATAAAATAATACTGATCATAAACCTATTCCAGAATTGAGCTACAACAAATTTAATCAAATACACAGTAAATTAAAAAATTTATTAACCAAGAAATATATTTGATGAAGATATGAAATACTCCAAAATCTTAAAGCTGAGTAAATTAGACACTGAAAATCTATGGGGAAAAATGTAAGCAAAAACAGGAAAAAAAGAATTCAAGAGTACTGACGTGGTAAGTACTTATCATTTCCTATAGACCAATTGCTGCCTGTAAATCCAATTTATATTGTGTAAACATGGAGTGTCCAGAATGGCAAATACTGACTTGGGACTGTAACTGCCACTACTGCACTCATACTGCTACTGGACAATAATGAAAACTCAAGAGAATTCAAAAAAACCAAAGAAAGCAGCACACCAGGGTATTTTAAGGCTTAACTAACCACCTGACTTAGGGCTCTAGGCCACTCCTGTAGAGTAGGAGAGACAGAATCCAGAAAACACTAGCATGGAGTGGAGACATAAAACACAGTAGTTCTTGTCAACAGCACATTAACATTTGTTCTATGAAACCACAAAAAAAGTATACCCTGCAAAAACAAGCACTAATTGCCTGCGTGGAAAACAAAACTTCTGTGGCGCACATTATAAACAGAGGTATTGCAAAATTTTAAGCAATGTGGACCAGTAATCATCAGCAAAAGCTGATGTAACTTCTATGCACGTATTGATTATGGAAAATAATAAGCATTCATTACAGTCTTCCTATTTAAAAATGAAAATAAAATTTCCAATAAAATAAATAGCTGAAGTGTGATTACCACTTATTTGCTGGGAAAATCTTTGCATTATGCAAGCATATCTACAGTGCCCAAAAAATGGCAGAAATTAAATATATGTTGCTCCTTAAACTGGAAATCACACTTCCATGGTATAATATCCTACAGTGATATATATACACACACAAATACACCCAATTCCCATTGGTTCCATTCTATAAAGATGTTTCAGCATCCACGTATCTCAAAACAGGTGACTTTTCCACTTCTATTTTCACACTTTCTGGTTTTTCAGGGCTGTTTGAAAACAAAGAAGAAAATGTAAAGTCTGGCCCACTTTAGGAAGGGGTAAATTTCTAATGTTTTATACTTCAAAATGAACACTGAAAGTATTTACATAAGGATGCTTTTATGATAAGGCAGTTCTATTACATTTTAGTAATTGTTAAATAATATTCACAGGAACAGTACAAAGTTAAAAGAGAGAGAACACCAATATCTCCTTCATAAATACCATATCCAATTCCATTGCTTTTATTGATTTGAAACTGCTCATGCAAAACATCTTTAAAAACAAACAAACAAATCCCCAACCCAGCCTGCAAAACTGTCTAGGTGAAAATACTCAAAAATACATAAGCAATATTACTAATACATCTTTATTCTTGGGCAGGGAAACCATCTGTTCACAGGAATGAGAGGACATTTCAGTCTGTTCAAAAGGGGAAACCACACTTCCAACAACAGCAGAGGACACTAAGAAACCTGTGTAACCTGAACCTTCCATTCAAGTGAAGCAGAAGACCCAAAAGACAAATGGCACCAGAAAAATTGACACTCTTAGGGAAACAGACACTGAACAGTGTCTGACTGAAGGACAATAAGGAATGTCCCAAGGTAGTCGGAAGTCAGTAGAAGATTAAATGGAACAGTCTAAGAGGGAAGATGAGTTTCAAAAGAGATGACACATCTGTAGAGTTGCTCTTTAAGGAAATAAATATATTAGAAATTCATGCCAAGAAGAAAATTCTGCGTCTCCTTAGAAGATACAAGTGTGCTGGGACTCCACAGTCTGTAAACTACTAAAATAGATGGCTGAGGAAAAAAAGAAAAAGCAATCTGGATCAATTCAGAAAAAGAAAAAAAAAATTGAAATTGATCTTCTTAAAAATATACGGTTTTTAATAAATCATGCCAAGCCACACAACATGTCATCTGGAATTATAAAAGATGTGCCTCCTTCAAACTGCATTAGTATTTGAATATAAATCTGAAAATAGCAGTGCCTACAGAACCATTTTTACCACAGCACTAAATGTCTGTTTGTACCACCAGATGAAGACAGTCATGCAGAAAAACCTTAGGAGAACTGAAATTAGTAATTTACTGGAAATTACTTTTGAATGACCAGTAGTGACACCTCTGAATCTCAACAGGATGCAAAGAAAGTACAGCAAATACCTCAAAACAGCAGTCAATTGAGTTAAGGCTCAGAAGTCTGCCTTTCAACATTTTCAAGATTAATGCACTATCAGATTGCCTGTTAAAAACCTGGTTTCTGGCACCAGTGGTTATCTTCTATTTGTAGTTTTAGCAAGTTCCCTACCAAGATGGTTTTTTTACTGTATTAAGCTCAAGCAGGGTATGTTATAAAATCAAAGGGAAATGTCTTCTAGCAAAACATAATGAATAGATGGAATAACAAATACAAGGCTAAGCACAACAAAAAATACTGCAAACTGATCAGAAGCCTAGATCGCTAGTACTGCATATAATTCCACACTAACTTAACCTACTGAGGAAACAGGAAAGTGAGAGATGAAATTGTACTGGATTAGAACTGCCTGAAAACCAAATCTAAGCATTTTCATTCTTCTGGAAAAAGAAATACAGGCCTGTATCTCTTCAAGCCTTATATGCCAAATGACTATCAGATAATGCACTAGAATCATCCACAAATTCTGAAATGGGCTGCTTCTAAGAATTTAGCAGGGAAGAAAAAAATCTACTGACACACAAACTCTCTTATCTCTTCAATTTGTCTTCTTGATGGTCTCACTCAGGCGGTACTTAAGATTTTGAAATATTTTAATTAAATATGTGTTTAACATTTTAAAAATGTTTAAACAATACAGCATAGACATTCATGGAAACGGTGCCTCCACTAATAAGTCTGTTAAACTTTTCCTCTTACAATAGACCTCAAAGCTCATTCTCTGTCTCCTTTACCCTTGGCTGACCTGCTGTCTGGCCAAAACAGTGTACTTCCATGCCACATTTGGAGCAGTGCACGTGGTGAATACACAGATGGTGTACAAGTGCTAGGTCACTACTAGTGCTTCCAGCAGTACCTGAGCCATGAACAGACTAGAAATGCTCCAGCCTTGGACAGAGTATGAACACTCCCTCCTCACCATGAATACTTTCACTGAGATGTAATTTTATACAAGACCTGACAATTTTGTATCTCAAATGTGTCTTCCTCTGACAGAATTGGCTGAAAAGGATCCACCAGTAAAAGATGCATACAATAGACAAGAGGACTGCTTAGGTTTAGTTTTCTGAGGCAAACATGCCCATTCTCCCCTTTCCTACATAAAAACTGCTAAGCAATAGCTGCATGGATGGTGAGCAGTCCACAGATACAAGTTCTTATAAATCACAAGCCTTTCAGGAAGATGGGGATATTCTGCACAAATACTCATGTCTTGGCTTGCTTCCCTAGACAGATTAATCTAGACAGGGAATAAATTAGGATAGAATAGCAGAATGATTCACCACACTCAGATTTTGTTCTTTGATCAGGAGCTCACAGAGAAGAAAGGCTACTGGCCAGCACAGAAGATGCGTGTCAGCTTACAGGGAAAGTTCAGAGCACTGAGGGCTCATGATCTGTCCATGTACTTCATTCAAGTATATTTCAGTAAAGATAGCATTGGAGACAGGTTCAATTTTTAGATATTTAAAATGAGTTGAGGAAAAGCAATTCAAGCAACACAGTCCCCCGCAAAAAGAGATCCTAGGGCAGTACAAAGCAACAATGAAAGTGCTGGACTTACCTTGTATTCTCAGTGGAATTTGTATTCTTGAGCATCAAACCACTCCCATGCTCATGTACTTACTAGTACTTAGAAACCCTAAGCTCATCACAGTAATAAACACTTGTATTAAGTAAATAAATAGTAATTTTTAAATTACTATTTAAAATAATACATTAATAAAATGGTAATAAAATAATTCCTTATAGAAACTGATAAACTTCAGAGTAAAGAGGAAAAATTAAGCTCAAATTCAAATTCTTCTAAAGTAAGAAATCAGTAACTCAGATTCATAAACCACATTTTTTTAAAGATATAGTTCAATAAATACAAGTACAGCTGATAAACACAAGACAATTAGTTAGAAAAGGTGTGAGTAATTATAGCTACCTCAGGTTAGCTCTGGTTACTTTGGCATTCTCAGTACTCATGGCAAGAGCCTTCCACTGTGCAGTTTTGGCCATTTCGTCTGATATGTTTACCACTGAGGGATCAGTGCTAAAGAACAAACATACTTTCAGGTTAGTATTCAATTCCTTGCAACACTATTATACTTACTGTCACTCATCATTTACATCAGTTGTGCCTTCTTTCAATATTTACACAGCCACAAGTTGAGTTCACCTCTTAAAAGTATACTTCAACAAAAAACTGAAAATTTAACTCACTAGCACTACCATAATTACATAGCATCTCAAAAGAGTTTTTCACATACTAGTAAGATATTGAGAATACTTGAGAGGTAGCCCATACCCAAGTTCAGAAAATTATTTTGCATGCCCAGAAATAATGAATTGAATCACACTGTTGTCCTAAAGCTTTCATGAATCAGTTACTTTAAGTGGCTTCTAGGAAATAATCAAGGGCAAAAGAGCAAAGGTTAATGAAATCTCAAAAATTCAAGTGAGATTTGAAACTATTAAAAATGTAGAAATTCCAATTATCTTGACAGATAAGTTTTGGGTTTTTTTCTCAAAAGCCTTATTAGATATTTTGCGAGGTTCTTTTGCCAGACCACCCCCCTCCCAAGTGCTGCAGAAGATAAGCTTAACCTCCCAGATGTGAAGTTTTTAAAGCCTATTTCCACTTTTGTCCTCCACACAGTTACACATACAGCAGACTCAGGTGCTCCCTGTACGTCTGCTTTCTGTTCTGCTCCATATTTAAGCTTCAGAATCTAACCCAGGTCATCTGCAAGTTTTTCAAATGGCAGAAAAAACTTTCAAAGCCATTCTTCCTCAGGGATCCCCACAAGACATATAAGGCAGCAGCATACAAAACACATGCACACAGTTCAAGTCACAGCTCTACTGTGAGAGCAGTTAGCAGCTCAAATATTTTTTTTAAAGCTTTAGCATTTTCATTTGAGTTGCTTAAATATGATTAGCACTCAGCAGAAGTATCTGCCTAATCCAAATTTCTGTCTGTTCCCATCTCTCATAAGGGCATACCTGGTACTACCCTAGATCCATAGGAAGGCAAATTTTTAACCTAGGAACCCTTAGTATTAGAGAAGAATAGAAAACCTGTAAGCTATTATTCTGTCACATCTTAAACTTGTGTTGGAACAGTTGAGAACACCTGACAACTCAGCTAAATACAACCCCAGTAAGGGAAACACCAACTGAGACAAAATGCCTAACACCAAAGCTGAAAGAATTTCCATGACTGAAATTCCAGTACTTCCTTTTCTGGAAGAAAATCTATTTGTGCATTTATGTTCAGAAAAAAACATTTTGAAGTAGAAATGGTTGCCTGTAAAGTAGGTTTTTTGTACCACAGAAATTACGACTTTAGCCTTCACTTAGGTAAACCAAATAATGACACACTTAGATTTCTTCTGAAAAACCCAAGTGGCTGGCAAACACATGGCTCAACTGATGCTATTAGTTGCTTAATTCTCAGTATTTCATGCACAGTAGCACACAAATATTCCATCGAAACTGACCAAGGATGCTTCTTCACCTTTAGTACAGCTGGTCGAAATTGAGTCATCTGATCTGTTCAAGATGGTCATGTAAATTTATAATTAAGATGCAGTTTTAAAGAACAATGCAATATAAAAATACTAATGTAGCACCATGAGATATATCTTCATATTTCCTAATCATGGCTAATTTACCAGCTTGGGGAAAAAAATTATTTCAACTCATACACAACCAACTTAATATAAAGCAAATCTCGGGCTCCAATAAAAGAACTTTTAAATAGACACATTTTATACCTGTATTTCAGGGTTTTTACAGGAAAATCTATATTTGCTTCTCCATATGCAAGGTGTACACTGTCATGGTCTGAAAACATTCTCTCTGCTTCCTGTAAATTCCAAGTAAGAAGTTTGTAAAATTACTCACATAGCAGTAATCAGTAGTATCTCAAGCTATTCAGTTATTATCTCAAGTCACTCAAGTTATATGACAGGCACTTCTGTGCAGGTACCACAGTTGAATGCAGGAGACAGAGCTTATGACCTTTCCTCTTATAAGCGTCTTATTAAGGCAGAGGACATGGGAGACTGGGGAAGGAGAGTGTTACCAGCTTTGCAAGGAATTCATCTAGGTGATGCACAGCAAGGCAGGACTTTTATGGAGAAGTTCCAGAAGCTATATTACTGTATTTTTGGTAACTAGTAGTTGCACTAATGACAGCTCCACAAACACACATGAGCAAAATGTCCCTGATATTATGAACATTTTTGTGACTAATTTAAGCAGAATATAAGAAATCCTACTCCCCCACTTCCCTCTCCCTCTCCTTTCTCGCCATTTTTTTTCCTTGCAATCTGATGAAAGACCAAAAAAACCCAACATTTTTGTGCTAACAACTGCTTCTTTCCACTTTGCTTGAAAATTTTGATCACAAATAAAAATCATCGTTTGTAACATAATAATTTTGCTAAAAACAGAGACTTAATTCCTTAACCACCAGCAACCTCTAGTAAAGAATTTAATTTCAGAAGTGAAGAATTTTAAAATGTGTATCTGGTATATAAGGTCATATACTCAGGTCACATAAAACTCTTTTAAATTGCATTAAGTATTTCCTAGAAATTTACAGCATGCTCAGTTTGTTTTCACACTTACTTCTTTCTCTTTTATCTTTTCATCATCTTCTGTCTTCTTTTTACTTTCTGGCATAAGATCATCAAGCCAGCTAAGCTCTTTTTTGGTGAAACACAAATCCATGAGCTTACGAATGAACACTAATGCTAGAACCTAAAGGGAACCACAGACAAAAGACTTTATATATTAAACTATTCAAATGAACAAAAATGCACACACTCTTTCAGAACACTCAGAATCTGTAACTGAAGCCCTTTTTTCTAGTACTAGATTTCATCTTATCCCAGAGATAAATCATTTCCACTTTCAATAGCTATTCACAACTGAATTTCTTGATTTCAGGAAATGAGAAGTCTTTGTGTTTCAAAAGTGAACAGCTTGTACTATGGGGGCTTTTTGTTTCTTTCCCATTCCCTTCTTTCTTAAAGGCAGCAAACCTTCTGAAGAGACCCTGAATACTACATGTCGTCTTGTACAAAAATTATTAACTGGCAAACCAGGAAACTTACCATCATAGGGAAAACAACAGCAGCTGCAGAGGCTTTGATCACCCACAGCAGAACTAGACAAGTGAGCTGAACAACTGTAAAGATATGGACCTTCCAGAGTGGCACATAACGTAGATAAATCAGGTCAGGTTGATGTTTGGCAGGCATTCCAAACAGTTTTATACGGTCAAAAAACTGCATCGAAAATAAAATTATTCTTCAGTTAATTATTTTTTGCCTCTCTAGAAGAAAATAAATGTTTTTAGGAGACTACAGAAATGTAAGATAATCCCAAATGAAATACTAATGAAAGACAGTGAACATTCAAGGGGGTGGAACTGTGGGCTGTTTTGCAGAGATTGTTCCCCCCTCACTAATAATAAAGAATTCCAGAATATTTCAGAAAATTTGTTTCTTAGCTACACTACTAAAATAATAAATAAAAAAGAACTGACAATTGAAGACATAATATTTTGAGGACAAATACGTGAACATGACACTCAGGAAATTATCCAACATGCCAATCAGAAAATATGGAACAAGTTTATTGTGGCTCACATAATGCAGGGTGTTACAGTTTCCTTTTCACTCAGTGTTAAACAAAGGCAAACTGCTTGTTAAAATCAGACTTTACCTGAATGCCTTTTAAAGAAGATACTCCCATGTAAAGAAAGACACCATACAAAACTGGCATTGGAATAAACTGGGGGGGGAAAAAACCACAGTTAAAAGTGGAATCAACATGACATAAGAGAGCAGTCCATATCAGTGAAAGGCCCAGACCAAGTTATTTTTTACTTTATATTTTACTTAAGTGAAATCTGAGGGCCTTTATTTAAAAGAATACATATTTATCATTGAGCAGCAAAAAAAAAAAAAGTAGAACTAACGAGGCTATCACCAGGATAAAAAAAGTACTTCTGTCTTGACTGGTCACTCACTCAATTTTCTAGGTTGCTAGAAAAATTTCTATTCATGCTAAGTATACTGCTTTATGTTGCTATCTGATAGGAACTGTATCAAGACAACTGTATTCTCTACAACTTCATGAAATTGCCACATTAAGTTTTACTTTTGAATATCTGGAGCAGACACAATACAAAAACCTCCCCATACCTACTGAGCAATGAAAATCTGCTACTTATTCAGAGCTAAGTTTTGCTTCTGTAAGAAGACCAATTTAAAGCTTATTAAAGATAATATTTATAATAATTTAAATTGCAATATGTAATAGACAGCTTATATAATTTTATACAGTGTGATTTTATATTTTTATATAATTTAAAGCTTACTAAGATAACAATATTGTCCACTGATTTCAGTGGCACTTGCATCAATCCTCTGCAGCGAAGCCTTCTTTGCTGCTGAATTCATTAAGCTTCCAAGTAAAGGACAGCCAAGATACAACATGAAATCTTAATAAAAACTCCTGCTATCAAGACTGAACAAACCCCTTTATTTAAACAGTGTGAAATAAAACTATGCCTTAGGGATTCATTACTGCGTGTGTGTGTGTAGCTAGTGTCTTCACTGTAAGTTCTGTAATTTGATATAGTGTCTTCTACTGCATTAAATCAGTTTAAATCCACACATGGAACAAAAGCACAGCAACTGACAGATGCAAGGCTTTGCTCTCCTTACTTCTTTTGAACAATAACAGTCATTCACACTGAAAAAGAAAAACATCTCTTAAAAGCAAAGAGTAATAATTCTATTCCTATTACCCTGGGCCCATAAACCAAAAAGTATTAATTTCTAAGAATAAAAAGTAAGAATATGGGATTTCAAATACTTTACTTCAGCAACCAGCACATTTAGTTTTTGCTTTTGAGCAACAATAAATCTATTTCAGTGTTTCTGCTTTTGATTCTGATTATTCATATTATACAGCTGAGCTCTTGGTAACTTTTCAATGAGAGACTGTCAAATCTGAATACGTTTTTTAATAACTGCAATGGCCTTATTCTTTACAGACCTTTACATTCTTTAACAGACAAACAAATGGTCAACGATTTAAAATTTATACTACATAACTACTTATTAAACTATAGCTGCATGTTTACAGGATTATTCTTTCCCATTATCTAAATTTGAGAAGCTGCATTTCTTATGAAATTACTTGAGATCCGTCTTTGTTTAAACAGCCTTTTACAAAGTTCTTCAGAAATACCATCAGTTATGCAGTTATCTGCATTTCTGGCAACAAAAAGATAGTTCTTCTTTTAACTACTGGATTTGAAACAGCAAAGTAGAAGTTGAACAGATTTTAATAAATCTGAGCAAAATCCAACTGAATTAACTATTTTTCTTCCAACAGTCACTGAAAGGTCACTAGGGATATAAATTAGAAGATAAAGTGTAATCTGATGCTACAACACAACCTGCAAAATCACCATTATAGCGTGATAATGTATAAAATAATCTTGACACTCTAAAAATCAAATTAAGTTTAGTAAGCTGAAAAACAAGAAATGAAAAATGTAATTTCTCCCTTTTAAAGCAATGTTTCTGCTCCTTCTGCTACACTGTATTACTTCTGCTCAAGCAACTTTACTTCTTTATCACATTCCTTTTCTCTCTCCATTTAAGCACTTACATAAAAACAGCAGTTTTTACGTAGCATGAACTCAAGAAACTAAAAAAGAGCTGGCAAGAAAATCAAGTAACACAGGACAAGGTTGCTCTCTTCACTACTCACTACATTCCTAGCTTTCTCAGATTTCATTTTCTTGCATCCTTCCATATTGTTTCTATTCAACTAACATCTGTTGCTAAAAAAGCAATTTGAGAATGAGTCCAGGCACATCTTACTTAACATAAAAGAACTTTCTCACATTATGAAATGCTAAAGCACAACATCAAAAGCACAAAGAAAATATTTTGGGAAAACTCTCTTTTACCTTTAACACAGAGGTCATGGACACTGACGTCCCCATCAGCACAAAAATCATCAATCCTGTAACTCGCTGCTCCCGGATTCCCAAAAACTTTGGTTGTTCTCCTGGTGCTGAGCATTCAGATTCAACTTTCAGGCTGTTAACATGACTTATAGACAGGACAGTTGCAGCAACAAACCACGGTAAGCCCATGATAGAACATACTCCCAACATAATACCAACCATGAGCAGATCAAGATGATAACCACAGCCTTTCTGTAAAATTAAGCAAACAAATAACTTGAAAAATTTTCTATTTATATGATCATACTTCTAACTCAGCAGGTGAATAACCTACAACTACAAAAGTCAGATAATTTGAGAGTATCCACAAAATTATATTTGTTCTTGATTAGTCAGTTTATATTTAGCAGCTGATGGTAATTTCACAAATTTGCAGAATGAATCTGATTTTAAGTAACTTACAGAACATTGGACTTCCATAAAAAGTACTTTTACCTTCAGCTTATGCTCTTTCCTGTTTATAATAACGGCTGTTATTTGTTGATCCATGAAAATGAGAATGGTACAGAGTAAAGCAGGAACAGCAGAAACCAAGAGTGTCCACCAAGGATTGCCTCCAAGAGGATCTATGAACCATCCTCGATCTTTTCGGGTGGGCTGAAAAAAGAACACCAACCCATCAACAATAAGAATTAAATTACTAAAATAGAATGCAGATTTTATAATTACAAACAGTTTCAATGAACAACAGATCAGTCTCTTAAGTATACGTTTACGTTGTTTTCCAGTGGCTTTGACCAAAAGACTGATTTAGTGTTACAGGTGAACATGGCATTTATATGGGAAAAATTAAAACAAATCCATTTGATTCCTTTATTTTGTACATTTACACAAAAGAATGCTTCTCTTTCAGTACTAATATAAAACATAATTTTTTCTGTCAGATGAGACATACATCAAAAACAGTAAAGAGAAACTACTTGATCAACCACATTGTAATCAAAAAAGAGAAACTTCTGTTTCTATACGATTTGATTGTTCTACTGTTCATAAAACTCCAATCATTTTTAATGTTATGCTTTTCAAAAGGTTTTGTTTCTTACTTCAAACTTCTCTGGAACGTGAAGCTTAGGAGAAGGTACTCCTACAAGATAGTCAATCAAAACCATGATTACTATGGTCAGAAATACTGCAAAGTCGCTGATGGTGGAACGCACCTATAAAGAAAAGACTTGTATTAAGTCTTGCTTTTTCACCATTATAATTTGCATGTGTAGAAAGACGATTTTCTCCCCTACAAAAAGTGAGGTTTATTTATATTATACTACACCACTGAACATTATCTATTTTTTCTCGTTACTTTAAAATTTAAGCTGCCTGCCAGCATAGTATAAAGTTGCAGAAGACAAGTATTCCGTACAGCTGCTCACTCATTTAAAAGTGGTCTACTGCAAGAGGCAAATTACTTTAAACAACTCCCTCATCTTCCTTCTCCCCTCAATCCCATTAGGAGGCTCAGCCATCACAGCTAGTCCCTGATACCTTAGGACAGTAATATTCATGCTTTCATATTTTAATCAATAGGAGGCAGATAATTTGCAATACATTCATATTATCAAAGATAACTTTATTAAACATTAGGAAGACACTACAGGGATGAGCTGAGGTTTATAGCAGATCTAACCACTGCATTTTGACTAGCAGAAGTTACATAAATCAATCTAAAAAGAATCATCACATTAGCATCTATTAGAAATAGTAATCCCCTGAGGAACCACTCAAAACCCAAGAGATATCAGTAGTTTGGAAAAAGTAATTGATTGTTTTGTATGGCTAGGTGAGGAAAAAAGCAGCAATACTGTCTCTACTAATGATACCTGGCAATACTGATTAATGTGGGAAGATGGACTGCTTAGATCTATCAAAGTTTAGAATATCTTATTGTAATTTTACAAAAATACAGAATAAGCACCAAATCTCCTGCAGATGATTTCTTTCCTCAAACGTCCTAAACTTTGTAATTATTAGCTGAATTTTGGGCTTTAATTTCCTTTCCTATCTTAAAAGAAATGTCTCAAGACAGAATTCCACTCCATTAAATTATACCAAAGTGTATATTACAAGGTAACAATAGTCTAGTCTCTAATCAGAATTACCTTAGTTGGGAAATAGCGTTTGGTCTTGAATTTCTTAAGGAAAGAGGAGAGGAAAAATGTTGCAAAAAATAGTATGACAGACCAGAAAAGAACATCTGGAATATATGGTCCGTGATGGCCACAAGCTGATCCACGAAACACACCATGATATTCTAAACATTCCTGCAAAGAGAAGAACTCTTCATAAGTCTGTTTTATTAATTCAGTACATTCAACTAAGCTTCCAACTTTTCTATATAAAAGAAAATGTGAGAAAGTTCATAATTCCAAAAATTTGAGAAAGTCCACAATTCCAAAAAGGGGGTTCTTTCCTTCATTACTACCTCACCCTGGAAAAGCTAGACATGTGTGCTGTCTGCTCCAGAAAAGTCACAGTAGCCACCACGGATTATTTCAGGATGCCAAAATGCTGGGAGATGCCCAAGAAGAAACAACTTCTTTACAGTCACATTACTTCTATTCTGTTTTTCAATGCAGGAAAAGCAGAATATCTAACATCAACTTTAAGCCAACAGACGTAAAAAAGGATCTCCTCAGTTTCTCCCATCTCTTTGACTTTGTTTTGTTCAGTTAAGGGAAAAAACATAGCCTTACAAAATAAGATTACCCAAACGATAGGAAAAAGTTTCTAGCAAAGTAGGAAAGCATCATAAATAATGGATTTAAATAAAAAAGAAAACAAAGTCAGATGACAGCTATCCAAAAGACTTACTGAAATGCAAAGCAAAAAGTTCAAGTAGACACATAGAGTACAAGGAAACAACAAGCCAGTAATTTAAGTAGCTGGAAGCAGCACTGCACTAACCTAATTTATTAGTTAATTCATTGAAAATTTTTATCTTATGGCACAAGTTCTCCCTTTTCACAAGCTATCTTGATTACAAGATGACACCAAATCCCGGGTCAGGTCTGTCTCTCAGGTAAGACTAAAGACGTTTTAAAGGAAATGGCATATAGATGAAAATGCACATAAAATAAGTAAAAATTATAAAGGAAATATAAAAACTAAGTTCAAAAGAAATTGTCATCCTAAGTGATTATGGTAAACTAGAAGCAATAAGTAGCACACAAAAAAAAAGTCCTGCTACAAGTCAAGTAAAGCACTGAGGTTTTTAAATGTTAATTTCTGCTGTGCAAAAGAGGTGCTTTAGTGTGAATGTCTATGCTCAGACACAAGGGGAGCCCATACACAGATATCCACTGCTGTTGATAGCCTCAGATGGCCAACCTAACAAACATAACAAAACCAGCAGCAAATCCAAATCATTCAAGAGCAGGTGGGAATCAGATGCCAGTGTAAGCAAAGTGGCTGCACACAGCTGCATATATTCCACTGCACACTGCCCGAGAAACTACTTATCAGCCGAAGTGTTTCTCTCTAAAAGCTTTCCACAGCACTTGCACATGGTAACTTTCTTGCTCTTCACCTATTGGTATAAAATATCCACTTCGTAGGTTAATATCTTGGAGCCTATTCTAACTAGTTGTTTTCAATTTCAAATAATTATTTTCGTCCAATCAATATTTAGGTAATTCCTTAGATTCTTTTGGGAGTTTTGTACCAATGTCTAATAAACTAATGAAATGTGTTTACTGCCACACTTCAAATACAAATTCCATCATCACATCATATTAAAAATATTTCTTTCAGGGAGTGGAAGAAAGCAAACTCCTGCTTATTCACCTCACAATGTTCACCTGCAGGAAGATTACTCTGGTGCCTAAGAGCATTAAGGTGGCTACCTCAAGCAGACTTATATTAATTAGCATTTCCTTCTCTGGACTCACTCATCTAGTCCTCTACAATGACTGTGTAAAGCCTTATGGAAGAAATTAATAGAGTTCAAAAATAGAGTTTTAAGGAAAACAGTCCAGGTTCAGTTAAAAAAAGAAATCAGATGAAGAAATGTAATAAACACTGGTCCTGTGCAGGTGTTTATTTTTTATTCATATGCACATATACACAGACAGATACATACACATAGCTTCTAGATACTCACAGAAACGGTAAGATTGTTCCATGCTATATCTTCATGAGACTTATTCATAGTCCTCCACATACGCAATGTTTCATTGCTTGGTTTCTCAGGCTCAGAACACACACATCTGAAGGGAAGAAGAAAAGTTTACACGCTTTTAAGCTGTATGTGCCAAAATGCAACAATTTGAAGTAAATTCAAAAATCCTGAAGAGTTTAAACCAGAGTTTATCCCAAACTTCTGTGGAAGAAGCAGAGTACAAGGCTTTTCCTTACGTGATCTAGGACTATTGAGAGGGTGGGGGAAATGAAGAATCAGGTCACCCTCAAGAAAGACACCATATTTGAGTATATAGTAAGCTAACTGAAGATATAAATGCTTACAGTGGTCAGCTTTAAAGCAGCTGTATACCTAATTCTTAACAATATTATTGTTGAAGTAAAAATCCCCCTCCCTAGTGCAGCATTTGGCAAACTTGCACTGCAGAATCCTTTCTGTCAGACAGGTTGACAGAAGCACACATCAGATAAAAAAAAGCCAAAACACAATGGACTGGATATTGATTTAATTGGATGTTTTCAAATAAAGCTATTCAAGTACACCAACTGGTAAGCTTAACACAAACATTTATGTAGAAGAGGAGAAAGAGGTAGTAAGCAAGAAATAAGTCTCCTTTTTCTATGAGATTCACTAAAGACACGAAAAAAACCCCAATGAACCATGGAAGGGAAAATCTGCATCCTGGTGGTGTGAAGGTAAAGCAAGAAGAAACATTAAATGCGCATGGGCAAAAAGAACCTAGATTTGCAAAGCACAATGTTTGGAGAATTTAGAAAATACTAAGTAAACATATTTTCTTTTGTTAAATGAATTCTAAACTAACAGCAAAAGGAAATGGGAAAGGAGTGGAAAGCAGTAGCTCCTACAAAGCAGTTGCCAACACAGAATCATCAGAAGAGAAAGGAATTGAAACAATAAGCATGATGAGACAAATCATAATTGGTTGTTGGTCAAGGCAGCAACATAAACAACCATGCTGAAGGAAGACTTGACAAATTTCTCAACAAAGGCAATGAAGATAAAGTATGCCACCAAGTAGATAAGCAGAAATCCAGAAAGAGAAAGGAAAAAACCCACACCCAGAGAAAATGTAAGAGTATTTGAGATTGTCTTATGGCTCACTTAACTGAACATGCTTGTTCTGCACTCTTTTCCTCACTGGGGGTTAGAGTGGGGAGAAAAGGAAAGGGAAAGGAGGAAGAAAGCAATTGTGAACAGCTGGATCTCCTACAGCTTTGTAAGAGAAAAAAATGCAGGACAAACCCAAGCTCAACACTGTGGCATGTCCCAAAAACCACAGAGCTAAACCAAATTAAAACCCCACCTTCCCATCTCCACCCTCATGGCCTGCCTGTGGCAAAACACAGTCAGGTGGCAAGTGCCCAAAGACCTACAGTACAGTTTCTGCCAGCTCAGTGGATTGAACATGCCCACACAGAAGTCCAGTGAGGACCCAGAACCACTGAAAACAGAAGGATGAGCAGCCAGTAGGAAGTGAAAAATAAGTGAGTGTCCTCCCACAGCCCAGTCCTCGTGATGTGGCCTGATCTTAACAGCGGCTAAGACGGGAAAGTGAGTGTAAATGTCAAGTGTGAACGGAACGTAAGAAGCAGGCTGACATCGTGTTTGCCCTTTCCCACTGGAAGAAAGTACTGAAGAAGCACTGAATGATTGTAAAAGTGAGCAGAGATCTTGGAGGGGAAGCACAGTAGTCCAAACCAGTTTTGACACTGCTAGAAGTCACCCTGTGCGCAAGGGCATCACTATCCTGCTGGCCAGGCAGAGCAGCTGCCCAGCAGGACAGTGAGTATTCTGCTCTCCAGCTAGGGAATGACTGCCCCAGTGCAACAAGCAGGGACCCTCACCCCAGGGGCACAGACATGACTTGTTAGGGGTCCCTCACCCACACAGTGACCACACAGGTACAACTGAAGTTGGAAGATGCACATTTCCAACAGGAGGGGAGCACTAACACTTAAATGATTTCATTTAAACTATGAGAAATGAGCAGTTTTCTCTGAGAAACAGTGAGCAGTATCTTCATCTGGCAGGCGTGAGCTGGTAACCCAACTAATCCTATTTCATGAAAACTATACTTCCTAGAAGTAGAAGGCAGAAGTCCTGTTCTGACCTTTAGTAAAGCTGTATTAAAGCAGGCTTTGTCACAACCCCTTATCCCTTCCAACCACCCATAGCTAACACAGAAAATTCAATTTCACAGCATCCTGAATAGAATTGGTTTGATGTTTCTCATGCCCATACCATCCCTAGAATTCCTCCTACCCTTCCTGGAAGTGGCACCCACTGCCATTTAGTAAACAATGTCTCTCTATACGTCCCTATTTATTTCACTAACAGATAGTAACTTGGTACTTACGAATATGAAGTCAGTTTATTCAAATCATTGTGCATATTGAAGGGATACACTTCTCCCAAATGGACAAGTTTTTCCAATGCCTCATAAATAAATATGATGCATATGAGCGCTGCAAAAGCTTCCTCAGTAAATCGAGTGATGTAACACACAAGGCTGCTGGCATCTGTGGCTACAAGCACGATGCACAGAAGTGCAGTCCACAGACCAATGCAAGCTCGCAGGGAGAGGTAGGAAAGACCATAATCCCTGTGTGAAGAAAGAAACAAAAAGCATTAACTGAGTCAAAACCCACCTGTATTACGTTCTATTTGAAAAGACACTGAGGCCAAGCGTTATAAGCACTTTTCAGCACTTTTCTCATGCTTGGTATTAGCTCTGAAGGAAGCAGAATTTTTTTTTTTTTGTCTCATCTCCCACCAAAGCAAAGCAACACTGCAAGATGTTTCTAGGATTGACAGTGCAACTACCTAGCTTGGGAAGCACCATGGGGATGGGTCTCTCCAGAGCTACCCAGATGGTTTCTCCTAGAGGGTAGATCGATCTCTGCTTACCCCTGCAGAAGCAAAGCCAACAACTTCACACAGTCAGAATATAACTTTTATTTCTGTCCTTGCCACTTTTTATCACTGATTTTCTCATTCAGGTTTACCAGTGCCTCACAGCTTTACCAAATCATATCAATTTCTCAGTCTCTTGCCACTGTATTTACCTTCATGGACATACACATTTACTGCACATCTGCTTTCAATCACAGCCATTGTAACAGACTAGAATGTTAAAAAGTGCATCAAGCCAATATAAACATCACTTACCTGCAAAATTTAAACAATATTTTTTCAAATACTAGAACTGGTCCTGTGCTTCCCAAGATAGTAAGAGGTTGCCCAGCAAAGAGAGAATAGGCAATCCCAGTTAATGAGGCTCCAAAGAGAGACTCTATTGCACTCTGTTTGGGAGGGAAAAAAAATGCTGTAACTTTGCTGCCTTTGAGGTTAGCATTTAGCATCATATCTTCATAAATACAGCTTTAAGATGCACTAACTTAGAAACAAGACAAGATGTAAACACATTGCAATTAATATCCATGTTTGAGACAAGAATAACTTAACACTGTTTTGCAGTAACAATACCACGGACAAGATTTTGAAAACTTCACCCCTGAGAAACATACAGCCATCCAAAACCATGAGAACAAATAAGTTACTAGTCCTGCTAGCTCTGCAGGAAAAGCATACCAACAATTATACAAAGTTACAAAAAAAAAAAAAAAAAAAAAAACCAAAAAACAAACAAACAAAAAAAACTAACCTAAACTAAAACAAAAAACCCAAACAAACAAAAAAAGAAAGTAGTTACTCAACATGTTGCTTACAGAAAGAATTAATGGTCTCTGTAAAGAAAACAGATAGTTGTATTGCACCATACCTACAGTGTGCTGTATCAAACCTGCATCAGTCAACCAAGCATTACAAAATAAAAAAAATAATTAAAAAAAAAAGCTGACAGGCAAAGGTGCAGGGGAAATCACTGAAGAATATTGGTTTATGTATACATGACACCAAAAATAGATGAGCAGTAAACCAATGTCCCACCTGGTAATGCATTTCTTTTCAAGGAATTAAGGTATCTACTTCAGTTCTTGAATTAAATGTTTCCCTGTAATATTTTCTGCCAAAAATACCCAGTTACAATGTACCTCAAAAGAGAGAGGCCAGAATTTTAAATACTAAAATTATAATTTTAAATACTAAAATTATATTACATTTGCTTGAAAACAGTTAATTACACCACCTACCACTATGAGAAGTCATGGATTACAGATTTCTGGGATGGAATTACAGTGTTCCTGGTGGAACTTTAAAGCATTTGCTATTTTGAAATTATGCAAACCTAAGAAAACAGAATTCTTCAAACTTGAGCTCCAATTCAGGAAAGCATCTGAAAATGGTCAAAATGATTTCCTGAACTGGGCTATTAAAAATGAAAATGAGCCCTTTGTTCATAACATTAAGAAAAAAAATATAATTCCAGTCTCTCATTCTATTACCTTCAAATTAGTGTTTTTGGTTAGTCAATGCATTAACCTTGGGGCTCTCAGTCAGGGTGGCAGGGACAGGAGCACTGTGGAGGTGATGGCCTCTGAGAATGCGAGGGAAGGTTTCAAAGACAAACTGTGTACCTTACAATGTCAGCTACTGTGCTTGAACATGTGTGTGCAGTAACTAAGTGTTTTATTCAATGATGCACACCAAGTAGCTGAAGGCAGGAACAAACCCGCAAACAATTCCAGATAGCTAAAAGAAAGAAGGTGTTTGAGAATCAAGCTTTGAAAGGAGGGTAGTTTCATTATTATACATGTTGTATATTCAAAAGTTACACTGTCATTTTAGTTATCATTCCTACATTTACAGTTGGAAAACCAGCACACAGAAAAGACATAATTGATTTCTGTATTTTCTATCAGCTTGAAGTGCTACATCAATAAACAAATATCTGAGTCAACAGCAAAAATTGAAAGAAAGAAAACAGTTAACTAAATTTTAATATAGTACAACCTTAAAAATTTCATTAAGTATCAAGGAGAATTTTGTAACATAGGTTTCAACAGCATCTTAGCATTTGTAAAAGACACGTCTGAATACATCCTTCCCTCCCACAAAAGGACAGAGCCTTGTTTCTGTGTGATAGATTTAAAAACAGAAAATACACTTCAAACTAGTTTACTCATCAGCCAATTGAGACTAAGTTACTAACACTGCTGACATTAAGTAATTCTTCCCTGCCTCAAAACCTGCTGGTGAAAAGCTACTGGTATTATCTACTTATCGCCCAACATAACACTACCAAAATTTTGTATTTGTATGGTTTACATTTGAATCATTTACAATGAAGAGTATTTTCTGCTGATAAACCTCAAACACTTTATTTTATTGTGAGCAACATATGTATTAGTGCAAGCATAAACACATCCTGTCAGTTTCATAAATGGACTGCTGGCCACACACTGCAGGCATTATCATCCTCGTAGGCCTACTACTCAAGGCCAGTACATATTCTTGGCTATCCACCTTGAGCCTCTGACTTTGCCTAAAGTAGGCCCAGTGGGATGGTGCACCTTTACTGCTATTTTTTACTCTTAAACAGCCAAAAGGAAGGCAATGCAAGCCTTTTCTCAATTCATGAAGCCATTCATCCAATAAGGCAGGATAAACATTTTTTACCTCCCCTGTGCATCTTCTCCTGTTCACATAGGCTCCCCACATTTTCCATAGCAATTACCTTTTGGGGAAGATCTGCTTTGGGGCAGGCTAATCAAGTGCTGTGGGTAAATTCTTCAAATACAAGTATAAATAAATGAGACAAATGCACACAGTGACTTGCCTCTGAAGGTCTAAAAGCCTGGCCGCTACCATTCTTTGTACTCACTATTCTGCCTTGTGTAGCTTCTCCCAGGAGCCCTCCAAAAGTGATTACAGGAGACATACAGGCACAGTATAGGAAAAGAATCGAGGCCAGGCACTGCAGGCTTAATGCATCCTTGAAGTCACTCAAGAAAAAAGGTGCTTTCCTTTTGATGTCAAGTATCAAACCACCAAAAAGCCTAAATAGGTGAGATGAAACTCGTCAAACTGTACACTAATGGATTCTAGCTAGTTTAAAACTATGGGCTACACATGACTGCCAGTGCCTATTGCTGGCACAAATTAGCTATTTCATAATCCAGATTAAAGCATAACAATTAAAAATGTCAATGAGAATTTTATCTACTCCAATTCAGCAGTATTCCAAATATAATCAAGCAGGTTACCCACATTTTTAAAAGCTGTGGTTTTTTTTAATATATGGGCTAGATACTGAAAAAGTAACTTTGCAAACAATTTCACCTAAATGATGCTTAAAGTCAAATCTGTCTTATGATATTCAAAATAATGGAACAGAAAAATATGCTAAACTTCAACCAAGATCACTGCTTTATCACATTTCAATATTACTACTCCAACATACAGTTTAGCTTTTTATTTGAATTCACTATATACATATGATTACATCAATAAATAAATTTAGGTCTATCATTTTTAACAGTGTTCCTATCTGGAGAACACAGATATTCTACTTAGTTCAACTGAGTAAGTTATTATCAAGCATTTTAAAAATTGATTTAAAAAAAATCTTAAAGACTCCAAAATAATAAACAGTAATTTGCATTTAGAAAAATTTATTTTATTTTTAATTATTAAAAAACCCCTAAACACTCCTAAGAAAAAGAAAAGCCTTATCTACAGATAATTTTGTGAGCAGAAATGAATTTTTCAGCTCTACATACTGTCTACAAAAACAATAAAAGGTAATTATAACAAAATCACAAAGGTAAAAATCAACACAAATGTTGTAAAGCCTTCCTCACAAATGTATGAAAAAGATGCATTTGATTTGGAAGTTTATCATTCTGGGGATAACAATACTGTACATATACTCCAAAATTTTTCAGTTGATTTTATCTCTACTCTCATTTTAGACAAGGTTAATCATAACCAAGTATTTCCAATGTTGTAGACTTCTTTAGCAAATATTTTGGAATTAACAGAGAACAACAATAACTGAAAGACATTCCTTCAGTTTTATTTTATCTCTATAAGAAACCTGACCAAAACCCAAAGCTAACCAATACCAAACTACTTTTTGCCACTTTTCATTTCTTATTGTTCATATTCTTATTTCATCCATGTTTAATAAAACAGATTCGCATTAATGGGATTTTTTTAGTACCTAGCCCAACACTGAAAATTGCATATTCCTGCTGTAATTATGATAATTGCATGCTCCTGAAGATTATAATTTAAAACCCAACTTTTAAAAGTCAGTTAGTTAAATTAGGCAGCATCTTATGTGAAATCCTTCACAAATGTGTTGAGAAACATTGCCAGAGGCTTGAAAATACTTTAAGCAGATTGGCACTTACAGGCAAGAATCCAACACTTGAAAAGGACAAAGGATGCGCTCTGACACTTGTACCATGATTTTTTAATGTTTAAATGTCAATCATTAAGATGAAGATTTATCACTTTTATTTCTTTATGGAAGCTAGCATTTAGGGAAGTGAACACACCTTCCAGTTCTCTGAAGTTCAGGTCCAGCATGATGGCCTTCTTCTTTATGACCCTCTCCTGAAGGAGTAGATCCATTTGGATATTTAGGTGCTTTCCTTTTCTCCTACAGAAGAGACGCGGGGGAAAAAAAGGAAAAAGAAAAAAAATACTTTGAGACTGTTTTTACACTAAAAAGTATAATTAAAAGAGAGTGTGCACAAATTCTAGGCCTTCCACACCCTTTTTCATATTCTCATCAGCAGTCCTCCATTTTCCAAACCAACCTTTTGTTGAGTACAGATGACTACAACTGCACAATACCACCCAGAAGACCTTATTAGTACCTTGCACAAAAGTATTCATCTTCCCTGTACCTACAAGAAATAGATTCCTGAAACACAATGAAACAAAGCAAAGATTTTCAACACACAGTAGAGGCTCAACCATGAGACAGGAATCTTTAGATACTTTTTTTCTTCAACCATTTACGGAGCAGAAATGTTAAACATATATCAGAAACTGACCTCTTTTCCTGATACACACAGTATTTAGTTGAAATATAAATGAGAAGTAATTCCCCTGCTGAGCAAGCTGCTTACGAGCTCCTCATAAATTTTTCAGCTGAGCCTGCCTTCCAAAAAACCCTGAGCCCAGCTTATTTTGGAAACAAGTTACATAGTAACCTCAGGCTATTCATGAATAAATTGCACTGCTGTTACCCCATTCTATTCCATCCACTCTGCCAAACCACCACAGGACTCAACACCAATATCAACCTTCTGAACAAAAAGCTCTGGTCTCTCCCCTGCTTTTGATCCTCGAGGCCCAAATTCCTATAAGCTGTAAAGAGGGAGGAGGGGAAGAAAATCTCTCCAAGGACCCATTTTCCTTAGCTCTCATTGAAAGCCTGCAACATCACAACTGAGCAATATGATTGATTTTTATCTGTTTCATAAACATTCTGTTATCAGTATATGCTACATAAAACACATTGAACACTGTAATGAATACTGCATGCAAACAGAAGTTCTTACAATAATTAAAATATTCTTGCTGACCATTCATTGCTAGACTACTCATAGAATTTGGTAACATGAACTCAAGTACAATTTCCCACCAATTCTTCCAGTTCTCACATGAACTCATTTCAGTATTTCAAAAGGAAATACTGTAAATAAAATTAACTTAACAGCATAGCAGAAAACTGATTAATGCGTTTTCCCCCTTCTTAATTCTTTTTTTTTTTTTTTTTGTAACTTAAATTGACAATCAACTTTTTATTGCAAAATGGATGTGGTGACTTTCCTGATGCTTTACAGCCATCTGGATAGGAGCCAGCAGTGTGGCCAGGTGGCCAGAAAGGCCAATGAGATCTTGGCATGTGTCAAGTAGAGGATTGCCCCTCTGGTATTCAGCAGCTCAAATCCTATGTTCATTTTAGGGCCCCTCACTTAAAGACAGACTGGACCTTTTTTCCCCTTTTACCTGGGAAGGAACACTTTTTGGTGGCTCAATTCGTATAGATGGATCCCACTCTCCTGGAGGCAGGACTGTCACTTGGTCTAAAAACTCATCAATTCCTGACAACAAATCATTTCGGTCTTTTGCTTTATAGGCAACATCATGGAAAACCTACAAGAAGAAAGTATTCAACGCTCATTTTTATTTTATTTTTTCTGAAAGAGGAACTGATTATCATTATATAATGATTACACTTGATTAAAAGACATGGAAAATATTTTGCAGGTCCTCAAAAGTTTGGCTTTTACTTTACTTACATACTTTTAAACTAAAAACTACTGGTATGCACATTCCTATGAACCATAAGACATGGAAGTTTTATCTTCAAACTCAAAACTAATATTGAGATAATTTTTAAAATTCAATGAAAAGTTAATCTTCAATTTTCAGGACATCAAGTTCATGTACTATTGTCTGAACAATTCTGCCCTACAGCCACACTACCACTATGCCATGACAAAAAATACTTCAAATAAGCTTCAAACCAAACCACAAGTTTTTATTAAGAATAAGAATGCATTTTTATACATCTACCTTAATTAAGTTTAGAAGACTGCTTAAAAAGCACATAAAAGCAATCCTACTAAAAAAAACTGTACCATTTTACAGACTACAACAACATGAACTCCAAGATATATTTTATACACATAGAGAAAATAAATGCTATTTTGCTATAAAAAACTGCTTGTAGAAGATGATCCTAAATTTTTCTGTGCATTTGAAACCTGAACTGTTTCTCTCCAAATACCATTAAATCTTCTAATCTTAAAATAGATCTCTAAAGTCTACTCAGGTCTTTTTAGACCACCAAATAATTGATTTTTTTTTCTATTTCAGTGATCTAGAGTAGTCCTAAAAATCAGTCTACCTAACAAAGATCAGAAGCTGCAACTAAAGCTTTTAATATTCAATTCTCACACTGAACAAAAACTGTATTCACACACTTGTTACCAACTGCAAAATGACAAATTTCTACTTTACATTACCAAACTTCAAATTGTTCTAGAGTAAAAAGTACTTGCATTTTTGCTAGATAACCTTAAAAATTATCAGAATTCAGTAGGTGGCGCTCAGTGTGAAGTCAAAATTAAAACATCCTAATTTTGCTCAGTAAGATGGCAACACTCATACAAAGTCCTGGTTCCCTTCTGTGGTCCTTAAAACCAGTGGGGCTCTAAGCATATGACTTCAAAAGGCTTTAAAAATTCTTATTTTATTTATTTGACCTGGCTTAGATTAGGAAAAAAAAAATCTATGGTGACTCAATTGCACGCATTTTTAAAACTTTGTGTCCTGAGCACTTGCGCAGCTGCTTCTGTCCTTTCTGACATACAGTGACTCATATCAAATGCAGTTCTATTTAATAGTTCTGTTCATCAATTTAACACAAAAATGAAACCTATACATTAAAGCCAAATTTTGTTTTCAGAAATACATTTAGAATTTCTTCAAGAAAGACAAGAAGGGAAGTTAATTTACCATTATCTACTTCACTAACGCAAAAAATAATTAAGTTTATGGTTCTTCATTTAACTAGTTTGAGGGTATTTTTCTTTAACCTACTACTCCAAATCATTTACTGAAATCAGCTGGTAAATACCTCATTCTAGACTTTAACTACAAGCATTTAAAACAGATCACTCACGTCATCTGTCATAAGTGTTGCTATTGATCGTCCAATTTCATGGTACTGTGGAGCTTTTCCTGCTGGTCCCAGCAACAAAAACAAAAACCTGTGAAGAAAGTAATGTAGATGAGTACAGCTGATTCTGTAGATGAGTACAGCTGATTCACCTGCATATATTCAAGAGGGGGGTCTTTCAAATTAATGTTTAAAGAAAATTTAGTGGTGGAGTAAAAATACCATTTTCACCGCTTCAGATCTTAAAAGACTGCTGCAACACTGTGAAAAGACTCAGCTTAAAGTCATTACTGTAAGGAACTCAAATCCTGAGCCAAAATTACTCAGGTATCTTCTTAATTAAGCCTAATTTTTCAACTTCTTCTAATGCTTTAAACATTGTAGAAATCCACAGACTAGAGCTCAATGACTATTTCCCCTGGATTCTAAGCCTTTCTGACATAGCAAAGACCTCTTAAGTGGCAGCCTAGGAGCAATATGACCTGTCCTAGGGTCCCTGATGATCACCTTTTCATGGGAGTTCAACCCCCTCACCTGTTGGGCATGGCACACAGAGGATGCACCTACTGTACTTCCTGCAGTACACTTGGGCATACTCATATAGCCACATCTTAGTCTTGTGTCAGTGGAAAGAAAGGGAACTTGGGTATTTGAACACCTATAAAAGTAAGAGACATTCTGGGAAGCTGATCCAATCTGGGGGTTGGGTCACAACATATATTAGCAGATCCTTGTGCAGTAACAGTGCCTAACATAAAGCTCACCAAAACCTTGAACAGGAATAACATTTTATAAATTCAAAAGGATACAAACCAAAGAGTGAACCTCAGTAATTTGTTTCACAACCTTCTTCCTATATTTCATGAAAATGACATTCCCAAGCACAACACATCTGAAAAAGGTAGTGCTTTATTTCAACTCATAATACAAAAAGGTCACTTCTGTCTCCTTTGCAAGTTTACTACCCTAAGTGAAAACGAGAGTGCATCTTAAGAATCCCAATATGCTATTCCAGATCTGCAAGTCTACGCCATTCTGAAAAACTTAGGATAGAACAGATTCAGCTACAGTAATCAGTACGCAGAAATTTTGGAATTATGAGTATTCCTGTCAACTACTCTCCAAAAATTCTCACATATATGTATTTTTGCCCTTCAATAGAGTGCATAAGCTGAAAAATCACGAAGATAAACAAACACTTTGATCATTTCAAAACATTAAAAATCCACCCAAAAACATAAATACAAATGTAGGCCAAACATCACATATACATCAATGTGCACAGAAAATGAAGTGTCATCCATAAGGATTGATGAGATGATCTTTTACCTTCATCATGAGACCTGTATTTTGATATTTTGAACATCTATGTAAACATACCCACAGTATATTGTGAGATCCTTGAGTTTGGGGGAGCAGGGGTGACTGCACCAGGTTGGATGGCATATTGCAGACTGAAAACTGCTTCTATGTATTAGCTGAAGATTGACTACTCCGATGTCAATCATGTAGATTTGGGCATCCAATTAAAAACTGGTTTTTCACCACCTAAGTCATTCACATGCAGAGCATTTGTATAAAAAGAGATGTTCAGATCAGACAGACCTTCAGACTTAGTGTGCTCTTCCCCACTGACAAGCTGTGTCACACCGAAGGGAACTATAACTATCTTCATGCCCATCTTCAAAATGTCAACACAAACTTGGAAGACTCAGTGCTTTTATTCCAAATCAGCTTTCAGTTTCAAATCCTGCACTTGCTTAAGACAGCATCTTTACATGTATATAGATGTACATGTTTGTGTGTGTGTATACAGAGATATATATAAAGATATATAATGCCTTCAGATAATTCTTTGGCAGATCTCATTCCTTCAAATTTTGCAGCAAATGACTGACATAATGTTAAACAAAACTCTACATTCTTTGAGCTTAATACAGTATATATAAAAATGTACAGCTATTTGAGATCTTAAATATTATTATCTTATTGCATAAGTAAAGCCAGACTTTCCAGGCATTTATTTACCGTGTAGGAACCGGAACCTCTGTGAGACCCGAGAGAAGCACAGCAGGGGAGAGCCTCACAAAAGCAATAATAGGTCTTTCTAAAAAATCTACTTCTCCCACTAACACATTTGATGCTTCTGCTCCTGAAGGAATTTTCCTCATGAAGTTCATATCAACCTATTCATACAAAGATGAAACAAGTGTTTAATCCCTTACATTTCTTAGCAGAAATTCCATAACACAATTATGTTTATCAGAAAATTTACAAGACATTTATGCTACAAAGAAAAATTAAAAAGCAAATTAAATATCCCACAATACAGAAAAGACAAACACATTTAGAAAATGCCAGCCAGCCAGCCAAATAATAATAAACTATTTTCTATAAGTTAGAATTACTAACACCTAGTATATTCTAGAAGACTCCAAACTGCATAATCACCTTTCTAATATTATCATGACAAACATTCCGTGATAGGACATAAATTAACAAAATCTATGCACAATTAAGTAAGGAGAGTTCATGTAAATACACCTGGTTTCTAGAATGCAGTAAGTTATTTCACAGCCATGTATTTCAAAAATGTCATAATTTTGAAAAATAATTTGTATGTTCATACAAATCATAAAGAATATAATGGCTGAAAATCTTCACATTTATTTCTGTACATAATTACAGAAGTGCCTTAGAAAATGGTACAGCACATGAACTCTGTGTTCACATACACACACACACACACAAGCACCAGTGACACTGCTAGCTAGAGAACTTACAGATGGCCTCTTGAGTCCCACACCAAGTGTGCCACAACTACAGTGCCAGGAGGCTGACTCCTGTCCAACAGGAGACAAGGCAGGTGTACACAAGGACAGGCCAAGCAAAAATATATAAACTGTGACAGAGGAGCAGGAATATATGGCACCTGCCATGATTAGATCAGAACTACAGTGTAAGTTAGCTTTCCTAAAGCAAAATTATTTAACTTGGCAAAACAATTCTCTTTCAGTGTTTCACAGTATAGATGACACTTCTGACTGAACTTTATAGTAACAGCCACAATGGAACTTGCCCAGCAAATTTAGATTATGGAAGAAATATACGAGCTTTACAGCAGATTTTTTACAAGGTTTCTTTCAGAAAGTGGTATTACATGTTACTAATGTTACAACTTTTGTAGAGGAAACTCATTATACATATAAAGCAAATTCTTCTCAAAAGCCCTTTTCACACACAAAAAAAAAAAGGAACCAAGAAAAGTTCTAGCTTGTACAACACAATGTACAAAACTGCCTTCATAAGAGCCTTAATAGCAGATGTGTAAATATCTCCATCTGCATGAGAAAGCACAGCAGCTGCACTCTTATGTTGCCAAAATGCTGAGAAGTATTCCACTGGGAAGAATTTTAAAACATGTGAAACATTTAGCCTAGATGGTATTGTGACACAAGTTACCTCTCAGTATCCATTTCATGGGTACACTGGTACACATCCTAGTTGTAACTAAGGGGGAAGTTACAACCAGCACAGTTTTTGTTACATAGTTAATTGATGCTAAACACTAAGGTATTTAATGTTACTTACCTTACTAAAATCAACAGTGCTGTTTTCTCTGCTTCCTCCTGTCCCAGTAGCTTTAACATCTCCACTTTTCCCAGTCTCCAAACTTCCAGGTGCTGACTGTGGAGATGCCAACAGCCCTAAATTAAAACAAAGGAGATAAGTTGAAAATGGTGCAGGAAATGAACTGAGTGTGCAACACTACCAAAACTCAATGTGGCAGCTTGCTTAATGCAAAAGTGCACGTTATTCAGTAAGTGCCCTACATTAGTATCATAAATGCAACATTAACAAGTCACCGTGTTGTCAAAAAAATGACACAATTTTAAAAATTAGGTATTGCCCCAAATGATGGCCATTTGCAAAACAGTCACCAGAAAACATCAGCTACTTTAATTGCAGAAAAGATAACTGCTGGCATTTTAATCATAACTGATTCAGCAGTTAGTATGTAGCATATTCACCATACTAAGAAGTCCTCGGACACCAAACGCAAACACCTCTAGTCTGCTGTGTAGCAGTTACTGCAGTTGTAAAAAGTGTCATCAAGCCTCACGCTGTAACTACAAGGAATGTAGCCAACTATGTTAACTAATCTGTAAAAGTTAAGTAGTGTACTACATGAAGGATAGCTTGCAAACCATGCTTTCAATCAAAGACCTAAGCTCCCACTATTCATCCAACCATGTGTTACTACGTGGAATATACGCTTGAGCTGAAGAGAACACACAATAAAGTCATTCAAGTTCAACATACAGCTTCCCTCTAACACTTGCACCAAAACAAAACTGTGTTATGAATCCTGCTACATTGCCATCAGCACCAAATTGCAGGTTCAGTAAAGGGTGCAAATGGCAAGTAACCCAAGCATTCATACACACTGAATTCCATGTTGCATCATGGTTCTCTCTACCCAATTAACCTTTAAAAGCTGGTCTAGGCACGCATAACCAAGCCCAAATCCCACCTTTTGAATTACAGAGCTTTTGCTTGTTCAGTTTAACATGCACTAGAAATGTATTTGGCCTTTTTTGCTTGTCTACACTAGACCTTTCAGCTGTGGTGACAGAACATGCTTTCACATGCCTTCAAAACCACATCTAGATTAAGACTGAAGCCTAAATATTGTATTACATGGAGAAAGTTTGTATTTAGGTCAAGCATCTCTCTAGTGAAGATATAAACAAAACCTTCTCTGGCTATCTTCAGGCTTTTGCTCTACCAAAATTACTGCCACATAACTACTTGCATACCCCCATGTTTATAATTTCTCCACTTTGAATTTTTTTTAGCATTTCAAATGATGACTGAATTAACTTTATTTCATCCCCATATTTGTTTTCAAAAAGATCTTCCAAAAGGTCATGATATCAACAAAAACATGCAGGTCAAAGCCTTTGCCGCTAATTTCCATTCTTACAGTTCATAAGGGATGTAAGTGGTGTGGGTAGTTTTTCCTGAAGCAAAAACCAAATCAAGGTAATAGGCTGTCATTTCCTTCATAAATCCTAACATGCATAAGTAATGAGCCAACACAACAACAACAAAAAAAAAAAAAAAAAAAAAACAAAAACAAAAAAACCAACAACAAATACCATGTTCTACTCTTCTGATTCAAGATTTATATGTTATTCACAAGAATCATACCATCAACCACCACCTACGAAATGAGCTGATCTTAGCATTTAACTGCTTAGGAGTTGATGTTTGTAGAACTAGAAAGAAATATTAAACAGTTATTGCAGAAGAGCAGCACCATACAAAAGTTTAGACATCTAAACATCTTCATTTTTCCCCTTCTCTGAAGCAATACAGGTAACTTAGGATGTTTTTAACTGATGAAAGATGAGCCATAATGCATCATTTTGCACTTTCTGGAAAAGGACTGTGAGCAAGAACAACAGAGACTAGAACAAAAAACTGAGAGATAATCAAGGATAAGGACAGAGAATAAGGATTCTACATATTAGCAGAAATATTTATTCTTTCAGTGCTAAAGTGATACTGATTCTTCTAAAAGGTTTACCCTCAAAATTTCACCAGTCACAGTCAAGGCTCACAAGTTTTGGCACTGACACAGGAATATTTGTCTGATCCTAAACCATGTGTGAATAGTTTTCCTTTCTGTTGGCCTTGCAGTTGGACAGACTGCTGGTCTCACAAGACAATACTGCTCACAAGTTTCCAGACCTTAGCAAGCATTTCCATATGAGACTGTCCTCATTACACACATCCATCAATCTCCCATTTATAGAGAAACTCTGAATTTAAGAATTAATCTTCTTTAATAGTGAAAAACTTCTATTCCAAACTCACATTAATAAAATAACTTACTTCCCCCTCTTCTCTGGTTCAGTAGATGCAAACTCAAGGACAACTACCTAGAAGTACTTTTCAGATCTTAAGACAGAGAAACTCATTGTTATGAAGCTACTGAGGGGGATCCTTAAAAACACAGCACTCTTCCTGATGTTAAGTTAGGCAGATGGACCACTTGTCTCCTTTGAAAGACTACAGTGAAGTGAGTCTTGAGTAATTTGGAATAAAACCTCATAAACTCAAGGTATTTATAACTACAGCATCACTAAAGATCATGTGCTTTTTCTAGCCAACTACACTTATTACGATCACAAAAATCTAATCAACATTATCTACAGAAAAAAGAAAGCAAGAAGATTACATACAGTTGTCTCACATCTGTTTCATATTAAAAAGATGAGTAATATATGAGTTCAACATCTAAACATGACTATTTCAAAATAACTGTATTTATAAAGGCAAAAAATATATAATACAAATCTTCTAAATATGAAGTCAACCATATTTGTACTTGAGGAAATTAAAATCAATTTTTAAAACTAAATTCCAATGCAGCTCTAATGTTCAAATTAATACGAGAGGGCAAATATGCAAACTTCTCTGAATCAATATTTTCACGAAGCAATTACTCTAAGAGGAAAGCCACTGTAAATGTTATTTTGCTCAGTTTTAAAGTACATTTATCAGTGGACCAAAAGACCTATTAAAACAGACTACTCTGCTGTTGTTCACAGACATTATGAAACCTCAGTGATGCTGGTGAATTAACCAGTAATTTTTAGCTGTGACACAGCTCATTTCCCAGCCCTTCCTATGGAATTCATTATTCAACAGTTCAAAGATGGGAAAACAAACACTGCTCTTCAACTGATGACAAAATTAAAAAAACATTATAAGAGAAGCCTGTGTCTAGTTGACTTACTATGAACTAATGACTGGCTGATTAAAATTAAGTGGTAGACCAAAGGTGTGTCTCTTTTCCCTCCTTTTACAGTAACTCATATTAAGTTCAGTAACCTTCCAGCTATTTATGAAAACTAAAAAAAAAAGTCTGAATAATACATGGCAAATGACAGAGGAATGTATATAGAAAAAAGCCACCTATTAGAAAATTAAAACAGCTCCTCACACTCACAGGAGGCAAACCAAACTCAATCATACAGATGTGTAAAATGTTTTCAGACTGCAGAATTCTGAATTACTAGAGAGGTGATACAGATCATAAGCTATAGCGGAATGGACCAGGAAGATTTGTTTGGTTTTTTTTCTTAATTAATACCAGGAAGTTGACTTCCTTGTCAGGGTTTTCTATGACTTTTGCCTCCCAAGACAGAAATTGGTCCAGTTGCAGCCCTGAAGTCATAGTCTGAGAATGTCTTCAAAAGCAAATCTAAGGAAAAAACGTGTCTTTCTGTGGTCAAATGATTTCTTGAACTAAAAAAGCAGGGAAAACCCCAGAAAACAAAACTATCTTCGTTGTTGGTGTTTATCATTCTCTGGAAAGACTTATGGATTAACTGAGATATCATGCCTTTCAGATTTTTTTCTTTATGAGAAACATCCACATGAGGAACAAAACTGATGTGAACATGACTTGGAGATTCTAGCAGAAAGCCTTACTAGTGATGATGGTAATAGCATCATGTACTTGAGCTCCATTTGTTTCCCTTCTCCTGGATTCTAAAGATCTTGTGTCTGGCATGCTGTCATTCCTGTCAGAGAAATGAGAACTGGAAAAATAATTACAGCTATTCTTTTACTTCTGATTTCTAAGCACATTTGGAAGATGACCTGTGACAGAATTATCGTCACGTGAATTCTCTTAATTTCCCATAAGGAAGTCAGAAAAAGAGATTTGTGTTTGCTTTTCTGAATTTAAGTAATGATGAGGCCTCTATACTTCAACTGAAGATAAGAAACTATGACGTAGTTTCTTTCCTTTTCAGTGACTTGGCTGATAATGTGAAAAGGCAGATAACCACAGCCTCTTTCTTCTCTGTCAGCATATTTCCACTGTTAAATGTAACAGTGTGCTCTTACTAATTAAACAAGTGAGGAAGAAACCAAGCAAAGCCTCAACTGATGGAAGAACTGAAGGAGATCAGCCCCCCTGCTCCCAGCACACACAGGCCTAACACAGTCAAACCTACAAGCTGGATTTTGGCAAGACAAATTTCTAGTAAGGGGAGGAAGAGCCTGAAAACCAAAAGGAAAGACGACCCCTCCCCCCCTTAAAAATACAATCTGCCAAGTAGAATTGTGAAGTTTCTAAATAGGTGGTAATTTTGCAAAAGTAAAAGTAGTATAACAGTACGTCTGCAGAATGCAAATGTTGTGAAAATTATACTAAAAGCATTTCATGAAAGGATGCAAAGTTTAACAGTTTCTTTCAACTTACCTATACACCTACATACCTTTTTACATATAAAGAAGAATAGCTTTGCAGATAACAAAATAATAAATTGCTGAGCTCTGGCCTACAATTACAAGCTCCTAATTACTGTCTCTAATTTTGCATATCAAACACAAAAAAAACCACTAATGGAGTGTCTGATGCTAGAGCAGTGCACTAATGGAGAACTATCTGGAAACAGCTGCAGGTGAACTGAACCTGACCATTTCATCAGTTAACTACTGCTGGTTTTAACAGTCATGGTTTTAAAAAGCACAAAAATAAAAATAAAACTGCTTGAAAGAGTCATGACACAACTAAACTATGAATGCCACTGATAATTGCATCCTTCCTAATTCTTTTCATATTCGTCTCTAATACTTTACCATAGTTTCAGCTGTACCTATCTCAGGATATCCAACACTGGTTTTAAGACTTTAACTCAACCACTGACAAAACCAAAGCAAAACTTGCTATGGACTGTAGGTGAGTGAAAGGAAAAGGCCACCATTTTTGACATTTTGCTTATATATTAGATTTTAAAACCATATTCCTTTTTAATTACACAAATGAATGTTAATTAAAGAACTTTTTGCTTGCTTTAGTTAAAAGCTAAAAAGTTAAAAATGCCAAACAAGAAGACAGTCACAACTGAGAAAAAATAAACATGCAGGCAGAGGTAATGGTTATCGTATTTTTTTGTGCCAAAAACATTGCAGTGCAAGTGATCCAGATGCAGAGAGCATCACACATGGACAGCTTAAATTTCAATAGTTGCCTGGTGTTTTGCCAATATTTTCCTCTGTCTTCTTTTCCTGGCTTTCCTGCACTTCTAAGTCCTCCTCAGGTGGGTGGATTACTACTGAAGGAATATCATCACTGGCAGGTGACACCAGCAATTCCTTGCCCTGAAGCGGGCTTGGCTGGGCACTTGTGGTTGGGCTGCAGGTAGGGCTGGAGGGTGGTGTGTTTTGAGGGGTGGTTACAGGGGTTGTACACCTTGAGGCTGCCGGGGTCCCAGCTCTTGAAGAAGGAAGAAGGTAACTGAGAAGAACCGACAAACGGCTGTCTCCTCTCAGGGAAAGATTGGAGGCAGAGAGACCTGTTCGCAAAGAGTGGCGGGAGGCTGAAAGGCCTTCCCCTGAGATAAAACAAATGGAACACCATGAGGCTTACAAAAGGGATAGATTATATTAAATTAAACAAACCAATCCAAACCCACACAGATACAAATATGCATTAACAATTTACGTAGTAAATTGCAAGCTTTATGGGCCAAAGTATCATACTCATGCAAGTAAGGTAAGAGATAAGAGCAGATCTGATACCAGACATTAGGGAAGTCAGAAATTACTGAGGAGTACTAATCAAAATGTTGAAGATCTGAGGGAGAAGATATTATCTTAAGTCAGAGTAAGATTTGTTAACAAAAAAAAATTTATCTCTTGAAACTGACTCTTTAATTTTTCTAGAATTCCTTATTCCAAATTGCACAGCAGCTGTTAATCCATTCAAAAAAATAAACTAAAAAATCATTAGCAACCAAAATATTACAAGACTTCTCTATCAGTTAACTCCGTTATGTACAAAGACTTATTAATTTTTTAAAAGTGATCATGACCAAACGTATCTAAACGTGTTAAATGCAACTGTCTTCCAATAAAAGTCATGTTTTACTGAGAATTTTCCCAGGCAGCTGTAGTCTAATGTATATTTTTGAAGAGGGCACAAAAATGAGATACACAGCCCCTTCTCCATATCCTCTTGCTGTGACTTATCAATAGCCCCATATGGCTAAAACCAAATATTTCTCCAAAATCCCTTGTTACTTTTGTTGCTCTAGCTTCCACGTCTCACTAATTTCTTATGAAGAGAACACAGTCTTGTGACGGTTCCTTCAGACTGGAGTTTGTAACGGATTTTTCAGTTCTTCCTTAAGCAGGAAGAGAGACTGTTTATGCTCATATTAGTACTTCCATTAAAAGGTTTAGTGATACCATTTCTCCCATTTGCCACAAATACTTTTCCTGGGATGACCAGTCTCCTTGAAAACATTACTGATGACTTCTCCTACAATCCCTGAAATCCAAAACATGCTGGTTTCATGTACCATGCCATCAAACAAGGAAACAGCAAACTAGACACATTTACTCTCACATTTATACCAAGAACTACAGGGACCTGTAAGTTGAACAACCCCAGAATAATTAACAAGGAGGTGCAGAAAGCATGCCCAGTTAAAGGTCACATACATTCCCCTCCCCCCAAACAACCAAAGAGTGGATTCTTCAGATATAAACCTGATTTAAGAACAAAAGCCTCCAAACTCAACTATTAAAACATCAAAACTGCAGAGCAGTAAAGAAAATAGGACCAACTGAGCAGACTTGGTTGCCTGTAATAATCACTACAGTAATAACTAAATTCCATAAGTATACCTGATAAATCACAAACATGCCCTAATACACACAACACCCCCTAAGAGGGGGAGCCTAGGAACTAATATGCACATACGCATATTTGGTTTGCCAGCTTATTAGAAGGTTACCAAAGCATAATAAAAAGAAAAGTAAATCTGTACATGCTGACAAGGAGCTCATCATATTATACTGGTTTCTTGTTTCAGCATATATCCCATAATCTCTTGTAAAAAGAGTACTAAGAATAAAGTGCCCTAAAAAATGGAAGTGATACATGAAAGATAACTGTCAAGAAAGATTATACCTGGGGATACAGGTGTTCAAGAATGGGCAAAACCAAGTCTGTGTGTGTGAAATTTTCATGTTTGCTGAACAAAACACGTAAGTCAGGGGTTACAGGAGACATTATGCTCTTAGATAAATTAGCTGTATTTTCATTCTTGAAAAAATAAATCTGAAACTATCAGAAAAATATTTAAGCAAATATCATATAGGCACTGGCTAACAAAAAAAACTATCAGCAAGCTCGGGCATTCACTGGAGAATACTCCAGCACATGTAGCCCTAATAAGCACTTAACTAAGTGAAACATACTCTAAACAATGAGGCATCCTTCAAGACAGAAAAGAAAGTTCACTTCAAGGACTGATTCATGAAATCAGAACTCAGTTTTCATCAGAGTAAAAACTTTCAATTATTCAGAATAAAAAAATCCATGTGTCTTACTTAATGCAAGGCAAAAGGAAGCAAAGAACAGAGGTGAAAATAGAGGTCCCATAAAAACACAAGAATACAAGTAAGCTGCTCTGTAGTACTTATTGCTATTTGGAATTTGGGACTGGATGTCTAGAATAAATTTTCAGGAACTGGTTCAAAAAAGATATCTAAGAACATTGCTAATACCTTTCTTTGGTTTGGGACTTTTGTTCCCATTAGAACCTTCTCTACAAGATAAAAATAAACAGTGTTCTAGCTAACAGTACTACCTTCACCACTAGCATAGCAAACTTCTTGTCAAATGAACATAACACTGGGTTAAAACACAGTAACTGTCAGCATCACTGAACTCATGATCACTAAATCTCTTGTGCCAAGACTGTAAAAGCAAGTAGGATCCATCTGACACATGTATAAATTATGCCACAATGCTGAAATTCCTCAAACATTGCACATTTTATTTAAGCATATACCAAAGAAACATTAGGATCAATGTATGTCTACTACTATGCTTCAAAATAATAATGCATGCTATGGTATACAGGCAGGAGTAGAATATTTGAGTAAATTTAAAAATATCATCCACAGCTACACATCACACACACACTTATTGTTAGTTCTTTGCTCATCAAGAAGGAAACACTTATCTGTTATTACCAGCGGACGTTTCCTTCATCTCCCAGTGAGAGCATCATTTACCAGGTTAGTATGAACTGGAGGCTACAACTTATCTCACCATTTCGTTCAAGCAAGTGAGGGTCAGAATGTTTCTTGCCTATATCTGCGAAAGACCGAACTAGAGGAATCCGACTGCTGAATTTCTTCTCATTCTGATGATGGTGCCTCTTTAGAAGAGCCTCTCTCACATTCTCTCTTATGGATTCATCCAGCTGGCCAGAAGCAATCATGTTGTCCAAAACCATATCTACACAATAACAACAAAAGAAGAGAATTATATAGGTAGCTATCACATCTCTCCTTCGCCTCACTCAAGTATCGTAGTTGCATCAAATAATAAAAGAAAATCAAAATCTGTTTAAAAGAAAAGTCTTCTCTTTAGCAAAACCATCTTCAAGAATACACAGGAAATTTTCAGAGGTCACTAAACAAGCAAATGTGAGAATAAGAAAAGCACAACATGTAGATCCAAGAGAGGGTATTTATTAGTAGCATCATTTCAAGAAATATAAGGTAGTAACTACCTTATAATTTGAGCCATTTACTTCAACTTTCAATGGAAACTCACTTTCAAAAAAGTATTTATTGTATTCAACAAACCTACACTAGGAGTGAGTACACAAACACAAACACAACAGAAAGTAGACTTATGACAGTCTTAACTTGGTGTTCCCTACTTTAAAAGTATATTCACTCTAAAAGTGAAAGTTGCTATGGAATGAGATGAATTACACAACTCCTGTCATCTTAAGATGCTCTACTGAGACTCTTTACTGAACTTCACGTGATCCACATGCTTTAGCAGAGGAAGTATGAAACAAAATCTAGGTATATAATCTAAAACCAACTACTCATCTGTCAAACAACATCAAGTTTCAAAAGGGCATCTCACCAGTATGCTCATACCAGGAAAGAAAGGCTACATATCAGGGAAAATACCTACTGTGTTTCTTAGAGGTCCATCTTTTTAAAAAAATAAAAAATATAAAACAAACCCATAAAGGACCTCAACCTGCACAAAGCATCACAAACCTATGTGACACATTTTTAAATATATTTTCCCAGTTTTAACTAATGTATTGAGACTTAACTACATTGTTAAAATGAAATTGCATAGAACTTCTCACAATGGAAAATGTTAGGGCTCAGGGTAGGGCTCTGTTCTAACAGAACAACATGCAGTAAAGCGTCTGTCAGTACAGTGCAGCTTCCTTCTGAGATCACTGGTAACACACAGCCACTTGTTACAAGTTCTCAAAAGGAAACCTGCCACCCTCCCTGTCCTGTTATGAGTAACAAACAATATTACCTACTGGGTATTGCTGGCTTCTGGAAACAAGACAGCATACTTGTATATCAAGCACTGCTAAGCCACATGCTTCACAATGGCACCTAAAATTAACTTGAAACAAATTCACACAATCTCTTACGGCATCCTAGCTGCAACTCAAGTGCCTGCTACCCAGAGTGCTGGTCACATGGAATTAAGCAACTACTTTCCTTATGCATTAAGAGTATCACTAAATTTGATTACTAAAAAAAAAATTATAAATCCAAATTTTACATTTACAAAGCTGTATTGAACATTCTTGCTCAGTAAGTCAGAAAAATAGGAAGGGAATACCAATTTTCTGAGCGAATTTCAAGGATTTCAAAACAAGAAAACATTTCAAGTGCTGGCAAAGTTTTTAAGGCCAAAACACCTAGTCCTTCACACATATGTTGATTAACCCTAAGTCTAATGTAATTCCTGTGTGGTACCTGTAGCAAGAGATACCAGGAAATTATGTAGAACTAATTCTAAATTCATTTAGGAGCAAGCAGACATTTATAATGTATATATATGTGTGTATGTATGCATGTATCAATATAATTTTTTATATATATATATATATGTGTAAGTATGTATGTATGTATGCATGTATGCAGGTCTTGAAAGCTGCCTGTATCGTATCCAAAATGACCATGTGATTAGTGAGGACACTCAACACAGCAGGTCAAACAACATGTACAGCATTTATTTCTGCTCACCTCTTATAAAGGTGAAAAAATTACCAGATGTGCAACAACCAACTGCACTAATGGTATCAAGTTAACAGCAGCCAAAATATGATTAATAATAATGGTACTAAAGTGCACAAATAACTCCTAAAATGTTCTGGCAGATATTTACAATTCATCTGTAGAAACAAAGACAGAGAACACATTAAGGGATCAGAACAAAAAAGCAAGTTCTGGGCCTCATCTTAAAGTACATACTAAGGAGCTCCTACTCATCCACTTTTGTAAGTGATGTTTGTAGGACCAGCTCCTCTCAACCAGACCAAGAGAAGTGCAGCAAGCATGCAAATACCTTTTTCTTCAACACAGTATTTTCAAGAACACAGACATCACCAAAACCACCTCAAGTTATAGACCAAAATTTAGGAATAAAGTATTTTTAAAAATTTTTGCTGCAACCTGCTATCTCATCAAGTGTGTTTGCTCTCATGTCCAACATGACCGTCCCATTAAGAATACAGCTCCGCAGTTCAAAGAGACTGTGCAGAGACAGAGTTGCTACATAAGGCTTGCTCCATCGATCACCGCCGTCTTCAACATCCTCTTCAAACTTCAGCCACCTGAAATGCATTCACATGTACACATTTATATTTCTCCTGGGAAGAAAATTTGGCAAGCAATGCCACTCTTCCATGTGGCTTAGGCATGAACATAGAACAGAAAATCCCATTAAATCATATCAGCTTTCATTTTCTCAGGCAGCCCAACTGATTCACGTTTTTATCAGGCCTTAATAACCACAGTCAACTGTTTTAGTTTTTACCCATTTTGTTTCTTTGGGCTTGACCAAGACCTGTCTATTCACATGTTCTCATGAAGAATATGGTTGTCTGCCTTATTACCTGATTTGCATCCTGATTTCATTAGTATTTTAGGATTAGAAAGCTGTCTGAAACATATTCAAGAAACATATTCTGAAGCATGTTCAAGTCTTCTAAGGCTGCTAAGTCAGACATTTAAGAACCAGGCAATATTAACACGTGAAACTATAAACTGATCTGGATTCCCACTCACAGGGATTATGCAAATTGAGTTTCTACAAAAGTTAACATGCAACAAGGTAGCTGGAAGTACTGAATGCAGAAGAATTCATCACAATGCATAGGTAGAAGGAAGCAACTAAACTAGTAAAGGGTCAAAACCAAGCATGGCATCCTGTAACATTCAGGCATGCAATTTGCCAAAAATTAATCAAACACTACCCAAGAAAAAAAATAATACCCAATTTTCTTTATGTTTGAAGAAAAAATTATACCCATATATATTGGTAAGAATATACCAAAGAGATTTCTGAGACTGCAAATACCACACTAGGTGGATGAACACCCATATTTATAACTTTGCACACTCCTACCTTTCAAAATGTTTGGTGTGATCAGTTTTAGGGAAGAGAACACAGTACCATAAAGACTGAGGGTCTCTTGAAAACAATATTGATTCTTTCAGAGTTTGAAAAGAAGAAGTAAAGTTTTGGGTTGCTGTGCATGAATTGAGTAAACTCCTACAGACAGTGATGATTCTAAGCCAGACCTGGTTTGCAATTCTTTGAAATAAAATTACTATAAGATATACCTTGAAACAATCTACTCCAGACATACCTAGCAGTTTCTCTCCACTCATATTCTTCTCCATCCCTGAAGCAAAGTTCATCCATTTCAGTGAAGAGATCATGAGGAATGTGTTCATCATCATCTTCAGTACCCAAGATAAACTGCACTCGTTGGGATGGTGTGTCTTGAAGAAAAGGAGAAAGTAAATAATTAGAAGAATTTATATTTCTATGAAATAGGAAACATTACATAACAGTATATTCTCCTGCCCTCAGCTAGAAATAAGCAGAATAACATCCTCTTTAAGAGGGAAGAGGAACAAAAGAAACATATACATGTCTTTAAAAGAAAGCTCTCTAAAAACTCTGCACTGTTTCTGAAAAGAAAACATCTGGAAATCCATCTTTATGAAAATTAATCAATTGTTTTTGGCTCTTCTACAGATTGCCAATATGAAAATTAACATCTCCAGCAAAAATGGTTTAAAAAAACTAGAAATTAACATACCAAAACACTAGAAACCTTGTTTTCATTTTGAGAACAAAATAATTAATACCATCATGACACAAGACACTGAAGAAGAAAAAGTTAAAACAAAACAGGCTGATGGAAACAAACAGCCTTACTTACAGATCAGCTGCCCAAGCAATAGTTCAAGACGGTCATCAGTGAGTAGCCAGGCACTGACTGTTAGAGCAGCAGATTTTTCTGTGGTCTGTTGCTATTTATGTAGGATAAAATTTTTCATTGCATGGTTGGAGCAGTATGTATAAATTAGCATAGGAAAGTAGAAAACTATGTAGCTGAAGTGTCCAGAAAATATTTTAACTTCTCATAGCATACTGCCTAGTGGAACAGGCTCAATAACTAGCTAGAAAACTAAACTATCCTTATTAATCACATAAGTACTAGATTTCAATTAATATAAACAAAACTTTTTAAAAACACCCATTAAGCACATGATTTTAAAGATATTTTTAGTATTTATACAAAGATTTTGTTTCACCTCAAGTGAATTTTCATATTACAACGGTTCAAAAAACGTACTAATTGCAATGTTATCTCAAGGAAGGCCAGAATAGAAAATCCAGGTAAATCTCAATTTTCTTTTTTTATTTAAATTTTCTCAAATTTAAAAAATCTTAACTTTGTTCACTGAAACATCACTCTTACAGCTGTTATATATGAATATACAACTGTAGGCTTCTACTGTAGAGGGAAGATGGCCTTTTAAACGTAGGATCTGAATTACTAACAAAGTTAATTCTACACTGAGATTTACTTTAGCATTTTTGTTCTGGTATATACCACCATCTAGTAGCATCATTCTGAAATGTGTTCTTGAACTCAAACAACATTCTTATTAGTTAAGGTCTATAGCAGATTGTTTCCATCCCAAAACCAACACACCCCAGAATCTGGCCAAGCCCTGTGCACGTAGTATACAGAAGCAAACAGAAGAGAGAAAGTGAATTTCTGTCAACTTAATATCACTTATTTCTTCAAAAATTGTATAGCAAGACTCTACAAACATGATGTCCATTATAATAACTTGTATTTGGGAGGGGAGGCCTTGAAGATAGTTGAAACCAAGAACTGTAGAATGATAAAAGGAGATTTGTCAGAGCATTTCCATTTGAAAACTCCTTTATTTCTCCCCATGTAGAACATGCTGCCAGTCATTGAAAGGTAATAGTGAACAGCATGGTGTTCATGCTTAAATTCAAACATTGCACCATAATCTGCTCGTTCATGGCAGTTTAGGAGTTAAAGTGGACTTAGGATCTTGAAAAACTGCTAAGCATACTGCCAAATATTTTAATTTCAGAGAATGGTATGACAAAATTGTTGTCTCTTGAGGATAGGGGGGGGGGGGAGCAGTTTGTGATCCAAACCAAAAACTTACGAGGCAGTGCATTTCCTTTACTAACAGACAACACGAAGGCTGAAGTAAATATTTAAATAAGATCACTGATCAAGTTACCATAGCAAATGCTGCTTTTCACAGCTACATGCTTAGTTTCAAAAATCAGAGGTAGAAGCATACATGACTACACAATCTGAAAAAAGGTGTCTAATTTAAATAACACAGATTTTCATGCTACAGGAGAGCATCACAAAGCTCTAGTCTGACCTATTCAGTGCAGGCTGCTGAACATTCATGCAGACAGCTGGACCAAGTCCAACAGCTTCTGACTTAGATAAAACACAACCACAAAATCTTTGTCTGATTGTACACAAAAAGATATTAATTACAGTGAGAATAAAAGAAATAGCACAAAACAAACAATATTTAAGCAGACAGTAGCTACTACAAGTTTATTTTCAGGAGACACGAAGAACGCTCACAACAAACTTCTTACCATATGATGGAGATTCTCGGCCATCTTCTCTATCATTATCTTTTTCTCTTTTTCTTCTGTGGTGCCTGTGCCCACGATGCCTATGCCTTCGACGGCCTGGCTTGCCAAGTGGGACGTGAACTCCGATATACACAGCTCTGTGGCCTTTTCAAGAAAGTTTAAAAGGACACAAGTAAACAAAAAATTACCTACTACCCAAATTTAGTATCTAAAGACAAGGGGTTTAAGAAATAGCAATCCAAAAGCACTTGACAAAAATTACCTTTAGTGAACTAACATCACCATTTCCTTTCTGTTCTTCCAGGGTGTCAAGGAACTAGTGCTAGACTAATTTCTCTGATAAATTAGGTCATATTATACATTAGGTCATTATTCATATTATTTATTAGGTCATTACTCAGTTTAAGAATTCAGTTGTGAAATAAATAATACAGAAGTACAAGCTTGACCTGTAACGCTGAAAGAAGCTATTTTATAAACATGAGGCCAAGGCAGAGAAATTACATTTTCGTCCTCTTTTTTTGCAGGGATTCATATCAGGACAGTTGTAAGAATGGCAAAATAATCTCCTGGTTCAACTTATTAACTTCATCAAGAAATTACCCTTCATTCAGAGTCTGCAAGTAGTTCTCTGTCCTTGAAAGAGCTACCAGTATTTCCTCAAGCAGCACATAAGACCTCAAGGTCAAACTGATGTTGAATTACACCATTAACTTAGTATCAGGAACATAAAAGGAACTTCTATTCTGAAATGTATGTCAACACTTCAAATAACTTCCAGAGATGTTGGGGTGGGTTTTTTTTCCTATTCTAGAATGTTTTAATAAATTTAGGAGCACATCCTCAAATTAATGAATACTGCTCTTTAAGACATGTACTTTCAACATCTTGCTTTTCCTTTGACCTTTGACATCAAGACAATACTAGCATCAACATCTTAGCAAAATATATCAGTCAAGTGACTGTTATGAACATATTACTACCATGTCTCCTGTAATGCAGATAGCATATACAATAGGCTTTTCATTGCTATTTAAACAAACAATTGCAGGAAGAGACAAATTAACTATAACACTAAATACTCTGTTTCATGGTGTTGAAGAGTTATTACAGAAAACTGACATTAACCAAAGGAAAAGGAAGTGGTCTTCCAGCTCTTAGACAGATGCAAATGCAGCAAATTTACATTATGAATGCAAGCCCTAGAAATTGTGACTACACATACATGCATGTATACGTATGTGCCTAGCACACATAAAGATGTTTAAGATTCCTGGTGATTATAGAGGTTTAAAGAAACAAAAAGTGGCAAGATGTCAAGCTTATTTCCCAAAAAAAAAAAAAAACCAATTCCGAAGCCCAAAAAGATATTGCTTTATAGAAGTTTTGTGTATTTTTACAGTGCTACCTGACTAAAAATACAAGCAAAACCATTATTCACAAGTAAGTTCAACATTTAATTAATTGGCCAAAGATTCCTTTTCACATAACAGGATCCAATTCTTGATGCACTTCCAACACTAGTTTAATTAGAGCTGACTGACTGGCACTATGACCAAATCTGAAATTAAGCATATTAAAAGCTATTTGTTTCCATGTAAGAGTGGAAAAGAGATTAATTTCTGGAAGTACTCATCAGCCCTATTTATAGAGAGAGACCTTTTTGTGAGTTTCTTCCAACAATACCCAGCCCCTGCCTGGCAGCCTGACCTCTGCCCTGCATGACTGCTATGCACAATGCAATTCCCAGAGAAATTAATGCCAGTGTGACATCTATAAATCACTGCACTTGGTATATGTATGTAATATGATTGGGACATATGCAATATGACCATTAACAATGGTCATATTGCTGACACCATCATAATACAATAATTTTATGCATAGGGAAAGCAAAAGTACGAGGTTCAAAAATAACTGCATTACTCACCACATTCCACTCAAAGCTGCAACTGAGCGAGCCATCACTCACTGCAAGTGCTGTTACTATGCCTGCTAGGGTTTCTGTTTTATTTTATATATTCAATTAGCAGGTATCAAACTACAGTTTATATATACACTCCAACTCCAATTTGTTGCCAAAGTGCTGGATTTTTTTGCAGGAACTGTTTCTTCCTAAGAGAAACTCTAGCACGCTTCTAGTAATCAAGCGTTTTATATAATTGCTTGCTTTAATATTGTAAATAAGACTCTTTTAAGCATGTGTTTTGATCACTGCACTAAATTTAAAAAAAACCCACCCAAAAAAAGAACAAAAACCCCCCAACCTTAAAGGAGTCTGAAACTGTTCAGGATTTTACTCCTTGAGAAATAAGGACTTCCACATTTTGGTCTTTCACAGTTCCCACAAATAAGAGACAAAAATCCCTCACAGATTTTCCAAGGATTTCCATCTTAAACAATATACCTTGCTATTGCAAAAACTGCCATTTGTAATAGTGTGACCATTTCCATAGTCAAAGACTATGTTGCTGCATGGAGAAGTAGAAATGATGAGTCTATCTCCTTTTACCTAATTGCACTGAGACAGAACTTTTTTTTTTCTAGTAGAAAATTTTGGAGGAGAGCAGATATGCTGCAAAGACACTAGTAAAAGCTATGGAAAACTGAGCTGAAATAAGCAACAAACAGAAGGTGTTTTTAAACCTGGGTCCACAGCAAATGGCTTTTACTATCACAGAAACCACAGAATCATGTTCAGGTGCCTCATAGCTGCCTCAAGCACACCAAGCAAGCACTGCCCTGTTAGTAACCTGGATGGTCAGTCCACAATGTACAACGTTTGATATTGCTGTTCCACTCCAAAAAGAAGATTTAAAGGAAGCACCTTCTTGCCACCTGAACAAACAAGTGTTTCACAGAGACAGGGAACAGTTTAGCCATGGGTAATGATCCTGGCCCTTCAGCCCACACTGCCAAGAAGTGACTACTGTGAGACTATTTCCTCACGTAGACATGGTCTTGCAGGCAAATGCAAAGCAAGAACACCCTCCCCAAAGCACTTCTGTATATGCAAAGTGTTCAGACATCTGCAATGGTGGTTTGGGACTAATATGAAATGTCAATGAGCAAATGATTTTCAGCATTTATAAAGTAAAATGGATCACAATCCAATGTAATTCCATTAGAATAACTTTATGAAAAAACCTGCTGTTGACAAAAAGCCTCTGAAATATTTTTCAGAGCAAGCAGTGAAGGTGGCAATAAAATAGACTAACCACAAAACCTACAGCAAACAGAAGCTTATGAGTGCACCTGACTGTTCCTTAGGAAAAGGGACCTTCATTCTGCTATCACAGTCAAAAATAAAGACATTTCAACTACTGGCTAGAAAATCTGAAACAACTGCTGTTGAGTATACTGTCTTGATTACCCAAAACCAGGTTACAGACATATTCAACTCCAAAAGTGGGACAAAACTACATAATAAAAATTGGACAAGCTTAACTTTGATTCTATCTCAACAACGCAAAGCCTTGAGAAGCCTTCTAAAAATAAGACAGCTGCACTGAGTAGGTCTGTGTTTCTTTAAGTTTCATTATTCAGATAGGAGTAATAATGTTTGCACAGAGACAGATAGAGATTTACTTATAAATATAATTTACAAGGAAAAGCGAAGTGAACCAAAACCATGGCCATTTTTTTCCTTTATTCCCAGTGAATTGGGTGAAACAAGTTATTTTTCAGATTTCCCATTTTTCAGAACATTTTGGTTTGGCCAAAAAACCAAACCTAAACGAAATAAAAAAACAGACCTCCAAGAAAGGCAATTAATATAAAACTAATATATCATCACTGAAAGCAATGGAAAGAAATTTAACTCTAAAAAGGTTGGGATTCAAGTTTCTTGCATGGGGGTGTTATTTTTACAAGGGACACAACCTTTACTTGAATATTGTGTTTAGAAGTTCAAAAGGTACATCATGTGACCTTCAAAGCTTTATTCACGTAAATGTCTGTAGCACAGTACCACTTTCAAACAAAGCTTCTTACAGAATTACTATAAACCAATAATCAATAGAATTAGTAGACTGCCCAATACTAAATTTAGTAATACAAAGCTCAAGAGATGATTGCTCATTTTAATCCAACATGACTTTATCCAAGCTTAGCTGTTCAAATCCACTGAGAGTATTTACTACTTAAGGCCTTTATCAATATGAAACAAACTTAAGTGTTACGATCTTGAAACGTGTCTCCATCACATGGTTGATCTCCACTCACATGGTTGGTCTCACTCCAAAAGTCACTTTGGGTAAAGTCCTATAACATTTACAGAAAAGGAAATGCTCTATGTTTCCTGACTTCTCCCCAGAGCTCCTGTGAAAATGAAGATTTTCATAAAAGAAGATTTCTAAAGTCTGAGACAGATCAACAAAAATGCCCTGATATCACTAGGCCTTCTCTTGTCACACAGAACTTTCTCTTGTCTTTGGCTAGATGCCTTTAAAGCTTCATAGAAATAAGGACATTGTTCTCCATCTTAACAAGGAAAAGCAAAGGAAATCAAGTTTGTATCTATGTTGATTCGCAAACCCTGTTACTTAGAAATTTTAACTAAGAGCAATCATATATTAATGATGAATGTAAGGACCATCTGCAGGTGAGCTACCTGATCCAACCTTGCTCAAAGTACAGCCAACTTCAAAGCTGAAGCCACGGTTTTGATCAGTTTAGTTAGGATGACAGCCATCCTTTTAGTAATTTTAAGGATATACGCTCTACAGCCTATCTAGGCCACCTATACCAACCTACAGCAACACACTACCTGAAAAAAAATCCTAATATCCAACTATCACTTCAAATATAGCATCTTATGTGCGATCCCCCTCACCCTGTCACAACATACCATTCTGACCCCATCTTCCCAACTGAAGACTAAAACTTTGCGACAAGAATTACTGTTTTTTCTGAAAATCTTCAAATAATAATCTGAAGATGGATAATTTATTTTATATAGAGGCCTTTTCTAATCAAATAATGTCATTATCTATCGCATTCTAGCATGGAGCATTCCAGTATGGAAAAACTGGAGTATCTGCAAGAGAGGCCTTAATCCATTCCTTAAGATCATAAAACAGGGAAGAAATCCAGCTGTTTGATGTCTTGACTCACATCTCCAAATGCATTACCCTAGTAGGAAAGATCTGGAACACAGCATCTCATTCCTTGGTATTAATTTCCCTTACATCACAGACAGTACTTGTATGCACAAAAATAAGCTCAATGCAATCTATGAGCACAACTTCTTGTGACCTTTTCTTTTACAAGACTGCTCTGAAGGTAGATGAACAAAAATGGGAAAAAGGAGGTAGATGGAAGAAGAGTGAGAACAAAAGTCTTTTCTTGCCCTTAAAAATTTCAGAGCCCACAGGACTTCTCCAAATATTGTTGGTTCTGGTAAAACTTAAGGAACAAGAACAATGCCTCTACACACACATCCACCCCCTTGTTCATTTATCATGAAAAATCACTCAAGTCACTAACTCACAAAAAATACTTCCGCTATGCTAATTTTGTAATTAAAAATGATGTCCTATTTCTGAAGGATGCAATTAAATGTAGACATTAGTATTGATGGTGAAGTTCCTGGCATAAGAAAGAAACTAAATACTTCAGACCAAACAGCATTTTTCACTTATTTTATAAACTTCTCATGCACCTTTCCAAGGAGGAGTCAAATTATTTTCCACAGAATTAATGTATCAAAAGTGAATATAAAATAATTTAATATAACCTTGGTCTTCCACACATCAACTGACTACTAAGCAGTCCTTTAATTACCAAGGATTCTTCTTGTTAAAGGAACTGTTTAATTAAAGCTATCTCTTGCTCTCAGAATTAAACATTTGAGATAAAATTTTCTAACCGAACCTGTCGAAAGAAGTAAAGAAAATTCTTTCTTTCACGGGATAACTGCATGCCATGACTGGAACCCAAAGGTTGTCCACAGTACAGCGCATTTTAGAATCCAGAGCACAACCTGGGCTGTACCCTGAAATCTCCTGCTGCCCCTAGGAACTTGGTCTCTCTTAGAATACACTCCTTATACTTAAATTGATAAAACTGAGAAGCACAATCCCAAACCATAGTTAGCACAGCATAGGGTAAAGCATTCAGGAAGAGTGTTTTCTCATTACATGACAAAGATTGGCATGGTATGCTGACAAAACCAGTAAATGTCAGATTACTCATTACACACAAATGTGATTTTTTTCTAACTTAAAACCAAATGAGTTTGTAGGGGCAGTCATAGTGAAAAATGCACTGAATACTTCTGTTAGATCAATGATATTCAGGAAGGCATTATCAGCAACTACATTAAACATGCAGGTAGAAACAGTAATAGGAAAAGCTTAGTCCTGGGTGGCAGTGCCACACAGGGATTCTGGCACAGACTTCCACCTGTGGCTCACTGCCAGCACTCACGTCCCATGCCAGGGAAAGGAGCCAGCCCTTGGTGCTGATGGGAGGGAGGACAAACCGTCCCTGCACTGCACAGCCAAGCCAGACCAGAGCTGGGCCCCAGGCTTTATCCGAGCTGAGGATCCTTGCTGCAGCCTGTCTCTGCAGCAGAGCTCAGGAAAAAGAACACACATACAAGGTAATTTCAAAAAGTTGTTTCTGTTGGAAGAGAGAAAACCTAGAAATAAGCAATTCAAGTGAGAGTCCCATTAACATTCAAGACTAGCCCTTCGTCCACTGAACACAACATAACACCAAAGAATGGTTTGGGCTGCAATGGATCTTAAAGACCATCAGTTCCCATCCCCCTGGTAAAGACACAAGGCTTCCACATTCTAACACTGTTCCACTGTTCTTGTAAAGTATTTCATAAGAAACTTCTGAAATGAAAATTTTCTGACTTCATCAATGGGTCACAAATACACTGCCATAACAAATTTGATTACATCCCTCTTTTGTACAAGTGCTTAAATGGATTGGTTTGCCAAATGCATCTACTGGTATTTACAGAAGGAATCTTGCTTCACAAAAGCATTACTCATTCCTGAGAAAAACTCAACCCTCTCCTTTCTTTATTTATTTTGTAAATTAAAAAAAAAAGGTAAATTTAAAAGCTTAAATTGCTATGAAATGCTAACCTTCAGTGAACTGCAAATAGAGAAATCATCCATTCAGAAATAGTTCTAATATCCAACAAGGCACAAGTTTAGTCCATTTTTGGAACAACTGATTTTTAAGGGATTGAAAAAAGATAAAGGTCATGAAAAGTCATCAAGAAGTAATAGGTTGCAAAATCAAGTAGTCTCTTCTGCCTCATCTCAAAAATTTTATATCTGAGAGATCTGGGACTATGGAGTTTACTGCAAGTTTTAAGTTTTGGTTCGTGCTGTTTGGTAGAACTTAAATTTTACGACCATATTACTTAAATAATAATTTTATGTGTGTTTCAGATTATAAAACTATTCTAGTTTCCAGCTAACTGTCTTTTTATAAAATTTCTGATGCAGTCAGAACAAAAACATTACATATTCTTCTTTTAAATAAAAGAAGTTAGGAAAAAAATCATTAGGACATAGTTTATATCAAACACTTTTAAAAAGCTTTAAATTGTGAAACACTTGTACAGCAAGTCTTCTACTTAGATACATAATATTCACCTAAGGGGAGAAAAAATATGTCCTTGTCAACCAAGATTAAGTGAAAACCACAGTTCCTTTCTTAAATAAAAATTAAGGCTCATCAAGGTATAAGAGATAATAGGGTCACTTAAAATGTAAACATTACTTACACCTGCCACAGGATAATGTGAGAGTAGGTAGCTATTAAACCATCTTAGCTCTTGAAAGCTGGTGCTTGGACTTATGCCACAGAAAACTAGTCTACCAAGACACACATTCCTGACCTCAAGATTGTTTCTGGAATGAAACCTCTGTTATGTGTAAACTGCTTATCTTTGCTATGCCTGCTAAGAGTAACAGAATGTATCCCTTTTCCCTTACACTGTATCTAGTAAATGTATCCTCAAATCAAGGTTGAAAAGTAGCTACACATTTTAAAATGCATCCTTGTAGTATCAAGACAGACCAAGTTAAGAACGCTTTCCTTAAACATCATTTAACAGAAAATACATTTTACAAGATTACATGAAATACCTCTGCCATTAATATTCTTGCCTTACTCCCAACTACCGGGTGACTTTGTTATTACTCTTATTCACTGCAGCTCAAAGAGCCTGGCATCAAGTTAAGAACATTAGGTGCTCTTAAAAAAGGTTATTTTAAGATGTTATTCCCTTTTCTAGCTCTTCTGTAAACTGACATTTGTTAATTCAAAATAAGGCCTTACAGCTTCAGCAAAGTGCAGTACCTTTATTTAGTACACACACAGTCTGCCCACAATTGCAGTTTACCATCTCTAACCATTCCTCTTTTATGGGAAGAGTGTTACGAAACAAGCAGCCTGTGCCTAACCTTTCTAACCTAAACACTGTCACTCCAGACAGGTACCACACTCTGCCAGCCACCATAAATAGAATGCAGAACTTGAGAAGCTCCAAGTCCAAGATCTGTTTTCCCCTTCAGCATTTGTTTCTCTTTCCATTAACATTTCACCACAAAATTTCCAGAACATACAACACCAAGAAACTAACACCACCAAGACACCTTCCCTTTAGTCTTAAGAGCAAAATTATGCCCTCTGCTGTATCAAACCTATCAATATTAGTTTGTACAAGCTTTAAAGAGGTTAAGTATCACCTGTCCATGCGGAGTCTAAGAAGTGTGGTGCTTCACACCAGAGCTGAACTCAGTGCGCTGCTAGCTGACTCTCCTTGAAAATACATCAATGCATACGTCTGTAAAGGTTCAAAATTCCTAGTACTCCTCTTCAAGTCATCAGAAACATATATTGAAAGACTAGACTGAAATAGTTTTAAGTCTTAAAACACTTCCAATGCCCAGTGCTTTAGTACAGGGCTTCCCAAGCCTACAAGAAAATATTTGTGTCAGAAATGAAAAATAATGCTAGTGGGAATTGTTTTACTGCTTGCAGCCAACAATCCCATTTATCCCCTTGTAGGATTTTGATATCAGAATTAAAAACAAAACCTAAAAATTCCACATACCTACTTTCATCATAATAGCTTATAAATAATGAACTCTTAAACAGAGCTGTAAGTTCACATAAATTTATCCTCTAGAACATCCTGAGTTTGAAGACTCTCTGAGAAGGTGAATTAAATTGAACAATCTTACATACCTTTTTCTCTTTCATAAAGGAAAGAAAAAACATTTTGTTCTTATTTTGGAACAGTTTTCACTTTGATAAAAGTCAAATGATATGGTGCCCATCTCTTGCTCCATTCTATCAATAAAAATTTAATTCTTACAAACATACAAGATACTAAAAAATATATGTGAACACCAAGAATAATTTCTATTTATGTGAGAAAATGTGTGCCTATACACAGCTTCACATATGTGAAAATACTACTGGAAAACATTTTTCTTGTCAGATACTTCTTATTAGTTATTTGTTAAACCTCTGTATAGCCAGCCTCCTCTTCCATTGATATACAAACACTGGGCCACTCCAAAATGAGTGAGGGAGTGAAAGAGAAGATGAGGGGTATTTTCCATAGCGGTTATCCAAGTGCTTAAATTGCCTCAAGCAGCCTAAGCCCCCTGCCTTCCCACCCAGTATCCTGGTTAACTGCAGTGCTGTAGGAGCTGAAGCGCTTTACAAGAATGTGCTCTGAAAGAGACTGGGGAAGCGATCTGGCTGCACGTTCCCATGTCATTCTTTGTGGTCGAGGTATTACAGCTGCTAAGGCTGCTGCTTCCAACACCACTCCAGCTGGATGTCTGCTTCCCCTTAACCCCTGCCTCTCTGCAAAACATGCACACACTTTTCTGGGTAATCACCGGAGAAAAGCAAGAGAAAGAATTAAGGAGGAGACAGCTTAAATCTCCACTGAAGATTCAACTGCAGACACAGCCAAGGCAGTGGTTTCCTACAGCAGAACTCCATCTAAACCAGCACTGTCACAGCCTCCACAGCTGCATCTCTCAGCCCCACATCCAAGCTTCCTTCCTCTGTTCAGCTCCTGCTCAGCTCTGGGGTGCCCAACAGCTTGACCACCTTCCTTTGTCAGAATGTTAAATTTTCCAAAGGCTTAAGAGACCTAGCTGGGATTCTGATTTGGTCAGGCCAACAGAAGTGTTCGCACAAGACAGAAAACAGTAACAGAATGAAGGGAACAGATCAAGAGTATGACTGCAACAGCAGCAAACAACTTCAATCACTTTAAACTGTCTCCTGTTATACCACAGTATGAGAAAAACATCACAGCAACCTAAATTAACTTTTCTTAGCCAGAAACTGCTGCCATTATGGTTTTCTAGTGTGCTGAAGCAGTAAGAGTCAGTATAATTCAGTGAATCTACTGCCTTCTAGCATTCTGCAAATGTAAATTAAGCTTCAGAGTATTTCATGTGAAAGGCAAATAATGAAGACTTTAACACTGGATCTCCCTAATCTTTTCCTTGTTCATTAAGGAGCATCCAGGAATCCTCATCCCAAACTAATTTGTTTTCGAGTAAGAAAAAATGTCATGTCTTAGATGAAATATCTAATTTTACATTCTGCTACATGAAACTAAATCATTGCTATTTTTATTGCTAAACGTGGGACCCCGAGTCAAATAAAGAAAACTACCATAATGCTTTACTGACAGCAGATTGTGGAACATACAGTTTACTATGGAATCAGAAGGACAGTTACATGTGTGTTCAGACTCTCAGTATTTGAAGTGCATGACCACAATCACAAGGACACTTAACTTTCAGAAAAGAAAACAAACATCTCCCTCATGACCCCTGTTTCCTGACTTTTAATTCGGCAGAACGTGACATCATTCATGCTGGAAAATTACTTACCAACAGGAATAATTTTTTCAAACCTAAGTCTAAGAAGCAAGCTTTCCTTGGAAAGCTTCAGTAATTTTTGGGTCGTTTTTAGGGTTTTTTTGGTGACAGATTAGAACAGTGGATATTTACCAGCATGCACAGAGACAAAACAGAGCAGGTCACCTCTGCCTTTCACCAGTTTTACTCCCAGAATTTCATGATAGCCATAAAATTTTGATTCCTCTTAGCAAGAAAAATTCATCTTTTATCCTTAGGCAAAAAATACATGTTAAGCAAACACAAAAGCACCACAAACTTACTCTCTAGTTCTTCCTTCTCAAAATTTGTATTGATAGTAGAGCTGATTTTGCCCATATCCACAACAGCTTCTTCATCATGACCCTGAAGAAACAAGACACAAGTTAAGTTACAACTAAATAGAACTACTTTTTTCCTAAATTCCTAAATATGTTCTGAGACAGTATGTCATCACTGAAAACGTACCAATCCAATTTTTTAAGAAAATATTTTTTCCTTCCTGCATTGAAGGAAAAAAGGGTAAATAACAAACAGGCTAAATACCATAAAATTTCCTTCTGCAATGCTCTGGGATTTCATTACAATCAGGACACATTTCAGAAGTGCAGTATTCTTTTAGCTTTTTACTCAACAGCAATCAATCTACTTCAATGAAATAACTGGTAAATTTATAAAAAGATACAGAAGTTAATACTGAGAGATCTCAAGCTCTTAAGGGGGCAATTCCTGTGTGAGATTTTCCAGCACAAATAAGAAGCTATTTTGAACAAAGGGGCAGCAAAAATGTTAGGTTATCCAACCTAAGTTCTTTCCTAGACTAACAGCTCTGGAAATATCAAAATAACTGCTTCATTCAGGTTTCAACAGCCAGCTTGTTAACCTAATTCACTTTTTTTTTTTTTTTACCCACAAAGTTAAAAAGCAGCAGTTTCCAGCAGACCTTTTGGGGTTCCATTACTACTGAAACCACACCACTCATAACATGAAATATTTGAAATAGATATAGGCTTATCTCTGAACACGTCCTCTTATCACAGTTAGCACATCACTAAAGCAGACCTTTAAACTGCCTTTTGCTCAGTCTTGACAAAAATAAAGTAACTGAACAGTAGAAATTTCAAGCCCATCTCAGACTTGATATCAAAACGTTAGAGTTGCCTTTCTCCACGTGTTTCCATTCCTTAGAAATAAAGTCCACTTTTCACATCTCACAAATTACAGCCTCCTGACAGAGCTGGTTCTCCAAAAGAACAAATGCCTAAGGGCAGTTTTACATCCAAATGTAAGGGCAAGGCTAACTCCTAAAAATTACTGTCCCTGATCTTTCCACTCCCTTGGGCACACACTTTTTTCCTTAAATCAGACCTAACCATCATAAAATCAGATAAAAAGCGCTTAAGAAACGTGTGGTTTCTTTGTTGTTTGGTTGGGGTTTTTTTTAGCTTTTTTAGAACAACTCGATTCGTTTTCCATTAGATCAGCTCACTAAAGTGACTTCTCTTGAGGCCATATGACAGCCAGACCCACCACAAGTTTATCTGTTTGATCACTGCTTCTAGCAGCAGTTACATTGATCTGATGCATTTAAATCAATCCACAGAGGATCTGTGATAATGGGTTCACGAGGGAAAACCAGAAGCCTAAATCAGGAGTCTTACAGGAACTGGGAACCTTAACAGTGTCGATATTCAATTAAACTTTGGTCTTAGAATTATGCAATTACTTTATATATAGAACAAGTTTGTCACCTCACAGGAAAAGTGGCAAGGATGAAAAACAACATACCTGTGTGTAACAGGTACAAGCTAAAACCACTGTATCAACTCCCACTCACAAAAAAAATGTTTTTGAACACAGAACTCCATGATCTTAACAAAAAATATCTTTATTATAGTATATTGTGTGCATTTACACAAAACAAATTTAAGTATTTAACTACTGAGGAAAGAAGATTAAAGAATATGAAGATGACAAGCACCACATGCTGGGAAAAAATTCTGATGAGGTTCAGAAAAAGGTTAGATGCAGCTAGACCACAAAAAACTAAAAGCAGCTGGCACTATGTAAATAAGTAAAAACACAAGAGGAAAGAGTAGCACATGGCAGAAAATAAACCTCTGAAAACTAAATACATGTCAATTCTGAGCTAGGATTTTCTGAATAGGATTTTCAAGAAAGGCATTGCACAGTAACCTGACTTTGTCACTACTGCTGCTTTGTAGAGACAGTAGAGTTTTGCAATCAGGTTAGAAAACTCAAAACCTTGTACACTCCACAGAGCTACAATTTAAAAAATTGAGGTGATGTCTGTTGGGCATGAAAATGTTCCAAGGATCTGTCAATAAAAAAGTGGTAGAAATTTTTCAAGTGTTATGGTAATAAGATGGGAGGGGAGTATGGGGAGAAATAGTATATTCCTGTCTCCTACACACCAAAATCCAGTGTATTGTAGTACGCTCCTGTTTACGAAAACAGATACACACAGCATGCACGTTACCATAAAACTCCAAGTAGAGATGGAAGCAGATGGAAGAATTACAAATTCTCTGAACTCCTTTGGTGGTTTTATATATCTGAGTAGAAAAAAACCCCGTAGTAATAGGAAAACCGCTATCAAAATCTGTTCCACAATTGGCTTCACGGCAACAGCCACAGAACTCCTGAAAATTCCTGTACCTAAACACACCCATCCCCAGCACTCCTTTTAGGACACTTGAAATCTTGCCAAACACAGGTTTTGAGCAACAAAGGAAGAAAGTTTTTCTCCAGATGATACAAACAATACTGCATACCAGCAGAAAACTGCATACACACTGTGAAAAACATACACATAAGAAGAAATTTTCATCTCCCAATAACATTTTGAAAGGAGATTTCCTGTGTGCCCTATATCACATTATTAATTTTTATCGCCCTTTGCTTCAGTAAAAGAGATTCTCTGCCAAGCTCATACATACAGAAGCAGTCTTCAAAAACCACATCACGTGAAAGTAACATGTCTTTTAAGATTAGATTACAGGAAAGCATGCGTGCCCTTGCAAACCGTTCTATCACTATCTCAAAGTACTCAACATATGCAAAGACTCTTCCAAGAATAAACCATTAACAACCACAAATATCATACATGAAGGAAGCATATCATTTACAGCCTTTGTTCAGAAAAACACAAAGCATCATTTTAACATATCTGTTTTGTGATGCCAAGAGCAAATCCCAGTATGAGATATTTTTGCCTTAGGTCAGGTAAAAAATCAAAAATATTCAAATACATTATAAAGTAATTCCAAACTACAGCCTCTTCCTGGTTAAAAATAAAGTCTGTAGGGCATAAATTCCCAGTAATTATAAATGATCTATCATGTCAGTTGAAGGCACTGAAGGGAGGGAAAATTTTACAGCTGCCATTTCAGTTCTCTTGTCTACTTTGTGAACTTTTTACATAAACAAAGAACAGCAGGATTGTGGAAAATTTGTCAACTTCCCTGTTTCAGGCAGAAAATGACTGGAGCTTAAAGCAAATATTCCTGGGCAGTTTACCATTCACTGCATGTGAAACTTTATGTAGGACAATCCCACAGATGCCCAAGTACAGCTGATGTAGGCAAGCCAAAGTAAAATTCAAGACTAATTTAAAAAGTATATAACTTTCATTTTCAGTCAAAAGACAGAACAATTGAGAAGGGGAAAAAAAACCAACATAAGCAGCAACCAATGTACCCTAGGGAGAGATCAAGCTTTCACCTTTGGTTTGCGCTTTTTTTTTTTTTTAAAGAAGAAGGCAATTTATAAAAACAGAACAAATCCTGATTACTTCAAGGGAAAAAAAATTAAAAAATAAAAAGTCTAGCACATTGTATTAAGATACACTACACTGTATTATGATACACTAAGTGTACTTTTTCCTAACAACAGATTTCTGGATACTCATAAACATACTGCAGAAACAGCCTCCATATAAAACCTTCATATTCAGCTAGAGGTGCCTGCATACACTAGAATATGTCTTCTCAGCCTTCTAACTCTCCTCAGCATGAAAATGAAATCCCTTTTCAACTGCTATAGATCAGACAAGACTTTCAAATACTCAGTGCTCCAGCAGACTCCCAGTGGGATTCCTCCTGCCACCTCTGGTTTTCAAATGTCTTTTTTCAGTCTGTGAGAAAAGAGTAATTCCCCCTTGCAGAAAACCAAGCATCAGAAATTGTTAACACTACTTATTTACCTTTCAAACATTTATTGTCATTTGTGCAGTACAATTTTGGTATCTAGCATATTAATGTCACATGTTTTTAAAACCAGTACTGAAAAAAAAAGAGTCAATCCTAAATTTCATGAATTTTTAAGGACAGCAGTGAGTTTGGAAGAACTGACAACCTCCAGCAGTATATGGTAGCCAGTCTCAAGGACTAGCATGAATATGACGCAGGGAGTACTAAATCCAAAGGCAAGTTTCCACTGTCATCTCTGCAAGCACTTCTCACCATGCAACTCACTTAACCTTGTGCAGTCACACACATGACAGATTTCAGATGGGCATGCTGCCAAAGTGCATTACTCAATAACCACTTCCAAGACAACTTGCTAGAAGCACATTTTTAAGGTACTTGAAATACAGTTCAATCAAATCATTCTGGTGATAGACAGTGATCATAAATAGCTGATGCAGCTAACTGTAAACCTCTGAAATCTATGAGCAATACAGTAACCATGTTAAGAATAATTTGAGATCAACATTTAAGACCATTACTTAGCTAAGTCAATGTTTATGTGCTCCATTTACATTTCCTCAGACCAAAGTTCTTCCCCAGCAGAATTAGAGAGTGACTTGCAGCACCAGAAGGGACTGCATTAGTGCTCATGGAAGTAAGTAATTAGGGTTTAAGAGAGAGCACAAACAAACAAACCTCCACAAACACCATCACCCTTTCCCCCCCCCCAAAAAAAAATTACATTACAACTTTCATGCTACAAAGAAGTTTCACTGCAGCATTTATTGAAATAGATGCAAATAAAAAGGAAAAACAAAAACAAAAATGCAATACAAAAAGCAACTAACAAAAACTAACCCCAACTCAGGATGGAGATGAAGGAGCGTACTCCTATCAACATTTTTTCTTTATATATGTGTCCTGGCCAACAGTTTAACACTTCTTATTTTAATAGTATTCTAATATAACTGCCCATACCATCCCAGTGGTCCTACGTACTGCTTTGTGGCTGTAACTGTACGCCAATCTCTCTGGCTTGAAGGGAAAGCAGTTTCCCCTTCCCATGGATACATCTCTACTTTTGTAAGCACAAGAGATCTGGCAGACAGGATTTTGCTCTTAGGCTGGAATGTGGCACCAACAAATCATTCCTCTCAAAACAGGAGCACACCCTGCTTACAGACCCAGCTGGCAAACCTTTGTAGCATACTGCTGTAGATTTCCCAAGATCAACAGCCTATGAGCACTTGTGCACAGTGCATTTTGCCTTTCACACTCCTTTCACCACCAGTAAGTACATAGGAGCAGTTCAGCTGGATCAAACCATCCATCAACGTGCTGTCTGCAACAGGACACAACAGGAGAGGCCCTGTGCAAACTGAATCAGTGTCAACAGTGGCTTGACCTTAGGAAACATAGCCAAAGCAGGACTCTTGTTCTATTATCAGCCCTCCTTTGTGGGATCTACATTCAGGAGACAGATATGACAGCCATCAAAAAAACCTCCAGTGACAAAAACAAACAAAAAAAATTAATCAACAAAAGATTGTTGATATTGCTCTGCTTCAAAAATTAAGGTTTGGCTATAAAAAGGAATTAGAACTTTCATTTTGACCATATGTCTCAGACATAATCAAAGAGGAACTACACAACCTCACTTTGCAAATGTACCCAGGTATGTGTGTGTACATCTGTAAAATATTTTTAAACCGACCTTTTTCAAAAATAGATAACCAAACTCACTTGGTTTTGTTACATAGGTATTGAAATATATTGTTTCATTATAAAATATTGATATATATTGATATATATTTTATATTAATAAAATAATATAAAATTTAGAACACACAGGGTAATTCATTATTCATTGTCACAGCCACATTTCCCAAGTGGTCTGTTTCAGCAGTCTGTATTTCTGCTCTAGGCAAACAAAATACTCCATATAGTCAGGAAATATCCAATTTACAGAATGCACATACAACCCCCTCTCTGTGCATTCAACCTTCCAGAGCTGCAAGTCAATAAGAACTAATACTAGAGGGAGTAAAAAACAGGCAAGACCAGTGCTGTAGACCCACAGAATTAGGAGACTGAGTCTACCAAGGAGAGCAACCCTGGAAGGGAAAAGAAAAGGAACCAGAAAAACAGTCTATTTGTCAAGGTCATATCTGAATGCTGTATGCAGAGTGGAATGACCACCACTGTACTCCAGGCAAGCATCAGATCTGCATCAGATCTACCCCATAGGTCTTCTCCCACTGCTACCCACACACAGCACCAAGCAGCCTTAGTTAAAAGTGAGTAAATAGGAAGGGCTTGTAGGCATGGTTTACCTGCAGGAACAACTAACAGCAGCACTTCGTAAGTTCTAAATATATTGTTTTACTTCCCTTTCAGACTGATTCTGCTTTTAAACCAGAGGCAGGAGGGCAGGCATTTGTAGTTGCTGCCTTCTTATAGGACAACCAGGATACAAAAAAATCAAAGTTATTTCTAAATAACTAACTGTAAGTGAAGTATTAGGCAGTCTATCAAACTGTTCAACTTTAGTCAAACTGCACAAGTGATCCTATAGATTCATTTGAAGTAAGTTCTTTGGGCACAGTCTCTAGGCAGCAATACTGTATCATCAGAAGTTGCCAGAGTGATGAAACACTACCAGTTCTAAATCAAGCACTTCAACCTAACAGCCAAGGAAAAATGCACCACATATAAATGAGCCCTGTCTCATTTTGTCATCGTACAATTTTTAGCTGGCCTTTCCTGCTAAATATATATAGATGAGAGCACAATTAATAATAATTCACTTGCCAGGTTTAAAATAGGAAGCATACTGTTGATGGGTTCCCCCTTAGTTGTACTTTCTATGGTCTCCTTTGCACAGGAACAGCTGCTTTCCAGAGATTTTTTTTCCCCCCTACTATCTTAGCAGAGGGTATTGCTCAAGCACTACAGGAATGACTCTAGTTCAGCTCAATGGCTTTGGTGTCACTACACACCCCCTCTTTTCCTGTGGATTTTACCTGTGTGTGTACAACTCCTATTTTACTCAACAATCCTCACAGCCCCTCCTCAACAAAGCTACACTCAGAGCCTCGCAGGAAGGTGTGACACTTAGATTTATTTCAGTAAGACCATAACTATCACCGAAGAGGTTAGGGATACTTAGACTTTTTTTAGCCTACTAATCCTCTAATTAACTGTTCAGCTTACCTTACTAAATACATCTGACCAATCTGCTTCTAGAAGACTTACAATAAACACAGCAGCTCTACAAACCTTGTTTGGACAAGTATGTCCAAAAGATATCAAGAGACTTCAGTTGGACTCTCCAGAAGTTTCACTGTACTTTTAATTTTCCGAAACTGTATGTGGAAGGCACTAAAGATGTGTATGTGTTCTACTTAAACACCACAAACCCCAAGCACTTTCAGGAAAAAAGCAGTTCTAAACACACTAATATTTTGCTTCTTGCACTATCGAAACCTAATGTTTATAAGTAGTTTTATCTCAGTTCTAGCAGGCCTTAATCCAGCCAGGGTCACTCTGAGCACCACAATGTGCAAGAGAAGCCATGTCCCATCCCAGAAAAACTAAACATGTCTTTGGACAATAAACCAAGTGTTTCTGTTAATCACAAGAGAAAATTAAATTGCAAGAAAAAGTCAGAAAGAAGAGGAAAAATAATACCAACAAGAGACTGGTGATGATTGTGAATGGCTACCAACCATGACACACCACAGCAATTCATCAAAAAAACTGGATTAGCACAAGAAAAAGAGATGGCTTGATTCCTAGCAAGGTACAAGTGAGTATTTGATTTACAAGTCTATTTGAATTCGGCCTGAGTATTCTGCAAGCCAGAATATTCACCACCATGCATAAACTTAGCAAATACTGTCAGCAATCCAACAGAAGATATCAAATTGCATATCTAATATTATAGTAGCTATTTCACGAAGTTGCATTTTATCACTGCCTCACAGTACTAAATTTCATTCAAAAAAAACCAACATTATCTCCATTCACTTAAACATAATTAAGTGAATTCCTGAAATTACAGGTAAAAAAAAGCAGAAGTACTATAATGTTTACAACTAGTCACCTCAAATCTTTGCCTAGTCTTCTAGGCACATACATGCTTAATAGAGTTCTGTGCCCAGAGCTGAAAGTAGCACCACAATGAAAATAAAAAATCAAGCACCATACTAGAGACTTTGACAAACAAAAGGCCACTACAATCTGATGCACTCTAATATATCTAAATCAAATTCTTTCTTATGCTCACACATGGGAATAGAAAATTCAGGGATCTTTACAGTTTTACACCTTAGGAAAATTCTATCCCATAGACTTTAGTTTCCAGGAAACTCCTCAAGTAGTAATCCCTGTTACACACTGCATTGCAGTTACATGGCAGTGATAATGACAAACCATACAATGGCTAAAAAATAGCTTGTAACACTAATATTAGAATTCATTGCATAAATCTCCACAAATGGAGTTTTTTATCTGTGCCCCTGAGGTCTGAAGAAAACGTTATCTCTGTGAACACCTCAGTTACAGAGCTCATTAAGTTCACTTGCCTTTTTTTTTGTCAAAAAGGAACAATTAGCCGGCTATTTTAAGATTCTCAACCAGTAACATCCTGGCTATACTTACACAGAATCAAGCAAAGCCACAGTTGATAACCCTCAAATTAAGAAAGGCTGGCTCAAAATAGTGCAAAAGAAAAAATAACCCAATCCACAACACTCAGCCAATCTCAAAGTCTGGTAGTATACTATCACAATTGTAAGAGCACATCTTCTTTCTGAATTAAGCTAGTTACTATGATTAAGCAATTCTAACAACACAGCAAATATCTTCCCTACTCAAACTACTACTTCTATCACCAGATCTTTCAAAAATTTCTTCCACAACTAGCGAGTCTAAGGTAGCACACAATTCTGAGCCACAGCTGCTAAATATCACTTGCATCAAATCACATTCAAGCCATTATTACGTTACACAGCTGCTATTTACATACAGGTTGCATTTTCTTCCCTTGACGAGCTTCTTCCATGCTGATGTGCAGAAGCAGAGAATGCCCTTGTACAAGACCCTGTAATGAACCTCCCCAGAGATTAGAGCCTGCGCATACATGACTGCTTTAGCTGGCTGTGCCTGACACAGATGTACTCCGGGAAATTGCTCCCCAGCCAATCGCTCCCGCTCCACTCGCTCATCTCCCAGGCCACTGATTACGGCTACTGCAGGGTCACACAGCAGCAGAATGGGCAAGACAGCATGCCTTCAATTCCAGCTCAGGGAATACCAAAAAAGGAACTGAAACTGAGTTCCACACTTCACATTTTCTGCATCAACAGCTGCTAAGAACAGCTCCAAGGTAATATTTTTGCTCTGATCCAAGACTTCACTAGCACTGCAAAATGCATTTGTACCACGGGTCCAGAACAGAACAACTCAGAAGTCAAACATCTGCTAAGTGTGTTTATAGCTGTACTATCAACTTTTCACCGAATACTCATTCCAATGCAGGTGTTTGGTTGTTTTCTTTTTTAACATAAGCTATATATTCTTGTTCAGCAAAATAAACCAAGGCTTCCTAAAAAGAAAAAAAAAAAATTTTTCCCTCTCCTCTCCTACCTTGAAAGGGTAAAAAAGCATTGATGTTAGCTGCAATTAATCTCATGTGTCCTCCCAGAGTAAGCTGTCTTGGTTTCAGGTATTACTGGTGAGTATTACTATTCAGGTGAGTAACTCTGTTTTTTCCTTCCTTAAGCCAACCTTTGAAAAATGCAACCTCTGCTCAAGCAGATCAAATTCAGACCTTCATCTTACTCTTTCCCTCTTCATCACTAACATACCCGAATCTCCTTGTCCCATCACCAAATGCATAGGAAAACTGGCTCTTTAAGGAGTTATCTATAACTTAACCTTTAAGACATGCCACTGCCATGCTTGTTCCTTTTCCTTCTTCTACTCCTACGTCTTGTTTGATGCTGGACTGATGCCACCCCAACCAACAAACAACTTGGACAAAATAGAACAAGTAACATACTGTCCATGAACTTGGTGCAAATACACTGTGCAACTATGAAGATGGTATTTATCACCTAGCTGTAGAGAAATCAGAAGGCCACATTCGGTTCTTCTCACTGCCCGAGTCCAGAAAATTCTCCAACCATAGGCTAATCAAAGTATTCTCAGACAGTGCTGACAAGAGAGTTTAAAAGTAGTTTGTTTCCACTCTGTAAATAGAAGTTCACTTTAACACACATATGCATCTTTTAACTTCCAAGCTATTGAAGGACTCTCTGCTGCCATATGTAAATGGTTATAAACAAAATGATTCATACAGGAAGTACAGAGTTAAACATAAATATCAAATACCCTAACTCTTGGTGATCTCTTCTAAACTGGGCATCCTAAATCACACCTATTCTTTCTCTAATGCAGAGCATAGATTCACACAGCTCTTCAGCTGCTCAGATGAATACTGAAACAGCTATGCTGAACTGTGTCCTAGTGGCTCTCCCATACTTCAATGAACTGTTCCTTAGCATAAATCCATACTAGAAGTAATTCAATTGTTACAAGTAAGAAATATGTTGTTTAGGTTGGGAGTGGGTGTGTGAAGGGAAAAGAGGCTGTTTATCCCTTAGGGATAGAATGAGAGGGGTGGGAATCACTTTTTTTAAAGTTTGGGAAAAAGTACTTGCTTGGTTTGAATACTTAATGAAAAAAAAAAAACCTTTCTGAAGCAGCTTATTGAATTTTCTTTACAGTCTGTAGTCAGCCAATTCCTTGTTAACAGTCACTCAGTCTTGGAACAAAACAAACAAAAAAAAACCACTCAGAAGCAAGACAAGCACATTTTTTTTCAAACAGATGGAAGTTTTTGTCTTTTAAGTCCGGTACCAAAACACTTTGTGGATAAACGTCTGCTCTTCCCTTAGAGTAAATACCAGGAAAAAGCTTCCCATAAAATGGAGAACAGCAGATCAACTTCAAACTGCAATTGTCTCAACATGTTTAACTACAGAAGTATTCTAAAACAAACTGTAGGCAAATATATTCAAAATTATCACATCCTCCAACATGTTCAGTGACAACACTGTGAGAACTCAGAGCAGAACTATTTGTGCTGGAGCAATATTTTAACCATATGTTAGATGCTGCAAAAATATCTCTATGAAGTGTATGAGGACATTCATTTTAATAAAAGAAACCTATCATGAAACATACACTTTTTCCTTCAATCTTTCCTTCTTTTTCATTTTTATACCCCTTCAAATTCTAAAAATTATTTGACCTTATCTCAGTCTATAAAAGTACATTTTTGAAAGATGGGTCCAAAAGAGTATGTACCACTTATCTAGACAAAAAAAAATTCATCTGAGCTCTTACTTCTTTGAAAAACTTTTCTTATTTTCCCAAGTGATATGCAATTCTGATCCCAGTCCATTATGAAGTGGCAGTGAACTGCTTTACTGCAGGGTCTGCAGAGTGTCTAGCAGGCAGAGCTGTGCTTAATCTGCCATTCCGAAATGGCAGGACATTTAAAGTAGCTGCAGTAAGCAGGACTGAGCTCTCAGCAGGATTTACCACACGAGCTCCAGCCCAGCTGCTATCTGACACAGTCAGATATGAGCACAAGAAAACTGAATACTTGCTTGCTTGCAGAGCAAGCAAACCTACATACCCCCACATGCAGCCCTGTAAACTCTGTATCTATTGATACTTTAAAATCCTGGTTTGGGGGGGGTAGGGAGGTGGACTGCTAAGAGTTGCATCCACAGTCCAAAATCAACCCTTCCTTTTATGAGCAAATTAGATCAGGGAGTTGAGAGTTGATGATTCCCTATATTTCATTCCAACTCAAATCAGTCTATGATACTATGACTCTCTTTTCTAACATTGCAGCCCCAAAAAACCAACCCAGTGCCACCCTTCATGCAGCTGAAAGGACAGCATCTACCAAGCTCAAAGCATCTCTCTTTAGGAAATAAAAAAAAAGGCAAGAAATAATTATGAGACAGCATGACAATACTTCTAAATGAGGCTTTATTTTTGAGAGGGTGAGGGTGGCCCAGGCCATGGGGGGATTCAGGAGGGATTCAGGAAGGTGCTAGGGAATTAAGATGATGAAGGGGGCAAGTTGTACAACACAGTCTAAAGTTCATGTGTCAAACACCTCTACAGAGGGTTTTGTTCAGCTTCTTATCAAAGGGGAACCTACTAAGTCATATTAAAAAAACTTCCTAGGAGTTTCTTTTTACAGAGAAATTAAATATAGGGTATTTCTCCAAAGACACATTACTGCCTTAGCAAAGGGAACACAGAAACCTTAGCCAGCAGTGGCTCATCATTTAATGAACTAGCCATAAAATCCAAAAGTCTTACTGCCTACAAGTATTTTTCAAAATACAATTTCTATGTAACATCTAGTTCCCAAGACATACACCTGCACAGCATGCTTCAGCTTGCATCGGCATGTACACATGGAACTAGGTTTTTCAAAAAAAAGAAGGGAAGAAAAAAGATAGATGTATCCTGTACAGATATTCCCTGGTGTATTGCCCCAGTAGTGGAGTCTTGGGTTTCCCAGCACATTGCAGGACAGGTGTCAGAAGCCACGAGGATGCTAAGAGCAAACATGAGGCAGATCACTAGTTTAAGCCCTCCCGACATTACACAATTGCACATCATTTGGACAGCTGAATACTTAGTCTCTAGAGATCCTACTGAAATTTATAACCTGAACCCTCATTAACAGCAAGATTACTATGTTCTCTAGTGTACTATGTACTACTTGATTAATCACACCACATTCTGATCTAAATACACTGATGATGTAGAAAAACAAAAGATGTGTGTAAAGTTTTCCAGGACATGTTCCAGGACTCAAAACCGTCCCTTAGTATAGATGGGTGAAATTCACCACGTTCCAACAGAACCCCACCAAGATCTTACAGCAGCATGTATGAGCGTGTGGTCAGCATGCAAATGCCACTGAGCTAGGCTAGGGAGGGTTGGGTGATTCAATTTGTTGGGGTTTTCAGGAGGTTGGGTTTTAAACTTCGGGGATGTTTTTGGTTTTCTGTTGTTTTGGGGTTTTTTTTGGGGGGGGGAGGAGAAGAAGGGATGGTAGGGAGACACAGAGGAATTCAAAGCTGCTCACTTTAAAACTGTAACATACTGTCTTTAGCTAAATTCATCTCCAGGCATTTTGGCAGCATTTTTGAGAGATATTCTAGTTTTTCTTGGTCCCAAAATAGTCTTAGATTGCTGTGCAAGTTCACAAGAATTATAAACCAGGGCTATTAAGGCTGCCTAAGCAAGGCCATATGTCTAACTATTCCACAACTATTTATACAAATATTCTAAATTATGGAGTGATTTGGGCTGGAAGAGGACTCTGAAGACCATCAAGTTCCAATCTCCTTTCCGTGGGCAGGAACATCTTCCTCAGAGTTGCTCAGAGCTCCAACCTGGCCTTGAACACTTCCAGGAATGGAGCATCCACAACTTCTCTGGTAACCCTAATACAGTGCCTCACCACTGTCACAGTAAACAGTTCTCTCTCACATCTAATTTAAAGCTACTCTCTTTCCACTTGATCTTATTCCCCCTTGTCCTGTCACTACATCCTCTCTTAAATAGTCTTGTCCATCTTTCCTGTAGGCTCCTTTCTGGTACTGGAAGGCCATGGTTAGATCAGTCCAAAGCCTTCCTTTTCCCAGGCTGAACAAGTCTCTCAACCTTTCCTCATACATGGTTCCATCCCTCTGATCAACTTGGTGGCCCTCCTCTGGATTCACTCCAACAGGTCAATGTCCAAATATTAAACACTTATCCTCTAGATTAATTCCCTAGAATAGATGGCATCATTGTGAACAGCTGATGAGTCCAGATATGAAACAGCTTATTAAGAGACAGATAATTTTATCTTGTTTTTATTGACATTATTTAAAGTGTTTGCACTAGAAGATCTGCTTTCCCTGACAGCACATCCTCACAAGGTAAACAGCAGAAGAAAAAACAAATAAATTTTAAAAAGTCAAACCATCCAATTACTGAGTTAGGACAATTGCTCAAACTACACCCGAAGAGAACATCTCTTTGACAAGACCATCAACCATCAGCAGCAAATAAATAAAAGAATTCTTCCCATGAATGGTGCAATTTTTGAATGATTATTCACCTACATGCCGTTCCACAGAAAAGCTAAAGACTGAATCTCACAAATTCACATGAATTCAAGGCTTAATTCTTCACCTTCAGCTTTCCCTGTGTCTCAGATTCTCTATTCATATAACTGCATCCCACTCAAATCAAGTGTCTGTATAATAACTTACTAATAACATGTTTACTCTTACAGTGAACAAAAATTACTACCTACAAATCAAAACTCATTACGTTACAGTGGGAGGGTAATGCCATATTTCCAATATCTATAGGTAACTGATACAGGAGGAGGAATCAGCACTCTGTTGGCCCACAACATTTCTTTTTAATAAGAAGGCAGGCAGGGTGGAAATACAGTCTGCTCATACAATCTGAACTACAGCAGCATTTCATCATAAATTTTTAGCTAAGTGCTGTAACATACAGGATTCAGGTGCAGTCATCTGCAGATTATTTTAATTAAATAATTTTTCAAAACCAAAGGAAAACAACCAAAAAACCCAAACACAAAACAAAACCCAACAAAACAAAACGTCCACAAGTCACATCTCCAAAGTTATGCTGAGGAACTTTAAGGTATTTGAAATCCTTGTAGCATGAATGCCAGTCAGATTATTATCACGCTGAATATCAACCAGCCCCCAGTGTACTAGCATGCCTCTACCGCAACAAATTCACAGCTACCAAAAAAAAAAAAAAGTTTAAGCAATCCACATATATTTTATTAAGGCAGACAGTACTAGAAAGCTGCAATTCCTGTTTTGTGCTAGTGCTGGCCATAATGCAAAGCTGCAACATATCAGATCAGGGAACTGAGCCAGCAGTAAAATTGCACTGACGGTATTTTGCCACTTCAATTCGTATGCCACTCAGTACCGATGAGGCACAGGCAGGGGAGACTGCTGAGCCCAGAGGAGGTAGAGCAGGACCATGGGGCAACTCCAGCAAAGTCTGACTCAGACTGTAGTGGAGCCACCCACTTCCACTGCTGTAGCTTCACATCTCAGCTTGGAGAGACGGCAAGGTACCAGTCACATCATCTTCTACTCTTCTCATAATATTTAGACAATGCAACATCTTTGCCTTACATTGGATCTGATGCTGTCCCACTTCTGCCCCCTTTGCCCTTTCTCACTCTCACAGGCATAAAGCTCTTTCCCTGCCCTTGCACACAGTGATAAGATGCCTTCCTGACTAAGAGACACCCAGAAGCTGAGAGGGCACATCAGCCACAGCCATATGCACACACAGAGGAAACATCCCTGAGGACATGGTAATGCTGGTGGTATTCAGCATCACAGGATGAACTTTGGCAAGCATCACTCTGGTTACTTCAGAAAAGCAGGCATGACATGCAGTCACTTAAAAGAAACCAAAAATTCTGTCCTACTGTCAGCTTGGAAACTGTGGACACCCATGAGAGAATAGAAAATGTTCAATTCCATGAAAAATGAGGCTGGACTGGCTGCAGTCACTGATACTATGCACTCAGGCTACTGCAAAGTGCTGGGCAAGGGGAAGCTGCACAAGCAACTCCCAGTTGCAAAAGCAAAGTTTTCAGAAGAAGAGTAGAGGGGAAAAATCAAAGAAGTTGGTGGTGCCTGTGTGTTTGTGGAATACAAGTTTTTGTTTAATTCTTTTTTAATAAAGACAATGTGTAAAATGAGGCAGGGAAAAAAAATAATTGCCAGCATTGGTGGTTCAGTGGTAGAATTCTCGCCTGCCGCACAGGAGGCCAGGGTTCGATTCCTGGCAACAGCAGTCAGTATGTATAGGGAGGTGATTCCATGACTCCACTCTACTAAGACCCCACCTGGTTCCAAACACAGGTAGGACATGGACTTGCTGGAGAGAGTCCATAGGAGACCCACCAAGATAATTAGAGGGATGGGGCACATTTCCCTGGAGGAAAGGCTGAAAGAAAGAAAGTCTCTTGCACTTGAAACGGAAAGAGAGTACGCTCACATTAGATACCAGGAAAAAATTCTTGCTGTTGGGTGGTAAGGCACTGGAATAAGCTGGCCAGAGAAGCTGTGGCTGTCCACCCCTGAAAGTGTTTAAGGCCAGTTGGATGGAGCTCTGAGCAAGGTGGTCTAGTTGAGAATGTCTCTTTCCACACTAGGGGTGCTGGAACTAGAAAGACTGTACCTTCCAACCCAGACCATTTTTTGATTCAATGATTCTGACTGCAGAATGAACATGTAACTCACTTAACATTCACTTCGGGAAACTAAAACTGACAAGTCTTTTTTGAGCTTATAGTGTTTATTAAGGTTTTGTTTGAGTTTTTCAATGGCTTCAGAAGTTCAATCAGCTTATGGGAAAGGATGTAGTGGAAATGACATTCTTCCCTTCCAGAAATCAGGACCTAGTTAGTTGCAGCTCACCCTTACCATGAAGCCATATTTTACGAGACATACTTTCTTGCCAAAATTTCTTCCATTTTCCTCTTGCATTTCTAAAGCACAACAATCTTAAAAGTCTGAAAAGCCTGAAATAAAGAAATAGTAAAGCCTGAGATAAAAACTCTCAGAACTTGACATTTCTAGGAGTCAGTCCAAGGTCCTTCAGAAGGGCCACTGATGGGACATTTAAAACGAGATCCACTTCTGTTTCTTATTTGTCTTGCCTAATATCTTGTAAAGCTATACAAACAAGCTCTGTTTTAAAAAAGCAAGCAGTCGATTTTCTGATGTATTAAGGGTAATGCTTTCACTATGTCCTACTAGCAGGTTTTGTGAGAAGTCAGTTTAAAAGTAAGGTGTCGATTCTGGCACAACTGACTCATACATGCCACTGTACATGGTGCTTATTTTACAGGAAAGTTCAGCTGACAAAATGCAAAGGGAAACTGAGCTAGAGATCTAAAATTAGCAAAAAAAAAAAGCCTAACTCTTTTGCAGCCATTCCATTTTTTGTCTCTAGAACTACGACTGACACAGTTTTTATTATTTTATTAGTTTTTCTTTTGTGAATAACCATGTAAAAGACAACACAGGACTTTTAAGAATGACACCCATTTCTCTTGCAAAGAGAAAAAAAATAGCTGTAGGACTCCTATTGTAAATTTATTACTTGAGGGGCTACTTAGTAAGAAAAGTTGACAGCATCCAACACCTGGCAGGCAGATCAGATTAGAATTCTCTACTTGAGAGAGCATTAGCATGGTTTGCATGGGAGTTCTAACAGGCCAAGAACTATTAAAAAGGGTGCTCTCTGAAAAGGCATTTTTCATTATTTTAAAATTAACAACAGAAGTTACCCATCTTTCTAATAAAGCCACAGACCACATTTTCATGCACCTTAATCTGTACACTACCATCCACTAGCACAAATACATGTTCAAGGAAAGACAATTTATTTGAGACAATGATTTTAAGCAAAATTGGAGCATGTACAGCAAAGAACTTAGGCTTCTGGCTTTCACACTGACTTCTGGAAGACACACAATTATCTAGCCTTGCATAAAGTCTATCCATAAAAATTCTGCTGCCATGATTTTATTGTGAGGCAAATTTGAACATGCAGCGTAAACCTACCCCAGCCATACTTCTTGCGATGCAACCATAGCAGTTCTGACCAGCCCTAGAACTCTAAAACTGGCATCAATAAATCAAAGTCATTGCCCTAGACACATAGTCTCCTTCTGAACTCCCGCCTGAACTTGAAACAACTTTAAGACGTCCTTACAAACATAATTGATACCATTAACAGATAAAAATAAAATGCCAAGCCAAATGGACAGTGAACAGAACATTAAGTCAAATACATAAAATACATCATACAGACTGGAGAGCTAAGCAAAAGACCTTCCAGCAACATGAATCAAATATGCTACACCCAGTGGCTACAAGAACTTTATCTTAACATTTTAAATTCAGGATTTCACAGCGAGCAGGGAATTTTCAAATGCTGAAAAGAATGCAAGAGTTATTCTAGTCAATGGCAATTGTATCTGGCAACCAAATTAATTTTCTACACATACGAGATAAGGAGGAAAAAGAGAAAGTAAAGAAAAGTGCATTATGTTTCTCAATATTTAGAAACCAAGCCTCCAGAACAAGTATTTCTTTCCAATATTATCAAATTTGTAGAGAAACCACCTACACAAAATCCAATACTTCCTTTTACTGTGGCATATAAAATATGAACAACACAGCTAACAGCCCTGGGGATGTGTTATGATATCAAATAAATTTTTGCAATCAGATATCTTAATTACATATGCATTTATACAACTTTAAATGTTCAGCTGGGTTTTTTCTGGGAAGGAAGAACATCTTTACATGGTGGCTTTTGGCAATCAAACACAGCTTTCATCCAAGCACAGCTTTCATCATTCCACAATTCCAAAAGACTGTTCCACCTCAAACTAGTACAGAAGAGACTTTGAAAAAATAAATATGAGATACATGAGAAACAACAGTTAAGAGCAGCTTTATTAGAACTGTCTCACTTACTCCCAAAAGCGACATGTAAAGAAATATTTAAATCAGAAAAATTTGAACATACTTGTCCTGTAGGAACTGCCCATCTTTCTAATGATGAAGTTCCTTTTTCCAGTGTTACTTCACTTAAGTCTGGGCACACACAAAGAAATCAACCTATCCACCAAATAATTTGCATTTATTCTCACATTTCTTCACAGAACTGACTCTACAGAAGAAAATCAACTGCCTGTAAACCAGGTCGGAAAACTATCACCAACAGCAAGTAAAAATTTCCCCTGTAAAAAACATACAGAATCAAACTGGCTTCTACTGCACTCTAACCTTCATCAAATGAGATTGCATCTGAATGACAATAAGACATTCAACGTTGGCAGAAAATGGTACCTGCTAATTGACATTTGCATACTCTTTAATATTTGGGGCAGCAAAACATCATAGGTTTTTTTTATCTTAACATAAATTTCAGAACTTTTGTCTGAGATGCAATTTATTTAAATAGAAGTAATAATTTCATATCAGATTTTAACAACATTTTACAGATTTAAAAACTGAGGTTTCTAAAATGACCTGACTCTTCAATTTGCAACACTTTCATCACTGGTTATCAAAATCAACACTAGCAGAAGCATTGTTTTGCGGGGTTTTGGTGGGTTTTTTTAAGTGTATAAAGCAGAATTATTCAAGCACAATGAGACAAATAAATCGCTATTTTAAAATACGTATAATCAGGCCAACTGTCCATTAAAAACTTTTTATGCTGTCTGAGGGCCCTGTGCATTGACAGGAACTCAAAGAAAGCGTAAGATGCCCTTTTCTCACTGGAACAGAACAACTGTGCCAAGAGGAAGATCTTCCACTTAAGAAAAACTGTAGTTCACTTTAGAATTACAACATCCATACCAGGACACTAGGGGGAACCTGAAAGCAGTCTGCTTCAAAAATCTCTTGCACACTCTGATCCTGCCATTGACTGAATTTTCATTCATGAATAAATGATTTAGATATACAAGGGAAGAAAACCTTTTGCAGACAACTGAGGTCATAATGCTTAAACATTTGAAATGTAGTCATACACTGGGAAAAAACCATGGCATTCTGACAGCCTCAGACAGGAAGCTATTGTACAGTAGTACCGAGACCATCCTTCATTCTCTCCATTCTTGCAGTTCTTCCAGTCTTTTTTATTGAAGAAAATTGTGAAGCTGCATACTCAAATACCAAGAAAATTATGTCAAACAAAAAGCAGTTGAAAAGGCTGCAATGCTTCTTTACCCTTACTGTTTAGGAAATAAAGCAGCCTTTTTGCTCTACATATTTGAAGCTTGTTTCTACTTTTGACTCATTCCAAAATGGATGCAACTTTTGGATTTGTGGTAACACCTGATAAAATGTTATTAACAACTTACACACATTCATAAACATGCCTGCTCTCTTAAACAGAAGCACCCTGGGCACATTGCACAACAGGGAACTACACCACAAGTCAGACTTTTGGAACCACTGTGTCAGCAGGTTTCACTTCTGCTCTGAGCGTTAATTTGAATATGCAAGCTAACCCCACACTTCTACAAATCCTTTTGGAAGCATTAAGAGACAAAGATAGGCATGCAGTTTTGAGAGATGCCATTAGCCACATTCACAGGCTAACAGTTTATAAGGAGGATGGAGTAAGAGGGTGATAGAAGAGCGTTCACTAAGGATTTCCTAAAATTACCCATTTTCTTTTTTTTTTTTAATAATTTTTTTTTACCTCTATGTACTTATTGATACTTTAAAGCAATATTACATTCCATAACTAAGCTTTTCCAAAAACTCCCATATTCTTTCAGTTAACCATTCGCGTATTTTCCAGGTATTACAAACTAACTTGACTGAATTCTTTTCTACTAATGTTACCAATAGAACTGCTAATGCATTTAATAAAGCACAAACACTTACAGTTGGACTCGAAGACCTTAAAGGTCTTTCCAACCTAAAAGAGTCTATGAGTTCAATTATTCTAAAGGAGAGACATCAGAACTTACACTACTGAAGTGGAACATCCTGAATATTTTGTATTAATTCTGAAGTATCAACTGAAACACAATCTTTCTAACACTAACCTCTTCACCAAGATTTTATGAACAAACAGCAATAAAGTCACAACACAAAAAATCCTCTGCTTAAGTTGCTTTTACAGGAAATTTATGACACCACAGAGGAAAATTTTAACTCTTGTAAATTAGGAAGCCACTGAAGGGGCCACTTACAAAAGGTGATTACTAATACATGATCTAAGAAGGCATGAATATAATTCACCCATACTACACTATCTTGACAATCAGGCACCACTTCTTTGCAAAGGGAGCAGGCCTTGAATTAGACACATTCTCTATTACAATAACAGAGATGCACACAAAAAAAGTCAGTATTTAAAACCAGAAACCTCACTTAGCCCTCGGCTGCCAAGGAAGACAAATTGCTCAATCCTCAGCTTCTCTGTTGTGCTGCAGGTGTATGCTATAGCACTTTCTAGGATGAAAAGAAGACTTGATTGCTCTCAGGTGAGGGTCTCAGAATACCATAACAGGACCACATCCAACTAACCAGTTTAAGCCAGGTAATTCCAGCTGTTTCATTACAGCACATGACATTTCATTACTGTTGTTCAGTCTCTGAACAACTTTGATAAAAACCACTGTTCTCATTAATAAGACTTCTGTTAAACTACCTGCAACAAGTAAGTTTAAACACATTAACTTACATAATTAGTGGAGTTCACTTAAGAAAGATCAGCTTCCTCATCACTCATCAACTGCAACAAAAGCTCTGCTTCTTTTACATGGGCTCAGAGTCTTGTTGCTTCACTTGTAACCAACAGTTTTCAGGTTTGGATTTTCTACGATTTGGATTGATATAGGATTATTGACCTTTTTGTCATATAGAATATAAAGCATGTAACTTGTTTCGAAACTTTTTGTCCCCACCGGTGGTGTAAAATTAGGAGATCACTGCTCACACTTGTCCCAGAGCATGATCACTATGGAAAAATAGGGTTATGTTTATAGGTTCTTCAATTTCTGGTACTTCTTACAAAGCTGCCTTCTCAGAGCTTAGGGGGCTTAGAAGCAATTTCTTCAGTAATATGAACAGCACATGGCAGAGAGAACCAACAAAAGAAATGCTGTCACATACAGGGCACATTTACATTTCAGCTTTTATTACATTACTATCTGCCTAGAATTAATATACTGGAAAGCTGCTGTGGGTCTCTGCCTAGAACACACTTCGCTTGGAGCTTAGCAACTCAGGCCAAAGTTGAGAGACAGTAGCCCGGTAACACAAGGAAGGGCAATGTTTTACTACTTAAAAGGAAGTCAGTTTTCAGTTATACCTGAAGCAGTATATGAAACAGAAAGGCTGCTGAGTTGCAAATGCTCCTTCCCACTTTAACAGAGAAGCACTGGCCTACAGCCACCAAGAAAACTTCTCCCTATGCTGCAGTGTAAGTCGCTGTAAATTTTGCAGGTATGTACAGTAAGCACACCAATTTTTCAGTCACAAAGCACATTTCTTTACAGAAAACATCCTGTGGGAATCCTTCAACATCAGAGACTCACTGCTCACACAGAACAAGAGACTCAGTGACAAACCCAGCTCCTTTGAGGCCATCTGCCAATACAGAATCAATTAAGTTGGAAGAAGCCTCCAAGATATAGAGACCAACCTTTGACCAAACATAAACAGGTGAGGTTAAGGATGGAAGTCAAGCAAACCTCACTCTAACAATGAAAAGCACTGGATACCAAATAATAAACCACAATAAAGGGGGTAAGGGAGAACTACAGCCTTGTCAAAACACCTAAAACACGTCTCTCCTGCTTGCTGTTACACAGTAATTTTCAATGGAACTCTCAAGAATTACCTTAACAACAGAACTTACAGAAGGACACCACCAAGCTCTGCTCTGCCCCGTTTCACCTCTCACAATAAGCCACTTTCTTGACCATTACCTTATCTTAGTGATTCCTATGTAAGCAAGAAGACATTTAAAGCAGTTCCCAGATTATTCTCCTCTTTTCCATCTGATACTTGACTTCAGGAATAACATTGGACTTAAAAATGTTTACTAAGGATTTCTTAGTGACATGCTAGATTTGTACTAAAGTATTTTGATGTAGAGCTCTACAGGAGGCAAGTTCTCCAAATTAAGGTCACGTCCATTCTTTTCTCTAACAATACATAACTTCTTCCATTTAAATTTAGTACACCTCAGAGATAAATATATACACACACAAACAATCTGTTCACCACCAAAGAGCCATTGTTCAGCTTTTATTAAATTGTACAGCATATTGTATACATTCATGGTACTTGGATTTTTTTAGCAGCCCTCAAGACAGGAAGGAAATATTTTTTTATCTTCATTCACCCAAGAGCCTGTTTTATACCACAGTACAACTGAAGCTAGAAACAGGTTCTCCATATCATAAAGTGGCCATAATACATAAAACTGTTTACAGTCTTACTTGCAATTGATCCTCTGAGCTTGACTGCAGCAGTAATGCAAACGACAAGACAGAAGCAAACATGCCATCTTGGAGGGATGTATTTCTTTACTCTTCACTAGAAATTCAAGCACATTGTACACTTGTACTTCATTTCCAGAAACAAGCATGTATACAAATACTCAGCTGGGGAGCTAAAAGGACTCAGTTCCTCAGCCACAGCCCCCCTGGGCTCTCAACAGCTTCCACAGCACCTGACACCTGTACTGCCACTGCCCATGCCTATCCCCAGCTCTTGCCACCTCTGCAGCCTCTAAAACAAACTTAAATCTCTGTTTATTTGGAAATACTGCCACCATTCTCTACACACCATTTCTGAAAACAGATACACATTTTCCTGGGTCCCTGGTGCTCTCAGTGCCACCAAATTTGTCATCTGTCTACAACCTTCTCCAGCACCTGGAAGTGGACACTTGTGACATTACTCAGAATATGCAGCAGTGGCAATTTCAACTCAAAAGTATTTTGCAGCAACCTCTCAGGGCAACAAGACTACAGCTTTAGCTGTTTGAAAAGTTATTATCTAAGCAATGGTCATCAAGCATTACGTATTTCTTCCAAGAACAGCCAAAGACAAAATATGCCCTTCTTCAGAAAGCTGAAGGTAATTATTTGTTAATAAATCAACCCCAACATGGTTTTCAAAGCCAGACCTACTTTTCCACCCCTCCCCCAGAGAAACCCAGCTATAGAGTTGATATCTGCGGACTAGGAAGCAGACCTGGTTTGAGGACTACTGTTTTCACATGCAAATGCTCACCTTTACATTGCCTCCAGGACGTATAATCATCCAGTTTATAATCATCAGCCTGGCCTACCATAAATGCAAATACAGTAAATATCCAGTCATATACCAAATCACCGAATGTGACAGGGAGAAATTAATTGTCTTATTTAACAAAGCAGCATATTTCAAGTTATTTCTGTATTAGGACTAGCTAAAATCACATATTCCAAATGGCTTACAGTAAGTTGTCCCTGTCTCCGATGAGAAAAGCACACTGAACTTTCTTGTTTGCCTGGCTTTTCAAAACCTTCTGTCAATGCAAAGCACAGAATACAAGTTCGTTCTTTGACCTTGAGCATATCAAATTTCTTCAGATCCCTATTTCTATTTTCCCCTTCATTTATATCTTTATAGCAAAGGCAACTCACTCATGATCAAGAATTAAAGCCTCACACTAACATTATTTGGCTTCACTCAGCAGAATATGGCCATCTTCTTCCTCAAATATAAGCCAACAGGCTGCCTACCAAGCCCATCTGCACTATGCAAAAGTTGGAAAGAATTGGAATTTATTTGTGTCCATAAGTGGAATTTATTTGTGTCCATAAGTGGACTAACTACACTACATTTAATCACATCAAACAAAACGTTGTTTGATAAATAAGGTTTCCTATCATGTCAAAATAACTTGGTGGACAGCTGTTTCATTTAAAAAAGTTAGCATCCTACCCTTATTTATTTTTTTCTCTATCCTGGTGATAAGATTTTTTAACCTTTGTGTGTCCTCCTCTAAGGTCTCAAATCTATAATTTTACTTGGCTAAAAAATAAATCTTCATTCAATTGACTTTCAGGAAAAAGACTCTCAACTTCTCAATAAACTGATCTTTTCCAGCTAAAGCTCTACCTAAAGCATCTGTGTATAAAACAAGGCCCAAAAATGTTTATTCTTACAACACATAGAACCATGTAATTTACATATTTCAGTAAAAGCAGTCAAAGTTGATTTAGCAAAATACACTGCACAATATGCTGAAAAAGCCCTCTGGTTATGTTTCTAAAAACATATAAAGCAATTGGAAGCATTTCATGTAGCAATAGCAGTTAATGCAGGTAATGGATGGTAACACTAATGCCAACAAGCAAAAAAAAAAAAGTTGTTTTTTTCTGACATATATCAGCAGTTTGAAAAACTCAGGGATTTCCATAAAAATCAGTTACAATAGCTTTAATCAAATTGCTTGTAATTGCAATCTAAAATTAAAGCTGGTTTTGTAAACTTAATTTATAAGCAGAAACATTATGTATCTGCAATTCAAATTCAAATATTAATTAGAAGTATCTGCTTAATTAATTTCCTTTTTGATATCTCTCAATCACACACAAGCACAGCAAAGTTAACAAAAAAAAAAAAAAAGCTGAAAAAGGAAAGGATCCCTGCTACTCTTGGGTTTTATCACTTCCTTAAATGAGTCATAACAATCATCAGATGCTATCTGTTTGTTTTTATATAAACAGTTTTAAAATTCATGGCTGGTAGGGTGTAGCCATTTGACAAAAAAAAGAGAAGAATTTACCACTAACAGGAACACCAACTGTGGCTATTCAGTATGAAGTTTCTCATTTCCTTTTTTGTACACAAAGTCTGTTTGGAAATATGTTTGACATGTTAAAGAAATGTATGTGCTTACATAAGAGTATATCTTCACAATAGTGCTGTACAAGCCAAAGGAAAAAAAAATTCCAAAAATCAGTAGCCTAAAACAAGCAGTAAGGTTAAATACAATCTTTCCAATAGCTTTTTTTTTCTTTAATAGAAACAAAGAAGCAAAAAATCTGACAGTCTAAAGAATCCTACCTTGTTGCTTAGATCACTTAAGAGTTTGCAATCAGTCCTTTGACTTCACGATTTAGTCAGAGAACTTACAGCATACCTTCTTTTAAACATTCTGGTGAGCAACTAGGAAAGAAGATCCTCTAGTTTTGTACTCACCCTTGTAAGCACCAGTAGCATTATTCAGTTAAAATCTCTCTAAAAAAGAGACAGAGATTAAGAAATTCCTAGAACATAGACTGAAGCCACAGTGTTTCCACCTATAACAAAGTTTACAGATATCACAAACAAAAAGGAAAAAAACCTTAGGTTTTCAAAAAACTGAAGCATCTCCAGCATGGCAGAACTGTCTCTGCTCTACATAATGAGGCATTTATTAAATGCTGCTAAATATTTCCAGGTAAGGGAAAGAGATACCTATTATTACAGGCACATGATCTGGCAAAAGATGAATATGAAAATCTGTTGTGTTTGGTCCCTCCAAGCTGAGAAGCCAAGAAGTTATGCAACATCAGCCAATGCAACAGCACCAGCCAACAAAAAACTTCAATGATTACTGTTACTGAATATTTGCCTTGAAGAAATAAGTTTACAGCACTGAAATTATTAAAGTAATATTGACATGACATGCCCATCAAAAACCAGCTGCAGGTAGACCAAAGCATTCACATGAAGATACGTATTTTAAATCTATATTGTGAACAGAAGTGGATGGCAGTGTAATAGTTTCACAATATAAACCTGGGTGCAGCACATCGATCTCCTGAGGTTCAGGCAACAGATGGCACAGCAGCTCACAGCCAAAGTTACAAAAGGCCAAAATACCTTCCAAGTTTATGCAATGTTACAAGGTGAAGTCTCCAACACCAGCCCAAGGAACAGGTACATCCCAATTCCAAGAACTGTACAGGGAGGATGTCACCATCCAGATGCCATCCTGCAGGAAGCCTGTGCTGCTCCTCCCTGGCTCACTGCAGTGAATCACAGTGGCCTCCCTCACCCTATGGGAGGTGTGCAGTCTTTGAGCTGCTGAGCAGGCCGGGTAAAAGAGCTGCAGGAGATCAACATATGGCACAACAGGGAAGATAAGATAAGCAGGAGGTCCTGGGAGGTCTGCTGTTTGCCAAACAAAGAATAAATCAGGCTCATCCAATCCTCAAACTACTGGACTTTCCTGCTTATCCATATGGACACCAGTGACACCTCCAAAATGCAACTACTGAGCAAATCAAGAGTGACTACTGAGCACTGTGGGCAAGGAAGCCCATGTAGTGTTTCTCAGTCTCTCCAGTGAGAAGCAAAAGGCTTAGGGCAATTAGATGCTTCCAGAGGGTCAGTGCAGGGCTGTTAGCAGAACTTTTGCGCTATGACCACAGAAACATCTTCCAGGAAAAAGGATCCATCAGACAAAGCGTGGCAGGAGTGTATTTGTCACCAGGCACAATAAGTCTGTGAGTATGGCTTTAAACTAGGCATGCTGGAGAAAGGTTGGAGAAGTGAAGATGTGGGAACACAAGTCTGGAGGCTCACACACTTCCCTTGTGGAAGTGACCTGTCTGTGAGCACATCTCAAGTGATTCTACACAGTATGGGAAGTAACAGGATTCAGTCCATGCACCACTGCAGAGCTATAACCTCTTGGGAATTAAGAGAGTGATGGTGGGACAGCTCACATGGTTGAGGTACTACAATGGAAGGTCAGAGATGCTTTAGGAAAAACAGTCTGGAAAGGTAAGGAACATGGATTTCAATCTATGCAAAGGGATTCCTGCTTTGCTTGGACCAAGTGACAAGGCATTGAAGACCTCATAGGTAAGGCTCACAGAACAGTCCAACATGGGCAACTTTGTATTAGGTGCCTGCTACAGACCTCCCGATTAAGAAGAGGCTGTAGCAAAAGGCTTCATTTGAAAGCTTAGGGAAACTTCATGACTGCAGATACTCCAGGGCCGAAAACAACTAGTATCTGCTGGTAGAGTATAGGCAAACACAAGCACTCCAGGAATTTTCTTGAATTTGTTGAAAATTACTTCTTGGTGCAAGTCATCGATGACCTAGCTAGTGAATATGCTCTGCTGGACCTGTTATTCACAAACAAGTAAGAAGCAGATGGTGATGTGAAAGCCAAGAGCAACCTTGGCTGTAGCAATCATGAAATCATAAAGTCCTGAGAGAGGGAGAAAAGACAAATACTACAGAATACAGTGCACAACCCAATACATAGTTACAACATGGCACTTCAAGAGAGCAGATTTCACCTTGCCCACTGATCTGCTCGAAGAATCTGCCAGGAGACCACACTGGAGGGTGAAGGCAAAGCCTGTGAGTACTGGCTGACCTTTAAGGACAACATCCTCAAATCACAACACGCAGGACTTCAAGCAGGCCTGACAATGGACCAGTGGACCAGTGTGAAAGAAAAGGGAACCTGTGGCTGAGCTCAAAAACAGAACACATGAAAGGTGGAAGCAGGAGTGGGAGGAATATACAGACATTATCTAATTGTGCAGGGGTGGAGTTAAGATAAACCAGAGCTCTGCAGTGGTTGAAAATAATAATGGAGGCAAAAGGCACTACAAAAGGGAAAAAACACACTTTTAATTTTTTCATCCAACAGTGAAGTTATACAGCAGAAACAGAAAATAAATCTTCGTACAACAGGCTAGCAGCTGTTGGTTATTCACACCAGCATCTTCTAGCCACCCTTTACTTAAAAAAGAGAAAATCTGAAGAATTAGGGCTTCTAAATGCAAATTGGAAATCTGATCAGTTAGCAATAAATGTGATTTACTAGCTGTATTAGCTTATTCATAACCCTATCTAAAAGAAAGAAATCACACATGCTTCCACTTAGCATGATTTTTGAGATCCAGGAAACAGCAGCCTGAATCTCTTTCCACTGAGAAGCAGTCACAGTTGAGAAATGGACACCAAACAAGATTCTATTAAAACAGCTCTGTGAACAGATTTGCTTTAACCTCTTTCTGTTCTTTGGTAACCAAGACATACATGCAAAGCAGGCTGATTAAAGATTCTCTAGTCTTCTGATTATAATATGCCAGTGAAACAATCGGTGTGTTCACGATGTTCAGCAGCAGCATTTTTTGTGGAAGCAAATTCTTAACTTTTTCTAGTAAGGAATTACTGGCATCACTACCCCTGCCATAACCTAGGTATTCACAATAACTTAGCTGCCTTTTTCTTCATCCCAAAATAGATCCCAGTCAAGACACAGCCAGCATATACTTAGTAGACATTAGTCATGGAAAATGAAAAGGAATCAACCTAGTACAAAATGAGTAAGGGAAAAAAGAAATCTTCACTTTACATTTTAGGAAAGCAGAGTTTTTAAAGACAGTATTTCCACATACACACTCTAAATACATGCCCTCATAGTAAAAACAGTAACTGAAAAAAACAGCCAGGTTTTCATGCAAGTCCTCAGTTCACCCCACCTGCAAGCAGATCTCAGCAATCAGATCCTCAGAACTATAGCTGCACTGTAAAAGCAACAGTAGCAGAGGGCAGAGTAGGTCAAACAGCACAATTCCAACACGCAGGGGATGCTTCTCTGTAATTCCCACTTCCTCTCCACAGTTTCCACCCACATGCCTCATTCACAGGAAGCTCCAATTTGTTTGGAGGCAGACTCCAGACATTCTGTTAAACTGGGGCAACAGTCTGACAACAGGTGCCCAATCTGGAAGCATCTACTTAAGTTTAAAAAAACCTTCAAGTCTGTTTTCAAGTTTAAAAATATTCTGATATTTCAGGATACTATCTTAGCACTACTGCCAGAACGTAAGTCTAGATGCCTTAGAACACAACTACATCATATGAAAAATATCAGTACTCATTCTGTAAAAACTGTAGAAAATTTAAACTTCCAATTAGTTTTAATATTAAAAAATCCAACCAACCAACAACTACAAAAACCCTGGGCCACAAAAAATCTCAAAATCTCTCACAGTAGGATTCTGGGAAAGAAGATGACTCACCTATACTTCACAAAGTATCATGTAGTGAGAGTTCAAATGAAGACTTGAATAAGGCTCTACTCTTCAAGTTGGCAATGTGTTAATCTAAACTCATGTTCAAAGCAGAAGACAGAAGAGAGGGGGAAAGGGAAGGTCTAGGTGGTACATTACTAAGGATATAATGCAGGGGCAGAGTCAAACTCAGAAAAAACTTTTAGAAAAGTGGATCTTATTTCTTCTAAAGGAAGATATAAGATAATACAATGAGTACAGCACTGGGAATGCTTCTGCTAAAATGGGACTTGCTAGAACTAATAAGCCAGGGGTATTTCAAGGTTATGAAGCACTCCAGCATTGCTGAAACAAGACAACTGACGCCAGTATATCCAAACAGAACAACAATTTCATTACATGGGTTTGACTCATTTTAGTTCAAGGGACTGGAGAAGGAAAAACAAAAGCTCAAAAAGCTCAAAAAATTTTGAGCTAGCAGCCTTTCGTGGGCAGAAGTCACAAGAGCATCCAGACTGTCAGATATCTAACACCACTTTGGATCAATATTCCAAAAAGCTACTTCACACAACACAAGGTGTACAAAGGCTATAAAGTTATATTCATGTGACACTGGACGATTTACAGAGACAACTGTAATTCCTACAAAGAACAAGCATTCACTTTTTTCCCCCACATTTATGAAAACGGAATAGCCTTCCTGCTGTACAGTCCTGGCACTGTTACTGGAACAGTAAAACATTTAGTCTTCTCTGTAGGTAAAGGAATGAATAAAAAATTGTAAGCCATCCTCTAAAGACAAAATGAATGAAAACACTTTATGAAACAAAGTTTTCCAAACTTAGGTAAATAGACAGGCTGATACACAACTAAAATGGCTCCATCTACTGGTTAAAATGTGCATTTTATAAGTTATGACACCCTAGTTAGAGAATTTAATTCCCAGTGAAACAAGGAACTCTGAGGGTGCCATGCACAAACACGAGACTCTCAGACAGATAATCCCTTCTAATAGCTGTTGAGATATGCCAGCAAGGTAGATTTGAGATTTGGACCACTTTAACACATGTTGGTCTTTTTTAAAAATAATGTAATACTTTCATCTACTGGTAATTTTGCAAATGTAAATTTAGAAATGCAAATATTTAGGAATATTGCTAGATGATCTGTAAAATAATCAAAATTCTCATTTTACCATTCAGATAATTTCTGATCTACACAACTGATAGTTGGTGCTCATCTCTGTGTCCTTACTTACAAAACACTCAGTTGAATTTCACTATTCATAGCACTACTTCAAAACATTAGCTGGACATCTATCTTCATTTTAGCAAAAAAATCTGACGTATCCCTAAACTTTACTATTCCAGAATGTGCTATACCAAAAACATGACAATATTCATTGCAGACCTTCTACAGCTAAGTTTGAGTATACTCAAAGTACACTTATATGCTGTTTTTTATCTAACACTAGTTATAGAGCAGTTCTATTTACCAAGTATTACTACTGCTCCAGGGCCACGAAAGGCCCTGTGCAACAGATACCCTTGTGTAAGGGGCATCAATATTCAAAGGCCCACAACAAATTTGGTGACATGTCAAAAGTCACCTGCAGAGGCAGATAAATGACATGGATATAAACCAAAACACAATCAATTTGGTACCTCCCCAGCTTATCCTGGACAGAAAATAGAACCACTACAATGAAGTGTAATGAAAGCTCTCAAGTAACCAACAAGTTTTTGACAGCCATGGTAACTTTTCAAGAACTCAGACTGCCAGACATACACTTAAAAGCTTACAGAGGCCCACAACACAGCTGTTGTGGTACGAGGTACACACCGTACCCAAACAGCACAAGAGAGAAAAGCAGCTTGTCTCTCCACAGTCATGGCTTCAAGTCTGCAAGGCTGGCAAGCCACTACAATTCTCTCTGATCAGGGCTATTTAGCTAGGACACTGCCACACAGTTATAACTCTATTGCTTGAACTTGTGCAGAGCATTTGTTAAGCCAGATGCCACAAACTTGTGGGGGAGGAGAGTTTCCTGCCCAGTCCTCAATTATGCAGTACAAACATACCCTCGGTTACCCTTGTCCAGCCATAAAGACAAAGCACCAGTCTGAGCTCCCTATGTTAGTAGGAAAAAAAATTTGTATGCAGAGACCTGTCGTTTGACTTCACATCACAGAAGGCCCATGCTGAGTAAGATGACAGCAGAGGACAGTGACTGCAACGCACCTGATAACATGCAAGCACATCTGTTAAAAAAATTTTAAAAAGCTGTAGCCAACCACATAGCCACTTCAGAAAAAGCACTGTGACACTAATGCCCTCTTCAGTGAGATAAGGCAGACCACAGTATTTTTCTGGTTTGATTAGGAAAGCCAGAAGGAGATCCCTGGAAACATGCCCTTCTCCAACAGAGCCACTTTCAGTTCTATTATCATCTACAGTAGAATTAATGATAAAAACAGATGTGTTTCATTGAAGGAAGACACAAACAAACCCATTACTTAACTATACTGCATGGTCTACAATCTTGTGAATATTTTCATATACATGCAGTAGTATCAAACATTAACAGAAAAAAAGTTTCCATCTACTTTAAGAAAACAAAGTATTTTGAAAATATTACCTGCAAAACATCTACAGACAGAACTGCACTACACATTCCTTTAAATGCTACTTACAGCTGTTGCAAAGAAGCCCACCAAACATTACAGTAATGAACACCATAATGACAAAAGCTAGAAGATAGAACTAAGATCACTCATATGCAGTATCAAGTATTTTTAATACCGTAACTGTAACTGTCAAACTCACCACTGTATAGAAAACAAACTACCACGTCCCACCCCTATTTGAAAACCCCAACAAGAATTACCATAAGTAGCTGTTGAGGGAAGAGGAAAAACAAGACAAGCATACAACTCCTCCTCCTTACACACACAACCTCCAGCTGTTTTCAAATCAGATTTCCTGGGGCTGTTGCTCATCCATTTACTAACCTCAATGTATCTTGTCTTCCAACGTTTGTCCAAACTCCCCTTAAGTTCACACTGTATACACTGTATAGCAAATACACCTGTGAATCCCTACACTGAGTTTCTTTTGTTTGTTTTGAACTGAGCACCCAAGTCTGATGTCACTGTGTGCCTCCTCTCCCATGCTCACCTACTTTCTCCACAGGAGTTTTACAGAGCCTTACCATATCACTGTTCCATCATCTCTACTAGGCTGACAAGTTCTAGACTGTTGAATCCTTTATCATCTTTGAACTAAATTCATATCCTCTTGTTATTCAGTGAACATTTTCCAATAATAATGCATCTTTTCTAAGACGGGGGGCAGAACATCTAAGAGTATGTAAGGTATGAAAGAACCATGGACTTATGCAGTTATGTATCTTTTTCCTATTGTATTTTCTAGTCATCCCAGATGCTCTGTTCATCAGTTGCTCTCTGGTTGTAATAACTATCAGGCATTCGTTTCACCTCGCCCTTCCCACTTTCAAGTACATCTTGCCACCAATCAGGTTCTTCAAAGCACCAAAAGTTCCAAACACATATTCATTCTCTTCTGTAAGACTGGACCCAAAGTATAAAACAAGCAAGGTTAAATGACATTTTTGTTTTTTTGATTAACTAAATGGGAGGGGGAGGGGGCAGCATGTGACTGATAGAAGTGCTCCGCCATAAGAGAGCCACCAGATCTTAACTCATTACATATCTGATATTCTATGAACACAGAAACAACACAGGAGGAAGCAAGAAAAGGAACTTTACAGACTCCTCTGTTTGATTACACTTCTGTATTTTTAAGCCACAGCAATGAAGCTCTCAGATTTGATCTACACTTTTTTACAAAGTCCTTCCATTTTATTGACATGTTTATTTCTGAAAAAGTTATGCACATGTAAGCAGTTTCAGCAAGCAGTGCTAGCAGGAAGGTAGCCTGTAGTGTCAAGAAACACAGGATTAGAAAAATTACATCAAGCTCTATTGTCAAAAATACTCATCTTTTGGATTAAGTAGCTCTCTTGTATATAAAATCACACCTCTTGCATATGAAACCCATAACAAATCCAATACTGTTATACTATGCAATTGCCAAAAGATGGGCACATCCTGTCTTTCTGTAAGCCATTTAACTAATGTGTTTTCCCCAGAAATTCCTTTTTTCAGTTCCTACCAACTCTTCTGCCCTCTCACTTTTCTAACCTGCCCTCTCACTTTTCTATCCGTTTCAACTCAGCTGGAATTACCTCCCAAATACACTTTGGCACCAAGACCAGGTATTGCTGTTGCAAGGAAACCAATCTGGACCACTCCACTGAGAACCTCTGTTCATAACAGCTGCAATCAAAAATGACCACGCAATAATACAGGAGGAGTTCATCCCAAAAAAATTAATTTCTCTTACAACAGAACCTAAACGACTGCTGCCAGACACGACTAATGTGCTCAGGGCACACTGACTTTCATGACATCAGCAATACTCTTTTCATTTGGATTCACCTGTAGAATTACCTGAGATGGTAACCATTACCATCTTCTACTGCAACCCCACACTTAAAGCTCAAAGCTTTTCAACTCCCTCCACACAGTTTAGCATCTCTTTGCTATATAGAGGGAGTATTCTCCTCCCAGCTAGGAAGAGATACCTCACACAGAGGGGCAAGGTAGCTTTATCATGAATTAAACCTATTATGCAGTCTGCTCTTACACAGAATGTACTGTGGAGAAGTTAACATGAATTGGGAATATACCTATTTTGCAGCAGTGACAAGACAGAGAAACGGTCTAGAACACATCTGCAAAACCTTTCAATGTGAGCACAAGCATTAACTTCTGAAGCCAACATACAAAGATTGTAACATTTGCAAAATTCATGGCCCTTTGAACCACTAAGTTATCAAGGCTCCTGTTACAACAAAGGAAAAACACACTGAACATACTGATGTCACAGGAAGCGAGCACTTCATTAGACTGCCAATTTTATCAAATGTGACTCAAGTCCCTCCTTGAGGAGTAACGGAAAGATGATGAAAACTCATGTGTTTTCAGTGTTATTTCTCCGTCCATCACAGCATTCTTTGTGTTACAAACTACACATCCCTCCTCTTCAGGCACCGAAGACAAATCCCTGTGCGACACCTTTTTGGAAAAGGCCCTGAAGGAGAACATCAGAGTAAGAGCTCAGAGGCTCATTAACAAAATCCAGACCTTGAGTCATCTGAAGGGAGGGGAAATTACAAGCGTGGAACCACATGTATTTTTCACCAGCACAGGAAGGCAACACATGCCTGCTTCACTGAGCCACCCGGCCCGAGAAGGAAATGAACCCAAGCTCCGTAGTTCTACCCATCTCCCCCTCACCAACACTTCCACTCCCCAGGACCAGAAACCCGCCGGAGAAGCGTGCCCACCACCCGAGCCGACCCCGCCGGCGTGCAACACGAGGACAAGGGGAAGCTCGCCGCTTGCCATGTGTGCGCACTTCTCCCTCGCCCAGGAACTCGTCAGCCAGCGGGGCAGGGAGAAAGGCGAGGCCAGGGGCGGCCGCGCCGCCCACCGCCGCCGGCACAAGCCCTGCGGGGCTCTCACAAAGGAACGGGGGGGTGGACGGGGCAGCCGCGGCCGCCGAGCACACGGAGCCCGCGGCCGAACAAAAGGCTCCGGCCCCGCCGCCGCCCCCCGGGGATGGCAAGGGGCGGGGGGGAGACACGGCCGCGCGCACGCGGCCGGCACGCGGGGACACCGGACGAGAGGGGCCAGGACCCCCGGCCGAGGGTCCCGCCGCTGAGGGCTGGGCAGCCACGGCAGGGGGGCTGCCCCGCGGCGTCCCCCGTGGCCCGGCAGGAGGGCAACGGCACGACCCCCGGGCAGGACGCGGGGCAGCGATGCCCCGTGCCGGCCCCTTTGTGCGCCCCCCACCGCACCGCACCCCCCGTTACCGTGGTGAGCAACGGTCTCATCTGCTCGCCCGCCCGCTCCTCTTCCATCGCGGCCCCGCCGAGATCGCCCGGGAGACAGAGCGAGAGAAAAGGGCGCGGAGCGGCAGACGAACGGCGAGCTGGAACCGGACGCGGGGGCTGCGCTGCCTCGCGGAGGCGGGCGGCGCCGGTGCCCTCAGGACGGGGCGGCCGCGACTGCTCCGCCGCACCGGGGGCTGAGCCCGGACCGCCTCGGCGGCGCGCCCGCTGCCCCCGCCCCGCGCCGCCGGCCGGGCCAATGGCAGGCAGCGCAGCGCGGCCGCGGCCCCGCCCCCGCCGCCCGCCGCCGCCGGGGCTGGAGCGGCGCGGGGCGCGGGGGCGGCGCGCTCGGTCCCACGCGGAGCCGCGTGGCGGGCCCGGCTCCCGCCGCCGCCTCTGCCCGGGCTGGGAACACCGCCGGACACAAGGGATCAGATCCCGGCGGGACCGGGAGCCAGGAGGGCAGCGAGCTCCCAGCAATGCCGGTGACTAAGCCTGCTTAATGCTTGCCTTTCTTTCTTTTCCTTTTTTTTTTTCCTTATTCTTTTTCCTTTTTTTTTTAACACCCTTCGCACTTCCCGGTAACTTCTGCCAGCCTTTTACCACGCAAGCTAAAATTTTCCATGCCAGGTGTCTGCCTCGGGCTGATTTTTTTTTTTTCTTTTGGAAAAAAAGTAATGAAAATAATTCAGTCATTTCCAAAACTAATGTTATTTGCCCTTGCATAAATAGTCCAACAATCCTTTATTCAAAAGGCTGGGGGGCTGGGAGGGAGCAGTATCAAGGTTATACTTCTGGCTGCCCCTGTAAAGCTTTGCTCCAGTGAAAGTTTTTAGAAACAGCTGTTACCACTTGTCTAGTAGAGATAACTTTGCCTCTGTAAAAATTACATCCTCCTTAGGCTCATTCAGTTGTGAAACACCTTGTGCTGATGGGGCTGAACATCCACACACAGCAGGTGAACCAACATTTCGAGCTTTCTGTTCTTGACTACAGGCTCACCGTGCCCTGGGGCTCCTCCTTACACCTACTCCCACTACACTTTAGGGGGACTGTATACTGTGGCTCCTTTTTCCACCCTGACACTCTGCAGAGTCTTTATTTGCCCTCAGCTTCTGGGCTGAGCTGTCACTGAAGCTCTAACATTAACACATGGTAGGTACCAGGAGGGCAGAGAGGCCACAAAGCTCCACATCATGAGCAATATAGCCAGTTCCCTGGATCACTTTTGGGATGCTCTGGGCTTAGCATTTGTTACAGACAGTGTCAGAACTCTGAATGGCTGGGAAGTGTCAGGAAGAAAATAGCAGTGACTTCACTGCAACAGGGCTGGTTGCAGCTTGACTTCAGAAAGAAGCAAAAATTCTAGAGTCACTTGATGAGAGGCACAGAGGTTTCAGCATCAGGCAGGGATCACAGGAGATGCAGCATAAGAGTGAAGGCAGGCAAGCTGAGGCAGTTACAGCACAGTCAAGACAGACCAAGGCAAGGGGATCTCAGCTGGACTGGGTCTCAAACAAACCCTCTCAAATGGAGACAGAGGAGCTTCTGGTCTTATCAGCCGTTCTGGAAGCAGCAAATGAAAGGAATGCGTGCATCAACAAATACCGTGCTGAACTAAGAACACTATAAAAGGAGGCTCTGCAGAGCCTGTGGACAAAAATATAAACCTGGCTGTGGAGGCAAAGCAGGCCTCTGGCACTGCCTACCAGCAGGAGGCTTAGCACAGCCTCAAACATCAGCTGGCCACAGGAGAGGGAAAGGCTCCTGATGTTTGCCTGAGCCTGGGAGGAAGAGCTGATTGGTGACCAGTAACCCTCTATGCTTTTCAGGAAAGGTGCTGGCAGAGCCAGATCAGTCTGCAAACAAAATTAGTTCACCATTTCTCTGAACAGAAGCAAATGCCTTGGAGGGAATAGCAGGTGCACACACCGTTGGATGGCACTGGGCACAGCTGCAATCCTTGCAATTCTAGCCAGAGCTCCTGACCCATACAACCTGGCGAGAGGTTTTAAATTAAAGATTTGGCATGCACCTAGACCAGGTCACTAAAACCTGCACTTTGAGAAATGCATCATTAGTGTAAACTACACCTGCCTAGTTGTACTGAGATGAAGTAAGACAAGCTGTGCAGAACTGACTGAATAGGGAGCAGTCTAAACACATTCTTCAATCAAAGATTATGACCCAGAGTTTTAATGGATAATAAAGCACTGAGCACAACCACCAGAAAGATAATAACCTTGATGTTAAGGGCCTTAATACGCCTGCAGTATAACTGTGACCTATTCTGTCCTTTCCTTTTCCAGGAACAGTACTGGCAGAGTTTCTGCCCAGTTAAACCATTGAAAATGGTCTTGTACAAAACAGCATGGCTATAAAAAGGGAAGGATTGCAACTTTGTGTCCCATGTAATTGGCGCTAAATATATCTTGGGGGGCAGATTGCAGTGGTCCTCCATTGATATTGGGATGAACACAACCCATCTTTACAAGCACTGAACTTCTCCATTCTCTGGGGATTCAGTCCAGAGAACAGTAATAGCTAAAACAGGACTTCCCATAATATGCAGTGAACTTCAGTATTTAGTGAGATTTCTCAGGGAACAGCAGATGAAGTGTTAGAGTGATAAAAATGTTTGATCCTTCAAAAAGGAGCCTACTGACATGAATGTCAGTTAGGTTTGGCATAAAATGATGTTCCTTTCCCCTTGATCTCTGAGAAGGGACCTCTGACAAGATGCTCTAGCACTTTTTTCACTGCCATCAGAGAATGCCCAATGGACAAATCAAGGTTCAGTAGGGCCTAGCATTCATCCACTTTACTTCCTTCGGCACTCTGCGGAGAACAACATCTCCAGGTGAACACACAGTCATGTGCTGAGCTGAAAAACTTGTTTGCTCATTGCATTCCATCTGGTCACCATATGTATAACTATAGCAGAAAAGGCCAACCTAGCTTCCCCATGCCATGCAGCCTGAGTGAAAAGAAACTGATGCCACTGTTTACAGCAAGTTGACCAGACCGTCAAAACACTCAAAACTTACCAAACCTCCCACAAGTCATTATCAAAATAGAAGCAGACCAGCTTTGTGTGTATGAATATGAGTGCAACTGTCCCTGACACACCAGGTGACGTATGAAAGGAGGTGGGTAGGGCTTGTGTGGCACTGAAGAGGTGGACCATCAGTATCTTTAGTAAGATACTGTACCTGGTCCACTACGAGTGGCCTGATGGTGCTTTTCCTCCACTCCTCTTCCTCCCTTTCCTTCCCCAAACACATTCTTGGACATAGATGGAAGCGGCAGAAATTGCTGGATAAGCCAGACCTCTGATTAGGAAATTGCCTGTCTCCTGTCTCCTTAGGGCAGTGCCATAAGAGTCAGCTTTGCACTTTATTCTCCTGCTGTTTAATTTCTTGCCAACTGCCAGGCGCTTAAAGGACTCAAAGAAAGGAAGTCAGAGGCTGATAAAAGCACCTTCCACCCAGCCTGACACCAGCATCAGATCCACTCCAGTCATCAGCTGCTCTGGCAAGTAGGACCTCTGACAGGAAGTCACCACAGACTTCACAAAAAGGATGGAAAGATGATGTTTGATGGGATAACTGGAACAGCCTTTACTTCTACCAAACTAGATTCTTTCTCAAGGCTTTTATCTATTAATACTGGCTGTTCTTACAGGCTGACCCAATATTACTAACAAAAACATTGTCAACTTTAATGAAACTGAGTACCTGGTACAGGTAATCACAACAGGGGGTTATTTTAGCAGCAGCAGCACCCATAAGAATGGGGAAGGAGGAAAATGCCAGGAGTCAGTATTCCATAGTCCCTGTAACCTTTTCTTTCAAGACATAATTTCCATGGCTAGGACAGAGTTTCATACTGAGGAGCCGTCAATTCAAAAATAAAAGAAGGAGCTGAGGGGAAATGAAGATAAGGGAACTGCCCCCTCTTTCTCATCAGAGCATCTGATGCTGGCAGGAGCAAACAATATTAAAGAAACAGTGTGAGGGGGAGAGGGAAGCAGTATGAAAACAACCAGTTCCTACAGCTCCCCTAGGACAAAGAACATTCAAATAGGAGGAACAAAAGTCAAACAAAAGGAGTAAGGGCAAAAAGACACAAATACTAGTGCAAACAATCACATGTACAGAAGGAGACAGGCAAGAGAAACACCTGGGTAGGTTGAGAAAACTGGCTCCAAGCAAAAAAGTGGAGTAAACCTGGGGAGAAAGTAAACCTGATTTCTCAGGGATCAGAAAGGTAAGTATCAGATGTTAAATGGGGTGTGAGGGAAAGAAGGGGCGAGGAAACAAACACACAAACTACAGCTGCAAAAGGAGAAAGAGGTGTTCTGACCTAATGCTCTTAAAAAACAGTCTAGGGAAGGAAGATTCTCTGCTAGGAGGAGTATAGGAGAAAAGTGAAGGGTCTCAGGACCCCTGCCAATGTAATTTCTATATCACACTTTAAAAATTAAACCTTTTCCTATGTGCTTAACTAAATGGTGTGTTCTTTATACTCTGAGTACCTGTTTGCCAGATTCAGACTGAAAGCAAACAGACATTTGCAAAGAAAGCCAGATGATGTTGTGTTTTGACGACATGTGTCATACAATACTTAGCACATAAAAAAATTACCAGTTCAGGTATCTAAAACTGAATACTGAAGATCAGTTGAAACTTGACATTGTTTGGCTAGCTATCTGTAAAAAAAAAATAAATCCCCCTTCCCATGCTTGTGAAAGCTATAATGAAAGTCAGTGCTTATGAAAAAAACAGATGTATAAACTTCAATGTTAGTAAAAAGCAAAAAAGAGAAACAATAGCATCACTCCAGTGGAGCAAATAATAAATAAATCCTAAGTCTGCCCAATTAAAATAAAACTCCTAGAAGCTGTTGATTAAATGCTGTCATAATTTCTGTGATGAAGGCAGTATGAGTGATCTTGTAAAAAAATAATAAATAATAAACCCCAAAAAAACCTGAAGCAATTGTGTAAATGAAAACCATCTTATAAGGCACATGAACAACAGGGTCAAATCAAAACTAAGAATAACCTGCACATTCTAGCAGATCCTTAATTAAGATTTACAAATGTTGAGTGCTCATCTCTGCACAGTTTATGGGTGTAATATAAAATGCAAAATTGTGACTAAATATTTATTGTAAATTCACATGGTCAAGGATCAAAGTTATTCGTGTTTCTTTCCAGGAGATTTAGTGTACTATGTGGTTTTTAAATGCTTATGAAGAAATAATCAAAGGCCTGATGAGTTCATAATCTAAAGCTAAGAAAAGTAGACTTGAGGACAAGTGCAGCATGTTTGAGGTATACCAAAATTACCAAATTCCAAAGTTGAGGAGTAATCAATCTCCTAAAACTATCTCTTTTGTGATTGTACTCAAAAGAGGTTTCAGTATAAACAAAACGATGATGTCACCATCATTACAGTCACTAGCTTCAACAAGTACAGGTTCAGATGAGTAAAGTAGATTTGAAAGGCATATAGCAAGTCAAGACAGGCTACTTAATGAATAAAATCACTTCCACTTCATTTTCTCTCCTCAATTCTCCTTTTAAAAGATCAATTGTCCTGTTGTTTCTTTTTTTCTTCCACACAAAGAGAAAGAATACACATTTTAAATCAGATGTGTGTTTGAGCTGTTACATAGTTCAAAAACAAGTTTTAGTCTAGGGAAATTTATCTCACCTTGTCTTTAAAAAAAAAAAAGAAAAGAAAAATCTGCTGCTTCATAATTTTCTGGTACAGACCTCTGACAGAAGGAAAATATTTAATTTCAGTGTATAGAACTTGGCCATTTTAGAAGGCATGGTGAGATAGTATGAAAGGACTCTACACTAACAAGCGTCTTGACTGTGTGTCCCTCTATTGCTATTTATCCATCCCTTAATCATACATGATACCTACCTTGTCCAACTAACACTAACACAAATAACAAATTTGACCATCAACAGTAGCAGTAGCAGACTTCAAAGAAATTTTCAGTTAAATATCCATACAAGTCACAATTATATGCAGCTGATTTTTAACACCAGTTTATATTTCTTACCCCATCCAGCTTGCGTGCATTATATAAAATGTACCCTTGTGTAGAAAAGCAGTGAAATCCATCCTCAGACGTGACTATCTGTTTAATGCTCACTGCATTTCAGTGTGAATTTAGCATCACCATGGCCAGCTTTGTAGGAGGAGACACCTTCCTGACATTTTACCTTCACATGGTTTGGCCCTATGGTAGCCATCATATTTACTTTTTCCCCAGGACAAAGAAAGGAATAATTGTCTAACATAAAAGACAACACTGGCACAATTTAGGTTGAAAAAGGTTTTTAGATATCAGAAGAATGAAATCTTGAGAACCCTTTCAGGAGGTTTAGGGCAACCTTGAGAAAGCTATAAACTACTTAGGTCAAGATAGACCTTGAAGTAGTAATTAAGGACTTCAGCATGTAAATGCCTGCAGTAGAAGACTCTTCCAAGAAAAGATTCCAAGAAGTTCTTTCCAATCATGTGGTCTCACACATTTCACAGCTGCACTTGTTCCTTGTTTTCTACACAGGCTCTCAGTGTAATATTTTAACCTCACCCAAGCAGGTCTTCACATCACCAAAACAATCAGCACCCTTTATTATAGCCCTACTTAGCCTAAAGTCATGAGTTTAACCTTTAACCTGCTCCTCAGCCAAGGAAGAATATTAAAGATTAGTCAACTTCTGCAAAATTTTTTCACATGCACAGAAAGAATACAGTAAATAAACACTAAAGATATTCATATATCCAGGGTTCCAGGTAGCTGAGGTAAATTGTGCAATATGGGACATCAAATCTCTTTTCCCATAAGGTTCTCCAGATGATCATATTCTTCCCACACAATTTCTCTTCCATTACACCAGGGAGTTTAATCATACCTGTTGTGATGAAAAGCCAAGTTCTAAATGAGTTTGGACGCCTTCTGGACTCAGTTCCAAAATGCCCAACATACCACATGCTAATTATCTACATATAAAATGCCTTCAGAGTTGTCATTTCTGTTTCAAAATTACATACCACAAGGTCTTCACCCAGGATCTGGTGACTATACCTTTATAAACAGTTTTCACATCATCTCCATTAACATGATTTTCCTTTTTTTTTAAATAATCAGTTGGGATAAAGAAAAAAAAGCAAAACCAAAAATAGACAAATAAATTTATGCAATTGCTGCCTTTCCAAATGAAGTATCTTTACGACATAAAAGTTTTCAATTTGCTGTTGTGGTCTTTGTTTTCTGGCCAGGAACATAGCCAAAAAGCATGCCTAACTTCAGATGCTTTTCTTTCATATTTAAGAAGTTTCAGCTCTTAAGAAGTAAAATACTTAAAGACAGAAAACAGAGGCATAACAAAGGCATAGTCTTATAATATTTAAATAAACAGTTATAATAAATCAAAATACAATATTATTTAATTACAGATTGTAATGTGCTTTACTGAATATTATCAAATTTATTAAACATTGCCTTTTTTCTCTTAAAGACTAATCCTATATATTTCTATTTTGTCCACAAGAGCTAGGAAACCTTTACTTTAAAAAGGGAATTAAGCAAGAAGGTACCAGTAAAACAGGAAGGTAGTTTCACTCCTGGCCTCCTGGGAGAGAACAGATTTGAATATTGTTCCTAACAGAGCATGGACAGTATAGTGAAAAATGTATTTGTGGATGAAGGACAAAACTGATGCAAATGAGGTTACACGTCCCACTAGGCACAGCTTTGTGATATTTTGGGGGAGGAAGTGATGGCCTACTTTGTTTACCCTCTCACTTAAAGAGAAATACTGCATAGCTCATCATCTTCACTATCTCTGGTTTTCTGGCACTCTTAGAGGAGCATGGATATATGGAACATTTATTTACAAGTCAAATGTGTGTCCCACATTTAGTTGCGTGCTAATTAAGGTGACAGTGCTGCTAATGAGCTGTATGTATTCCCTAATGCAAATCAGATTAGGAATTACGGAGATTATAACCTCCCATGAGGGAACTGTTGTCCAAATCCCTTGTGTAAATGTGACTCCTAGAAAGTTCAGATCTCCTATCTGAGACTTCTAGAGAACAATTACCATTACAACATACTACATTAAAGAGTTTCAACTGGAAGAAAGAATGATCACTGGCAAATGTAAGTGCATTATTCACGAAAGTCATTACAGCATAAATTCAGAGATTACTGTCCCTCAGAATATTCTCCTTAGCAAAAACAATTCATCACCCATAGTTAACATGAAACAAAATAATACTTTCCAAGTCCTTGTAATCTAATCTAGCCTTGTATCTTTTTCTTAACGAATAGGTATTCACCAGATTGTATTAAGAGGAAGGATGTCCACAAAAAAGCCTAGAAATAAAACAGATCAGAGCTGAAAATCTTCCTGAGCTATTATCAAAGTGCACTCTGATTCTTGTCATTCAGGACTCTTCCACACATGTGCTTTCAATTCTAATGACTTACTCTAGTTCCAGTCTGGAAATTGCCACAGCGCATATCCTGCCCATTAGACAATTTTGGGCAAAGAAGGTGTGAGGCTTAGAGCGAGAAGAAAGCAGCCAAAAATGAGAATGGCCTGCTAAGGAAAGCAAGGTACAGCACGACCTGTCTCAATTCCTAAACAGCCTGTAATCCAGCCTAGAAGACTTGCAGAGTGAGCTGGCAGTGAGTTTAGAAGTGATGGCCCTAGGCCATCACAGGGCAAATGGAAACTGCTACCTGCACTCTCTGCGCTGTACCAGCTCTTACAATATTTATGAAAGTACCAAATTGTAAGTAAATGCTACCCAGGACAATCGTTCTGTCAACAAATGGAACACATGTTTCTGCAGCACTCTGGTAACTGAGTAGGAGTCAGATTACATCCCATCAGCCAGCTGGGAAGCTTCGTTTTCCCTTGTGATTGCGAACCACCAAGTTGTTTTTGGCAAGATACAAGTAGCTGTGGCCGTGACAGACATCTAGTCACTGAATTTCCAATTATGGAGAAGTTGCACTTAAGAGTTTCAGAGCTGAAATACGGACTTCACCTTAATTCCACAGCTATTGCAAAACAATTTGCCTATGAAGCTGCAAGCCAATCTGGGCAAAAGAAAAGCCAGGGAAGTTCAAGAAAAGTTTGCTAATGAACTTTTATTTGTCTAGAAAAGTGCCTTAAATGTCTATATTGTCTAAAATGCCAATAGCCAGGGCATAGGGATTTCCAGTTTTAGTAAAATGCAATTATTTTATCTCAAAATTGGCTTTTTTCAACTGATTGGTATTATTGGAGGATGAGTAAGAAAGCAAGCTGGAGTCTATTGATACCAAAATTTAGACAGAAAAGAGCTTCTTGGATATTCTTCCTTTGAATTTGTAACATTAAAATTTTAGCCTGTTTTCCTGTCTTCAAAAATCATCTGGCTATACATTCAGCTTCCACTCAAGTGCCTTCAAAATTCCTTTGTACTATGAGTTCATTTCTTGCATATTTTGTATTGCAAAAAGGGTTTTCTGTACAGGTGTACAAGTAGATGGGATAGGCACTACTTTCTTCATGCTGCTTAAGTGCTCCTTATATTCTTCACAATGCCAGTTCTTTAGTATGGTCTGTTTTAAAGGTGCAACAGAGCTAGACAATCTCAAATTCTTATCTGATAATAGAAAAGTCAAATTTCTTGATAGGAAAAACTTTTCTTTTTGTGCTCATGAAGATCACCTAGCATAGCAGAAAGTTTCATACACAATATTTGCTAAGAAATTCATACAAAGGACTTCAGAAAAATCAGGTATTAGATCATCTATGAAATATATTAAAAAGGAAGCAATATCTAAATAAATTAATTTTAAATAAATAACAAGGAAAGAGAAAACTTGTGGAAACAGAATATGGAAGTCAATTTTGGGGAAAAATTTTTACAGGACACAATTATTTGCATCTTTTAAACTGGGCTACTTAATGTGAAATGCTTTATGTCTGTAAGCAGATGTCTTTATTCCTGACTAGACTGCCACCATGTGCCAAATGGGTGACAGCAGATACTCCTGAATTTGAGAAAAATCTAGGTTCCTTACTTAGTTTGTGGCAATTTAAATTTCAAATAGCCAAACCTGGAACAAAACCCCAAGAAAACAGGCATAAATCTTGAACCTAACTCATAACTCTCATTTCAAATCATCTCCCAGTTACAAAACTCTTTCTTACTTTGGTGACTAGCTAAAGTATTCTCAGTCTAAAGTAAAAGCAAAACAGCTATCCCTGTGTTGCTTCTTCAGGTGTGGTATCACAGAATCATAGAACAGTTGGGGTTGGAGGGAACCTTTAAAGGTCACCTCCTCCATGCCCCTGCAATGGGCAGCAACATCAGCCCATGGGGTAGCTCAGAGTCCAGTCCAATTCTATGACTCTGTGATTCTTGAAAGTGATATGAGTTGATATTCCATGGCAGGAATATCAACTGAAAGCAGTGGCTCTGAGTCAATCAGTAGATTCACTAGTGCTTTCTACAGAGCTGCACAGAATTTCTAATAATCCCTAATTTCGATACAGACTTTCAGATTATTTCTTCTTAAAAAACAAAAAAGAAAAAATGTAATATTCACTATCTTGATTTAAGGATTTTATCAATGTATGTAAGAGGATTTTTGGACACAAATGCTATCACCATCTCCAGGACAGTGGAAGTTCCTATGGCACCAAAGGAAGAATGCTGCCACAAGTACAAAATACCACAAGACAACAGCAGTATTACATAAAACAACCTAGACTGAGCTGATTTTTAAGATGCTGACTTTGATGATGCCTGTGAAGTATCTAAAAGCATGTTTGCACTTAAAATTAATATATTAATATAATAATATATCAATATATACCCACTTTCAAGAGCCCATTTACAGCACATAGCTCTCCTGAAGCCTGTTTTATTTCAGCTTAGAAACTTTTTTTTTCTTCCATATTTGTAGTTCTAATACTCCAAAAGTATTTGATTATAAAGACCTATACTAACTGTATCTAGCAGAAAATCATCTTGGCCTGGATGTAGAAGGGATAAAAAAAGCCAAATACAGTTGTTTCATTCTTTCCTGAAAAGACATACTCTGAGCAAGACTCTTCCTTACAAAAGATTTGCAGTTTGTGTAAATCATCGTGGCTACCCTGGCTTGACTGCATCCGTGTCAAGCAGTCCATGCACAGCCTAAGCAATAGCAGTACATCATCTCAGAAGAGTGCAGGGAGAGCTGGAAGGAAAGGAGCTGACCAGGCATGAGACTATTCTAAACTGAGAACCAAGCTGGCACATTAGCATGGGACTCTGCTGGGGCTGATCCCTCTGGTGAGAAAGCATCCATAGAGATGTACCCCCAGATAGTTGCTGACATTTTATTACTCTCCTTTGCCTTTTATGGGAGCTGCCATTTATAGCCAAGAGACAGTTCTTGTTTGATTCCTTCCTAGTTTCTGTATCTAAACCAGTACTAGAAGTCTGTTCAAAAAACCCACATGAGACTTCCCAGTTTAAAGCTGCCACCACCAGGCTCCTGAAGTTTGAAGGTAACATGCACTGTGGTTTGGCTTTCCTGGCTTTCCACCTTATCTTCCCGTCAGCATTTGTCTTAAGCTTTTATTTATATTGTTCTGTCACAAGGAAAAACATACAGAGACAACTCTTTTATCTTCAGCTCTGTGGTGTGGTTTGGAGTGATTTTGGCAGTATCGTTTATAATCCGACCTGCTCAAGCTGTGAGTAAAACATTCATTTACACCAGCAGATACAGAAATCATGTTTACACATTCAGTTCTGACTTAGTACAACCAATAATTCTAACGTGCTTTTTGATCCCTAATTGCAAGGTACAATAAGAACACAGTCTTGCAATCATTATACAAACTTTATTTAATAAAAAAATTACTATGATAGCTACAGAGAAATATATCCCAGAAAGTTAGCACACCAAAATTATCTATTAAAATAAAGTTCCTAGGATTTGGTTTCTCAAAGAAAATCCACATTATAATGACAATGTGATGGTCACAAATTTGATATCTATTCTCAGATCACCCAAGATATTTAAGTGTTACTGTTGCATTGCATTTCAGTAAGAAATTTGCTCTCCACCTTCTTCTCCATTACAGTTCCATTTGAAAGAAAAACAAAACACTACAGAAAATAGTTGTTAATTCAACATTAACATAAGTTCAGCAAAGCTCTGCACAAATCTTCCAGTACAGAATATGGCTTTCTTTGTTTAAGCTTCTAAATTACATTATATAAAAGCCTATTAGAATTTATATCACCCACCCAGAACCCTGTATAAACCCTAAGCTCTGCAAAGTGTAATACAAGCCAAAGATAGAAGATTGTAAAGGGAAATAAAATGCCAAACATAAGCTTCACAATTTGCCAAGAATACCGTAGATAAAAATAAAGCTTGGAGTTTAACTCCAATACTTGGCTGCAGGAAAGCTTACTTTGCTGAGGACTAGAATTTAGAATAATTCCCCAAAGAACTTTGGCACTAGGAGACTGTAAGGACTTATGTTATTTAGAAAACAGTTTCTTCTACAGTCAGAATGATTAGCTTTCAAGAGCATATCTGGCTTTCCTTCTTCTTAGTTTTTAGTTAATATAAAATCCTTCTGACACTAGTCTTTTTGGAGAAGACCCAGAGTGGAGAAAAATAGCTCCATTAAAATAGGACAGCTTTGCAAGAGAGATGACAAATTCCATTATATCTCAGAGCAGAAGCAACAGTAATCAGATATTTCTGGCTACTTTATTTTCTCTCTGGCTACAGAGGAAAGGATTTTCCCCTGTGAGTGGCTACACCCCAAATAACTCAAGTAGATCACTGTTCTCTCAAGATGTCTACGCCAGAGACAAGTTACAATTCTAGAGCTTATTGCTACTACCAAGTTTTGAGTTTTGCACATTGTTCCATGCAAGGGAGTATACACCACCATCTATTTCTACCACTGAAATGCTCTGCTCAAATCTAGTCCCTGAGAACAAGGCTATATTATATCTTTGCAGTGCTCATGGCAGTGAACAAAAATCAGCTCCTAACTTGTGAGACTGCTTCCCTTGCACCTATTATTTCTGACTCAGAGTCAGAAGGCTGGTGTGTGATCCCATAGCTATGTGGTTTGATCTGCACCTGGGCTGCTGTAGTCTTGCTCTCCTCTGCATGCTACCATTTATCTCTCCTGTGCTAGCACTGGTGCTTCTGCAATTGTTTGGTGAGGTGAGCCAGCTGAAAACCAATCCTAAAAAACAAAGGATTCATTTTTGTCTGACTCAGCCCTCAAAGGAGAGAGGACCATGGCAGCCCCCCATAGTTCAGCTACAACTGCAGCAACATTGCACCTTTTTTTGCATCTCCAGCTTGCCCATCAGATCAGACTCTTCTATTTCCTCGACTAGATTTTCTAACTGGAGCCCTGTGTTTTCCTCTTGCAGATTCTCAGTTAGCTGAAGCTCTTCATAAGCATCCCCTGAGCTATCTCGTTCTTCCACTTCCAATCCCCTGCACTGAACATCAGTGAAAATGCTGCCATGCAGTGACAACTTGTAATAAACAGAGATCAAAAGTATTCCCCTTGTTTACTTACCCTGCCTATTTGCAAGACTTGTTTATATGACAGTCTTTGAAGTACTGGCTATGTCTGTGTTACATACTGCTCAAATACAGAACAAATATTTCAGCTGAAGACACAAGGCAATAAAAGTTCCATGCCCTAGATCTGATGGAGCAGTTGATGTGATGTGTGTATCAGTACCAGGACTTTCAGTGCTGGTACCTGTTGCCATTGCCATTACTATCACTGATACATTGCAAAAAAATTAAATTAAATCAGATTTTTACAAAAGAGTTGTGAGGTAAGCAGCACTTGTGTCACTTGGGCTGCACATTACTAAATTAGCTGCCCATTATACATGCTCACTGTGCCTGCACTTGTGAGGCCCAGCAGAGAGAAACAGGGTTCTGTGAAAAGTCCCCATCCCCAGCTGCAGCTACTTTTGGGAGCAGCAGAGTGGCCCAAGCCAGCAGGACTTACTATAAAAGAGAGGAAGGATTGTGCTCACCCATTATACTGACTAAACCCCACAGACAGCAGCCCTTCCACTCTGTCCTCAGACCTGTGTGAACCCCGAGCACGTTTTCAGCCCAGCTGTAGCAAAGTTATTTGGCTTTAGTGAAAGAGCCCTGAATGTCACCTGTACGCTGCTGACACAGGTTGCATGCTTTTTGGAATGTAGAGATTCCTCACAAACACCAAGCTTGTGGGATGAAAACGTCACTCAGCACTACTAGCATGTTTTTTTCAGGCAAGAAGGTAGGGACAAATCGAAGGCCATTCCTTCCATCCTTGCTACAGTCCTCAAGCAAGCTGCACACTATAAATCTAGGACACCTCAAAGTGCCTTTATTAACAGGCTCAAACGTGATTCCTGGCAACAAAGTCCGGACTGTGTTACTAAAATAAGATGACAGAAATTAAGTACTCTTTGGACATACTTTGCCAGTAGATTGCCAGAACAGGTTCTATATGATTTTCCTGATGAGAGCAATCCTCCAGTAACTATCCCACAGTATCTCTGCTCTTCAGGTACTATAAATTGTAGTTGCTTTTTAGCACTTCTTCACCCAGGAACCCAGACACCATCACTCTTTTCTGAAAACCTTATTTCCTAGCCCACCTCGCCAGACAAAATCTCCATCTCAAAACTGTACTGGGAAAGGATTCTTGGATCCCTAAGGCCTGCAGGTTTGTAGTGCCTCTTGGATCTCACTGCAGGACATATTTACATCGCTGCTGAAGCCTGGAAAGCAAAAGTGGGCTCTGCTAGAAACACATTAGGCAAAAGCACAGCAAGAGCCTTACTGAGAAGTGAAGAAAACATACAATTCAGGCTGCTCTCCTCCAGAACAGACAGGTTCTTGATAAACCTGGCAATGATGCCACTCCACTGTTGTCACTCGTGTTGTCACTTGGCACTCGTACCTCCTAAGACCCAGAAGGAGAACAGCTGGCAGTGCCCACTGCGAATGGATTTCAGGTACTATCCCTGATTGGAGATATACACTGAGACAGGGATATAGACTTCATTTACAGGAGGAACAGCTCTGTCCTAAGTCAGGTGAAACCTACACTTTGAAAGAGACACAGCTAGAGCAAGGGGAGGCAGTTCAAATTACTCTGCCACAAATTCTTTTCACTCAGGAAGTCTGTAATCTACATTCCCCCTCTTTTGCAATGTGTGAGATGCATGCAGGTGGTTAGAGAAAAAAAAATTTTACTTTTTAAGACTGACTTATTCCAGAGGTGTGTCCTAAGGAAGCAGACTGAAGGAATGGACTGAGAATTTCCACTGAGGAGCACACCAGAAGAGCACTGAAAGTGGTCCTGATGGTCCTGACTCTGGAAAGTAGCACGTGACAGCCCACTGGCCCTCTGTGTAATGCAATGCAGCTGTGTGCATCCCCACTGCACTAGAGTGAGCAGGGTAAACTGATGCTCTTTGCCTCGCAGCTGTGGCAAGCAGAGGCCGTCCTGCAGTGCAGCTGACAGGCACATACCTACACAGCTCTGCAGGTGCCCACACCCAAATATGTTTGTCAGTCAAGGAATTTTGACAAGATACCCATGGGATGGCATTCGCACATCTTGCAAACTAGAAGATTAGATTTTCCATGGACACAGAGCACAGCAAAGATCCTACAGAACATGACTTTGGATGCTGGTAGGATGCTGTTCACAGTGACCTGTGCATTTACTGTCCATAGCCACTCACAATGATATCACAAAGATCCTGAGCACAAACATAACAGCCAAGCAGCCAAAGGCCATTATCCACTCTAGCTTTTAGTGTCAGACCTGGCTTTAGTCACATTGGCCAAGACTAGTGACAGGCATAAAGAAATTGAACAGCTGGCCCCAGTTCATCTATATGGAATTAGCCTAAGCATTACAGCCTCTCTCTTTACTTCTGCTAGCAGAGATTGATCTGCATCCAGTGTTCTATATTGTACCAAAGGACATGGCTTCACGCTGGCAGCCTGAGCCCATGTCACACAAACCACTGGTGCTAGGTTGAAACCAACCTTCTGTGTATTGACTACCGCGCCAATAATGTTTGCTTCTCATGTTATCTTATTGGAACAGCTTCACAGAAACAGAATTCATTTAATGACTCCTTATCCAAGCTTCAAGCTGGGTTTTATCTTTCCACTCTTCTTGTAAAGGATATTGTTTGGGAAAAATAATCTGACTGACCGTGGACTTCTTTCTGTTTGTTTCTATGCCCATGAAAGCACTTATACCTAATTTCTTTTCCTATATGTAGTCAGACAGGTTTAACTATTTTCTAACTTGACCAGTAGATATGCATGCACATGGATATGCATCCTATCTCATGGTTAAATGTCAGTTTCATTGTTTTTAGTGCAATGTATTATTTACGTGGCATCTTCACACATTAAGTACTATACATGTTGGATATGCTAGGTATGTATTTTGGATCTCATAAATGCAAGTGGCTACAACAGTCTTTATAAGCTCAACACTCTTGAAGAACTGGTATTAGATACACATTACACTATTGTAATGAAGGAGAAAGAGAGCAGATGTGGACTTCAAGAAATATTTTTTTTCCTAGAAATGTACATTTGGCAATGTGGTAACGTTCTTTTCATCTGAAGGTGACTAAAGATTCACAATAAAAAAAAATAATAAAATATATTAAACAGAGAAAGGGGGAGGGGCTTCAAGGCAGAAAAGAGACTGATGGCTTTCCATAAAATGTTTCGATTCTTGCTTTGATTTCCTTTAGCTTTGTGTTTTGCTGTTGCCTAAGGAAAACTCTGATCGAACAGATCACATCTAATGTCAGACAGAGTTAATCTAATTCTATTCTTTGGAATACTGTTAGTTTACCAAAACGATGCATCAAATCCCTAACTAGTTCAAAGGCTGTATGTGCAAGTTATTATTTCCCTAGAGATAGGACAATCCAAATAAAACATTGTTTCTGCTCCTTGGACCAGAAACAGAAAAGGCTAGTTTTGCAGTAACAGGCACGCCTAACATTAGGCCTATTTTGTCTGACAGAAATGACTTGAAAGATTATCAGCTTTATGCCTCTATTGAGTACTGTAAAAAGATCACAGAATATCACCCCGATACCAATGAAGGAATTTTTTTTTTTTAATATACAAGTAAATCTCCTGTGTCTCTAAGTTTTCTGAGTTCCACTAAGAGGAAATGTGATTTCTTTTCAGTGTTGCTGTAGAAAATTCCATTCATGAGAATTGGATTGACACTCTCTGTATCTCACACTATCCAAAAAGAATCTCCCATAGACATATTAGCTCATTTACTGTTATGAATGGTAAATGCTTATGGCAGCACAAACAGCTCTGGGGACCATTTGATGTAAATTCTGCAACCGCCTAATTCCGTGCAGCTCCAATGATTTCAGTGCAAATATGTTAGATTTAAATAAGCACAAATGAGCGAAATTAGAACTTGGAACCACACTTAGCAAAGTTTTCTCACAGTCAGTTCTCCTAGCAGAAAGAATTATTTGGTGTTTCCATTTAAACATATTTGATAAGCCTTAAAAAAACCCTTCTTTCCTACAACACACACACACACACACACACAGACACAGGTACTGTCACAACGTTACATCCCACTTAAGTGTCTTTGAGAAGGAAAAAAAAGATGCAATTCCATATTAAAATTGTAGCACAGTGTGTCATTTTTGGCATAAACAGAACTACCTCAGATGGGCTTAACTTAGGCTGTAGCTCTCTGCAGACACCTGCATTCAGAACAGACATGGTAGATTTATCATACTTTCACAGTGTCATGTATTTATGATCACACTGGAAAATAAAACTAAAGAAAAAGAAAAGAAAAAAAGTCCAGTTACACCTTTAAAATGAGAGCAGGTACAAACATGCTTGCTTAGAGCTGCGTCAAGAACAGCTCATTCAAATACATGCAAAAAACACATTCACTCCTATTCCAGCCTCCCAGTGAACTTTCACCAGCATGCCTATCAGCCACCAGAGCAACACAGAAAATCATTTAACAGTACTTGTCAGTAGGATTTTACCCCTCTCTATTTTCAGGTGCATAATCCCTAATGTGAGGAATTTGGGCAGCTGTGTATCTTTGAGAATCCAAATCTAAACTTTAAGTTATTAAATCTGAATCATTAACATGTATTTGAAAAAACCCACCCTGCTGGGAACCCATCCTTACCCAAATCCCTACGCCATATTTGGATTATTCACTTTGCTCTCTGCAATCCACATCCCACAATTCCCTGCAGCAAATAACTAAAATGCTTACACCTCCAAAAATCTGGCACTTCTGACTGCCCATGCCAATTCATACCTGAAGTGGCTCCTTACTGGACAGCAGATAAACTGGTGAGAAATGTCTGTGACTTCACTAAGTGTGAAGTCCTTCCTCTGAGGAGGAAATGTTTTGCCCATGACAATCTTTCACCCTCTCAAGGGTTACCAAGCACTGGCACAGGCTGCCCAGGGTGCTGCTGAGTCACCACCCCTGCAGGAACTTAGAACACGTGTATATTTGGTGCTAAGGGACACAGTGGACTTAGCTGTTAGGGTTATGGTTGGACTTGGTGATCATGAGTGTCTTTTCCAAACTAAATGATTCTTAGATTGTTTGATAGAATCTTAGATTGATTCTTAGATGCATGGCAGCACCTAAAGAACTTATAAAGTAGGAGAGATTAGAAGAATTATTAGACTTACCACAGCTCATCAAGGCAGCATCTTGCACAATGAACATTGTGTATCAGCTGCTATTGATGGAATTTAAATTTTATTCCTTCTAGGTTAAATAAAATCAATTTGAAAGCTTCATGGTCTAACATACAAGATCTACCACAGGGAGAAAACAGAGAGTATTTCTCTACAAAGCCACAATGCTGATTTCAGAGAATACTCTAAATCAGGCAGACCATCACCGGTCATCACAAAATGTCTTTAACGGTTTTATGGTGTAAATGCCACTATTCTTTGATACATTTGGATCTAAAATTTTAGAAGGTAAGAAATACATCATACATAGGTTACATATTTTGCATCAGTCCATTATCTAGCATGTATGTTTCTTTTCCTGTAATTGTTTTCAGGTTCTACACCTTTGTCTGCTGAAGCCAAACAAAAGGAGATGAGATATGTCATCTTACGGATTCCACAAACAGAAGCACTCAAGTTGTGAGCTCAGGCCTCAGGAAACAAGTTCAGACACCATGAAGTTCAACTGGCAATTTTCTTGCCTGAAAGAGACTTCTTAGTGGAGGAGGAAGACTCAAACCATTTAGTGACGAAGAATGTGGGCATCACCTTTCAAAACACTCACAAGCATAAGACTAGCTGACTCCAGCCCATCCTCCACTCCTTCCTTGAAGCAGGATCAAAGTACTCCAACACATTTCAGCAGGAGTCCTAAAAATATACTGATTTGACAAATAGCAATTCAGATGTTTTGTTTGTTTGCTGGTTGCTGTTTGGGGGTTCTTCCCCCAGGTTTCTAGGAGATTCTGGTAAGATGTCTATTTCCTCATTGACAGATACATGATCCAGCCTCATTACGTGTATTCCTGAGACTCAAGAGGACCAGACAAGTGTTAACCACCTAACTAGGAGATTCCCTAGACAGGTAAGCTTTGCTCAGACACACAGCAGGCTGCTGCCTTTCAGCAAGCCCTTGTTGTTTTCAGTGCCTCAGGGGGCTCTGCTTTGGGCACCATTTAAAGAAATCACAGAACCAGAAGAAACCTCATATGGCAGTCTCCTTCCCAGCCCTGAGACCGAATCACCAGCATCTCTATGATTCTCCATGCAGTGATGGTGCAGTTTTTCCCCATAAAGGCTGCAGAAATTATAACTACCTCAATTACTAAATGAGGCCTTGCCTTTATGCAGTCCAAACATCACTTGCTGCAACTCAAGTGCCATGCACAGATAACACAGGGCATCATTCATGCCTCTCTATTTTGCAGTTATCTTGTCTATATTTGATGTCTTTTTTATCTTCCTTCTGACTGCTTTTTCCCAGACTAGGGACTGACATTTTTTCTGTCTTGTCGATCTTAACTGTTAGCTGGAGATACCAGCAGGAGGACAGCACTGCATTTCATTGACTGGCATAGTGACAACTTATTTGTATGCCTGAAGATCTTTATCTTTTAAAAATCTAGGATTTCAAAAGTCATTATGACATATACCAATAGACATTTTGTCTCTTCACTGGTAAACGCAATAATTTCATTTACCACTGAATTGTATTATTTTGCTCTGCCATGAAAATAAATTATCTGTAAGTGCACAGAACTTTTATTGAATTCTACAGCTCATCTGACTATAGCAAACCACTGGGTGACATAAATTTTTTCTATAATACATGAGAAGAATATGCTATTCCTCTAGTCAGCTACCCTTGCACCTGCTGACAACAGCCATAGTAAAGATAATTTTACTAGTAGCAAAATAAGGAAATAGAAGATTATTTCCCCTCCCTTTTCACAAACACACTATTCAATTTTTCCAGTATCTGGTGCTTAGCAGTTTTTTTATTAGATAGTTTACCTATTTGTTTTCTCCATACCAACAACAGATAAACGACCCCAGTCAAAATGGAAAACCACATCTGTTCAGGAAGTGTGCACAGACAAGAAAATAACTTCAATCATTATCTCTGTGTCTCCACAAGCCAGAAAATTTCTTGCTTTTCAATAGGAAAAATGAAGGTGTATCTGTTTTGCAAAGTACTTACTACCTGTAATGTTTAGACTTTGGTATCCTTTCATAAAAAGTGTGGAATACTTTAGGTGTCCATAGTTAAAAATCACCACTACAATGCAGCCTGCATGGACAATTAATATCGAAATAAATCAGAACAAATTACACACTGACAGTATAAAGCAATGCTGGAACAAAGCAAGTGGGGAAAAAAAAATCCAAAGCTCTTTGTTTAGCAGATGAATCAGTTTCATCATCCTTGGTAACAAGATCAAGCACTGTAATTAACTGTTAGAAAGCTAGTAGTGTAATTCATCCAAGTTAACTGAAACCAGGGTGTGATGTCTGGGTATATTTTTGTGGAAGGCTGTTAGCTTTGCAAGCCCTCTTCACAAGAACAGAAAACAGGATAAATATTCTTTTTAGTGAGTTAGATACATTTTAATCATGCTGTAACTCAGAAACAAAGAGCAAAAGGAAGAGAAAAACACCATGCTCAAGTACTATCTTAACAAAGAAAAAAAATACAGAATGAGGCTTTATGTAACTCAGCAGTGTCTGTAGCTAACTGAAGTGTTCAAGAGCAAGCGGTCTCGAGTTGGAGACCTGATCTGTCAAAACTCCGTCTCTAAATGATTCCCACTCATGGAAGAACATTCATAAGAGCTATAGGATCTTTGTGTTTCTCTCCACAGAAAGCAGAGGACAGAGGATGAAACAGTTCCAAATATAATTTTATACACTGTCATGTAGCATTCCCTTTTATGTTTGTCTCTTTCTATTTGCACTCTGAGTGAGAGTCAGTAGATTTCAACAAAAATATATTAAAATTTCAGCATAACCAGAGTTTAACTGCTTTCAAAATACCTGAGCTGGTCAGAGCTAACTCTTACATCATATCAAGCACAGATGTGGCCGCTCTGTCACTTGTGAACAGGCTCCAGCATCTCAAACCCACTACAGGCATAAGTGACCCAGCCTTCTCTACGGAGCGTTGGATCCAAGCTACACTGAAGTCTTCTCAAAGACACCACTGCATTCAGGGACATTGATGTTTAACCATGCACTACTACAGACTCTGTAATCTTCCATTCTGTGGTCTTCAGGGCTGTAGCTAAGTTCAACTGTCAGAATAACCTTGGCAAAACCCTTCTTTCATGATATCCCCAGCCTCTGAATTCTTCCAGTGTCACTTTTCTACCCAGCACTCTGCCCTGGCTTCTAAGATCTCCAAAATTGTTTGGCTTCTCTATTAGTTCACTAAGTTGACTTACTACCTATACTCAGCAACAACATAAACCCTTTACAGTGACACTACAGGCCACTAATCTGTTTAGCAGACACTTTTAATCATTTAGGATTAGACAGAATATAACTAACAAAGCAGGCATTATTCAACAAAGGAAAGAAAGAGAACAGACTCAGAGTTTGACTTGAGCCTGGTGAAGTTTCACCCAAAATATTTTTAGGAACTGTCTGAAGCTATTTCAGAGCCATTAGCAATTATCATTGAGAACTTGTGGGGGAAGGATGAGTCTTTTGATAAAGGGTGAATACAGTGCTTATCTGGAAAAACAGAGAGATAGGAGGACCCTAGAAATGACAGAGCACTTAGCCTAACACTTAAGTTCTTGGAAAGACATCAGAACAAACCATTCAGCTCCTATGTAAGCACCTCATAGATAAGGACACATCAGCAGGGATTTGTCAGTAGCAAATCACTTCAGTCCAAGTTAATTTTCTTTAAGGCAAACAGCAAGCCCAAAATCCAGTGGAGATATGAGCCATTGTTGGATTGTTGCCTTGTTAAGGCTTTCATGCTCCATCATGTAACAGTCTCACAGGCAAGATACATCAACATCTTAAGACAGGTACAAAATATGGAAAAATATTCAGAATGATGAGTTATCAACAAGAAATTGTCCAAATGGAAAATATATCAACCTCTGTTATGCAGAACACTGCTCATGAGCCTGTATCTGGGCTCTGAAAACAGGTGGAGACTTACTACATCTGCAAACAATGTCAAACTGGAGGGAGCTGTGAGCACACTGGAAGATGACAACTGAAAGTAATGAGTAACTGGGTCTCTGGCCCTGTTTTTTATAATTGTAATTTCCTTCATATCTAACCTTATACAAAACACAAACTTCAATCCCCTAACTTGGCATGTCCTAAGGCTTCCCCTTACCCATTTTGTGCTTTCATTCAATACTTTTTGGCCAAACCCAGACAATTTTGTGTCTCCTCTCGGGCTGTCACAACTCGATGCTTGACTGCAAGTTCCTGTTGAGCAGAGCTGCTTTTCACTGTATTTGCACATCCCAAAACTTTGCTGTGGTTTCTAGCAGTTTACACATTACAAATCAGTTGAAAGAAAAGAAAAAAAATCCAACATAAACCAGGCAGACGTCTTCTTTGTCAAAAGTGATGATTGTTGTTTCAGCATTTAAGTATTCTGAATGTTTTGCACACGACATCACACTGGACAGGAACTGAATTTAAATTTGCATGCACTTTTAATTTGCTTTTTTTTCATACAATATCTAAGGAAGAAGTATTTGCCTCTGGTATGTACTAATAGTGCTGAGGGCTGACGTAGAAAACAAAGTGAAGCCTATATAAAATGAAATTATTCCATACAAGGATACCGGAGCCTAAGGGATGGAATTGCCAGCCCTAAATGGCACAGCAGCCAGCTTCTGCACTGTCTGGTCTTGCAAACATTGAACACACATGCTCAGCCTGACTATGAAAAACACTATTGAGTTGAATGGAATTACTTATAGTAGTAAAGTCCATGCACAAGCACTCACAGATTTGGGATTTAGCACAGGCCATTAGAAAAACAAAAGGAAGAAACTGGTCCTGTGCTAGGGGGAAGTTTCAGACCAGCAGATCTGCTCAGATCCTGGTCCAGAAAGGCTGGAACTTTCAGTAAATACGTACTGTGGAGTCTTCCAAGCAAGCTGATGGGGTGGAGCTCCCATGTATCAGAGGCACTGCGGTACCTACACAAACACCTTCACAGTGTCCGTGGTGCTTCTGGATCTAAGGTGGCAATAAAAGGCACTCTCAAATTGGGCACCTGTGGCCTTTTCACTCAGTTCAGAGAAATCAAATCACATACTCTATGTTCATTCACAGTGAAGTACAAGCCAAGAATAAAATCACACAGGCTTTCTTTTCACACACTGCCCTCAGGCCACCACACTGCTATTTTCCAAACTCCCAGGCAAATGAATACACATGTCCACAGCCCTTGAAGGACCAGCCTCCATACTGCAATGCATCTCCTCCTTACTATGTCTTATCATTTCGATCTGACTTTGGTTTGCTTAATAGCTTTAAATGCCTTTTTTTTTAATTTAGGGAGTAAATCAATTCACTAGATCCTAAAAGGTACTTAGGTCACAACACAAAATTTACCTATGGAGGATTTAAAATAGGCCTATACTCTCCATTCTGTAATGCATTATGATTTAGTCACTGGAATGGAGAAAGGACGATGCAACAGTTAAAGCATAGGATTGACACTTAAAGAGACAGGGGCTTTACCCTCTGTGATTATAAGCACAGTACCCAAATTCTTCAAACTCTGATGGGTTTCCATCGATGATCCATCATATAGAACCAGAATGTCCGGGCTGGATACTTAGGTACCTTACACTCTTCATTCTGGAAATCTAGAAGGTTTCCTTTTCAATACATCATATGCTGATGTTTTCCATAACTGATGTTTTCAAAAGAAGTGAGAGTGAGGTGGGGGACATTAGAAATCAGAGAAATCAGAGACATCAGAAATCAGAGCATTCAAGTTGTAAACTCGGGTGGATATCAAATCCTACAGCTTAATTCATTAATGAAAACATCTGAACAGGAAAGTGTTCTGGACACAATGTGTTATTTCTTACATTTTTCTCTCTCAAGTTTGCTTGCTCCAAAAACCACGTTCACATACCAGTCCCTGTAAGGTCAACCTGAAGGTGTTGTAGTTATGGCAGGATTAGAACTGAAATAGCCCCAGCAGGAAAGTGCTTTACAGCAGACTACATTTGACTTCAGCATGGGAAAATAATACCAACAACCCTTCTTAGGCTGACACTTCTGCCTGTTGCAACAGGAAGTGGTATGCAGAGCGCTCACAGAACTCATCTGTCTAAAGCAGAGACACAGCAGAGCACAAAGCAGGAGCCAAAGAGCTTTTATCCAGGTTCACTGTCCACCCTGCTCTGCAAGGCAGCAGGACACAAGAGCAGGGCTGAGCAAGAGCAGTGCCCCCTCTCCTCCTCTGAAAGGCACCGATGCAGAACTGACTGCAAGGCAGTGGTGCAGCAGAGGAGGAACCAAGACATTCTGCTTGCACTTACAGTGAGTCCCTCCTGGCACAGCCAGATGCTGCTCAGACACCAGTGGTAGAAATCCAGTGTTCCATCTAGAGCTTGTTTTGCTGAGGTGGGCTGGAATAAGCTGCACAAGCTGAAACACAGATTTGCTGTCATAAACTGTGGCCACAACAGGGAACTGGTCTGAACATTAATGGCACAGTGAACTGAGTAGCACCTCCTCCAGAGAGACAGAAACTGTGTGCAGAGGTTGTTGTCAGGCTATCTGGTTATCATTTCCTTCTGCTTTCTCCACTTGAACAAAATCAGAGGTACTAGTCAGCAGACATGGTGAATTATTCTCACCAGGGATTTTGTCAGTAATAACTCCTAATGCCTTCAAATTTAATTTTTTTTTTTTTACTCAGATAAAAATATTAGAAAGTCTTCACTGCAACAAAGATACATAATTTATGTTTCCTGGTATTTCATATTTGTGTAGAATATCTATGTTTTGTTCACTGCCATGTCACCTGCTAGTTCTATGGTTTCAGCCACAATAGTTTCATACAGCTGAAATGTTTTTCCTGGCCACAAAAGTTTTGCCTTGCCCAGATAGAAATACCCTCAAATGTTTATCTTGGTCTCTGAGAATACTGGCCCAAGAGGCAGAAATAAAAAAGTGCAGCTAATGGAGCAAACAAGCAGAGAGGACTGAAAAAGGAAACTGGAAAATAAAGGTCTAAAGAACAGAACAGTGAGCTACCTTCAAAGATATCAGAAGAATAGCTCCAGCTGGGAGAATAAAAAGGTGTAGTATGTGACCGTTTACTTTTGTATATATTAACAGAGGAGAGCCAGAGCAACTCAAGGCATTATTACTTCTTGTGTGCAATAACAGCACACCTGAAACTACCAGTGAGGGGTTTTAACTGTACCAGGCCCAGTTCTTACCTGAAGAATTGTCCTTATCCATCCCCTCAAGTTCCCTTTGCCAGCACTCAGTGGACTGGCATTTTAGCACCTCTCACATTCCTTTGACAGCATATTCATGAATCCACAATGTGTGTGGAGAGGAAAGTCAAGCTCATTGTTTTTAAATGCACTAAAACAAAAACCAGAAAAGTCAATTGTAGGGTATTTACATGCTTATTACAAAAAGCAAGGATTGGGAACTGGACAGCTAAGATCTATTTAGTCACTGTCTTAGCCAACATGATTTCTTTGAAATTTGGACAGATGCATGACAGAGTTATTGCAGCTCAACAAACAGCTGGCAATTACTTTAACTGCAGCAAAGCATCCACTCTGTGTCAAGAGATCCCAGATGACAGAGCAATCCAGACCCATGGGGCCCACAGGCTTCCAGCTGTGGCACAAGATCAGGAAAACTAAGTGTTGTGCCTGACTGTAAGGACTGAAGACCTTTAACAGTCTGCTCAATGCCAGGCTTCATATAGATACTTCAGACTGTAATTCTACTGCCACAGAGGAACTGAGCACCAGCCTTGCTAGATCTAGGCTTCCACATCTGCCTCGTTTCCCAGATTTTAGACAGGATCTTGGCTCCCTTGTTAGAGTTGATTTTAAAGAAAGGTGAATTGGGCAAGGTGGTATAAGTAGGTAAAATGTTGGCTGATTAAAAAAAAAGAAAAGGTAAAGTAGACATTTCTGTTGCTTCACCGCATAAGAGCCAAGAAAATGCAAGATGATAAACTCAGAGCTGATAAGAAAGTTGTTATAAATATATATGTAATATAGGAATTTCAACCAAAGCCTACAGTCAGACAGTGTCACTGAAGCTGCAAGTTAGGCAAGACTCTACCAGGGCTTACACATTTATAAAACAGAGTTATGGTAACCACTTTTTCCAAGGTTAATTAATTACACTAATTACAACAATTACATGCTCCCAGGCTCAGTATTTAGAGATTGCATTGCAACAAGGAAGAGGCTCCTTTGAGGACAGAACCTCACACGTGCTAACTAAAAGCACGCTGTGCCTGGCCCTAGAGCAGCCTACACTGACCACTGCTGGAGAAGAGGAACTGTCATGCTGAAGCAGATCTGGGAATGGATCCACTCCTGTGACTTGTCTCAAGGTACTGTACAGGTCCCTGGTCAGGCAGTGAGGGGCTGCAGGGAGCTGGAGACAAACTCTGCAGCAGCATCACTGGGGCAGGGTTGGGCTGAAATTGGAGTTGAGCCCTGGACAGGGTGAGGGGAATCCCTTAGGGAAGCTGGGCAAGGCCATTAGTGCCCTCAATGCCATAGCAACTTATGAAAAAAAAAAAATCAATTACTGCCAGTTGCTAAATAGTTTTTCTATGATTAACTCAAATGCAGCTTCCTGAGTTACACTGAAAAAATAAATGTCCATCAACTTTTATGAACAATATCTCTGTGTCTTTCAAAGGGTGGAGGCATTGGGTGGGAAAAGCAGACCCAAATTCTACTCTTGGCCCTGCTAATAACCTGCAGAGGGGAGGTCACTTGCCCTCAGTTTTACCATTTTAGAATAGGGGACAATGAAACAGTCCACAGCTACAATCAATAAGCTTTACACATGGCCACAAGGAATGGGATCATTTTGCATCAAACCATTTTGGAAACTTTCAGAATTGAGGTTGAGATACTTGTTTTGTTTGCTAATATACGCTATATCTTGGGGTTATTTTCTAGCTAATTCATACCCGTGCTCTGTTAGTTGCCAAGACTCCAAACAATACAATTCTGAGAAATCTGGGAAAGAGAGAACTATCTCCTCAATGCATTTAATGTAATATTTTAAGACTATGTAGAACAGTTTATCTGTATCTAGATGACATTGTTAAGGCCAATATGACAAGCCTATCTAGAACTGGATCTGTGCAAGCAGTACCCCTAACAAAGAAAGATCAAAGGTGAAAATATGGTCAAAGTACTCAAAGCACAGGGTAGATTGTTTTAGTTTGTTTTTAATCAGCTAACTCCACAATTCAGCACAATTGTGTCCTTCCACATACCGAGTGCTGTTATCTCAGGAGTCAAGCAGTAATGCAAGAAAATCTCTGCTCTGCTGATTTCAGAGTTGTTGTTTTTCCAGATACATTACTTACAGACTATCATAAGTTTTACATTGGTCATAAGAACAGATGTTGTCACTGTTCCAAGAATCTAACAAACACACCTAGCCATCAAAAACAACCAAAGAAGAAAAAAGAATCTTGAAGCACTGCTTACATCTGTAGCTCATGAGATAATTATAGGCAGCTTTTCTGAATAAACAACCTAAAACTCCAAAATAATTTTCCAAGTCAAATCAGATAAAAAGACAGAAGTGCCATCAGATAAAAAGACATCAGTGTTCCTTACAGAAATATGGCATATAAGGAAAAATATTTAGATTTCAAAAAATGGAAAGGGCCTAGTCCATTTTCACTGATGTTATGAGTGTCTTTCCATTGACACCACAGAGATAATATGGCCAAAAACAGCAGTCAGCAAGAAGTCCCAAAAAATGTAAGCACTGGATAAAGGCTATGAAGGAGAAGAGCAAATTTGGCTTGAATTATAATGAAGTTAGGATAAGCCTGGACTTTGACAAATAAAGAATTGAACTGATTTCAGAGAGGGTCTTTTATATTTCACAGTCATCTTGGGGGATATGCAGCACTATTGGCTATTACCTTCTTAGAAAGGTGTAAACTCCAATTGTCCCAAGTACCTTCACTACTCATTGGCCTGGAATTTTATCATAAATACTAGAAGCAATAATCCCTATTGAAACTATGTTATCATCATATCAAGAGGTTGGCTTGCATGGATATTTGGTCACTGTCTGCCAGGGAGGTAGTCAGAAACCAATTAAAGCTGTCTGGCTGTGCTGACATTTTACTCAGTGCTCACCAAGTCCTTAATTTCTGTAAGTGTACATTAAAATTTGAGCTGCTGAGAATAAAGGGAGGAAAAAATGTTCAGTCCCCAAAGTCTCTTCTGTATCAGGTTGAAATTTTTATTTAAAATCAAATCTGATCAGTTCCCTAACATGGGTACAAGTCCTGTATAAGAGGCCATGTCACTCACCATTCCAATGGCCAGAAGCCATCGTTTCCACAAGAAACAAAAGCAACTAAAAGCTTTAAATCCTATCCCATTGTAGGAACACAATTGAATTCTCTTGCCAACATGAGGACAGAGTATACATAGTCACTGCATAGGACTGACAGTCTGTGTGGGAATTACTGAAGTCTAGCTGCAAGATTCCCATATACAGACATTTCCTGCCACGAGAACATTACAGTACTAAGTCAGCATCCAAAGTAATCTAAAGAACAAAAGGAGAGCCTCTAAAAGAGGGAGAAGGAAAAAAAATTATACACAAAGATCACATATTCAATACAGGCATTTAGAGTGGAGGATATCAAGGTCATATTGTGCAGCCTTTTTTCAGGCACATCAGCAGGAGTGTGTTTTTAAAGTAAAGCCTGAGGCAGTATCTGACCTTTTTCAATTTTATTTTCTTTTTCCTTCGGATAAGATGGTTGTGAGATGCTGCCCAAGAACAGAACCAGAGGGCATACCAAACTCAAACACACATTTGAAACTGAGCATTATCTGTTTCAAAGCATGGTCTCAAAGGAACTCTATGAGTATCAGTAAAAGAGACGAAAGATTCTTAGGTCCATAGTCTGACAGTATAAAAATGATCTATTCTTGCTATAAACAAAGCACAGAGAGTTTAATTAATCAGCCATTACATCAGTCATGTTTTAAGTGAACACAGCAATTCTCATAGAGGTTTGACGGCCTTCCAAAATGCTAAATTAATTTTGTGGTGACAAGTGAACTAATACAGATAATGTTCTGAAGCAACTCTGTCCACCTACCTCCTAAGAAATCTTGTTTAGTATAGAGAAGAGAGGTGTAGGCTGTGACTGTATCAGCTCCAAAATCCAGCTCATCCTTGTGACCTTGAATCCTGTTGCTCAACACATGGAGAGAAACAATTTCTGATTTCCCCAGAATTGTCATGATGCATCTCCCTCTAAACAAACAGCTTAGGCTAAATACTTTTGTGTCTCTATATACACAGACATCTGAGAAGTAAGCAGCCATCATCCATGTCAACTCCCCTTCTATGTTACTTCAGATCAATCCCACTGTAAAGACATGAACTACTGAGTCTGCAGTGATTTTCACTGTTCTTTCACTTTCCTCTTCCCATGTCTCATGACCTACAATTACATTGCATATAGCAATAATTTAAAACAAACAAACAAACAAAAAACCACCAAAACCAAAAACCCCCCATAATAAACTGCACTAAGGCATTTGTTTTTCAATGTACAGAGGTAGTACACCTGTGCAGGGAAGCAGACTGTCTCAAACCTAGCTCTGATGTTATTACACAGCATTAATATAACACTTCCATATACATCCTGTATCTCACTGCTACCATTATTCATCATTACTTCATAGTATTAATTACAGTGTTATCAGAACAGCTCTTAAAAGTGATGTAGCAGGCACCTGAAAATATCTGTGTACCATTGCAAATGGTGTGCATTAATATCTATTTTGCCTGAGCACTTATGTGCTGGAATCAATGAATAAACTCTTGCTTTCTTACAATGTGTTCTTAGAACAACTTGGTTTTTACTGAATTTTCTGTTTTCAGCTTCTCCTAGAAGAAAGCAGCTTTGAAAACCATATAAACCAATCACATCATGCAATGAAATAGGAACCCCTCTATCTGTGAGTGCTGTGCTGGGCTTGGTGCCCCCCTCTAAGGGGCACGGCTGCCTGATGCGGAGGGTGTGATTTACACACGTCTAACATCTCCCTCTACTGGCTAAAACCCTAGCAAATACTTCAATTTCCAGGAAGAAAGGTTTTACCTGCAATGAGACATCAAGTCACCTCCCATCCTCTAGTTTTTACACACTTTTAATCTCTCTCTGTAACCCTAAAGCAGACAAGGTTTGCGTGGTGGATGAGGTGATGGTGAACAGGTCATAGTTCAGTGAAAGCCTAAATCCTTGATGCTAAAGGCCTCAGTGAGATGCCAAACACCTCAGTGAAATGCTGTGAAGACAAGCAGACTTAAGCAAGTTCAAGAGGGCCATTCTTGGGAACTTAGGACTAAAGAGGACTTTGCAACTACAGTTGCTTTGCAGAAGCTTTCATCTTGGACTCTGAACAATGTCTGATTTAGCAATACTGATAATTAAATTGTTTTGAAAACTCTGATCTTAATGGTGAACTTAAGTATCCTAACTAAAAACCAGAGCCCATTAAATATGGATGCTTTACCAAACCTCAGTTCTTCACTCTCTGATGACCTCTGAAGCCATAACTCGGTGTTACTGTGTGCCCCCCACTAACAACATTTTTGTGTCTGTGTTGTCTTTAAATTCTCAATAGCTGACAGAACTGATGAAAAATTATCTTGATACATTCTGGGAACAAGAAAGGCTCACCTATGAACACACTCCAGATGGAAGCCATGGCAGGGATACTCTGTGAGGAGAATTTCACCACACAGCACCTAGACACACATTCTGTTTCCAGCAGTGCTTCCTCCCACTTTGGAGAACCAATAGTTAACAGAGCCTCTGGGCTACAACTAGTAGTCTACAGCTAGGATTTGTAAGGTACAATTAATTCCCACATAGTCCAACACCAAATGGCATTAAGCTGAGATAAACACATTCTAAAGTTAACCTTCCCTTTTTTAAGTTGCTATCCGTTGCCCATATAGATCTCCTGTAATCAAGTTAAGCTGAAAATATGATCCATTCCATTAAAAATGGAGAATTCACTTAATACCAACCCTTCTAAAATGTGGCCTACACTATAGATTCCTGATATATAGGCAACAGACACTAATATTTTTCCTGCTACAAGATTGTAAAGTTCAACAAATAATTTAAAAACTATTTCTATTATAATTCACACAATTGTAAATAAGGTAAATAAAAGAAAAATTATGTTATTCATAGCAAGGAAGAATTCTTTTCTTTCTTCTCTGTCTTTTAAAAGGCTTTTTAATTCACCATTTCTTTCCTTTTATTTCCCTTCTTCTTTTGTTTGATAAGCTTTTTTTAAATTTCCCTTCCCTGCATCCTGCATGCAGGGCAAAACCATTCATGCAGAATTCATCACAGGAAAACAAACATAATATCTCGCTCCCATATTCCCAAGAGGGAATTAACTGAAATTACCAGTTCTTGGGAAATCGGCGTAGAAAAAAAGCAGGAGAAATTACTATAGCCAAGTTGTCAGGGAAACTGTTAGCACACTGGCAGCTCAGGAAAATGGGCTATTTGAAACACTTTCTACTAAGTACCCAAGTAAACTCTAGGGTCGTTTGTGGGGATTGGAGGCACACAAAGCCTGAAAGCATTATTGCCTTTGAAAGGCTCAGTAACTCCTGGCTATTGCGGGGGAGCGCCCTGCAGAATGGACGCTCGCTACCTTTTCAGCACAGACAGAGAGTTCTATGAATAGCACTTGCCTAATTCCCCCTTTGTGGAAGTCTTTAGGAAGCTTTTCATTGTATAGCCCATTCTATAGAACTCCTAAAGCCAAAAGATAAGAGTTTTCTAAGGAAATTGTCCAATTCTAAGTGGGCTTTTTAAAAATCATTTGTGGCCAGCCCTGTTACATTTCCTTTGCTACTCAAGGGGCAGCAATTATCACAGCGAGCAGCAGCCAGACTTTTATGACAGAGCCTCATTGCTTTTAGTCCTGCATGAGTACATGAAAGGACAGCACTGCCAATTCCAGATTCGATGAGCTGCGCCTAAGTCACAGAGCTAACGCAGCGCAACACAAGGCTGTGATGATCAGCACATCACTCCCCTGAGCTCGGTGTTGGGGAAGGCTGCAGACTGTGACACGACCTGAACTTAGGGCACCTGCTGCTGGGGTGAGAGACCGGCTCCAACAGCCCTCCCTCCACAGATGCACTCAAAGCCAGACGATGTCTTGTTTTGCTGTGCTGCTGCAAACACGGGCAACTACAACTACGGCTGGGAGAGCAGAAGATGAGAGCTAGAGAAGGGGGTTTTGTGGTGTAACTGCACCTGAAGTAGTATTTTTGTGAGGAGAGTAATGCCGATAAAAAGAGAAAAAGCACCACGCCTATGCCAACCAAACTTTCAAGTTGACTGTGCTATGAACAACTGACCAGTCAGAGCAAGAACATGAACTGCGGGGCCAGGGTAGATGGTGGAAAAAGGGACAAGAAATCCTAGGCTTTAGCCTGACCCAGGACTGCAGTGAAAATGTAACAAATAAAGAAATAAATGTCTTTTTTGTCATATGAGGAAATGCCTTAGTCAATTGATGATTAAAGGTGTGGAGCTCTCGCATACCCAACATCATATTCCAGAAGCTTGAACAGCCAGCTGCAGATTTCACATCATCAATACATTCATACGGATCAGACAAAGAAACCTGTGATCAAAAATAGACGAGGCAGTCTGGGTTATTGTAAACATAATCCATGCAAGGGTGGAGGAGGGGGGGAACACCAAGAGATAAAAAAATTGCTGAAGACAATAACAGGTTAACATCAGAGTCAAAACTGAAATTTTTGTGGGCCATCCCAAGGTTTTTCTCCCAATTTTCCCTCTTTCAGGAATACTGCCATGCCATGCTTAACTATATCCAAAGTTATTTGATTACAAATTTTGAGACCTGCTTAAGACAAATTTCTGTGACCTGATTTTACCTTCTGTTTCACAGGCTGTGGAAAGTTTCCTGCATGGCTTGCTCATAGAGCATTAAAGTATTCCTCTTTCTCACATTACTTGATTTGCCTGCATGAACTGCAGACCTACCAACCTGGAGATCCATCTAACTTGTACCTACTTATCCTCCCTAGAAGTGCTTGCCATCTCTGGCTCCCTTTCACCTCAGAGCGTGAGGATGTGCACGCACATACCCAAGGTGTGTAAAGAGGTTAAAAGGGTGCTGGGAGCATCACGTAGATGATTGGAGGCTCAGCTTGGCACAAGAAAAAAGGCCAAGACATGCCAGAATTTGCAGAGGCATATTCCTCAAGTTGCTTGAACTTTACTTGGCTTTCAGACTACTAGCAAAGACCACAAGACTGAAGGTCACCATGTTCATACAGAGAATTGTGAAGCATGTGAGTGCACACACCACTGATTCTGTGCACATCTGAGGCCCTGCCATCAAGGGCATTTTGCCATATGCATTTCTCCCTATACAGGGCTTCCCCTTCTCCTGACAAGGAGCAGCCATTACATTCAGATCATTCATTTCACTTCTATAAACCTCCACAGCAGCCTAGCCTGCAGCTTCGCCTTTCTCTGCTATGAGGAAAAACATTCATTGTAGCTCTCCAGGTTACCAAGCACATATTGGAAAACTACTGGGGCTAAAGAGGCATGGGAAAAAGAATGAAATCCAAGTCTGTAGCCCCAAGGGCAAGAAGGGATTGCACAGCACTGTCTGGACAGCCTGCCCGCAACATTTGGCTCTTCCCAGCAGTGCTTATGCTCACCTTCCTTATAAATTAATCTGCTTAAGCCACCCATGCCAAACCTTGAAAGAAAAGCCAGAAGACACCTGCAGCAAAGTCCCACTTCTATGAAAATTGCCCTGCTGCAAACAATTGGGAAGGATACTCTTGCAGAGACTGGGACTCTGATTCAATTCAATTCTCAGCAACCAATTTCCATAGCGAGACAGAGAAAGGCAACCTGTGCCTCAACAAGGAATGCATAAAAGGGAAACAGGGCAGACTCTCTCCCAAAGACACCTTTTACTGGTTTGCAGAGCTTGGCTCTGAGGTCACTGATACACAGTATGATCTAGAAGGACTTTGAAGTATCTGAACTAGCTCTTGAGATTAAGAGTGGAAGACAGTCACATTAATAGTACCTTTGGTCAGTTAGCCCCCACAAAAAGCAGGGTCTGCCCTATAGGATGACACCTTTTTCTCTCTACCACTAATCTCAAGACCCTTGAGAGGAGAAAGAAGTTGACAAATGTCCCTGGCACAGAGTGACAAGGCACATACAATGCTGATGCTCCACAAATCTCTTGGTGAATGATCCCTCTCACAAATAAAACTCCCTTTCTCTCACAGAAAACACAGCAACTCTGTTCTGGGACTTCTCTAGAGAAAGATAAAAGCATTGCCATATGGAGTTGAGGAGAGGGTGAATAAAAAGAGGAGTGTGGCCTCCTTGGAGAACAGAGGTTGTGCAAATTACACAAGTTGTGGCTGAGAAGAGAAATGTGGCAGTGAGGTAGGGAAAGGAGGAGCACAGCATTTCAAAAGGATCACGATACCAGACAAACATGTTAACATTGGTATATAATAACACTTAACATGACATGCATTTGGCATTGCAAAACCCCTACACCATCACAAATAGCATCCCAGGATAGCATCAGGCCATGTGCACACACCAACCTGTAGGCATGTCATTCCCATCAGCTTTAGTAGGAATTATGCATCTGGCTAGGGTTTGGTAACATTTTACCTCCATGCATGCCCCATGAGCCTGCACTGAAGTACAGATTAACTGAGACAGTGTCTGTCCAGAGGATGCCAGGTGTTGGAAAAAAAGAGCATCACTACATCTGGGAGCTGTTAGTTCCAAACTCATGCTGTGTCTTAAACATATAATAGCATACAATACAATACAATTCAAAGTTGGTTTTTTCTTCTCTGCAGGCCTAGTCCCTGCTGGTATCACCGACTGCATGCTCTAGCTTGCATTAAGCAGCACCCTATTCACAAGAAGTAATTTTGCAAGAAATTGAGGTGATTTCAGCATATTTCTAGGTATTAAAAACGGTTTAGCAAGTATCAAACTCTGAAGTAAAGTAGATAATAGGCATTAATCACCGAAGTAAATCCATTAGTCAGTTGCACAGCATTCATGGCTGTTCCTGTACCTACAGTATCGATGAAGTCAGAATGAAACATCAGCCTTCTCCAACTTGCTATAGCAAATCCATGTTACTTGAGCAAAATAAAAAATTCCAGCCCCGTGATCTCCTCCTTCACTTTTGCTAATTACTTTGGTACAGAGATTTCAAAACCATTTTTATGCCACAATAAAAACGTAATGGCTCATCTAGCCTGCAGAGGCATAATTACTACAAATATATTTGCAATGCAGATAATGATGCTGAATAGCATGTTTCCACAGGCAAAAGCTAAAAGGAGAAAGCAGACTGATGACTGTCACCTGACTGCCAGTCTTCTAAAACAATGCTCCCTCCAAGAAGATCAGCACTGCTGCCTAAAAACTGATGTGTCTCAGGCATCACTTAATATTTGATCTTTTGTCACATTATTGGTCAAAGTGGTGTATTTTCAGAGGGTTGGGGTTTTTTTTCATATCTTGTCAATTCTGCTGTAAGCAAAAAGTATGTGATAAAGGATCACTAAATAAATATATTTCACTCTGGAAATTCAAATTTCAGTCAGCTGTTCACCACTAAGGAAACAGCTGTTCAATGCTTATGCATATTTAATGCATATCATATCCAGATTGATAGCTAGACATCTCCACAAAATGAGATGTGGATTTATATGTTTGCAATTAATATACATATACAATTGGATTTATCCATACCATTCCATGCTACTGAAGGCAATCTCCTTAGCTTCCTAAAATGACAAAGAAGGGTCCATATATGGAAAATAGATCTTAAAATTCCCTATTTAAACTATCCTTGTTCATGAAATGCAAGAGGTAAAGTTGAGGAAGAAGGGAAGACCAAATTAAAACAAAAAATATTGGTTTTCCTTTTTTTCAGTCAATCCAGTTATGACTGCATTTCTCCTAGTCACAGGAAGATTTTACCTTGAAAAGAAGGCAGCAACCACCTGAAGAACAACAGCCTGCCTCTGCTGCACAGTTACCAGCAGTACTGCATGTGCTCACCCCAGTGCACACAGCTCAGAAGGCAAATGTTCCCTTTCCTGCTCCAAATGGCCAAAGGTAAGAACATCAGAAAAGCAAACTCTCCTGTAATACCTTTGCCCTTGCCGAGCAGCTGGCGGTCTGAGGCACTTCCAGAGCTCCCTCCTCCTGTGAGGTGAAACCAGAGCAGAGGAGACAGGACACCCATCGTGTCCCAGCCCGTTTCTGACACCGCAGACGCACAGACCCTGCTGCACAGCCCCCCAGCAACGCCCCTCTGCCAACCCCTAGCCTGGAGCCATGCCTTGGGGGCACCAGAACACAGGGGCTGGGGAGCAGCAGCTTGCACTGCTTCCATGTGGCCCCAGTCTGCTCCCAGCTGATCCTGCACCACCCCTCAGCAGGACTGGCCAACTGCACCAGGGAACCACTGACCCAAGTGATCCACAACCATCTGCAGCCAGCTTATCCTTCAGACACATCAGCCTTCTGATCCTACCCACGACTCCATCCCACACACTGCTGCAGCAGCGCCGCTTCCAGGGGCACGTGGGGAGGGTGGAAAAAAGAACAAACACAGGAAAATGCCTGAAAACAGGAGGTAAATATGGCATCCCCATGGCCAAAATAAGTAACTTAGTAAGCAATTAGTTTGAAGCCCATTCTTGAAGACTTAACATGTCTGATTTGCTGAGTTCTGAGCCTTACTCCTCCTTCATCAATCCCTCTTTCCAAGAAATCCATGAGTGTAAGTTTACTAAGCATATTTTGAAAACTGTTCTCTCACTTACAGTGAGGGTTAAGTAACCATCCTCACATCATCTCTCTCTCAAGCACACAAAGCCATCTCCAGTACCATGCTAGGTGGGTTAAGTTCTTGTGGGGAATAATTCACGTTTGAAATAATTGATCTTGCCAGATTTTTTGGTCTGTCTCAAGCAAGAACTCAGAAACTGTTGAAAACATGCAGAGAGATGGACAGCAAGCAAAAAAGAGAACAGAAAGGAAAAAGAAAATGGACAAACAATAAACATGTTTGAGTCAGAAATGAAAATGGGTTAGTTTTCAGGTCTTGTCTAGCTTTAATCCTGGATGATGTGTTTGCCTGAACCAATCTGTCCATTGTCAGCAAACAAATGGCAGTCAGCAAACACTTCAATAGACTTCTCTTGAGTTATTTTTTATGTTCCAGCTTCTTCACTGCCAAGTGTTCAAACCTATTTGCAATGATTTGATTTTCTTTCTAGTTTGAAGAATGTGATGACAGTCAGTGCAAGAAAGCTGTACAATAGTTAATATTGTGCAAGCACTAGAATGATGAGAACACTGTTGTCAGTAAACATGGTCATTTCCCTAAAATGCATTTATCCAGTTATTAGGCTGGCTTAGTCCATACTCATGTAGACTACTGGAATTACAGAATACTAAATCTTCAAAATGTTCATTTCATTCTATTGACAAAAGAGAAAAAAATGAAGCTGAACACCTCAGGATCAGATGGGCAGTCTTGTAGGAAGAGCACATTCCTTGGAGAGCAAATGGAAGGTCTTAGCTACCATATACAGCCTCCTAAGCCATTAAGGACACAGAGCATTGTCTGTTCACAATTAAGTCAACAGCAAAACCTCACTGGCATAAGAATCAGCACCAACATGAGAGCTGATCTGAAACACATGTCCAGGCCCTAGCAAGCTACCTTGGCACAATGGCTCACCCTTTACTTCACCAGCAGCATTTCCCCCCTGAAAAACAAAGGCAACTTTTAGTAATATACTTGCAAGGAAGGAAGTCCAGAAATTCTACCTCATAAAAGCTCTCTTTCCTTCCCACCCACTTGGAGCGGATTTTTTCCGCTTCTTGTCTCTCTCATTTCTAACTCAAACTCCTAGCAGCTGCTTATTGAAGACCTAAGTGGTGATTCTGGCTGTCTGGTGGCAGCTTTTTTCTTTCAAAATAACAGACAAAGAAGGATACACAATAAGAAAGATTTCTTCACAGTTTCCAACACAGCGGATGAATAATTCCAAAGGTATCAAGAATTTCCTCCATTTGCAGTACTGCTCACTTCTGCTTTATTTGGAGGATATGACAAAGAACTTACTCAAGAGATACCAACACTGCTATACCACACAGAATCATCTCCTTTGCAAGGGGGAAGGATGTAATTAACAGCTGCCACATATAAAAGTTCATTGCACATTATCCTTTTGCAATGGAGATTTCTGAATCCATTTCAATAGTTTATCAAGATAAAACAACGTAAACAAAACAAGATAAAACCCAAACAACTCCTCCTGTAATTTATTCCAATGCTTAAACACTCTTTGAAAGATAATGCAGTTTGCTGCTGAGTAACAAGCAGGTGGTATATAATAACCATACACACATGCTTTTCTCACTTTTAGGTTTGATTTAAAACTCAGAGAAGATTCCAGAAGAAACAACAAACTGCAACTTGCCACAAGTAAACTGCACTCTTGAAAGCACACTGCATTCACCACAGCAATGGTGAGTTCAGAGAGTGTTCATGGTCAATCTCTGGGCTACATGAAAGTGGTCTATGTAAAGCTTATATCCAAGAGATCTGAATTCAGTTTTGATGTGCTGTTGATTTTGCTCACTTTTGCAACATTTGACAGAACTGCTGTTATTTATTTAATCACTACCGCAGACCCAATACCAGCTGCAGATAAATCAACAAGAACATTCTTGTTATTCTGGCATGCCTTCTGTAAGCTCTTATAAAAGAGATTTCCATTCTTGCATGCCTAGGAATAAAAGTTCCATCAATCAGAATCATTCATCAGTTTTGTAATGCCCCTCTGCCTGACCTTCATTCCCTCATGCAACAAGCAACCTGCTGAGTCTTCTTCTGTAAAGAAGAAGCCTATTCATCTAATCCATCAAACAGAAAAGGAGTAGTCATTTTGGTCAAATTCATGGAAAAGGCATGCTGTGGTGGCTAACTGAACCCCAGGATCCACATCAACTTAAAACTCTTACCTTCCAGTACACAACAGGGGCAATATTGCAGTAATCAGATAAGCAGGCAGCTGACAACTGCATTTAAACAGACTGGGCCTGATCACTTAAGGCCAATGTTGTAATGAGAGGACTACAAGCAAGAATTATTTTAAAATTACATCCCATAGATGCTGCTTATGACACAGCTTTTCAAGAACATTTACAGTAATATTCTCCTTTAGGATAGGCAGCAAAAAGTTATATTTTTCATTAGCCTGCAGCGTCAGAAAACTTCAGTTGGGTATGACATAAAAGAAGAATTAAAATGGATTGGGGGATTTTGAGTATGCCTTTGGTGATTTAATCATATTCAAAACTACAGCAGAGAGAAGGCTGATTCTATGTGGCCCTAGTACAGAGACTACTCTGACCTGAGCTTTAATCATACATAAACAGTATCTGAAAGAGATTCTCTGTTGGAACTAATCCTTTCACACCTTGACTCACATTTTCCCTCAACCAACAGGAGATATCTAATAGATTAAACTATTAAATATTATTCTGGTCCAGACCTGGATCATAAATCCTCAAGAGAACATTTTCAATTAAAACAGCCTGAAATGACCTGGTTTTCAATGCTCATCATCTGATACATCTATGTGGTTTAACTTATTATTCTAGTCATGGAACTATTAGGTCCCACTGCAGCATCTTAATGACAGATTAGGACAAACCCTGGAATTACAGCTTTGCCTTTTTTCCAAGCCTCTTGACCTTATTTTCCTAAATCCAGCCTGACCAAGGATCTCTTTAAATTGTTAACATTTCACAGATTTTTGTGGCATGAAACTACTGAAAAATATATCATGAGAAAAGCAGAGGCATCACAGATGGGGAAGTAGTGGCAAGAACTGGAAATAAGAACTAGAAAGGAACTGGAGTTTTTACACTGATAAAAAAGGTTCGCCCTTTCTGTATTCATTCTGAAGAAGTTCTGATTGCTTTGTATTTGAGGAGGAATATTAATTTCCTCATTTCTCATTCCAAACTAATTTACACTACATCTTTCCCCAAAAACTTGCAATTACAGCAAGGAGAAATAGCATGAGAGCAGACTTTATTTTACTTTATAAGACTCTCTAGTAATACATACATACCAGTTTGTCTTAATTACTTCAAATATTCACTGACATCTATTCATAGCTGACCATGTAGCACCCAATATCACAGAAAACAATCTCATGCTTCATTCTTTTAAAAACTTTCATGAATGTTGCTTTTCTTTGTTAATTTTGCATCATTTTTTCCACTCTTCCAGATCCTTCAGAGACGCTTATATGCTACAACATGGCTTAACCTCAGATAGACTCCTAGGCACCGCACCAAGAACCATTAACTTTAACAAAATATAATCTCATTCTGCTTTTTTTTCTTACTGCTTAGCCAGTTCCTCATCTCATGCTCTGCCTCTCTCTTCCAGTTAAATGAAAAATAACACCCTGTGTGGAGCTTTGTCAAAGGCTTTTTGAAACATGATCTCTCCATAAAAGTTGCTGCACAGATGTGGACTACACTAAACAGAAAAGGGATCAGAAGGCCAACTGCCTGGGCATGACTCATTTTCTGCCACACATGTAAGCTGTGCCTCGAGAAAGGCTCCGAGACAGAAATCAAGACGCCTGTGATAAAATGGGGTCTGCAGTTTAATGATTGGCTCCTAGTAAGCTCCAAGCTTCACCACTCTGAAAAGGAATTGTTTGTGCAAATCGTTCTGCTGGCTCCCAGCAGACCCTCCTTGTCTAAGTCATTAAGACTCTCCCTCTTACCACTATTAGTCACGCTGAGTACTAATATTATTCATTATTACTCACAGTTTACTCTTTGAATAAGCTCATTAATTTCAGTGAGAAATTTGCAGTAGGACGTATTAGATAATCTATGCATTTATATATGCATGTATGTCTAATTAAAGGGTATCAAATGAGATGACAGAGTTTCTATTGCTGACGAAGCTGATCCTTGAAATTCTAGACCCCGAAGTGAAAGTGTTTGTGGCTGATGCTAAAGACATGCTAAGTCTAGCTTTCTAAAGTACCTGTGGCAAAATCAGTCTGTACAGCAATTTTCATGAGGCTACTGCAAAGTTACACCAGCCTTTCACCTCTGGGCTCTACTGTACAAAAGAGGCTTGGAAAGGGGCAGTTGCCTGTCCCTCAGTACTCCCAAATAACATATTAGCAACAAAATTGGGAAGCAGACTTAGAAGAAAACACACACAGGTTTGTACCTCACAGACCATTCTTCCTGTTTTTTTGTGGACGCCACTGACATAGAAAACATTTCTGCAGATCTTCCTTCTTCCAAAGCTGGGGAGGAGAGCAAGTCAGTTAACCACTCATTATGAGACCAAACTGTACTTTATGTCCCTCTGAAGGCATCCTGTGTTAGGATCATCTGGGAGCAAAGGGCAGACTCTACTTAAAGAGGTGAAGAGCTCACAAGAGCATCTCCAGTCATCCAGGTTGTAGGCTGCGTGAGTGTTGTTGCTTTTTATTTTTTAAAAAGGAAAGTTAATTTTCTCAGTGATTTCAGCACATTGCAAAACTTCATGTATTACAACATTAATTCTTTAATTATATTTTTGAAGAGGGAAATTCTTGCGATAACTTTTTACAGAAATAAATCAGGACAGCAGTGCTACAGGCAGGAGGAGACCAGAGGGGGGATGCTGTCTGAAAACAGGACAATGAGTCAGAAAAGCATGACTGGCGTCTGCTCCCTGATAATTTCCTTCAAATGTTAAAGGAGCTCCTTTCTATGGGTGAGACTTCTGACTTTTTCCTCTGTCCTCCTGTCTTCCCCTCAGTTCCCTCCCCCAAGGAAAGTTTACCAGCACAGCTACAGTCATCACCCATCCTGTTTTGTCACCACTACCCACCTCATCCCTATGAAAGCCAGCTGGATCAGGCAATGCCTGTGAAGCCAGGCTCCTAATCCCATCAGGGGAGGGTGATAGCAATCTGAAAGTGGCAAGGCGGGGACACTTTCTAAACACTACCACCCACAGGAAAAATTGTACTCAGCTGCCTACAGACTATGCAAATCTGTCTGTTCTCCTGGCCTGGAAGAGGAGAGGAAAACAAGGGCAGGGTCAGTCAGTGCTGTTCACTGACAAGGCCTTGGAGAAGCAGGCACAGTCTGTGCCCAGCTCTGGGGAGCACACCTTGAATGTCAGCCCTGCAGATTGATTTGCCCCGTCTCATGTGCTAGACATGGCTCACATGAGTGGCTCTCACGTCATCTTTGTCTGGAGCCAGGGTTAAACTCCGTGCTCAAGGCAGAGCCACAGGCTGGTGTGACAGCTCAGTGGATCACGAAGAGGTGACAGCTCTTTTGCCACTAGACCCCACTTACTGTGTTTCCCTGTTCAACAAAGTCCTACTGTAAGGATGCTCCTGATCTCCAAGGGCCCCTCTTCCACCCTCACCCTGCTCTGCACCAAAAACCTCCCCCTGCCACAAGCCTGGCTGCAGCATGTCTGAGAAGCAATCAGGACATGGCAGCCCGGATGATACAATGCTGCCTGCTTCCCCAGATTGTAAACATGAACCCTCCCTTGCAGCTGGGGACAATTTTAGTCACCACAAGCTCTTGAAAACAACTGGTGTTGTGTTTTTCTCTGATACACATACTGAGGCTGGGGAAGGAACCATTTATCACCTCATCCATGGTGGAGCCAGACTACAGGCAGGCACCAGTTATCCAAAGCAATTAATTAAATTATCCTGCCACTGACTGAGCTCTCAAATAGTTCTTTTCTGTCAGATAGACTTCTTCACACATGAGGAGTGGAGTTCTTCTCAGACTTATTACCAGAGGTACATTAAACTTCTTGATTGCTAAGGTGTGTTTCTAGACAAAGGCCAATGCCAACATGGGCCACAGCTGCATACAAACTGTCCACCACTTCCTTGAAGAGCTCAGTCATAATTCATTATCTCATAGGGATGGACCAAGGCTGATATACTTTAAATTAAAAAAAACCAGCTTCAAGGCTGCCAATTCCACTAGTATAAAACCAGGAATCTTTCAGACAAAACTAGCACCTTCCACACCTGCAAAATTCAGGCCATATTATTAAGAATTCTGTAATTTCAGTTATATCATTCCAGCCATATCATGCAGAAAAGTCTGAATTAATATATTTCTTTGTTGGAGAAAGAGAGAAAACAGTCATTTACCTATCACATAAGAATACAGTGAAGAAATATTGGGTAACATCTCTCTCCCAGGTCATAAATCATCACACAGGTACCTAGGAGTATTAGGACTTCAACTTCTTTTTAATTTAAAAAACTCATCATATCATCTGTCTTCTACATATACAGTAATGGCAATTCCCATGGATACGATAAAATTATGTGTTACAATCTTTTAAGAAACTTGTTTCATCTGGGGTCAAATGAACAAATACTTTTTAAGGAAAAAAGAAAACAAAATGCCAAACCCACTTTAAAGCCATTTCAGTTTTGATCATGAGGAATGCTGGGTCAGTCCTGTGCCCAGATACTGGCAAGCAAATGGCAAATTGACTTCATTGACTTCAATGGGAGAACAATAGCCCCTCGAGGCAATGTATTTTAAGTTACTGATATTCACAGGAATTTCCCTGCAAGCACAAATGTCATACAGTAACCACTGGGCAGGAATAGAATCGTGACATTATTACTAGTGCAGAATAATGGTTCGTGACCCTTGCACTGTGCCCTATAGTGCAAATATCACTACATTTATTAAGCTATTTCTTTTCCTTTGTGTCTGAGGGTATGGATCACAGCAGGCAGTATTTTTATTTCTACAATGACCTTTGCAAAACTCGCACAGCTAGATTATGTTATGGTAATGGTACAAACCAAAGGTCATGAGACATTATTCTGCCCTAGTAACTATTAGGGATGTGATGGGAGTTAGAGGAGGTATCTGTCCCTTGGGCCAGTTTTCCACCTCTGGAGACCTGGGTTCAATATTGGCCACACCAGTGACACGCTGGAGGCGAAGAGTCCTCACTAACATTTCACCAGGTGTTCCAGATTGCAAGGCAAGATGTATTCTATTGCCATCTGTATGGCAATTGTCTGGTGTCAAGTGGGCAATGCTCCTTATCTCTCTTCCTGAGTGATCATAATCAACAGGGGACATCTGCTGATAAGGGGCTATTGAATGTCACCACATGACTGATAAGAACTATAACATCCCATTGTGAGATGCTCCGCCCAGAGGGAGGAGCCAAGCATTCCTACCCAGCTATAACCTACAAGATTCTGACACACCACACAGCTCTTCTCCACTGGACTCCCCAGAGGAACAGCAGCTGCTTCTACTTCCACGGATCTGCAGAGGAAGAATTCACCCCTTTCCTACAGGACTCCCCTGCTCCAACAGAACCACACCTGACACTCCAGGAGGACTGTAGTTCCTTTTCCAACTGGACTGCTACCAACACCCTGACCCACAGGGTGTCAGGTCGTGTTCTGACTCTGACAGTGTTGTTCTGGTGTATTGCATTGTTGTATTTTATCCTTTTTTTTACCTTCCCTATTAAAGAACTGTTATTTCCTGCTCCCATATTTTTTTTTGCCTGAGAGCCCCTTATTTAAAATTCATAGCAATTCGGAGGGGTAGGGAGGGTTTGCATTCTCCATTTCAGGGGAGGCTCCTGTCTCCTTTAGCAGGCACCTGTCTTTCCAAACCAAGACACCAGGTAACTGAAGGCTGTGCTTTCTGACTTGGTGAAGTTCACTCTCTCTTTGGCTCCTACTGAATCACCCAGATACTAATGTTAATATCAGAGGGAGTGAGAGCCAGTTTCCAAACACAGAGGAAAATGCTGCCACCCTCTAATGAATAGACAACATGAAGCTACAAAACCAGCTTGAAGGTGAGCAGAAGGCATTGTCCTGGATAACACTGACAAAACAAGCTTCTAACTCAGCAGTGCACAGCTTGCTGGCAGCAGGCTACACTTGTGCTCTGACTGTCAAAACATTAGATTATGATGACAACATATTGTGCTAGTCCATACTTTTCAAAATGACACAAATCTAAGACAGTGGATGAAAAGCACAGCAAAAAAAGAAAAAAAAAACGTTTTAAGAGCATTTTATGTGAATTTGTATAGCAGATAGGAAAGTGAACAGCAACACTGGCTGATGGGTACAAATGCCTGCAAAATATGTGTATTTGCATCAAAATATCATTTAGGGACATAGCATGCAAAGTGACAAAGGAAAAAAAGGTAAAATCCAAGGCTCAAAATCACATGGAAGACAAAAAAAAGCCAGCAATGAGACACCAAGGAAGCAGAAGCTGTTGCATCCACTGGTGAGTTCAAGCTATCCTGTTGATCCACACACAAGCAACACAAAGTGAAGTAGGTTGCAGCAGAAAGTACAAGATTCCTAGGGATGACACATGAATTAGAAAACCATTCACGTCCGTTGTTTCAGAACACCCTGTTCTGGCACTGCCACAACATGTCACTTTGAAACCAAAATGGCATTGAGAAGAATTACACAAACATGGGCATGTGGTTCACCCTGCTGGGGCTTGTTGCTTGTGATGTAACCACCTGATTTTTTTTTCTCAGTGTTTTGCATGCCAGGATTATACAATTTTATTTTTTTTTTTACAATTTTTAGCCTCCAGGCCTTAATTATATTTGTGTTTTGCTGGTACAACAGCATTTTATGCTGTGTAACTGTAACAGAACACCACCAGGTCATGTCTGTGCAACAGTAAGTGCATTGCATGGTTCTCCTCATATGAAGCTGATACTGAAAACATCCTAAATATTCCTACTGTGATAGAAACAGGGAACAATTGCACAGAGAGAAATGAAACACTGGAAATTTCACAACAGTTTAGAAAACAAGAGGAATGTGTTTGGGGACTAGATTTTTAGCAAGCTTACTAGTAGAATTCCATCTAATTTTTTTTTTCATTCCGTTCTTAAAAAAAAAAAAAAAAAAAAAAAAAAAAAAAACAGAAAAAACTGACATGATTTTCAGGGGAAATTACCACAGAATAAGATTTTTTTTTTTTCCCTGACAAGGACTGGTCATGGCTGGTGAATGTCTGAATGTCGCGTTGGAGTCTCTCAAGTGAGCAAACAGGTTTTGTGGCACAAACCTGCCCTCTGCTGGAAGTACAAGAAAATGGGAAATACAAAAGAGAATCCCAATATATTTCCAAATGGATGCTTTCTGTATTTTTTGTACACAAACAGCACTTCTTCACGTTACATGTTATCTTTCTTGGGGTGAAAAGGAGCTGGTTTTTCGAACTCTGAACAATCCACTTTATTCAATGCAACAGAACAACACCTCATCTACCAAGAGAACATTACTAATCCTGCATAAAGCTAGGTCCAAAATGGAAGGCAAATGCTGGTACAGTGAAGAGGAAGCACTGACATGATAACAATATTTATGTCTTCCGTTCCTCGTGAAACTCACCTCTAAAAGACACATCTGCATTTCACCTCTGGAATATTAAATCTTCTTCTAATAGTGTCACTCTCTATAAACTCTCAAAATCACATCTGTCATTGCTGTCTTGTCCCATTCCTGTATATTACCAATTTTTTTTGCCACAAAAAAGCCAAAAACCTGCTTCAGCAGCTCCAGCATATATTCTGTATTCCCATATACAAAGATCAGTGCATATTAAATAGACTCTTAAGTCCCTTCAGCCTGACACAAACACATCACTTTTGATTTAAACAGAATAACCTTGTTAAAACTCAGTCTCCTTGCAAATGAAGGGGCAGCCAGGCCGAATGAATGAGAGTGACCAGTCTTTCCTTCCTCCCTGCAAAGCTGCAGAATGTTTGTAAATACATGGTTTGTAGGTACCATTCATTTGTTGCAATAGCAATTCCCTATCTCTTCCAGCAGCCACTCACTCTCGACTGAAAGCTAACTTGTGTCTCACTCTTCAATACTCCAGTTCATTACCCCTGGGTATTGCAGCTTATCCAACCTGGGCACACTACCAAAAGTTAACTATTAATGGCAGAACTCAAAGCCACTTGTGCCAAGAGATGAACTTCAGGACCACTTACATTTTTTGTGGACTTCATGCCAGTAAATAACTGTGCACAGGTTCTCCTGCACAAACACAGGGTTACTTGAAAGTCAATGTCACTGCACATGTCCCAAGACCTGCAAAACTCTTCATCCACGTTTGAAGATGACTTTCTGTAGATGTGATTCCCCCCATCTTGGTACTCCAGTGGGGCAGGTGGGGCTTGAAACATCAGTGCATCTAAATTGATCAAACACTTTGAACCACTTCCACAGTTTCACAGTGCGCCTGTATTCAGATTCCACAACTTTCTGGGGATTGATAGCTCACCTCCCTGAGCACTACCTACTGCTGCTTTTAAAAACATCACCTGGCAGAAGTCTTCTTCCCCAGGCAAAGGTGTCCACTGCTAGGGCTGGGCTGCTCCAGAGCTGACTAGGAGCTGTGCTCACACAGACCTGCAAAATGCTCAGAGAGACAGCTTAGTCCAGGCATCCCTGGCAGAGAAGAAAAAGCATGGAGTCATTGTCTGGCTGGGAACAACAGATTCTGTGTGTTTTTTATTCCTGTGTAGAACAGGAGCTCTGGGATTCTGCTGTGCTCCCTCCTGCTCCAGGTGTAACCAGCATCCATCCTGAAGAATGAAATGGACAACCTGGCTGATCACTTGGTTTCTGTGAAAGGCAAAGGCTGCTGCACTGAACTGTACTCTGACTTCAAACAGAAATCCATATGGGTGTGTAGGCACTGATGATCCTGCATTTGAAACATGAAAATTTCTCAGCAATAATAAAGTTGACCTGCCACGTGGCAAATACCTCAGACACGCTGAAACTTCTGGAAAACCCTTATAAGTAAGCTTACAGCCACATTCTTGGAAGAAAAGACTGCAGCTGGAAATATGTGAAAATACCTTATTCACCTACCAAAAAAAAAAAAAAAGTACATATATATTGCAGAGTTAAATCTCCTGGTTACACACTCTGTAGTTTCAGTCTAAGCAGTATCCCAGGAGAATCAGAGCTCAAGTCACCCCTTACACCTTTGTACTGTACAAATAAGTCTGGTGTTCAGGATAACCCTTGGCAGGCACAGGCTTTCCCAGTATCTTATGTCTATATAGTCAGGGTACTTAAGGTGGAAAAATACAATGCAGTAAGTACAGAACACAAAAAATACATTCTTGCATTTTCATGTTGCTGAGTAGCACTGGCATCTAATTAATAGGATCCGAGGTTGAAGGTAATTTTGTGATATTTAAGGTAATTATTAACTGAGTTAATGTTGTCATTATATTGCAAAGGTTCCATATTGCTAGAGTTATTGCTACCTCCTTGATGTTTCTCCTAGGCAGCTCCTCTAAGCACTGACTCTTCCTTCTCACAGTAGCCAGCAGACCCCAACTCCCCCTCAGCCAACCAATCCACTCTTTTATAACACTCTTCTTCTTCTTGGCTACAGCTGCAGCCTGTTAGAGTCAGGCCTGTTCTAATAAGCTGCAACTCCTTAAGGGTAAGATTACTTTCTACACTACCTTTAATTTCTTATATTGTACTCCCCTACAAGTTAATGCCTTGCATTTGAGTAATAAACAAAGCCTAACATAATTAAACCAAAGCAAAGCAGTGAATTAACTGGTTTTATGGCATACTGCCTTCCTTTCTGTCACAGAGTCCCAACCTACAAGAATTTTATGTGCTTCAGTGAGTGAGAAGACATGGCATCTCCAGCCAAATCTCACATCACCCACCTTAAAGGCTGGTGGCAGTACCTGCAGGGGCAGTCACAGTGCCCAGGGAGGGCAGACTGGAGAGCACAATGGGACATGCCAGTAGGACTGGAAGGCAGGATGACAGCATTTTAATGGCTGAATTCTGCTCCCAGCTATTTTCCTGCAGATTCTCTGGTGCTCTGCATCTATTTTCTAGTCAGGATAACATCCTTCCCCTCGTCCCCATTTCTCTGTTGTTTTCTGTGCAACTCACCTCTGTTTGCATTTCAACCTGTGCCAAGTTTTTTTTTCTCCTAGATTTGTGCAGTCCAATGGCTTCTATTGAGGAACTAGGTCTGAATTTTTCATTTTTTGATGTTAGCATTCTTGATTACACAATTCAGGTCTTGGTACTACAATGATAATTTCCTTCCTTAGCTGTCACACTCTCTACAGTTTTATCATGTACCCTCCACAAGGGTAGCTATATTTTTAGAATGATCAAAAGGTATTTTCTCAAATGAGTGGGACACATCCCTGAATTTTCTATGTCAGAGTTGAACTTATTTGCGTAGGCAGGTATTTTTCTTGCCTTGTAATCTTGAAATACTGTGGTCACAGCAGATTTTTGCTTTGCCATTTTCAAATGATAATGTGTCAAAACCCTCCTGGGTCTGTCCTGCTCACTTAGTTCTGATCACTGTGCCCTTTCTTCCCTCGAAGTTTTCTTTTCCAATCAAAATATGTTAATTCAATCTCCCTAATTTCAGAGGCAGATGAAGTGCAGCTGACAAGTTTGGGGCAGAGTTAGGAGGAAACCAGGTATGGCCACTTAGTTTTTGCTATAAAGTGGTCAAAACCCATCTCCCAAAGGTCTCGCTCAGCCAGAAGAGGATTTTGGGCTCCCTTTCCTTCCTCCCCGGCAGCCAGGTGCTGCGGAGAGCTCTGGATCAGCCGCGGCTGGCGGGCGCGCACCGACTCGCACAAGAGGGCACTGCAGCCGCACACATCAGGGCACGGCTCCCCAGCCCTGCAGCTTTGTGCCCACCCGAGCACAACCACCCGAGCCTTCAAACAACTCTTCTCCCAGTGAACAGCCCCCTCTTCTCTCACCCAGGCTGGCAGCAGCCACAGCTCTGTGTGGCACTGGTACACCCTGCACACATAGCGGAATGTATCACTCCGGGTCTGAATGATATCCAAGTCTGAATAAAAATTTTACAGGGATTTGAAGTCAGGGGGAATATCAAAAGTTTATTAAAAAAGAATTTTAAATCCCAGTTTATGCTACTGAAGAAAACAATCTTTTGTGCTTGTTATAATGTGAATATTTAGATTATGCTGGCAAACAGAAACCTAGATATTCATTCACAGGACAACCTAAGAAGACCTCATGGCAGACTCAGGTAAAGGGTAGTAAAAACTTATTAGTGTGTCTGCACATTTGTAAATCCTCAGGGGCCTGCTTATACTTCCATTTAAATGTTCTGTCCTCAAGATTGGTGTTCAGAGTTTCCACTAATTCAGATGCAGGTAATAAGCACTATATACTCCAAAATATCAGCCTACCACTAACACAAGGTACCAGTCAGAGTTAGGTAAGTTTAGGCTCCCCACTTAATATGTTCAGTTACATTTATAATGAATACCAAACAGCAAAAAGGTGAAATACTTATGTCCTATCTCAGCACCTCAAAGTTCCCAATGTTTGTAGCTCTCAAAACAAAGTAAGAGAAGTCTGTCACATGGAATTATATTTATGTTCTGATTTGACTCAAGCACTGGGTGGAAATATAGGCTATTTAAGAAAAAAAAAGTTCAGGATAGGAAAAATTAGAAGATTAAAATAATATCTAAAATCAAAGAGAGGCCATTCCTGGTAAATCACAGAGTAAGAGCATAAGCAAACCCCACTTAGGCTTTTAGAGTGCTTTTCATTTGGCACTGATGATTAACAGAAGTGGTTTGAAAAGAATAAATCTCAGCAACATGGGTTGAGATTTCCAGTGGGGAAATCTGCAACCAAATTATTGCAAGGTAAGGCTGTAGAATTTAAGGGGTTCCTATGGGGAATCAGGATTAAACCACATCAAGGAAGTGTTAAGCATGACAGTCCAGAAAGAGCTCAGGAAATCCTTAAATCTGGAGGCTGGAAGCTCTCAGGAGAGCTATCAATGTGTCCTACTTTTACACTGTATTAGCTGCTCCAGGGACAATCTGCTGCTCAGGGCAGACTCCTGGCCTAATGCCTCATGACCTCTATGTTCCTGTGCCCCCCCTTGGCACACAGGATCCCCCAACCTCACTGATCCTGAGAGATGACCCAGCAAACCCCATCAGCCTTCAGCCTAGGTCACTACACCTTCATCCAAATGCTAACATTCAAAGCACAAAACTTCCAAGCATGTTCCTGCTCTTAACACCTTTCTTCTATCTCCTTTTATTTTTCTGCCCCACTTTTTCCAACCCTACATTACTGTAAAATCCCATAGCTCACCAACCTGACTTAGGTAAGGCTCTTTATGCTGGCTAATCCTAGCAGACTCAGATTAAAAAGGCAGCTAAAAAGCTATGACTTAGCAGCTGATATCAATTAAAATTTGCCAGGTCTCAGAACATCTAATAAATTCTGAATTTATTAGCAAGACAATTAGAAAGCCACCTAGTCACAGCCTCTCTCTTCCCTGTTCTTTCTTCTTTGCTTTTACACTTTTGTCTTCTGCTGCTGTTGTGAAGCAGAACTGGACAACAAAAAGCACAGCGAGTGCTCAGCAGACTTCACCTAATGACAGGACGTGATACCATCTTTATAAAAATATAAAAAAACATATAAAAATCAACCAAAAACCTCAACCACAAAACTGTCTTCGAAATAGAACTGCAGATTTTTTAGTTTAAATCCTCTCTGGATCTATTAAAAGGGAAATAGGGGGTATTGGTACAAACTTTCTTGACACTACAAACATTTGTGTCCCTCCACATCTTCAGAAGATTCAAAGTGCTCATTATTTGGCACTTTGGTCTATTATTTGGTCTATTTCACAGACCAGTATCTCTGTTCCCTAAATGTCGGATAATGGTTACTTCTCTATGGTGACAGTGCCACATAAACACCATGAGCTCTCAGAGCCCTTTATTCCAATAAAAAAAAAAGCACAGCACATGACATGGAATCAGATGAGAATTTTTAAAATTCTCAGCAAAGGCACAGCCCAAATACAGGCGTATCTGGTGATCCACGCCTAGATTTCCTAGGATTTATCTCCCATTTGTCTTGTGCCCAGACACAGCCATAAATTTCTCCTACTTCCATCAAAGATGGAAAAGTATTTTGCTGCACTCAGTGCTAGCATTACAGAACAGAAGACTTCCCTATCTCTGAACCACTGCAAACAACACACGTAAGGTTTGAAAAGCTGCCAGTGTGCAGCCAGTTCTATCATTTGCTACTTACAAAGACAAAACAACTACAGTAAATTAATTCTACCAAGATCCTTTGCACTAACCACGGGAGCACTACAGGTGCATTTGTAAAGCCAAAGGGCATAGCACTGAAACAGAATAATCCCTCGTGACATACAAAAGCAGTGTCTGATTTGCTTCTGTCATCCAAAGACATTTGCTTGTAGCCCTGCGCTACCTAAATCTAAGGTGTTAATGTACTAGCCTGACTTCAGAAATCTCAGGAGTTGCTCACCCCAGGCAAAAGATATGCATCTTTTGGGGGGCCTGCTATGGAATATAACACATGGAAGCTCTATTTCTAAGAGGAACAAGGCAGCACCTTACAAAACATCTAAAGGAATAATTTTTTTTTTCCTTTTCTAGGTTAATTCTTCTCTTATTAGATTTGTAGGAAAAATAATCATGTTGTTCTTCCACCAACCATCCCCCACACCTAAAGAAAACCTGCCAGAACAAAAATCCCAAATCCCCTCAAACCAACAACTCTCAGAGCCAATGCAGCACGGGACCATCTCTGTTCAGATCCATTTTAAAGAGCTGCAATTTTGTGTTACTAACCTAGGGCCAAATTCAGCATGTTCTACTCAAATTAACTTCAGTAGTGATGCACAAATAAATAGCATTCAGTGAGACATGTAGGCACTACCTATCAATGTGCAGACTGCCCTATCTAGGCCTTTGTGACCCTATCTCTCTTAGCTCATCTGAAGGCACCCTACCTTTGGAAAGTCTCTGATTCCGGCCAACAATTTCAGAAACATTCCCAATTCTTTGGGAAAAGTTTTCTTACTTGTATCCTACTTTATCTTTCTCCTAACCACACTCCCTTGACTATTCCAAGCTGCATGTGAAAGACTGCATGCTAGATCATTATACATGTACACACCCTTTGCACATTTGGGAGCATGCTAGATGGTCCACAACCCCAAAAACATACCCCATTTGCTGTGACAGGTGTTACATCTGCAATCAGAAACGCTGGAGAGCTGCAAGCCCAGAAAACAGGTCTGTAAACCTTGTATGAATTCCTGCATGGAAGCTGACATTATCATGTTTATGGAAGTCGGGAATATCCCTCAGGCTGACACCTTCCCCCTAGGGTTGTCCTGTTTTAAGTGACACAGGTAATTCTTACAATTCAGGAGCAGCTCCACAGTTTGGAGGTTGCTACAATGCATTACAGAGTAGAACTTAAACCAAGTTTAACATCTTCAGCAGTGAGAAACCCCATGCACAGATGCAGGGGCTCCTGATGGGTCTGAAGTGTGCTGATGGGGCCAGCTCAGGTGCTGAAAGGAAGCCAGCTTCAGAGCAGACATGCACAAATGGGATGCAATAGGGACTAAAACCCTGCACTAGCAAAGAGAATCCATATGCAACTCCTTCCCACTTCTTCCTGATGTGACTCTGTGCTCGGCTTCATGCTGCTGAACTGGACTTCATTTTGTGGAAATAAGCGAGAAAATCAAATTTGGTACTTAAAAGCTACAGCTCAAGGGCCTGTCCCTGAGAAATGCTGACCACTTGATGTTTGCTGCAGTCAGTTCTTTTCAATCCCCAGCAGCCTACACCCTCAGCAGACCCACACTCTTCCTTAGGGATTAATGTCCAACTTTTCATCAGGAGCTCAGGCAGGGAAGATCCTTGAATTACTCAGAAACAACTCTGAGAAAAGCATGAACTCCAGAGTTCAGCAGCTCAATGATTTTGTGTGATCCACAGAAAAAAGCAGCAGACTGCCAGGACTGTACAAGAAACAAACAGAGAATTTGTCATTTGAAATGGAAATGGTCAAAAGTGTCAGAATATCACATGAAAAGCAGAACAGGAGCCAATGAGCCAGCTCCTACAGACCCATTTCAGTGAAAGTTTTGCTCTCATTTAATGCTGTTCTTAATAAACAGCAGTGAACCCAAGATACTCTTTGCTCCTGAGTGCTGTCAGAAGGCAGATAGCTAAATACACTTTTACAGTTGTAGGCTGAGGCCATAAAGCAAGACTCTGCCTCAAAAAAATCTATAGTGGTATAAAACATTCAAAATTATTTGATCTGAAGCATTTTGGACACTTTTGGAAAAAATTATGAGTAAAAACCTTCTGTTTAAATGCAGCCTGTCTAATCCCATAAGAAAGGTTATTGTGTTCCAACATGGTAGCAGAATACTTCCATTTAAAAGACAGCAGAACTCCTGCCTTTTTTATTGCATTGCATGGGATTTTGGAGCAACTGCTGCAGCACAGAAACTTCCATGGTATTTTCAGTACAGGTAATACAATAAATACACTTATTTACCTGACAGATTACCTCTCTTTAGAATTTTGACTCTTTTCAGCAATTTAAAGCATTGGTTCAAGAAGAGATTTTCTTGATGCTGATTTTCTGATACTATATCATAATACAACTGATGATGAGGCTGTAATAATTTATGGCACTCTATGAGTTTCCCACACAGTTGCAAAATAGAAACTGAAGGTGCGTTTTGCTTATTAATAATAACAGTAGCATCCAAAATTCGTACTGCATCAAACACACCTGTGACAGTGATAATTCTGTGACTGAGGGTTAAACATGACTTCCTAGCAGTTACCAACACCTCTCCTTTAAAACTGAAATACAGTGTTTATTGACACAATTCCATAAAATGGTGACTCTGGTTGTAGGGAACCTAACATCAGATTTAAAAAGGTGAGAGAATCACATAACATAAATCATTGTGTTTCCATTAAATCATTTTTCTTGATGGAAACTCTTCAGCTAAGTCTTGAAAGGTACACAATAATCCTGGAGGGCGTCTGGAAAAAGCCTCTAAGATCATGAAGTCCAAGCCATTAGCCATGCACCACTGTCATGTCCACCACTAAATAATATCCCCAAGTGCCACGTCTAAGCTTACAGAGAACACCCCCAGCGATTCCACCACTTTCCCTGGGCAGCCTGTTCCAATGCCTGAGCACTCAGCAAAAACATTTTCCTAATATCCAATCTAAACCTCCTCTGGTGCAAATTGAAGCAGCTTCCTCTTGTCCTATTGCCCATTATGTGGGACAAGAGACTGACCTCTCACCTGGCTACAGTCTCCTGTCAGGCAGTTGTAGAGAAGGAGAAGCCTTTGTTTGAAAGCTGAAGGAAGCTCCCTGAGCTGGTACTCCAGAGCTCTGGTCCCCACTAGTACTGAGGATGAGAAGCACCCTGATACCTGCAGACAGGGTAAAAATGCATCTGGGCAGGCACAATCCACATTTCCAGTCTGCATTGATGGTAATTTCTCTGTGACTGATGAGTCTTCTGGACTTCTTACAATGGGATGTAAAGGGCAGCTGTAAGATTGTGATTAAAGCTCTGAGAAGTGAGAAAGACAAATAATACAGTTACAAACTGACACTTCAGGGCAGAATTCAGCTTAGTTCAGAGTTGTTTTTGGTTAGGATCCCGTAGAAGACTGCTGAGGAAAGGAAAGGAAAGCCTGGGAGAGCCAGCTGGTCTTCAGGAACAGCCACCTCGAAGCATGAGAAGCCCATTCCTGAATGCAGAAAGTGAAACAGGCGTGGTGGAAGGCCAAAGGGATGAACAGAGAGCACCTTACTCCTGAGTTCAAACACGAGAATGAAATCTGTGTGTCATTCCTGAATAAACAGCAAGACCAAATCAAGAACCAAGGATCTTTACTGCTTTTTGTTTTTTTAAGACTGAAGAATTACAGCCCCATGTTTCTGAATGCATGCGTCCGCCTTTTGAAATGAGACACAGATTTGTGTAAGCCACTCAAACTAGCTGTGCCTGGACAATGTCCACCACACAACTCTGCACTCCTCTGTTTCTCTCCTCAGGTGCTGTTGGCTGGCATTTCCAAGTGTCCTGTGAGATGACAGCAAACACAACGCTGCCTATGCAGCACAACATGGACCGCGTCTTAATCAGCCAGCCCATAATAATCAACTTCTAGTTCTTCAAATTAGCCCAGCCTGCCACTCATACACTGGATTTTAAACTTTCTCCAATTGTAGCCTCCTCACAAAGATAAAGGAAACGTTTTCCATTTCTAGAGCCTGATGCAGAAGTTGTGAACTCGGTGCATACCTCCCTGCTCACAGATTAGTCCCAGGAAACCTATCCCAACAGGGATGTCATTAATTGCAGTTAAATTTGGGTGATATTGCAGGGTCACCAGCCTGCGCAAGAAAAGTCACACACTCAAGCAATACGTGCATTATTGTGTTCCCTGACATCTCTTCCTATCTGATCCCCACATTTCCTACAGCCATGGCACAGTGAGTGACTTTCCCAGGCACTTTGTCCTTTCTGGACACTCAAAAGGAACAGAAAGCCATGAAACATTTATCCCAACAGCCTGGGAAAACACCGTTTAATCTGAAGGAGAGAATTTTGTCTTTCTGGATGATAAAGCTGCAATTTTGCAATTCACAGTATCACAAAGTGAATCAACAGGAGACTACACCAAAACCAGATCCTGCCCTCTCCTTGCACTGCCTCTGCTCTTGTTGGGCCATAGCTGAGCCGACCCAACTCTAGAACCCAACAAATTGCAACTGTCCTTTTCTCCTGGATGTGTTTTCTGCCAGATCTGTAAAGTGAACCGACTCACACAGAAACCGGGTGAACCCCACAGCTGGTGCAAGGTAAGAAACGGACCTGCAAGCCAAGCCTAAAAAGGAAAGACTACAGAGGGAGAGGTTCATATCTCTTTCTCACAGTAAGTGGAACCATGAATGAGCTCAATCCCCCTGCCACAGATTCCCTCTTCCTCTTCAGTAAAGACATACCATAAGAGAGCTTTTAGTTTTAATACCATACTTGAGAGCTTTGGCCTATTAATCTCTGTAGCTGTTATGACAGAGAACGTTTAAAGACAAAAGAGAGTTAATCTATTTGCTGTCCGCCAGGATTTTTTCTAGGTGTGGTTTTGGTCAAGCTTCAAACTTTTATATAGAGTGTTTTTCACTCTATAGGTCAGTGATCTTCAAACACGATGGGCAGCCATTAGCACCTCTCAGCAGAACAATATGAAATATCAGGGTGGAGAACGACTGCAGATCAAGCGTGATGGATGTGAGTAGGGTGGAGGAACACAATTTGTCTGCTTCCGGCTGCTTTTGCTCTCCCTTTAACTCCAGGTTTGGAGAACACCCCACCAACAAGAAAATGGATCTGTGGGTTTGGGTTTTTTGGAATTTCCAGTCCTGGAGTAGGCTTTTTTTTTTTTTCATCTCCAGTCCCAGGCTAGGTTGAGAAAACATTAAAAGGGCATTGTGTCTCATTTTTGTATCCTTCAAGCTTCTCTACAGAGACTAAATACAGGTCAGAGCAGAGGGAGACACCTTAACCACTTACCAAAAACACCCACAATCCAGTCTAGCAAAGTCAGTCATCACCCCAGAGTTCAGAACAATCCTATCAATAGCTGTGGGATCTAATTTTTTATGTCTGTGGTGAAATACTACACTATTTTTTGCTTGTTCATTTCTTGTGTAGTGTACTAGAGCCAAACACACCCCTTGTTCCAAGCCAAATGTGAAATGAAAAGCAGCCTGCATAGAGCATCCTTCCTGCAGCTCCAGGAGATACTGTGCTAAAATTTACTAAACTCCTAAAATTTCATTTCCAGGGGAATGGATGGCACCTCCTCTAAGGTTTCTCAGTCAGTGGGAATGTCAGAAACAAGAACTAACCCTACATGTTAATCACAGTTTTTGGAAGCAGAACCACGTTCTGGTTGTTGCACATGTTCCATTATACTATGCAACGATTTTTGCGGTACAGCAAAATCAGGGAGCTCGTGTTTGCTGATACCTATGGGAATGGCTTTCTCTTCCCATGGCTGGAGTAAGGAAATTGCTAGAAAGACCTAACCACAGTCAAGGAACCACAAAGTAAATGGTAGAACAAGTGCATGCCCATGGACAACTGTTTTGGGGTACGAGAGGTGCTCTAAACCTACACTTCACCATATGCCCACAGATACCTAAATGCCGTGATTGTACCACTGTGGCATCCCCACCCTATCCAAAAGTCCTCCCAGCATTTTCCAGACAAGAGTGTTTACACCAGCCTGCTTAAAATGCTTTTGCAGTTCAGCACCTAAACTGGCCAGGTCACCATCCAGACATTCACTGTCAAGTGCTGTACTGGTGTGGTGAGGGGTGGTATGGAAGGGGAAAAGAAAAACAATCACAAATACTGCTGCTTAAAGTGCTGAAAGCAGTCACCAGCACCCCTGGCAGGAATATACAAGTTTTTCATCCTTACATTCTGCTCAATTTCTTCTCTCTGCTCAGTGCCAGCATGAGCATTTCTGCTGCTGCACAGTGAACTGAAGTAGAGAATTTATGTGACTGAAAAAAACCCTCATTGTTCTCTACCCTATGCTGACAGCAGACATTTCCAAGTTTTGTTATGCACATACAATTTAGGCAGATGAAGTAAAAAAGTATGTTGCATCTTTGAAAGAGATATGTACCATGCAGATTTATCTGCTATTCAGGATCATTACTGGCACAAACTTTAGAAACTTAATTTTTCCTCTGAGTAAAATTAAGACCAGTCAAATGACACAGATTTTGCCAAAATCTTTCTTCTGGATCAAGGATATTTCCCCTCAAAACCAGAAATTTACCTGCTAGTTCCCTTCAAATAATGCTGCAAAGGAGCTGAATGACAAAGGCAGCAGAGCTGAATCCTGCCTTCACTGACAGAAGTAACAGAAGAGTTGGGTTAACCATAGTCTTGCAATATACAACACAAAGTTAATGGAAAATGAGCTAATCAAGGTATCAGAGGACACCAGACTACACAGGTGAGGCTTTGTCTATCCTATCTGAAGCAAGAGATAGGATAAAATTCACATGCTATTGTGAATAGCTTCTGAAAAGGCATCCTTGCACTGACATGCCCTCTGCAGTGTCAGTTTAACAGGTCTGCTTGCTCAAATCATATCTTCATCAGGGCAGGAATATCATCTTATAGTATTTCTACTTAGAATGGGAAGTGAGGAGAGGAAAGAAATAAAATTTCTGTTATTGGGAGCTTATCACTAAAAACAAGCACACTCTAGTATATTACCAAACTATTTTGTTTCCTAATAAAGGTTGTTTTCTTCCTCAAAGGAAGCTTGCAACTATGCCAAGCAATTCACAAAAACTACACTGCTTTGTGGAAAAATAAATAATAGCTAATCCATGAAGTTTAATGATCAGTGCCCTGCCCACACCACAAAAACCTAACCCTGCTCCAAGAAACCCAGGGATCATAACAGACCAGAGCCCTTTGTCCTCCTACTGTGCCCTGCCGCATAAAACCACAGTGCAGAGGAACCTTAACACAAAGTTTCATTTTCAAAGCTGCTAAAATGACACTGCTTTATGGGGTACATACTTTAGCAGTGCCTACTTCGTCCACAAGAGTCCTTCTATATATAAACCAGTAAAACTGCAGAGCTCATACTTCAGCAGAAGAGAACAGGGACTTACACAGAGCTCCTAACAGAGATGTGTTAATGGATGTCCCACCCCACACATCCTTTCCTCATCTGCAGATACCACGTCCCACTATGAGAAAGAGAACTGATATTTTTTCTGGTGGAGTCTTTCTTTCTCTGGAGAACACTGCAGGAAGAAGGAAATCACTTTGCTTTTTGCCTAAGCTTGATGATAAAAGACAAGTGACTTTGGAAAAACACTAAAAACACCTGACCAGATTTGGGTCCCAGACAATCAAGGAAGTCTGACAGTGAATACAGGCTCCTTTTCAAGCTGCAAACATCATCATTATATGAATTTAGGTATTCATTACTTTAACTCATTTTAGTGGAGTAAGCCAAAAATGATATGTGCTAGGAAAACCCAAGTGCTCAATTCTTTCCCCAAAAGCAAGATGGATGAAAAGCAGTCAGCCAGGGTTTAGTGCTGTTATAGGAACCACATCACCTGAAGCCCTGTCCCATCCATCTTCTCAGACCATCTTTTGAGGGGCACTGGTCAAAACAGGTTGGAAATTAACCCCTCTTGCTAATAAACATCAGCAAGAAAACAGTTCCCTGCTGCAGATGGAAACTGAATCGCACACAGCAGACAGAAAAATCAATTTTGCTCTGCAGTGTGGAACTGAGCTAACAGTCAAAGCCTGGGCAGGAGAAGAACTCTCCCTCTGGAAACAGAGACTTCCTGCACCTGATTAGCATCACACACAGGTGGAAGCCCTCTGCAGGCAGGTAGTTTCCCCTGTGACTAAAGTTAGGCCTCTATTTTTACTCACCAGGATCAGTAATGCAGATTTACCCCCTTTCCACCCAGCACTCCCTGTCTTTATGCAGTCCTTCAGGGTGGGCAAACCAGAGAGCATTCCATCATCTCTCCTGTATTTCCCCTTCCTCTCCTGCATTTTATCTGACTCTGAAATGAGAGTGGGGGAGAGGGCGGCAGGTTAGAGGAAAGCCTGCAGAGGATTCCTCCTCCCCAGATTAGGATTTAATTGTATTCCTAGTGAGTCCCTTCTGGTTGCACTCAGTCTTTCAGATGAATGTTTCATCAATATGATTAGGATCACATCCCTCATTCTCCTCCAGTTACACAATCGGTTCTGACAGCTCAGAGTATAGTACTCCCTAAAGGAAATATTAGATACCACCCTATCTTTTTATTCAAATCATATTTTGCACTCCACACTTTCAGGCTGTCATTCTCCCCTGGATTACATATCTGTGATACCCAGAAAGCACTAAAATCCTTCCAATAAGGATTAGATTAATATTTATATTAGCCATACCCGTATCATTATGATCATGGCTATGAAGATCTGGGGAAAAGGATGAGTGGGCTACAGAGCTCAGGCGGCTGGGGAATTGGACTTGAATATATAATGTAGGGTAATAATAACAACAATAATGTTAATGTTAATAATGATGATGGTAATAATAATAATAATAATAATAATAATAATAATAATAATAATAATAATAATAATAATAATAATAATAATAATAATAATAATATCACCATTTCATGGGGTGGGCGGGCATGAGGAAAGTGCCGGCGGGCCCCGTCTTCCTCACCTCATTCCCCCCCGCCTCCACTTTCGACCCAGAGCCGAGACCTCACAGCCGACTTCCTCGGAACGGCTGGCCGACATTCCCGTCGGGAAGGGGAATTTCTGAAAGGTAACGGTACCGCAGGAGCCATCGGGGGCCTGTTCCCACTTCGGCGGCCGCCGCCTCAGAGGCGACCCTGGGCAGGGGCTGTAAAAAATCACTTTTCCTGGGGAAAGCCCCCCCCCCTTAACACCGCGCTCCCCTCAGAGAGGAGGAGCTGGGAACAAGCGAGCAGGTGTTAACGAGGCGGCGTTGAGGAAGGTGGGAGCGGAAATTCAGACCGAAAGTAAAACCCCATCCCATTGCTCGAAAAGAAAACATACCGAAAAATATCCGGTCCTTCCTCCCCACCACCTCCGCGGAGGTGGCCGCCCTGAGGAGGAAGGGAGCCCTTTCTCCAGAGAGGGTCGGGGCGGTGCCGTCGGAAAAAGAGCTTCGGGGTCGTTTCGTTTTCCGCCCCGGGTGTGAAGCCGCGGCGATAGGGTTTGGGGCGAGCAGCGAGGGATGAAGTTTCGTTGGAAAAAAATTACCAGAGGGTTGTTCTCGACGTGACAGGTCAGCTTTAACGAAAACAACACGAAAAACCAGAGTCTTCGGCGAGGAATGGCCTCAATCCATGGGACGAACCCGTCTCCGCTGCCTCTATTGCCCTGCCGGGCGCTTATGCTATTTAAAAATCAGGGCTGCGCACCCAGAGCACCGACCCGCTCCCTCGGTTCCAGGGATGGAATATCCCAAAGAGCTGCCAACCCGCGGGGAGCGGCCTCAGGGTGCGCAGCCCCTTCACGGGGCCGGCGGGGGGAAGGAGCCTTTGCCCGGCCGGCAGCCGCCGAGGTTCGCATTCTCCCTGAACTGGAACGAAGTTTTCCCTCTCCATCGGGCAAGGCTCGCCCTCCACCTCCCGCCGCACAGTACCGCAGTGGTGTAAACAGCTATTATTTATTTCTTTATTTCGCTCTAGACCCGCGGTGCCCGTCCAGCTCACGTTTCAAACCCGCACGCAGTTCTCATGCGAGAGCGTCGGAAGTGGCGGGGCCGGGGCCGTTCCCTCGCAGCGCTCGCTGCCAGGCCGAGGTGGTGCCGCATTTCCCGGCACACGCCCGCCTCAGCCGGGGGCCGTGGGGGCTGCGGAGGAAGGGGCGCTCACCCTCAGGGTGTCCCCCTCCCTCCAAAGCCGCCAGAAAAAGCCCGGCCAGGCGAGGCGGAGCTCTTCGCCCGCAGCCCGTTGTTTGCGACTGTAAATCGCATTACGAAGCAAAGTGCAAGGGTAGTTAACTTTGTCTTTTGTTAATGTAAACAAATAAAAAGCATTCAGTTCCTTGATCTTTATTTAAACCTGGTGTTGTTTATCAGTGTCATCCTATGAAGATTAATTAGATACCTTTATTCACAATTTGGCGTCTGACACCCCATTTTAGGAATGCATTATAATCACAAGGTGTTAATTGGGGCCAGCCAGGCACTTACGTTTCTATTAAACAGTGTGAGGACTTTTCACAAGTATTAAGTTATTTTTTCACCGTGCGGTGCAAAAATATACAGCTTTTAATAACAGAGCGCGGCGGAATCGTGCTGTGTAATCGGCGTTTGCAGGGCGGGTGGGGACGGCCGCATGCCGCCGCAGCCCCCCCGGCCAGGGACAGCCCTTCCCGGGGCTTTTTCGGGAGGGGATGGCCCCACTGGAGGAAAAAAAAAATTAAAAGAAGGAATAATATGGTCGGTTTTTAATCTCTTAAAATTTGCCTCAAGTCCCCATTCCGTTCCAGATGGGATCCTTGGGCAGAGGAAGAGCTGACAGGACAGCTCGCCACCGCGCAGAGCCGGAGCGTAGCCCGGAGAGGTGAGGCGCTGATCGAAATCGCCCCGGACACCCGCCGCGTCCTTCTCCGGAGGAGAGGGAGCCCCTGCCAGTACCCCCCGATAGCGTTACCTCCACCGGGGACAGCCCCGGCCCGAGCCCTGCGTTTATTTGGTTTGCAGCCGGGAATCGTTAACAGCTTAATCCCATTACTGCCTGCATATCCTCAGGAAAGGTCCCGCTGCCGCGGGAGCTGGGATTCAATCGCTCTGCCAGAAGCTTTCCCCTCAGATAAGCGGGTAGGGGAATTTCTTGCCTTGTTCCGGGAAGCAGAGGGGGTGAGAAGGGGGCGGCGGGAGGAGGCAAGCCCAGGGCTGCCGCGGAGGCGGGCTGGGCTCACAATTCGCTGTCCGGGCCGAACTCACAGCACGCCTGTGTGTGATGAGGGGGTGGAAGGGGACCCGAGGCCGTCGTATTTTGGAGCAATCCAGGGGTTCCCAGCTTGTGCAGAAGCTGCACAGGAAAATGCAAAACGAAGTGATAAAAAAAAAAAAAAAATCCACAGCAAGTACAACAGATAAAAGTGTCAGCACTGCAAAGGATGGTTAGATATAATAGACCCATCGCCTATGACCGTGCTCCCTCCTCCCTTTTCGGGACACCCAGCAGAGGCAAAGATGAGGCAGAGCCATATCATGTTATGCCTGGCACCACCACATTTATTAAAAATTATTACTATCTACATAGAAAAAACAGAAACAAGTTTATTGGGAGGGAAAAAAGTTTGTGGGCCAGTTTAAAATGGCTGAAAGTATAGGCAAGAATGGGTAAAGTTACATCACTTCCAGTTTCATACAGGGCAGCTGAAAAAGTCACTTGACATACACATAAATAGAAATCTCCTTTTGCAATGTGTCATATGCTAGGTTTGATTAATCAAAAAATGCCTTTTGAACTTCAAAACACCACCGGATGTCCTTCCAACTGAACAGCTATAGGTCAACTATGTATACATTATTCCACAATATTCTACAGTGTACCTAGACAAAACACCAACTGTACAGTTGATTTTTTTGGCCGCCTTAATAAAGGTGAGGCTTTTGGGATGGAGGCAGGGTTTTTTAATGCAAGTTCTAAGCTAAGAAAAGTCAGATTTGTCATTGTAATCCCGTTGGCAACAAGACCTTCAAGTCAAAATCCTGCCTGGCAAGCAGGCCGTGTTTTGGCATTTTCTGCCAAAAGAAAAAGCTGTAGCTGAGCTATATCCAACTCAGCCAACTGTGTTGTGGATGGGTTGAAAAACCAGCTCAGTCTAGTGCAGAACATAGCATTTGTGCATTTCCCTGCATCCCAGTTCCCTTTTATCAAGCAGGGAAGGAAATTAAATTTGGGATCCCACCCCCTCTTTCCTTGCTCAGGAGTGCATAGATTTAATCAGGCCTCTGAGCCAACCCAAACTCTATACTTTAGTGTCTCCAATAAATATGCCTCATATTTAGACACTAGAGTACTCCTTACAGCTTCTGCATATGATTCCTTCTAAACAAGGGGAAAATTCTCCCGTGGTTTGCTCTTTCCCTACTTTGTTACCTGCAACAGTCAAAAAGCTTTGGCACCTTCTTTAGAATTGCACACAACAACTCAAGGTGGAAGGCAAGAGTCTTTTTGGCAATTGTAATGCAAAAAAAACCCAAGGCCACCCTGGAAAAAAAAATAAAAACCAACAAAAAAAACCAAACCAGCCAATTGGAATAAAAAAGATGCTCTAAGAACTAGCATAGAAGGCATAGTAGCCCATGCCTTTTGAAGTGTCTTTGCTATAGTCCTCAGCATTAATGTCCTCACATTTCATTGTTGGGGAATTTTCATTGCTGGAAGTGCTAGGGGAAAGCCGCCTTCTCTTACAAGCACCTGTGTAGACCCCAGAATCATTTGAATCTAGAGACTTTATAGAGGGTGGAGTCTCTATCCAGGAAGAGCCAATTTCTTCTTTCACCTTGTCCTTGGAAAGCTGGTCTTCAGTGAATCCCGGAGGACTCGTTCTTGAGGGCCAAGTTAGTCCTGTCGTCATTTTCCGCTGGTAAGATCCCCTGCTCCCCCAGCCCGCCATGGAGGGGAATGCCGGGTCGGGGTAGTATCCCAGAGCGTGGGATGTCTGGAGCGGGAGGGATTTGATGCCGTAAGGAAGCAAGGTGCTATGAGAATACTCTGTCTCATAGGAGTTCATGTCCAGTTTGTTGGCACTCGGCTGCTGCACGGGCGTCACAAACCACCGCTGAGGAGAGCTGGCCACCTCCTCGTTCTGCTGCGGGGACAGCAGGCCGTTTGTCTGAGGGACAGTCCTCTCACCGTTGTAAAACCTGGCTGGGGGCAGGTTGTTGACAAACTGTTCCTGGAAGAATGGCTGCACACTGTATCGAGCACCAGGGACGATCTGGTGGGATCTAGGAGAATCCGTGGGAGATGGAGTTAATCTGTCATTTTCGGAAGCTGTGTACATGCTACAACATAAAAGAGGAACACTGAGTGTTTTTCTTTACAATTCCACTATGACAGTATCACAACACAAAAACACTAACACAAAGAAACTAGGTATTTCTTAATGAAAATCATAACTACATTTAATTGGAAGGCTATATGTTTTAATCTGATTTAGCAGGTGCTTTTCCTAGACCACTGTAAATTCTCTACTACTACTACAAGCAATAGCACAAGTGAAGGTAGAAAATTATTAAGCAAGTCTTTTGCTGACAATTTAAAGGAGCTGTCTGTTCTGTGGAGACACCCAGTATACTGCTGCCAGTAAAATCTGCAGGCCAGCTGGGTTCTGCCAACATAAGTTTCCTACCCAAAATTCAGAAGCCAGCAGAAGGGCAGGTCATCTAGACAATACACTATTCAGATATCTTAACATAAGCAAAATCACCAGTAGAAGTAGTACTGGCGCTGAATAATTGAATTAATGTCTAAAGAAAAACCCTTCCACAGACATTTCAGGCCAGAATCATGCCTCCTAGACTGACACATCTGCAAAAGAAAATAGAGTTATACTTACGAGTCATAGTTGTCTCTGAAGCCTTTTGCAAAAGGATTATGGTCAATTTTGAGCTGTGTAATCTAAAAGCGAAAGCAGAATATATTAACATGAGATGCTGAACCCACAAGTCAATTTTGTTCTTAATTGCAGTTTTATACATCGATACTTACATCAGTGTTTTGATATGCTGTAACTGCTATGAACTGTGTTTCAGGAAAAATAAACGTTTGAGTCTTTGAGGAATCATTCAGATCTTCAACACCATCTTCGGTCACTTCCACAATGTGAAGTCGGGGCTGGTACTTGTGTAGAGACTGAAGTACTATCATCTGAAAGAAACCATGAAAGGGAGACAACATCTTTAGACAAACTTCATCTAACATTAAAAGAACCTATTTTACAGCATAACATTTTTTCCTGTAAATTGTAATCTCTTGGTTTAGAAACGGAGCAATTTTAACTGTTATCAGGAGCTGAGTCACAGCTTGCAGCCCTGCTTTACTCGGAGCTATCAGCTACCCTCCCACTTTTTGAGCAACTCCAAGGTATCAATATAGTAGCTAAAACAAAAGTAATTTGCACATCATATTCCAACATTTTCAGCTATTCATACGGCGAAACAAAGAAAACAAGCTCTAGAACCCAGTTCAAGAAGGGAACGAGTCACCAGCACAGTGATCTAGCGGCTCGATGAAATGCTGTAAAAGCCCCAAAAGCCCAGGGCTCCGCCGCTGAGCCACCAAGAGCTCCCCAGGCCTCCCTCTCCCTCCTTACCTGTGCGTTGTTGTTGTTGGCACCTTTGTTGTTCGTTAGCTTCAGCTTTCCGAAGGAAATCTCCTGCCTCATCCAGTGAGCCCCGGTGTTTGGCGACTCGGGGTGAACGTAGACCTTGTTGCCTGGGGAAGACAAGCCAGTGAAACGCCGGCCGGGCGCGGGGCTTTGTTCGCCGCCCGCGCAGCCCCTCGGCTCCCCGATGGCCACCCCCCTCTCCCACACAAACCCCGCACACCAACAACGCTTCGTGGCGCAAAAAGAGTCGCAAGACAATCTTAAAAACGTAGCTCGTCCCTCAGTAGGATGCCGGGTGTGGGGAAGACCCTGAAGGGGGGGGTGGTGGGGGGGGTGGTGGTGGGGGTGCAAACTGGGAACCCTTTCCCATGAACCGACCCGCGGGGAAAGGGGGCGAGGAGACCCCCGAAACCCACACCTACCTTGCATGTTGTTGTCGGCTTTGCCGCAGGTCACCCACTTGCCCCCCTGGAAACGCCAGTGGTTGGGGTCCGCCAACACCACCTCCACGAAGACGTTGTAGTGGGCTGTGGGGTTGAGGCCGGTGATGTTGAAGCTCAGGAAGGGAAACATTCTCCTGGGGAAAGGAGGAAAACCACAAGGCATGCTAAGGCGGGCCGGGGGAGGGGGCGCGGGCTCCGGCGGATGCTGTAGGCGGCCGTGGAGTGCCCCGTCCGTCCCGGCACCAAAGAGACTAAGGAAGCCAGCGCGATCCCCAGCCGACCCTCGCCTCATCTCCGGGCCGCCGTGTGTGGGGAAATTGGGGAGCAGTTTCTCGGGGAAAACATCCTGGGGCACCACCGACGGACAGACCACGCACCTCCCACCCGGGGGACCGGGCAAGCGCCGCCCGACGCGGAGAGTGCCCGGGGGTGCTACCTCCCCCCCATTCCCGACCACCACACCACTTCCCTCCGTTTCCACCATCCCCCGCGCCCACTTACCGGCCCTGCTTGGTGATGATCATCTCCGTCTGATGCCGGTGGAACTTGAGCCACAGGGGCCGGTTGCAGAGGAAAACTTGCGCTCGCATCCCCGGGCCGGCGGCTGGCACCCCCAGCGCCCCGAGTCCGCCGCAGGAGCCCGACGCCGGCGGGTAAGGGCCGTAGAGAGGTCCGCCGCCAGTCGCCTGCCCGTACTGGTACCCGCCGCCGCCTCCGAACTGCGTCCGGCCGCCGGGCGGGCACACGGCGCCCGCGAAGCCGCCCGGAGACAGCACGGAGCCGTAGGGGTAGCGTGGCCCGCCGGGAGGCTGGTAGACGGCGCCGTGCTGCGCCGCCGGCGGGTACGGGAACAGGGCGCAGGGCCCCCCCAGGTCGGCCGCGGGCGGCCCGGGCGACTGCAGGTAGTAGCGCTCGGGGCTCAGGCTGTCCATGGAGTAGCGGGCGGCGGCGGCCGGGGGCAGCTCCTCGTCCCCGCATGGGGTGGCCTTGCGACCGTCCGGCTTGGGGGCGGCGAAGGGCGGCTCGACGGCCTCCGCCTCGCCCAGGATGGCGGGAGCCGCACCAAACTTCTTGGGCATCTTGTCCAGGTCGAGGCGAGGTGGGGATCCCGAACCGGGCGGCCCGCGGGAGCCGCCAGCAGTGCCTGTCCCAGCTCCCGCTCCGGCGGCTCCGGCGCGCCCGCCGCCCTCCAGCGGGTAGAAGGGGGCGCCCGGCAGTGCCCCCGCCGCCGTCAGCAGCGGCTCACCCAGCTGCATCCTCGATGGGCGGTGCGTTGGAGCTCCCACTCAATCCTGTGTCGACCCCGACCTGCGGCCGCGCAGTGCTACACTTCGGCACGGGTCGGCCGAGGCAATTTATACCGGGCTCCTCGGGCTGCCGGGGAGGGGCTTGTGCCGGGCTGCCTCACGTCGCCCTCCACCCCCGCCGGCCCATTGGCTGGGCCGCGTGACACTAATTTAATTAGACAGCTACTAATTGGAACAAGTCACCTGTGACTTTGGTGGGCGCCCCATCCCCTTCCATGGCCCCCCCCTTCCCGCAGCCGGCTAATCGAGGGGTTCTGGCCCACTCCGTGCCCTCGCGTCGCTCGGACTGAGGGGAATTCCGCACCACCCTACGGTTGCCGCGGTGGAAGGCCCGGCTCCCCCTCTTCCAAAAAGAAAAAAAAACCCAAAAAAACCTTTTGTTGAGGTGGCACTGTCCTACCGCTCGGGCGCGTAAGGACGAATCCGCCGCGCTGAACGAGAGATGGGGACGAAATGGAAAGGTTTGGGTGGGAAAACCGGCACCCGTCAGGTAGGGAGGGCGGCAATCAACCGGGCCGTTGAGACGGGGCTAGCCTCCCGCGACCTCCCCGCCGGCCGCCTCGCCGTTCAAACAATTCGGTTTGTGTCTCTGCTGCGTCCAACAGCCCCCTTCCTCCCTCTCCGCTCCCTGAGCAGCATCCTTATCATGGGGTTAGGTTAACACGTTTCACCTTATCTGTGGGAACTGGCGAGTTCGGTTCGCAATTCCAGTTTTCAGGAACTCGTCAGTCGGTTTCTCACAACCCGCGTTCCCCTTCAGCATCTCCCACCGGGAAGGCAGATTTTTAATTGAGGCGGGTGCCAGATCTGTTTGGCGCTTTCTCTCAGTGCAAATCCCCGAGCCTTTAGCCTCAAAAGGGTAGGGAACAGCGCTTGGGAAGGGGTAGATGCCCGTGTGATTTTGTGGAGCGGGCCGAGCCGGCGTGTATGATTTATAGATACAAATCCGCAGTCCCTCGCCCTCTGCTCGCCACCGGCCGTCTCGCAGGGAGCGCTGCAAACACCTACCTCCACCTCACGGCTGAATTTTGAACCAGACCCGCTGAGCGGCCAGGATTTCGTTGCCTTACAGAAGGATGCGGCCGGGCTGCAGCAGACCCGCTCTGCCGCCCTCCGCGCCGCCTTGGCCCGCTAGCCCCCGCTCCCGCCGGGCCGCGCCGCATCGGGCAGCCGAGATAAATGGCGAACGGCTGACCGCGGCCGCCGAGAGCCGGTGCTGGGGCGCTGCCGGAGCCCCGCCGGGATGCGCATCCTGCGCAAGCCGGGCGCCGGCAGGTGCGGGCGGCGGAGCACTCCGGTGGTGACCGCCGGGGACGGGCAGGGCTCAACCGCCACCCCCGGTGGGAGCCGAGAGACGGGGGAAGCGGCCCCTGCTGTGCCCTCCTCGGGCCGCGGCCACACAGGTGGGGAGCTTGGGCTAGGCTGCTCGCAGCCGGCAATGAAATACCAGCCCCAGCCCTAACCACACGTTCTCTCCGGGATAATGCTTGCTTCAATTTTTGCGTGGATCTCGTTCGACCGAGTAAGACAACAAAAATGCGTCGGAAAAGTCCGACGCTACGGCACGAAGCGGACCAGGCGCTGGAGCCGCGGGGTGCGAAGCGGAGCAGAGCTCGGCCGAGCTGCCCTGCTTTGAAAGCAAAACAAGTCGAAGAGCGTCCTGCCGGGCGCTGCTGAGGCCGAGCCGCTGCGCCCCTTGCCGCGGCCGGAGAGCCCGGTGCGGCTTCTCTCGGCGGGGCTGGCCCCAGCCCGGGGCTGCGCTCCGGCAGCCCGCTCCCTCGGGTCTGCCTCTCCCCGCCTAGGGCAGGGACAGAAGGAGATTTTATAAAACCACTATGTAGGTTTTAAGGGAATTCATTTTACGGTCTTATAGACAGAAAGGGTCACATTATTTCAAACATTCCTTCGGGTGCCGCGTAGTTCAAGGCTATTGCGGGTTTTTTCCCCCAAAACTCAGGTGGTCTCCTGTTCATCTGGGCAAGGTAGTAAAGCTTTCGATGTTGCTTAGGTTTCTTGCGGATTGCACCCGAGAGGGGGGAATAAAACCTGTGGCTGTCCCGGGAAAGGGAGACCCTTCCGTTTTAGTTCGAAATACGCCCGGGGTGAAGCTGTCCCTAACGAACGAAGGATTGATGAATCCTTCTCAAACTTGGGGTTATTTTCAGCTCAGGTCGGGAGAACAGCAGCCTGGTTTCCATCCCTGCCCCGTATTCCGCAGCTCCCGCCGAGCCGGGGATCTGGCGGCGGTGGCGGGGGAGGCCGGGGTCGGGGTTGCCGCCCCGGGAGTCCCGTCGAACCAGACTGCCCGGAGACCTTCAGCGGCGCAGCGGGAGGGAGCCCCGGTAACGCGGGGGCTTCTTCATTCACTCTGTACGCTGAGGGAAGAGCTGTAATTCACCCCCTCCAGAGTCCCGCAAATTAAAGTGAACAGTCACATTACCAAATTCTTGGTATCCAGTATTTGTCATTCCTATCGCTGCCGATATACCGTCCCTGGGAATCAAGGGGGCAACCGGGCGAATGTCCCCCCCCCCCCCCCCCCCCCGGGCCCTACAAGACGTCTCCATCCTTACTCCCTGCCCCGCAGCCCTCCGGGCTCTGCCCAGGAACACCGCCGCAACAACTTGCGGGATGTTTCCGTCCTGTGGGACTGGAGACTTCTGAATGGGTCCCGCAGCCCTTAGCTGTTATCTTAAAGATAACACTTCAGAAACACCAGAGTCTGGTGAAGCAGAAAGGAGCACGTTAGGTTTGGAAATCTACCAAAATAACCTCTAAACCACACACACAAAAGAAAACCCAACCAACCAAAAAAAAAAAAAAGAGAGTTTTTGAAAGAAGACATAGGTCTTTGAAGGGTTACAGGTTATCTTGTTTCGTCGGGCTTTATTCAAATATATTAATGGAGTTTATTCAAATAAGGAGCATCTCTGGCTCTGAAAAAGCTGTTCCAGAAGAGCTTTTTTTTCTGCAGCCCAAGTTACAGCAGTGGCACACTGGACTGAAATATTTAATACTTTGCTTTTGGGCTGGGATCGAGACCTTTCCTTTTTCATCAGAGTATTGGAAAACAGCCTCTGCTTCAGCAAATTGCTCGGACTCTTGTGACTGAAAGTGTACAACTGAAGCACCCTGCTCTGGAGGGCCTAAGAAGAGAAACTGGGAACAATGGGATCTATCAGGCTGTTACACACTTACATATGTGTGTATGTACATATGGAAATCCACATATCACCATTTATAGCCATATATGACCTTTATCCTTATAAATATGGATCTGGATATATACACACACTCCATTGGATCTATATGGACACTTTTAAAATGTTGCTTATTAGAATGACCTGCCACACTATTCCATTGCTGTATTCTTTCCCTGAAGTTCTGCTGCCACCATGGCAGGATTCACAGGTATTTTCTGAATGCTACATCTGTTTAGTTTAAGTGAGGTAATTTTTTCTTTGTTTGATTTTGGTTTAAAACTATCTGTAAGTTTCTGGATAGCCTCTTCAATTTACTAGCATCTGGTTCCCAAACGGCTTTAATACTTCCACCTTTATGTCCAGCTTGTGCAGAGATTTTGCAGATTTTCTTTCTATTTTTCCAGTAATTCATTCTGTTGGCTTTTTTTTTTTTCCTTCAACTTCCACACAGAGTATCACACTGAAGGAAGACACTTTTAACTTCCACTCTTTTACCATGTTTCAATGGCATTTTTAAAATCACTAAAGCTGGGATTTTTCAGATATGGCCAGTCAAATATCAGTGCTTCCTTTTTAAATTCTTGATACCTTTCTGTTCACAGCCACTGAGACCTTACAGCACTCAGAAAAAATCAGGGAGGTTTTACATTGGCTGTGCAAGGTTTGGCATTTCAGCTTGCCGCTGAACTTCAGGGGCTGTTTGTTTTTATGAGGAAGCCAGCTACACCCTTTCAGTGCCTAGGGACTTTCTTCTGTCACATGCAGTCAATGTCCATCTCTTTCATGGGAATGTTAGGAGACTGAATTAACTGAAAATGCTCTTTATTTTCTGATGAAAACAAGTCCTGCTATAGCTGCAAAAACCATCAAGCCATTTTATTTAAGCCAAGTGGGATTTTCAGTGTGCAGACATACACAGTCCTGAAGAAACAAGTGTAGCTTAAAATCTTCTCTGAGGCTGAGAAAACTTGAACACAGAAGGGTTAAAAAGTAGACTCAGCTCTTGTTGAAACATATATATATGGACTTTAAATAGTGGAAATCAATAGTCCAACAAAGCCGAAGAACTATTATCTTTAATATTGACCAGGAAAGGTGTCACATTAACAGCAATTTTACCCTTTGGTAATGATTCAATTTAGCTGCCACTTTCTTTAAAAAGGCAGCATACAGACATACATATTTTTTTTAAATGGCCATATGTGGACATAAACCCCTTAATAAAGGCAGGGCTAATTTATAAAAATCAGAGAGTAAAGAATAGCCCTTTTCACAGAATAGCCCTTTCCACCCCAGGTATACAAAACAGAAAGGACCGACAGAAGTCAATGAAACAGGACCTGGAAGAAGCAACTCAGGATTTGAAAATAAAGTGGTATTCAAAGCAACTTCATTGGTCACTTCCTTTCTCCTCCTTCAAATAAAATAGCACCTAAAAAATCTTTAGCTGTAATTTTAAATTAAATGGAAATGCAATGGTTAGTAAAAAATATTCAAAGTCTGATCCTAATTAGCAAAATATGAAGAGACAAGGGTAAACATATTCAATGCTTGAAGTGATTTTTTTGCAATGGCTAATTTTGCTAGGTAAGACCACACACCAACTCCCTGTCCTTGGGCCTATGATACCCTATTGGCTAAAGAAGGAAAAAGAAAGCGTGTTCAAGAAAGTGAAAGTCTTTGTAAGGTGAATGCCTTTGTTGCTTTAACAAATATTTGGGAAATCTATAGTAAGGGAGATGGGAAAAGTATTAAATTGTCATTAGCTTCCAGATGACTTTCCTTGCTCCAAATGGAATTGTAGAAACTTAGTGAAAGAAAGAGCCTGAAATTAAGATCACAAATACAACCATAGCCATGACCAGCATTTAATATTTTTGATATGGCTCATGGCTTGGGCAGGTGCACATTCTGCTGGGTCAAAAAACATCTGGATGGCCAGGCCCAGAGAGTGGTGGTTGTCTGAGTTACATCCAGCTGGCAGCTGGTCACAAGTGATATTCCCCAGGGATCAGTGTTGGGCCCAGTCCCGTTTAATAACTTTATTGATGATCTGGCTGAGGGGATGAGTGCACACTCAGCCAGTTCATGGATGACACCAAGTTGGGCGGGAGTGTTGATCTGCTGGAGGGTGGAAAGGCTCTGTAGAGGGATCTGGACAGGCTGGATCAGTGGTCCAAGGCAAACTGTATGAGGTTCACCAAGGTGAAGTGTCAGGTCCTGCAGCTGGGTCACGAGAACCCCACTGAACACTGCAGGTTTGGGGAAGAGTGGCTGGAGAGAAGGAAAGTGGCCCAGTGGAAAAGGACCTGGAGGTACTGGTCAGCAGCTGGCTGGACACGAGCCAGAATGTGCCCAGATGGCAAATGGCATCCTGGCCTGTATCAGCAGTAGTGTGGCCAGCAGGACCAGGGCAGTGATTGTCCCCCTGTGCTCAGCACTGGTGTGGGCACACCTCAGATAATGAGTTCAGTTTTGGGCCCCTCACTGCAAAAAAGAGAGGTGCTGGAGCCAGTCCAGAGAATGGCAACAAAGCTGGTGAAGGGTCTGGAGCAAAATTTATGCAGAGCAGATGAGGTAGCTTGGGTTGTTAACCTGGAGAAAAGGAGGCTCAAAGGGGACCATTGTGCTCTCGATTGTATCAAGGTGGAGGTCAGGTTCTTCTCTCAGGTAACAAGCAATAGGATGAGAGGAAATGGTCTCAAGTTGTGCCAGAGGATGTTTAGTTTGGATGTTAGGAATAATTTCTTCTCTGGAAAGGTTGTCAAGCATTGGAACAGGCTGCCTAGGGAAGTGGTTGACTCACCACCCCTGGAGGGGCTTAAACAACTCATAGATGTGGCAGTTGGGAACACAGATTAGTGATGGACTTGGCAGTGCCGGGATGGTGGCTGGACTACATTATTTTAGAGGTCTTTTCCAACCTAAACGATTCTATGATTATTTATGCATAGGGATCTCCAAACAGCTCTTTGTAAATGCTTGCTTTTTCACCCTTCAATAAATTTAGTGAGGGATGCCTAGCACCTTTTGCCCAGTTTTAAAGCAACATTGCCTAATCACATATAGATTTGTGCCCATAACCATCCTGACAGTCACACAATAGAGACGTGAGAACATAACAAGATCCATGTCATGGGTGTGACAGCCACAGATCTGGGCAGTTTGATCCTATTTGTATTTACAGATCTGTTACAGACAGTTTTAAAGAGCTCATTTTGGCTTGCTTCTCTTGCTTTGTGTGAGAAATGACGATTAAAAAAGCCTGGATTCAGCAATCACAGTAATTAAAATTAGCAGCTCAAATCCAGTAGAAAGATGTTCTGCTTTTTTATTTTCTCGCTTTAAAAAGTACAATTTCATCCATGTGAAGGCCCTGATAAACTTCATGCTGCTCAGGGCTTATGATGTCAGAGCTATGAAATATTTCCTGCTGCTAACATAATAGCTGAGAAATCTGAGTTCTGGAAGGTTTGGGGTTTTGTTTGCTCTCTGTGCATTTGGTATGAGGCGTACAGTGGGAAAAGAATTAACTCTAGGGGCTGAAAAAGCAAATAGCAGTGGGCTACAGTGTAATTGCAGAAACAATGAGGAATTTCACCTGGTATTATTTGTGACAGCAATCAAATAGCAAGGCCTAGCAGGGAACCACATATTAAATAAGTGCCGTGACAGGCGAGTCCGCTATAAAAATAAGCAGAAAGCAGAACGGGGAAGACATATGTACTTTCTGGGAAGGTGAGAAGATAGCTGTAGGGTTCCCCTCCCAGGGAGGGCTTGGGCTTGCTAGCTGCCCTCCCCGGTTCCCATCAGCATCCCACTGGTACCGGGGGCGGGATGAAGCCGGCAACTTCCCTTCCAGCCGCTCTGAGCCTTTTCTCGGGGTAACCGGGGCGGGAGGGGAGCCCAGCGGAGGAAGGACAGCCGGGGAGCCGTACTCCGAAGGCGTCCCCGCAAGCGGGCGGGGGTCCGTGGCGGGGCCTGCGGGGCAGCTCCAGCCCCGCATCGCTGTCCCCGGGCGCTCCCCGGTGCGAGGGACCGCAGCAGCCGCCGGGACGGGGCGGGCCGTGGGTGGCGGGGCGCGATCCCGGCCGGGAGCTCTGCCCGAGGCCGGCTCCTCACACGCTGCCCCGCAGGCAGTTTCAGGCTGAGGGCTGGTGGTGGAGGGGGACGAGGGGACGTGCTGGCCTCCGCCTCTGTCCCCGCTCTTTTTACTAGTTTCCAAACATCGCTGCCAAATCTTCCGACCTGCGGAACGACCGGGCACAGCTCGCCCCCCGCAACTGCCGCGGGGAATCCCGGCAGAACCCGCTGCGGCCCCGCGAGTGAGCCCTGGCGGACAGGCGGATATGTCATCCCCATCCCCATCTCTTAGCGCGAGATCCGGCGGGCGATCCGGCCGGATTAACGCCGGGCGCTTTGAAATCCGGGTGCCGCAGTGATCCTGAGTCGCGGTGCTTAGGGCTCCCCTTTCAGTTGTTAATTACCACTAAGCGTTTGTAAGTACCTGCGCTCACAGACCTCAGCGCCTTCAAAACAAGGGCATGCACGCAAATAGCTCCAAAATTACCCATCTGGGTACCGGCAAGACCAAAGGCACAAGCGAGCGGAGTCGTTAGAAAATAATTGAAGCAAATGGGCACTTTCTTTGCCACGTGAATTTCAGCTGGGAATCCCGTTGGTTGGGGCGGCGGTTTCAAAGGTGTCCGCACCTGCGGAGCCCGCGCCCGCGGGAGCGCGGAGCCCGGGGGGTCGCCGGGAGGGGGGCGGGGTTGGCCCCCCCCGATCAGTTTAAATGGCCCGAAAAAAAAAAAAAAAGCCATCAAAACAACTTCCATCAGAAAAACATTAGCTAAGAAGGAAACGGCTGTGGTGGACACCCCGGTGGGATATCTCCTGACTCCGGGCAGGAGGGTTCCCGCCATTGGTACCAGTCCTGCAGAATTGCCCTGCTCGGTTTTGTTTGTTTAGCAGCTGAGATTTAGAATATACACAGCAGAAGGAATTATCTTCCATTATGAAGAAACAAAAAAAATGTTCACCCACACCTTCACCCCCGAGCCCACCCAAAACCCCCCCACACACAAACCACCACAATTTGCTTTTCGGTGACACAAGGACAATGTGAAGTGAGTGATCCTTGCACCACTTTTCTCCAAATAAGTTCAGTGTGAAGTATAAGCACTGTGTTTTCTATCAGTGATGACTGTGTTGATTCCTAACACATTACTGAGGGAAAATTTTAGCTAGAAGAATTTGAATTTTACAGATGAGTACAGACAAATGAGCAACGTCACAGAAGACCGTTAAAGCATATCACAAATGCATATTCTTTTCATATTGCTTTTTCATTGTCTGTTTTTCTTGGGTTTCTTTGTTTTATTTTTACTATTTTTTCCTTTTTCTACTATTCGCATCTCAGGCAGTTACTGGTTCTCCTGTGCCTCACGGCTATGGCTTGAGGGGCAGAAAATGATGAAACGAATAGGAAAAGGATTTGAATTAAAATACAGCACTCTTAATGCACGACCCATTAGAAAGTAGCAAGGAACTTGGTCTGAGCAGTCAGACCCTGATGCCCACATGGTGATGAGGCCTTGGTAAACATAATGTTATCGGGGCAACGTTTCTGCCTATTTTACACATTATTCAGCTCCACTCAAGCTAAAATCCCACCTTCCAGTTTCTCGTATATATAGCCTAAGGCGTAGGGTTTGACAGCTGGGGCAGGTAAAATACAGAGCCTCGGGACGATGACAGAAAACAGGGGCCGTATCCTTCCATCCTGCAGATGTCTTCCTAAGGCTGTGTTCCTGCTGCCTGCAGGATGGATGTCCTTGGTTCCTGAGAGGAATGCCTGCCTCTGCTGCTCCTCCGGACCTCTTCCCAGTCTCTTCTCCTAAATGACACGTGAGAATGAGTCAGAGATAAGCAGTCGACCCGGGAGGTATCACAACAAAGCTAAGGACACGCTTTTCCTCCGGCCCAGGAAGCTACGGGAGCAGGGGCTGTTTACCCGCAGGACAGATGGAGGCCACCAGCTGAGCAGAGCACGGGCCTCTCCTCCTCCAGTCACCCACCCTCGGAAAAAAGAGTGGGACGCCACAGGGTCTGTGCTGTGGTAACAGGAGCGGTCAGGACAGCGAGCAGTGATTAGGAAGTGGCAGAGTCGGACCCAGGGGAACTTTGCAGAGCAGGTTAAGCTGTGCTGTGTTTGCATTTGAGCCATTGGCTGGGTTGGGGTCCTGGCATGCTCCTGGCAGGCAAGTGCTCTTAGTATGCAGCCTTCACCCTTTATTTCATCACTTCTCTACATGGGGTGTAGTAGCTGGGATGTTCTAAGGGGTGGATTTTTAGTGCATTGACTATCTCTGAATGCTAACAGCTCTGGGGACTGTTTGATGAAAGGAGGATATTGGCAGACCCTGCGTAGAATAAATGCTGTTTAAAAATCCACATTTGAAAAAAATAATAAAAAATCTTGCTGCAAATGTGGAAAACCATCCCATCAGGCAGCCATTACACAAGTTTCAGAAAAAACAAAACCAAAACAAAACAAAACAACAACAACAACAACAACAACAACAAAAATCCAAAAAACCCCAGAGCAAACCAAGCCTGCATTTCTATCTGGTAGTAGAACAGCTCTGGAAGTAATTGTCCATTTTGTTTCAGCTTTCTCCTCCTGAGGTTTTGGGTCTTGCCTGTTAAGTTTCATCATCGATGAGACCTCACTGAGGAGCTGTAGGGTGGGTGGTGTCCTCGAGGGCAGGACCTGCGTGGGGAGCAGCAGCAGCACCCGCTGGAGGACACCAGTGGGCACCACTGTGAGCCGCTGTCCCGGTTCGCTGAGCACTCCGCCTGTCCCTGGGGCTCCCCGATTCCAGAGAAAGTGGCCAATTATTTTTCTGTCTGAAAGAGTCTGTGATGTGGCAGAGAATGACAGCTCCAAGGGAGAAAACACCTCTTCATTAAAAAGTGCTGCTAAGCACACTGAATATCCAGATCCCAGCACCCAGTTGCACAAAGGTTAGGATGAGAGCCAAGAAATTATGCATTTTCACGGATATTTTTTGTACACACATAGACACATACATATATATGTGTGTACAGTGTACATGCAGACACAAACTCACACACAGAAATATCTGCAGGCTTGCTTTCAACACAGGGTAGTCAAAATCCTTTAAGTTCCTATTGAGACAAAAACTCCTGCAGAAGTCAAGTTTTGCTATCAGTTTTGATGTGCTAGGATTTGCCTAGGAAAAAAAACGCAATTAAATTGGTTACCAAATGCAAGAAGGGAGTCACTTTCATGGAAATAAATGATTAGGCATTCATTGAGGAAAATATTAAACAGAAAAGAGAAAGCAATAATCTCTGGTTGGCACTCCTCTCTTTGAGAGATCACAGGAAGAGAGGGCCAGGCTGCTACATTTTGTAGGTTTCATTTTATTCAATTTCATTTTGGTGATTTAATGATTGCAGGAATTAATGTCACTGAATGGGAAAATATTTCTAAAAAAGGATACAAAACACATATGAATAATGCAACAATGAAGAATTGGGTTTACTGGTGAGGCATATGGTGTTGTAGAAGAGAACCACTGATACCAAAGAAAGATCAAAATGGAAGCTGCATTTTAACAGCCTTCTTTTTCTTTTCCTTCAGAAATTCTGAAAGGCTGAGAAAATGGCATTTTAAGGAAAAGGTGGGAGAAAAAGCGGTGACATCCATGGCAAGTGAGCAAGGTAGAAGTAATCATTTCCACAATGGCTCTTTGGGAGCCCTCAGCCTTAACCTAACTTCTCATGCAGCTTTCCTCAGCCCTGGTCCCTGGCTGCCTGCATTCATGCACTGAGCTGCCTGGGCTCAGCAGGCTGCTGCCTCTCTCCCCAGTTACAAGCCTGACTCTCCCTTAGCCTGCCCCAGGAGGGTGGCCCAAGTGGGATGCTCAGAGCATCACACCAAGGTTGCTTTGCAGATGAGCCCCACTCCCTCTTGCTCACATGTTTCAGTGAAGCAGGAAACTGCCCAGAGGGCAGGGCAGCAGTCAACCCTCCTGTTATGGCTATCCATTTTTTGTAGGGGTACATACTGAGATAAACCACCACCACTTCCATCAAATCTGGGGGAATATTCCAGCTGAATTGTAATCCAGGGGCACAGTGATGAATAAGGAAGCAGGCAGATTCCCACATTTGTTGTTCAGAGCTGAGCACTGAGAAATGTTGAAATGCTGAGCTGACAAAAGGGTTAAACCCCTGTGACTTTGAATATGCTGCTATTTACTGACTTGTCAGAATCACTAAACAACATTTCTCTAACCATTCCTGCAGTTGTATTTTAAAATTTCCACCTCCCTGTGTCCTCTCACCTGACCTGATAACACAATGCCTTCTTCAGCATCCTAAAGAAGGAATTTAATCTGCAGCAAGGTAGAAATACTTGAAATAGAACATATAACTTCTTCTTCTCATAAACAATTTACAGAACATAACCATTTGTTCTCAATAAAGATTTTAAGCCACAATCGCTTATTTTCAGTAGAACTTTAAATTCTACAACATTGTATCTTTGTTTCCCTGTTGCAATGCAGAATAGTTGGGGTTGATTCTGTGATATTCATATTTGATTGTTTTCTGTTTTAAATGTGTGCAAACATAACCACAACATGATAGTGCTTTTCCATGCTTAGCATATTCATCACCTTATCTTCCTCTCAACTTCTTGATTTGCATGCAAGAAATCTGTTAGAGAGAATGCAATCTGCAAGCCAACAAAATCCTGCCCTGTGGGGGGAAGGAATCAAAGTGGTACACGTAGCTCAGATGAAGAGTATGAAGTACGTACAAGAACCTGCATCATATGAAAGGCCCACAGTCCGAGTGCAGTGTGCCAGGGGGAGAATAACTATTGCAAGAAGCAGTGAGAAGACTCTAGTTGCAGTTCTACCAGGTATTGGCTTTATTGACAGGAGCAGACCAAGACGTCTCTAGTTCCCTGGTGCCTGCCTGCCCACTCTTATGGCTCAGGTCTCTGCCCCTCAATCTGTATGAACATTTGGCTGTAAATCAAACTTCAAGAGTAGTTCTACTTAATAATTACCTCCTCCCAAAACAGTGTGATTTTAACCTTGATTTTTTCATTTGGTCATCAGTGCAATCTTACCAACAGCTGCAATAGCACAATGAAGACAACAAGCAGCATTCCAGGAACAAAACAACCAAAACTGTAGGGTAGGAACTTCCATTGGTTTTGCAGGCATCCCATTGAACCTTCCCTCGCAGATGAGCAGGGGCAGGTTAGCCAGGTTGTTGCTGGCTGCCTGCCTTCAGCACCCAGGGCCTGGGCTCTGTGCTCAGCAGGGCTGGATCTGTGCACTGTTCAAGCACCCATGGTACTCCTCTGGCCCAGTTTAGGCTCAGGCACATGGCCACATTTCTGTCAAATTGGTCCACACACCCACCCAAGGTTTAGCCCTCTGCAGGTGAAGGGGCAGCACTAGGCTCAAGAAAAAGGCTGCTGGTGCAGAGTCAACCTGTTACCATGTTTTGAAGAAATCAGAGCCCAGGAAAGAGTTTACTAACCAACAACCTGAGACCCACAGTGCTTCTGATTTAGTACTAAGAACATTAAAACCAGATTTGTGGAACCATGGTCTGGTGGGCTTGCAGCTCCTGACTCACTGTAGCATCTTAAGGCATATGAAGATAAATGATAATTTTCTTGCAAGTGTTGCACCCTTGACTCTGGTTGTCTGGCAGGTGGTCTGGCCACAGCACAGTTGTATTTATGTCAGGGGCTGGAGCACTAACACTGTCAGGCCTTCTAGCTCCAAGCAGAGCAGCAGCTACACAGTTAAATCAGTCAGCACTGGCTTTTCTCCCCAGATTTGATCTCAAACACCCAGGACAGAGGCAATTACACCTCTCTGAAACAGCTCTCCACTGCCTGCCTTCCTCTATATTTACTTGCATAAAACCCAGAGTCAAAAATTTGCCAGTCCAGAATAGTAATAGGCAGTGGCAGATCACGCCTAGTTGCACTTTCTGTCTCTCTCACCAAAGTGTAATCTAGTGGTATCTGATATGGCTAAGAGCTAGAACGATGATTTACTATGCTTGGTTAGCATGAAGCAGCTCAGGCTGATGCAGGTTCACAGCATTTTGCTTTGGGGCATGCCCTTTTCATCACTCCTATTCTCAGCTGTGGCCTGGTCAGGTAGGCTGGTCCAACCATTGGTGGGATCTCCTTGTCAGCCAGAAACCTAAATTAGTGCTTAAAATTCATGCTCATATCCCAGTCCCCATGTGGTTGTGCTAGGAGTCATATGCTATGCTGCAGGGGCCAAAACCCATCGCAGAGGGGCTAGGTGACCCCATGAGCCCCTATGACCACTAAAGCATGCTGAAACCACAGCCTTGCAAACTTCTGTAGCTGCACTTTGTGTCCATTAACTGAGCAAAGGCTTTGCCAAACTTGACTTTGAATTTGCTCCCCATTATCCAACCTCTCCTTCCAAATAAGTATGAGTCTGCCAGAGACTTCTTATTTCTCTGCAAAGATGTGGACTCTGTACAGTGCTACTCAGATGAAATTTGCCTCAGTCTCTTTATTCAGCTAGTGACAGGTCTGTGGGAAACTTTTTAACCTAATGCAGATCCTATCTCAGTAAGCATCAATAGTTTTCAACTGATATATCTAAAGCACCCCCAAAAGCTGAATGAGAAAACTATGTTCAGCCATATATTCTGTAAAAACTGCAAGAGTTTCAGTAACATATACTATTTTAAAAGAATATGTTGCAGTTTCCACAGAAAATATTCAAAGATCTGTGAATTAGAAGACGTGCTCAACTCTGCTGTAATGAATCCCTGAAAGGCACAGGTGAACAGCCTTCAAAGGAAAGAGGACCACAGTGATGTATATTAAATCCTGATTGAATGCATGACTTGCCATAGCTTGCTGCTTTTGGAAATTCTGACATAATAGAAGTTGCAAACAGTTATAAAAAACAAGAGGTGGAAATGATGTATGAAAAAGAAACACTAAAAAATGCTTAGCATAATACCACTACAAAATTGAGTTAAAAATATTATATAAAAGGTATAGCCAAACTGCTGTTAAGGCAATCTGCACTAAAGCATACATGCAGGGGCATTTGAACTGTGACAGCTGAAAAAAATTTCACAATTACATCAACTTTTCAGGCTGAACTGTTACTATCATTCACAGGAAAACAAACCAGTGAGTAAATGAAAAAAAAAATTACAAGGTTCCCCCCATCATATTTCTCAACAGCAATGAGAACAACTCTCCCTGGTTGCGACTCACATGAACATGTCAGAGATTTCCTGGGGTTGAAACATCTCTGCTCAGTTTAGCCACTGTGTTTTTCCACACAGCCCCATCCCAACCCCCTCTCCCTTCCTGCCTCAGCAGGTTCCATCTCCAGCACCCCAGGTTCACCTTTTCTACTTCTGGTTTTTCAGTATGGGCAAGTCTGTGGTGTAAGCATCCTTACTATTGACTCACCTGGTCTGGTACCAGCACAGGTCTGTCCCAGCACCCAGGCTCAAACCTACCTCCCCCCTTCCCAGCAGTACTCTGGATCTGTGTCCTGCTGTCCTGTGAGCTGAACTGTCTGTGTGTCCCTGCTGGGGGTGACAAGGGTGGCTGCATGCTGAGACAGGCCCTAATGGCATCACACAACTGCTGGTACCCATGCACTGCCCCATCAGCCTCTCAGCACATCACATCCAAGGAGCTGGCTTATCCATATCCAGCTGGGTTTCCTGTAGCCAGCACTGAAGTACTCCAGGGTATATCAGAAGCTTTTTCTGGTCTCAGCACTTTAAACTTCTGCTGGAGGAAAAAGCAGAGCAGATGGTGCCTGGACTGGGAGCAACTCACCTTTGACGTCTTCTGAAAGCCCAGCCTGGCCAAAGGCCACTGGCAGTTCTAAATAACCTGAGCACCTACATCTCTGTCCTTTCCTGCTCTTCTTGCACCAGCCATATGAGAAGGGTTCCGCCCCCAGTGCTGATGCTCTGGAATTGAAAATGCCTAATGTTAGAAATTGACCATGTTACATTCCAGTGGACAGGTGCAGAAATAGTTATAGGTTGAGCTTGGCTACTTTATCTGTCTTGGCTACAAAATAATTTGTCCTTCTTAACACTGAAATAGAGACAAATCTTACTAAACAATCTCTTATAGTTAAATATGTTTTTGAGAATAGTGATGGCAGTTGAAATACAGCATTAAAAACCCCCAAACTCTCGGTTATGTAATTTATTTAGAAGAAAAAAAAGTACAGGTTTATTTTCCTACCTTCTCCTTAACCCCTACAGGCTGTGTTATCCCATGTGTAAACACAAATTAACACTTCTCACATCTGGATTTCTGTATATTTAAATTGGAGGCTTGGAATAACATTTTTCTCTTTAGAATAAATGCTTGTGAGAAAATACCATGTTTGAAGAGCAATGGGTTGGGTTGCTGACCAGTCTAGTGCCCAGCTAGGAAAACCAGAGCCAACTCTGAAATTACTTTGTCAACTTTTTTTTTCTTGTTTAGCCTTCACAGCCCAAGGAAACATTGGTGTATTTGAAGGCAGGGCACATTAGCTGATAAATGTTTTTCTGCAACTTTATTAAGCCCTTATTTTTACCATAGGTATGACCTGTTATCTCTACCTTTTTTTCCCTCAGTCCCCTGTGCAGCTGGGCACTGCCAGCAGCATCACTCCCTACCTCTGGGGCACCCTGCCCCATGGGGGACCATGGCAGCTGCTCCACTCACACCTCACTCTGTGAGGCAGGAGGACAGGTGTGGGTATAAAGGGATGGGTGACCCTGATGGGAAAACCAAAACCCCAGGAAGAAACCTCTCACGATACCCAGTGCATCTGGGGCAGAGGAGAGCATCACCAGAGCTGGGCTGCATTGCCCTGCTTGACACCCTTCTTGAGAGAGCCAGCACCTCTACCTGCCCCCTTCACCCTGGCAGATGGGCTGAGCCTGAGTGAGAGCTTATGATTTGCCAGCACATGCTTCACTCAGCTGCAGAAAGGTGTTAGAGTGAAGTCCTCAAAACCAAAAGCATCAGTAGGCAGCACCAGCCTCTCTCTCTGCGCCACACTATTGTTTGCAGCTTCCCCCAGCTCATCCTTCCCTCACAGCAGGGCAGGATTCAGAGAGGAAATTCTGCTTTGCAATTCCCAAACAGATGCTCTGCCAGAAACCCACCAATGAACAGAAACAGCTGCTCCTCAGCTTCCTCCTTGCTCTTGCTGGTCTGTGAAGAGTCTTCTCCATGTAGAGAAACAGGGAGGAAGCATGGCCTGAGGGCTCTGGATGCCCCATCCCCATCCTTCTCCTCCCTGGTGCCAGCACAAGGAGCAGGAAGCAGCAATCACTCAGCAGATTTGCCTCAGCTTGTTTGGCTGGCTCAGGGGAGGAAAAGCCTTAGAAGTCAATTGGCACAGCTTGAAAGGAAATCCCAGCACCCTCCACTTCCATCCTGCCCAGACTCCAATGCCTGTTCCCAAACCCAACAAGCTCTGCTGTATCAAGATGAGATGCTTTACTAGACTTCAGCTGCTGTGGATCCCCACTCTGTCCACACAAGGGTAAGGGGAGAGCTGGACTTTCTGGGACTGTCCTGAAGCATGGACACGAGCAGTTGGAGGAATGAATGCTGCTGCTAGTGCTGGGTGGTCAGCATGGGGTGCTCCACAGTTTCAGCAGGAGGCTGGGGGGAAGTGATGGGCTGTTTGCTGACATGATCACAGCTTTTTAAAACAAGCTTATGCTGCAAAAGCCAGGACATCTCAGATGATGCTTTTCAGCATGCTGCTGGCTGGTGTGGCGGCTCCCAACAAGTGCAATTCAGAATGGCTCCACGTGAAGCCACATACACACCAGAGAGCAGCCAGAAACCTGGGGCAGGATGCTGCAGCCCTTGGGCCAGAGGTGAAGCTGTGGCTGATGGGCCAGGGGGCAAAATAAACCTATGGGCTTTCAAGGACTCTCCCTTCCTCCATCCCCACCTGCAGCAGCCACACACATTTCACTTTGCATGCTGCAGTGTCATTTCTTGCTCTCAGATAAAGTTTTTACCTGATTGGAACTGGTGCCAGGTCATCCCCAGCCTGAGCTGGTGCCATCAGGCCAGTGGGAATCCAGTCTTATCTCTTCAATGCAGAATGAATCATGGATGGCCGGTGTTCCTAACTCCCAATGCATCTAGAAGTGCTCCTTTAGCTGACCAAGTGGTCATGCACCAGCGTCACAAAGCCCACATGTCCCCATATGACACGGGACAGCCACAGTGCGGGAGAACAGTGCAGTGTCATTTTGGGCACAGCAAAGACTCCAGCAGCTCTCACCCATGCTGGGTTTTAGCCAACAGTTGCACACCTGCAGTGCACAGAGCCCAATGTCTTGCCTACTTTCATGCAATCAGGAAACAGGAATATGGAAAGCATGACCAGTGGGAGAGGATGTAGCCTTTTCATAGTGGTATCACTACCTCTAGAACATATAAGTTCCAGCATGTTTCTGTACATTATGCAAGTAGCCTTTTTTCCCCAAAAGTAAAGCCCCAAAAGAGCTGAAGTTGATGAATTTCTGCCTCAAGTGATGACCCCATTCCTCTTACACTCCGCTCCTCCATTTCACTGTTTTTGTCTCAAAGACTCCTTCCCACACTGAACTCGTGGTTGTTCATGTGGCCCTTTAATTCACTCAGCTGATGGAGAACACTCAGTATGATTTTCCTGTGGCCATTCCCATGAAAATTGTGATTTACTCTGTGCTAACATTTTGCTGAGTTGAGTCACAGCAGGGTCTGAGGAGCAGACTGGGCAGGTGGAGAAGAGAAGGGATGAGCAGAAGGAAACAGGACATCTTCCTATTGATGGCAGAGACCAGCACAGTTGCATCACCTCAACTCCTCTGATTAAACATATTTTAGAGAAACAGCTTTGTTGATTAAAAAAAAAAAAAATTATTTTAAGTTAGAAGATCAGTTTACCAGGCACTTTGTCACTCTTCCTTCAGAACTGATGTTTTCCTTTAGAAAATGCTCTTGCTCAAGCAGAAAGACCGTGCTTTCTGCAGGACTGATTAGCAAATCCTACATTTTGTATTGCAGAGAAGGGAGGTTAGAGGCATTCAGAGGCGATTACCAGTTTAGCCAGCCAAAGGTATCAGGTAAGGGTATAATTCTACTGGATGTACTCAGTGTTTTGCCAAAGCCAGACCTCGGTGTCCTGCTCACACTTCACTGCACACCCTTACTGACAAAAGAAGTAATTGCTGGTTTTCTTGAACTCAGATAAGTCCTTCTGTAGTTAATCAGTAATATCTTGCACTTCTTGGTGTTATTATCAGCACTCCAGCCCATCCAGCAGTGTTTCCAGTTCCTGTCTCTGATTCGTTCTTCATTTTGGTCAGGGGAATCTGAGACAATAAATGTTAAGTACCGCAATTATTGTGTGCTGTTACTTATCATGGGTGGTTCCTGTGCATTGTACTTGGAGAAGCCTGAATCCCCAGGGTTGGAGGCACCTTTAAAAGCCCAAAACAATCAAGCCCATCAACGATTTATCTGTATGTTTGTTAATACAATGGAACTTGATCCAAAATAGCATACAATGAAAAGACCATATGTCTTCAAAAGAATTCCCTTTTGACCACACACATAAATGTCAAATTATTTGATTAAAGGAGCTGAGATTCTGCACTTAATTTATTCCTGGCCTACTGCATGTTTCATCACATGCAAATGTTAATTTTATTTTTTTTTTCTGGGGACAAAGGAAAAGGTTTTTGTTGTGTTGTTCTATTCACTATCTCCTTAAGCAAGTTGAAAAATCATTTTGGCTTTGCTGGGATTTTCAATCAAGTTACACAAATCTGCTGATTTTATGAGGTAGTTTGGGTCTGACAACAATTTAAAGCACCTAACAAGGTTGCCACCATTGAGTGCTGTTCGTAGGGTGCATTTGGCATATACAGTGCTCAGCTGATGGCACAGTGGGCTGTAGGTCCAGCACTGTTTGACTGGCTCTTACCCCAGCTCTGGGGAAGGCAGCTGCAGTGCATTCAGGAGCAGGGAACCCACGGCAGAGCCAGCTGAAAAACAAGCAGAGAAGTGGGAAGGATCAAGTTCATGGCATAAGCAAATACTCTACAAATCATCAAGAGACTAACTGGATGGCCACAAAGAGATTTTTGTCAAGGGTTTTATGCAGCTAAAATCAATTCATTCACTTCATCTGTTTTGAACATACTGGAGATGCAGCTAAAGATGTCACAAATGGTTAGAGTTGCCTGGAAACCTTCAAGGTGTCAATTGACCATATTTTTAGGTGCAGGAATGTTACATGGACACACCACAATTTCACCAGTGATTTGTTTAAAAAACGAATGGAGTCAGAAACCTACAAGGGAATAAAAATATCAGGAGAGTGAAGCTGAGTTGAAGCAGGGTAACTCAAAATCAATATTTTGCTTTTAAACTCTTAAGGGGAGGCCCAGGAGGGCTGCACTCATTTTGTCCTCCTTCCTTATTGTCCTCGGAGGATTGGCTGAGAAGTGACAAGGCTGCTCCGTACTTACTGCAGGACATTCCTCACTAACAAGCCACTTGTTAGAGTATTCGCTTCCCTGCCCAGGGCCCGGCTTTCATCAGACAATGGTCAAGCCAAATTTGAAACTAGAGATGGAAAAAGGGCTCCTCTCCTTTTGCCGTAGGAATATGTTGAATGTCCCTCTGTCCACAAACTCGGATCCGTGCATGAAAACGGGTCACTGCATCTCCAGCATCCTCAGCACAACCCCAAGGGCTTGCTTTCAGGGAGTAAATTCAATCTGAGGTAGCTCCAGAGACTGAGCTTGTGGTGAGAGGAAGAAGTGGCCACATAACTATATCCTGTCCCTTTTGACCGTGGTTATTTGTCTGTGGCTTTGTCTAATATGACTTGGGGGAAAGGAGGCAAAACTTTGTAGGTGTTTTTCTAGGTAGAGGTGGACAAAAGGCCAGGAAACTTCTGGGATGCCATTTTCTCTAGTTCTTCCAGTGTAAAAAGAAATGTCTAGAAATTATTATAGGGTCCTTAGATGCTTGACTCCCAGACTGGCTCCTTGGGGCCACACATATCCAGACAAAGCACAGCCACACTAAGGGATGGGTTTCAGGAGGAGGGATTCAGACAATTCACAATGGTCATGACAAAGATGCTGCATTGAAAAAATTCAGAATCTGTGCTCTTATGTGATTGTGTTTGCTGGACTCAAACATATGAGAGTGAACTACCCATCCCTTCACCAGGGTGAATGAAACAGAAGATTTTTTTTTTCCTCCCTTAAACAAGGACTACTTTAGAGACTAGTGGCTGGCCAGATGAAATTCTGGATGGCCCATTAAAGACTCCAGTTTGCCAATACCCACCTGTGCACCCCTGTCACCTCTGCAAGACACAGAAAGGGCCCTGTGGTCCTGCAAGCCCTGCCCTTGGCATCACAACGGGGCTGTAATCGTAGCAGAGCCTCTTTCCTGACCCATGAGGCAGCAAACACACCATGAGCAGGGCTACTAAGGAGAATAGGGGGACAGCAGAATAAATAACAGAGCATGTAAATCTACAAAGTCATCCAGCACCAAACTTCAAAAACTATTTTATCCAAGTCCTAAGTCGACAGAAGCTGGATGCCTCATGACTTTCAAAGCTCTGGACCTAAATCCTTACAAAAAAGCAGGGCAAGCTCTCAGCCATCCCTTTCGACTCTTTGCAAGCCAATAAACCAGAATCAACACAAGCAGAGAGTAGAAGAGTCACAGTTCTTGCCCCTGCTCTGCTTGGCTCATAGCTATACAGTTCAGTAGGAACTTTGCCTTGCGTTCAAGATCACCTCTTGAAGGAACATTTCCAGAAACATCTGTTGCAGGAGGTACAAATATTTGTGGACCCTGAGCCTTGAGATCAACACCACATCAGGGTGTGAAGGCTGTGTACTATCTTGGGAAGCCAAGGTTCCTGTCTCCTTTCCCTGTGATGGGAAGGCCCTGTGAGGCAAGGAGAGTCACAGACAGAGCCAAGGGACTTAATTTCTACAGAGTGAGCTTGCTGATACAGCTGAAGCCTGGAGCTTCGCCCATCCAAACCATCCCTGGCCGTGTGTAGCTCAGCTGCCCTGATGACAAGCAAGGCTGGCTTTCCTGATGGGAGGCTGCAGTGCATTGCCATTGGGCACTTTTCACTCACTGCGTCCTGGGGATGGAGGGGTGCCTTGGGAGCTGGCTTCTGTTTGCAACAACAACAACAACCAAAAGAAAAATCCAATCAGAGGGAGGATTTACACTTTTAGTTTTTTTTGTTTCAAATGAGTCCTCCCCCAGTGGTACTGCCCACTGGAGGTTTGATTGGCACAGACAGTCCCATCTGAGTTGAGCTGCCAAGTGGACCATGTGCTGGACTTCAGATCTCCCAGAGAGGACAGATGTGTGCTTCAGTGCCACCTCATTAACTCATTTGTTTAAAGCCCCCAAACAATCCACTTCCATGCAGATGGAAATCCCAGCCTCCCCCTTTTCACTTGGATGTGTATTCTCCTGCAGATACGGCAGATATGTGTTGATCTGCTCAGTTAAAAAACTTCAAACCCCTAAAATTCTGGTCTTTGACCCTACCCTAAAACTAATTTGAACTATTCTCAGCTGATCTGGAGTTGAAGGAGATGGCTTTTGACTAGAAATACCTTATCTCTAGACAAGTAATCGTTGTTAATTAAACCAGTAAAACGACATTAGCCTCTGCTTACTTAAGTTTCAGCCAGTGAATTAACAAGCAATCCACGGTGTCCTTTTAAATGAAGAGGTTCTCTTGGAATAAGACAATCCTAGAATCAATATCCTTTTCCTGTGAGATCTGAAAAATAAACCCTGCAGCACAGACTGAGAGTAATTTCTCCTGCACAAAGCGCAGATTTCTAGAACTTGCTTTCTCTCTTTAAAACATACAACTCCTTTATCTCTTTAAGACATACAACTCCTCCAGTTATTTTAGAAGTAGTAGATAAAAACCTGGAACCAGTTCCTAATACAGAAGTCACCATGTGGAAAAAAAAGGGTATGCATGTGTGTGTTTGTACATAGAGCCTTCCCTCACTGGCATTTCTGTATGAGTAACAACGAGGAGGTGCTGCAGCTGTAACTGCAGAGAGCTTGACAGAAGATGGAAAAGAAGTAGCCACAAGATTTGACAGTGGAAGAAAAAAATATTTACATAAAATACTTCACATTGTATAAAAAACTCATCTGCCTCACTGTTTACTTGCAGAAAGACAAGGATTACTGTGGTAATTGCAAATATGGTGATAATACATGAGAAAAGCTGCTGGGGAGATGGGAAAGGGCCTGGAACAGCCCATGTAAAACGCACCCAAGATGGTGCTGCCAAGCACATTCATGTGATGCAGGAAGCCCAGGAAGCATTCCTTGATTAAAGTGTGGCATATGTACCACTGCCAAGGAGAGGACAGATGGGTGTTTGGACTGATGCATACACACACCCCCTATATAAAAGTTTTCTACCTGAGGTTTGAGTCTCCTAAATCATGTGTCTGTGTCAGCCTTTAACATGGGCCAAACACCTCCAGTGAGATGTTATGGTCATACTTCATATCTTCAGTGTCCACAGGCTGGATTATCAGCGTACTGTCTTCTTTAGTGTCCTTTGCACCAGAGGAAAGTGATGCCAGCTGCAAAATGCCAGCACTTGACACTTGTTTGCTATTAAAAATATCTGTTGCAGTGTTAGTCAGTAGCAAACTGATTCCACAGGAAGTTTTCCCATTGACTGCAAACTGGAGAAAGCCACATACAACTTAACAAATTCTGCCTGTGAAATATCATATACAGAATCACATTTTTCTTTTTGCAAATTAATCTAGTAGTCCTAGTTCTCTGATTTCTGGAACCTGATTTGGAGGTTTATTCCTTCTGTAGAGTCCTGAAAAAATGAAAAAACTCAAACTCCAATCTTTCTCTATATTTAAAATTACCATTTCCCTGTCAAATGGTAGCTTTTAAAAGGTTGTGAAACCTGGAAAAAACATTCTGTCTGCACAAAGAACTGCAACCACCTCAACCTCACTTTGTAGTGAAGAAACACCAATGCATCATAGGCCAAGTGAAGCTGAACTTTTACAGCTTCACAGAAGTTAGCAAACTTGCTGGAGTTTCTCCCATCAAGTTTTCATGGCTATTCTCCTTTCAAACAGTGTCAGGTTTTTTTCCCTCTCTCCCTCCCTCTCTGTTGCATGCAAACATGATTTCTATTACTAAATCAAACCAAGAGAGGTACAGTACATTTTCTGTGCCCTAATTAAGGTTTAAAATTGATTCTGAAATTTCACATATAGCAAAAAACCTGAACGTGATCCTTAGCTATGATGTCTTCTTCCAGAAGAGTCTGTCATTTAAGGTACTGAAGAAAGATAAAGATGAAGAGCAGATAGAAAGAGATCAAAGAAAAATTTTCCATTGCCATTAAACCCCCTCTTGTGCTTCTAGTGACTGACTTTGAATGTCCCATCCAATATTTGCTAAAGAAATCTACCTAATGTCTGTTTTCCACCTCTTTACCACCTTAGCTACAATGGGCGGGCACGTGCTTAGGGGACATTGGGATAAAACAGGGGGCAATCAAAGCTTTGAAGTGCACAGACTGGTAGCTACAGCTGAGACCTTGACCTGTCAACATCAGGCAGTTCCAGTCAGACAAGACGTTATAAGGAGACCGCACAGCACCCTTGCAAAGGGCACCTGCACCCAGGACCTGCCTCTCTTTTTTGCCCAGGAGCTACCACAGCAGCAGGATGAGAGCAGGGGTACAATCTCATCCCCCAGATCTACCAAGTTCACAGAGAAGAGAGACGTGTATTAGCATTTAAATGGGATCTGCAGCATGTTTGTTGGTTTTACACATCTGGCTCAGGGAGGGCAGCAGCTGGGATGACTCCAGACAGAAAATACAGACTTCGGTGCTTCAGAGTCCCAGAGCCTCTTTCAGCAAGTGGAGTTCATAAACCTCCTGGCAGCTCCAATTATGATATCCTCACTCATAACAAGCAGTACCTTACTCCAGGGGAAATCTCTTTGATTTTTAATTTAGCCTAAGTTGTCACATAGGTGTAAGACACCAAGACTCAAAAGTTCCTGGAGAGTTAGAGAATACTGGCATTTGCATTTGAATCTCAGCTGTTGGCTCCAAGTGTGAGGGAGGAGAAGGGGCACAGTCTCCCCTCTTCTTCCTACTTACTCTTCTTGCATATGTTATTTTGGCAAGAAAAGGAATTCTGGAAGAGCAACAAATGCTGGGGCAGGTCCCAATGTTTTCAAAGGCTGTCATATTAAAAATTAACTTAAAATTTGATACTTTTTTTTTTTGATTGAGGCATTTAATTATTTATTTGAGTGACTTTGAAGAAGTGTAGTTACGATCTGTAATGAGTTACAGAAGAGATCCCTAGCAATTTTCTGTGCCTGTCAGCCAAATCTCCTGCAGAGCCACTGGTTCCTGCCATTTTAGCAAGTAAAACCCTCATGTTAAAGATAGGAAATGGGGCCATCAAAAAAGTCTCACCACAGCCAGTAAAAAAGTCAGAAATAGCACCTTTGTCCTGACTGCTGCCGGCTCTACCCACTAAGCCATGCTTCTTTCTTGGATGCAGCAAGAAATTTTTGCTTTTTAAGCTTAGCACAAACTCTCAATTTTCTGTTTTAGTTCTAGCACTATGTGCCTTTGCTCTTCCTTGTGGTGTGTTCTTCATTCAGCCCCACTGCACCCGTGTTTTCCTGACCACAAACACCCTGCAACAGCTCCTGCTGGTGACTCAGCTGCAGTGGAGCTGTGTGTGGATGGGGTGTCTGTCCAGCTGCCACTGCTGCTTTGTCCCCCACATTCACTCTGAAGGGTCTGAAGAATTTTCTATGCTGAATGCAAAGTGGAGAGAAATGGAATTAGTGCAAATATTAAGACGCTATTGTGATTGCATGAATATGTAAGAGCATGTGTGTGAATTCGATGGCTAAGTGGCCACCAAAGGAAGAGAGAAAATAAACCCTGACTACATGGCATCACAGGCTGTAATAGCTACAGATGAGAGACTGCTTTGTATTCCAGTTTTTCAGAGGGTAATAAGGAGTCACCTGTTTGAAAAGAGATAAACAGGCTGGATCTTCCACCCTCCCATTTGGGAACATTGATGTTTAAAGTGAAATGTTTATTGGCTCTAATGAGGTTGATGCAAAAGGGTGTTGGGTATTTGCATACCAATTTCTAAACCTCCAAAAGAAAGGCGGTGATGTCTGAAAGCATAGAATGACACCCACAAGCACTTCTCTGGTTTCAAAGTAGCACCGTTTAGAAAAAAAATTACATCCCAGATATTTTTTTTTAATGCAAGAGCAAAGAAATTTGCAAAGTAATTAAGAAGCAAATAGCCTAAAACCATCAAGTAGACTAGATTTTTAAGAGTTAAAATGTTGTTGTAGGGTTCTCTAGTAGAACCTACCATTAGCATTAAGAAGAAGAATTGGGCACTTACATGGTGGCAGGCAGAACAAGCACAGTTCTTTCCTAGACAGTGAAACATACCAGGATAGAAACACTTTGACATTAGAGCATTAACAAATGTGTAAATGATTAGCCAAGAAAAGAAATCTGGCTGATTGTTTGTCAGTTCATTAACCATCCACTGCAAAGTACATGGCTATTGTCTCCTGCAGTCAGAACAGGGTGATACAATACAAATAATAAAGATAACAGCCAGAAGACCTATTTCACTATGTGGATTGTGCACTTGGTCTTGTAAATCAATTTTTGCATACCTTGCCTCTCTGCAAGTGATATCTGCAAGGTGAAGAGACAAAGTAACACGCATCTAAAATAAATTGAATTAATCTGGAAAATAGGCTCACTACCATTTTTTGATCCAGCACTTATGTAAGAAAAAAACTAGCTTTGCGTCTCAATAGAAATGTCAGTGTTTAAACTTTTCTGTGCACAAGTGAAATGAATTTTATTTGGTTGAGCATGTGCCCAGCTTTAGACCTGTAAATAAGTCCTGTTTTTAGCAACTAAACACTGCTTGCAGTACTTTGCTGAGTCAGGGATTGGATTCAGTGCTCCCATGCATAGGCAGCCATATGCTAGGCACATTATGGTATACAAGGCTTAATTTCCCAGGGGAAAATAAACCTTGCAGAAATTTTTCTTCATCAGGCCTTTTATTAGACACTGCTAGATCTGAGTCCCAGAAGAACATGTTTTCTTTGGCTCCAATGGCATATACCCTCCTAGAAAATATAGAAATTGGCTGGGCACACTAGCACCAGAACTGGTAGCAACGCCAACAGCCAACTAGACCCTTGCTTGCACATTTATTAAACAATGATCAGGAAAATATGTGATCACTACCTATTCTTATTTAACTCAAGGAAAAACCAAATCCACTCCTGAATCATGCCTATGATCTTCTTGCCTTGAAATGCCACACTCTCCCCTTCCCACTGGTGAACAGCCAGTTGCTGCTTGTGTAGGATGACATACTTGATGGAAACTTGCTGACTGCTGAGACATAGGTGACTGTCCCCTCTCAAGATTACCCTTCTCTTTTCTTTCATCTTCCATCATACATGTGTGGTAAGATTTTTTGAGCCAGGATTTCTCTTGCCATATTCATACGTAGCAGGTACACTGGGTCCTGGTGCCAGATGGGCACCAGAGACAAAATCCAAACCAGTTTAGTTCCTGATGATTTATTTCTTACCCTAATGTTGAGAAAATTATTTGTCTTCCTGCTTTTCCACCTTCCCTTAACAAATACTGAGAAGAATTAATATCCTGAGATACACTTGCATTCAACAGGCCAAGGGAAGGGATCTCCATCATAGACCACTTTTAAGACAGATTATTTTAACTGTAATTTTAAAGTCAGTCAACTCCCTGGCTTTTTAATCTACAGATTACCTTGCTATGCCTTACCTGCCTCTCAGAAAATGATACAAACTACTAGAATTTTCAAGTTTCTTACTGATTTTCCAGTCAAAAGGAATTTACACAGCAGCAGACTTTGCTTATCACCTATACATGATCTATACATAATCAGCTTTCTTATGGTTAGTAGATCCAAGGTGGAAGAAATCTGCCAGCTGAAGACAAATGGAAAGCAGCAATAAAGCAACAGTCAACTCAGTGCCTCTTAAAAAGGCTTTGGAAAGAAGCATCCACTTGTAAATGGAGAAACAAATTCAGCTTAAAAATAACAAAGCAAAAGCAAGGTAAAGATTACCCTTAGAAGTGGTGGACTCCTGGGTGCTAAAAGCCCTGCTCAGTCATAACTAGGAGCTGCTGCAGGGCAGGACCAAGCAGCCAGAGGGGAAGAAACTGCTGCTTCGGTCCACTTCGCTGTTGGGAGAAAAAAAACACCCATGGAATCATTCATCCCCAATTGCTTCAGTACCTTTCCAGGCTGAGACTTCCATTGTCATCTAAGTTAACTCTTTTTAAGCACAAAATAGAGTAAATCCTGTCCTCTAGAGCTCCTTAGGAAGAAAGCCAGTCTTGCTAGCACAAAAGCTTTCAGTGGGTTTTAGGTGACCTCCATCCATCTGGGAAAAAGGACATCCCCACAGGACTGATCATAGACCAAACACAGATTCTGTCTGTGTAGACTCCTGTTTTGCTACACACCCAGGCATGAAGGAATTAAGGCCTGATCTGCAACACAAAGTTAATCACATATTAAGACATCTTAAAAGCGTGGAATTTTTCTTGTGTGCTCCAGGGTTAGCATAGTCCAAATCAAATAATTAATAAAATTTAGTACTAGTCCTGAAAACATTGAGCATCCCCTGTTTTTCCATGCTCCACGGGGCTGTGATTTCATGATACAAAATGTCTGGCCACAAAACAGACTTGTGGTATTGCTGGAATCCAATCCATGGCTCTGCCCTCCTGTTCCCTCCAGCTGTGACTGCTGATTTCTGCCCCTACACTGGGAAGAAATAATCAGGCTGGGATGTCAGAGGACACATCAAGCCATGTTAACATGACCACTATCTTCATGCCTAGATGTTGCTTACTGAACCAAATGTTGTATGAGGAAGAAAGTAGCAAGATGCTTATGCAAATAATAGCAACACAAAAAACCAACGGCACACACATTGCAAAGAAGGTCAATGAATCAGACCAAATAGGGTTCTTGTCTCCATATCTGAAATATTCCTAATCTAAGTCCCTATAAAAGATAAGCCTGCTTCCTCTCTTCCAAAACAGCTTCCTTCGACACTGCAGAAAGAAACCCCAATTTGGAAAAAGAGTAACACAAATTAAATTGTGTACACTGCAGGAATTTATCAATCTGTATCACCAAGGGAGAAGAAAAAGACAGACAAGCCATTTTTGTCTAACATGCTGTAGTGAGAGAATTGTCATTGTCTTTGGATTCTTTTATAAATAAAATAAAAAGACAAGTAATTTTCTCACCTAATTTTCCTGTAGAACTGATAATTAAGTGTTGTTGGCTGCATCACCAGCACACATTTGTGATAGTTGATTTAGTGTCTCTGCACATTTAAAAGCTAAAAATTTTCTCTTTTCCTGAGTAAAAATACCTGTTTCATGGCCTTTTCTCTCCTTCAAGTAATAAGTCAGCTTTATTTTTTTAAAACTTGCCTTCAGTGAAAAGTGCTGCTTTTTCAGAAATCTTTCATGTGTCTAAGACCTCACTGAAAAGTAATTATTGTGGATGTTGTAGAATGACTCTCAAAATATTAATAAAGATGCAAGATGCTAACCTATATATTTTTAAAGTATATATTACAAAAACACTGTCTTGAACACAGGGTCAAATTTTAGCGGGACAAACCTCTGATTGGGTGGAAGTCCTTAACTCGCTGTGTGAAGTTTTGCACATTCATTAATTTATCTTCTTAAGTGGGAAGTGTTGAAACTACAGCTAAGACAATGCAGGACATGGGAATAAACCATCACCTATGTGGGAAGTACTTGAGGCTTTCCTCACAAATGTGTCCATCCTTTTAGTGTGGTTCATTCTTGCCACAGCAGCAGCAGCCTGGCAATATTGTATTGCTGAGTCAAAGCTTCATGGCTGAGAACTATGCAAAAGGAAGACTAACAGTTTGGACACAAAAAGGAGAAGGTTTAATTTAAGGCGCCCAAGCTGGAAATAGACAATCAGAGCCTTTGACCAAGAGCTTCTGCACATCCTCAGAATGAGGTGTAGCTAAGAGAACTGCTCTGTTCTTGGCTCTTCCTTTCTCAATGGCCTGAGCTCTGGCTCCGGAAGACAAATCCTTCACACTGTGATGTTAGAATGTGTCTGGATGTGTCTAGCACTCCTCTCTGACCACACTGACTGACAGGCTTTCAAGAAAAACAATGTCTCTATGTAAATCGAGGGCCCAACACCTGTGCCAGGGCATCCAGCACCTTGCTTGTAGGCACACACCTTTCATTTCATTCCACTTATTTTGGTACAAAAAGAAAAAATAACCCTCCCCCAAGAGGTGACATTAAAATAAATTGTGTTTAAACTGAAACCAAGTACTTGCACAGTTTTCCCCAGTGTGAAACTTGTTTTAAGTTAAACCATTGAAACTTTCCTGAGTACATGAGGCTTTGAAGAATGCCTACATACTACCCATGACACCGCAAATTTCAGCAATAACCCACAGTAACTCCCACATCATGTACACAGTAGCACAGTGCTTGCAAAATTGTTGTCATTTAGCAGTCTCTGTACCAAATCAAAGCCTGCACACACACACACCAAGCTATGACCAGAGCTAATCACATGCCATGGGGTCATTTTTGCCACCCTGAGTTGACAAGAGACATTAAAGGAGACATTAGAAGAGCCTCCCCTGAAATGGCCATGTGAGAATAGCCATAAAGGTAGAAAAATAACATCATGTATGCAAGTTTTCTTATGAAAGTAAGTAATGAGATAGGATCGAAGTCCTAATATAACTCTCCTTGCAGGATCAATGCTGTTTCTGCAAACTCTATTGCCTGAATATTGCACTGTAAATCCTTGGCTTATTAGTTCCTGCAAGTCCTTCTGGGGCCATTTCAGAGGTTTAGTGTTGTATGTCTGTATATGGAGGCATTAGGAGAGATGGGAATTGTACGCAAGCCATTGCCACCACAGTTTGCAACCTAGAAAATTAAACTGCTATCAATCCCACTTTATGTTAGTATTCTGGCCCCTTAGCAATGGTATTCTGAGTAATCCAGTATTTACCTACATATATGGTTTTCATTTTGGCAATTAAACATCAGGGACCCTGAACTGAAGCCCACAGCTGCCTGCAAGGACAGAAAGCCATTTTGACAGCAGCAACTGGCATGGGCTGAGCATGGGAGCACTTTCTCATCTGTCCAGCTTTTACCTGTGCTTTTGCCGGTCTGTCACTGAGCCTGAGTGTCAGTGTGTGCAAAGCCCTGGCAGCAACATAATATTCACCAGTGATGCTTCCAAACTCAGCCTTTTCAAGACTAACCCTGCCATCTTATAAATTCCAGATAACATTTTAAAAGGCATTTCTAATGAAGGGCTTGTTATTTCCGAAGTAGAGACAGGCAGCCCCAGCTTTCTCCTTTTTGTGTCTTGCCTTTTTCCTTATCACCGTTGTGTAACAACCCAAAAGATACATGACATTTATCACAACACTTCTCATCCATTCACCTGACAATTAGAATTGCCCAGTGGATGGGCCGGAGGCCTGGTATTTATATTTGTATTTTTGAGTTTCAGCATTTCTGTAACCCTTCGTTACCACTAGTAGAGCCAAAAGTCAGCACTCACCTCATACAGCAGGCACATCCACATCACTAAAACACGGGATTGAGAAGGAGCTTGGGTGTGAACTGTGGTTTGGGTAAAGAAGCAATCTCACCTGTATTTTCTGCCAGCTGTCACATCACAACCAGTTGCACTTACTGCCAAGAAAGGTTTGTCACAACCTCTTCTCCCTTTTGAAAGACAGACCTGAGTGTGGGGCAGCAATGAAACCTGCTGTTTCTTTGCCCATGGACAGCTAAGGCCAGAACCTGCTCACAGCAAAACCAGACTGTTACTGTTTAAGAAAACACATCCTGACTACACTTCTAAACAAATTATAATATCTTCTTTTCATACCTGGAAAATTTTATTGGCCACCACATATCCCCACTGGTGATGAAACTCCATTTGCAACCCATTGCTCATGACCATCCTATATTTTCAGGTGTGTCACATGGGCACACCATGCTCAAGGATGACTAGAATTTAAATAAACAGAATTATTTAGGGCAGAATTTAAATGAAATGATACAAATTATGATGTGTTTATGGCTAAATCTAGGGCCAACTGAGCTACTAAGATCATTATTCCTGAATTTATTTGCAGAATAAGTATAAGAAAAGCAGGCTCTTGCTTAGACATGTCTGCAAATAACAAAATATCATTAACATGCAGAAGACTTGGTACATTTTGATGGATTTGATTTTCAAGTACCAGGCTGGGTTTCTTGCTTCCCAGTCTCTGCAGCCCTGCCATCACCACTAGTTGCAGGAGAGGCTGTTTCCAGGCAGTGGCATTCCCCTGCAGAGGCTGTAACAGCACACTGCCCAGAGGCACAGCGTGTTGATTGAAGCATGGTCTCTATGTGTCATGTGTCAAGGATGATATGTCACCAAATCAGCCTTGCATCTCTACGCAAGGTGTTGAGATAACACTATCAAATCATGGCCTTGTGACTGTTTTTTAGTGTCTAATACCACAAATGACTATAAGCTCACTCTGGATTAATGTCGGTGTCATGAATGTTTACTAATGCATATCAAAGCCGGGATCAATGCCAGGAAAGGATTTTAAGTGTAAGTTTACAATGAAACACAGACAGAGAGCTGACTTTCCCCCTCCAGCACAAATTACAAGCAAGTTTACACTATATTGTGCAAGGGCAGAGGGCAATATTCCTGACACATTATTGAGAAAACAAAGCTTCCCTTCCTTCTTTCTGTGAAGGAAAAACATAATTTTGGTTATAATGGTTTACTGCTTGAAACTGTAAGATAAATCACATTGTGGGCAAACTGTAAGCTCTGGCTTGACAGTAGACTGGTTACACATGCACTTACAACTCTCACTGAACGACCCACACCATCCACTTGGACATTTTTTCACTTCTCTTTTTATCATGTTCCACACCGGGACATGTCTTCCCAGACCCCTGAAAACTGTCCATGATTGTGCCCAGTGCTGGTGCAGCAGATGCAGCAGCATGCTGCTATCTGTGCTCACAGATATTCTCACCCTGTCCCACCAGGTTCCCCCCAAGCAGCTGGTGTTTTACAGGGTCCCATAGCTCAGAAGCGAATGCCAAAGGATGCAATGGAGGGCAATATGCTGTTGCTTTCAATTTTAGTGTTTTGCCACTGCTGCTTTGAAGGGCTTTGCAAGCTTGCCTTAAGGATTGCCTTTCTTTATCAAATGGCAATATTTATTTGGGGCAAATAGGTTAAAGGGAGAATCCTCCACTTTTAACTCCTTTTCCCTGGAGGAAAGGAGGAAATTCCTACTTCTGCATTGGAGCCTAAACTCTGTATGGGCAATTCCTGACCTGCTGGACATCACAGTCTGCTACCCAGGGCCATCAGCCCACTCCTCAGCAAGCAGCAGCACTGTGGGTTCTTTCATGGGGCCAAGGCATACAAGAGACAAAGGACAGACTCAACCCTTTCCTCTTTCATTCACCTTCTCTGCAGCCAGCTAATATGCAGCCTTTTGCATATGCTGAAGCTGGCCCAAAGTGGCTGGGACCCTTTGCCCAGCAGCATTTGGTGGGCAGTGCTGCATATACCATGTCAGGCTGCACACAAGTAAGGCAATGTCTGAGCCTCACACACATCTGTAGGAGCCTGAGCACTGATATCTCACTTCAGCCTCATCCCAGATATGTGTTTGTGCACGTATGCATTTTCACAGCCTTACAAATGAACAAAAAGTATGGTTCTTTCAAGCGGTGACAGTGTCACAAGGAAGTGGCAGACTTGGGACATCAACACTGCAGCTCCAGTCTATCAGCCTGGGAAGGCCCTGCCCTGTGCATCACTACTTGCAGCTGATCTCAACAGGTACATCCCACTCTCCTCTTGGGTCCTCGCCATTGCAGCTAGTCCAAGAAAACATGTGTAAGCTGGACCTCTGGGAATTACAGACATCTGAGGCACACTGGGTGTTGTAGGTGTTACTGCCCCTGCCTTTCTGCTCTCACCCCAAAAGCAGGCAGCAGATGCTGACTCACATCTCACCAGCTCCCAAGTTACAGCCTCTGAGGAAGGAGAAAATCAGCTCGCTGAAAGGGGATGGTGTGTGAAGTGCGGCTGCAAATACCGGCCTCAACCTAGCGCTGCTGTGGCCAAGGAGCCAGCCAGAGCAGTAGGGTAGGACAGCAGCAGCCTCTGCAGCCCCACAGAGCTGTGGGCAGCTCTCAGCCTGTGTCAGAGCTGGGGCTGAAGCAAGTTTTGGCAGGTTTAAGGCAAGATGGTATAGCTGTGGCTGAAGGTCCTGGCTAGCAGTGAAGCCACACGCTGCTCTGAGTCACCATCCAGCCTGGTCAGGTTTTCTTGCTTGTTGCTGAATAATGCAGCGGCCTGCCACAGCCCCATGCCTTGGTGTTCCCATCTGCAACCCAGAGTCCATAAAACTTCCTTTCCTTCATGGAACATTGCAAAGCTCTAGCTAAGAGCCGGCATTACTGGTGTTCAGCTGATGATGCTGAAGGTAAAACTGCAACAGCCTTGAATTCGGGGGAAGGAGGGAAGGAAAGAAAACCTCTTCATGTGGACTCATGCTATCACCATAGCTGAATGCATAAATGAAAAAGATTTTCATTTTGGAAAGGGTGGGCACACTGAGGCCATTGTAGCGCAAAGCGAAACAGCTGAGCTGTGACCAGCTAGCAGCCACAACTGGCAGCCACAACTTCCCCACTCACAACAAGGCATCGTTCACTGAGAGGCTGCAGTGGCTAAATGGTCCTGAAAGAATCCAAGAAACAAATTTGGAGCTGACAGCCAACCTCCTTTGCTGTCAGCGAGGCAGTGGCACAGGAGGAGCTGGCCTCTGACGGGATGGGCATGTGGGCTGGGTGCCTCCACAGGGCAGCAACGGGAGGGCAAAGCCCTGCTCTGGGATGGCCAGGATTAGAAATGACTGCTTGACCAAAGTATCACAACTACCACTTCAGCTACTCCTCTTTGATGTACTGTGGTTTCTTTATCCAGCACCTGAGTAAACCAAGCACAGGAAGCAACAGAGGCTGCATGATGTTTTTAATCTATTAATCTGTCTTTGCTACACCCCTGGGTTTAGAGCAATTTAACTTTTGATTTCCAACAAAACTAGCAGTTTATAATCCAGACTGCCCGAATCAGAAGAGTACAAAACTCGAGCTTCAACCCCCCACCCCCAGTTTAATTTCCTTCAGCAATTTATCACCTCTTTGCAGCTCACACATACAGAACAACCAGAAAAATTTCTTAACACCCCTTTGGCAAGCCACACGGAAGGAACTGCCACAGTATTTTTTTTATTATTGTTTTCAGGGCCTATGGCATAGAAAACCTAAAAAAAAAAAAAAAAAAGCACCCAAACTAAACTAAGAAAGAAAAAAAAATTAATACTTACCTTCCACAGGCAAGATGCATGCAAATAATGTGAGAATCCACATGAAAGGGCAAATTTTTTTTTTCTAAATAGAATTTCCCTGGAAAACATATTGTGAATAGTATAATCTCTAAATATGTATTTACACTACCCACATACACGTGTTTGTCTGTGCGTCTATTATGTATTTATAGAAATTATTTTAAATGCAGTAGAGAAGGTGTTGCTTGAAGTTTCACATAAAAGCAGGAAAATGGGAAGTAAAATTCAGTCCCTGCTCCAAATCCACTAACACTGCATATTAATTTGATACTTTTTCTATTCTATTGCTCTGGTCTTCTATTAAAATCAGACTGAACTCAGGCAGCCTGTGTAATTTCAGGACAGATGGAATTGCCCTTGTTATTTCCCATCCACACAGCAAAGGATTCTCTAATGAGGTGAATACTTGGGGCTCAGGTTCTCTGCTGCCCCATAGCCTAGATTCTCATTTTACAGCGCTGTGAAATGATGTTAAAATGATGCCTTACTAAATGGTACTATTTTACACCCACTAACCCGACTCTTCAAAGCAGTGTTAATGACTAAGCAGAGTGCAGAGCCAGAAGAATCAGACCTTAAGTGTTTATGGCCAGGAAAAGTGAGAGCAAGAGCAGCTCGCTGGACTTGCAGCGCTGCAGCCCTGCCACGCAGAGGCTTGAGCAGCTCGTTCAGCTCTCTGCATGACCTGCTTGCAGCCAAGCAGCCTTCTTTGGACTAGGGTGGTAGCTATGCCTTCTCTAATTTGCTGTTTCATTGCCAGGTTTTGTGGGCAGGACTTGATGTCAAAGGTCATTGCTCTTATTCAAGAGCCATCTTCCCTCACCACACCCAGCTCAAGGATACACTGAAGCCACATTAAATGCTAGAAACAAATCCAACCCAGCTTTGAGACCATCCTACAACAGACATGTTATCACCTGCCCTGGGGCTTGTAACCCTTTCATCACTGAGATTCATCCCTTGCATCCCACACAAGTGTGACCAGCTTAATTAATTCCCTTCACTCACCCTTCCCTTCACTCACCCTTATCATTCTTAACTCTGTGCTTTGCTGAGATGCATTTCCACAAAACTGCATCAAAAAGCAACAATATTATTCCCAATCCATACTTTTTCATTAGGTCTGTTGACGGAGCACCAAGCAGAAGCACCCCACTGTTTCTGACTGTTATACAGACCTGTGTCTCTGTTCAGGCTTCCTTGTCTGACTTTCAGATCACAGGTTCTCCAAGGTGGGGAGTATCTTTCTGTCAGTCTGCTGGTATGGTGGAGTCCTGACCTGAGAGGAAACACAGACCAGTCTTTCATCTCTTATACAGAGAGCATGTAGAAGAAAATAATTCTGTCCAAATCACTTCAACTACTCTTTGAAAACTTTGTTATACTGTGGAGTGAATTCTTTACATGGGACAGGTAATGGTTCCCATTACCCTGTGTTCCTGAGACTCTTTTCAAACACCATGTCTATTGCAGAGGAAAAAAGCATTCATGTAGTTGCATTTTGCTCCCACAACCTCTCAATATGTGGCAAATCCCCTCTCTTCTATATGTGCCCTTGATGGGCTTGCAGAGCCCACTGAGAGGAGGCTGACATGCAATCCAGTAAGTGCCAGCGTTGCAGTTCCCTGCTGTGCCCTATCTTCTGCACACGCAGAGACATTTGCCAGCTTGGGGCAGTGGTGTGTTGGCACTGGGGTATCAGTTCCTCCTTTCAGAAACAGGAAATATAATGGATGTGTTATTTTTCTTCCTGGGACCACCTATCTACTGATGGCCTATAACACTGTTAATGTGCAATCCAAACACTGCCCAATTTGCTTACAGACAAGTTTTCCTCTTAAGCCCCATGTGCTTTGTACCAGAAATATTTGTCTGCATGTGAATATCTGCTGCTAATACCAAAGGCATAAGGGAGTGTACATGTGTGCAGATGGATGGTGCTTGCACAGTATACCCTACACAATCCAGAACAGAATATGGTACCAGTCAGTCATTGTGTCACTTCAGATCTGCCTTTTTCTTTTCTTATACTACATACAGTGCATTTCCAGAAGTTCTTCCACAGCACATAGGATTTTCTTAGAGGAGAGGGATTTGTCTATTTGCTGTTAGGCATCTTATTGAGACTTCTAAGCTGCCTGCTTTAAATTCTCTTTAGGAAGTACTCTAAACTTGGTTTACTTCTGTCTTCACTCCAGGCTGATTTCAGAATAATTATTATTCCTGAGTTTAGAGTGAAAAAACAAGCAATGTAATTTTGCTGCAATGCAAACTCAGAGTATCTGACCCCCTGGGGGAGGCTAGGTGAGGGATTTGACCCTGTCCACCAGGGAAGAGGGATAGCACCAAGTGGCCAAGTGGCAATGGTTATGAGATAAGGTGTGGAGAGGCAGGAGGCAGCCCTCAACACCTCAGGTACTCAGACCATACTCATCACTGCTGTTGGCAGGAAGAGTCACTGGAATTGACACCAGTTTGGGAACAAACAACTCTTTACAACTACCCATGGGAATTGATGCAAAAATGGCTTATAACCAAAAATCAGTAGTGCTGTAAAGGGTGGATAAATTTGCACTAGAAGAAGAAGACCAGGTAACATTCCCTGTGCTCTCCAGCCAAGGAACTGCTTCTGCCTACAGCACCAGGCTTCTGATAGTGCAGCTCACAGGGACACCCCAAGCTAAAGAAGCTGTACTGCTCATTGCTTTTACTTTTTCCTTAGTGTAACTGCATCCACAACAGGTTCTTGGTAGAATAGAACTGCTGTTTAAAAAAAAATCACACTTCAAATCAAGAGTATTTTTCTGGTAAGAGTTGCTGGAGTGTGATCTTTAAAGCACTTTACACTTGTGATTCTCCTCTGTTGTGCTCATCCCGCACCACAGCACTGCAGGAATCAGGAGCACTCACACAACATCAGTAGGCAATCTTCCCCAGTCACAGCATGTGCCCAAAGTGTATATTAAACACCCATCAATATTTGGCACAAGGACACTATTTGCCATCCCACTGTCACCCAAAGACATTTCAGCTTTAAAGCCGTACCCGTACAGATTTAAATTAAACCTGCACCTATACAGCTTTAAATTCAACCTGCCAGGGACTGCTTTTGGCCACTGAGGCCAGCCAGCACAGTATGGCCTGTGTCTATGCTACCGGCTGCTCTCCTTGTCCAAAACCTGCCTCCGGTCTGGTCCCTGGGAATGGCCCGTGCTGGCTCCCAAGCACTGCCTGCAACCTGCTGGGAGGGCTGCTGCCTGCTTGGACCAGGTAGCAGCACAGATGACCGAGTTCCCGTCCCAGGGATTTTCCCTGCCGCTGTTTCCTGACTCAGATGGACGCAGACAAGGCGTCTGCACAGACTGCAACACGTGCTGAAGATCTTCGCTTACGTTATTGCACAGAAGGATCAGGACTCCATAGGTTCGGGTCAGCAAACAGTCTTCACAAAGAACAGTTCAGCAGAGCCTTTACACATATGCTTGGCTATGAGTCAGGTAAAATCTGGGAAAAAGAATCCCCTTTCTGTGCTTTTCCAAAGCAAAGTGGAAGATGAGTAGGAAATGCAGGTCCTCTGGATGCCTCCTGCAGCTTTGCAGCATATGTGTGGTAGTCGTCATGATGCCTACACAGTATTTAACCAGAACCTGCCCACTTTCAGCATGAAGATGGTGTCCCTGCAGGTCTCTCATGTCCCCCCAGTGACTTGACATATCTCGCAGGGACTTGTCAGCTCTTTAGGGATGAGGAAAGGGAGAAACCACAGAAAAATACAACAGCAAGGAAAGCTCTCCAGGGGTAAATAATGATTTTTACTACAGCAATTAAGACAGCTGGAAATAATAGATTTTAAAGAAAATAATTTTTAAAAATAGATGTTTCTGAAAGGTTATCCTTTTTTTCCAGCTATCACTTGAGCTAGTAACACAAATTGGCTCCCCTCGCTATTTTCCTTAGACCAGACTAGCTGTTACTGTCAAAATTACTCTCACTCTCTGCAGAGGAGCAGATCACCTAAAAGAACCACACCTGCTGCTTCCAGACATGATGGAAACACTTCATACCAGTGCTAGAGCAATCTGCCTCCCTTTCCATGGCATAATCCCATGAAACCAGATCAACTTGAGGACTAACCAGCCTAGCTATTAAAATCCCCATGTCTAAAGCAGGGAGTAACTTCCCAATCCATTGTGTGGGCATCATGTCTGCAGATAACAAAGTCCTACTGGTTGGACAGACATGAGATTAGATCAGATCAAATTAGATTTGATTAGATCAGAATTAATTCAAGAAGGGTGCTTTATTATCTCTTGACAAGGTTCTTGCTCTAGTGCTGGGTTTTTAGGGAGACATGAAACATTTTCAATGTTTAGAAAACATAAGTACATTTGTATTCTGCACAGACTTTTTGATTTTGTGACTGTTAAAGATTTAAGAGGGGACTTTTACCAAAATTTAATCCCATGGAAGACAGATACACAGTATTCCGAACAGCGTTGGAAGTGCTAAATGACAATGTCACGTGAAAAATTTTTAGCTGGGAAAGAGAGATGCACTTGCAGTTTAAGAGATAAATAAACAGTTCATGCTTAAAGATTCTCAGAGCAAAAATAAATACCTTCTGAATACAATGATTCCTCTCTCAGGACATGGTTATTTGTTTGCACCATACAAAACCAACAGCAGGCTAATATTCTCAACCTGAAATAGCTGCTATACTTCTGTTCTGAAGGTTATTAGACCAAATTTTTGCCTATCCTAAAAGTCTGAATGCATCAGTGAACTACAGAAAACTTCCCTTATGTTTAGCATTGTGCAGACTAAGTGTTGAGTTCTTATTTACTCCATGAGAGGATTCCTCAGTGTCCCCTTGGTCTCCTTTTTTTCTGCTGAAGTAAGGGCTCAAGTCCAGGCACCCTAGGTTCTCTCAGCAGGCCTGGAGGCTCTCACTGCTCTCTGTGCATATGAGAGGAAATGGCATGCTTCTGGTTTTTGCTTGGGAGCTTCCAGTGAAGAGTTGAGAGAAAAGGCAAAGTGGATACTTCTCATATAAGGGAAGAAGGAACACTGAATTTTCTGAAGGAAGTTTGCTTATATACTTTATACACTTTTAATATACTTTTAATATATTTTATATACTATACAGCTGGATTTTTTAAATTATCACATATACACATGTAATAGCTTCACTCTTGTGTTCTCCATATCTCCTTATCCCTCAAAAGGTTTTCCAGAGTTAAACAGGAAATAACTTTGAGGTTCATCCACAAACTACCTGTTCTATCAGGGGATAAGGCCATTAGATGCACGTGCAGAAAGGCAGAATGAAGGACAAGGCTGGAAGGTTTTCCAAGATTCTCAGGCTCCTCACTGTCTACAGAGGGCATCACAGAAACAACTTAGCTTAAGCCACTTAAGTGACTTAAGAGGCAAAAGCAAAATAAATTCTCCAAATGCCACTGATGTACAGTGATGGGGCTATTCAATCAAGTCCTCAGTGGCCTCAGGTTTATCCTGAAGGCATATTAGATCCAATCAGCTTCCCAACTATCACTAGCTTTTACAGATTTCTTACAGGAAACAAAGGAATTAGGCCATATTGGTGCTTAGACTTCTCTTTTGGGGGTTGCTTCTCATACATTGTTTAGTACCATTGCATGGTACATGTTGCTTTTCTGTGTTCTTGGAAACCCATGGTCACAACCACAGATAAATTTGAATTCTAAATGCAAGGGCACATCCACAATTGTGTGCTAAGAATGGTTCAACTTAATAAGAAGAAAAAAACTGAACCCAATTTAAGGTATTCTTGGGTTTCCTTCTGTGCTTTATTTGTTTTGCTGGTTGCAGTGCTCCTTCACCATTAATTAGTTGTGGAGTGGATGAGGCAGACTGCACCATCACTCAGTCACATTTCAGGGAAGTCACCTCTGGGATGGGACACCCGAAAACTTCTCCTTGCGTTGTCTCTTCAGCCACAGGACCACAGTGGCTTTTGTGCTGTTCAAAACAGCTTGTCCTCTCATGAAAAAGAGATGGAAGAGGAATGTCAAGGCAGACACCATCCAGGACACATACCAGGTTCGTGAGCGACATCGAGAGGCTTCCTTTGGATCCCCATGCCCTTTTCCTGCCCTGCACAGCGTAGTTCACATCCATCAGATACAACCTGCACACAGCTCTGTCATCACACCACATTTTGACTGAAGCTAGTCATATTGACTGAAGCTGGTCATATTTTTAGGAACTGGGTATTAACCTGCATTTCTATGGATTTACCTTTGTCTGTAATTCTTGTATCCTCTTGGATAAAAGGAGAAATAATTTTTGAGAAGGATTTAATTGTTTTAATGTGTCCTTGTGAAATACTGCAGTCAGGTGCTGCCCGTCATATTTGTGTACAGGCAGTGACAAACAGCAGCAAAGACAGAAGTGCAGATACAGAGATAACATATGGTCACCTCGAAATTTGGCATCACTATTGTCTATTGAAGCCACTGAGATTACTTCCAGTGAGTGGGCAGAGGATTTCAGATATGACATTTAAAAGGCACAAGCAAGAAGCTTTAAACTATAATGTGTTACTAACAGAGCTAAAGCAGTCTGACAGCCCCTAGCAGACATGAGGCAGCCTGGGAGCTTTGTCTCAGCTGCTTTTCTTGGTCTCCACCTGACAGCAGCAGCCCTTGAGCCTCAATAGGTACAGACACAGCTCCTGGGAGACATTACTGGGAATGTGTTTTGCTTTTATTCCTGCTTTAAGTTAAACTCTTTGCCTTAAGCAGCCATGGTGGCAGGTGACAGGTTTCCCTTTATTTTGCCTCAGGTGAGGGTACCAACCACTAAGTTTCAGAGGCAGCAGATTTATAATGTGAGTCACCACAACAGCGCTGGTTTAAGCTATTTTGTCATAAGCGTGGCTTTTAAACTCTGGTGGCATAACTTAAAGCCCAAGAGGGGCAGCAGCCTGGCCCTGAGTAGTTAAGTGACTACAAATGGCAAATGCATTGTCTATTAGCACTGGCAAGCTGAAATAAAGCCACAGCACATCCGAAGTCTGGACTGATGGTGCCAGTTTGGGTGTGGTTTGCTTTTAAAAAAAAAAAAGCATCCTGAGACTGACACTGTGCTGTGCTATCTCATAGTTATAGAAGTTATTTCACTGTCATTTGAGGCCATTTTGCTACAAGGATGTGCAATGTAGGGAAAAGAAAACAAAACCCAATAGCAAAATCACCTAGAGACAGATGGTGACATAGAATTGTAGGATCATCGAAGAGCCTGGGTTGAAAGGGACCTTAAAGATCATCTAGTTCCCACCATGGACAGGGACACCTTTCACTACACCAGGTTGCTCAGAGCTCCATCCAACCTGGCCTTGGACACTCCTAGGGATGGGGCATCCACAGCTCTCTGGCCACCTGTTCCAGTGCCTCACCACCCTCACAGGAAAGAATTTCTTCTAACATTTAGTCGAAATCTACCCTCTTTCACTTTAGAGCACCTCTTGTCCTGTCACTACATGTCCCTCTCCGTCTTTCTTGTAGGCTCCCTTCAGATACTGGAGGGTTGCAATTTCGTCACCCTGAAGCCTTCTGTTCTCCAGGCTGAACAAACCCAATTATCTCAGCCTTTCCTCACAGGTGAGCTTCCCCATCCCCCTAATCAACTTGGTCTCCCTCCTCTGCACTCACTCCAACAGGTCGACATCCTTCAACGTGATGTGTAGAACAGTCCATACAACCAGGTCTCATCTTCTTGCTGTAAAGCCTGTTCTAAACCTGGAACTGGTAACCATGCCAGAGAGGAGCCTTGCTTGTCACAGACAGATGTATCAGGAAGATATCACATACAAGTGCAGGTATATCAATATAAATGCACCTTATAACATAAATGTTATTTCCCTTCCTCAACCAGAGTTGCTACAAAACCATGACAGCCATTAATCTGACCTGAGCCTCTGCAGGGAGGAGTTTTCTTTAGCTAGACAAATTGACCTTTTTATCCTCTATACACTTCAGCAGCTTGAGCACCTTGTCAAGTAGATTTTTAGCAGTAGAGGGCTCTTTAATTTAGCTTGTAAAGGCAGAACACCATGCTATGGCTAGCAGCTGAGGGAGGGTGCTTTTGGATAATACCCAGTAAACAGGACTGGATTACCAATGTTCACTTTCGTAGTAATCTTCATTTGCTAATTTATCATAGTTTTAAGATTCCTCTGGCCACGTGCTCCCCTCTGTCCCCCATTTAGAGTTAGGGGTAGAGTGTAGGGTCTACCTCAGATCTGTTGCCAACGGAGGTTTTGTAGTACAGCCCCAGCTGGTCTGGTGGAGGCAGATCCTACTGCTGCAGCAGATGCTTCTGCTCCCTTGGATTTGCCAAATCCTACCTCCACTGACTGCATGGTCACATGCTATCTGAAGAGATAGAAGCCACTAGTGAAAATCAGGGTGAAGAGATGACACTTTAGTTAGGTGTTGTGTTTGCCCTTTCTTTTTTCCCCTAGGCAATAGACAAAATGATTCAGGATAGACCTGAATTTAATTATTGCACCTCACAATAGGAAAAGTGATGAACTGAAAATGTGCTCAGTTTTTCTACTTTAAGCTTTAAACCAAACACACCTGAAAAATATGATCTATATGATCAATATGATTCAATATGATCTATATGATTCAAACATATATTAGAAATCTCAAATGAATGTCCTTATGTTGTCTATCTAAAGTCCATCTATTAATCCAAAGGTAGCTGGCAGGTATGGGGAAATCTTACAGTTCTGGTGCTAGACCAGTTACTGCAACAAAGAAAATGTGTTTGTGGAAGAAGTCTTAAGAAAGACAAGTGGGAACTTGCAGGTGATGACTGAGGAGGTCCATCCTGCTTCCTTGGCAGTGAAGGTGCAATAAGCATAATGCTGCTCTAACTTGCCCCTTCAGAAGAAACTGGACAGTTGACATGCAACTTTGCCCATTTTATATCACTCTCAACTTTTTCCAGACTAATTTCTGAACTTGACTTCCAACCAAGATCTCAGCAAAAAGCTGAAGTGTTTTTGAAGACTGGACAAAATTACCTGCAGAGAGTTCAGAAGTTGGACTACCCCAGCAATCTGTGTGGGGTGGCATGGAAGCACTTGCACACAGCAGGATTTTTCAGAAGTTATGTTATTAGTCAAAAGGTTATGAGTGGGTGTAGAACTTAGATTTAAGAAAACTTACGAACTTAGATTTAAGCAAATTTTGTCTTTTTTGTTCTCTTTTGTTATTCAGTTTAACAATAACCAGTAGGAGTATATTGCTTTATAGAAGATTCTGCAACTTGTAATAATTTTAGAGAGGTAAAAGAGTAGTAATGAAAAAGACCAGCAATGAAGCCGAGGTGAAGCAAAAGGACAGGTTTGAGCCCTTTCTCTTTAAGATAATTTGCACTGGGCTCTGCTCACTTCTCTGAATATGCCCCAGCCATTCTCCTTTGCTCCTCCCTATCTTCCCCTTGCAAACTCTAAGCTCCATTACAAAATAAAGCTCTTTCTGATGTCATCAAGCATAGTGATGGGCTTGTACAATAGCAAGCATTATTTCAAAAGCCATCTTTCCAGGTCCTATGACTTGTCATTGAGCTACTTAGTAGAAGTTTCCTCAATTATGTCTAAACAGGTTGCTTTTGTACCAAAGTGAAGTTTTTATCAAAAGAAAACAAAGGTTTAATGGCATTACAAATGCTCTTCAGAGCTCTGTATATCTTCAATCATCAGTCCCTCCTCAAAGATACAAGGATGTTCAGAAAGCACACCCAGGCAAAATGAAACATGATGACAGACTTCAAGGATACAAGGACTGGCATTAAATTAGAATCTGTATACAAAATAATCAATTATCACAGAATATTCTGATTTGAAAGGGACCCATAAGGATCACTGAGTCCCACTCTTAAATGAATTCCATACAGGCATTTAACCTGCAGCCTTGGGGCTAGGAATCAGCTGTTCCCACAAGCTTTCAGACTCAAAAAGCAGTGGAACCAGAAAAGTAGTTGCAGAAATGCAACATCAAAACAACTTCAGTCAAGACAAAGCCAATTTCAGCCAAGATGAAGTCTGTATCTCGAGGAAAATCTGCAAAATTTCTGGTTTGGGGTTAGTTTGATTTTCTTTTTCTTTTTTTTTTTTTTAATCTACATTTAAACAGAATCAAAACCACAGGAGGAAAAAATTGGTTTACAATGTTTTCAGCTCCCAGAACCTTCAAAACATGATCCAGACAGATGTGGGAATAGAATTGAACCAGTGAAAACCCCATTGTCAGCATTGCCAGTCTACAGGATTCTAAACCAAAGTAGATTCAAAACTTTACTCAATGTTTTGAAAGTTTCAAAACCAGTTTGCCCCTTTCTCATAGAGGCAATGCTACAAAAGTTCAAGTTCAGAGCACTGATTCTTGGTTTGTCTCTGTCCAGTTTAAATACAGACCCTACTAGAAGTGACTTTTTCCATAACAAAATTAGGAACATAAAAATCTCTACAGATATTTCCAGTAAGTTTAAAGTAATTAGATTATGTTGTATCAGCAAAAATATAAGAGAATCAGTAATAATATGGGTTTTTTCCCCAAATACCTTTTGCTTTATCACCACCTATGCATCTTGGAATATGCATATAATAGTTAAAATCTCACATACACTCTAATTGTTTTAAAACCATATAATTTCATGCATCACAGCAGTTACTATCATTCTTCTCATACACTTTAATTTTTTATCTAGTCCACTAAAAACAAACAGTTAAATTACAAATCTAGTGTTAGTTGGGATCAGGTACTTTCTTAATATACTCTATGAAAGATGCAGCTTATCTTTGCCCATAGAGAGTGCCTGAGGGGTTTTTAAAGTTAAAAAATATACACATAAAGGAATGCAGTAAAGCTTCTGATTGTCGTCTGCATACAAATTACATTTTTCTAGTCCCTGAGGCTAGAAAATTGCTAAAATTAACACAGAAGACACAGGAGAAAGAAGAGACCTGACTTCTGTGAATGGGACCTTAAATATAAAGTCTGCAATCTAGCATGTCTTTATTTTTATACTTATGCATCTTTAATTCTAGATTAGCATTTCAGAGAAGGGACATTCTTAGAAATGCATGAGTTTAACTACTTTAAGGTGAGAGAGAGAGAGACAGTAAATCTGTCTTTAAGTAAAACCAGAGCATCCTCAGCCTTTCTATGGAGAAAAAGGCAATGGGAAAATAGAGAAAACTTCAAGTCAGCTTAATGTGTCACACAGCAGTGACACAGAAAGACCACAAAGCTCAGATCTTCACAGCTGATTTTTATTTGATAGAGATAAGCAGACCAGAAAAAAAGCAACAAAGAAAAAAGAAAAAAAAAAAGAAAATAAACAAGAGAAAAAAGTAGTGAGCGCTATGGCAGGAAAATTAAGTTCAAAAGGGAATTCCAAGTGCTGCAGATGATGTGTATGTTACTCCCTGATCTCTCTAAATTAGTTTTCATCTTTGTGACCAGGTGATGTGGACAGGACCAGACCTGCACAGTCCTTGCATTAACCAAGCAGTGCCCAAGAATCCCCTCACCTGGCAAGTCAGCAATGCTCCTCATGCCTTCCATGTAGAGCAAAAGCTACAAGGACCATGTGTGTGGCATAAACCTGAACTGTCCTGTGCCAAATAGGCACAGCAAAATCAAGGTGGGGGAAAGGAAAAAAAACGGCCATTAAATCAAAATGCAACTTTATACATCAACATGTTGATGCAAATTTATAAATCAACATGTTGAAAGTCCTGCTGTTAAAAAGAGCAGGCAGCAGACGGAAACCACTTCTCTTTAAAATTGGCAGTGTATCAAAATGTTTTTAAAAATAATCAGAGAGGTGCAAACCACCAAGGGGACCCTGCTGCTTGCAAACTGGAAAGTGGCTCGTACTTCTCAGGGCATGACTGATTTCAACCCTGTTGTGGGTCAGCACACTTCTCACCTGAGCCCGAGATGTGGATCTCTGCCAATTGATACAGCCAGCCCCAGCCCCACTGCCACCCGACTTGGCAATCCCTTCATCCGCTTCCCACCATGCATGCCTGGCAGGCTGATGGCTCTCCTCCTTGTCAGCAACCAAGAGATGTGCAGGAGATGGATTCTTTTGGGTGTGGATGGTCACCTCAGGACCCCTCACAATTCAGGCAGGGCTGTAGCGCTCCAGGGCCATGCAGAAGGATGCTGTGGTCCTGCAGCAGGCCCAGGGTGCCAGCACATGCTATTTGGGCTAATGGAAGTGTTGGCTTTTTCCATGGTTTCTTCCCTGAAAGTTATTTGCAGCAGGAATGTGTCCCTTGTCTGCTTGTAAAGCGAGAGATGGGCAGAGCCACTGCAAAGGCTCAGCCACTGAAAGGTGACCCAGAGCTGGGCCTCATCTTCACCTCCTGCAGCTATGGTTTCATGGTGTGATGTGTTCAGTGGTGACACTGGGGGGTGACCTGTGTCCTCCCTGGGCTGCTGATCCTCTGGTGCTCTGGCACCTCCCACAGCAGCTCGGGCTCATCTGCACCTGGCTGACGAGATCAGCCCCCTGCCAATCCCAGTGATCACCCAGCAAGGTGGTTTCAGAGGAAGGAGCCAGCTCTGGTTGCAGAGCAGTGCTTTGGCAGACGGCACAGCCAGGGTCAGGCACTGCCCCAGCTCTCCTTGGTCCAGGCCCACTGCCAGGCTGCGGAAGCACTGGACAAAGGGATCCATGGCTGTCTTGCCCTCCCTCCACAGGTTCCCACCCGCACAGCTAGTAAGGCCTGACAAACAACAGAGGATGCTCTGCTAGGGCTGTCAGAAACAAAACGCAATTACCCTCTGCCGATTGCTTCAAGTTGCAAACAAAAGATGACAAACAAAACACACAACAGATCCCCCTCCAGGCCCGCAGAGCAATCAAGAGGAGGCTGACAATGGCAGGGCCCCTCCAGCTCTGTGCCAAGGACACTCACCCCCAACAACAAGCACACGCTGCTGCCTCGCAGAGCCCCTGGCCACCCGCCATCCCTTTTGTCTAGCACGTATGGAGCCCATCCTTGCCTGCAGACCGCCCTGGCTATGCCAAAGCTGCATCTACCACCGGCTTCCTTGCCAAGAGTTCAGTACCTCTCTCTGCTGCAATCTCAACTTTCCACTGTCAGCTCCTGCCCGTGCAGCACCACCACCACCATCTCCTCCTCCTCCTCCCCTGGGAGTGGATGTGACACCGGGGTTAACACGAGTTACCCAGAAATGAGTCAGCAATTTCCTTGCCTTGAAGTCACTGCCTGGTTTCCAGAAATGCAGACTATTTCCAGATCAGCCCAACATCTGAAGAATAAATGAAAACGTGACTTGGAGCCTCAAAAGCTGATGAACACATAGCTGATCACTGTGCTCCCCAGGCCAACACCTCAAAGCGGTATGTAAGAACCTAAGATCACTTTTTATTCAAAGCCAATTTGACAACCAAATCTCTTCAGTTGGGTGCCATTAGGTCTGTGCAATTAATGTACTACATATACCACTGTAATACTGAAAAGTGCAGCGCAAACTCTTCTGGCTGCACTTGTTTCTGAGGCTTGCAGTCCCCATCCTACCTCCCCTCCCTGACAGAATTTCCTTAAAAAAAAAAAAAAAAAACAGAAACAGAAGGACACAATGTTTTTTACTAAGTGGAAAAACATTTGTTCTCCTCTCACCTAATTATGAAGATATGATGATCAGGGCTGATGGGATTAGGAAGATAAGGCTGGTCTGGCTGAGTACTGGGGCACTTGTTCAACGGGCTCCCCCAATCTCTCACAGCTTCTGAGCAACACATGAAGGCCAAAGAGAATACATATGATCTCTGTGAGCTGTAGCTGCAAGAGAGGCAGGAAACACTGTGAGAACACTTTTTCTCAACATACATCAATGTTTCCACTTCCAGACCAGGAGGAAATCCTCCAAAGAAAGACTTTCAGTTGAAATGTTCAGTCAGTACACAAGATAATCAACATTTTTTGGAGTTCAAAGAACACAGCTAATGGCCCCTGTGCTAAAGACTTCAAACAAGGGACACGTTTTCACTTCATTATGAAGCACTAGGAGCAAATGTTCACATTTCTATGACTTCCCATTAATGTAAGCACTGTTTTAGAGACAAATGCAATGTACTTCGATAATGAAACTAAATTTGGAAATGAGCAGCTTAGATTATAAGGGTCTATATATCACAATCAGTGGATGCTGACTTTAAGCATTGTCAGCCTGTACAGATTATTGTAAATCTTATAAATGTATCACCTCCACTAAAGATTTAAAGATTTGTATCCTAAAATCACGTCATTTGATGACAATGTCAGGTTCTTGGCTGGTTTTGGTATTTGTTTTTTTTGTTTTGTTTTGTTTTTTTTGGGGGTTGGTTTTTTTTGTGTGTGTGGTTCTGTTTTTTTTGAGGACGAAAAGCAAATCAAGCAGATCCATATTCACTCATACTAATTAAACAGACAATACAGATGATTTTGCCAAATTTATCAATAGCAAAAAGTCAAAACCAACTGGGAAAAAATGAAATTTGGTGGGGAAGGAGGGGAAGTCAAACAAAAAAATCTGAAGCTGTTTCAACAATTTCTCATCACTACGTACATATTTTTATACTTTTTTCCAAGGAATGTTGATTATTATTTAAATGAAAAAAATAGCAACATATAAAAGAAAAAGCATGGTGCTTTTACACAAACATAAATGAATAATTCACCTAAAAGCACTGCATATTTCTGTCCATGATTTCACTGATTTTTTTAAAAGAGTTATTTTTGTTGAATTACTTTTCCCCCCAATTTGTCCCACTCCCTGCCCACTCTCATTCCAAAACTAGTCTCCCACATTATATCTGAGGTCTCATTTAACATAACCTACCTTACAGCCATTCAGACTAAAATTCCGCTTATTAAAACTGATTTCAAGTGATAATTTTTATTTTGGCTCACCCATTCACATAAATTTAATTTCAAATTAGGTTCAAACAGTCCCCATTTGCAGCTTGTGAGTAATTTTTAATGTACTTTTACCACAAATTAAGAAAAATAAAACCCCACTGGTTTATTCAACAAAGTCTCCATTAGTCATCATGAACCATATAATATGGTTTTTATTTCATATACTCATTGGGTGTTCAGGGTGAGGGTGGAGGTATGAGTGGGAGAAAAGAGGTTACTGAGGTTAAAAAGAGGAACGTATGACTGTGTACGCCCCTGGTACTTCTGCTGCTTATTCCCTCTTTGCTTTGTGTTGTGTGCTGGTAGGCATAGAGCCAGCACTCTTGCACAGAGATCAGTTGCTTCTGTGGCAATTTCTTCTGCACATTTTAGCTAATGGATGTGGTTGTCTATGTGGTTTTATTTCAGCATGTACAAGTCCAAGTAGAACATTCATTTTGGCATTTGTCTGTATTTTCCCACAATATTTATCTAGATGCTAGATAAATAGCTATAAAATGAAATGTGTGTTACTAGAGGTGCCCCTAAATTTGGTTGAGTTTATTTATGCCTAACATACGCTCACAAAGGCAACAACACCCAAACAGATGCATACACCTGTATTCAAGGGATGGATTTTCTCCATGTTCTTATCTATTATCAGTAGGGAGAGCTCTGCACAACTAAGAAATCACAGACTCCAGAGACTTAATGCCCTGGCCGGTCTGAGCTCTGCACAGTCTGAGAACCAGCAAACAAAGGCAAGACAATTCAGGGCACGCTCAGTCATCCTGGCAGTGCAGTCATCTTAATACAATAAAGTGGTCACTGTTCTCAATCTGCTGCGTGCCTCTGCCACTGTCCCAAAGCCCTGGTGTCACTTCTGCCAAAAATCTCTGGGTAAGATACTCTTCGACCTCCTACGACCTCAGTGTCACCCACTGAAGATATTCCACTGAGGAAACCACGATGGAGTATGTTCTTCAGAGTCCCTGCATGCAGGGGGCCCATGTGATGGTGAGCTGCTCCTCTCTAAGAGGAAGATCAGGTGGGGGCTGCAGCTGCACAAGCCAAGGGAGATGCAGGTCAAAGTTCTCTCTCACAGCCAGATCAGGCAGCTTGTGTAGGTTTTATTCTGAGATCATCTCACATTCACCCAACACTATCTCTAACCAGCGCTGGCAGGTGTCTCCAGGCACTGTTCCACCCCAAAACACAAGCCCAGCAGTGTCTATGCAGGATCAGTCCAAGGACAGCTCAGCACTCCCAGTGAAACCTGTGGGAGGCACTGAGCTGCAAAGGCCACCCTCATGGAAATCTCCACCTCTGCTGGAAACAAAGGGCCTCTTTTCCTCTTCTCTCCTGCATCATACTTTTCCTGCTCAGCTCTACTGAATTTTGTTCATTATTTATAATTAGAATGTGGAAAGCAATCGCTATCTTCCCTGTTCATACTCTAAAGCAACACTTAAAGAACAGAGAAACAGCTGAAATCTAGGCCATTTCAAAACCTTAACTGCACTCCTAGTCACTACACCTGTCCCTGAATCCCCCCAATGTTTGTGGTTTTGCATCACATTTTCCTATGTTAAAAAAATATATAAAATTATCCTTTTTGTTGCCAGTTGAAAAACCCACAAACAAATGGGCAAATCTGACTAAGTGCTTAAGCAGAGAAAACAATGGAAATGTGTATGCACCAAAGGCTGTCAACAGTCCCACAGAAAGAATTGGAAAGACAGAAAAAATTCTTTAAGCTCTTGTAACAACAAAATGTCAAAACCAAACAAATAACAGACAGAAGTGGGAGCTAAGTGTTGACTGTGCCTTGTTAAGAGTTTAGTGAGCAAAGCCGTCCCAGCCTTCCCCTGGGGTGCCCCAGTCCAGCCCTGGGACTATCTTGCAGCTTCCAGAGATAGCTATTGGGAATGCTTCCTCCTCCCCTCCACCCTCCTTAATTATTGTTAATAAAATTTATCTAAAATTCTGTCCTGACATTGAGATACTGGTATTTGTAGTGCCTGTTTCTTTTTCTTATTATTATTTTTTTAAAATATTTTTTACAATCCCCTTTTTATGCTTAACCTAGAAGAGGTTATGAATTTCCTGGCTTCTGTGGGTTAGATAGAAAACTCAATGTTACTATTTTAGTGTAGAATGCAGACATTTTTGTGGTCATACTTACCATAGCTAGCTAAACTCAACAGGAAGCAGCATTTTTATTTGCCTGTTGGCTCAGGGTACATATCCTACATCTATAGTGCAGAAATAACTGATAAACTGATGGAAAATTGATAAAGGACAATTTAGAAGGAATTGGGAGGTGATATGCCAGTGGTCCAGGTATAAACCATGCCAAGAAAATACAATGCTGCTTTGCATTCAGGGGTTTGTATGAATTCAGGATCAGCTACAAAGCCTTAGTTACCAAACTGCCCTTGTTTTTATGCTCAAGTAAGGAAGGAGGCTTCCAAAGGGAGACCTCCAGGAACAAGCCTAGAGTTTGCCTTCACTTTAAATATTTTCTTCTCAAGTAATTGTCATAGCTAATTTTTTTTTTTTTTGTTATAGTCACTCTAAGAGATTGTTGCCAGAAATCCATGGGGGGAAGAATCCAACCTAGGGAATCAGAAAATATGTATTTATGTATATGTATTTATATATTTGTTCTCAATATGTCCACACACAGCAAAGTTTACAGTACACCATACCTGTGGGAATGTTGCAGCTTGGAAGACTTCCAATAGCACTACAGGTCCCTTCTGCCCCCAAGATCAGGAGCCTGCAGTAAGGATACTGAAAAACATCTCTAGTTTGGGTAGGTATGGAGTTGGGTCTCAAACAGCAACATTTTGAGGGGCATCTGTGGGAAATGGTGCTGCCCACCTTGCACTGACCCAGCAAGGTACTGACCTTTCCTTGCCTCTTTTAAAAGCAAATGTTTTTTCAAGTTAGTCCTCTACAGGTTCTAGCATTATGATTAAACTCAAAGGCAAACTTAATTTGTACAACATCCTTGTAGGTTTGTCTCATTCTTACTCTGTCCAACCACAATTCACTCACTCTTCCTCTGATATACTACAGCTCTGGGACCTCAAGAACTGTCTGTGTCTCCTTGCTTGGGTAGGTATGGGGGTGGAAAGGGCTGTGGTGGAGTAATGCTCCTCATTCATCCCTTTCTGAGCTGAAAGTCCCTTTTCTAAATTTGAAAGTCTTGTTCTGTATGAGAATCTTGGAGAAGCTTGCCACGGCCCTTTTTAAGTTTTATCTTGGTTGATACTTTGTGGTATCAAGGTTGAAGGGGGTCACATACTTCCTCTGTGATCTCCACCCAAGCCACTTGAAAAAAAAAGTGCTGTGAAAACCTAAAGCTCACTTTCTATCATGCAACTCTGTATTCATGGCAATAAAAGGCAATCCTGAATATAAGCCTCAGCAGGGGGGATTGTTAGAAGCAAGGTTTCCATTTGTGCGTGCATCTGGCAGCACTTTGTGTACTGACAAATTCAAGTTTTCCCACCCTGGCTGCTCCGTTGGCTTTGCCCACCATTCATGTGGCTTCACACAGGGGAGAGAAAAATATATTAAAATTAGGAAAATGTGACTGTCAAACTCCCAACCTCGACAGGTGAAACTCAGAGAGTAAAAGCAATCTCCAATATCACACAGAATTTAATTTTGTAATGACTGTCTTCTGAATCTTTTTCCACATTCAATCCCCATGTTAAAGGAAATCTGGGGTATCCCCAGGAGTGTTTCATGTCCTAACCAATTAGTGCAATTTAATAGCCAAACCATGACCACAGTCAAAAGGACCCTTGGGGAACAGATCCCACTCTGAGAATAATGACAGGTATTGGGCAGCTTAGGTAGCCAGGGTTGGTTTTGTTTGCAATAGTCCATAACACACCACTGCTTTCTGAGCCATCTTATCCCCTTGTAAGCCAGATCGTAAAGCACCACTTTTGCCTATTAAACTAGCTACACATCAGCTTTGGCTGGCCTGAATATACTGGGTAGCATAGCTGCTAGATGAAAAAAGTCAGATATTCCTGGTTAAATACAGAAAAATAGAATAGTTCAGGTTGGAAGGGACCTTTACAGGTCACCTATTCCAACCATATGGCAATGAGCTGGAGTATCTTCAACTAGATAAGGTTACTGAGAGGCCCATGCTACCTGGCCTTGAAAGCCTCCAGGGATGTGGCATCCACCATCTCTCCGGGCAACCTGTTCCAGTGTTTCACTGCCCTCACCATAAAAAACTTCTTCCTAATATTTAGTCTAAATACACTCTTTTAGTTTAAAACCGTTGTGCCTTGTCTTATTACAATGGGTCCAGATTAAAAGTTTCTCTCCCCATCTTTCTTAAAGTAGTCTTAAGTACTGGTAGTCTGGAATGAGGTCTCCCTGGAGCCTTCTCTTCTCCAGGCTGAACAGCCCTGACTCTGTCAGCCTGTCTTCATAGAAAAGGTGTTCCAGCCCTCTGATCATCTTTGTGGACTCACTTCAGCAGGTCCATGCCCTTATGTTGGGGGCCTCAGAGCTGGACGTAGTGTTCCAGGTGGGATGTCACTCAAGTGGAGAGGCAGAATCCTCTCCCTTGCCCTGCTGGCCATGCTGCTTTAGATACAGTAAAAGGACATGGTTGGCCTTCTCAGCTGCGAGCACAGCACTGCTGGATCATATTCAGCTCTTCATCACCCAAGTCCTCAGCAGGGCTGCTCTCAATGTATTCGTTCTCCAGCCTGTGATGATACCAGAGCCTGCCTTGACCCAGGTGCAGGATCCTGCACTCAGCCTTGAACCTTGTAAGATTCACATAGGCCTGTTTCTCATGCTTTTTCAGATCCCTCTGGACGGCACTCTGTCCCTCAGGCATGTCAAAAGCACCGCTCACCTTGATGCTGTGGGCTAACTTGTTGAGGGAGCACTTGATCCCTCTGTCTGTGTCATTGATAAAGATATTAAACCACACTGGTTCCAATACAGACCCCCAAGGGACACCATTTGGACCCACTTATCTCCATCTGCACACTGAGATGTTGACTATTGCCCTCTGGATGAGACCAGCCAACCAATTCCTCGTGCACAAAACAGTCCACCCACCAAACCCATCTCCCTTCAATTTAGAGAGAAGGATGTTTTAGGGGACCACATCAAAGGCCTTATAACAAACATCCACTAGAAATGTAAGGAGGTTGGAAGAAGCAATTGCTTCAGCAAAGACTAGCAACTCAGAAATACTGCTCCATAAATTTTCTCAACCACCTGAGCTGACACCCTGCTTGTAAGGCAAGGCCGTGAAACTGGGAAACTGAAATCTAGAGTTTCTACTGGATCCTACAGAAAAAAATGCTGTACTGGTTGTATTGGGACCTTATGCAGGCAACTGCACTCGTGCACACAAAGCCATGCTGGCATAATTCCAAGCACAGGGATTTGATGCCTCTGCTGCTGAAGGTGCAGGCTGTCCTTGCCAGCACCACTAGACACTACAGCAGCTTCCCTGTGACCCGAAGCAGTGCAAAGTGATCAGAAAATACAATGTTATTTTAAAATCCAGGAAACAGAGCCAAGCAGGAAGCTTTTAGAAAATGCCTCTTGTCTCAGGACACCAAACTCTCCATGGAGGTCCTCTGCTGGGTTAGTGAAACTTTCTACTCTATCATTTCTTAGAAGTCTTAGTTAATATCTATTACATACAGGTATGCATCTATTAACTGTACATTAATTTAAGTTAAGAAGATTCTGCTTGCCTTGTTGCGAGGATCAATCTTATTAATCTTGCTTATCTTTTCCATTTCACTCTAGCGGTGGCCACTGTGGAAAAGTCATTAACTTGTGTGTTGGCAATTTTAAGAGTTTGATGCCATTTTGTGTCTGAAGAAAGAAATCCATCTGCTCTTTTTGATCCTGAGCTTACCTTTGTTTCTCACATTCCCTGTCTTTGTAAATCTGCTTATTAACAGTTCCACTATATTGCCCTATATTCAACACTGTCTCAGTCACACTTCTGCTGAAAGTCTTATTCACACTTTTGTCTTCTCCAGGCACAATTATTGTAATTTTCTATCTCCATGGCCTTTTCCAGGAGTTTGTTTTGTTAAGGCACAAGAAGTATCATAAAATAAGAATAACACTCACTTTGTCTTGTACGGAACAGAAAGAATAAGGTGATTGAGAAGCGACGAGAAGCCCTCAGCTTGCATTAAGGACCTGTATCTTCAGCTGCTTGAGGCACAGCAGTGGGCAGTGACACAGCCAAGATAAGCAGCATAGTCTCACTTCTATTTTGAGCTACTCCCTGGAAGCAAAATTTGCCCCCTTTTCACTGCCAAGCTCAAACATCTGACCCTTGTTCCTCATTACACAACATTTTGTTTTGATCAATACACCAACACCAAGACCTTGGTGCAGATTAAGTCAAAATATTTCTGTCCCAGAGACAAACTATAGGCCTTAATCTGTCTATATGGCTCAGGCCAGAGGTGAGGCACAGGCTGTATCCAGGCCAATACAGTGCCTATGGGGATTCAGCTTCACATAGGCTGTGGACACTGGGATGCCCCAGGTTATAATGGCGTGTTCCTGTCAAAGCAGAAGGCAATTCCAAGGCATCACTGAGAACAAAATGACCAGGAATGGGCCTGTACACTGTCACAGCAAGTTGTGATGCAATTGTCAATCAAATAGATTAGATGTTGATTCCCACTTTTACCCTACTATTCATGGGGTCTTCAAACAGTCACAGCCTACAGGACCATACTAAATATCTGTCTTGCCAGCCAGAGTTGATCCAGCAGTTTAAGTTTCCATGCTGTAGGTAAGAATTTGGATTCAGTTGTGGCAGAACTGCAGAGGGGCATGGGTCAAATCCCCCACTGAAGTAAATGTCATGAGGTCTTTTCACAGCAATGCAACCAAACTGGCTAAAATCCTGTCTGCACACAGTCCCATACTATGCAAAAGTTTGTATGAGGTTATTAATCCAGCTGACAAGATGCTATATAATATTTATATATATCACTCACAGTCTCACTGAGTTGCACCTAAATTGACCCCAAGAACACTTATGTGATTAAACAAATCTTCTAAAGAAACATCTTGCCATGTTATAAAAACACCAAGAAGTTGAAATGCTACAACTGCTGCCAGTGGTTTTTACCAATCATTTATTCTCCTCACAATTTAACCAACTTAGCAGTACATCTTATTTCTAGCATGAATTTACTTACCCTTCCTTTTCAGTCACTGAATCTTTTTGTTTGCTTGTTAGGTTAAAGCCTTATACATATACACATGACAACAAAGTAGCTCTTGATTTTTCTTGTGTTAAAGAATTGATTTACAAGTGCTTCACTGGAAGGTGCTTTCTCCAGCCTCCTTTGCATTATCCCCATGCAGGCAGAAGAATGTTGTACAATATTCTAGTGGGGGGTATGCTTATGCTGTATTTGGAGACAAATTTGCTTGTCATCATTTCCTACCAATCTAAAATATCCCTTCCTTAAGGCAGGATCTATATAATTCAAATGTTTCTAACTACAACTGTTAAAATTCCTATCTTGGCTTAAACCAGAATAGCTCCCATTGAATACAAACCTTTGATATGGACACATAAACAACATGTTGTGACATACAGGACATGGACAAATGAAATAATAAGTCTATAATATAGTGTGGTCTTAAAAATCACCAGCTAGTCCCCACCAGTTGTACATATCCATATCCTTACTCCAATCAAATTCAAAGGATGCCAGGATATAAGGTACATTGCTGTAAGTGGTGGCTGTGATTCCTCACAACATGACAGACAGTAACTGATCTAGTGTACAGCCTGCCAGGATGAAGTTACCTTCACGACTTCTTTGAAAAAATTAAACCTTGCAGAGCGAGCACAACACTTGTACTAGGAACCCTGTGACTGGAATTACTGTCCTTTGGAATCAGAGTCTAACAAAGACAGACTCATTAATAAACTTTGATTAACACAGTTCTCAAAAAAACCCCAAAAAAACAACAACCTGAAATCAGGTTCATGCTTGTTAGAGAAACTATCAGAAACATGTTTAGACACAAACCAAGATAAGTCAACTTTACCAACAGAGAATGCAAAGCATTGGATTGCATGATCCAGAGTCCAAAGGTTTTTGTCTGGTCTTTTGTCTCTTAAATTAAGCAAAGTACTGACACAGTGCTTTCTCTAGAATCAATCATGTGGCAGTGCCTGTAGAGTAATTTTGTTTCCCCTTTTATCTTCCTCATGTTTTTAGTATAGCCATGTGGATTTGCTGGTTTTATTGTGGTAGTGTTCTGGGGGGGCAGAAAATGCTTTAAGATCACAATTCATGAATTTTGCTGGCTACTATTTACATGCTTTGGTTACAGAGCTAAACAAGTTTAGTGCTCCACTGCTGTCCCCCAGGCAGCCCCATTAACACACAGAAACCTGTGACCTGATCTTAGCTGCGTTTTTGGAGTTTTCAGCTAACAATGCCACTGAAGATCTTAAAGTTTGCTTTAATTTCTCTCAGTCAAGTTAACAACCTGCTCACTTTGCAGTAAAGCTGCCTGCCAACCCACTGGAATGCCAACAGTTCTCCAGCACCTGTCCATGGCTTTCCCCTTGGGTCAACACCAGGCATGTTTTAGACCAGTTTGGCAGCACAGCCTCCCAGAGCAGACCACATTCCTGCAGGGCTGGGAAACATGGGATAAGCCCCACAGAAGCAAACAATACCAAGGAGGAGCAACTTGTTTGTCTGGGGTTTTTATGTGTGACTACTCCTACATGAGCAGCACTGAGTTCAGCGCCCAGAGCAAGGTCACAGCTGCACATGGTTAGCTGCACTATGAAGCTACACTTGGGACAACTGGGAGATTGGTTATAAAAAATGAAAGGCATGTTGTATATAAACATTATATAGAATCTGGAGAAGGGTTTTCAGTTAGAAGTAGCAGTAAATGCATTGTGTTAGAGATGCACTCTCAGAAATGCATTCAAAGATCTACTCCTTTCCAGGCTATGCTGAAACACAAACACGGGCTGCAGAAAGTGCTGTTGCCTAAAGGGATTGAGGGTAGCCAAAAAGTCATTGAAGCTAAAATGTTTAAGGTTGCCTCCTGTTTTGTAGTATCAATATAGAGATGAATGTGCTGTCTTACTGGCTACTGCTTTAATCATCACTATTTATTAGAAAAATCTTTGTTGAATAAAGCAGAAAATTCTCTGTATTAAACATAAAATGGAGTTGTGCTATTTTATTATCTTTTGTCTTAACCAACACCTAAAGTTACACTCATTGGAAATATATTATACATGTAAGTATATAGTGTGCTGCCAAATTTTCCTTGTTTTCCTGCCCCCAGTTTTTGCTTTCTGCTTTTCCTTACTTTTTTTTTTTTTTTTAAAATATAATTAGTTTTCTGTTTCAAGAAACAAAATATTTCAGGTCTCCCTTATCAGGACTTTTCTCCATTTACAAGAAGCTTTTCTATTTAATGCCATTATTTCCACAGTGAGCTTATTTCTTCTTATATTTTGCATAGGGACATCAACAACAGTGAAACCAATCTGGTGGAAGATGAAAAACTACATCAAGGGATACACCAAGAAACAAAACTATATAGCACCTTCTCTTTCTTCTTTTAATGGAGCAGCTACACACTACTGAAAGCAATCCACATGTACCTGAAGTGATTCAGACACTTTAAATGCCTAGTTCAAAATGTCATGAAGTGAAAATGAAAGTAAATGCTTCTGATAGCAGGGGTACTGCAGCTGAGATAAATAATTGTAAGAAAAACAAATAAATAAACAGAAAATGGGAATTATCAACACCAGACTACCTCCAAACCAAGAGAGCTCTATGGAACTCAGTGGATGTGTGAGACAGTGCATGGCACACAGCTAAATTTCTGGAGTTTTTCCCCTGATATTGGTAACATCAGGTCAGTCAACTCTTGTCTCTCTCAGTCTTACATTTTTCCTGCCACCCTATTTTTGTTAATGATTAATGAGTTTTAAAGCTGTTTCACACAATCAGCAACATGTTTAAAATTTCCAACTTACATAAGAGAGTATTTTAGGATTTATAGGGGGAAAAAATTAAGTATTTCAAGGTCTTTTCCATCACTTTCCTTCACTATCCTGAGTTCAGAATATCTCTTGGCTGGGATTTGACAAATTATCTAATTATAAGAGCTATTTCAGTTATCAAAAGGGAATTAATACCATCAATGTCTAAGTCAAAATTATGGCAATTAACACCACTGCTCTGTAGCAAAGATTGTTTCTGAGGAAGAAAGAATTATACAACAAAAAATTAAATGGTATAGCAAATTACTTACATAATTTTGAACATCCCATTGAGGTTCTTTGCATATTCAGTGGAAAAAGAGACGTTTCATCTAGATGATAGTAATTTAGATGTTAGTGTTACTCCTTCCACCATTCACCAGGATTTTCTACTGCATCTGGTTTTTTTCATCTAAAGTTAGATGAGCTGAAGTAAATTTTTATGGAGTAAAGTAATGCACAGACTGAGGAGAGTTAAGCTTATTCCTGGGCTTTTTGCTAAGTTCCCAGCAATCTGAGTTTGAATTCAGCCTGTGCTTCAGTTCCACCTGTTCACTAATGGAAGGTGTTGTTTTCCCTTTCTACACTTTGGCAGGTGTTGTAAGGCTAAGCTGCAGCTCTTATAATGATAAGACTTGATTGGTACTTAGAAAAACTACTACAGGAGGTACAGGAGAAGAATAAATGACCCCTACCTTGCAAAAACTGGATATATTTGCTGATGTGTTTGTAATTGTGCTTCCTCCTGTATTTCCTTATGTGCTTCTGTAGAAGTCTTCACTTTCATGAGAGACTGAGGCCTTGGGAAAAATGATACCATCAGATTGTTACTGGATTATCAAAAGCCAGTCTATTAAAAGAATTCTACAAAAGCATGTGCCAAGTTCATCAAAACTCTTTAAGGATATTAGGATGTATTATTTGTAAAATAACAGCTATGTGTAACAGGTACACATAGATGAAGAAGAAGCCTAGCCCAGGAGAGATTTCAGCCAAAATGAAATGTTCCACTGTTTCACACAGAGAGAACTGAAGTACAAAGATGTGATTTGCTAAAAGACGAGAAACCTCTGGGAGACCAAGAAAGTGAACCCAGATCTACTGAGCTGGTCCTTGTTGAGTGTTACAACCACAAAACTCTCCTTCCTCCCCATCTTGTTGCTCACTGTAGTTTCTCTTTTGTTTCTTTGTAAATTTAGTCCTCTCCTCTCTTTTACAAGAAACCAGTATTTAAAAAATGTGAGATGTAAAGATCTTTCTTCTCTCCTGATTTACTCCTTGCTTTAACGAACCATATCTATAAAAGTAACTACTTAATTACATCCTATACCATAAAATATGTACCTTAAATCCCTTTTCTATGCTTTATACGGGTCTCTACTTCCTGCTTTGTTCTTAGGTTATAAACTAATGTGGCAGTCTGATTCTTTCTGGAGCAGCTTTTCTTCTCAGATTAGTCTAAAAAAACCATATGTTAGTACATGGGGAAATGGCAATTCCCCATGAGAGAAGCAATTCCTTAAAAATCACCTACACAGTGGGAACTCTTCTTGTTGCAGGACTAGCAGTTCATCATCTTTAATTCAATGATGGTTGTGCACGCAACTGACACGTAAAGAATACTAAATTCTTTCCTCAGTGTTTGGGGACCTGACTCTAACTCTTAGTCATACTGCTGAATAATGAGTCACCCAAGGACCACTTCTAGTCAAACAAGGTATTGCTCACACAGATGGCCCCCAACACGAGTGAGGACTAGAAATTTGTACCTAATGTGTTAATGGCTAGGAATGAGCTGAAGCAAGGTTTTACCATACTTGGGGTCTGTCCTAGAAAAACTCATGATGAAACTCTTATTTCAAAGGAAAACGTATACAGTTTTAAGAAAAGTCCTCCTGGGTTATTCCTCAACAACTGTCATAGGTGAACTCCAACATGTATGACAACAGATGACCAGACAAACCAAATTTCTTGGTTTGTCTGGGCCTCTTCTGAATTTGTTTTATGCTTGCAGCAACTGCTCCCACTGAACTCTTTCATTTCTCAAGTCCAGAAGGTAAAAATATATCCTACAGTGCACAGAAAACTAGAATGTAGATAAAAGGGAGCTTGAAGGACCATTTTCAAGGAGGAAAATAAAAAGTTCAGCAAAGCTTGTTTCAGCACTTCAGCCACCACATTACTCAATTCAAAGGAGAGTCATGTCAGTGTCACATACTACAAGCTTTCACAGCCATGTGAAATCAATCATGTGTGCTTCATTGCTTAAACTCCAGCCCATACTCTACTATTGTGAGGCAGAAAAATGGAAAAGATCACTGTAAGACCATGAAAACAGCTAGGTTATTTCTTTTGGGGTTGGTTGACATGGTCCCTGTGAGAAGAGAAAGATGAGATAACCTAGTCACTAAGAAGTCTTCCACTGTAAGAAAGCAGCTACATACAAGATCATTTGTATTTCAAGCTCTGGTTGTGTACATGTCAGAGGGATTACTGATCCCTGTATAGAACCTCATAAATCTGCCTCATTCCTCCTCCTGCCACTTCTCCCTCCTAAAAATATTCTTGGTAACTGACACCATTTTGTTCGTTAGCAGAATCAACAGACAAGCTGACAATTAGATTGAATAGAATTACTTTCTGTTGACACTAGATAAACAGGCCAGTGCTGACAACAGGTGGCCACAGTACCTGTAGATGAGGAAAACCTACTGCTGGAGCACAACCCCAAGAAGCTGGGCTAAACCATTGTTTCAAGCTGCAGCCTAGGCAGGAGCTGGAATGGTCAAACTGGGATTAGGCAAATGTGAATGAACTCAGTCGCAGCAGGAAATGACTGCTCACCTGTGCCTGTCACTGTGACATAAAGTGTAAGAATGGTCTTGCTCAAACATAAGTCCACGGAGCCCACTGTCCTCCAACAGTGGCAGCGAAGCATCTCGAGACATACATGCTTTCTTCAGCAATGAGAAGTGCAGGGACTCTGAGCTAGAGGAGCTTTGTTTGAATTTCAGTTAAGCACCATTTGCAGGCAGAGGTAACATGCTATGCATATTTAAATGCAAACTAAACCATTTGGGGATGCAAGGGGCCAAAAGAGCAAGCTATTATGGTAAAAATCTGGAATACAGTTTCTCTCAGGCAGCATCCAGATGCTACCTTAGATGTGCTGGTTTGTAAAAATGCAGATGATCAGGGTATCCAGAAAGAAAGTGCCTATAGGACAGGCAATTTGAGTGTGGTAAAGATCTTATCTGTCCATCTGCTTATTTAAAGACAGCTAATGAATTTCAGTCTCCTAAACTGCCTTAGCTAGTTATTTGTAGCACATTGACACCGGTGGTATTTGACTGCAATTTAGGGAATTCACAAACTACAGTACAGGTGTTTTAGGTCTGGCATTTTCCTTGATCAGACACATCCCTTCCCCAGCCACCTGACATCCCAGCAGTGCTAGGCACAGTTCAGCACTCACGAGGAGCTGCCTCAGGTTGGTCCCAGCAAATCCACAGAGCTGGGACCAACTAGGGCTCATCTCCTGGACTTTTCCTTTGTCATCCCTCCTTTTTCTGACTCATGGTTGTACATTGATATGTTTGTATTATTCTGATGGTTGTATTACAAAGTACTTGCTATTGGTTCATGCTCTGAGCAGCATGATTCTTTTCTCCCTAACACTTTGGTGACACTTAGTAGCTTGTCATGCCAATAAAGCCTCATTTTAACTGAGCTCGAATTGCACTAACAAGATGCAGAGAAGGAAGTTAGCAAAGCCAATTACAATGAGTCTTTGGAAGGAAAGATAGAGGAAGAAATTCACTCTTCAAAATTATGTATTACACCGAATTGCAGGAAAACATTAACTACTATCTCTTGCAGGGATCCAGCTGTGATCTTAACCATAAGTTATGTGGGTACAAATTCAACATGGGCTCAAACAACATTCTGTCTATGGAACAAGAATGACAAAAGAAAAGTAGAAAAGAGAGAAAGACTACAAGCATTGACAAAGCCAGCTGTGGATCACTAGTCTTAAGGAGCATTTGACTTGCGATTCCAGTCTTTAGATAGCTAAACTTGAAACCTACTCCTACACGAAGACATGCCAGGGCTTGCAGCTGTACTAATTAAGTACGTTAGGTGAAGTTTTCTGATATGATAATCAACAACAAAATGGCAGCTTTAGCATTTAAACCATCTTAATGAGGTGTTAGAACTGAAGCCCTTTGAGGTGAATGGGGAAAGTTTATACACGCTGCTATTGTTCCAGCCTGTCTGGCTCTCTCGAAACAACAGCGTGGTGATTACCTTAACAGCCAGGTAGAAAAGAAGTTGAATTCCTCAGCTTTTTTTTTTCTCTACACCCTTGAAGTTTTCAGATGCTAGGAAATGTAAGGACAATGAGAAAAATTAACTGAGATTGAAAGCACCGGGAGAGGGAACAAAACTCCTTGAATCACCAATGTATGCAGATTTGGGCGAGCCCATAAGTTACTTGAAGCTTCAGTCTATTTTGATAGTGGGAGAGTAAATGCATATTGTGTTTTTAATGGCTCATTACCTTGTTTTTTTCTTCTTTTTTTCTTTTCCACCCAACAGAACAAAACGCTTTTTTTCCAACAAACATCGGGTGCTCATCAGTGTGATTAATCAGCCTGCATTTGCACAGGACTTTGAAGACAGAGAAAGCTGGTAGAAGTCCCCCGGGTTATTACTACCCAAGTAAAACTACCCAAATTCCACTTCCTTACTAAGCTAGTCTTGCAAACAACGGCCAGCAAACAAACAACTGAAGACATAAGTACATCTCTTCATTCTCCTCAGAGAAATATTATTTCCAAAGCCAAGTTAGGACCATTTAAATGCAAGTAACTCTCCAAGGAGGCTGCCAAGGGATCAATGGTACAGTCACACACGAAGGCACTTCTGTATGTAAGCATCAGCCAAGACACCTTACATAATTTATTTTTTTTACCAATAGCACTGGAAGCAGGCTTATTTTCTCATTCAGATCTCAGTGCTAAACACAGAGAAAGGTTCAGAGGAATAAATATTCCCTCTTATTTTTCCAAGAGACATCTCATCCTAGTCTGAAAGGCAAATCCCCAGCCCCGTGTAAGGTAAAGCTGCTGCCACTGTCTCCAGGTGCTCTACACCAATTTTTACTGTAGCCAAATGCCAACATCTCCACCCGAAGATTTTTAACTCTGTAGCAAATTCGGGGCTCACCTGAAGTCCACAGGAGATTCTGATTAACTTCATTTGCAACCTATAGAAGATCAACTTTTGGCGTTATTTTAGTTGTGCAATCAATTTCATTGTGTTATTAAGCTATTTGTTGTAGAATTTGTCATCAATCAAAACACAAAGTACAGTTCTGGTGTATGGCTAGCCCTTGCAAAGAAATAAATGCTTTGATGTTAGACACCAATTTTGCTGTGCATTAATAAAAAGTATTTATTTGTGTACTTTGCCCATTCAGTGTGTAGATGTCAGACCATGGAAAATGTTAAGGGTGTCTCCCAGAATAATTGTTCCCTTTAGATATTCTGCTGTTTGTGTGGGTTTGTTTATTGTGTGCTTTTTTAATTAATTAATTGGCCGACCTAAAGCAAGCAGCTGAGTACCAAAAAAAACCCAACCAAAAAAAAAAACCCAAAAAAGAAAGGTAAGTGCCATCCCTAGAAAGAAACGAATATATTTATGTAGACCACTGAAGACCTCAGTGCAAGCAAGAAACTCGTTAATTAACAGCTTACCCGTGTCCTTCAGAAATTGCTCTTAGAGAAGTTTTGTTGAACCCTTTGGTCCTTGTGCTTAGTATTGCAAAATCAGATCTCTGTACCCATACATGGCGTAATTCAACTCACCAAGACTGTACATAACTCTTTGACAGATACAGATAACTCTGTGAATTATTTTCATAATGAACTCTCTTATCTGACCCTAATTTTAGATTGATGTCTTTAGTCACCCATTCTGCAAAACCCAAACCAAATACCAAATTCAGTACCGGGGCTGAATCCCTCAGAAGGGCCTTTCGGAGAGTTGAAGTACTGGTTCATTCCTGAAAGCAGCATAATTAATTTTCAGGCTCTGGTGGAAAGACTATTAATGATAACCAGAACTGCACAATTTTTCGTATAGATTTGGTACTAATATAATTGTACTATGCCTGACTTGCCCGGACAGTGGGAGAGATTAGGCTCATTATCATTTTGTAACATAGACAGTGACTAACAATTGCTAATCACAATTACAAAACTTCAGTTGAGGAGAGAAGGTATTTCAAAGGCATTTTCCTCCCTAATTTTCATACTTAATAGGAACCTTAATTTGCCAGGCTGCAGCCACAGCCCTGCCAAGAAACAGAGCCTGAACACAAGAGTGCCAGTCAGAGAGTGAACACATCAAATCCACCTTTCCAAAGGTAAAACTTCCAGCAAGAGCTAGTGAAAGCATCTGTGTGAGTAACGCCTTGAAGGACTTGTGATTTGTTGGAAGGAGTGGGAAAATGGGGTGCTGTTGTCTGCTCTTAGTAATGCCTCCTGGGCCAGAAGTGCCATGGCCCCCAGGAAGGTTGTGGAGTGCAGTTTCCTCTGCTGCCAGGCAGGACCTCAGGACTTCAGTTCCAGTTGCTGCTAACAGCAGTTGTTCCAGAAAAATGATTTTCTGGAGAAACTGTGCACAGCTAAGCATGTGCTGCATCCCAGTTGTGACGTTTAACAGGCCATTATGAGGACAAAATCCACCTTCTTGCACCTAGACTTCCTATCTCCTTCCTCCTTGTGGTTCATTTTCCACACCTCTAAGGCAAAGAAAAACCCATCACAAAGCCTAGATAGCTCTCCCTCCAACTAAGGTAATCCAAGAAGACTCCAGAAGCTGAAACTTGAGAAAATCAAAAGAAAGGAAAGCCATTTCCTTCAACTACACTGATGATTTTTTTTTTCTTTCTAAATTTGCAGAGCATGGAAGAAAGATGTTTTTATTGTTTCTTTCAGTGTGAGAAAATACCCCCTCATTTTCTTCCCTGTTACTGGGAGAAAATGAGTAGTTAGCTCATTACACTGACACCAGAGACAGTATTTTTGGTTTACTGATTTGCATCTTCCATCTTTTCTTATTTACAGACAGGCATTTGCTTCTAAAAATGTCCAGCTATGGCTGTAGCTACAGCCCTTTGCATCACACATCTAGCTGGGGGAGTGTGAGACACAAGGTGTTCACAGCTATCAGGCCTAAGACCTGAAGCAAAACTGTACCTGTTCCTATTTCCACTCACCTGTACATCCACTGGTTGAGGATGTTGTGTCAAGAGGAATTTGCCTATCTGAGGAAGACATGTATTTTAACACCTTTATGGAAGCCAGCGTTGATGCTGTCAGAAGAGGCAGGAGCAGTGAGTAATTTTCACAAAAAGCCCAAAATCAAGCTGTCAACCACCCAGTCACCACCAAAGGGAGTTGCTGGGGGTTGCTGGTGAGGCAAAGAGGGAGAACGTGGGAGTTTGTTAAGTTTTGACAAAGGTGGGCTAGAATTACCCCGGAAATCGTGACTCAGATGTTTTCATAGCCCCGGCTAGCATTACTCCCAGGAAACTCTCTGATGCCAAAGTCACAGTTTAGTTACACCAGTGACTCACAAGTGTGAAGTTTCATATTTTAGCACTTGACAACCAGAGGCAGCATTAAACCATTTAAAAATGGGCTCTGATGAAAATTAAGGACTTGGGCTCCTCTGACCATGGGTGTGCATTAGGATCCTAAATTGAGATGAATGGTTTAATTGTTCTTTGTCATTTATTTTGGTTAACAGTTCAGGGATAAAATGAGCTTATTGCTATAAGAAAGATAATTGTTTAAACCTGTCAGGAGAACCTACATTAATTTTCACTTTCCCTTATGTGCAAAGTATAAAATGTGCATAAAATCTAAAAAGAGAAATCTTATCTGTGAACACTTCTGTACACTGGACTGCCCTTCCTGAGCTAATAGAGAGCTCTTTAAATGATGCCAAAAACAACATTTTTTACCTCTTTTAGGAGAATCTTTTAAATTGTCAAGAGCATTATTTTATTTTTTTAATAGTATCCAACACAAATGAGGTCTGCCCTGGTAGCCTTTCAGAATGAAAATGTAAAAATTATTTGTATTATCAGTTTTGCCAAACCTTGCAATTTTTATCTCTGGTATTAATTGATGAGTTTAGACGTTACCTGTTAGTACTGATTTTTCAAGTCTTGTGATTAAGTGGCAATTTTGGTCCTCTTTTGATCTTCTCAGTGGAATAACTTTTCTACCTTGTGCAAGGATAGCTAGAAAAGGTGAATGCAAAAGGCTTCAAAAACCAAGGGAAGCACTCCTCTGAGGTTTGTAAATATGCTTATGCATTTGCAAAATGCTGTGACTTTTAACTTACTATCCTCCTTTCTTATGTATTTTGAGGCAGTGGCTGAGGGCACTGAACAGCCATGAAAAATATTGTAACTATTTCTTCAGCATCTCTTTAGTGTGAACTAAGTTAAAGGAATCATCATTAATGCAGAGCTACCAGTTTACCTGGTGTCTTGAAATAGATAAAGCATGACCCATTAGACTCATCCTTTTGCCCCAAGGCAATAAGATCTAACGCATTTTATTAACTGAGAGAGTGTAGCACAAAGTGGCATATGGCCTTTTGGCTGGGATGATTTATGGTGACACACTCCAAAGGAGCTAAGAGAGCTTCAGATTTCTCTGTGACTCTTGTAGCTTTTCTGAATCAGGCACAGGAAACTGAATGGAATAAACCTGCCTCTAATTTACAGCGACAGGAGTGAGATGAATGCTCAGTAAAAATGGTGACACTGAATGAGTGAAGCAGTCCCAGTTGTTCCACTGGTGAACACTGCTGGAGAGAGGGATGAAAAAAGAAACAAAAATGCCTTTAAACTGGGAGCCGTTCACATTAGCCCTTCCTAATGCTGCATGTCAGCAATAGGATCAGAGATTAAAATCTCTGTAGAAGCAAAACACAGGTAGCTCATTCAGAGCCACTTAGCATTGTATTTTGCTTTAGTTTTGGCAAGGCAAGATGCACTAAGATCAATGGGGAAGAAAGTTCAATGTGCAAGATCCTGCTTTACTGCCTTACTTACTTACTGCACTCAGTTTGCTTTCTAGTTTTTACTGTGCTACATGGTGAGTGACAAGTGATGAGACAAACCAGCAGTGTTAAAATAAGCTGCAGTCACACTGTTAAAGATGAATAGTGTCTTTTCCTTCTGGAGCTGCCTGCCTGATGCACAGGGAGGCCTGGATGGCCCTTTTTTGGGACACTGGCCAAAGAGGCCATGCCTGTTGCCAGGTACTTGGGTACCAGGGCTGTAAAGTCACCAAGTGAGCATCCAGGGCTTCGGAGGGTGAGCAGACAAAGATCCTTCCTCAAAGGGGCTGTGGGGGGGAGCAAGGGCTGTGGCTGTATCACGTGTTTGCTCAGTGGCACTGGTGGAGAATCCTGATCCTGATGTGTCCTTGTTCCCCTGCACTGCCTGGGCATGTGGGATAAATGACTGGGAGCGGACAAGCCCTTTGCCCCAGAATTGTCGCTCCCTCAGGTGTTGCATCACACCAGAGAGATTCCCCTCTTCCTCCTGTCCAAACCTCCCTGGAGCACAGGAAGGTGATGTGCCACATGCCTCAGTGAATGGGGCAGAGATTTTGTTCTGGTCCCTTACTTTCCACTGGTCACTACAAGAGACACAAGCCCTGGCCACGGGCTGGTCCACTCCTACATTGCATAAGTCTCTGCCTCAAATTCCACACAGATCCTCTGGTTTTCACAGTGCCGTGCAGGCAACGCCCAGAGCTGGGCCACAAGGCAGTGATGACCATGCAGTGCCCATAGCAGGAATGCCATTGCTTCCATTGGGGGTGATGCCGTGAGCCCAACAGAAGCAGGAGTTCTACTGAGAAGGGCCTGGCAGCCCATGGGCCCTTGAATTCACAGAAAGAGCATAAAAAACCAATGGATCCAAGGTCCATTTTCTCAGACTGGATAGAATGGGGTTGCAGCTGGGGATGGCCAAGCAAGGGACTCCTATGCAGTGGTTTCCAGGGCTGGGGTTGCAGGCCCTAGAGCTATGGAGATTATGGTGGGATTTGCAATGACAGACTTTGCCCAGTACTGCACAGTACCACAAAGCTGGTGGCAGGTAATCCCACCCACATCCAATCCCATTCCTAATATATGTTTTAATGACTTATTGCCATTTTTATGTAACAGTTTACCACACATCTTATCACTGTGTAGGGGGCTGTGCTGCAAAGTAAATCAGTAAAATAACCCCAACCAAAACTAAAAGTGTTTGTTTGTTTTTCTCCTGGATCCTAAAGCAGTACAGCAACACAGTAGAGAGATAACTGCAGTACAAAGACAGGAACAAGCTCTAGGAATCAGAAGGAACCAGAACTTTTAAAGATGATTGTGCCACCAAAAATGGTCTATTGTGAAACTACAGTCAGGATCTACACAAAGGGTCTGTACTTGCATCTTTACAAATTTTCATAACAGGAAAGCCTTTGATGTCAGCTATTATTGGCAATAATGAGTGCTCTGTGCCAGACCTGCACGTGCCACTTCAGAAATGTATGCCTAAGAAGGGAAGTTCTTAATTTGATTATTCAAGCAGGCTTGAGACTGGTTTGCAGTCTCTTGCATCAAGATTCCAAACATCTCCTGTCAGATTATATATCTTCACTTATGCCCCATAGCTACTGCCAACAGGATCAGAAATGCTGTTTTTAATTAAAAATGTTACTTCTAAATACAGTTTGCAGTGTATATTCTTGGTGAGAAGTGCTCCTCACCTTGTGAACTTTCAGATTGCTGTACTGCAATCAAAATATTGCAAGCCTTACTCTGATGTCTTATCTACACAGGCTAAGAAAATGTGTCTGGGTTCCACCTAAAGGCTTTCTTGGTGTAGCTGTGCTGGCTCAGAGTTGAAAAACCCATACTGGCAAAAAGCTAGAAAATAAAAGGGCAGAACTTCCAACCTTTTGCCATCATAGCTTATTTAATTTAATGTGGGCATCTATAGTCCCAAAGGAACTCTCTTGCAAACATTATCTACACTTCACCTATCATCTGTACTTCTGTACTAGAAAATTGCCAGTCATACTGCACTCTCAACCCCTAGAGAGCTTATAGGAGAAACCTAGTAGCAGATTAATTCATGGCCTCAAATGATTTTACTAGATCAGGATGGGCCATCCCTCCAGGTGCCCAAACCAAACTCATTCTTACTTTTTTATGTGTAAAACTGAACTCCTGCAAAGAGGGTGTTTTGTAACGGAACTCTTTTGCTTATATAAGCTGAGTTTCCACTGAGGTATTATTGTACACTTCTAGCAGTTATTGTTTTCAAGGGGAGACAAGCTTAGAGCCTTGACATCGGTTGTAGCTTTGACTTAATAATAACGAGCCTGGTTTTCCCCCATCCTGCATCTTGTATGGTCACTTATACCTGTCACACCTGTGGCTGTTAAATGCTACCATGGGAGAGCAGTCCTGTCTTACACCCTCTTTTATTTACTTGTCATAGGAGTAAAAAACTGGTTTTGTTTCAGGACAATGGAAATTCATACCCAACATGCTCTGGACCAAAACATGCAGGGGAAGGTACTCTGATATACAGCCAGGTTCAAAGTACTCAAGTCCAACCAACCAAGGTATTTCCCTATGAATTTCTCACCATTCTGCTACTAATACAGTAATTCCCCAACAGAGAAGCCACATTAAAAAAGTGTAAAATATGGTCACCACCACTTTTTCACAGGTGCACATATTAGCTGCTGAATTAACTCACACTCTCTAACTTTGCATGTTCCCTTGCCAAGAAAGCTACTACCAGATTACACCTAGGGTAATTCAGGGTGATTAACTCTCTGGCCTGCCTTAGGGGGTGAACTCCCAAGTAAAACCTTCAGTAAGGGGTCTCTTATCCCTCTTGCTTTGCAATGAACACAAAACTGTTCCTTGTAGTCAGCAGTCCTCCAACATCTTCTGTAGTATTCTGTGATGAGATGGGAAGGAAAGAGAAACCCTTTCACAACAGACTAGGAAAGGATCACAGAGCACTTCAGCTTACCACACTCATAAATTTCAGGGGACAAATCCTCATATGCCCTTGCAGTGCCTGTAACTGGTTCTGCACTGTGACTGCTCACCCTCTACAACAGCTTAAGCTCAGATGCTCATCCACATTAATGCTGCAGTGAATCTATTCCCATATTGACAGGCAGTAGGGCAAGAGAGGCAACACTAGCTAACGATGCCTGAGAAGTCTAGCTGCCCTCTTTGGGGTCAGAGAAAAGCTGGTATGACAGGGGAAGGCAAGGTTTATACACACAAGGCTTTAGAGAGCAAGCAAAACAGAACTGCAACTGTGTTCTTATCCATAAGAAGCCAAATCATCATAATAAAAATTGGTTCACTGTTTGTGACTTTACTGCAACACTTGTCACATTTGATCATTTTCTTAAAGGCCAAACTCAATTTTCTTCTTGAGGAAGCTGAAGGAACAGCTTTCATCTAAAGAATATAAAAAGTATCCCTGTGGTTGCAGGGCAAACCGTGAGAACACAACCCACAGCAGTTAAAAAAACAGAAAGCATATCAAAACAGCCTGAAAAAGCCATGCAGTATTATAATACTTTCATGACCCTGTGAGGCAGAACTTCGTGTCTTTTTGAGTGTTTGGCACTGGCGTTACATTGGTTCCACTGCAATTTTCTTAATGTTGTGAATTTGCCTTAGCTCTGAGTGCATGTCCACCAGCAACACAGAATTCCTGACATTGTCAAACACCTTTTCACTTTTCCACAACTCTTCTTTTCTAGCTTATCCAGTCAGCTTGTAACTTCAAGCAGACAATAGGATGCTCACAACCACTGCAGACCTTTCCCAAGAGCAGGCTATCAATTTGCATGAAAGCAAAAAAAGCAGAAAGACTCATCAAATTGTCACTGCATCTGTACAGAGCTTTAAAAAAAACCTGTTTTTTTTTTTTTCCTTTTCTTTCCTTTCCTTTTATTTTTCATGGAGGTTTTCCCTGAAGCCTCAGCTTTCATGCACTGTTCAGCTGTTGCTGTGTTTCTGAGAGCAACCCTGTGGATTCCAGGGGTCCCTTTTCTTGCTGAGCCTCTCTGATACTGCTAAAAAGAGAGAAAGGTTCCAAATGTTACTGCATGCTACATTATTTTCTTTTTTCTCATCTCTCATGTGTTTTTAGTTATATGTGCATGTTGTTGATTTTTTTTTTTCAAGACTGTTCTAAAAGCTTTTAACTTCTCAACCTTTCAGTCAAGCGCAGAGCTGAACATTGTACAGATGCTCATTCTGACAGATCCTGAAGAAAAGGGACAGGGCCATTTGTAGCAAACGGGAACCCACGTGCGTGGGCACAGACATGGACACACACAGGGCTATGGGAAGCTATGCAGGAGGAAAAACTGCAGGATGGACCCACACAGGCCTAATTTTGTTGGGGTTTTTTTTGCAAACACACAATGCCTTTCCTGCAACTTTGGTTTCACAGTTTGCGGCTTCTAATATTAGTAAGTGACTAGAAGAAGAGAATGGCAACCAACATGTTCGAGAAGAGAATATTTGGATTTCTACACACATTTCACAAGGAACTAATCCACATGAATCCCAGCCCTTTTCTATGGGAATAGGCACTGCTGTCCATCAAACAGAGTGTGGTGTATGCTTATTGTAGTAGTATTTTACTTTTCTGCCAGCAGTCTGTCTTTTCTTTTTCTTCCTGCTTTGCAAACAGCAAGTACAGAAATCTGCAATTCAGAAACTGTCCTAGATTCTTCCACTGCTGCACTGTTAAATCACACATTTGATGGAAAAAGACAGTCTAAACATTCAGTTTAGTTATGAAGACTCAAACATGAGATCCAGCTGTTTTCATGAAGCACGTTTTGATGGATGATATAGGCTTCAGACAAAAAACCACTCCAGCTCCCAGTGCCACAGTGCATTTGATTAGAAACAATTTTTAAAACATAACTTTTTAATTAATGAAATGACCCAGAACTCTAAAATATGAAATTTGACTTTCAAGATCTAGGAAGTGCCTGCCCCTCTTCTGGAGTCCAAGGATAAACCACATGTATATGCATCTTCTTTTGCTGTTAGTAGTAGTATACGGTCTCATCCAAACACCAGCTTTAATGGAGCACTCACAACTCCTCACCATCTCAGAGGGAGATTTGAGATGCACTGCCCATCTCTTGGAAAATAAAGAAACACCATGAAAACTAACAGCTCTGTAATCTTTCATAGAATTTTTTTTTCCCCAAGTCACTAATGCCTATTTATGCTTTTCTCCTATTGTAATCAGCCACTGTTCCTCCTGAGCTACAGAAATATCACAGTTGTAGGGAAAATAGTGTCCATGCAGACCATGCTGCTGCAACTCTTTTTTCACTGAGACAAAAGGTAGCACAACAAATTTCCAAATTAGAGCCTTAGTTAGCCACATACATGTTTGATCTGGAACAATTCAGAGGGGTAATCCAATTAGCAGTTTAAAAATATCGACAAATCTTTAATACTAAATAGCATTTTGCTCCTCCTGCTCCCCCCAGCCAGTTTGGTAAGACTCTCTATGGAAAAGTTGCTGAAACTTTTTTACAAGCCCAACCTGGAAAGAAGGGTCCAAATGGATGACACTGATTTGATCAACTCAGTCATTAAGAGTGTTACTGCCAGCAGGGATATTGCAACCTTGACTGACCTGAAAGAATTGATAGCCAAAACAGCTCTGAGGGAGACACCAATTAATCTACTTATCTTCCGGCAGCGTCAGAATTCCCAGGTCCTCCCTTTTGCTTTGATTCCCAGTTTCCTCTGAGTTTCTCCACTGAGTAGCTTCTAAGTTCCAGCATTGAGGTTATACAATATATAACCTCAATATTAATATATATAACCTCAATTTGCAGTACCAGCTGCAGGACCAGTCTACTCAATAAACTAGCTTGCATCAGTCTTCCAACACTGAGGCAGCAGAGGTGAGCCCAAAGGAGCCTGACCCTGCCTGACAGTGAACCCCAGGAGCACTCAGTGCCTTACTAAATAATGCAGGGCAAGTACAGAGAAGGCATGAGATGTGGGAAATGTGATATCTCAGTTCTGAAACCCAGGTGGACCAAATCGGCAGCCTTGGATAGAAACAGAGTAAGTGTGAGAAATCACTCATCCTTAATAAATACTAGTTTCATAGGCCTTGTTGGTTGTGAGAAGCATTCAGCTTCAGCAAGTCATTGAAAACAAAATGTGCATTTTTTCACTTCAGAGGATTTAGGATTTGATTAAGTACAAAAAGAGGGAGCTCAGTGAGTAAAAGGACGAGACTCTCACTTCAGGGAATTCAGGTCAAGCCCTCTGTGAAATGAGTTCACATCTCAGCTCAGCATCTCCAGCAGATACTAACTCACATCACAAAACCACTGTAAAGGATTTGGCACAGTATGGCGCATCTGAGGATTTCTGCTCAGAAAGGGTGAAGGAAGGGATGAGGCTTAGCCTGCACTAGTGCAGTACTATCATCCCTCAGCTGCAGAAAGAAAGCCTGGAGAGGACTGGACAGGAAAGTTTGGATTATCTTTAACCTGGAATCAGATCTGTCAAGTGGAGACCATTGGAGTTTTATTTTAGAGCTGAAATAAAATTTTTCTCCCTCCTATCTGGAGATGGTGGTGCTGAAGAGAAGGACTGAGGTACCTTGTGCTGGGACCTCTTTGAGAGAAGAGGAGGGAAAGTCTACACACAAAGGAAAACAACTGACCATGGTTGTTGGGTGAATCAATAGCAACACTGATGTCTTGTGAGCTGTGTCCAACCAGCCTCCAGCCAGCTGGGTGCAGGTCTTCCTGCTGCAGTGTGGCTCAGAGACTGCTCTGCAGCTACCACATGAGCTCCCCAGGGTTCATAAAACCTAGTGTACCATGGTGAAGCCACAGCCACATGCAGTACTTAGAAAAGCAAAGGCAATCAATCAATTAAAACTGTGAAATGAGCACATCTAAATTAAAATTTATAAATATATGCAATTCTTTACCTCTCAGGAAGAATTAAAGCACAGCAAAAAAAGGTCATTGTATTAGATAGTGAGAACATTCTCCTGACTTCCTTCAGCATCTCCATGTAGATTAATTCCAAGTGTATTCACAGGGGCACTAGGCAAACTGAGTTCCTCCCTCTTTCTCTCAAAGCCCATTTTCTCTCTCTGAACATGCAGGGAAATAAGCAAACATCAATTTCTGTTCATTCAGGATGATCTTTGTCAAACTTTGGTTACCTGCAGAGCTTGATATACCATCTTAAACTTGGCTTATTAATGCATTTCAGTGTATTCTTCTTTTGAGGACACAAAGGACAAGGATGTGTTCATTAAAGAAAAATAAAAGCTGGAAGCATTGAGGTCCAGGACCTTTTTTTATACCTTTAGCTGTAAACACTGGGTGGACATTCTGCAGTGGTGAACAGGATTCCATTCCAGCTGCGAGAACGAGCAGATGCCCTCTAGTGGTGCTTTTATTTCAAGTTTCTGCTGCTGGGCCCTAAGGTGCTTCCACATGGAGCTCCATGCACCTTCCTCCACAGCGCTCTGCAGAAGAGAGCCAAAGCACAGAGCAGGCAGAAAGAAGAGAAGATAGCATGTATAACCTCAATTCTGGATAAAGACAGGTTGTGCCACGACACTGGATCAGAACAGCCCTGTTCCACACTTGCTGACCTTTCTAATCACTAGGCCTCCTGATAAAAAAGTGCCTCCAACTTGACCAAATGTGATATCATCTCCAGGCTTCAGAAAACAATGCATTTCCCTGTAAATCTCAGCCTTCCTGTTTGTCTGCCCATTCCCTTCCAAAACTGACCTCTATCCCCAGAGAGGGGAGCTCTGTAAAAAGCACTCTTCAACAATTAGCTGACAGCATTGAATTGTGTACAAGCCTTTCTGCTATGTGAATAAGACAGGTTTTGAGAGATCTTCAGACAATACCAACTAGCCAAAACACCTTTAATGAAAAAGTTGGGAACTTGATGGAAAATTTTCAACAGTTCCTTGTTACAGATCAGCCCCTGGGGGAGATTGTCTGTCCTTGTTTTTCTGTAGATCAGCTGGGAAATGGTACAGCCAAAGCAATGCATTTATCCACTCCAAGCAGTAGAGAGCAGACTGCAGTTTAAAGTATTTACAGTTCTAGCTGCAAAGGCATATATAAACCAGTCTGACACATTCATCTGGTGTTTAACTCGCTACCACTTCATGATAGTGGACAAAATGACAAAAATTACACCTTTGTTCATTTACTGTAGGCAGGTGCCGTTTACCAAGACATGTCTAGCAAGCAGCTCTTCCCTCCCTTACAGGGAAACTGCTTTAGATTCTTGGAACATCTTAATTACTAGTTTTAGAGACCATCCTATTTACTAGTCTTAGGAGTCATGGTCAAAAGCCAAAAAAAAAACCACCAGTCATTTTGTGGCTGTTTCTGATTCTGTGTTGTCTATCCCAGCCATAGTGAGATGTTCTCTTGCAAGTATAGCTGTAGGAATTCAAAAAGTTACTGAGGACAGAGTCTCTTCAAATGAACCTGGTTTTGCTGGCTCTGTGAAACAGGAGTGCTGGTGCAGCTGCTTGTTCAAATTCAGTGTTTGAATGAAGAGATGGGCTGGTGATGCTTAAACTGCTTTAGGTTGTCTTGCAAGAGGACCTTTCACTGTGATCTTGGACTATAAAGCTTATCAGGCCTTGGAAGAGACAGCTAGGTTGGCAGTTTAGATTACATTTTTAGCTGAGATTGTTGTTCCCAATATATTTGAAAGAGGTATACACTGCACTTTGTTGGCTTTTTTTTTCCCCAGAGCACAAACATTTCTGGAGCATTTACAGTAAATGTAAAGAGAGACAATAACATTTGAGTCCTGGAATGAGGATCAATGGTCTGTCCAGCCTAGTATATTGTTACACTATCAGTCAATCAGCCAAGCCATTTAAACTAGGAATGTAAAATGTTTTCTAGATAAACCCTAAGGATTTGTGCAGCAGCTTGCACAATGATTGGGGCCACTAGAGTTACCAAACTATGAATAAGAATTATGGCAGAAGAGAGCAGTGACTAGACTGTGAGGTAATATCAATGCCCAGAGTGCACCTCTGAGGAGCTTTTTGCCAGGGTGGGGCTGTAGGATCAAAAGAAACATTACAAATACATTGCCAATGATGTTTCCATTGAAAACAGTATCTGAGTTGAAGAAGGACCTGAAGAAATGTGACCCTGATTACCCTCAAATCTTAAATTCCATACAAACAGAAGATGGACAACATGGGGAGGGAGGGGACATAGATGGATTTAAGAGTTGCTCCATGCCTTTCAAGGAATGAATCATTACTGATGACCAACACATGGAGGGGGGTGGCCAAGGGCCCCCGAGGTTGTCTGACACTCAAGGAGCAGCGTTATGAAAGCAGACATCTTATAAATAATTTTAAAAAAAATCTGTTCCTTTCTTTTGCACTGACCCCAGATGGGCAATCCAGCCCCTTAAAGATGGTCTTTCTCTGCTCAGTCAAAAATTGTATGAAAATGAAGCATTTGACAAAGAAGCTGTGAGTTTTTGCAAAATACATTTTTAAAGCCCACCCCAGAGTAGCTGCCTGAAAAAGTCTTTGTATATCTAAGTTTCAAGCCACTTGTCAACAATTATTATCATACAGAAAAACCATTATATTTTGACCTTTATGACTACTTCTGAAATAACTGATTTTTTGGAAAGGAGCAAAAGGAAAAAATCACACAGTGCCAATTACAGCAGGGCAAGAAGCTTTGCTATTAAGAGACTTTTTATGCTAGTTGTGACTTCTACCTAACAGGCTGTGCTGGTCTACACCTAATTGGAAGATCCAGCTTTTAGTGTTTTGGGTATAATTTCTAAAATATGTTCAGTACATCTCTGTTGAACTGCCAAAAAGAGACATCAAGGCTATACATTTTGAAAAGACAGGTATTCTCTCAAGGAAAATGAGTGCCCTCTTAGTTTACGTACATCTTGTTTAAAGTACTTACTACACTGTTTTATTTTGGCACTTATTTTTATAAAGGTACTTTTACCTGTAAACCCTTTTTCTCTTCTGCATCCCTAACCTTTCTCCAGCTGCCTCTTGCATACCTTTTGTGCTCTCTGTAAGTCTCACTGCATGGAATTGAATCTAGGCCAAGAAATTCTTGCCTCTTTCTGGGTCCCATGCTATTGCTCATGGGGCAGTGCTGCAAGGCCTCTAGCAATTAAAACTACAGGATCTGCAACCACAGCATGCCCCATCTCAGAGCACAAATGCAGCACTCTTTGGCTCTAGCTCCAGGGAGTTAGTCTGCAGAAAAGTGGTCTTGGGGACACAAGCCAGGGGTGGTTAATTGCACACAGGATTTTCCCCTGCTTCTGAATAGTCTCTTGAGCTTTGAGATGAGAGATGTTAAATCTGCGGAAAGGCAGACCAGATATTTTAAGCAATTCCTATTCTTTGGTCCCCACTGGATTTAGCAAAAGGCAACGATATGTAGAGATAGCTGTGCTGCATTTAGACATGTTAACTCAGGAGCTGTGTAAGCACAGCAGCATGCAGCTTAGTACAGGGCTAATTTGCCCTGCTGCTTGTTTAATGCCAGCTGGTATAATTCCACAGTGATTTGCAGTAGCCATACCCAATTTCTATATCAGTTGCAGCTGGGTATAGTCTTCTCTCCTGTAATTGAGTTACATATCCTCCTTGTGCACTTGCAGCTTTAATGGCTCTGATTTAGGGAAATGTCTCAGGTTGGATGGGGAAGGGGATTAAAATTTCTGTTCTTGGACCTGCTCTTGTGTCTAGGACTTGTCTATAAGTGAAAGACAGGTCATGACATTAATCTAATTAGCATGTAAAACTGTTGTATATCAGTTACTAAAGGGAAGGACTGTGTTTAGTTCTCTGCCAGTGTGGATGTATGTGCAGTATCCAGCCCTGTGACCACAGTGGCTCAGTTCTGCACAGGGCTGAGTGGTAACTCCCACACCAGATCAGCAGAAGTCACAACACACGGGTTTCTTCCTCTGGCCTTGCTAGCTATTAAAGCCTCTTCAGGAGTCAAATCCTTAAATCCTCCTTGCATTACTTGTACAAAAAACCACCCTTCATGCCTTCAGCATCCACATACTTACTCCTGTGTATGGTTTCTCAAAATTCCAAAAAGGAGCCGCAAGTTTAGTGCTTTAAGTTGCAAGGTGAAGGCAAAACAAAGTAATTCTATCAGATGTAGCACTGGGAAAGGCTGTGCCCCTCAGGCTGAGGATGCTGTTTACAGCACTGCCCTTACTGCACCCAGATGTAGGAGTGGAAAAGGCTGAGAGGGAAGGACAATACCTCCTAAAGGGAATGGTCACTACAAAAATAATTAAGAAGTGCAAACTGACTTCTTGGGAAAGTCAAAACAAAGCAGCATTCAGCAGGGCAGAGCTGCCACTGAACCCCATCAAGCAACTCACACAACCACATGTCAGAGCCAGAGGCAACTCCATGGCCCCCAACACAACCAACTGCCTCAGGACTCATACAAGGAGCCAGATGCTCTGTCTGGGAATCACTCTTCCACAGGTCAACATCATGATCCCAGAACTGTCATTTTGAGAAGAGGAAGAGCAAGTACAACATGCTGACATAAAACAAAGGTTGAACTGGACTGTATTTGGGGTTGTTTGGTTGGTTTTTAGTGCACTGGGTTATAAATAAAATACTTATTTCTGACTTACTTTTGCTTTGTTGCATGACTGGCTTTGCTTATAAAAAGAAAAAGTTCTATGTCCTCTTTATAAATATTAAGGATGGCCCCCAATTACATTTTTCCCAGCAGTACTGCCTCAGGCTTGGGAACCCAAGGACACCAGCCCCACATGCTCCTTTGAAAAACAAACCCTCAGATCACAGGCTGATTAGGCAAACAAACCCCTCCCTGTCCCGACATGGAGACAGGCTAAGGGAAGAAACATTTACCTAGCTCTCCACCCTGCTCTTAGATAAGAGTCTGAGCCATTCTTAATTTCAGTAATCAAGGATGTAGCCAATGACAATTGCGAAATCTAATTCAAAGGCAATGTCCATCCTTGGAGGCACATCCATCTGGGAAAAACAAAGTTTGAACAGTTAACTCACTCATACCAACTTCTTTACCACCAAACAAAAAGGTAACAGAATGATCAAATCCAATTCCCTTGACCTGATATTTTAACAGGATCACAATTTAAAGGAGAATGCCTAAAGTTTAACCTTAGAAATTACCAATTTTTGAAGTGGCATCTTCCCGCCATTTCTTCTGCTATTGTAAAATGCACAACAACTAATGTAGTCCAAGGGAAGAAGTCTGCATCAAAAATTAGGAAACTTTGGCAACTGTCAATTTAATCCATAGATACCTACTTTTTGATATTGGGAAGCAGCTGTGGTGTGTTAGCTTCAGCTTTGCTGGGTCATTTTTGCCTTTGTAGCTTCATGCTGCTGCTCAGCATTCCAGTACAGGGGGAAGAAATGCTGGATATCTTGCAAGAATGTAGGAAGCATCATGTGTCTGGCATATGGGCAAAATTTATCCATTTGTTGTACCTAGATTAAAAAGAGGGCTTCCTCAGTAATGGAATGACATGGCCAACCTTCTTTGCATGAAGTGTTGCTTTTTTTTTTGTAATTAGGCCTAGTATTTTGTTGTTTTGTGAGAACACATCTGGTGTATATATATATATTGTACCAGACTCTAAGTAGAACTGCACAAAAGGGGATTTGGGGAGATGACACCCTCCAGCAGTTCCATCCAGCAGGTGGTACAACTGCCAGCGGTCTCTGCTCCAAATCCCACAAGAGGAAAAGAGAGATCCTTATGTCCAAACTAGAAATATTCATCCTAGAAGCAAAAAGTGTTTTTGCTTTGGTATCCCCACAAGGATCCCCTCAAGTGACTCTGTAGCAGCAGGCTGAATCAGACTAGATCAGAGCTGATGTGGCAGCAGTGACAGCGCTGCCTGCTCAGGGCCAGCCGCAGCGGGATGTGTGCTGCCAAGCTGGACTGTGTGGCTGCACGCTGAAATGGGGGCTGGCATCATTCAGTGTTTTGCACCAGAGCAGACAGACAGAGGGGAAACATCCCTGACCAGCACTAAATTCAACTGGATCTGTGTGTGTGTGTGATGGGAGTGGGGACTGGAGGCTTTTCTGCATCTTTGCAATGACTGGACCTACAGATTGATCTATATGGGAGAAAACTCAAAGCAACTACAGCAGTAAAGCTGGAAAATGGTGAAATAGAAGCAATTAATGGCAAATGTTATGTGTCAATCCATCATAAAATGATATACATATTATGGCTGTAAGCACAATAGGAATGACCAGTGTAATGATCATGTCTTCTGTTGTATCCCTTGTAATGCTCTTCAGACTCATAATAATCCATAATTCTTGGTATTGCAAAACCACACAATTTACATTTCAATACAAAGAAAAAGTAGGATAGATAAGAAGCTGATCTTAATGCAAACTTCCAGTGAACCACCCACACAAACTCCATCTAACATTCTATATTCTCGTTCTTAAAAATGAAACTCCAGCACCAATTCTGGTTTAAATGTCAAATACAACTTCAGAAATTCCAGACAGGTCCTATGACATTTTAGGGTTTTTCCATTGTTTCACTCAACACTTTGCTACACTAAACCTCCATGAAAACTGCATCTTTCACTGCAATCACATCCCACTCATGTGAGTGATGCCTTCAGAATATTCATATATGTTGTCAAATGCCTAGGAAACACCACAAGACCTAAATACATGTTCTAGACATATTTTTCTCTTAAAGATATTTTAAAAAGGTCCTTCTCTCTCATCCTGAATTTACCTATCAGAATATAAGAATAAATGTGTGTGTGTTTCAAACCCACAATACTTTCCATACTGCTTTACGCAGCATGAATCAGGTTTAAAAGGGTCATTTCTGAACACAAAGACTGAGAAGAAATCACAGTAAAAAAACATTGATCCTGGAGTGTGGGAAGTGTTAACACATAGACAGTGGAGAAATAATACTAGAAAAGAACTGCTTTATCTGTTCTGTGTTCACTGTGTTAAATAGTCATATCTGTTGACTCAAATCAGCTTGAATTTGTCTGTGTAGGTGTCATGCACATGAATTGAATACACCAATTCATAGATGCAAAGACTTTGCCTGCAACAACAGGATCTTTCCTTGCTATAGATGTGTTGAATGATCTGTTTGCTTAGTGTAGGGGGAGAGAGCTCCAACTAAAGGGCAGAGGCCCAAAGGGTTTTACTCCATCTCTGAGGGATCAGCTACAGCAGTTACTGCACCCCACTGCCCACATGCCCCTGCTGTCAGAGGTCACACTCCCCTTCCTATAGATGTCAGTGATTTGCATCTTAGGAAAAGTAAGTTGCAATCCCTTGTCAGTGATTACAGCACCTTAGGAACAGGTGCTGCAGTATTTACATAATGCACCCTTAGTTTTGTTTTAGGTTAACTACCAGGCTGTGAATTTGGATGAGGAGCAAGCCTTGTTGTGCTATTCCCATTCTAGGTCATCTCTCCAGCAGATAGGAAAGGAAAGGTAACAACACTTTCACACAGGACAACTGACTCAGGGCCTTTAGCACTATGTAAAGGGCCATTTGTACCACAGAACTTTTACTGATAATGACAATATATTCAGGTAAGTATCTCACCTGTAGGAGTAGGACTTCATAAACTGCTTCTTCTGGCCTTGGTTATTTGCTGTATACTAAGGTCAACTAACTGCTGAAGATCCCCTCGTCTCAACACAGTCCAAGTGAGTGGGCACAAAGCAATACATGGGATTGCAGGGCACCAGTATTAAGTCTTGTATGTCCATGAATAGCTTGAAGTCTGTATCTTGCACTCCAGTTAATTCAGCCCAAGAGTAAGAATGCCTGGTTCAGCACTGTCAGGTGATTGTTCAGTGTTGATGAACACAGAATTAAACCCCTTGTACCAATGCTGGTACTTTGCCAAATTTAATTCCACTGTTTTAACAATGTTAACTTTTGCTACCTGTTATGGTTTTAATAAAAAATCCCATTGTACCTGGTGTTCTGTCTATTTACCAAATCACCAGGATCAAATGATCATCCAAGAATCTCAATAATCTTTTATCTAGGGGAAAAAATGAAAGGAAGAGAACATTTCCACACTTTGACACTGTGATGGAAAACTTGGAAACTGAAACCAAGTCTTACCATTGCCCTAACAAGTAGTCAACGCTTTCTGTTTAAATCTAGTTATTTGGGGACCTTCAGTCATTCTTTTTTGAATGTTGGGAACCATACAAATGTACTTTACTGTTTTTAACTTTTTAGATAGCCTGGAATAACTAATCCATTTCAATCAGTGATGTAGATTTTCTTCTGCCTCTAGCATAATTCGTGTAAGATTCACAAATCCCTCCTTGTGTTTTCTATACAGTTATTGTGTCCCTATTCTTGTTTCCAAGGTCAAGAAGGTTATTTGTCTAGGGCTTCCAGTCAGCCTAATGAAGTTAGTGAAGCTGGCCTTTGGAGGAAGAAGTCTTCAGAGATTTCTTTTTTTTTAAATTACAGATGGTTAGTTTTAAGAAAAAAATGTTTGTTAAAATATTTTAGATTTATTGAAAGCTAAATTAGATTAAAAGCACATGGAACTGTATAAGTGAGGTGTTCAAAGGTAGGCTACATGCTTTTCTCCCCCTAAAAATTTATCCAAACAATGATGTGGTTTGTACCTAGACTTACACAGATTATGAAACCAGCCTCATTAAAATCAGTAGGAGCCTCTAGACTTCAGTGGAACCAGGATTCAATCCAGAAAGTTTTACTTTTCCAAATTACAGCATTAGAGCATTCAATTAGAACACATCCTCTATGCAGAAGGATGTAAGTATCATCAAATCAAGGGAGGCCATCCTATAGGACTGCACCAGGCCATGTTTAATCCCCACTAAATTTGCTCTAGCCCCCAATGACTGATTTGTTTTCATCGACCTCTCTTGATCAGAATCACACTGAAAGAAGTCCAATTAATTCCTTTAGACTCAGCAGTGAATACACATGAGACACATAGCTATTCATTATGTGAGCTATTGTTCCTAATTATCTCCCATTCCCATCCATCTTTTTAAAAAGATGCTGCAGCCACATCACTTCAGTGTTCAAACATTGAAAACACACTCGCAGTTTTCACTGCTTGAATATTCTTGACTTTTAACAATGAAAACTGGAAAATTTGCCTGTAATCACTGGGTTTAATTATGTCATTGATGGGCTGCATCTCTGACTTGTACCAGAATGTAGCATAGCTTTCAAATTCAGGAAAACAGAATCCAGTTACATGTTGGAGGTGAGCAGACTGGAGTTTAGAAAATAGGTTGTGGTGAATAAAAAATATAATAAAGGACAAAGAGGAGACAAGTATTTTGTGCAGGAGATGAACTGCCTGCAGACCACAGATTGGTGTTAAATCTTGAACTTTAGTGAGTAGGTGATGAGCTGGGTTCATCTAACACCAACAAACATGATATAGCTACAGGGTATTTCACCCTGGTTAAATACCAGATGAATTAAAGGCTGTTGCCAGCAGCTGTGATGAATGTCACTGGGATGCTGTCTGATTGCTCTCTGGGTCTTTTGAGTGAAGTATGTCGGCTCCTTCTTTGTTAAGGTCAGCATGTATTTCTAATGGTTCATCTGCAGGGCTTTGCTGAAGGCACCAGTGAGAACGCAGTAGCTGGAAAATGTCTCTCATGCAGCATAGACTGAAACAAGTGGGACTGAACAGTGTAAGGAGGAACTTTGGCATCAACATGTTTGCAGTGTAGAAACAAGGCTCACAGATCAGGACATAAAGTGACAGGCATTTGTGGATGGGATGAACATACTGCCAAAGGAGAGGGTATTTTATTTAACTTCTATAAGCAAATAATTTGCCTTGAGTTACCTTCTCAGAGAGACTTGCACAATTTTTATATAAAGGTGTCATCTCTATGACATCCTTATCAAAGGAGCAGAAGGAAAACTGAAGGAGCCCAAGGCAAAGATGCCCGAGTTACACATCACAGCTCCAAAGGTCTCCAAGCCACATGTTGATCTAAACCTAAGTGGCATCAAAGGTGCCAAAGGGTGATATGAATGTTTCCATTCCCACCATAAGAAAAGTCCTACTATTTTAAGAAAAAAATAAATTGCCACACCTCAAATCTTGTGTTCAGTTTTGGGCCCTTCACTACAAAAATGACATTGAGGGTCTGGAGTGTGTCCAGAGAAGGGCAACAAAGCTGGTGAAAGGTCTGGAGCACAAATTTGATGACGAGCAACTGAAGGAGCTGGGAGTCTTCAGCCCAGAGGAAAGGAGGCTCAGGGCCTTATTGCTCTCTGTAGCTGCCTGAAAGGAGGGTGTAGCTGTAGGGGTCGGTGTCTTCTCCCAGGTAAGAAGCAATAGAACAAGAAGAAATGTCCTCAAGTTGTGCCAGGGGAGTTTAGATTGGATATTAGGAAAAATTTCTCTACTGAAAGGTTTTCCAAGCACTGAAACAGGCTGCCCAGGAAATGGTGAAGTTGTTCTCCCTGGGGGTATTTAAAAGATGTGCAGATGTGGCACTTGGGGACATGGTTTAGTGGTGGACTTGGCAGTGCTGGGTTGGCAGTTGAACTTCATGATCTTTTCCAACCTAACTAATTCTATGACCTAATGATTGTCATTCTTTCCAACCAAAAAGCTGCCTACGTCAAAGGAAGAAAATATTAACAGAAAAAAAGTAGTGGTAGCCCTGTAACCCACTGAAATTTGAACATGTTAAAGGGAGAACATGGGACTTGATCTTAGATGTCTTTTCCAGCCTTAAAATTCCATGATTCTATGTTTAAAAAAAAAATCTCAGAATGAGAAAGGACCAATGTTTGCCCATTTTCAAGGCCTGCAAGGTCTCAAGTACTGGGTTTTGAGACAGTGATTCATAGAAGGGGTCAGAGAAGGGGTTATGAGCTTTTTAACACTCCTGATCCTCTCTGGATAATTACCTAAATTAAGTGCTCCCATTCCTCTGGTCTTCTTTTGTACAGAATAAAGTGAAGGCTGGCTTTCACAGTAATGGGAAATTTCAAGTCACTCACTTTCCCACCCATTCTCAGCTCTTCCTCCTCCAGTCTGTCTCTACATAATACTGTGAGAGGAATAATTCCTGAATTTTTGTCATGATCAACAGTTGCATAACAAAATAGGCACACTACAACATCTTTTTGTTTCTCAATGAACAAATGAACTGGATGTACTCCTGCCCTGGAAACTTCCATGCACTTCTTTAAAGAATATTTTAAAAGAATATTTTATCATTACTACCAACAAGCCAAATTATCAAGCTGTTCTAATGGCAGGAAAATATGTTCTAGTTAATTCCCACCTTGCTCACTAACAATCTCTTGAGGTGAGAGGATAACTAAGATTTTGCCTACACCCCAGAGAAACCCTAATCCTGAATGTTGATAATGAGTACAGGTAAATATAGTCAAACTGGAGCTTGCATTGACTTAAGTAACTCACCCAACATCCATTATGAACAGAGTGATGAGAATCTGGCCACATCCAGCAGAGGCTACTAGGCAAGCTCTGTTGACTAGCTCAGTAGGACTAACACGCTTCTGGATTTACTTGTTTTTCCATGAATCAGCTTTTCTGCATGCATGCACAGACTCATTCTCACACATGCTCTCCATGCTTGATCCCACTGTTCCACATGTGCCATGAATCCCCAGCGTCTGAGACATGTTGAAAAGCCACAGATGCTTCTCTGCATGTATGCAGTGATCACTTGTCTGGCCAACTGGCAATTGATTACTGCCAGAAGTGGGCACCAGGCTCTCTGCAAGATGGTTAATGTTGCCATTTGGGCATTAGAAACACCAGTATAAGTCCCTTTGCCTTCCTTTTTTCTTAGCACATAGTCTCTCTAATGTCAGGACATCTCAAGAGGACAGAATGAGTGTTTATTTGGAGCCTCTTGAGATGTGGGTTGCAAGGCTGACATGATATAATTAGGGTCAACCCTAAGACACTTGGAAACAAAAAACCACCCCCCCATTTAAAATCGTGCACAAAATTCATTAATATCTATAGGAGGCACACTCTTAGAGCTTGATTTGAAACACAGGTATGACTTTGTACCAGCTATTCCACACATATCCAGTCCGATATGCGCCAGTCTAATTCACTAAAAAAAGAAGAAAAAAAAAGAAAACCCATGACAGTTTTCTATTGTTATAGGGAATTAAATTGGCTCATGGGAGAGCCCAATGACTGCTACAGCTGAAATAAGGGAAGAGGCATGGAAGGAGTGAGGGAAGAGCAGAGGAGGGTAGTTACTCTATCATGGCATTTGTCTGTTGCTTCAGTATCATACTGAAAGCTTACATAAAAGCATATGTAGCCAGTTCAGAGAAAATCAGCATATTTTGAAGTGACAACACAGAAGGCACAGAAGGGGGTGGCAAAATCTGACTTGTAATCTTTTTACCAAAGACTTACTGGAAAAAAAAAAAAGAAATAAGAAAAACAAATTCATAACTAGGGAATCTCAGTACAAGTACTTTGTTCCAGACAATGTCCCTTGACACAACTGCCCTCTTTGTCCCCTTCTCTGTTATTCCCTTTCACCCCTAAATCAAGGTGAAAACTTCATAGCCCTGCCACTTCATCATGGCTTGCATTGCAGTAAAAACAGAACTCCAAGACAGACAAGTCTTAGTTAAAAAAAATTACTGTCATTAATTCTGCAAGTTTCCCATGTGACAGATAACATCAGGGTCAACCAAAGCATATTGGGATTTTTCCAGTGGTGTGAAGTTAGATGTGTTCCCCAAACCAGGACTGGGCTCAAGATGCCATTTTTCACCATCCCAGCTCCAGTAAAACTTTCACCAAAACTCAATGAAGATATAGTGAACCATATGCTTTAGGAGAAAATAAAGCTCATGACACTTGACTTGGTTTTTGGTGCTGCTCATGCAAAAACATTCCCATGACAATTTACAGTCCTGATGAGATTCTTGCTAGGCTTCTACAGCCATACAGGCCAGAACTGGGGCTGGCAGTCACTGCAGCAATTTCCTTTATTCCCAATCACACCAGCTTCTCCTTGTTGTAAGGCTGGCAGTGATTGAACACAACAAAAACCACCAAGCTCATTCCTTGCCAGTAAAGGCTGGTACAAGTCCAGTAGATCTGTGTCAGACAGACTCAGCTACATTTAAAACCAGGTTGTAGTAAAGTGAAAGAATAATGCTGTGTAACAGGACTTGATCTTTCATTTAATTCTCTCCATTAAACTGCTCATTTACACTTTGAAGAATATTGACCCTGAATGTTGAAATAAAATTACTAAGTATACATTTTTCTTTATCTTCACAGCACATAATTCTTCTATTTCTTTTTGACAGATGTACGGCAGTACTGACTTCAATTACTTTCCTTCATACCTCTCACCTAGTTCTCAATCTTCCCCTATTGTTTCCCGTTTACTCTCTTCCCAGAAGTGGTGGGCTCACACTCATAAACTGAAATGAGATCCACAGAAGCTGATGTACAAGGAAGGGACTTCTATCTGTCACTTATAAATGAAGATATTTGAAACTTCAGGCAAAGAGGAGAATAGTTGTTTGGCTCAATAGTGTCTTAAAACACTGTAAATAAATCCATTAGAGCCTACCTCTCAAAAGGTCTCAAACTTTTGCCATATCTTCTCTTTTCTTAACAGCTTCATTACCTTCAAGTTATGCTACTTTCCATTTGTGTTTCTTAATAAAGGTCATCACTAACAAAAAATGAAACCAATTTTTACTTTAAATGCTTGTCTGGTTATGATAAACAAATCCCTTTAGTAGTTTCTTTGAGTTTGAAAACATCTGATTTCTTCTTCAGGATGTAAAATGTGGTTTTCTACTGGGCTCTGATAGCACACTGAAAACCACAGCATTGACAAGGTTCATGATTTCACAAGTGAGCTCTAATTTTTAATGACTAAACTTTTGCATGGAAATGGAGATTGGTTTCTCCTTCTCCAAGCTGTTCATGCACTGTAGCTCCAAGAAGAACCATGAGCCACACAAATCCTGTAGTCTGCCATGTCCCACTTTCAGTCCAGACATCCACCCAGAATGGACCCTCAGCCTACTCGTGTATGGCAAGTATGTTATTAACACAAATTATTGAGGACAAGGCTACTTGGGTCAGGAGCAGCATTCACTGCTTTGCAGAATTAAATTCATGCTGTACTGAGCTAAGCACACACACACACGCATCTTGCACTACAGTGTGTTCTCAAAGCTGCACTGTGAAGTGTCTGCTTTTTCAGTGCCTAAGCTGAGGGGACACTCAGAGTTGAACAAAACAAAGAACACCTCATGAGGCCAACTATGGGGCACTATCAAGTACCTGAAATGATTTGGAAAGAGAATATAAATGGCGTTTGAGAGCTACCAGAGATCCCTTATAAAATGGCCCAATATAAGATATTCCAGGCTTGTTTTCCTCCTGTAAGATTTATTTTGTACAAAAGTATTCTTGCATGAAAAGCAAGCCAATGTTGCAACTGATTTCCATCATTCTAGCTTTTCATGTAAAGGAATTATGGAAGGAAAAAAAGAAAGGGAAAGGGGAGGAAAAATGAATTCCTGTACTGTGTAAATATCTACAAGAATAAAAGCTTTGAATTGGATGACACCACAGTGAAATCTGAAGTTCAGCTATGTCAAAAACTCCTAAGTAAGCAACAGAGAGTTTCACTTTCACACAAGATTACTCACTGGACTCTTTGGAACCAAACAGTAAAAGATTAAGCTTTTCTGAGTCAGGCACCTACAGGAGTTGTTTTGCCATGTGTTACATTATGCCATGTCATAGAGAGAAGCTAAAGCAAAAACGTGGAAGAGTAATTAAAAAAAAAATGGCACTGTAAAGCACCATAGTGCTGATGTAAAAGGCTCAAAAACCTTTGAACTGGTGAAAGCAAAGACAGGGAAATTTCTTTCTGATTTGAACCCTCCCCTCGTACTTTAACATGATTTCACTGTCTGATGGTTGTCTTTTCCTGAAAGCAGTCTGCAAAAATGGGGATGGGATGTGAGACACATGAAAACAGTGAAAATACAAAAGAGATAGGACTGGATTTTCCACTGTGTCCATTGTTGGTTTGATTTTGTCCCACTGAAGCTATTATAAAACCTTCAGTAATTCAGCAGAACAAAGCTGTAACAGGACTGCGTCCTTCCAAAAATTTGATTCTTAAAAGAAATGCAACTTAAAGACTTCCAGGACAGTAGGAGTCCTCAATCAAAAAGCAAGGAAAAGCAGCCTCTTTCCTTACTTCAGTGAGGAACTTTAATTGTCCTACTTCAGAAGAGGAGCTAGCTCTCTGAAGTGAATCAGCACACTTGGTAGACAAGGCAAAAAAGAGGACCTTTGCCTTTGCTGTCTGACTCTAAATTCTTGAGACAATTAGTGCAGTTTGATGTTTGTATAGAGAAAGTGGGGCCAGGAAAGAAAAAGACTTCCTCTCCTGAGGACACCTGTTCTAAGAAGCTCTGATAAATTGAATATGCATAGCACAGAAGAGGCACTTGCAAAGTGTTAAGTAAATCACCTAACAAGTAACAAGGGAGGTGGGAAGAGGAAGAACGGAAGGATACAAGACAGACAGACTATAGGATAAATCAAAGCATACACAGAATGCGACAAAGAATGTGTACAGCAATATTTAAGCTATTTGATTTTTTTTCCCATTAGAAGAACAAATTTCTTTCACAGTTTTCATAGGCAAGAAGTGATTTTCATTAATTTTTCTACCTTTCCAGTTCAGTAGATAAAAATGAGAAAATGCTCCATGTTAGCCTTACAATTCTTTGTTTTTAACACAAGATCATTCAAATAAAAAATTTTTATGTTTCCCACTTACTCAAATTTCTGACTTTTCAGAATTTGTTCCTTAACACTACTGCTTTCTGATTATCTTAGGTCCATGCAGAAATCATTCTAGAATGGCAAGATTTTTAGCTTGACAAAAATTCAACTTGCTGAACAACTAAAATGATAGCTGCATTTGGTGCCCAAGACCTATGAAAAACATAACCTAGCCTAGATTTATTGTATTTTCATAAAATTTTAAGCATAACTTCCTGAGTTTGTGACTGATAAGATTGCATGCTGAAATAAGATTTGAGCAGAATTAAACACAAGATTGCTGAAAATATAGGCAAATCTCATGTCTGAGATGCTCTAATAACTTGCCATCAGCTCAATGGAGAGATCTGCTTCCCTCTTATTCCACTCCTACTAGTACATTCCAATGCCATATCACTTCTTCCAGTCTTACACTTCCACTCCATGGCAGCAGCTCTGGAGTAAATTCAGCACTAAACTGTTCATACTTTTGCTGCATAATGACCTGTTGGTGCAGCAAGTTCAGCAGTACGGGATCTGGAGAGGACCAGAGGTGGTGCAGGGTGGAAAGGGTGCCAATAGATCAGCCTCACTGTTATTATAAAACTTTAAAATTTGGTGTCCTTTTTAGGCTCTTACTATCTTTAACATGTGTCTTTAACATATATTTTTGTTATCTTTAATTGCTAAGAGAGAACTCGACCCTTGAGCTATTTTTCTTCTATCCAATGTACTCAACACCATTTCCCACTAGTCTCAGTGGGAGCAGAGGGAAGTCAGTCCTGATGAGCCCCATGCACAAAATGTCTATCCTGACAGCTACCAAGGAAGTCACTGGCAGAACTTCATTGCTCGGTGCCTTCTAAGCCCATCCACATGTTATTTGTCCTGCACTTTTATATGTGTCACATTTACTTGTTTAAAAAAATAATATGTGTGGTCATCTCAAGCATAGATATGATGGCTTTTTGTTGCTAGCATGTTTGCACTCTGCTAGAGGAACCTCTGCCCAACCGAAGCTTATTGTTGACTTCTCTTAAGAACAGCAGGTAGGCCAAAATTTTCACACATAACACCTATATTTAGCACCAAATTGACATGGAGGACAACATGACAGCAGGATGGCATTAGAAACTTTTGCTGGTAAAGCAGTGTGTAGCACAGAGCTGGTTAGAGGTGTGATTTTCGTGCAGCACCGCTAACATCAGCCACAGTGCTAGCACAGACACAGTTAAAAAAACTACTTCTTGCCTGTAAAAGCTTATTTCATTCAGGGAACTGGCACAAGATGCAGCAAAAAGAGGTGTTTTGCTGATAGAAATTGGGGTGGACATCAACAATGATCTTAAGCAAATGGGTGCACAGCTGTGATCACATTGTATCACAGTAGTACCTCTTCACTGGTCCATACGGCAGGGAAAAGGAGAGGAGGGACCAAGCATTGTTAGCTGGCAAAGCTGCTCCTGGTTAAAGCTGCATTTTCCAGAGGGGAAGGCAACAGTAGGACTACACCAGAAACAGCTTTATGCAGGGAAGTGTGTGTCAGGTTTGGTGTCTTACCTTTACCGGGACTTCACAGAGTTCAGGTAGTGGAGTGTTTGTGAAAATTTTAAATGCTAAAGTTGGAATAGTTTGTGGCAAGTATTAGGTACCCATTCTTAATACATATGTTCTGAATAGCTGGATTTCTTTGTCTGCCCACACAAAGACAGATCTTCATGACATCTCAAGAAATAATTAGGATTAAATGGGTGAAGACTGAACCCTACTCTGTGTGCGTGCGTGTGTGTGTGAGTGAGAGAGAGAGGGGGGGGCAGGCAGGGAGGGAGGGAGGGGGAGAGAGAGAGAGAGAGAGAAGGGAGAGGAGAGAGATCCTTTTCCTCAGAAGTGTGAAGGAAAACTACCAACATACCACTTCACATAAACATCACGTTAAGCCCTACTGCTGTCAGGGCTAATTGAAATTTACAGGATTGGTACTTGCAGTATTAACCCAGGAACTGTCAAACTTCATTATTTCCAGTGGAATCTGACAGTCTTGTCTTAACATTATGAAGTGTCAGTCTCTTTTCCCTTGATGACAGAGAAATAACATCTGCATTATCCCACCCAGGAAGGCTAAAAGGGCATGAAAACTAGTGTTATGGTCAGTATTTCAGTCTTCTCAAGATCATGATAGTCCAGTCACATCTCCTGCCACAAACACAAAAGAAAAAAAACCACACTTAATTCTGTTTACTTTATATTTTTACCTTTATCATTCCCTGTTGAGTCAAATAAATACTACAACTTCCCCTTAGCAGAAAGAATGCTAATCAAAAGTTAGCACTTCTGATTAAATGAATATCTAGAAAAGTCCTTTCTTTGTTTATAACTGACTGAAAGGACTGAGCGTAGCAAAAGGCAGACAGAGAAAAGCAGCTTTTTGTCTTCAGAGATCTGTGTTCAGTTAAAAGCTTGGGAATGATGTAGAGGCTGTATCTAGTACAAGCCTCCTTTATTGTTTCAGGTTCTAAAGTGCTGTCCACAGGGATGAATTTTATGTCTTAAAAAAAAGATTAACACCCCCATATTAACATGAGCTGAAGCCTATGACAACATTCCACACACAGATCTTTAAGTACACCCTATTAAAACCACTACTGATCTTTTTCCCAGCATCATTGATACCCCTGCCTTGCTGAGACGTTTATAGCCACAGATGTTCCTTGGTAAAAAAGAGTGAATATATAGATAAGCAAAAACCAAAATAAAATGAAAACATCCACAAAACAAGAACAAAATTACTCCCCCTACAAAAAACCCCTAACAAACAAACAAAAACACAAACACCCCCTCCAAAAAAAAAACCAAAACACCCACCAAAAAAACCAAACATCACCCACTCCCCCTGCCTTCAACTACTCAAATTCAAGAACTTGCAAACTAACTTTCTGACATCTCACTTAAAATTACACTGGCAGTGAGCAGCTCCAGGTGGACTGAGTAGGGTATCTGGGGCCAGGATGGATGGACACATCCCTTTTCTCCAGAAATAAATAATTGGAGGTAGCATTATATATACAACTACATTTATAAGAGTTACCACAACATCTTGCTACAGGAGTGAAGAAAATTTATCTAAAATGAAATAAGAAGCAGCTGTATTTTATCAGTTCAAATCCAAGTGCTAAGCTTTTGCTCCTAAAAGCCTGTGCACAGATTTGATCCACAGGACAGCTCTTTGAAAAAATAAGACTCCACTTCTCACCAGCGGTGCAGGCAACATAGAAAGCCAGAGAATGCGGCAATATACATAGTAACAGTGCAAACCAGTTAAGCCAAAACTAAGTAAAATGTACCAAATCTGAGCAAATTGCCCTCCACAAACAGTCTGAGATGAGCAGCTCCATCACAGATGTTTCCTTCTCTCACTTTCCCTCTTGTAGTTGCTTCTCTCATCTTTTCCCTAATGCCAAGTTGCAGTGTGTGAACCCAAAAACAGTGAAGGATTTTGGCTTAGCCTAGTGGAGTCAGAGCCTGTTCCAGCTAGTAATGCTTGGGCCAGGACATGGCACCCACAAAAGAAGAGGGAACCAAAAGACTTGGGGCTATTGTTTTGCACAAAACTTACAGAATGAACATTACCACCTACAGGTTTAAGAAACACAGGTATTTCCAATGTATCTGTCTATACATGCGTAGAAAACATTAAAAATCAGTGGTTCAACTTACTACCACTCCATCAGACTACCTGAGATAATTGCTGGCCGTGAGTTACTAATTTCTATTGTTAGTGTGTACCCAGTACTCCCAAGTTCATTAAGGTACTAACTTGAATGTACATAGGCTAGCATCTATTCTCACATTCAATTGGCTAAAAGAATTAAAATAATTTCTGTGATCATAAGTACAACAGATCTCATAAACATTCAGAACAGTCATGTTTCCAAATACTCTAAAAACTTTCTGAACAAAAAATGGATTAAAAAAAGATAAGTAGTTTGATGAGGCTGAGAGGAAGAACATATTTCTTGCTCCTCTTCCATCTCAGTTCTTTCAGCTCCAATAAAAGCACAAGAGCAAAAGTGAGTCATCATTCTAGCTCCTGTTGACATAAACTCTCTATAACCGTAAGAATAATTGATAAAATCCTAACTAAAATCAGTGATTATAATCACAGAAATAACCATGGCACACTTGCCTAATCCATTTATCCTGCTTACCTGCAGGGAGGCAATATTCAGAAGTACAAGACACCACCTATTTGACACTCAGGTCCTTGTTACTAGAGAACCCAGGAAAAGAGAGAATTAAAGTGGAAGTCTATTTCAAAAACACGCAGTATAGGAGAGTTCCATTCTGCAAGGATAAGGTGAACATTCATTTACATTGGAAGATACTTTAAAAATTTGAGGAATTTTTTTCCACACAAGTTCTCACTGGACTGTAGAACTGTCATGGGAAGCCAAGAAACCAGAAGATGAAATAGTGGATTGGACTTCATTATACAGATATCAAGAGAATCCATATATATCATAACCTAACACAAAATTCCTGAAGGAATGCTAAACCTGGTTCACTAAAACTTAATTATAGGATAGGAGGATAATAATCTTAGTGTCATTCACTGCCAGGCACTGGATGTTGTACTGTAGGTCTGATCTAGTAAAGCAATTTCCATATTTCTGATTTGGCTGAAAAACTCAAGCTTATTCACACATTTTCTCATACGTGTATCCTTTTGATAATCATAAAGTCATTTACAGCATTTGAAAATCACCCATAAGTGAGGCTTTATTAGCACGTACCTAATCCCATGTTTGGCATCTACTACAAGTATTTTTCAGGACATGAACAATTAATGGTATAATTACAGCTTTACTGGCTAATATCTTTAATTCTGGACAGCCATTTATACTATAGATTTAGCAGCATTTAGCCTTGAAACAGAGTCCAGCATTATAAATATTTGCTAATAATTAATAGCTATTTTGATTATTGCAAACTAGTATTTAATAAACTAAAACAACAACAAAAAAAAGCAAAAAAAGCATAGTCATACTGCATTTCCTGAGTATATTCCAGGAGCTCTGTAATGCTTACCTAGCATCATCTTCTCCTGCTTATATAAATTATATCAATGCATATACCATGGTAAATGCTGATATGTCAGGAACTTATGGGGGAAAAAACCTCCACATTTAGGCTGGCAAATTCATTTTGTGAAAAACAAGAAGTCCAGGCAGAGGATGAAGATTATTCTCACTTGAAACAACAGAACAATTGGTTTGGAAAACAGAGCTTAATGTGTGAGCTGGAAGCTATCCAAGTATCCCAGAAAGATGTTCATTTTCTTTGCTCAGATGCTTCTCAGTCTCTTCCTGAACTCCTGGTTTATTGTGACAGTCAAAAGCTGCACAATATAACCTCTCACCAGGTTTGTGATCCTTTGAAGGAAACAATTTTCACCTGAGGATCTATAAACAAGAGAATGTAGGTTTGATTCCACAAATTATAATTCTTTATTGTATGGATAAATTGTCTGTGAGATATATCTGTATGGACTGGGGAATTTTTGTGTACTTTCTTTCAACTACCCTTTATAATTTTGCTTTCATCCTCTTTCTGTTTTTTTGCCTCATCCAAATGCCCACACTGTAATGTGTTCCTGTTCTCTGACACTCAGCAAGAATTTAAGACAAACACTGTTGGTATTTTTCCTTAGCAGAGAACTTGATGGATTTCCTAATGGCTATTCCTATGATTAATATTTTGTATTATTTGTATATTATTTACATGCTGAAATATTGCTATTTATTATACACAAACTCGTTCATTTCCTGTTCACACTTCAACCTCCAATACTACACTGATTTTTGTCCTCTCCTGAAAGCCATTCATTAAGTTGAAAAATTAACAGACTTCTTCATTCTTGTGCAGCTAAACTCACAGGGAATCAGTTGCCAATAAAAGTAGAAAAATAACTGCTTAAAAGTGTCAAAGATGCTAATTGAATTCCAGTTAACTTGGCCTGGCTGAAAGCCAGCATATCTGGTAAGGCACTGACAGGGAGCAAAGATCTATTTGCTGCCTATATATTATGTATGTTTTTCCTAATGACAAAAAAATTGTTTGGAAGAGGAGCAGTAGCAATATGTGCTAAGCAATTTTTTCTCCTATTACATCACTTTGCCTAATGTGTTATTGTCTTATGGTTAAACTGTCACTATCATTCAATGACCATGATTTGAAAGGAAAGATTGAGTAGGGAATGATGCACATGATAAGCAAGAACTTCTTTAAGTATACTATTTGCAGTTCCATCCCTAAAAAAATGGCAGAGCAAAGCTAAGAAGGTATGGAGAACAGCAAATAAAATAATAAAGCAGAGAGAGCTCTTCCTTTGTGAGAGACTAAACTGGATGGAACTCCAAGTTGGACAGCAGATGGCTGAGAGGACAGGTTTAGAAGCTTATGATGGCAATGGACAAGGTGAATGGTCATGCAACAAGTTCCAAACTATTTTAACAAGGGGTTACAGAACAAATAGGTGACCCACCTAGAAATAATTTTTTAAGTAGTTAGTTTGGTTTTAACCAACAGGAATGAATCTCTGGAATATATTGCCACAGGCAGTTGTAGATGCAGAAGATATCATCAGATTAAAAGAGGTCTGAATAAATACATGGACAACAGACCCATAAGCACACACTAACATTAACAGACATGATGCATTCTCAAACAAGCCTTATCCAGCAGTTGTGGATGGTGAGAAATGCAAGAGGAAAGGACTGCAGAGACTAGCTAGCGTTGCATGCTGTTCCCAAATAGCATCTGCTGTTGTCACTGTTGGGAGAATACACTGGATTGGAAAAGGAAATCAAAAATTGTCCTGTTGGATTAGACCATTGCTAACACCAGCATCACATCCTCTATGCTCATCCTGTATTCTGATTCCAACATGCTTGTATCATTTCCAGCACAAGAGGGACCTCTCTGTGCCAAAGGCTCAAGAAATCAAAATAAACTTTAAGAAGGTACACCCAAGTCTAGAGAAACTACCTAACATGCTTGCTGAAGGCCTGATGCAGTACCTAGTTATTTGACAACATAATTTGTTCCAATTTTCCCTCCTCTTTTAAAAAACAACATTGCCTCTAGAACTTTCAATAATGCATGCATTCTACCAATGAGGCATCTCTAGTTAGATGTGATTAGAGGCAATAATGCCCTATTAACCTCAAGTTAGACTTACAAAGATAAAGCAAATACATCAGAAAACCAGTGTACATTTAAGAACTTCCCTTCATTTTTCCCAGCTGGAAATCAATACATTGCTATGGTAATTCACCTATTTTATTCTCAAACCATAATAACATGCAGATCCAAGGAAAGAAAATTAGCCTCTGCATAAAAGTATAAAATTAGCAGCATGTGTCCTTACTATGATAATCAGAAATACTTAAAGTTGACCTCAAAGCAAAAGTAATTGGGTTTCTGCTCTTTTGTGTCTCTTAATTATCTTTGGAGGGTATACAAAAAAATTGTCTTTTGTTTGTTTTCTGCATTAGAAATGCAGATGTTTTCTGCCTTGGAAGGCTTGAGACCTAAGACTTCACATAAACCTTGAAATGACTTGCATAGAAGGGAAAAATTCTTATGATTTTTTTGACCTTGAATGTTATGTAAAAACAAATGTACAGAGCACTAGACTAGATAGTCCTGAAAAAAAGCATTACGTATGTTTATCATTGAAAACAAGGCAGATGAATCCACGTGCTTGATATCTATAAAAAACAGATGCAGTTTGGATTTTTTAACTTGGAAAGGATTTATATACATTTATTTTCAGGCAAGCCATGGACTTACCACACACTTATGCACTTGACGGAGCCCATACAGTTCTTCCACATTATTTTGGTAGATCTAGCTCCTCCATGTATTCTGCTAACAATGCAAGTTTATTTATTAGCTCTTGCCACCAGATTATGGCATGGGCAATATACCAAGATTGCTGCTTGGTATAAACTCATGAGCACATGTTTTTCTAATGAACACATAGCATACTTCAAGGAAAAAAGAAAATAAAAGAAAACTGTCACACCCTTTTGAGCAGTTGTGTTTTCTGAAAGGGTTTACAATTAATCTAGGTATGAATTCATATCCCCTATTTTTTTTTTTTGTGTATCTAACAAATTTTGCAGTAGATGTTATTATTCTTGCATTTTTTGATTGGTTGTTAGCTAAAATTTTTGTTATTTTCTACTTTTTAACATAGGAAAAAAAAAATCTGTTTTCTTGTATTTACAATTATCTTGCAAATAATTGCAACATGGTCTCTAAATTCTTACACCAGGGCATATAACACCACCTTATTGCCATTTTTCCATCTGTGACTTTCTTGATCAAGACCTGTAGTCTGTAACAATATCTATTAAGAAACCTAAACCCAGATTACCAAATAAAATATCTAATTTCTGCAGATAGTTCTTCCCTAGGAATAGTAAAAGTATTTACTTCTCATCCCAAAACCAAGGGAAGAATTAGAACTTTACCCAGTAAAGCATGGTCAACACAAGTTTAACCATGAGTAACACCTTTTTAAAAAAATGCTTGAAATTCAACCAAGTACTGAGAAACGTAGGTGTGCTGCTGCTGTAAAATTTGCATTTCTAAAAAATTTTGTTTCTCTCCCACCCTGCTTACGCGTCATTTTCCCGTTCTTATTTTAAGCTCCAATGAAATAATCAGATTACACAAAGACCAATAACACCTCCGTGCCGAATCCCTCTCTGGCAGGAGATTGTTAAAACATTCCCTGAAAGATCTACTGACGTGATGTCCCTTGACTGTCCAAACGTAACAGCACGCCGGCACTGCATCCTTGCGCTGGGGAAAGCTCCCTGGGAACAATACCTCGGTGCTCGCAGGCAGGAGGCTCTGGGTGACCGTTGAGTGCACTCGGATTTTACAAACTGTCATATGGCGAGATAGTGGTGGGTTTCAATGCCGGCACCTATTCAGTCAGCGCAGATGAACTAGAATCACCATTTCAGTTATATCATAGCTCGGGGCGAGAACATGTCACCCTCTTTATTTCCAGCTCGGAACAAGCTGCTTAGGCAGATGCTAACTGTGGTCCTCCCTGCCATGTTCTGTAGAGTGGCCTTTGTCTGGGTTAATTGAGCCCCCACTCCATTTAATAGGCTGTTGAAGTCTTATTGAAACAGAGCTAGTGCCGCAGGTTAAATACATTGCAGTGCTCTTGTTAATCCCCTCATTAACGGAGCTGTAAAGCTTGTTGAGAGCTGTGAGTTTGCATATATTATCAGAGAGTTCTTCACTCAAGTGCTATCAATAAAATGACAAAGCCAGTTTGCAAATAGTGAAATCAACAGTGACACAAAGCTAGATACCTTAAAAAAATAAACAAGTTAATAACTGATAAATCTAATTTTCACACTTGATGGATTAAAAAAACAAGGTTGAAGAATCTCCTTTTTTTTATTGGATGAATTTAAAACATGAATTATACAAACTCAATTACTTTCCTTGAGCAAGAGAACAAGCAAGAAAAACACTACTTCTTCAACAGGGGCTTCTGACAGTGGTTTGGCTATGGCTGTTTAGAAGTAATGTAATGAGCCATGCACAGACTAGCTGCACTTAGCAAACTCTAAGAAAACAAATGAACTTATAATACAAAATAAGAAGTGAGCTTAAATATAAAATACAATGGAGCATATTAAGAAAAACCTCATTTGGTCTCCACAGGAAAAGGAAGCTGAGTAGGCCCTGGAAATAGGAAGTTTAAGAGGAGCATTTAGCCTATCAGGGCTCTCTCACACCTTCCAGGAGGGGGAGCAGGAGAAAGGACTCCCCCAACACGTGCACAGAAGGATACGTCTGACTGATGAACAACAAAGAAATAGGACTGTGTGGGTGATGTTCACTAGGAAACGGGAGAAGAACTCTGAACAGCAGAGGCAGCTGGTAAAAGCAGGCGAGGGCAGAGCCCAGCTATGGTGCTGATGTTGATGTGAAGCAACAATCTTCCTTTTTCTAAGGAAGACAGAACTGCCTGAAAATATATTTTCATGTCTATTCATCTTTTATCTGCATTGTAGATATGATCCTTGGCAGTTCAGAATTCCATAGAGAAGCCTGGAAGTGAAAGCAATGACTAAGATCATTGAAACTGAACTATTGTAGTTACAATGCTGTTTAGGTGCTGTTCAGCTTTCTGTCTCTGATTAATGAATATTTTAGGTAAGCCCAGTAGGGTCATTTCAGAAACTTGACAGCAGCAGCCAAGGCTTTTACAGATACTTTCAGAAATTATTTTTCTAAAACATCGCATGAATGCCTTTGGTTGCCCCTGATTTTCCACTTCTTGTTCTGACTCACTGGCCTATAAGAAAAACTGTTTTGCATTCTTTTCTTAACAGTCCCATCTAAACAAATAGCTGTAATTCTGATCAGGATCTTCTTTAAAACTCTGGAATAAAGCATAGGCAATATTTGCCCATCCATGCTGAGAGTCTATCCTCTCCATGCACACTAGTGACTGGACTGGATGATGACTTTATTAAAGGCAACTCTTCATGGTATAATGAGAACTGTGTTTTCTTGGACACTTTCACAACTTAATCATGAGTGCTTTCCTCTGGGAATGAATATTATGCCATTTCTTTTCTACTGTATTTGATGTTCTACTCTTTTTTTTCTGTTTTTTTTTTTCTTTTCTTTTTTCCTTGGAAACAACCAGAAAGTGGGGTTTTGGAGTTGTTATCAGGGTGGGGTTTTCTTCCTCTTTCTTTACCTGTATACACCATGTCTATAAACTGTATACAACCTGATGTAGATGCAGAATATTTCTTTTCCAAATCACCAGGATGCTATATTTGCCCAACAAAAAATTCTGAGAAAAAGTGGACACGAGATGATAATGTACACCTACAGCCCAAAAAACCAATTGCATCCTGAGCTGCATCCAAAGGTGGCCAAGAAGTCTAGGGAGGTGATTTTCCCTCTCTGCTCTGCTCTCATGAGATCTCGCATCCAGCTCTTGTGTTCCCAGCACATGAATGTCACTGACCTGTTGGAGAGAGTCCCAGATCATGGCCATGGAAATGGCCAGAAGGCTGTGAGGAAAGGCTCAGAGAGTTGAGTTTGTTCCACCTGGAGAAGAGGTGGCTCTGGAGAGACCTTATTGTGGTCATTCAATATATAAAGGGGGGCTTGTAAGAAAGATGGACAGGGATTTTTTTACCAAGGCATGTAGTGCTAGGCTAAGGGGCAGTAGTTTAAAGCAGCTAGGTTTAGATTGGCCATAAGGAAGAAATATTTTACAATGTGGGTGGTAAGACATTGGAGCAGGTTGATGATAGAAACTATGGATGCTCCATGCTTGCAAGTATTCAAGGTCAGCCTGAACTGGGCTGTAAGGCATTTGATCAAGTGAAAGATGTCCCTTGCCCATGGCAGGGAGTTGGATTAGATGATCTTTAAAGTCTTCTTCCAACTCAACCATTCTTTGATTCTAGAGAAATAATATTAAATTAGCAAAAGTTGCTCCTTTTGCCTTATCTCACTACTTAGAACTTTTTTTTTGGTAGTATTTATACTTTAATAGCAGTAACAGAAATGATAATTTTGTCCAGTGCAATTTGCTTTATGTTGAAGTTTAATTGCTGCCATCATGTTTTTTTATCATATCATAAAAGTTAATCAACCTGAAGCAATAATAGATAACATAAATATCTTGTTATGTCCCCTGTTACTAAGGTCTTATAAGCCAGTTTTTAAAATCAAGTATGTAATGCTTATATATTGCACTCACTTTTTTCACCTGAGTTAGAAACCATGCTGAGAGAAAAGGTTACTGTGTACAGTAAGGAAGCTGTACACAGTGCTTGAGAGTTGGCAAGTCTGCAAGTCTTGCAACAAATGATGTTGTGTTTTGTGAGTCTATCCATTCTTCAACATGAAGGATGCTACATTTAACATTCAAACCACAATGATTGTTTCTTACTGGTTGAATCACTGTTCACCTAACTGCAGGCAGTGCTCAAAGCAGCTTCAGCTGGCTTACTCCAGGAACTTACTGCTTGCCTTGCCATGCTGAACACTTACTGTCTTTTATATGTAGATGCCTTTACTAAGCTTAAGCAGCATAAAATGTCTGTATGCCCATGCTCCTGCACAGACTACAGAACATATAGCAGGCTGTTATTGAAAACTACATTAGTCCCTTAGGCTTTTCTGTGAGGCTGCAGTCAAGAGGATCACTTTACTACATGCGCAGAAGGCTTATAGTAACCCACAGAATCTCTGTAGTGTTTTTCACAGCAAAAGATATTCCTCTTTTGTTCAAGTCAGCCCAACCAATTGCTTTTCACTAGACATAGCAAAATGTGTTTTGAAATCTTCTTTCCTATATTTTTTCACTATTCATATAAATGAAAATATTAATATATCTTTCTCCCCATCCTTGAGGTCATCTGTAAAATAAAAAAAAAAAGGAAAGGATGGCATAAGTGGAGAAAAGGATCCTTCATTACGTGGCATAGTGGATGTGAGTTGCCAGTTTCCATTTCAATTTATACAACTGCTGTCAGTCAAAGGAACTCACTTCTTTTCCACAAAAAGTATACTGTTTAATAGTATTTCTATTAATAATTAGAGCCTTTGGGTTGCAGCAAGTGATTCCTCGAACACTTTCCAGACCTTGCATTTCTTCATCAAAATGAGACTGTTGGTGAGTGTAAGCCAATAATTTTTAATGGAATTTCCTTTACTTCCTCCTCCTATTTCCCTCTCAGGAAAATATTCCACCAGAAACATTTTTCACTGGCTCTTTCAGACATTGAGCTTGTAGGCAGGCAGTGGCTGAATAAATATAATACTGCTAGCATGGGTCCAATGAATAACTGTCCATCTGTACAAAGCTTGCTTTGCTCCCCATGGATCTAAAATGGCACCTGTTAAACAACACACAGATGGGTTTTATGTTTGCCAGTTGATCTAAACAGGGATAGTTGTCTTATTGATGGTGATCCTTGGCTGGCCATAATGCTCAAAAAAATAAGGAAAATTTTGTCATAGGAACACTACTAATGTACTTTAAAAAAATATCTGTTTAGACAGATTTGAGAAAAATGGCTTTTTATTGAATTTTTCCTTACTACTAGGCAAAAACCCCTGTGCTTAATCTGAAGAGGTGTATATCTAGCATTAATCAATAACTCAGCTTGTGAGTATATCAGAAAAATCTCTTCAACCAGCATCTTCCCTCTGAGGCTACAACAAGCAAAAGAACATTGTCTGTCTGACTTAATCTAACCTACATTGCCTTTCAGGTCTAGAGAAGCCCATGTGATATGATATCCCTTCAGCGTTGTGTTCTACTGTCATACACCAATGTTTTAGTGCTCAGAGTCTACTCACTCACCCAGCTAACATCCAGCCTTCCACTGCACACAGCTTCCATAATCTTACAACAGGCCAACATTGTCATCTCAACCCAGTGCTGTACTTTAGCTAAGCAACAGGGATTTGGAGGCTGTGGTAACATGTTCCCTTTTTCTCTCAGTCAGTCAAGAGGAACAACCTTCACTGGGAAGAACCAGATTGACAGAAAAGTTAGCTATTTATTCATTCTACAGATTTTAAGTGTAAACCCTTTAGGAGTCTTTGCTGAATTTCTCATGTAGCTTGCTGGGAGTAAACTTTCACAGTAATAGTGTAGGACATCAGTTTCACATAACATCCCTGACTCTCAGTACCAACCCTTATCTCTCCCTACCAAAATGTCTCATCAACACTAACATCCTTGCTTGCTTACAAGGGGGAGAGTTGCCTTCCCCACTTCGGTTAAGCATATGCTGAATTGTGCTAATAATCTTTGCAAAAGATGGGTATTTTTGATAAGCTTGTTTGATTTTGAGAGTTTGATTTTGAGTTGGCTTTGACATTGCTGTAGCTTTTATTTCTACAGACAGTTGAAGGAAGAGACTTGGTTTAGAGCACACTCAAACATATAATCAAGAGAATTAGGGCTACCTTCCTGTGGAGTCTGGAGTTTCATTTGTGGATGAGCTGTTCTCCCTTCATAGCTTGAGAGAGTTTTGGTCATTTTTGAAGATCACATGGTCAGAAGAGTGCTCCAAATTATTTTTGTATGCTCTTCAGGAACACAACCTAAACTGAAGCCATGTTATAATGAGTTGCAAACAGCTGCATTAGAAAGAGAAGAATTTCCAGGTTGTAGAAAAGTTGCATATACCATGAAGAAAGAGAGAAAAAAAAGAAAAGAAAAGAAAAGAAAAGAAAAGAAAAGAAAAGAAAAGAAAAGAAAAGAAAAGAAAAGAAAAGAAAAGAAAAGAAAAGAAAAGAAAAGAAAAGAAAAGAAAAGAAAAGAAAAGGAGAAAAGAAAATGAAAATAGCAATATTTATGTTCAAATGAACTTGAAAACACAGACGTAAAATTAAAGTCATTTCAGCACCTTTGCCTCTACAGAGGGAAAATAACTCAGTGAACTTTTCAGAACATTAGAACATCAGTCTCTGCTAAGCTCTTTCCCTCAAGGAAAAAATGTTCTGATGACATTGACTGTATGTAGACTGCAGTTTTTAAGAAAGCCTTAAGAGTGATTGAAACACTTACTTCCCCCTGCTTGGGTGTTGTATATCCCATGGGCACTTTGAAATTCACATGCATGATGACGGATGAATTCAGCTAGACAGTCCTCTGGATTGTTTTCCTTCTAAAAGCATTTGAATTATCTCAGACAACTCAACTGAGAAATCAACTAGTGCCTCTTGAGTGATATGAAAATGTTTCTAAAACTACACATTTATTTTACGTCTTTTCCCTAGAAAGCTTAAAGAAGGAAATCCACAAGTTAGTTTAGTTGATTTTCTGGTATAAACTCCTCGAGATTATTCAGAAATGGAGAGGGAAAGCTCACAAGGACAGTCATCCACTAACACTGTAACCTTGGAACCGAGATGAGCTATCTGCTAATATACTGAGCACTCAGAACAACAATCCTTTGTTAGTTATCTCTCCATAAAATCAGCAAAGAGATTTATTTGACTAAACAATGAAAAAACAGCCAGAAAAAAACCCCAAAACATGAAGTGAATTAATGAAGTACCAGGTCTTCACTTTTGATATGCTAGTTGTTGGCTCTGTAATGAAATGTGTGTTGACCACTTCTACAGGAGGAGCTTACTGCAAATAATTTGTCTTGTCGTATACTGTAGAAGCCACAAAATGATACATATTAGCATGAAAACAGGGAAAAAGTTTTAACTGCTTCTAGCCAGGTACTGCTCCAGACCCGAGCACCCCAGCAGAGCCTGTTGCATCAGCACAGCACAGAAGATGACAAGGCCTTGACTCCTCATCTCTCTGTTTCACTAGGCCAAATGTGTTAATAGAGCTAATGCCATCTCATTTTCTCACTTTAGTTCTAAAGAAGGTGACCAGACAACGAGTGTGAGGTCATTTTGGAAAAAGGAGGACTGCTGAGGTAAGGGTCATTGAAGAGGCAAAGTGCAAGAGTTCAGGATCTTGCCTCCTGGGAAGACTGAAGTTTGCACTCTGATTTCTACATTTTTACAAATTCCTTGTCATAAATTTTATCTCCACCTTTTTAGCCCATTTATCTTCTTTGCTAGAGTTCGTCTCTCCCTAGTTTGGTGGATAGGGAGGAATGTTCAACATTTGCAAAAGAACATGCAGTTCTGATTAGAGAATTGTAGGTAGAACATGTCGCCATTATGGCCCATAATTGTCACATATAATTGCAGTGTTCTCTTCAGAGCTAAGTTCACTTTCTTCTGTGGAATAGAGATGCCCAAAGTTGCTGTAACCTGCTGCTGTAACTGCTAACAGCTGCAAAGCAAAGAGCTGCTGCTGCAGCTGGACAGCCATAGGGGACAATGTAATGAGCTGAACCTCTATGTTCTTAGACAGAAGTTGCAATTAGAGTTCTGTGGGAGCTGTCATAGGAGTGCCCTCTCAAACAGGATCTCCAGGAGGATGAATCTATTTATTCTAGAATCACTTTTCAACAGATTTGTCTCTGCTCATAATTAACCATCAAGATCAAATCACACAAGTGACTCCTAGTTTTACTCCTTGTTTTGCTAACTGCACATTCCCAATTCCTTTGCTCATTCTGAGCTCCAGTATATCTAGGTATGTGTCCAGAGAGAAAAGAAAGCTCTATGCGCTTGTTTCCAGATGTCGTGGGAAAGTCAAGTTAGATTTTCCACTGTAATAAGAAGCATATTTGTTTTATCTAAAAGAAGCAGACTGGGTCAGGATATGCTACCTAAGCATCCAGGAGTCTCTGCTCTAAATCCAAAATAATCTAGCAGAGAAGGGAAGACTTCTGAATGCAGCCGTCATCCCCCATGTGCAAATACTCACCATCCCAGGAGCAGCAGAGTAAGACTGGCCATTTTGTGAGAGTGCCAGAAAGACAGAAGGCCATCTGGTGCTACAGACTAATCTAAAAGCAATGAAGTCAATACAGCCTGGTTGGTATACAGTACATAAGGCTCCCTTACAGACAGATTAGTTCCTGTCTCTGTAGTCAGGAGAGACTGGACATTACGTTATCTGCACTAGAGAAGCAAACACTGACAAGCTGCAAGAGACAAGCTGGCAACAGGGCCTTCAGAAAGAGTAGAGAGTAGGAAGTGAATCACAGATAGATTTGTTTGGGATTAAGAATTTTGGGAAGGAAAGTGGATGACAAGCTGGCAACAGGGCCTTCAGAAAGAGTAGAGAGTAGGAAGTGAATCACAGATAGATTTGTTTGGGATTAAGAATTTTGGGAAGGAAAGTGGATGAATGTATTGGACCCTGCTGCAAATCAGTGTGTGTAAATTCCTGCCTGTCATAACTTAAAGACATGTTACCATTTGTACAGGTAGTTCAGAAAAGCATAAAGTTGTTATGAAGATAATATTGGAAGAAAGGGAGTAAACTGTGAGATTCAAATCAAGAGAGCAAAAGGTGAGTGCTAACACATGCAATCACACCAGCATAACCCAATGTCTCAGTGGTCAGTTGTGTTCATTGCATTAAATGTGATAGTACCATGTGCTTATGCAAACATTCAGTACTGAAGGACAGGACATTTATACACACAATTTTTTACTGTCCTGAGTGGGAGAGCAGGATTGATTGCCATACTTGAGGGCTGAGGGATGGTCAGTGTTGCACAAGCAGTTAGATGAAAGAATGAGCAGTCATCCAGTCACTTCCAGACCAACTGTTTGCTTCCAATAACTAGTAAATTATTTGCATTGGTGCCTTTAAATATACTTAATATAAAAGGAGATCTATGGATTGTGAGCTCTGCAAAGGAGCTAATTTGCAAAATTTATTTAAATGAGTCAGTTATTTAGCAGGTAAAAGAGCAGACTGACCTAAATTATGAAGTTCTCTGGTCCTTTGGTCCTTAGCTACAAAGCTAAGTGGGCAAAGTGGAGAAGGTAGAGGAGACAAAGTAGTTGCACAGATCAAAAACGGTGAAGCAATAAGAAACAAAAAGAAAGATGGCTGCTATGGCGTGAGGTTATCTGTGGTTGTGCCACAAGGTTCCATCTCAGGGCATCTGTTGTTTATCGACTATCTGGAAAGTGTTTTGCTGACATTCCAAAACTATTCAAGTAGATGCAGACCAGAGAAACTGTGAAAAACTTTGAATGTCTTAAGCAAGTAGAGTGAATATAAAACATGATGGCAGATGAAACCAAATGCTGGCAAGTCTTGTTGGAACACTTTAAAGGAAATCACTGGAACTGCTCACTTTACTGAATTCTAAACTGACTGTACCTCAGAAAAAGACTCTACAAACACTGTACTAGATCAAAAAAAAGACCATTATTCATGAAGAAACAGTAGTGGAAAAATCAAGCAGTTAGTGGGCTATGCATAAAATGCAATGGTAATAGAACAGAAATAAAATTATGTACGTCTATGTATTGCAATTTAGTTAACTAAGAAATCTCTTGTCATCTGGAACACTGCACAATTTTAATTACCCCTATCAAAAAGGTGACAGAAGAATTAACTGAGATAAAAAAATAGCAAAAAGACACTGACAAACTCTCCTATGTTTGCCTTAGACAGAAGGCAATTAAGTGGGAGCACACAAAAAGAATCACAACAAATAACACGCTCTCAGTACAAGGGAGCATCAACTGAAATGGAAATTTAGTAGCAATTTCAGAGCAGCAATAGGAAAATCTTTCACATGAAGCAAAATTATATATAATTATAATTATAATGTTAAATATTACACAACAGATAATTTCAACAGCCAGCAATTACAGCTCTTGGAAGCACGCCCTTCTACACAGTCACCCAACTCCCTGGCAATATACTGCCAGACCTCCTGCAGTTTCTTTGACATATCTAGTACTAGCTACTGCTCAAGGTAGGATGATACACCTTAGATCTTATTTACTCCAGACACTACTATGAGTAATTACTGGAATAAAAATTATTAGTATTGTATATAGTCCATACTGACATTAAAGCTATCAGTTGAATTACTTTATTTCAAAACTTTGCTGCTTGATCTGTTTCCACTGTTGTGGTTTCAAACCCAGCTGGCAACTAAGTGCTATGCAGCTGCTCACTCACAAGCCCAACCTCAGTGGAAAAACCCACAGGTTAAGAAAAGTTTAATAACGACATAAAGTAAAATATAATAGCAACTACAACAATAATAATAATGAAGAAAGGGAGGGGGAAGGGAAAGAGGAATAAACCACAAGATAAAGAAGTTCTGCACACTACAATTGCTCACCATCCACTGATCAATGCCCAGTTTGTCCCTAAACAGAAACTGGCACCTCCTGGCCATTTCCCCACAGTTTATATACTGGGTATGGAATACTGGTATTATGGAATATCCCTTTGTCCAGTGCAGGTCAGCTGTCCTGGGTATTCTCCTTCCTAGTTTGTTGTGCAGATCATTAATGATAGAGCATGGAAAACTGAAAAGTCCTTGAATTAGGGTAAACATTACATAGCAACACTAAAACATCAGTGTGATATCAACATTATTCTCATACTAAATCCAAAACACAACAATGTACCAGCTACCAGGAAGAAAATTAATTCCATCCCCTCTGAAGTTAAGATACCACCTATTTTTAACTGGAAATAAAAAAAATAAGGAAACCAGCAGCATTGAACACTTCTCTGTCCCATTATATTTCTAATTTGTTGCAGAAGTGTTGGAAATTCCCTTTTCTCTGACAGGGGTTTGAGGGGGGAGATGCATGATATTTCTTTGATCATTAAAGTGCTACTATTGATAGCAGATCGCTATTTATGATACACATTCACTTATTCATGCTTTCACTCACAGTTAACCAGTCAGACCAATAGTAGGGACAACAGCTCCACCATATACTTGGAAGCTAAGGACCATGCTGAAGCATAATGGCTTCCAGGAAGTAATTCAGAGAGTCCTTCTGTTTCCTGAGATGGGCATACAATCCTGTATTCTTTTCATCCAGCTGCCAATGTCTCCCAGGACATGGTCCAAGTTATACAACCCACTGTTAATGCCAGTACGTTCAAGTAGCCTTGTATCAATTCAGCAGACTCAAGGTGCCCTGAGTTTACTGGACGTTGCAAATTCAACATGACTACTTGGCTCTAGATCTTATTCTGAGCAAACTTTCACTAACTGCTTTCTCAGCACCTACTTTCCCCCGCCTTAGCTTGTAGATAGTTAGCTACTGGAGTTAACACAGGCTTATGAGAAAGTACTGATTCAATCAATCCTGCCTTGAGTTTTATGCCAAGGCTTATAAGTAGAAGCAGTACAAAAGTCCACCACAGCTAATTCTTTTACAGTGAAACTTGCTGCCTCCACATGTATTATTAAAGTGTGAATATAAGCCAGAGTAGAAAAGCAGCAGCTGAAATGGCCGGGGGGGGGGAGGTGGGGGTGGCTCTACCATAATCTTTTTTTTGCAGAAGTGTCCAAGTCTTCTCCTGAAAGTTGTGTTCATGTCATGTCTTTAAAGTCTGTGGTATTAAACTTAGCCAAAACAGCGTGATGTACAGCATATCCCATAGCTCAGCTTCCTCTTCCAGGGGACTCCTCTGGGAAACAACCTATAAATGGATATTGTTCATATGATATATGCCAATGTAGTACATTCAACAGCTGTGGTTCTTGCTTCACAAATGCCATGCAAAGTAATAATACTAGCAGAAATCTCAAAATATATTCATACTACTAATCTTTGCCAGGGGTTGGGTTTAATATTTTGTCTTGCTTTAAATATCTCTGCATTCATCAAGACCTTCCTGCAAAGAGCAGGAAATCTTGCTTAAATTTTACACAAAATCAATCAGATTCAATCAGAATAATTTAAGTTCTGAAGGGCCAGCCTAAAGATTGCCAAAAAGATCAACACTGAGACCTGACTCGTAAGTTGGACCAAGTTGCTCAGGTCTTTGATGAAACATGTTCTGAATGTCACCAAATATGGAGATTCCATGATTGGTCTGAGTCCTATTTCCACTGTTCCTTCATCTTCAGTATGTTCTTTCTACAACAGAAGCTTCTCTAATCATCTTTCTGACTCTTCAATAGATTTGCTCCTGCATGTCATAGGATCACAGCATGGCTGTGTTAGGAAGTGACATCTGAAAGCTACTGTGTCCACTGCTCAAGCAGAGCCACCTAGAGTTAGTTGCCCAGGGCTGTGTCTAGATAACTTTTGAGTATCTTCGAGGATGGAGACACCATGACCTCTCTGAGAAGCAGAAGCCTAGGTCAGTGCTCAGTCCCCCTCTCAGTGAAAAAATGATTCTTTATGTTCAAAGGGACCTTCCTGTGTTTCTGTGGGTGTCCATTGCCCCTTGTGCTGTCACAGGGTACCACTGGAAAGAACCTGGCCCTGTTCTCTCTGCACTTTCCTTTCAGGTTTTTGTATACATCAGCAAGGTCCCCCACATACATGGATAACATGCATACTATAATAAAATATAGATCCCCAATATGTCCATATTTTTCTTGTACCCAGTGGCTCAGAATGAAAACCAGCTTCCACAAGGGATTTTAAAGGTACTAAGCAGTGGGGGACAGTAATTTCCCTCAGCCTGCTGCTCTGTTTTACTAATGCAGTATGGTGCTAGCCTCTAACAGGACACTGTTGACTCATGGTTAAGGATCAGAATACCATATCAACATTTCTATATACAACCAGTCAGACACTCATAACCTGACTACCAAAATCTTCCCATTAACCCACGCTACTTCCCATCTGCTGGGAAATTCCCTGGAGCTATTAAAAAAAGAACTATAGCACTTGGGAAAAATTTGTACAGATCACACATTCTGATGAATACCAAATATAATATTTATAGTTTTTACATTCTTTGGATTGGAGTGATGACCTGCAACAATTACAATCATGACCCACAACAAATTCTGAAAAAAAAATCCTGAAAACAGCAGTGCTTTACAAGGTACTAGGATGCAATAGGGACAAAATAACAAACAAATAGTCTGTGGATTAACAGTCTAACAAGTGGTATCATCTTTCAGCCCTCTGTCATGTTATATGTGCATCCATGTGAAGTTTCCTCCTTCAGAATGAGATCCAGGCAGTATCCCTCCTTGAGAGGCATGCAGAGATTCAGTGTAGAGTCTGCCTTGGTCTATAAAGAAGAAAGAAGCCAGCTCTGCTGATGGTGCCTTTTAGGAAATTAAGTAAGAGAATCAGGCCTTGAGAAGCATGCTGAAGTAGCCAAAGCAGAGAGACTGACGCTAAAGCTGCAAGGAAGACAAATAGTTCCTGTGTAGAAGAAGGTGGTAAGAATTGTTGATGATGCAGGAGAAGATGTAAAGAAAGGAATATCTGTAAATATTCCTAATGTTTGGCTTCCAGAGCAGAGACTGGCAAAAAACTGATATTCTCTCTCTGATGTATTTACAAATTATTATATGCAAATCTACTCAACAGCAGGAAGAAGATACAAAATGAAAATGGAGCCAAAATCAGGACTGTGGTATGAGATGAGGAGGAATGATGTGATGAAAAAGAAGACACTATTAAAACAAACCTATACTGAATAAATATATCCTATATTTAGGATAGTTTACAAGTTTGAAGAGGTATGAAAATCAGACAAAAAGACAAAACTTCACAAAGCCATTCCAAATTGTGCATCACCTTTAATGTAAACATGAGCCCACAGATGTATAAAAAGGAATAGGGAATTTCATCCCTGATCTTTTGCTATATTCTTTTAGCTATTAAATCAACAGATAAGTAACATCATGTGTCATAAACACTAGTTCCTAGATATTTTAATTCTTATCAAGAAGCTGAGTGTGTACTTCATGGTGGTGACATTAATCTGTGGGTGACACTGTGCACCAGACATAAGTAGTAGGAACAGATAAAAAGGAATAGCAGAAAATGTAGAAACTTAGTCAAAATTCTTCTCCATGTTTTTGAGAGTAAAACTTTTTCTGTAACTGCTAACAAACAATGATCAGCAAGACGATATCCCCAAGGGTTGATAAATTTGGTTGAAATTAATCTCATAGTATGTATTTTCAATTCTATTTTATATGTTTTTAAATTGATTTGCAGAAAATAAAAGTATCAGCATCTGTGTGTTTTTTCCTTCACAGATTTAATACATTACCTATGCAGGTCACTTCAGAGATGAGCAAAATTCAAGGAGTGAAAAAAAGTCACATTTAATTAGGACTGTGAAGATAGCAGTAAAGTACACTCCTCCAAAGCTGTCGAAACAAAATTATATACATTTCATATGAATTTAAAAAACACCATATTCTGAGGCAGATTGGTATGAATCCAAAGCTGTCCACTGAAGTTATGTTGGTGTAAACCTGGAGAAACTAAAATTGAGGATTGTGCCAAAGCACTTTCATTCTATAATTTTCTGGAGAGTAGGTTCCTAAATAATATACACTGGAATAAACAAGAAAATAAGTCTAACAGCAGCAATAGAGTTATTTGTGATATGTAACTACAGGAATGAAACCAGAATCCTGTCCTCAAAACTGCAAATATTCCTGCTGAGTCTCTTTTCTTGTTATGGAAACAGATGGTTGGATACATCAAGGCCAGATTTTAATCTCAGCTGTAATCATGTAAGTCTAAAGCTGTTTTGCTGAAGTCTTTGCAGAGGCTTGTTTTACAATAGAAAGTGGTCAGTGGCTTAAGGTATTCCCATCCCCTGGCTTGTTTTCATTGGCATGCTCTCCCCTTGGGGATTTGGGTTGAAAGAAAACAATTAATAAAGCATGACTTTTACAACTTGGATCAACTCCCTGATTTAATGCACAAAACTGACTCACAACCACTTGCACCAGGACAACTTGGAGGGTGATGTCCTATGACAAACACCAGAGCAACTGGGACAGGAATACTATTTAGCCAACAAACATGAAGCTGCAGCCTCAGGAGGTTAGCAATGACCAGAGGGCTAACACAGTGATGTAAAGCAAGAACTCGGGCTAGGGAAAGAAGAGAACAAGCCAGAGGTTACTTTAATAATTAGAGGTTACTAAATTACATATACCTGGTGAAATTCACTATGGCTAGAGCTCATAGGGAACTGGATGAAGTAATTTAAGCCCATTAGAAATTATTTTTTACAACCTTGAGGATACAAGGGGTGCTAAAAGTCTGGAAATAAGTAACCAGCATGCTGGTTTACACAGGCAAAAAGTAGAATTGATAATCATTTTAACCCAATATATGTGTATGTGTATGCAGTCAATGGACAGGGCAAGCATACTTTGTCCCACACGTCCGTCTACCTCCCTAGTGTTAGCACTGTTATTTTTATTAATTTCATCTGTGTGGTAAGCCAAGTCAAGGAACCAGTTTGAAAATTGAAAATTCCTCCCATTCCCTCTTTACTCCACTCCTCAAAGCTGCATTAGTTCTGCTGGAACAAATCCTTAATTTCACTTAGGTTGTGGCTGTGTAGACACCAATGCCATGCAAGAAAAAAAGAACCAGCAAATAATGTGCAAGGAGGAAAACAAGACACCCAAGTTTATTTTGGTAACACAACCACATGATCATACATAGCAGCTGGCCAGCCTAATTCAGCACAATTAATAATCCCATACAAGTCCTGGATCTAATAAAAAGAAAAGCAATAGCTATGATACATTTGTTAAGATTAAATCAGGTCAGGCAAACCTAATTTCCATCTATGACAAGCACCAGACAAGGACAGAAGCAGTAACCGTGCCATAATTAAATGTCACTTACGTTCTGCCACTATTTTCTGCAACATTCTTGTAAATCGGGTAAGGCAACATGGCCTGCACAACTAACTACTAGATGGGGATACTTTGTGATCAAAGCTGCAAGAGAGAATTATGAATCTGCATCTGAAATATGAACAAAATGAAATTAAAATACAACCAATATAGCAGAGAGGTATTAAACATTTTCATATGGGAGCAATATTTTAGTATAGTCAGGAGCTAGAAACAACAGACTTTCTTTATACTACTTTCATTTGTAACAGAGACATAAAGACTAAAAACCTGACAGAATTATACTTTCTGTATTTGGCCAGCTGGAATTTCTTTTTTTCTTGGCTTATAATTCAGTCGTCATAGAACTGTGCTATTGCTGGTATTTTCTTCCTTGTGGCTGAGATTATATCAATCACTTCCCAAGGGAATTCAGTAGGAATGAACTAAAAAGAGTCAACATAGAAGTAGGACTTCTGTTTCTTCCACAATAACTTACTTAAACTTCATGTTTTAGGCAATAACTGAACTGACATACCCACTTGAGTCTACTTCTATAGCTATATACTTGATTATATAGAAAAGTACTTACATTTCATGGTTTAAATAAGACTTTTGAACTGTTCTACTATTTTAAATTATTTTAACACATTTTGCCTTTCATACAAATAGCATTTGTAGCATTTCATACAAATAGCATTTTCTTCCTAGCATTTAAAATATGCATTGTCATTGCTGATACATTTTGATCTGGTTGATACATTTATCCACTTGGGGAATTAGTTCTTCCACCTAAACCTAGAGTGAACCTATAGAATTTTCTAATCACTACATTAGAAACTCTTGTCTCTGAAAATGATGGCAGAATATCTTCTGCAATTGATATATATGTTCCAAATCTGTGATACGATATTGATTATCTCTGCTTTTTATATTTCTTATAAATAATTGTTTATGAGAAATTATTTATTTCATTATTTGAAATTCTCAGGAATTTCAAATAATGTCTATCTTGCAGTTCTTAATCTTCTTTCTCTCAAATAATTAAAGCTCAGTTTATTTTTGTTTTTTTCCGTGTTAAGTCCTCACTTAAATTCTAATTCCTTTAACATGGCATCCAATGGGTCAATCAGTCATTTTTGTTTCATGTCTACTGATCTGTCTTGGCTAGTAGGTGGCATACAGACCATATTTGACTTCAGCACTATTTAAAGGTCTATAGCTATTTGATCTGATTAATCTGTGACTCCGCCTACATTTAAGCATCCACATACGTTTTTCCATATAAAAGACAGCTAAATTTGAGGGAGCTGTTTTGAACTATAAATATCCCTAAAGTAACAGTGAAATATTCTAAGTCTCACTGTACATTAGAAAAAGAGAGGAAAAATATCAAAAGCTCCCCTGAATATCCCACTTCACTAAACCCATCAGCAATGCAGTGTTCTAGCTACTTTCCCCTTTGGTTCCTTTGATAAATGCAGTTATCTGCAAGGCTATGACACAAACTAGTTGAGATTAGCTAGAACTACTGTGCCCAAGAGAAAGATCCCCATGAAGCTTCCACAAAAGGTGTAAGATTGACCAGCTATAATGTAAAATTACATATTAGCTACTGAACACATGTATTGTGTTGGATTTGTGTTAATCTTTGACAAGCTACAAGATAACAAAAGTAACTAGATGAAACCCAGCAGATTTCTAAGTGTGCCACTAAATATCTCTCAGATATATAAAAGGTTTGCAAAATAACATTTTTATATTGCACACATGCTAGACTCAGCAGAGAGACAGTGAATGAAATCATGAGTCACATAAAATGTACTCAAACTGCTTTGAATCAATATGTCTCTGGCAGATCATCATTTACCAAGCAGCTTTCTCACTGGGGTTGCTGTATTAGGTCTGAGTCATTTGATGCAGGTGAAGTTTTGTATATGAAACTACCTCCAATATAAAAGAAAATAATATCTCCAACATGAAACCCACAAATAAGTAATATGTACCATTCCTTTCAAAGTATCAAGTTGTTTATTTTATACCGGCGCATAGTGTTCTGTGTGATAAAAACCAAATTAATATTAGGCCTGACAATTCCATAGGGATTTGATAGTGTGAAATTATACCCCCTCTCAATTATAACAGCTATAGGAAAATTGCTTTTCTTCACTATTTCTTTTTGCACTAGGGTGTGTAGATGAGGAACTAAATTTTTTCTGGGTATCATTTCATATCATCTCTTCCTGCCCTGCAGATATTCATGGGCTGAAAGTTAAAAATCCCTTTGGAGACCAGAGCAACTATGGTAGCAAAACGTCAGGTCTGTGCACATGCACAGCAAACAGAACCTGCAATAATTTCCTGTGGCACAGTGGTGAGTATGATCTGCAAACCCCTTCTATCTCTGTGGATCAGAATCCACACAGGAAACCACAGGAGAGCGAGCCCTGACTTTCTCAGGGCAGGTGAGCTCTGTTACAGAGAGCTGCCTAGCAGGGAAACTGAAAGACAACACATGGAGCTGACACAAGATGGGTGTTGATGCCAGGTAAAAAGCACAGCTCCATGTTGATCAGATGTTGCCCAGCCACAACTAAGTGTGCAACAGAGATGCCTAAGTGCACTCATGGTGTCTCCTTTACTAAGGGCAAAAAAAAAATGGATGAAACCCAGCTCCCATTGAAGGCAGCTGGAGCTTTGGCACTGACTTAACTGAATCAGCGTTTCACCACAGAACATCTCTATTGCAGGTTAGCAAGGAGATTCAGGAGCTGTAAGCCTCTGTTACCTCTCCAGTCTTCATTTGGCAAGAAGTAGACAGCCTCAGGAAGAACGGCACCTGCAGCATGTGGCTGGCACCACAATTTCCCACCCTGTTCCACTGACAACTCTAAAGAGACCACTTCAGTAAAATACTATTCACCAATTTCACCAATTTCTAAGAGATTTACTTGGAAACTGAATGACCTGCACCACCTCTTAATCAAGGCACTGATGCTTCTGCTCTCAAAGCTCTTTTTCCTTTTACCAGTGTTGGTTGCATCATTCTGTGTTGTATTAGTAAAGGAAAAACAATCTCCTGAACAGTATCCTACCCATCAACCTGCCTTGCAATCTTTAACTAATGCCAGCAGGACTGCTATTGCCCATTTGCAAGGCAATATGGAGCTTACTGATGAGCATTTTACCTTAAATTATCACACAAATCTCCTATAAAACACTGCTTTAGCAGAGTCATGTTTCAGAATCTAACTTCTCCCCCACATCTTTTTTTTTTTTCTTGTTAACTGGCCTATACAATACAGTATTTTTTAAATCTTGTGATTCCTGTTGTCTCCTACCAATGAAGAGTGTGAGCACACTGCTATTTTTATCTTGCCTGAAGCCAAATAATTAACAATTATGTTGCACTAAGCAATTATACTGCACTGTATACCTTCAAAGGGCTGTGCAAACATGAGTTGGGCTTCGTAAGTGTCAGTTTTTACAATTTAAATTAGGTCATTCCTGGTTAGTATTTTGAACAGAGCCTTTCCCTCCTGCCTTCCCAAATCCCAGAAACTCAGAAAGGAAATATTTGAGAGATCTAATTGAGTGCTAGCCAGAAAAGATTAAACAATTTCAGAATGCAAACTTTCAGAATAATAAAAATGCTTTCATTTACATGGAGTTATACTGAGCCTGGTTTTGCTAATGCCATTTTAAAAAGCTTTTTGGAACAGTAAAAAGACTATGGCTTTGAATGGGAAACCAATATCAACTAACAGCATGCAAACAACTTAGATTAAAATGGGTTAAACCCCACCCCCATTCCCCCCCAAAATGACAACATTGAGAAGAAAATTCACTGATTGTTTTTCAATATACAGTTGTTCTTGTAACGATTCACAGTGGCTTAACTCTCTGAGCACCAATAACAAGTTGGAGATATGCTGATACCAGCACAGCCAGGTGGCCTCTTTGATGTGAATTACAAAACCAACATCTGACCCACTAACAAGTTTCCCCAACATTTTGAATAATGGTATCAGTGTAATATTATTACTAGTATGGTTTTGGGGTTTTTTTGCACTTGAGTTCTTAACAATTCAAAATGATACAAACATAAGGATAGGAAAAATGCAGTAATGTTCCTAAAAGCCCACCCACAAACCCAACCAGTTTAAAATAAACACATTTTTAGAGTTATCACAGGAAATTTTAGATTTTTCCTTAATCAGCAATTCAGACTGATGGCAATTTATCTCTCCAATTACTCATGTTTACTGTATAAAGCAACCTGTGCCATTCTCTATACACCTAATGCCATACACTTCAATAAACAATGAAATGGTTAATGAAGTTGACAGTTAAGTTAATGGCATTAGCTCTCCAGGCTGATACTGCAATAAGATTAATGGGGCATTTCTATTTCTCAGAGATACAACTGCAAGCTTGCAGAAGGGCAAAAGACCATCATTACAATGCTTGGTAGTTGGTATATACAGTTCTAACACTGACAGATTTTAAACTGATGAGGGTCACATATAAACTGGAAAAGAAGGGAATGGAATTGCAGAATTTTTCTTTGTAACTATACGATCAAGTTCTCCGTTGTTCCAAGGGGTTTTAATGTGAATGAGACCGAAATCCCTACAGCTGATTTTTCTTTTAATGAAAACCTAAATTCTGGAGCACAGATGGCAGCTGAAAAAAAAAGAAGAAAAAGAAACAGCATGACAACCTACTGTAAGGCAACTCACTGCAGTCCTTGGATAAGGGTCATTTCAAAGTGTTTTCCAATACTGCTATATATTACTAACAATTCCATTATACGAGGAAGTGTGATGAGACTAATAAATAGCCTTTACATGAACTGAACCATTTTCAAACTGCCCCTTCAAATGAAAATTTCTATGCAGCTGCAATTTTTAATGGTTTCTGCGGTGTGTTATAGGGCTCATTTAATTCCATCCATCTAGTTATTTTACTATTTTATTTTATTTTATTTTATTTTATTTTATTTTATTTTATTTTTATTTTATTTTATTTTTATTTTACTTTATTTTATACAAAGCTGAGTTAAAATACCAGGAACACTATTTTGCCTCTTTTGAAAATCTGAACTAAGAGGTGTGAAATTCTGCCATTCTTATTCAGTTGTTACACGTTCAAACTTATAGAATTCAGTTTTTGCTTTGCTTCAAAACCAGACTTGTCCAAACCACTTGCAATCACAAAGTTTTCCAGAAACACAGGCTGGAAAACTAAAGTGCTTTTAACAGCTGTGTCCCAAGTTCAGAATATAGGTCTCTGCATGCTTTGTTAGCCCTGAGGAGGGAAGCAGGGACTTCAACATTTTGGCTACGTCTTGCACTGTTTCCCTTTTGCTGTCACAGCGGCTGCTGCTGCTGTTGCTGTGGATGACATCTGATGTTGACATCAGACTATTGGGAGATAGAACAGACTTTCAATATCTGTGCTCAGTCAGTGGGAGAAAAAGCCTCCACAAGAGGCATCACAAAAGGAGATAATTTGCTCCTCTTCCTCCTCAACCTTCCATCACCCTCTCCTGCAAACACCAGAAAGCTTCAGAGGAAAACAGGCTAATGAGCCCCACTTCTAATTAATTTATGCTCTTTCTTAAGGGAGTGTCTCTGCAAGCACAACTGATAATGTAAATAAATCATCTGTATTTTGCACAAAAGTCATATTTATTGAAGTCATTCTAAATATTGTAAACAACCTGCCACATGCTGACTTTTCTTGTTTTGTGAACAGAGAAGGACTTATAGGTGACATGATGGTTGAAGGCTGGCTCGAGCATAGAGATCACAAAATGGTGGTTTTAAATTCTCTGAGAAGTTAGGAAGGGGGTCACCAAAACTGCTAACCTGGAGTTTCAGAGAGCAGACTGTGGCCTGTTTAGGAGTCTGGTTTACACAGCCCCTAAGGAGGCAGTCCTTCAGGAGTCTAGGAAAGCTAGGCATCCTTCATGAAGGAAATCCTCAAGGTACAGGAGGAGGTTGTTTCCCTGTGCCAAAAGATGAGCCAGCAGGGGAGAAGACTGGCCTGGCTGAACAAAGGGCTGGTAATTAGGAGAAAAAAGTGAGAGCTTATGACCTTAGGAAGAAGGGGCAGACAACTCAGGAGGACTGCAAGTATGTTATGCAGGGAAGAAATCAGAAGGGCCAAAGCCTAACTAGAACTTGGTCCGGCTACTGCCACGAAAGACATAAAAAATGTTTCCAAAAACATGTCAGAAAGAAAAGGAGGACTAAGGAGAATCTCCATTCTTCACTGGATGGGGGGGGAAACATAGTGACAAAGGATGAGGAAAAGATTGATGTCTTTGTCTCAGTTTTTAATAGTAAGACCAGCTATTCCCTTGGTACCCAGCCCCCTGAGCTGGAAGATGGGGATGGGTAGCAGAATGAAGGCCCCATAATCCAATGGGAAATGGTTAGTGACCTGCTACACTACTTAGACAAATACAAGTTATGGGTCCAGATTGGATCCCCCCAAGGATACTAAGGGAACTCATGGAAATGCTCATCAAGCCACCCATTTCCCAGCAGTTCTGGCTAACCAGGGAGGTCCTGATTGACTGGAATTTAGTAAATGCAAGGCCCATCTACAAGATGTTCTGGATGAGGGATATGGGGAACCACAGGTCTGTCAGCCTGACCTTGGGGATGGGAAATGTCATTGGTTAATGACACAGCCATCATACGTACAGGATAACCAGGAGATCAGGCCCAGTCATCATGCATTTATGAAAGGCAGGTCCTGCTTGGTCAACCGGATCTCTTTCTGTGACATGGTGACACATCTAATGGCTGAGTGAAAAGCTGTTGTCCAGGATGTTGTCTACCTGGACTTTAGTAATGCCTTTGACACTGTTTATTACGGCATTCTCCTGGAGAAACTGGCTGCTTGTGGCTTGGACTGGTGCACGCTTTGCTGGGAAAGAAAACTGTCTGGATGGCCAGGCCCAGAGAAAGGTGGTGGATGAAGATGCATCCAGTTGGCAGCTGGTTATATGTGCTGTCCCTCAGGGATCAGTGTTGGGGCCAGTCCTGTTTAATTTCTTTATCAATGACCTGGATGAGGGGATGGACTGCACCGTCAGTCAGTTTGCAGATGACACTAAGTTGGGCAGGAGTTCTGATCTGCTGGAGGATAGGGAGGCTCTACAGGGATATGAACAGGCTGGAATGATGGGAAAAGGCCAATTGTGTGAGGTTCAAAAAAGTGAAATATTGGGTCCTGCACTTGGGTCAGAACAACCCCATTGAACGCTGCAGGCTTGGGGAAGAGCAGCTGGAAACCTGCCTGGTGGAAAAGGACCTGGGGGTGCTGCTTGACATCCAGCTGAACATGAGCCAGTGTGTGTCCAGGTGGCCAAGAAGGCCCATGGCATCCCGGCTTGTATCCGAAAGAGTGTGGCCAGCAGGACCACAGCAGTGATTGTCCCCCTGTACTTGTGGTAAGGCCACACCTCAAATCCTGTGTTCAGTTTTGGGCCCTTCACTACAAGAAAGATATTGAGGGGCTGGAGTGTGTCCAGAGAAGGGCAACAAGGACAAGTCCTATGAGGAGCAGCTTAAGGAGCTGGGGGTGTTCAGCCCAGAGGAAAGGAGGTTCAGAGCCTTATTGCTCTCTGTAGCTGCCTGAAAGGAGGGTGTAGCTGTAGGGGTCGGTGTCTTCTCCCAGGTAAGAAGCAGTAGAACAAGAGGAAATGTCCTCAAGTTGTGCCAGGGGAGTTTAGATTGGATATTAGGAAAAATTACTCTACTGAAAGGTTTTCCAAGCACTGAAACAGGCTGCCCAGGAAATGGTGAAGTTGTTCTCCCTGGGGGTATTTAAAAGATGTGCAGATGTGGCACTTGGGGACATGGTTTAGTGGTGGACTTGGCAGTGCTGGGTTGGCAGTTGAACTTCATGATCTTTTCCAACCTAACTAATTCTATGACCTAATGATTGTCATTCTTTCCAACCAAAAAGCTGCCTACGTCAAAGGAAGAAAACATTAACAGAAAAAAAGTAGTGGTAGCCCTGTAACCCACTGAAGTTTGAACAAGTTAAAGGGAGGATTATCACATACTGTCCTACACTTACTATGTGAAAATGGGCTGAATACAGGACTTTCATAGGAGCAGAAGTTTTCAGAAAGCCTGATGCTGCAATCCTTATTTCAGTTTTAGAGAATCTACCCTACTTGCAATGAATCCAGTAATTTGTATCTATGAATGTTGTTCAGCATAGGAGCTGATAGAGTCTGATAAAGCTTTGATTTCTCAGTTATTAAACTTAACTAAAAACTAAAAAAGCAACTGCTGTAAAACAATTGAATTTGCTAATGGTAACTCTTCTTTAATCACACTCAGTGCTAATATCATACCAAGCCTATCTGAGTTGGAGGGCTTCCTAATATTTCCATATAACATAAAATACACAGCATAAATTCAGCAACATAAAAATGCTTGTTCTAATAAGAATGAACTGAATTAGACACAACAAGGAATAAGAAAAAGGAGTTTTTGCAGCAATATGGTAAACATATGTTCCATCCTTTCCAAAATGCCATTGTGCAAGCTATTTGGTGGGGTAGGCTGCTGGTTTGGTGTTGATGTCTGCAACAGATTTATTGTCTTTCAAACTTATGTCAGCTGCAGCAAAACAAAGAAGTATGTCAGTATGTTAAATGACAAATCTTTTCCCATTTTCAAAAAATGTTTCAACACTAGTCAAAGTTTCAAGTCCTCAGATATTTTATACTTCTCAATTCATCTATTCCTCTTCAGTATTCACACATGTATTTCCAGCCAGGACAGGTGCACAGTTCTGCCATATATCACCCAGTCAAAATATTCAACATCTGGTGATAAGCCAAAGAGACTACTTTTTTTTTTTTACTTTTTTTTTTTTTTTGAGGGAAGTCCATAGTTTCCTTTTGATACAGAATAGGAATGAAAGGGGAATCCCAGAAATTCTCCTCCCATTAGCTCTGTGCTTGAAATATTATTAACACTTTCATTTTCTCACTCCTACTTTCACCATTTGAATCTGGGTCATAACAGCATGCCTACTCTTCAGTACCCTGAGTGGGTGGTTGTTTTGGCTGGAACTAAGGCATACTTGCTTTGTGACACAGAGTGCCCTTATGGTGACACATACCTGTCCTTTTCAGTTAGTCTTTTTTTTTAAATCATCTTGTTTATTATAAAAATAGACTAGAGAGCAGAATTCATGTTATTCAGTATTCATATTGTTTTAGCAATGTGTGAAAGGAAAACCTATGCAATACTTTAGTCTGTTCTTTTCACAAAACTTGATTATTCCCTACAGTATCTTTTCTTTTCCCTTACCAAATACCTTTTCCTTAGTAAAATACTTTGATACATGCTCCAATCTCAAATACTACAGCACATGACAGAAGTCTCAGGTTCTGTCTCTAGTACTCAATTGTTAAGTTCCAAAATGAAGAATCTACAGAGCTAGAATTAAATTACAGTAGATGTTAAATTCACTTAGTGCCAGGCTGCTTATATAAAGAGATTGTCAGACCTATAAGAATTCTTGCATGAAAAGACAAAAGAGATACGTGAAAGAAGCACAATCTTCAAATTTCTCTGCTAGCCAAAAAACAAAATTAAGAACTGGTATATAAAAGGTTTAAATGATGTGCAGAATGGGAGTGACACCTGTAGATTTATGTCTTTCCAAGCAAGTGAGGTCTGCTATTGACTCTGCATGTGTCTTGCTGCAATGCTTCTTTCTATTCTGTTTGAGGGGTGGAAAGACTGTGAGCAAATAATTCAGGACTTCTACAAAAGTTGCAGAGAGGTGACATACTATTTTTCTGAACTAAAACATCTACCATTCTGAGTGTGATTCCAATGAAGATAAAGAAGATAGATTGTTCTGCATGGTTTTGTTTTTCCCAGTTATTAAATTATCATTAAATACTTGACAATTATTTTAAACAGCTGCTATTTTAAAAGTTCTATAAAATCCATACCAACAACCTGTTCAAAGTAGTTCACACCTATTTGTTTTTAGCTAACATACTGAGTAGACACAAATTACTTGTGTAGTTATACACAGTACTAAAACAATCCTAAAATTATACAAATATCTGTATAGTGTTTGCTTTTACTATTTCTGCCACAAAACAAATGCAGGATTTGCAACCTGGGTAATTTGCAAGAATTTGCAAGCTGTAGAGAGAAATAATACAGTGTTAGTTTTATAATTTAGTGTACAGGACACATTTGTGCTAAAGCTCTGTAAACTGGGCCCGTGGTCAAAAGGAGCAATTAGCACTTTGTTAGTATGCTATGATGTACTAATCTACACAGTCCCCAAAAGCAATTGTCTATTCCTTTTGCCCTCATGTACAAATTTTCTACAGTATGTACTACTCTGCCCCTAAAATAGCCCATTACAGCACAGCTGCTGTAAAATTAAAAAAAGGTTTCCTGTGATTACAATCTATGTATCAATTAGAATTTGTTTATTGGAATAAAAAACATGTTGTTCCATTAACCCCTTTTTCTGTGCTGAGATATCTGCACAGTTCTCCGAAAGTGTCAAACAGCTGTAACTGTTGTATTAAAGAGCAAAAGGGGGTCAAATTTAGGTGACAGAATATTTCCATCTGAACCCCCTCTAAAGGTTTCTCCTAACTAAGATAAACTGTTGCAAGCCGTGATCTCCAGAAAAATAAGCCAGGTGCTAGAAGTGGATGGATGATAGAAATCAGAGAAAGTATCGATAACACTGACAACTGTGAGAGGATTAAACCCTAATATTCTGTTAGTGTTCCACATCCCCCTCTTGTGGCTGCTATGTAAACGATGTGAATCTATCACGATTACCACTTAAATTAACATTCAACGTAGACGGCCTTTGTATAGTCTCCAGACATGGTCCACAGTGAGGGCTACAAAAATAAAGGAGGAAAACAAGAGAGCACACTGCCAGAAATCTGAGAGTGTTAGGGCCTTGTTGTTAAAAGCCTAGTTTCAAAGGCTATTTTCCAAAAATCAGGCTTATTATAAGATATCTCAGCTGTGGCACCCACCAGCCAAAACACCTTCAGCCCCTAACCATTTTGGAAAATCTTTGCAGTGCAATATGTGCTTAACCTAACTAAGGGGGTACAGGCACCCTCTCCTCCCTATTTCAGATGCCTTGAAGCAAGCTAATACTGCAGTTTCATATTTACCCAGCAAATCTCACAAGGTATCTACCACAGGGTTACAGTTTCCAAAAAGGGTATGAACACTGAGACGTTATCTCCCTCAGACTAATACTGAAATTTAATCCTCAAATTTAAGGAGAAAATAAAAAAGAAAGTTCTGTGAATTGACAGCACAATGAGTAACATATCAGAATGAACATTCATGGGGACCTCTAAATAAAAATATATGCTTCAGAGTCACTGCCACATAGCTGTCTTTGATATTATGCATGAAAAAATCTTTGGCTCTTAAGACTACGAGAACAATTGGCACACCCTGGGATTTGACAGGAGGAAGGGAAGAACAGTGAAAAGGTTTATGTATAAATAAATATCATTACCTAAACTACTTGCAACACTGCATAAACAAATATATTCCTTCTAACCTACGGAAAGAAATAAATTAGAGATTATGTTGGGATGAGACTACTTAGATAAATTTTAACATATAGAACACCCTAACATTACAAAATTTATTAATGGATCTGTTACACAGCAAAATAGTTCTGCTAAGGTCATATCAACTACTTGTCCTCCTCATTCAATTCCTTTTGCAAGCAGCAGTACCTGATTAATTTGATTTCCTCCATCTGTCTTTCTGTTTCCCCAGTTCAGCACTCCAGGACACCACCTTTTGCAAAGAATGCTTTAAATTTGCTCTGGAAAGAAAATATAGCAGCTTGGATATTATCCAACAGGGCTAGGCGTAGAGAAGATTTCTTTGCTTGTTTGCTCCCAAGCTGCAGAAAGCTATCTGAAATATTTGTAACAGTACTGAATTACTTTTCAGTTACTTCATTTAGCTTTCATTGTCAATGAGTTTTGTAACAGAGCAGTGGTAGGTGAGGAGTAGATAATATGTTAACAAGAAGGCTGTTCCTGTCTCTACTTAGTGTCAGCACCTGCCATTTGGGATTCTCTCCAAAATTTGTGTTCCATTTGTGAGAATACTGAAAAACAATGAAGAGACTTACTGAGAATTCTAGTTCTGCTTGTCTACACTTACTTGGCAAATTAATAAAGAAAAAGAAATGAACATACGGAACTGTAAGTTTTCCGATATGCTATCCACAGTAGACGGCAGTAAGATTCTGCCAGATTCAGCATTTGAACATATTGTTTAATATTCATGCAGCAAAAGTTAAACTGATTACATTTCAAAAATATTTTTTTTAGATTTGACTTTGCTGAAAATAGTGAATTGCTCATCTGCTTAATAAGTTTTTATTTAAATAAAATAACATATTTTAATATATGTTGCTATCATGCTGTTTTAAATATTGGAAATTATTAACACTGGGAGAGAATTAAAAATTTAAACTGTTTCACCATCTGTGCTGTTTGTTTATTTTTCACATTTCATTCAACTTGGAAAGTGAAAATATATTTTTTTTTCTCTCTTTTAATTTTCTGCATTAGTGCGGCAATTCAGCGTCTCTGCTACAAACATTGCAAGGGTATATTTATCTCCAAACTGCCAAATTAAAAAAAATGCTTTTCTCATACAGTTATAAATAAGCAAACAAACAAACAAACAAATAAAAAAATAAACTCCCAAACAGAGATAACTTGACTTGATTAAAACAATTACATGATTGGCTCATTGTTTCAGATTTTTATGTTCGTAACTTTTCCCAATATACTACAGGCAAGCCTGGGTTTACACAGCTGGTGTATATCTGATGTACTTGACAAAAGTATTTTGCAAAAAGTTTGTCAGCTAACCAGGACAAAGGATTCCTGAACAGTGATGATAAGGTCTTGTCATTGGTAAAGAGCTCTATGTGGCTTTTATGTGATGAATAGAAGAACATTGTGAATTTTTTTATAGGCCCACCTTAATGCCCTGCCCACTTGATTGTTGTAATTTAAAAGCACTAAACTCTTTAGCTGTAAAATCACTGAAGATGGAAATGAGTTTCAAGGTCCAGATTTACTGCAGAGAAGAGTGGTTCCAGCTCTGATACCCTGTTACAATTTTGCTTTTCAGTTGGAATATCTCAGAGGCATTCTTCTTCCATATTACAATGAAGAAAAATCTGAAAAACCGAATCCTGAATTGATGTTCTGTCTCACAAAGAGAGGTCATGTCCCAAGGCCATTTAATCCCTCAGAATGTGACAGAGGAGCAACTCCCCACTGAATCACTTAAATTATAGCATGAAAACCAAAAATAAATCTGTTTGATTAGCAGTAACAAACACTTTCTTTGCTCCATGTTCTCAGGCACAATGGCTAGAGATCAATGTCATCTCTAAGCTGGAGTAGATTCCACACATTCCTCATAAAATACTTCCAGAATCATGCCACATTTATTGATTCCAAGCCTGAATTCAGTAGCAAAGGTCTAAGCCTGAAACCTTTGTTTTTTTCTCAAGGTAAACTAAAATAAAACCAATTTCATACAGTGCAAAACTTCAGATTGTTAGCATTCTCTTTTTACCTCTTGGTTACAGTTCTCCTGGACAATTTCCAGCAACCATTCCACTGTAATTCACCCATTAGCTGCAGTGTTCTGAATTTCAACTAAACTTCTTAAGGCTATAGTAAAAGATGGAAAAAAGAGCAAAGTGAAGGTTCAAACCTCTTCTAAATGAATAATTTTTTTTCTTGGAAATTTACTTTGTGTGGATCACAGAGTGATCAGAGCAAGAAAAACACCACTCCACGCATGCTCCCCCCAGTTACAGCACAGTGAGTCAGGATAACAAGAAAGAGCACAGAATTTCAAAAAAATGAAGAAACTGATTTAGAAGGAACATTTGAAAACCTTAAAAAATTACAGCTTTGAATGTGATATATAAATGAAGAACAGGTGTAAACAAATTAGACTTGCCTTACATATGAATATGACCACATAGATTTTCTTTATCCTTTCATTTGCCCTCGAATTTTGATAGAGCATTCTCTTGCATGCTAATTGCCTGGGGTTTGAAAGGTCTGACACACAACATTCATGGTAGTCAGTTCCACTAATAGTTCCCCACTCTTCTTTTTCAAGTAAAAAACCCACAATTTTCAGAGACATAATTTTCTTATTCATTTTCTCAGGGGGGGATTAAAATGTTAAGTCCTTTATTCCTTAGCCTTGATGAGTCTGGAATGGATATTGTGAATGTGATATTGCAAATTGGCAGAAGGAGGTTATTTTGTTTGAATTTTTGTATCAGCCTCTCTCAAAGAGTCTAATCAAACCTGCCACTCTTATGAAGACTGACATGGCCAACAAGTGTGCTGCTGAAATGCAACCTGCCAGACTTAGCAACTCCTGCCACAAACGCAGTTGAAAACCTGGATTTTCTATTGATCCCAACTTGGTTTTGCTATAAGGTGACTTCTGTAGCTAGACCTTGTCGATATTTCTGTCACAAAGGTTACTGCATGTGTTGTTCATGTTCAATTTACAAAATGTTGAAGTGACAATGATTGGGTTATTTGAACATTTGTTGAACAGCGAGAAACAACATATTTGCTGATGTCAAGGAAGTGTCTATATGTGCTCAGACACCAGCAGGTGCAGAAGTAATTTATCCATCCTTCCAAAAGCCCTTGGAAAACTCTTTTTCATTTGTAGCTCAAAAGAGCCTTAGGCTCAAAAATAGATTGTCAAATACCCTCTGATTCAGAACTAAGGTGTGCTTTACTGCAATTCATACTACAAAATGAGTGATTTTAATTTTCTTTCTCTCCATGGGTATGGCTTGCAAACATATATTCCCTTGTTCCCTCTCTCCTCTCTATGAGTGTTGCACTTTTCCTGCTGCATTCAGCAGCATAGCTTACACTCAGATCACAGCTGGTCATTTTAGGGCACTGGGAAGTTTCTGAATCCTCCAGCCAAAACTAATAGCTAGATTTTTAAAAGAAATATGAGAATTAGGCAAGCAGGGGTTACTGAGTTTAGAGGGCATGAACAGCTAAGTCACTTCACCTCCAGCAATAATCCAAGACTGGAATTTGGGAATTTTTTCTCAGGCAGGATCCAGTGGGGAGTTTTGTCTGAATAGGGATGTCAGGACTATATCTTTACAATATCATCCTTTAGTAAATCTGAATGGTATCAGACCTGTTCCAGGGGCTTTGCTACATTACATTTCTTTAATGTAAGTGAGCAAGCAAGAACAATGAAATCCATATAAAGTGGACAGAATAATTTCAAAAGGAACAGTATCTCAGCAAGTATCTGTGGGTATGAAGGCTATAATAATATAATTAAATACCTAAATGTTTCCTAATCAATCCAGTCAAGTACCTATTAAAAAAAAAAGAAAAGGAAAAAAGAAAAATCTCTCTTTTTTTTTTCCTCAGCTATGGTGGTGCAGCACCTGCCATTAGCTGTGGTGGTTCCTATTTTCATATTGTCTGACAGTAGCAGTTGGACTGAGCCAGAGCCAGTGAGGCCGAGAGGCAGACTCCCTGCTTCCACAAAGCTGAATTTAATAAGATGAGAACAGTATGCCAAGATGGTGAACTCCCTCCCTAGCACTTATCGTGACACTAGTCACTCAGCAGGGCCCTTATTGCAGCAGTAATCTGGGTGAGCCTGGCAGAGCATCCTGCTTACAAGTTCAATATAATAGAACAGCAGGGCACTGGAGGCCTGGCAGAAAAGCTTAGCAAAGTTAAAGCCTATTACACTATGCTTGAAAAAAATGGCTCTCAAAATATTATATGCCGAGCAAAAATCTGGTCATTCCAAATGCAGTGGCATACTAAGTCTCCTCTATAATGGTGCACTCATTAGTCTATAGACACAAACAACATGGATTTAAAAGTCCATAACCTGAATGGAAATGGATATGCAAATTTATCCTTTCCTTCTGCTTGGTTTGAATTTAATAGGCAGGACTAGAGTATAATGTATAGATAGCAAAAACAAATCTGCTCTGAGCTGTTTAAAGTTGTTGAAGTTTGAAAATCCCTGCTCTGCATTTTATCTCCTTTACATTTTCATAAATAACAAAAATAATTTGGAAATAATTACTCATCTCACTTGTATATACTGGGATATGACCATGAAATCTCAACCTGTACAAGACCTGTGGCAAGGAAAATGTATCAGACACATCTTTAATGTAGCAACATAGGACGACATGCTCAATAGCATTTAAATTAAAGAATGAACATTTGCGTGTGAGCTGCTCACAGTAGTATCATAAATCAGACTATATTTTGCACCGGGTTATTACTTATAGCATTGAACATTTTAAGTCCATTTTACTCCTCTCTCCATTTTTAGCCTCAGTGGTGTCTGTTATTGTACAGACTTGAAATTAATCAGGAATGTCCTGATATTACCCTGAAGGATGTTCCTTAATTTGAACAGCATTTTGAAAAGAGAATTTTACTTGTCGGGAATTGACAGAAAAGTCTTTCCATCTGGTCCAGAGACCATAATGAAAAGCTCCCCTGAAATGAATTCTAAAATGATAAAACAGATAAAAAGAGATGGAAAGAGGAAGGCATATACTCCTCTGCATAAATTTCACTTCTTGCGGGAAGATAGGAGTGTAATCTGGCTATTTTTCAAACTCCATCAGACCTTTTGCCTGAACACAATCCTTAAAGCCATACGACATGCCTTTGGGTTTCCCCTATACTGTATATTCACTAGAAGAGCACCAGAAGAGCTAGTGACTCCTGTGGTTTCTGCACCATATACATGTACAGATGTCCCATATACGATAGAACTGCATGTCTTTCCAGCTGCAAGGAACCTCAAGAGGTCTGTTCTGCTGGACTTTGTCCAGCTAGGGTCTTCAAAACCTCTAAGGATAGAGATTCCATAATTTCTTTGTGCCCCTCTTTCAACGTTCAATTATTCTCACAATGGAACAATCTTTCCTTACTTTCTTATACTATGTAAGAAACATTGAAGCCTTTCCTATTTCATTTTATGGCTCTCGTTCATCCACTATGCTCCTTAGCAAAGAAATTATGTTTAGCTTCTTAAAAACAACCACTTAGGTATCAGAAAGCTGCTACTAGACACCCCACACCTTCCCTAAACAATCTTGCTCTCTAAAGAAGCACAGTCCCTTCAGGTTCTCCAGACAAGACATGTGCTGCAGCCTCCTTACCATCTTGGTAGCTCTCTGCTAGACTTGCTGATATTTACCACCATCTTCCTTGTGCTGGAGAGCCCAAAACTGAAAGCAGCCTCAAAAAGTGGCAGAGGGGAATTATCACACTTTGATCTAGTGGCTACACTCCTGTTGAAATCTCCCAGTGCACTTAGACTACTGCCCACCAGGACCCTCAGGTCATTTCCAGAGTCTTTCAGTGCTAGTGTGGCAATCTGTATGAAGAAGGGTTGGTGACTTTCTTGAGCTGCTTAAAGAAAACTTTATCTATTTCCCAATATTGGCTATAGATTCCCACTATAGTGTTGCTTTTCCCAGCCTCTCCTCTGATGATGTCTCACAAGTCCTCCATCACCCTAAAGAGCTCAATACATCCAGGCTGCCTCACTGTATAGATACCACCCCTCTTCCTTGTCCTTGCCGCCTGTTTTCCTAAAGAACTTGTGTGGTTCTTACGACGCAGAGATCCTGCCACATCTGTTATTCTTATGCTGCCTCAGTTCTGCACCTGCACACAGAGATCCACCTCCTCCTCCTTGCTTCCCAGACTGCGTGTATTTGTGCACAAACACTTCAGGCAAACCTTCTTTTAACCTGTCTTATCTTTCCTGAGGGTTCTCTTGCTCCTGTCACCCTGTCCCATGTATTTACTGCCCAGACTGCTCTTCCCTCACTTATCTGCAAGCTGTCATCACCAGCCCCTGACATACCTGGTTTAAAGCCTGTTGGCAAAGATCATATGTGTGGATATTTTGGATACTCTAGGGCACCTCAAATGGAAAGTACTTGTGTTTAGACAGTTAAATCCTGCCTTTAGTGTCTGAGTCCAAGACTTACAACTGCTTCTGTCTGGCCATGTCTATTTCTCATCTCCTCCTTCCAGTCTGTACCATTTTGTTGACAATTTAAACAGAGCAGAGAAAGAATATTTTAGATGCAGATTTTAGGACTGTTTTTGAAAAAGGCCTTCCTGTGTGAAAAAAAATTGACTTCTTTTAATCCCCCAACAGAATCTAGCTAAGTACTCAAGCTTCAGTGCAAACCTAGCAAAACCAGCTAAAATATTCCTACCTTAGCACAAGGGTGAACAACATTTGTCAGATGTCATAAACACAGGAGGTAGCAGAATTTTAGGTAACACACAGCCTGTAGTCAAGGTGCCTGAGTGCACTAATAGCCAAAATAGCCCTGGGCCTGCCGCAATTGGAATCTCCACATACATCCACCAGTCCAAATTATCAACTTAAACTCAGCCCTGAGTGTTTGCTTCTTTCCTAAGCTTTTCTGGAGGAGTGCTGGTTTTCAGCTCAGCTGATGCTGTGCTCCTGCTTTCCCAGCTTGAGCCTTCAATGTGTCCAGCTGAGCCCAGGAACTGCCTTCCCAGCTTGAACATGGGTGTGCCTGGCAATTGCTGGACCTGACTCTGACCTGCAGACTGACTTCCTGGCTTCACCTCAGACCTGTTTCATCATCATGGACTTGTCTGGGGATTGCAACTTTTGGTTGGGCCTGGCTACTACCTCTGGGCTTGCCCTGCTCAGGGTGACCCCTGGCTGACAAGACCCCTGCCCTGCTGAGCCTTGGCTCCATTCCCCTTAGGGGCCCTCTGGTCCTTGTTGGCCCCCGATGAAAACTGTAAATAAGGTTAATGCATGGTACTGGGAGCTAAGCATGTAGTCTAAGCACTACTGTGAAAACAGCAGAGGCAGCACTTGGAATTTTGCTGCAAAAGAGAAGCTTTCAAAAACATTACTTGCTTCCTTTTTAAGTTTTCCCCTACAGTTCTAGGCTGCTGGCTAACTTTAATATGTATTGATCTATTACCTTTGAAAACCTCTACTGAAATACTCATTTTCTTGCCTCAGACCCTCTCTGTAGTAGCTTGTTATATTCTGCCATGTTGTTATGATAAGTGACAGTCTCCTAATTGAAGCACTTCAATTTAGTATTGGCATACTCAAGTCTGTTTTCCACTTGGAAAGGAATGCTTTTTGGATTTTTTGGGAAATGTTAATAGTTCACTTAACCCAGAGAGGACATTTTGTATAGTAAATTACAACCCATCATCATTCTTTAGATTTGTGACAGTTCTGTGTAGGCAACAGAACTGAGAGAAATATGATATTTTTTTTGTATCTTGTCCCCACAGCAAACACACTGGGGAGCTGAAGACATGCATGGTGTCTTATGCACACTGTAAAGACCAATCATACTTCTAGTTCACCTGAAAGGATTCCAAATTTGGCATAAGGTTAAAAAAATACAACTGGTTTATAAAATGAACAATCTTAACTCCGCCCTGCAGTATGTTTTGGGATAACCATTAAATGAACTTCTTTGGATATCTCTAGCTGTAAATTACATGAAATATATTTGTAAACACACTGGCATTGGGAATTTGCATTACCTTTTTTTCCACTGTCATTTTGAACTATTCAAACTTTCGTTCCTCACTAGTAAGTGAGCTTTTATTAACTGATAATCCACATCAGCGAAAAACTCCTGGCTAAGATTAGACAACTTCATGCAAATAAGCCTAAGAGCCTTAGAGAAGGGCAGTGTCCCAGAACACTTTTCAGAGCCTGTGGGCATGACTCACATGGATGGAAGCAGCTAAGCCTTTCATTTCAACAGAACCTCAGTGAAAAGGCACTGTAAGAAGCCCTTGCTTTGCTTTGTGGGAAAGCCTCTGGTGTTAGAAAGCCAGGATACCACTGATGTCCTCCTGTGCATATCCAATATTCTGAGCAAGAAGAATACATACAGAGCCTTGCCAAATCTTACCAAAGCAGATTTTTTTTTCTCTTTTAAGTCTTATTTCGGGTAACTGGTTTTAGTTTTGTTATTTATCATGCAACAATGAAACATTCCCAGGCAAATATGTTCTGGACAGCATTAAATGCTCTTGGTAGATTTTGGATTATCTCATTAATATTAGGTTGGTATTCAACTAGTGTCATATGAAGGATAGATAATATTTTCAAATTATTTTGTTGCTGAAGCCGAAATTAGTGACCAAACTTTTCAAATAAACTTCTAATATCACTGGACATCAGGAGTACTGCAGAAACCATTAGCAATGCAATTTCATGAAAGAAGAAATTCCTTTAGATATTCTAATTAATGGGACCAGTGTACTTGTTGCAAGGAATTGAACAAATGAAAGCAATCCTGGAACAGAAAGCACTATGTAGGTAGTGTTATATAAAGCTGAGTGTGCCATTTGGCTTCTGCTATAGCAGCTGTTACTCAAAACCATACGGGAATTTCTGAAGACAACTTTTATTCTGAATTTCCTCATCTGACTTAGCAGAGATGAATACATAGTAATGAGCATGTATACACTTGATGAAATTTCAAGAAAAAGGAGTTTTAGCATTCTGAAAGCAAAGTCTTAGGGCCTTTGCATATTGGATATCTCTTAACTTACTTAAAACAAATCAAATAAATGTTTCATTTTGTGGGAACAGACAGCTAACACCTCACAGACTAAAACACCAGCTGCCAATTTGTTTGTTGGTGTTTGGCTTGAAGTTACTGCACGCACTGGGAGGAAAAGAATAAACTTTTAATTTATGTCAAATTTACTATTTCACAATTTGAATTTTAATCAAGTTCACATCGAGTGGAGTAAAAATCTGAGGCAAATCCTTGTGCTGTTCTTTTAAGAAATATTTTCCTACATGTTCTTATTCCACCATTTTGATGTGAAAGATGGACAGTGGTGCTTTAGAAAATCCACTACTCCTTGAGTTCCAAACATCAGTGCCAGAATAGCTGATCGTGATTTGCTTTTGATGATGGCTTCAGGTTTTTTTCTGTTGATATGTATTTCCAGCAACTATTTCAGCTGTGCATGCATTACATTGTAGCTGTTCTTCCACATTCCCCAATTGTGTCCAATGACATAAAAGGCCAAGATTCATCATTATTGATTTGTAATGCCATAATCCAAAGATACAATGGCATAGTCTATGACAACATCACATCTGAAGAAATCTCAATATAATTTTTGTGTTCAAGACAAAATAAATATATTATACTTGAAAAGAATTTTTAAGTGTTATGCAATGGACAGACTGGATGTGGTGCATACTAAGCCAGTAATTGCAACTGACTCTAAACCCCCCTTTTACCAGACCTTAGCATTTTAAGTTTAAGCTATTATTGTTATTTGTACTCAGAGGTAGTTTGGATATGGGGGACTAATCCATTCTCATTTAAAAAATAATTGAAGTGCCTGTTGCATGGCTTATGTGAAAATTAACTTGTTGGTATATCATAACATTTAAAGTTATTTAAATGTTTGAAAAATTTTATAGTGTCTGATAAGAGTAACTACGGAACTGCTTGCTGTTTATAGTATGTTTCTAGTAGGCCACTGATAGTGAACACAGGATAGCCACAAAAGGGATTCTGTTAATCAGGAATAAACTGATTTGCTGAACTGTGCTTTTGGGTAACCCATGCAAGAAAGAAAATCAGTTGTTTGACTTCAGTGTCAAATTTAGAAAACAAACAAAAGGGTTGGTGTACCCAAAAAGGGATTATTTCAAAAAAACTATTATTCTGTGTACAACATATATTTAAATTCCTTTTAAAACATGACAATTAATTCAGGAAATAAATTATTTGATAATTGGAACATTAACAGCCCCAGTTCTAAATAAAAATAATCAAAGAGATTAATGGGATTTATTTCAGGACAAAGAGATCTCAATTCTTTCTTGCCCAAGAATGATGGTGAATTTGTAGCTGAGGTTTTTGTAGGACAAAACCAACTTGTAAAGTAGCTACACATCAGAAGTTGTTGGTTTGTTGTTTTTCTGGTTTTGGTTTGCTTTCTTTTTTTTTTTTCCTAGGTTCAGTTGCTGTTTTTAGTTTATTCAGGAATGAAAGCTAAGTCATCAATATTAATTTGCTTTTTCTCTCTATCTGGGAGATGTACAAAATTCAGTCCTTTCACTTGTAAACATTAAAATGATGATAGAAGTCCTACCATATTAGATTCCTGTAAACAAAAATCCATAAATCCAGTATTGCCTGCTGAAATGGGATCTGGTAATATGATTCGAGGGAATTCAATCAGCACATTTTAGGTTTTATTTATCCTATATTATAATATTCAGACCCAGACTGAGTACAATTTCCCATTGAACACAATGAGACACAATGCCTATTTTTCAGATTTTAGAATGTACTGAATATGTAATTTTATGTTTTCTCTCTAGCAGCATTTTCAACAATGGTACTAGACCACTTCTAGTTTCATCTCTTGATTTTCCTCTTGTTAGCTGGCTGACTTAAATCTCAGTTCTGTCTTAGGAGTTAAATTAAGTCCCTCCAAATATGAAAAGACTTCTTATTGGAAGAGCTACTTAATGTTTGTTTATTCTGAAAACAAAAGAATGGCACTAAATGAAAGTGTGCTTGTATATTTGATTCCAACATTGCACAGAGCAGATGAGAAGTGAGACAAGTGAGCAATGCTCAAACATACATACTACCCTCTGCTATGTGAGGGTAGTGGGATGGATCTGTGTGGACTTACACAGTTAGTGTAAATTACAGCTGATCTGACCTGCAGTCACTTTCATGCCTGTCTGTGCTTTGTGGTACTGATAAGGAGCTGCTCAACTGTTGTAAGCCCTTGACCTTTCACTTGTCTAAAGTGGTAAGTGTGAAATTTGTGACCAGCTATACTTTGGTGCAATTTCAGAGTGCATCAAGATGATGGCAGGAGATGGATGAATTGAACTGGATAGCGTATACGAGCCAGCATTACCGACTGAAATTTTGATATAAGATCCTTAGAGAGAGGTTAATCTTTATTTTATGCAGCATCAATATTGTTCAATGTTTGCTCTTGCAATAAAATTATACCTATAATGAGGATTTGAATTCCAGATGTTTATATTTTACTCTAAAAGGAGAATTTAATGAAAACCCGCCAAATAAAACCATCTTATCCTTTCTACAATTTCCTCTGTGGTCAGCAAATTAAAATGGGTAGGAAATAGTGAATGAGAGCTCAGCTTTATATATTTACAAAGGTATAAATGTCTCTGACTTAATGTCTCTGTCTATGACTTTACATTATGAAAACAAATTACCATCATCTCAAAGTAAGCCAATACTAGGAAAGATTCAAATCTCCATATCAATTTTCTAGTAGGATCACACTTAACTATTTTTCACTCCTTGCTACAGATGGATAGAAGGCCAGAGGTGAAGAACATTTGAGGATGGTAACCAGAGACTTTTCTTTTTTGATCTCTAGTCATGGTGGGACCCAGCCATCACCTCTGTGCCTGCCCTGCTCTGCTGCCATGGGCAGTGGGACAGACCCTGCCTGACAAGGCCCTTGCTCTCCTGGCCTGCAGTACCCTGGTCACTGCTGCACTCTGGCACCTGGAATGTGCTGTCATTAAAGTTTTAAATCCATGATAAAACTAATGAATAATCAGTTAATAAGAAAATTTAATTTCTGATTCAGTGGACCAGTGGCAGGATTTCTTGATAAATTCTAAGGGGTAAAAAGAGCCAGTTCTGGGCTTTTCAGTACAAGAGGGACATGGAGGTCCTGGAGTGGGTTTAGAGAAGGGTGACAAATTTGATTATGGGACTGGAACACCTCTCTTAGGAGGAAAGGCTGAAGGAGATGGGCCTGATCAGTCTCAAGAAGAGATGGCTGAGACAGGACCTCATCAATGTTTGCCAGTATCTAAAGGTGGCGGGGGGGGGGGGAGTGCCAAGAGGATGGAGCCAGGGTCTTTTTGGTGGTGCCAAGCAACAGCACAGGAAATGATGAGCAGACACTGATGAGAAGAAACTGATGTTCCTTCTGAACATGAAGAAGAACACCTTTACTGCGCGGATAACCAAGCACTGGAACAGATTGCCTTGAGAGGGTGTGGAGTCTTCCTCACTGGAGATATTCAAGAACCCTTTGGACACAATCCTGGGCCATGCGCTCTAGCACGGCCCTGCTCAAGCAGGGAGGTTGGAACATATGATCCATGGTGCTCCTTTCCAACCTGGCCTGTTCTGTGATCCTGTGAAAAATGTAGCCTCACAAAAAAAAAAGCTTTATTGAAGATGGCTTCTGTTCACACATTTTTAATTTGGAAAATGAAATTTGTCAGTGAGGCAATTTATGAGCTACCATAAAGAGATATTTTCTGCTGTAATATTAAACTACTCTTCTATACATTAGGCATTCAAAATTCATGACTTACATCCTTGCAAAAGATAGTAGGGTTGCTCATTTGAACTGGAGAGTGTACACAAGTTCTGCTGTCACTGGTGGAATTGTACAAAAGTCATATCCTTGTTTAGCAGTCTTTCATTTCAAATAGGATAATTAGCACACTTCTTATTGCTCCTAAAATCCAACTAATATGGCATCTGAAAGATATTTAGAGGAAATCTGAAAGCAAATTTTCAAATCAGTGTATATATATGCATACTGAAATTAGCCATATCAATAAATGTCAAGCATGACTCAAACTTACCAATAGATATTATGTGGCCAGTGTATGGAATTGATTTTATAATTGAGTTTTTTAATGGTTCTAAATATGTATGTTTGATTCCAATATGAATACTGGAGTGACTGTCAGTCAAGAGAATATATGAAATGTATAGATCAGACTGACCCAAACAAACAGTCAGTGGCTTAGAATCATAAATGTTCATGAGTATCTTGGACCTATGCTACTGCCTGGACTAATTTACCCATTTATTCACTCTTCTATATGATGTAAAAAGAACACTTGATGTAAGCTCAGAGAGAAGATGCTACTTAAAAATTCCCTTCCATATCAACTGAGTTTTTTATATATCAGAAAGACTAATGAATATGGAAAGCTTAGTTTTGACAACCTGGGAAAAAACAAGGTTAAATGCAACCCCCAAATATGGCTTAGCAGGGAAGTTTATGACAATTGTAGAAAATATGCTTTTAAAAGAAAAAATACTGAATATTTAATACTGCAAATACATAGTATGTAGAATTATGCCTGAGGGCTCTTTTGCTATGGTGAGTGGATTTAATTTAATTTTAGAAGGGCTGAAAAAATAGTATACAGTACACACTTTTCCAATCTGCCAAGTTTTTGTTATTGTTGTAGAAAAGCAGAGAGGAGGTTGCACAACTAATGAGAAAAACCTCAAAAATAATTTCAATAGGAGCACAGTAATACGATGTCCACTTTGCAAGCAGCACAGCAGAGAGAAGTGCTACACTGACAGTAGAAGGCATTTCATTCACACACTTATTTTTACTTACACAAGAGAGAAAATCATTATCATGAAGCCTGCTTTTACTGAGGTACCTGTAAAAAAATTAAAATTAATGCTCTCATTTAACACTATAAATAAATCTTAAATACTTTGCTATATTGGAAATGAACAAAAAAACCCAAAAACAAACAGCCCCCAACCAAACCAAACATACAAGGAAATCAACCAAAACAAAAACCCAAGACACCTCAATGAAGAAGCTTTGCTGAAGTCATGTGTTTTGGTCAAAGTTTGTAATTTTTAGTGGTTTAGTAATTCAACTTGCACCATTATCTCCATGTGAGTTAAGTATTTTAAAAAGCTTAATGGGCTATAGAAAGCTGGAAACAATTTAGTGAATACTTTCTGTAAGAATCAGCACTAAAAAGAAAAGTACCTTATTTAAACTCTGTAGATTATTGCTTATAAAATAATATCTTCTATAAATATAAAATATTATGCTTGTACAAACACAAGAGGTAGATCAAGTCATTTGTTTGGAATATTGAAAAAGTGAAACTCTTTTCAGAGCAGGACCCTTTGCATTCTGTCATACATGTCTGCAGCCAGTCTTAGTAGCTGAACTATATTACCACTAATGCCCGGTTTCACTGAGACTTACTCTGTGTAATTTATACACTGCTAAATACATTCAATAAATATTGGCTGGCCACCCAGTTAACCTGCATTTGCTTTACTCATGCAACAGAACTGGAATGACTGGACATACCCAAAATGATATTGTGCAGTATAAGATCTGCAGGAGTTCGGAAATACACAAAACTTTGTACTTTATAGAATACAAAGATTTACCAGTGTATTCAGTCAACCCTTTGGAACCTATGCAAATATTTACATATTATATTTGTTTCACCATGAAACCACATAAGGAAGGATATTGATTACCCTCTCTTTTTATCCAAGCACTCTTAACAAGGTAATAGCACCATTTCTCTTCAGCATGCTTTGAAAGTCAAATATTTTGACACTTTAGAATTTTTAAATTATCTTTTATGAAGGTATTAATTAGTTCACTGCTTCATAAAATATAACTAGCTATTTGTACAAGCCTAGATAAACATCTAATTCTGTATTCATAAATAAAAGGATTATATATATGTCAGTGAAGTGCTGTATGTAACCTGCTATTGTGTCATGTAACCCTTGGGGCATTTTCCTTTACGTTCACAGTCAGATTTTGATGTAGAAGTGAACTGCATATATGATTCAAATGGGCTCCAGGCAGATGCTCAGATTTTTTCTGAAAACATATAAAGGCTTCAGGGAAACATCTTCCTTTGGTGATCATAAAAGCACCACTTGCATATTTCCATATGGAATATCCTCAGAACCTTGTTCACAAACACAGGGAGAACTGAGAAGCAAACCTGAGTGGTTCTGGCACCCTAAGGATTTTGGAGATAATAACTATGAGGAGAAGGTTCTTGTGTACATAGCAATGTGCTACAAATAGTGGAAGATATTTTACTATTCTTAAATGTTGGACAGTGCTCTGCTCTGGTCTTTTATAAAGCTAGATATTAATTTTGGACTTGATAGATCTTTCCATAATTGACAATAATCTGTAATTACAAGTTATAAATGCTTTGGTCTAAAGCATTTATTTAGAAACAAAATATTGCATATATATTTATAAAATAATAGTATTAGTAGTAGCAAGGTAATGGATGGTAGTACTTATTAATTTGAAACTATTGGTGGTTTCATAGCTGTTTTATGAGAAAATTGCAGTCCTTTGCAAAACTGTATTAAGAAGTTAATCTTATCATCACATCATAACCACTACTAAATAAAAGCTGGTTATAATAATCTAAATTTTCATTTAAGTAATAGTGATGGTGGGCTAAGGGTGGGAGAAAGCCCCTTTTAAACCAGTCTCCAAAACCACTGGTTAATGGAGCTGCATTCAAATATCTTTTTCCACCTAGATCCAGGGTCAGTATAAATGGAAGTGACACATTTCTTTATTTGTATTGCAGAAATTAATTTTTTTTCAGTTTTGCAGGGTCTCTCTCCTATATAATTTGGTTATACACAGTCATCTTTTCCTGTGCATTCCCTGACTTATTACTTCCAGGGTGGTTTGCATTTCAGATTTTGTGATGGGATGTTGCTTTGTTTTCCTTCTGTTTTCTTTTTCTCCCTATTATTCTCTTCAGAGACAGAGAATCCATCATACATTCATGCACTTCAGGTAAGGCATTTTACTTGTCAGTAAATTCTAGTTTAGAGGCCTAATTGAAGTCTTCATTGGACTTTCTATCATGTTGTACCCTATGCAGCAAAGCAATTTCAATGCCTGTAAATACATTCTATTACCTGCATCCACCACATGATGCTCAGGACAACCCTTCCCTTGGAACATTACTACTTTTAAAAATTGACTTTCTTTGTCAAACCTTTTATGTGTGTTGTTGAATAATGACTTCTGCGGCTACTAATTGTATTGCAACACCAATTCTGCCTTCTGATTTTCTCCCTTAACCTTTTCTCTAGGTGTGCTATATTTCAACCCTTAACATTATTTCCCCTTGTCTACCCATCTGCTTATTTTAGCTGCTTCTTCCTCTCTGCTGGATTCTGTACAGACTTCCCATCCCCCTTGTCCACTCCTTTAAACTCTCCCCCATAGCTCTGTCTATCCTCTCAGTTGGTGCATTTGTGACCCTTCTGTTCAGATGGAACCCATCCCACCTATATAGGCTCCATCTGTTCGAAAATGTCCCACAAACCTAAAAGGGGACAGAGGAAGTTCTCCTCTACAGAATTGACGTCACTAGGTGGAATTCTCCTGGGGTTCTGGCCCCTGAGCATCGGTAGCATCTATGAACAATAAAAAGGCTTCTTGCTGAAAGGAATTCCTGGGAACAATGTTACATTACCTACCTATTGCACATATACTTCTTAGGATCCGATCCAAAGTCTAAGTCACTGGGGATTTTCCACTGATCTCAGTGGATTTTGGATCAAACCTTCGTTCCAGAAATACATGCGTTCAAAGGATGGGTTTAAAAAATAGCAACTTCTGCCAAGACAAGGGTGTTTAACAACTTCAAATCAATTCTCTTTACTCAAAAGACTATGGCAACTAAGAAAATAAAATATTACAGAGATACATATTTTGGAAACTATTCTTACCAATATTTCTATTGGTATATTGAGACAGTGAAATTAAATCTCATTATATGATGCAACCTTATGTTGGTGAAGTGATTCTTTTGGTCATTCTCCAAATGTTGCTCAATATCTGCAGTATGTAAAATATTAAAATCTCCTTGTGATCTGCTTCAAGGGACAAGAAAAGCTGGAAACAGATTAAAACAAAAAACTCCCTAAAATGGAACCTGCGTTCAGCGCTGAAAAAATCTGTGATGATTTTTTTCTTTATAGCCTAAGGAGAAAAGTTGTATAAGTCTATTGTGGGAAGCAAATATTTAGCTGTTCAAAACAAATAAGGACAGAAACCTGAAAATTTAAACATGCCAATGAACAAAAGTTTAAATGTGGAGGGAAGATTAAAATTATTTCTTGGCAATTATTACTCTACTCAGTCGCTGAGGTGCATTTAAAAATGGTTAAAAGACAAGAACTGCTCTATACTTTATTTTTGAATAAGGTTCCTTGCAATGATGGTCTCTCCCAGCTTTTTGCAAGGTACAGTAGCTGCAGCTTTGTTTATCTGGCCCCTACACAATATTGTCAGGATGCATTTCCATTTTCCAAGTGACTGCTGCCACTGTGCCACAATCTGTGCTCATTTCTCGAGCAGCTAAACCCTTTGACACTGTGGTTTTTAATTAAAATTACATTAAACTTAATCAGCCAGAAAGAGGCTGCTGTAGAAGGCAGGTTTGATTGCAACCTGCAAAGGGCGCTGGGGCTGCCAACTCGCTAAAGATGTGCCGGCAGATGCCAAGCTGCTCGTGTGAGCCCCATGGTCACAAAAATGCTATGAGAGGTCAGTTCTGTCTTCACTTTTTTCTAGCACTGTCACCAAACTATAACGCGTGACAACTCTTGATAAAGCTCAAGGAAGAGAAAGAAATACATTGCTAACGCAGACAATGTACCCTATTCTTTTCTCAAAGAATTGAGGGTCACAGAAAAGATATATTTGAAAAATGTTATTTGGTAAATCCTGCAAATGATAGCATTGTGGGTCTATTTGCACTTTTAAGAATCACAATATATGCAAGGGGTTATGAGCTTGGGCCTTGTGATATAAATAGTCCCTCATTCCCTCAAGATTTTTCCCAGAGTTTATTTTTTTGTTCTTGTTTGGCTTTGAAGGGAGAAATAAATGAATGAGCAGGCCTAAGAGTGCTAGATAACAATGTGTTTCTTTGTAGAACTAAGACTGATATCATTGCACAAATTAGTAGTTTTTATCTGAAAATAAATTAAAGGTTAAAGTAGAGTTTTGGAATACCATTCATAACATTTTTAGATGTTGTTCAGCAGCAGCTCAAAGCAACTATAGAATTTCTTGTGTTGATCACTGAATGAGAGTTACATATAAGGATATTGTTATTTATATTATTTTAATACATATAAAACTTAAACCAGCTGTCTCTATCATCCCCCTCCTCCTCTCTGCTTCTCCCTTCACTACGTCCATTGTTTAGATCTGAACAAATGCACAATGAACAGGAAAGGTTCCAGTGACAGGATTAAGAAGTCTCTGAAACCTATTCCCATCTTCTTGAGTTCTGGATTTTATACTCATAATCTAGAGGGTCATGGTGGTTACAACAACCATATTTCGTGTTTGAAACTGTCCAATCTTCAAAAATTGTATTGCTTTGAGATTTTGTACAGGAAGAGTTAAAAAATGCCCAGGAGCCTTTTGGCTTCTATTATATGGTATTAGACTCACTAACAAGGCTTCTGAAAGCTTCTAGACAAGATTTTAGTGTTTAACTCTATTTTGTATTTCCTTATGCAGAGTATTTCATCCTTCTACCTACAACTAGTCATACAGGAATCATTTGATTTTTGCAGAGAGGATTTGATTAATTTTATGTGTTCAAGGGAACACATGATTATACAAACTAACCAGAATGTGATGTTTCACACAGTTTTCAATTCTGTATGCCTGGAAATGCGTTTACAGAAATCTGGAAAATCAGGAACAAACTGGTCAAATAAATGAGAGAAACAGGGAACAGACAGAGGAGAGATGTGATGAAATCTGAGTCTAACAGATTTAAAATTAGTGAGGGGAGATATCTGAAAAGAGAAAGAAATAACAGGAAGGAAGGTTTCCTTTCCAGTGAATTAAGTGGTAGGATAGCAAAGTTATTTTCTTACTTCATAATCAGACATATTAAATACAGTGAATGGAATTTACTGTGCTAAGTTCTATTATAAACTACAAGCAAATAAATACATTAACACCCTTATAAATTAGGAATAACACTAATTAAGGCAATGAAATCAGACTGTTCTAGGAGAAACAGGAATGCTTTTTTTTCAACTGTTCATTCAATAAGAAAAAAAAGCACATCATGCTTGCTAATTACATTTGGTAGAGGAAGCAATAAAATATATCAGAAAAATGAAAATCACCTTGAGTGACACAAAAGCAGAAATTATGGAAGTTAGAAACAATTTTTAAAGTCTGGACATTTTTTTGGGGGGGTATAGGTATTTGTGTACAAGTGAAAAAATAAACTGTAATAGTTCCATCATATTGTGTCTCAAGTAACGGGCAAACATTTTCTTTCCCCTTATTCTTGCAATCTCCACTGTAATTTCCTCGGGGTTTTTCACACATTATGTATACAGTTCTTATAATTTTGAGTGTTTGCTTTGCGCCTTGGAACTATTCCTGTAACTCCAGCTTTTCTAACTATTTCCCATGACTAAGCTTTAACCCTGAAATGAAGAGATGAAATGTGGAAAGAACTGTAACAGCAAACATCCCTCTCAATTTTTTGGGTTAAATAGGCATTAGCAGTAAACATGGACCAGTTTTACACCTTACTAAATGGTGTTTATTTCACTGTATCAACTAGACTTGATAATGCATCAAGTGTGTCCAGTTTAGAGCAAGATGCATGGCAGGAAACACTGCTATTCTGCACGTGGAGCTTGGCCAGTTACTTAAAAGGATTACACAGTGGGATCTCTACTGTTTGCAGGGACTGGACCCAGTAGTCAAATATTTCCTTCCAGCACAATGTTCTTAACAAGCAAGGATTAAAAAGCAGACAAAATACTCTTTCACATTTTAAATCGTCTTTTAAGCTACTTTCTATGTAATGAAATCTGCAGTAAAGCTGGGGATAATACTCTTTACTGATCACCCACACAGCTTTATTTGGAATAGTAAGACATATTATTTAAAAAAAGAGAAAAAAGGATAGTTCCAGGAAAAGTAGAACTGATGTCTCTTGGTTTGTCTTTGCATATTATCAGTAATTAAAGCTTCTTTTGTGATAGGTCTTACTAAATAACATATTTGTGGATTCTCTGGGAATCTAATCTTAGTTGAACTTACACGACAGTCTTTGTCTGGCAGGCCTATCACAACTCACAGATGCCTTGTTTAAGGCAACTTGCTGAACTGATAGGTTGTCTACCCACTTCTTGACTTGAGTTTCTTTTAATGAATCACAAAGTAGTGATGGACAAAGAGCTCTATGGTTAGTGCAAGGCATAGTACATGCACATAAATTCTGCAGGCCCATGGAATGGCACAAGCCACACTTCCCCCAGCAGAAACAGGGGAGTCCACAATGATGGGTACTACACGATGGGATAAAGATGGCATACAGGGCAAAGGGCAATTTGATATGGGGAATTTCTACCTCTTGTATAATTGGGGAAACCTTAGAGGTGTGATTGAATGAAGGCAAGGGTGATGGTTACAAAAAATGATGGCTTCTTAAACTAATGTGTAGAGAACCCTGCCAGGAATGGTTCATGTCTAGACCTCGTTAACCAGTTATCAGGCAGTAGGAGCAAATTAGAATTGAGCCCCTGGGCGTCAAGTGACTAAAATCTAATTAAATTTATTATAATTCAGAAACCAAACCAAATTAATACAAATATAAAAAGTATGGCTTCTGACTGGCCTGCTCTGATGCCTCATGAAGAGGATCTTGGTAGTACTTGAACACTGGAAAAGGCAGCTCTTGTGCAGCTCTGGAGCTCAGGTTACGGAAGACAAATCTAGAACTGGTTCTGTCTAAAACTTGACATTCCAAAAGGAGAATAAGTGTTTTCCTCCTAGAAAATGCCCTCCTACCAGTTGCACTAGTTACATTTGAAGTGATTATTCCTCCCTAATCAGAAAAAGTGTACTAAAGACAGGATTAACACGAATATTATTAGCATTCCAGACACAAGACACACCTTTTTAAGAGATTGCACTTTACAGGGACATCACACATGGATATTAATACAATGATATAATTCATTTGCATTATAAACTTATCTCCAACCACTGCAAACAGCTGTATGGCTGGGAAGTACATATCTCACGGACCTGCACTTGTTAGGCAGGGTCTTGTAAGCAAAACAGACAGTGAAACACAAGCACAATTATTCTCTTGAGGTGGGATACCCAGTTTTTATTTGGTACCAGCACGGCATTTTGTAAGGGACGGGCACACATCTACATAATGTGGCAACTGACCTGCAGTTGGTGAGAACTCAAGTGGGGATTCCCAGCTGCCTCGGATGTTACAGGCAGGATAAAATTTTTTACAAGAATGTATATAAAAGTTGTAACACACCTGAAAATATCACAGGCGGAAAACTGGGCAGTATAGGTCCCCCAAACACTCATGTCCAAACTTGTCCACTGTCCACACAGAAGAAAAATCCAGGCTCATGCTGCCTTTCAGTTTAAGTCCAAGCACACATAAGCCTGACATATGTGCAGGTAGCACATGACAAAGGAACCCCTCCTAGAACATCCCCTGCCAGATTGGCAACTAGTGTTTGTAGGAAGCCACAGCTCAGATTGTAGTCAGAGTGGATGCTGGAAGCAATGTGGGTGCACAGAGACAGCTTGAAGAACAGCCTCTTCCAGCCAAATTTAATGTAGTGTCAGGTGATCAATAAAGGAAAGACTGGTGCTCTGAAAGAAGGATTTTTAAAATGAAAAGGTTAAAAAGCCTCCCATGCTATAGAACTGCTGATGTGCAGGGCTGGGTAATGCACAGCATGAGTCTCTCTCCTCCCTACAATTCGCAGTGTCCCTCTTTAAAAGGCAATGCCATATCCGTTAATGTACCAGCTCATGATCAAAAGCAACACCCAAAACCTACAGTGCCTTGTAGTCATATCTCAGGAGGACTTTTGCCTTCTAGCACTGTTCTCTGCCTGAAAAATCAGCACTTGGCTCTTTTAATAGTTCCAAAGGGAAGTGTTACTTTTGATTAAGCCTGTGTAACACATTTAACATCCAAGAGTCAACAATAAAACTTATGAGTTATTGATTTCTAAGTTTATCAGACTTGATGCTAAACCATGAAAAAAAAGGACACAAATTATAAAATGGCAAATGTAATTTTTCATCCATTAATGCAACAATGTGAGGTGCCTCAAGGCAATGGAGATGGTTTCTGGTGGTCAAATATACGTAATTTTTAAGATACCCACAATAAACAAAAGAATTAGTCATCACATTGAAAAATATTCAAAAATACCTCTAGGCCTGTAAAGACAAAATTTTTGTTAAATAACTACAACTTCCACTTGGCTGAGTCTGCCATTGATATATCTTCTGACTGGTACCATATTACATGAGTAACCCCACTAATTTCAGTGAAATCAGGCAAGAGGTGAAGTCCATAATGTAAGCACAAAGAAGATCCCAGTATTTACTAAACTAGAAGAGCAGTAATAACCTCCCATAATGGACAATTTCACTTTAAACATCTTTGAAGACAACAGAAGTGAAGTCCAGACTGTCATTTTCTGTGTACATAAATTGATACAGAACTTAACTCTTTTTACTACAGAGAAACATCGACTTAGAAGACACCATCTTAACAACAGAAATATTCTGGCTGGAAATTAAATGAAAAGTGCCACAGGAAAAAAAAATAAAGAAAACATATCTTACAGAACATATAGAACTGCCTTCCTATGAAGTGTAACTTACTGTTCATAAATTCACTTTTTATAATAGCTTTGATATTTTTCAGTGAAATTTAGTAGTGTTCATGACCTAAGAATAAGGGCAGGAAGGAACAAAGCGAAGATAACTAAGCACATTCATTCTTCAGAAACTGTCTAGAGAAAACAGTAAAAATTCAATAAAACAAATTTTTAAAAACCCAACTAAATTCCAAAGCAAAATTACTTAGATTATGCTTTTCACTTTATATTGTTCTATTTTCATTCCTGACTGCTCTTTTTCTTTACAATTTTAATGTGTTTTTAAGCCACTGTAGCTGTGGACTTTAAATATTGTGTTTAAGCTTTTGCAAGTCTAGAGACATCTTTCCATCCAACAAAGGAACACACGTAGGACTCATCTGGACCTATGAGTCTACTTGATACATCACCACTGATTAGGACACCTAGGGGTCTATCACACCCGGAGTGTCCCTGGCAGCACTGGGTCATTGCACTCAAGGGGTTAACTGATGGCATTTAATATACTTATCTGGGGGCAGCAGTTCAAGGCTGGAAAATACTTCCCCTCGTATTACCATTTGGTCAATTAGCAACCTTTAGGCCAGAGCTATGTGTTCTTATTCTCTCTTAATCCTGTCAGGACTCCTTATGCATTCACCAGTACTGGAGTCCTGTGATTAAAACCTTTCCTGGCCAGGGTAGCTGAAAGACCAGCTTCTGATTCCTCACAGACACTCTCCTATAGGCAATAAAACAGCAGTTATATCACAACTGCTCAAATGGCAAATGCGAAGTGACTGCTCCAGTATAAGATGCTGCCTGAAAAGAAGGAGATGGGGGTAGCTCATTTGACAGAGCTGTTCACACTTTTTCTGCACAGCTGAGAGACATTAGCTTGATTTCCCAAGATCAGTGTGTTTTCCAGCACGGCAAGTTAGAAAACCCAGCAGCCTCACAGATAAGCTGTGTCTGATCATACATGTTTCAAAGCTCAGGCACCAGAACCCATCTCAACAAAAAAAAAAAAACCAACCAACTCACAGAAAGCTGAATATTTTCACAAGGTCAATAGTTCAAATGAAGTAAAAAGAAAAAGAAAAAAGTGACCTGTCTCTAGTCCATCTTTCCCACAATGATACCCTATCTAAGCTCACAATTCCATAGGGATTTTTTTGTAGATCTTTGGGCAAAATTCACTTGTTTTAGTAAAAAAGAACAAATTATCCATGTTCACACAGACTGGAGATGACTGTTAACAGCTATCCAATTCAGTGGATTTGGGAATTAAGCAAAGCAGGATACAGCTGGTGCTAAACAAGGAAACAAGAGATCTTATTTTTTTCATTTTGATTGTTGTCTGAAGCTGAAGCACCTGTATTTTATACTGAATGACTTAGTCAGGAAGACTCATAATTAGCACTTCTGGTTACCCATTTACCTTGCCCAGAGTAATGATTACTTCTAAAATATCAAATAAGTTTTGAATGCCTACCTATGGATTAAGATTTTTATCTTGGGTAGCCATTTTTTTAAGCTTGCCAAAAAAATATATATTTTACCAATTTCATTCTATCATCTTAATAGATAATCAACATTCCTGTAGAAAAAGATATAAAACACTATATTTTTTGGTAGTATCAGAGCTATTTTAAAATGTGTGCTGTATTACAATACAGTTATTCAGTGTATTATATGGAATTATAATAGCTTCACCTCTGTCAAAGAGTAAAAGCAGCAGAGACTATTTGCTAGAAAAGATTGAAATCTGTTGATTTCAACAGATTTTGGAATGTGAAGATTTGGAAACCTACCCTTTTGACTCATGGTATGCAGTGAAGGGCCAATCTAAGCTAAGCTTCTGCGCCGCTGAAATAATTTATAGTGGGACACTATCATCATTAGAGCTTAATTATTATATGGGTAAAAATAGAGCAAAAATATAATATTGTATTTTTACCTTCCCTGGGTAGCTTTGATATCAGCATATTCCAGTTACTGGGTTTTTTTTTTCAAAAGTAATATAAATAATTTAAATTCTCTTGATTACAGGCTATCTTGAAATCTCACTTATCTCACAGCAAAAAAAGAATGGAGGCAACAGAAATGAAAGGAAACAGAACGATTGGCAGTACCTTCTAATTGTGAACACCCCTCTTCATCTCCATCACTGCTTCTAGTTTTATGTTGCTTTAACTACAGTAAGTACCATCTAATTTTCTAATATCTAAACTTTACAATAATATAAACTACTGTTTTAAACTACTAGACATACTTCTCATTTTAGTTATAATGACAAAACAGAAATTCTACATGAAAAAATCAAGCTAATACATGAGAGAGGTAGATCACAGCTATATAGATTTATGCCTCAGAATGATCAATAAAATTAAAGAGACTGTGCAGGTATAATGTTCCTCTTTACTATAAAATAAAAGACAGAGCAACCAGCAGAAAAGCTTTTTTCTATCACCTAAAGTTATTTTAAAGACAAGATATTTTTCTGAAAAGCATTTCCCTTTGTTCTGCTGAGATACATGATTCTAAACCCTGAGTATATTTCTAAAGTGATACACTGCCTCCATCAAAATGCCAAGATCAATCCATTCTAATTCAGGAAGTCCCATTGTTTTATTCATATTTGTTTCAATCTCCATTAAACACAATTGTTAATAATTGATGCCTGATTATTTCAATTCAGACTTTTTACTTCAATTAAAATACATTACCCATTATGTTCTACACTAGTTTATAAGCAAGACGTATTTTTGAGGCAGACTTTCCTCAAAAGTCCTCACCAAGAAGTCTTCCAAACTTTTTCAAAGGAAAAGAGAAGGTAATTTGATGCAAAAATTGGATATCTTACTGGAATGTTGTAAAAGACGGGTGTGCAAGATGGGCAACAAACCTCCACAAGGAGTCAATATGAGACTCATACTTTGACACATTTCAGGTGCCTGTTCAAAATTAGTGTTTGTCACAGTGAGAAATTCTGTGGTGAATGTTGAGACAAAAATCAGAATAATACCAGTGACCACAGCTGGGAGTGAGTTTGAGAAAGAAGCAAAAATGAACAATCCACTCTAAATCGATACCACTGATAATGTAGACCTATACTTTTTTTCATATTGACTGGAAGCTGGGAGTAGGTTGACCTAGGTCTGAACCCACTGCCATGCCATCTATATGTATCATGTGCTCTGAAAACTAATTGGTTGATGGACTTGCGCATGGAGGCGTGAAAAACTTTGTAATGCTCAGTCACAGCAGGATAAGACCAGAAGAAGACATTAACAGGGACTGAGGAGGAAGATAACATGGTAACAAGAGTGAAGAAATGCATATCCTTGTAGACAAAAAAGACAAGAGAGTTTAAGTAAGCAAGAACGATTTTTCCTTTTCCACTGTTAAGAAACAATCCTCACAGACATTTTGCTAACTTTGTCAAAACAAGGCTCTAATTTTTAAATTTGCTACATGTAATAGAGAACACAGCAATAGTTCCCATATGATAAAGATAATGCAGTAGAAATGCCTAAAGCATAGTCACTTTTCCTATCCTATTGGGTTCAAATTTTCTTCCAGAACAGCGGAAGATGGAAGAGAGATTTTTGTTGCTGTTTTCATGTGCCCAAGGTCTCAAAAATATCTTTTTGTTAAGATTTTATAGCTATAGTACAGTTTGCAGCTCTTACTGCTACTTTTTCCATTACTAGAATTCCTCTCATTCAGTTGGGGCATTCAGTGGCCCACTGAACAAGAGGAATTCTAGTAATGGAAGAAGAAGCAGTAAGAGCTCCAAACTGTGCAATAGCTATAAAGGACAAAGTGGAACACTTCTGTAGTAAATCCATTAAAGAACAAGAAGCATTTTATAAACATTTCTATCATAAAGAAACCACTGTCTGTACAACCACATAATTCATGACTTGATTTCTACAATTGACAGGCTTGGTTTGTAGTTTAGCAAGCTAATGTTAACTTTTTGCCTACCAGTCCTTTGAACATTATCTTCAGCCGGGTAGGTGACTTCTCCATCATGAATCGCTACCCAAAATTGCATTAACCACGTGGTTATTAGACTGCTCTAGCAATATTATAAAATCATGTATGACATCAACAATACAAAATACTGCAACATTTCTTTCCAGCAACTGTATACCAGGCACATGAAACCTTCACTATTCTTCACTTTTTGTTCTGGTTTGTCATTGAATATCAAAAGTGAGGGTATTAATTTGCTCACACAAAGATTATCAGTATGAAAGATGACCTAATGCCCATGCACGAAGATGACAATCAACAACAATTTTCTTCTTGGCTCAGTGGAGCTTTCAACTATCAGGATTATTTTATCTACACAGAAAAAGCAGATTATGAAGTGCTTCTTCATTTCGCCACTATTTAGGGAACTACAGACCATCACAAACTTCATCACTGCCTATTCAAGCTAGAGTAGACACCCCTGAGCTTCCAGCTCTCTCAAAATAAAGGCCCTTTACTGAACACACTGCTGCCTCTCTGGAGTTCAAGAGCAAACACAACAGATATTAGTCAGCTTAAAACACTGATGGAAGGCACAGGGATAAAATGGTAAAACCTAAGGAGAAGAGGATACTTCAGTACATTCAGAGTTGACTGGAAGAGCATTAGCATAGCAAAATACAAGAAGAGGAAAAGCTCTATTAAGTGTGAAGTACTACCTGTCATGGAAATTAAAAGCACTCATAGCTGGAGTACAGCCTGTAGTCTGACTATTGAACCATGACTAATACCCCAGTACAATACACTCTACTTCTGCAAAACAAAAGTGAAGTACTTTGGAAACTTTAAAATTACTTAAAATTAATATAGATTTAAAAAAAAAAGGAAAACTATGAGCTAGAAGATGCTACAAAATCTGAAAAATAGGTTGATAAGAATGATATTTATTGGTGTTTTCTGATGAATTCCGAGGTCTCCTATAAGAATAGTGGATATAAAGCTATTGCAGGACGGAATTTGGGCAGCACAAACCAGAGAACTCCAAACAGGGGCAGCAGTGAAAAGAAAACAAGGCACACAGATGTTCTAGACAATGTTTGCACATATTGTAGGAGCTACTATTCCCACCTTAAATTTTTGCTTCCTAAGATAAATGCCATTGCTTTTACATTTTGATAAACTGGAATGTTGAGTCCATTAGATAATCTTACGTAAAACTGATTTAACCTTGAGATGGGCTGCAGGACTGAAAATCATTAACAACGATGTGCACCAGCACAGATGAGAATGTTTACCCAGGCCCAGGATGGATCATCTTGCACTGCGCAGCAGTGGATCCTGAGACTGAGAAATTCCCATCCAGATTCCTCTACAATGGACAATGGAGACTACAGCAATATTTAAAAGGATATGTCTTTTTTATGTCCTTAAAATAATCAGGGGTGCTAGGAGAAAATCTTCTTCAGATACTCTTGATAAATTGGGTGGTTAATACTCATGAACCTAACACTTGAGGAGACAGGCACCCAAGTGGGTAGGAGAGGAGGAATGTCAAAAGATTTGTGACTTATTTAACCATTCCCAGTTTGTACAACATGTTTTGGTTGGTTTAGTTGGTTTTCTTTTGACACCAAAATTCTGCTGGCAGCTATTTCAACAGCTTGTCTTTGGCTTTGAGAAAGACAGTTTCTCTTTCCATGTGATCAAAAGATATAAAAATAACAACCAAACATACTGTAAAGATATAGCTAATACGGTATGTAACATCCAACATACTGTAAAATAGAGCATTATTAAATTTAAAACAAACCCCACAACTGGTCCCCAGAATGCTGGGGATCCTTCTCCTATGTAAAAGAGTTCCTTTTGAATTTTTGTAACTAAGATCACTACTAGAGAAAGATATCCTCCCAAAGAAGTGGAAAAACAAATAAAATATTTACACACATCATATAATCCTCAATAAGCTTTACCTTTATTTTGTTGAATGAGAAGGAGGTTGCTAAGCTTTTTTTTTTTTTGAGGGGGTTTGAAATGCATTTCAGTATTTCTATCATCATTTTTATTAGCTCCAGAATAAGTTCTAAGAAGATATTTTATTTATTGTTTCTCTTTGCAGTGTTGCTGTGAATAGGAATTACATTTCTTTTCACCCAACTACTCCAGTATTGTCATTTTAAAAGAAATATGGTACCACCATCCAAACCCAGTGCACAGTACCTTAATTTCACAACATCAAACATAGCTTTCCAAACTAGCAAATATATCTAGGCTACCAATATCTGTGCAATTTGATATGCTGACACATTTTTTTCTGTCTCATTTCAGTAACTCATTGCCATAGGCTACAAACAACTCTCACTCCCTGAAATGTCATACATAATTAATACACAGTAAATTTTAAAAGAGGAAGTTTTTCAGACCCCTTGAACAGGGCATTTCTTTCACTTTCTGTCCTACCATACTGGCTAATGTTGATGCAAATTCTATTTTCAAAGTAGCCATATTTGGATGGTCAGTGAAAAGCTCTTACATCACGATATTCTCAAACCTTTGGTTGAATATGCATAAGCACTGAGGCTCAGCTAAATATGGTAGCCTGCCTAAGCAGTGATTCACCGACTGCAAGTGCAGCTTACATAGTTTATAAATGTACATATGCTTTTGGCCCTATAGGGCCTGTTTGGCTTGTGCATAAACAAAGAATCTACTCTATATATTCTGTATGCATTTTGAGTACCTGTAAGCAAATACAGTACTACATACTTAAAAGATATATTTTCATTATGAAGTGCTGTACCTAAGACCTGTGACTCCTGGAGTCTTCAAGCCAAATGCCATTCAAAAAGCAGTTTCTGTCCCCCTGGTTCCTGGTTTCAGTTACTACAAGAGCTGTGTAGTTATGCATACGATACCACTGGTACAACAGCATGTGTACACAGACACAGTTTGCTTCCACAAATGGTGTTTGCTCACATAACTGCAGATTTATCTGGACAATCAGTTAAAAAAAGTAAAGCAGCCCTAGGTCTGAATACCTTATAACAATCAACTTCTTTGTGATGCCAATCAACTGCAGTGATGACTGAAGCCTTGCAGTACAGATGGAAAGCCTTTGTCTTTGTTTCATTTTGCCACCCAGTCTTAGCCTTGTTCCCTCATTTTTGCTTTCCTGTTGCTATTTCAGCCATCAGTCTTAATGAAGGTAAAGCAGTATTTATTGCAGTCCTTTAACAGCAAATAAAATGTGAAACTTACACCTAAAAATTCTGCTTACATTAGATTGTGCAATAAACCTGCAAATTTCTTACCAGAGAGGAGCTACTAATATTATATAGGCCATACAATTTAGAACCTTTTAGTAAGAAAAACTAGAATGCAGTAGACTCACTTTTAAATGCAACTTTATGACTGTAACACACAATATACTTAGATTTTCTTTATGCCTGGACACAAGGAATTTGTTCCAGTGTACCACTGTACATCTGTTGCACTACCAAGAAAGAGGTGGCTAATAATCTTACATTTTTGGAACATATTATGGGTGTGTCTATGTGCTCTTGGTTGCCAGGTTTAAAGTCCCAAAGACAGATGGCTAAAGCCATTTGCGTCCCCACTGTCATCCAACATTCACTCCCAGCTGATGCCCATTGCATTCAACTCACTTTAAGAGGTTTGTTGGGCTCATTTGCTTTTGCACTCAGCAATGAGAGGCCTTCTCAGGATTAAACATGAAGTGATTCTTGTGCATTTCACACATCTTATCATCTCCCAGCACGCTCTGTGAGAATCTCACTGGCTCAGGCAGGACTGAACTCCCTGCACAAGCTAACTGCATATGCATTTTTGAGCTGATTAAGTCTGAGATGTAAGTGGTTCCCTTGCCTTGAAGCCAACACCCCTGAAGTTACAGGACATAGAATTTCTTTGCTCTTTACTCTCATCTTGGTATGCCTAAGCACAGTCCCAGCCAGGAGAGTTCTATATTTCTAGATCTAGGCAGACTCCTGAGACTTGCATGAGTCTTCAGAGTGCCTATGACAGATTTACTGACCTGCCCTTTCAAGTCTTAAGAGAACCACAAAGGTCTGGGCAACTCCTCCATATGTTCTGCATTTCCAGTTGAAGCTTTCTTGTTGGGAACCAGTTGTTTTGCACCAAAGAAGAGATTGAATGTGAGCCAACAGTGGGTACTTTGGGGCTCTGAAATCAAATATGTGAGCTTGCTATCTGAGCTACCATGAAAGCACAAAGTGCAGCACTAACCACAGTCTAGGTTCTCTCTCCCAGAGAACTTCTGTTTGTTTCCACAACTGTGTTCCATTACCCAGGCAGGCTACAGCTAAGAATCAAACTAAGCTTCCAGCAAGTCCACTTTTGTCACTCATTCATTTGACCTCATATAAGAATCACAGAATCACAGAACAGTCTCAGTTGGAAGTGACCCAGAAGGATCATAGAGTCCAACTCTTATGTGAGTTGCCCACACCATCATTTTTCCTTGTGAACAAATCAAAGAAATTGGCATTCTTATTTAAACAACAACTTCAGTGTACATTTTAATATCATATATCCTGCACATTTTCCACATATTTTTACAGAAGTGAAATATTTTGGAAAATTATTCATTTCCTTTGATCAATTTTTTCTCCGCAGACACATATCTAACATGCTCTATTATGTTGTTAGAAACTTGTTTCTAGTTACAGAACCCCTTCCTCAGCATTTTCATTAAAAAGCTATTTTTCTGCATTGAACTACCTCTGGTTTTAACCTGGGTAAGGATAAAAATTTATAGTCCGGCTTATATGAAAGATTAATAAAAAGAGAATTTTTCCCTTCCTATCATAAAATGTTTACTCTCTAATAATTTATCTTCTGTGTGAATTGTCTAAAACCAGCTGGCATTTCAATACAGGAGAGAAAGGAGGGCTCTATCACAAGTCTGAAATTTCTCAGTGTGAGAATACACTATTCACTGACACCAAGTTCCATCCATGTATTTATTATTACATCTTGCCAGATACTTGTTTCAAGATACACTATGTATCAAAGACACTATTTTATATGAGGTCTGCAGTTTGTCATTATTGTGGTTATTTAGCTAATTGAACTCAAAGATGTGAGAAAACTGTGCAAAATGTCAATAAGAGGGTGTTTATAAAACTTTTCTCTGCTGCAATCAGAATAATTTTTCTTAAAATGTGATAAAGAAAATTCAAGTGTCCTCTGAAGAGTCACAGCATTATTCAGAGACCGAACTCAGTCTTTAATGTGTGAAACAGAAGGATTATAATTTTGCTTTTCAAGCAAGTATCAATACAATTTAATTACAGAATTATGTCTGATGCTTCACTGATACTGAGTGTGCCTTGTAAAGCAAAACAAAAGACTGTCTAAAAAGAAAACAACATTATTATATCTCTAGTTTGAATCTAGCCCAAAAAGGCCTCTTACCAGCTCATCTGCAGCTGTAGCTAGTTTATTAATCTTTATGCAGAAGATATTATTATAATATCTAGACTATCAAAAACTCATAAAACATCAGTTTTATGAGTGATGGTTCAGGAAAATCCCTGAAAATCATTGATATAAAGAAAACTACCCAACATATTAGTTCAGCTTCACTAGTCAGTAAGTCAAATTGTGAACCATAATAAATAAAACTGGATAATTGCAAGACATCCACCAAACCAGTTGGAACTATCCTGCTATATTAGTTCATCATTCATACAGAATCTAGGAAAGGCTGCAGCAAGTGACACAAAATGGCCAATGGCTACCAACCACACAGGTAACCTGCTGTGAAAAGTTAGTGCCAAAAAATTACTCTGCTGTGCATAGGACACCTGTGGGTGAATACTCTATCACACCAAAAGCTGCTAACTGGCAATCAAGTTCAAACATCTGATCACTAGATACATATGTATTTACTTGGTCCATCTGCGGCACAGAACATGTGCCAGAAGTGTGACTTAAAGTAAGAAAGGAGCAGTTACTGTACCACATGTTTAAGAAACAGTTAATAAATGTGCACTAAATATTTTATTACTTTTTAAATTCACAATCAAAATGCTCCAAAGAAAGTGTAAACATCAGATTTTTAGTAAGGGGAGTTGTTGTTGTTGTTGCTATTATTATTATTATTATTATTATTATTATTATTATTATTATTATTATTATTATTATTATTATTATTATTATTAGACTACTGCTGTTGTACTGAAACCTTTTTTCCAAAGCCCTTAAAATTTCATATTAAGAGGAATTTCTGAAAAACCCCATAGTTATATCAAATAATTTCCCGACTGATTTCATTAGTTTGTCAGAACATGTTCAAAATCAGATCACTGGTACTAAATGCAAACTTTCTGGTACACATGGGTGAAAGGAGATCTAATGCATGATGGGATAAAGAACTGACAGTCTTGTTAAAAACCAAGATTAATCTAAACCTCACTGAAGCTAATGGGACTTTCCATTAACTTCTACAGTCTTTGGATCAGGTCCTATAGTTTATTTTTCTCTGTCCTTTTATCTTCTCTCCCTTTCAGATTTGTTTTTCTCCTTTATGTGTTACAAGAGCAGCAGTGAGAGCTGAAATGGACAATGCTTAGCTGGCAGTCATTCTCTGGTAATTAGACCGAGCCTCAAACACCTGACCTGCACATCTATGGATATCAAGCACGTCTGAGTGCCCAATTACCCAGGAGTATTAAGAAATAGGTTTGGAGGATGGGCAAATGATTTGATTCTTAAACTCTTCTGTAGTTGACGCTGTGCATGCTTCTTCTTCAGCACAGACTAGAAGACCCAAAGAGAGACTGGAGGTCAAACCCTGTCTGAACCATGATATGCTGTGAACAATTTCTTCATAGCGTTTAGGATCTTTGACCTTTAGAAAATCTACAGCATTCATAATTATATCTAAAGCAGCTTTGATGGTTTCTTCCCCTATAATGGATTCACAGACGTGAATAATACTCCTTAATTTTCAAGTATATCTCTTTCAAATTAATATTTCAAAGAGAAAAACCCTTATCTTGTTAAGAAAAAGAGTTTTAGGGTAGTAGCTCTTGCATAGGATGATACAGTTTGGTGGCCTCTCTTGTTAAAAATGTTCTAGTACCCATCTAATGCCCACTTATTTATGGATTTTAGACTAAAAGCCCTTTTTTGCCAGTTTTCTTCACAAGCACTTATCTCAGCATTCTCATTAGATGGTTTTTCTCTTTTCTTTTTTTCAAGGCCTATCCATGCCCTTGGTACTTTCTTTTGTTCCATTCTGCAAAAGGAATGGCTTTAAAGCATCTCTCTCTACCAGTTTCAACTTTTTTCCTTTGTAATTAGCCTTATTTGAGGAGGAGAAAAGTAGAAGACCAGAGAGAAATAATAATAATAAAACCCCCTGGTGAACAAAGCAGATGATGTTCTTTACTTCAATCATATGCTGTATAGCCTGAGTCAAAGAACTTGCACATCTTTTTTTTTTTTCAAATCTGACTCATACAGTACATGCAAGCCAGCTGAGAGACAGTTCTGAAGCTAAAGAACAGGAATGCTTTATTTAGCTGGTTATTGTTATTACCAAGAGCTTATTTAAAAGTTATAATTAAAGAAACCTTTTGCAGATTGTAATTTGAAAACGAATTATATGTTTGCCATCATCTGCTGAGAAGGAATATATTGATAGTGTTAATACACAAGTGTGTGAATAAGAAAGAATATATTCTATTATATTAACTGGCAAGTGTATGAATCTTTGAAAAATAGGCAGTGAAATAAGATATGGGAACTAAAATGGAACCTGAATATGAATTAATGTAGAATAAAGTCTAGAACTGCCCTTATTGTAGCTAAATCTGGTGTCAGCCTTTATTCAAATAATCAGGGAGGTAAATTTCTTTGCTAATTCTCTTTCAAACTGAAAAAATACCCAATACATATTGGCAATCCTGACAAATCTTTAAACTCTAGAAAGCATTTCAGCATACACAACACTGGCAGAAACACAGAAATCTAAATTTGTAGTGATTCTGAAATTCACTTGTGAATGGTTCAGAAGTGCCAAGAAAAACAAAAAAGGATTCCTTTACTAACAAAGTGAATCAATTTTATTCTTTTTCCAAACTTTAACAAAAAACCCCAAAAATATTTGTACCTTGAATATCACTTTCTGACTTCCTACCATTTGTTTGCATTTTTCTGTCTTTTTTCCTTCTTGGTATGCAGTTCTTGCTAGATTAGCTATCTAAATGAATGAACACTTACCACCTGAACAAAATGAACAAAAGCATATTTGAATTTTTAAAAAGCAAAACTCTCCTCTACAAGTACTTCCAAGGACTTTCATTAACAAGATGAACAGAAGATATTTTACTACTGGAAATCCACAGCTGTGAAATCATGAGTCTTTTTTGTTTTTTAAATCTGTGAATTACATAAGTATTTTTATTATTCATATCACTTTGAATAAGTACATAAAATTTATTTTGACTGCTACCAATAAGTCAGTTAACTTTTATTAAATGAAGATTACTACATTTGTGTCATATGTTGACCATCTTGATTTTATTTGAGCCTTAAATGAGTTCACCCAAGCCAACAGTAATTTCCACAGATGTTATAAGATTACTAATATTTACTATAAAAGAAGCAACATACATGCAAAGCCTTGATATTTTAATTTTTGTTTATATGTTCTAACTTTTAATAATTTTAGAATTATCCAAGTTAAGCTAATTTTGATGGGTACACAGTTCAGTTAAAGATTTCTACTTCTGTGAATTTTACTCTCACTACAATATCTTTTTGAATCTGCAAAACTGACTGGAGTCATTCCAGTAAGATAGCTGCCATTTGTTTTGTTGCTTATGTCAAAGTAACCACCATTTTTGCCACTCATTCTTTTTAATTCTAGACAGAAGTCTAGTAAAAACAAAGCAGAGTGTATAATTTCTGAATGATCACTGTACATGACTGAACCTTAATAAATAAGGTCTGAATTTTGGACAGAAAGTTCAGACATTTGTTATCTAAATAGGAACACTCTTCCTCATTTTGCATATCCTGAACCCAGTCAATCTACCAGCATTCTCTGTACCAAGATATGTAGGTTCATACTTGCAAAATGGGGGATAATTCATCAGTTCATTGATGCTAAAACCCACAAGTCTGAGGTGGTTAAATCTCTCAGTATCTTATCTCTGTGGTCCCTGCTCATTTACAAAATTGTCTCAGATAATACAAACACATTATGCAATCCATGCTCACAACAGAATGATCAAATTTAGTTTGTGGCCTGCGTTGTTTAAAGAATTATATCTGTTTCTGTTAGAATGCTTAAGATACACAGATATACTATATTTTATCAGATAAAGAACTTTTTTTGGAAAGGGAAGTTTACTTCCTCTTTTCATTTCATATTTTGTATACTTTTATATTTTAAGTTACAAGCTGACATTTTTAATTGATCCTCTAGCTGAACCCAGCTATGGCCTCAATATGCACAGGAAAGGCAGACAAGCTTCATAGACTTTGCAAAATCTATAAATGTGCAAACACCTGCAGTGCTTCACCTGCATGAAGTTAGGCACAGAAGACATCAGTGGGAAAATTAGAAACTGACTCTTTCTCAGGCTAAGGGAAGGTGAAGAGATTTATAGAAGGCATTTCTATTTCCTTCTCTCCTTAATAACCCCAACCTAACATACAGAAGAATATAGAATGAATGAAGTCATTTTAACTGCATCCTGCTAGAATAAGCATAATTGGATGCAACAAATCTTTTCAGTTACATTGTACAATTAAATTTCATTTAGCAGGATGTTGCATAGATTAATTATCTTGAATATTAAGTATTTTTTTCCTTTTAATTTCTAGGAATGTGCCTACCTATTAGTGGTAATTTACTTTGTCTGGCAGTAGGTATTTTAAGTGAATATTTCATACAGGAAATTACTCCTCCCTATGTTTTAAAGAAATCAAACAGAAATTAAAAGCCTGAGAGTCAGTTTTCTCAATTTAAACTTGTACCTATACTCTCAGTCTATCTTTTGACCAGCCTGTATTTGTGCTCAGGATTGCCCTGACCCAGGTGCAGGCCCTTGCTCCTGGCCTTGTTGAACTTCATGAAGTTAGCATGGGCCCACCTCTCAAGCCTGTCAAAGTTCTTCTGGATGGCATTCCTTCCCTCCAGTGGGTTGACTGCACCAAACAGCTTGGTGTTGTCAACAAACCTGCTGAGATTGCACTCAATGATGCTGACAATGTTGCAAAAAAAGATAATCAGACAATGCTGGTCCCAGTACAGACCCCCTGAGGAACACCACTCATCTCTGGGCTCCACTTCAAGCCATTGACCACAACACTTCAAATACTACCATCCCACTAATTCCTTATCCACTGCATGGTCCATCCATCAAACCCATGTCTCTCCAGTTTACTGACAAGGATGTCACGCAGGAAAGTGTCAAACACCGGTCAAATACATCCTACTTTAAACAAGGGGCTGGAGTAGGTGTTCCTTCCAAACAACTTTTCTATCACCCTCTGACTAAATGACTAATGAATAAATACTTTAATTAGGCACATTCAACTTTTGACTTTGCTACTCATTCACAAAAGAGCGATGTTACTGAAACCCCCTATTTTTCATAGAATCTTTCTTCAAATACTGGAAGCAGAAGCATCAGATGGTTCTGAATGCCTTTATTACAGAATGACTATCTTTGGTTTCATGGCCAAATGCTCTTACAGATTTGCCTCCCCCCTTGATTATGGATTTTCATACTCAGCAGAGAAAGAAATCTGCTCTGTGCTGACAGACCTGAGGACCATGGAATTGCTCTGATCCTGCTGTGCAGAACTTGTTCCTTTGTGAAAATGCATTTATATACACATCACAAATGTTGTGAGTCTAGCATGTTGTCAGCTCAGTTAAAATGGTATCCCAAAGCAGAAGATTTGGAAGAAAACAGATGAGGCAGAATCAGAACTATAATGACTGGTAACACACAGATCTCAAAAGTGTCTTTCTATGTTACTCATGACTGATGTCAGACTCCTGCTGCTTAAAGGCAGCTGGGCCCTCTAACCCTGTTCATGAACCGAAGAAATGCCCTCTTTAAATCAACCTCGTTTGTTCTCTCCATTGCTATTTTAAAGAGGCTGTTCCAGGGCTCATTCTTCTTAAAAACATTTTAATTTTAAATAGCATGCATGCTCAGATTAAATCTTCTTTCTTGTGCCAACTCAGATCTTTTGCCATAAAGAGATCTACCTGCTACCAAGGGTTGAGCACTGGTAAGAAAGTTTGTTTCTTGATTGAAGATGAAAGCAAATTTACTTTTGTTTGCAAACAAACAAGAAGTGTTTTGTCATAAGTTCCAAAAGCCAAAACCAAATACTTTGTGCTTTGTCCAGCACCGTTTTTTCTTTAGATTTAGTAAGTTTAACAAGACTCTGGGGAACCACAGAGCAGCAGCAAAGAAAGACAGAAATCTACTTCTGAGTTTTGGGTGGATCAGCCTCTACAGGACTTGGCCTCAGCCATGCATATGAGCTCCCATATCATCAACACTAATGCTGCAATGGCACTCTTAACACCCAAAGTATCGCCAGTAGCCTGAAACCATACACAGCAAACCTTTCTCAATACAGTCTACAGAGCTGAAGGCATCCATGCCCAATCTGTTCTCACCAGACTTTACAAATCTTGCAGGCATCTAAAAGGGTTATCTCAAGTCCTCCTCACAGTAAATAAAATATTCTTTAAAAGGCTTTTGGGGATCCTCAGGGCATTCCAGTATTGCCAGGAAGATGCTTTACCCTACCTAGTAGAGAAATACATAACAATGTGCTTTAAAAATTAAAAATTTAAAAGAATCTGAATAATGCTTCCTGTCAATTTTCTAGGTTGGCATCATGTAATTCAAGAGTGAAGCATCTCAACAAATTAATCTGGAAAAGTCTGTCTAGCCTGTGGAAAAGCTATGTAAACCTAAAACTGTGTACACAGCACAATACACAATGAGGTTTACACTTGCTTTGGGTTTGTCCTGAGGAATGTACAGCAATTCTGACACAGTTTCTGTCAGTGTTACCATCTACAACATGCAGCTCACTAGCACAGGAGTCTATTTCCTGTTCAAAGGGGAAAACAAGGACTTTAATATTTACAGGTTAATTGTCTCAAAATATTATCAGTTGGTTCTCCTTAAAAATAATTAAGTGCCTCTTTACCAGAATTAATGAAAAAGAATATTATTAAGTAGACATTAAAACTACAGGGCAGTCAAAAAATTCATAATAAAACCAGTGTTTTTCTATCAGCTTCTTTAGATTAGCACAGGCTATAGTCTCAGACCACTTCCTTTTGACCTGACCATAAGAATGAATCAAAACTAAATTGATCAGGGTCTTGCACTCTGATTTGCTCAAATAATTTAATTTTTTTTTCCCAACATGCACTAAAGGGAGCTGTGTGCACAATCAGGAGGGATATATCCTACCAGCAGAAAGACTATGGTTTATTTCAGTATTTTTATGAATCTTGAAAATAGAAAAGGTGAAATGGTAAGACATATTTGATTATAGCACACATACACTAACTAAAAGGCCATCAAACTTGAACAGATTTGTATACAGAAAATCTCTGAAAATTGTGAAGAACTGCTTGAAAACTTTAAAGCAACAGAATTTCTCAGGAAAGCAGTAGTCAAGCAAACAAATATACAGTGAAAAAAACATTTTTTTCAGTAGGATTCTGGGGGAGGGTGGTTTTTCTTCTGTTTGTTTGGGTTGGTTGGGATTTGTTGTTGTTATTGGTTTTGTACTTATTTTTATTTTGGTTTTGTTTGTTTGTGTATTGATGTTTACATGTTTGTTTTTGTTTTCTTTCCCCAGAAAATGGATTGATTTGCTTGTTTTGATTTGATGATTTGTTTTGCTGCTTTTAGAAAAACCAAGTTAGACTCAAAGCAGACTCAGACCATGAAGAATTTCAAACTGTATGTCTTCCTGTGTTTCAAAACTAAAGGCATTCACACTGTGACCAGATCAGTGCACACAGCATAATGAAACTTCTGCTATGACTGTAATATAAATAACTTTTGCATTAAATTGGATGCATATTAAAGACTAAAAAAAGAATATTATTCTTAAATACAAGGTAGAAAAGTGTAAAATTACAGATTTTAGATAGCACTAAAATCAGATATTCTCAGGAGTTAAGCCTTCTTACATCTCTGCTATTGCTTCAACCAGTGTTGCCAAGGTGCCTTGATTTACCTGGGCAATGAACCTATTACAGCTATACACTTATTCCACTACTTTCATGTATTTATATACATACTTTGAAGGAATCATTCTTATTATTGTGGGAGACTTAATGAGCAAAGAAAACTACAGCTCAAAAAGAATACTGAAGTAGAACTACAGAACTACACAGCAAAAAAACCCTAAAAACCAAACCAGCCAACCAACCAACAAAAAAACCCCCAAAACCCAAAAACCCAAAAAACCCCAAAACACCCCAAAAAAACCAGAATCAAACCACAAAACCAGAACATTTTGGTTGAAAAAGTAGCTGATACCGAATCTGTTATCTCACTTGTTAAAAATAGGACCATGCTGCTCATTTGCATTTGTCTTGCTCTCATTTCTAGCCTCAGGATTTCCCCACAGATATCCATGCACAATCTGGCTGCATAAATGTATGCCTCACACCAAAACAAAACTTTTTAGACTACAGTCTGCTTCTTAACATGCTTTGACCTGAGAATTCAGAAACAACACTTGTGAATCAGTATGAACATTATGAAGTGTTTAAAACATAATATAAAAATTCTTAAAATTGTAAGGGTAAAACGTTTTGAATAAGTTGCATTTTTAAAGTAATATTAAATTCTTAACTTCGGTATCTTGGATACCACTATTTACATATTGGATCAGTTTCAGAAAATAAAAAATTCAGATTAAAAGAAGGAAAACAAAGAGGAAGAGAGAACTACTCTTCACTGACCAAACTGGCATTAACCCTCTTAGTTATATCAAAAGCTGTGTGATACCCAGGTGAACTTAGAAGTCATTTATTGGTCTTCTTCAGTCCTTGAAGAACCAGCTTCCTCTGTTTTTCTCTTGTCCTCTAAACACCCACTGACCAAACAATTTTCTCTCAATCTGCACGAAAAGTGTAGTGAAAGTTTGCCTTTAGGGGACCATAGATTGTTTTCACCTTTCCCCATTGCTCTCTCAGGGCACAGCACTCCTGACTTCAAGGCAATATCAGCAGTATTCATTCACAAGCCTAGCAAGAACACCCATTAGTTATACTCAAGACAGTATTATTATGTCCTTTCTCTAAGTTCTATGTACTAACTCAACATAAAATCACAATTTTGGGTATTGATCAAATAAAAAATTTCCACTTGAGCAGTTCTGACAGAAAGCCAAGAGATTTGCTGCACAGCAGCACAGTCCTTCCATACGTGTAGCCGATATACTGAGGTTTCCTCTGAAGTTTTGTATCCTGACAGCTCTGCCCCTGGAGTGCCGTGGGATATGCCTGAAATACTTCTTTACCCTCTCTCTGATCTTTATTGGCTCTTCACCCCAACAGGAAACACCTCACACTGATGCTGTTCTGTTTGCCACAGAGTATTCCCCAGCTGCAAGGTGCCATGAACATGTCTTAAGACAATGGTCCACATTTGCAGAAAATGCTTCAGAGAAATCATAGGCCCTAAATTTATGATTTCCCTCTCATCTACCTGAACCCCAGCTTTAGCCAAGTTTAATGACAAAAATTCTCCCCACCTCTGAATTATTAAGCAAGTATTAAATGTAGACTTAGTTCAAGAATGGAAATCCTGGACTCCCACTTGCACCCCAAGCCTGGTTGATCAGACAGTAAGAGTCTAATTTTTATATCTGTAATCTCTATTTTTTTGTTATATTTTGCTGTTGGTTTTAGGACACAAAAGCAAATATCTGAAGTGCTCCAGCACAGTAAGGATAATTGTAAAAGTGGGAGTTACAATCATACTTATTTAGTGAAGCTCATCTCTTACAAGGAGTGCTTTTTAACTGGAGAATACATCCCCCAGCAGCAACACCAAAACTTGATGAAGTGAAATAAAGAAAGAGGTAAATTTACACAAAGTTTACTTTTGTGGAAATACAAAATGAAGCATAGGCTTAAGCATCCTCTTTGATTCACCTGAGACCCACTTCTTTAATTTACTTGACATTTGGAATTGCACACAGAAAAGAAAAGGAATGAGGTGATTCTTCTTCCTAAGCTAACATAACATAAAGTTGTTAATGTCTTTTGAACTCTACCTTTGTGCTTTAGCAGACCAGAAGACAGAGCTTGACAAACTGGAGTATTTATCCAGACAAAAATAGCCACTCAGCTGTGCTTTAGTGCCATTTTCTGTCACACCAGCATGACAGCACTAAGTGTTTAGTTCAAATAAGTGGTTCCACGTCCTCTGATAATACAACATGGTTCCAGCATTCTGTTCACTACAATTTCAGCTCCATCAGGGGTGGCACAAGACAGCTCAGTATTCCCAGAGATTTTCAAACTGTGGTGCATGTGTTCTATTATGCACTCAACCCGTCTGGTCCATTTGGACTGGATTCACCAGGGAATACAATTAGCTGACCATTTTATTTACACAACCCAGCCTGCCAATTTGTCTGGAGCTTCAGTTATTTTTTATTTTTCTCCTTCTTGCAGTTTTGAATTATTTCTGATGTGGCAACTATCTGTAGCACAGATTCTTCTTCCACCAGGCATTAGTGTGTAAGGCAACCAACTGTTGGGGGACTTGGGGCAGTCAAGATCTTCAAATTTAAAGCAGTAGTTATTTCCTCAACAAACTCAAGTACATTGTTCTTTAAAATGAGCCACTAAATAAGACTTCTCCTTAATGTGCTGCCAAACAAATCATGGAGAATACAAATGAACAGCAACAGACAACAGCACGCAAACACAGGGCAATGAATTAATTCTGTTCCCTATCGCACAACTAATCGGTGCTCCCAAAGCAGGGCACTACTGCTGCCCTGAAGACCAGAATTTGACACAGGCAATTTAGTGTTTTAGGAAAGCAGGCAAATATTCAAAAAATGAGACATTAAATGATCTTATCCAAAGGACAGAGATCTTAAATAATCTCATCAAGCCTCACAGAACCATTATTGTCACTGTATTTACTTTCCAAAGTTTTGTTAGCACAATGATAATGTCAAAAAATAAGACCAGACATAAAAAGAAACATAAAAAATCACACTCATTACTCATTTGAAATGGGAAATATATGAAAATATTGTGTGCTTTTTCAGACAAGAGGGTTCACATATTACCAGTTTTATGATGCCAAATATTTTCTGCCAAAGTCTTCACTTTTCTTTTCTTCCTCTGTCTCTGCCTCTTTCCTCCTGCATCAAAGAAAAAACTCTCAGCCTCCATTTTTATCTTGAGGCAACACAGTCTCAAAATGTTTCATACAATTAAAAGCAAAACTTAGTAAAACTGAACCACCTTTCAATAGATATGGATTTTTTTTTCCTCTGCTACTACTAAAAAGAAATTGCCTGTCTTTCAATTTGCCTAATAACTTTAATTATCTTTTTTCCAGAAACATGCTGCCCCTGGACAAGCCCATAAAATATGTCCCAAGGTACCCTCTTGACAAAAGCTTTTCCCATAAGCTTTTCCAGTCAGCTTCAAGAAACTTACTGGGTTTTTGTAACGATTTATATTTAAAATTTGATATGAAACTTTTGGCAACATATGTATAAAGAATTCAAATTATTAAAAAAGTTATAGCATACATTGCAAACACAAAATGACTGATGAGATTGCATAACATCTCTTATAACTCTGCAGGTTTCTATTACTGTAAGTCTTTTTGTGAGCAATAATGAGTCAAACTGAAACTATCACCAAAAAAAGGTTAAATGAGAAAACATTATCCATGCATTTATGGTGACAAACTGCCACAAATTCGCTGGAGTGCATGAAATGTTCACGCTGCTCACCAATACCACCAAGCACATTCCCATTGACATGAAGAGGCTTGAAAGCAAAAACCAGAACTTTATGGGACTACTTAGCTTGAGGGTCCCTTATTCCTCAGTTCACTGTCTCCTGGAATGTTTTCCCAAAGCACTGTGTGTTACTAGCTCCCCTCTCAGGAAAGTAGAAAGTCCTGAAATCCCTTCTCTGTATTCTGTAACTTCATATTGCATATTTGTTTGGTGGACTGACATAGCAGTCAGAACAAATACTCCTGCTGGGTTGAGAGCATCTATGAAGCTACAGGAGGAGAGAGGGACACATTGTCAGGGAAAATGAAGTGCCACCAGTCACTGTAGCAGAGCACACTGAGGTGACGACCTGTGAAGGAAAGATCTTAAAAGCACTGACAACATACCATAATCAAGCAATGCATCACTTAATACCTAGTTTTGACATCTTCATAAATACCATTGCAAAGACATGTTCTAGAGTTTTGATTAACTGCTGGTAAATTTTACATATTTAGGGAGACTAGATTTTGGGGTTCATAAGGGTTTTTTACAAAACACACTTTCATACATTAGGACACCACAGCAATAAACAGGAAAACTTCCAGAATACATATAACTGTATAAAAACATCTGAATGCCAGTTCATGGATCAAGACAGTAATTGTCTTTGTTCTCCCCTCCAGCTGAGTAGAAGTCCTAATACATTGTATTGCTGGAATAGGATTGGTGGAAGAATTTGTACTCCCACATCAAAAAACAGAGCTGTCTGGCCACTGTAATCACTGCTGGGATATAGGGTTCATGTAATTTCTTCAACAAGACTGGTAGTAGTTATCTTAAGAGCTGTGTGATATCTTGGTGAACTTGTAAGTCATTTAATGCTCTTTGTTCCTTGCTGAACCTGCCTCCTCTGTTTCCCTCATGTCTTCTACATACACAATATTAAGATCAGAGAACACATATTCATAGGGCCATTTTTTATTTCCTGCTGATGAAGGACAATCCCTTGGCAAATATGCAACAGTTCCATCAGAAAGACAACATTTAAAAAGCCAGCTATTGTTAAAAAGCAATATAGTAAAAAAGCCAACAATGACAAAAAGTTCCCAGAATGTTCAAATTCAGATTTTCAGAAAACTCTGAAATAATTGTATCTGCCCTTAAGCCATTTGCTTGAGTACAGCTGCACACAGTGAGTGTGTAGGGACACTTTTCAAGCCTGTGATTGTGAAGAGCAGACCACTGGATAGTGTTGGTCACAGTCAGGAGGCAAAAAAAGTCGGCTTGAGGGAATGAAAGAACATAAAGACAGTTACTAAAGATAGGCAGAGTTTACCCTGCTGCTGCACTTTCTAAAGCAATGATGCTGACACAGCTCCTTCCCAAGCAGTCCAGAAAGGTGCCTTAACACAATGAAAGAATCAATGCAACCACATAAAGATGGCTTACAGAGTACCTGAATGGTAACTTTATTCCATTTCTACAGGAGAAAGTGAACTCTGGGCCAAGGTAAACTGATAAGGGACAAGTTTTCTCCTATAGTACAAAACAAGCCAAGTCAAAGCCAAGCTCAGAAAGTCAAAAAAAAAGTGTCCATTTCTATCTCCATACCTGAATGAAATTGTTGAAGAAGTTTCTCTTCTGCGTGAACTTCAGACTAGAAGTTCAACACACTGCACTTCATGTGCAAACTTCATTCAACATTGACAGCTGAATGACCATTTCCTAGACTGCTTACAAGGATTTCCTTTTAATTTATAAATACAAGTTTACTTTTCACTTTTGCAGTATACTAATTTATGCTTAGAAGAAATAGTACACGTCTATCCCATTAAATCCATGTGCATGTTTGGAAACATTTGGGGTTGCTTAAGGTGTTCTTAGTTTTGTATCTGTTTTCAAGAAGAGCAGGTTAATTTAAAAACTTATTTGAAAGGCATCTATTTGGTCATGTGGTTTCTGCTGCAGTCTCCAGACAGGGAAAGTGAGGAGGGGAAATAAAAAAAACAGCTCTCAGAAATAAACACACCCAATTTATTTTGTGGTTTGTATTTCTGCATTCTAGGTTTTTGCATGTAAAAGGGATCTGAATCTCCTGAGAATTTCTCCTCAAAGAGATTGCTGCTGGTCTGCATTTCTGGATGTTGCAGAATATTGAGCGCTGCTTGAAAGGGAAAAGATAGTTTTCCCAGCCAAAATAAAATTGAGTTTTATAAGCTTTATCAAGAAATTTTCCAGTTAATATTAAAATAACAAACATATTAACATTTTAATATGAAAAATACAAGAACTTTCCTTTCAAATGTGGGTCAAAATTACTTTTAACATTTACAATAAGAGCTGGAGAGAAAATTATAAATTTCTAGCTAAACATTTAGCAATATTCTTTTAAGTTTCCTATATTTCAGACAGATTTTACAAATCTTAAACACCATTTAATTCCTACACATCTTAGTAGTTTTTCATATTTCCCATGGACATTTTTATCATAATTCATCATCAATTACTCAATTGCATCATAACTCACCCTCTCTCAATCTCAATTTTTTTTCTGTAAAACAGATAACACCCATATTAACATTCCAGGAACAAGACTAACTCTTATGAAATAATAAGAGAATGAAAATAAGTGCTTTGTTAAGTTTTTTCTGGACATACAAAAGAAGTATACACCAGCACACAAAGAAATTATGCAAATCACCTTTGTAAATGTACTTGAACAATCTGGAGATTTGTTAGTTGAAAACAAGAGAGTATTTCTGGTCCTCTGATAATTTTAACGGTAAAATGACCTAGGTGTGCCCCCATAAAACCCAAATACTGAATTCTTCATCATTATTGCCATCACAAGAGGAGACCTAAAACTTGACATTGACACATACAATATCTGGTAGTCCAGAAATCAATAAGAGCAGTGACCTGCTTTCAACTGAAAAGCAGGAAAAATCTCTCCCAAAGGTCTTAATGTCTATATGTCCTTCCAGCTAACCACCAATACACAAGAAAAATGAAGAAGCCTCAAACATAATGATAAAATGGACAGAAATGAAAAAAAAACACCACTTGTTTTAAACAAGTATGATTCAGACTTATTTACATTACTAGTTGGGTTTTTTCATACTGCAGAAGTCAGAAGTGGTCTGGAATAAATGACAGAGGAGAGAGAAACTGAATGAAAAGGTGTTAAGAAGAGGTTAAAACAAAACCACCTAGTCAGAACAGCACACTACTTACAGAATTACAGTAGTCTTCTGACTAGAAGTGTGTGAAAAGCTAGGAGGGTATTTCTGATGTACATCAAACACAGTAAAAGATGAAGTGAGACCTCAAAGCTCTTTTTCTTTTCTGAAACAGGTTAAGAATTTAATTATGCAGAAACAGAACTGGTATATGCACATCTTCTTCTGAAGGCCTTGCAGATCCTTCCTAAAAAAATGGCTCCTTTATGGTAGCAAAGCTTCCAACTCCAAAGAGTTTTAAGTATGCTAGCACTTGCTGCTCTCCCTTCACTGCAGACTCCAGCTCCTCCCTGAGTCAGTAGTGAACACACTTCTTTAAAAAAACACAACTATTCTGACAATAGACTCATCCTTTCCCAGAGTTAACTGCCAATTTCAAATGGCTTATTGCTGTTGTGAACTGCAAGAATATCCAAACTCAGTGGAATGAAAAATTACCTTTTTCCCTCCTCTAGTCTCTCCCTAATTCAACTGCAAATTTTCTCCCTTGCTAATGCAAGTATCTTTTGTGGAGGATTTTTCCTTTACAATAAAACCAAAAGTATCTCTTGATTTCAACATGATTGTTACAGATCAACACCAATTCTGACTTTGACATTAGCATTGCTCTTTAAAACAAATTTGGTAGTTTCTCAGCAGTAGCATCACATTTCTTTAATGCTTATTGACAGGCAGGTCAGTAGCCAGTGATTTTTTTTTTTATGACTGTATTCTTTTGTTCTCTTTGCAGTACCCGCAAGGACTTGAATGACAGAAAGTTCATTTTTCTCCGAATGAACATCTGATTAGAGTAGCCCATGCTTTACCCCCCTTTGGGAGACATGCTGTCAGCCAGCAAAGCCATGGTGGTCGTGGTAGCTGTCACTGCATATCCAACAGCTGCTCCGTTACACATTCCCTAACCTGGCAAGAACCGTGCTGCAGAGATTCTGCCGCTTTTCCCCACCCTGGCTCTGTGCTGCCCTGGCCCTGTCCCTCCAGCAGGCAGGCTGGCCAGCAGCTCTGCCTGCAGCTGCTTCCCACCCTCCCAGTGCTGCTTCACCACAGCAGGAGCTCTCCCAAAGGTGCATTCTATATGGCCTTGGCCTGGAGAGTGAGTGTCACCCTGCCAAGGAACCAGAACTCCTTGGCTGTAAGCTTGCGGCGCCCTAACCTGCTTGGTACCCACATTGTGCAGATAGTGGCACACTGCAGGGTCTTTGCTGCACCAATGGAAGGAAATTATGGGGGGAAAATTATGCTGAAGTGGAAATTTTGAATTATTTACGTTCAAGGCAGAAGATGGCTTGATGAATAGAAAGTTAATCAAATGGTCTCTGTATGTTGCCCCACTATGAAAAGAATTATGTCAGTGCAGTAGCCATGCCCTAGTCAAGTGCTAGCTCAGAACTGCCTAGGCAATTCAATGCAAATTGCATTTCATAGATAGATAGATAGACAGATGTCCTAAGTCATCCAGTCATTTCAGTTTAATGCTAAAGAGTTCAGAATGTTATTTTAATTACACAAAACTAGGTACCTTAAGATTTTCTTTGGAGCAATCCTTTACATTTCCATCTTTGTTGAAGATATGATTAGAATACAAATAGAGCTTAAGCTGTCACCACAGCTGGTTACACCTTCCTAGAAGGACTTTGCACTAATGGCAGGTGTCCTGGATAGGATTGTATTCTATGTCTCTCACATATGAGTAGCTCTGTGTTCCACAATGAAACCCAGAACAGAAATAAATGTGAGACATTCTTAAACATCACACTGTTCTAGAAGCCTGAAGGTATAGCAAACTGCTTTAATTTTTTTAAAATCAACATATATTCCTGCTTGGGAAAACCATACAGAGCTTAAAAAAATAAATTCAAAATTTTCCCTAATTTTTTGGCTAAGTGATAGCCAAGTGAAAAAGACTTAATCTGACATTCCAAATGCAGTGTTTCTTTAGAACTCAGGGGTTAAAATCTAGCTCTTACTCCTAATCTGCTGCTTTGCATCAGTAAATCATGAAATTCAAACTTCAACTTCCCTTTCTATAGCTTATCTCAGCATGGGAATTGATTCATCACACACTGCAATCAACTTTTTGGTACACAACTGAATACAAATTATGATATTGAGGGAGATTTACATGTTTGTGTCATAGAACACAGAGCTCATGAAAAAAACAGTTGGTTTATCCACTGCAGGGATTCAGTTACATTTCCAAATACCCATTCAAAATAAAGCACAGAAAGACTGAGAGGATGAGCATTTTAATTGTTTTCTCTCCCTTTTTATTTCTCCATGTTTGTTAATGTAACTGGCCACTTTTTTAAAGGATTGTCTTCCATTTATCTCAATCCTTTGACTTACCAGAGATACCAAATTTGCTCTCCGATAATTTTGTTGTAGAAGTTCTGGGAAATCTCAGAAATGCTATAAACCTCACTGAAAATTTACAGCACTGAATATTCTTTTCTCTAAAATGTGAATTAGTCACTGAAATTAAATAAAAGGTGTTCGAAAAAGTGTGTGTGTGTGGGGGGGAATCTCCAAGAAAGAATGAATTTGAAAATACCTGACCAAAAATCCCTGCTTTTCTGCATTGATTAACACTTAGTCCCAGTTATGTAAAAACATGACAGAAAGCTAAATATTAAAGTTACACTTTCTTTTGACACATCCCCATTCAGTCATGTCTGATGCTATGCTCCTTTCTAATTCTGTACAATAAATCAGAAAGAGAATTAATATCTGTACATATGAAACTTTTACTACATTTCACATATATTACCAATGTATAATGGTTACAGATACGCAGTAGATGTTTTCATGCTAAATATGACATTTGTAATGTCTTCTTGCTGTTTTTGCCCTTATTCAATTCTGCTTGTTAGGCCATTTCAATTGTTTATACTGCAAGATATTTGGAACAGATAGGCTAACAACGCCTGAAAAACCAGACAAATCACTCATACTTATGCTAATAATGCACAATGATCAGACTAATGCTGAATAAATAGTAAATAATAAAAATAGTAAATCCATCACCCAACATTGCATCTTAGGAAAAATTGAGAAATATAGGATACACCTTAGCTACCTATTTAATTGGAGAGCAAAGAGAGAACTATGAAATCCTAAATCATAGACTCTGTATTCAATTCCCAGTTTCAGTTTGCCCTAAATTAACATAGTTACCATTGTCACTGAAGCTTCAGAACTGTCCAGCACTTCCAAGATCTTAAAAGATTTGTTTTACTAATTTTGCCAAGGGTTTCTCTTGAGTATCCATTTCTGTCTCAAGCTTCAATTACATTACAATACATGAGGACATACATGTCCTCATATAATTTTCAGTTGTGAATAAAGGTTGAACATTGGTAGTAAAGCAAAGGACATGGTTAATCAAATGCTTTGCAGCAAAGAATTTGAATGTGGAAGTTGTCAGGCTCTTATGACCTCCTAAATGCAACTGGAATCAATGGGATAAATCCCTCGAGCTTTCATCTGGATTCTGTGTATTACAACATGTCACATTAATTAGTCCAAAACATATTTCATTATTCTTTAGACAACACCATGGTTTGACACATCAGCTGGACCCCCACCAACTAGCCATCAGAACTGGAGTCACCCAAAGCTTGTATTACTTAGGGATGCACATATCCCAGGCAGGGAACTTGGTACACACCAGAATCAGATTGCAGAGAAATACATGTTGAGAACTGAGTTTTCAAATCAGACCTCCCCTGCACTCAGCGCTCACTTAACACTGAAATGAATGCCAGTAGGTGAAAGTACAGCAGCTATAAAACCACACACAGCAACACAAAAAGATGAGAAAGGGGTATGAGGATAGAAATAACATTTGTTTGCAGGTACAACGAGAATTTATCTCTCAGCTCAAAAATATGGGACATTATAATTTCACTGCCTTCACCAACAAGTCTCCTGTACTCACAAACAGGCAAATGCTTAACTGTGCAACATAGGTAAGATACTAGGAACTAAGAGTTGATTTTCAAAGCAATAGATGCCTTACAAAGAAGCATGTAAGACTTTTTTCCCTTACTGAATTTCAGGTTATGGAGTTATATGACTGCCAATTCTTCCTCTTGACAACATCCATACCTCAGTAATTAAAACCTCAGAATCAGTGCTGGTCAGCTGAGGTTCCTTAGTAGAGTAGTGTTAAACTTAAAGTCACATTGAATTTTCCAGACTGGTAAATATAGAGAAGCTAAGTGTTCAGAGTTATTATTGTTGCATCACTCTTATGCACCTAAAAACTAAAGAAGAGGGAAAAGATTTTACAAAAAACATGTTCTGACCATATCTGTTGGGGTAGAAAAGCATCTTCCTCTACTCACATTCTGTTTATCAGACTTTAAGTGATGAGTTTGAATTAGAAACAAATGCAGGATAGATATTCAAATGTAAATGTTAAGGTAAAATCTCGGTGGCTTAGATTGTACTTTTTATTTCATGGAGAAAAAGACAACCAACCAAAGACTTCTCAACAATATAAACTAAGTAGGCATGCAAATATAACATCATAGATAATTATATAACACTGTGAATCCAGTTGGATAGGTGTAAGGATTTACTGTAAGTTAAATACTGAGAGCTAGGTGCATGCAGAAAGAGGCCATCTGCTGACAGAAAAGATTTTTGAGATGGCATCAGGATCACATTTGGCAATGACATTCTTTCTCTTTCATTTCAGCATTCATCTCTACATCCATTGATGAGTAGCTTTTGTTTCATCACCTTTTTCTTCTGTCCTGATGACTCGAATCTTATAATTTCCAATGATGACAATCCAAATGTAGAAGTATGGATTGTACTTAGGCTTAATTTCCTGAATTATGAGTAGTGGTACAATCTCAAGTAATCTGAATGGACTATAAATTGAAGAGCTTGATCTTCAGATCTCTAGTCTATCACTAACATTCCTCCACAGTGTCAGGCAAACTGCTTAAGCTCTTTCTGATGTTTTTTTTTTCCTATCTCTAAGGTTCCTTGTGGTTTAGAGAGGAAGGAAGCAACTACTGCAGTTGTACCTCAAGGCAGAATGGTGATCCTACACTACAGGGCAGTGTGCCCTATGAGAAACAAACATTTCCAGAACTAAAGAAACAAACAGCAGTTAAGAGGATTTGTATCTCTAAGCAGGGATTTACTAAACAAAATGAGTATGTACAAACAAGACTAGCACTCAGACAGGACCATGTAGTGCATTTCACTTATTAAAAGCTTACTCTTTCTTCTTCTGTACTTGCAATACAACTCCTGACACCAAGGGTGGAGCTGTAACCTCTAACTGCATTAAAGAATGGATTGGAAAGTACCTTGGAATTTCAGAGCTTGCCTCCATAGAGGTGTTCTCTGCTGTGGCACAAAAAAACCAAACAAACTAAAACCATACCAAGGAGTGATTAGGAAATATCCATACTAGTACTGATGCAAGGACAGCAAGGGGGTTCTCATGCCAGCTTATATACCTAGAGGACTGCACCACACAGTAGTTACTGTGGCCTAGAAGCCACATTGAACACCAAACCATTCATTTTTTAACATTTATCTTCCAGGATTAGCCCTTCTCTGTGTGGCACATAAAAAAATGGGAAAGGGTAAAAGCAAGAGAATGGCTAAGCAGCTTTTCAAAGAGCTTCATGAACAGAAATAAAATTTATGACTAGATACAGACCTGTAAGGAGGGAAAATGAAAACTCTAAGCTCTAGCAATGACTCAAATAAATTTCTAAACAAAACTTGCAATACAAGTGAGAGTCACCCTATAGTTGTTGTGAATTTATTCAGACAGAAAAGCATTCTGACCACAGCCTGAAAAGTAACTCTTCTTGTAAGCAAGGTAAATAAAAGGATGAAAATTTACAGTCTGCTTTGTTTTGGTGGCAGACCTTCCCTTCCTCTTACACTACTGAACCAATAATACCTAAAAATCTTAATGACAGTCAAGTGATCTACACCTGTTATAGAGTTTACAGATTCAGACACATCTGAATCTGTTGATATAAAAGAGGAATTTTTTAGCAAACAAAAGCCAGTGAAAGAGAGTGCTCTTGTGAGCAGACTTCAGAAAAGAAATGGAACTGTTTTTCACTCTGTCAATCAGATCTAGTAGTGACTAGTAAAAAGAATTATTATTTGATGCAATTTTTCTTCTTTAGCAGATGGCCAGCTTCCTATATACAACCTCAGTGACATCTTGCTAGAGACAGCAAGTTTTGGTAGTCACCCTGATTAGATGGTCCCAACTGTCCTGAAACTTGAGTGGAAAGGTCGGGCCCATGAAGGGAAATATTTCATTCTTGGTGAAGTGGTAAGAAACAGTCCACAGGACTCGAGATAGGCACTACCACCACAGAGCTTGCCACCAAGCAACAAGCCAGCTATTCTTTGAGAGCAAGACAGAGGCCAAGGCAATGCAGTGCCAGTGCCTGCACTGTGAAAATACTCCAGAAGTCTCACGTCACTTAAGTGAGGCTTGACAGGCTGCAGGTTCAGAGGTATGTAACACACACACATCCACTAACAGCCAGAACAGGCAAAATTAAAGACACATAAGACAGGGCAGAAATAGTTCAATATGCTTAATGCTTCTTCCTACAGTAACAGATTCTGCTGTAAAGACGTCCTATCCTTAAATAGACATATGGATGGATTTAAATCTGTGGGGCAATAAATACAAAATGCTGCAACTTGTCCAACAGAAAGACACTAGAATTCCTCTGTGTTTTTCCCTCTTCTGGAAGATGTCTTAAGTCAGTGAAAATCTCAGATGACAATTGCAAATAAAGCCCTCAACAACTTTGCAGTGACTTCAGTGAGAGTACTTTCCCTCCAGAAAAGAAGGAAACACTTCTTTGATTCTAAATATTCTCATTTAAAGCTCCCCCACATCTCACACCTATGAATGAATTTCACATGGGTAAGTTTAGCAAAGAATCACAACCCTTTACTGGTAGTTGTATTTCATGAAACAAGATCAAAAACCTCAACAGCGAACAAACGTGTCTAAGAGGTGCCACTTGAAAATAAGCCTTTGAACTCATTTGACTAAGGCTATTGTTTAAAAAAAAAATCACACCTGTGTGCAGACAGATAGGCTCTCTTTATCTGGTAAAAACAAGTTGTGGAGACTCATGGGACAGATAATTAATCTCTATTGCTATCTATAGTTTCTTTGTTAACACTGTCTTGGTTAAAGTGTGAAAATATGTTCACACTTTGGAAAATGGGCGATTAGCTAATCAAATAACAATATGAATCTTAGAAACACAGAAATTACTGTAACCCAACACCACTACTTCTGACTATATAGGGTTTATAAAACATCTTCCCCACTGTAACAATCAGTGCAGAAATTGTGACCACCATCTTCAGTCTATTTCCAATACTTCACCCAGTATTTTATCCTCAGGGAATCAATTGCAGGGAGTATTTTCTTTGTATAGACAAATTCCAAGAAACGGTGACAGTGAGATGATATAAGCAGCACCGAATAACCAGGGGCACTATGCAGTAGCCATTGTTCTGTTAGGGCCCTGTAAAGTAGCAATTGTGTGTATTTAGTAGTACTGGTCTTACACCAGTGCCCCAGGAGATGTCCCAATTAAGCAAGTTTACCAGACAAGTGCCTCAGTTAAATGAAGCATACGGTACGAACTTGTATCAAAGTGCTACATGGCAAATGCCCCACACATTTCAGCACAACTTCACAAGGCTGCCCAAGTTGTGCAAGATTCATATTAAAAAAGATCTGACTAAACACAAATTGCATACTCCAGATGTCATTTCAAAACTCTCTCCTGGGATAAGATACAAGTTAGACCTCATGTTTAAGGAAGACCCACTTTGCACTTTTTTTTTTTTTTTTTTAATTAAGCTATCCCTTTATACCCTTGGATGCCCCTATAGGATGGAGCTCATTTTCACAGGCACTTCCACATTAATGAAGGAAGCAATTCTTTTCTATATATAAGTCAATGATCTTATTAACATCAAGACTGTATATAAAAGCATGAAGATCATGTATCTACAAAGTTTTGCTTTTTTATCTGTGCTACTAAAATTCTTGATGTGGCACTTAACATTTCACATCTCTCACACAGTAACTTTCTCTTTTCTAGTGGTAAAAACTGTTCTGCTTCTGTTCATTCAAGCTGCTTAAGAACATAATTATCCTGTGTCATTAAGTCAGCCATTGTGCCACAATCTGGTATCATTGCACTAGCTCCCAAGTCAGACACAAGATATTACTCCTAATTTAAAGCCCTTTGTGGACAGTTGCTACCTTACTGTCTTATGGCATTCCAGCTCTGCATGTCAGCCTCATTTGCTTATCTGTTAAGATAACACTTTCTCTGTACTTTCTCATGTCTGATAATTTCTACTAGCCTCAAATAGCATGAGATTGTTATCAGACTCACAGCTGCATATGCCCTCCCTCAAAAACTATTTCTGACCCACAAATCTCCAAAACAAAGTTTTTCTATCAACTTTTTTTCCTTTGTTCTTATTTTCTCAAGTTGTGTCTTAGTACCTTTTGCGCTTCTCAGCATTCATCATTCTTGTCTCTCAGACTTGGAAATAAAACTCCAGAAAGTCCTGTTTCTGCTTTCCAGACCTGCTACTGGAAGAAGCAGCAGCAGCAGAGGACAACTTCTCCAAGCTACAAAGCTATTGGACATTTATTTTTGCAGGTACTGTTTCCATGAAAGAAGCAGCAAAGTTCTGGCCTGAAACTGGTCAAATTAACAAACACACGGAGCTGACATGTAAGTTCAGAGATCTTCATCAGTAAAAGAAACCTTCAGAGTTCTAATTTTGCAGGGCATATATAAAATATCAGTACCCAAGAGTTTAAGAGCAGCAAAAATTACAAACTTAAATAATGCCTTTTTTTAAAAGACTCAACTTACTTTGAAAGCATACATTCCCCTTTTTTGGCTCTCATGCTGAAAGCTCCTCTTTGTATCATGTGTTTTCTTGTATTTTCTCTTTGCAGATTATGTAAGAACTCTTTGTAGATTGGCTGGTATCTTTTTTTTTAACACTCTCTTATATTCATTGCAGAAGTGGCATAGCCAAAATCCCTTAATAAAACAAATACGAATAACTTGACATGTTGCATTTGCATTGCTTTTTTCAATTAAAATTCTCAAAACACTTTATAAACATTAACTGAAGACGTATAGTTTAAAGTTAGAGAAAACAATTGTAATATTCATAGTTTACTCTAAGGAATGAGATCAAGCTTGTGGTTAAAAAAAGAAAAGCAAAAAGGCACTTAATGGTATAAAGCAGAAATGCTCTAGATCAGTAAGGCCAAAAGCATTCATGTGGAAGATTTTGCCTACATCACGCTCTACTAATTTCTGTGAATGTATCAACACGAAGAACTTGGCTCTTAGTGTGGCTTCAAGTTGAAACAATATATTTCCTAATAAAGAGACTAAATTTTCAAATGGGGAAAATATTGTCAATCTGGGGTAAAACTTGAAACTTTGATGGAAAATCATTTTAATAATAAATAACATGGCATCATCTAAATCCCTCCTACTGAATTTTCTAGACTGCTTATTATCTGCCAGAGGCATTCAACCTGGAAGTTTGGGGAAGGCTCCTGGGTTTCTCACTTCCCTGAGAATGTAATGTTTAAAACTCACCTTTCCACTGAACAGAAAGTAACAATGCCAGGTAATAGAGGAAATGCTATATTTGGAAGAATTTTTGCAGCCTCTTGTAAGAGGCTACTGCATAAAAAGACTGGTTTTTCACATGACTTGTCAGTTTAAAATGGTAAAGATAGGAAAAGAGGGTAGGCTTTCTGAAAATTCTGGCTTGTATTTGTTAAATCAAGTCCTGAGTTTCGGATATGTCTCCTTACTTCTCATTTCTCTTAATTTCTCAGGAATCATGTTCTTGGTTTTTTAAGTGTATGACAATTTATGGAAATTTATCACTTTTTAAATTAATTTTTGTACTCCATGTTTTGTGTCCCAAAGTGCTTATTCTTGCCTCATGCAACTAAAGGTTGGTCAATTATTGACCAAATATTTCAAATACATTGCAGACTCCTAACTAATTAGAGTTGGAGGTGGAACACTAGATTTCCTGATTCCTCTGTCAACCGCACTGTCAACCGCTCTGTCACTGGGACCACGGGAACGTGGTCCCAGTGACACTGAGGCATGAGAAGGGACCTCATGTCCAATGACTGGCAAGCCCCTTTTTATGATCTGAAACCAAATCATTGATGAAAACAGCCACCAATGAAATTCTCATTTGCCACTTCAACTCCTTGCTGTGGAAGGCTCAGGCACCCCAAGGGCTGGAGGATGTGACACCGGTCCCTGTCAGAGGCTGCACACATGCAGACACACACACAAGCTTCCCTGAGGTTCCCCGGGAACCTGGTGCTCAGCACCCAGGTCTGTCAGGAGCCCTGTTTTGGGCTCCTCAGTACAAGAGAGACATGGAGCTGCTGCAGTGGATCCAGCAGAGGGCAATGAGGATGAGTGGGGCACTGGAGCATCTCTTATGAGGAAAGGCTGAAGGAGCTGGGCCTGTTCAGTCTCGAGAAGAAACATCTGACAGGGGACCTTATCAATGTATATAAATACCTAAAGTGGGGGCGCCAAGAGGATGGAGCCGGGCTCTGCTCGGTGGTGCCAAAGAATAGGACTAGAGACAATAAGCAGAATCTGGTGCACAGTGAGCTCGACCTGAACATGAGAAAGAATTTTACTGTGTAGGTGACCACGCACTGGAACGGCTTGCCCAGAGACGGTGTGGAGTGTCCCTCACCAGAGATACTCCAGAACGATGTGGACAATCCTCCAGGACAACCCTGTTTGCGCAGGTAGGTTGGACCAGATGACCCACTGCGGCCCCGTTTCAACCTGACCCATTCTGTGATTTTGTGATCCCTCGGTGATTCACAGCGTATGAGCCCACCCACGGTCAGGAAATCACCGCGGTGGCGGCTCAGTCGCGGCGGCGGCCCGGTCACGGTGCCGCAGGGCCGCCGCAGGGCCGCCTCAGGGCCGCCGCCGTGCTCACCCGCCCACACGCACGGCACCTTCGCCCTCAGCGCCCCCGCCCCGGGGCTCCGCCCGACGCGGGGAGGAGCGGCCGGAGCGGCCGGGCTGTGCCGCGCCTGCGCTGCAGGGCCGGGGAAGTGGAAGTGCGCGCACGCTGTGCGCAGCTGCCGCCGCTGCGTGGGGCCGCAGATGGAGCCTGCCCCCGCCGCCGCAGGTAGGGGCGGCCGACGGGCGGGCGGGAAAGAGGGAGGGAAGAGGGGAGGACGGCGGGGCGGCGGAGCTTCCTCCAGACATACTCACTTCACCCCCGCCCTCCTCTCCCCCACCGCTGCTCGCCTCGCCAAGGCTTCCTGTGGGAAACCCCCGTCGCTTTCCGCTGGCCCTTCTCACCCACCGGCGAGGGCGGTGGCGTGGGTTGCGGCGCACCGCCGGTGGGTGCTGGGAAGGGCCACCCTGGGGGGCTCCACCTCGAGCCTCAGCGGGCTCCCGGCGCCACCTCCCTGCTTCCCTCCTTGCCGCTCTGCTGCCGCCGCCGTGACCTCCAGCGGCGGGGCGAAGGCAGCTCCGGGGCGTCCAGGCGCCCGCGGGGGCCTGCTGTAGCCTCTCTGGCTGCGTAACAAACGTAAACGCAAATCACCAAGATTATGTTGTCCTCGGCTTCGTGCTACCGAGGTCTTGTCCGAATGGCTATAGACACGTGTCCACAGGAGTGAATGTACGCCCGTGGCCTTTATACCCGCGTAGTGTTCACTCACTGTGCCCAGAGTTCCCGAGTCAGGTGTCTTCAGCTTGGCGTCTTAAAAGGCAATTCCCTTCAGCTAATGCAAGGTGTTGAGTCTCCTGTAGATGGTGGTGACCTGCAGTGGTCATGGCTGTGCACCTCGGTCCCTGCTGCCTGTGTCTGCTTCTCCAAAAGCTGAAGGTTGTTGGTGAAGGCCAGGCTCTCAGTTTCCGATGGAAACCTGTCTTGGACCTGGGTCTCCAGGCCTTGTAAGCAAGGCGTTCATCGAGTAGTCAAGTTCTGGGTTTATCGATTGTATCCTCTACGCATTGATCCATTACTCAATTAAGAAAACGTTATAAAACTTACCATGGCATTTCAAGTGGTGGATGTAATTTCACTTCCTAGTTGTCCTTTGGAAAAAGCCTAGTTATTACATTAGTTAATTCACAGATTCATAGAATAGGCTGAGTTGTAAGGGACCCACAAGCATCATCGAGTTTGACTCTTAAGTAAGTGGTACATAATAGGATCAAACCCACAACCTTGGTGTTACTAGCAGCATGCTGTAACCAACTGAGGTAATCCCAGTGATTCAACCTGTTGTGATTTCAGTGAGAACAAAAGGCATGGCACCAAACACTGAAGTCATCAGCATTCTGCTTCCATATTTATGTATGTAATGACAGTATCTGTTCTCATACCTTACTGTGGTCGTATGTTAGCTGTGGTAGGACTGCTAAGGGTATACTTTGGGTACCTGCTGTGTGGCACCAATACTGAGATTCATCTCCTGAGCAGTGACATTGCTTACTGACACCTCTCTAAATCTGCTACCTTGTTATCCACTATCTTTTGCTTCCCTCCCCCCTCTCCCCATCAGTTTCTGGCTTATACAGCTCTGTTGAAAACCTCAGAATGAACTAAACGCGGAGATGTCTAAGTGAGGTAGGAGAGAAACTGGAACAATTGCTGCAAGAGGTGTGAGCTGCCCTGTTTGTATTAGCAAGGTGTTAACCCAAATACCCTGGTGCAGTAGGTTTTAATGTCATCGTTGTTAACTGCTTCTTGGCTCACATATGAGAAAAAAAGAGGGAGGATCACAGTTCTGTAAATTGTTACCATGACTGATACTTCATTTTATGGTCACAAAAGACACAAGTATTCTCATGGCTTTGAAAGGCAATAGGGAGTGAATATCAAGGAGTCCTCTGAAGCTCAGATTGTAGAGCCTGTGAATTATGTTGTGATATAACAACATAATTGTTATGGAAAGAATTTTTTGATATAAGAACATAATTGTATGGGAAGAGTTTTTTGATAGCCATAGTTTGGGAAGAAACTGTGGTTGTGTCATTAGGTAATTATATCCAATAAATAAATTGTTAGTAAACATGTTCACAAGATTTTATGTTCATAAAATCACTGATAATCCTGAGCTGGAATAGACCCACAAGGATCCTCAAGTCCAATTCCTGGCCCTGACTTCCCCAAGACTTCCCCAAGAATCAGACCGTGTGCTTCAGAGTGTTGTCCAAACGCTTCTTGAACTCTGTCGGGCTTGGTGTGGCGGGAACTTCCTTGGGGAGCCTGTTCTAGTGCCCAGCCACCATCTGGGTGAAAAATCTTTTCCTAATATCCAGCTTAAAAAAACCTCCCATAACTCAGTTTAAAGCTTTTGCTTTTCCCCTTGTGAGAAAGTTATAGACTGCAATGAGGTCTCCCTTCAGTCTCCAGGCTGAACAAACAAGTGACCTCAACTGCTCCTTGAGTGGCTGTAGGCCCTTCCTCTCCTCTAGACCCCTCACCAAATTTATGCTCCTTTTGATGCTCTCCTAAAGTTCTGTATTCTTTTTGTATTGTGGAACCCAAAACACACAGGACTCGAGGTGAGGCAGCCCCAGCTCAGAGCAGAGTGGGACAATTCCCTCCCCTGCCTGGCTGGTGATGCTGTCCCTGATGCTCCCCAGGACAGGGTTGGCCCTCCTGGCTGCCAGGGCATTGCTGACTGTCATTCAACTTGCCAGGACCCCCAGGTCCCTTTCTGCAGTGCTGCTCTACAGATGCTTTTCGCCCAGTCTGTCTGTACATCCAGAATTTCTCCATCCCAGGTGTTAAACTGTGTTAAACTTCATGTGGTTGGTGACTGTTCAGCCCTTCATTTGTCTAGGTCTTCCTGGAGGGTCTCTCTGCCTTTGAGGGAGTCAACAGCTTCTCCCAGTTTAGGAAAATGTTGCACTATTTTGTTTTATCCTTCCCCAAAATCAGTGTGCTGCAGCCCAGCATTGAATTTGATTTTTGTATGCAGCACTTCCAAAGCTATGTAGGGTGCAGTTTTTAGTGGTAGAGGCCATAGGTTATGAGAAAGTTAATTTTATTTTTACTGTGCACTCAGTTATAGCTGTCATTTTCAGGTGGTGATGTTTGGATCCCTAGTTGAACATTCACCGATGCATAAAGTGGAGTCATGGATGATAGCTGAGATAGACAATACAGATTTTGATACCTATCCTTGACATAGGGCTTAAAAACAGAGGGTCTGAAGACTGTTTTGATATTTTTCCTAAGCTCCTTAACATGTCTGTTTCTTCATGTCAGGTGGAAGTGTAGGTTGTTAAATACAACAGCAGTTTTATCAGTGAATGGAGAAAATTTGGCTTGCAGAATGGATGGGACTTGTTTCAAAGTGGCAAGGGCAGTAAGACTAGAAAAGAATGAAATTATAGCTTAAAAAGATAGAAAGGATAAAATAATGGGTGATAAAGCAATGTTGAATTTAAAGGGAAAAAATATAGAAGTAAAAGGAAAAGTTGTTTTTCAGCTGTTCTTTTTCAACTTTTAATTAAACTTCTTTTAGATAAGTTTTGTGACTAATAACATAAGTTACCAGAATAACATCTGCAATCCTTGTGTTAATGTAACTGAAAGGCTTTTAGCCTTGTCACCTCATGCTCTGAAACTTGAGAACACTGGTGTGTTTTAATCATATCCCTGATGTTAGTTTCCAAGATGTTCATTCATTTATATTTTATGTACTGATTGTTCATTTACTACAGAGGTACAGAAGTCAAAGGTAGGCATGGTTTTTCATTTGTTTCTTAATCCTTACTTCCAGTTAAAGAATTTTTTTTTAAAATGCAGGAAGAATGGTATTCGGTCCTGTTATTTGTAAGCCTTGCTCTTCATTTGTGTGTGATGTTCTTTATCTGGAATGAAAGGTGTAAATTTTTTCTTGAAAGGAGTGGCTAAAGAGTTAAATATTCAAGCTCTCAAGGAGTTTGAGCAGATTTGTTTCTATAATGAAACTTTTATTTGTGATTTACATTGCTTTTCATTACACCTTGTCACACGCTTCTGAAAATTATGTAGTGCTGGAGCAGCTGATTAATAGTATTGAGCATGGTGGCAAATCTTAGGTGGTTAACATCTCCTCAGGTAATAATTGGGGGGTTTGTTGGTTGTTAGATTTTCCTGTATCCCTTCCTCGTCCATATTGGGTACTTTGCTCTTTCTATGTCAGATTTACCTCTTACTCTTCTCTTGTTTCTGGTGCAAGTTATCACACAGTTTCTTATGTCATTGCTTAGCTCTGTTTTATGTGATCCGTTTGGTTTATACGATTCAGATAGTTTGTGTTTTTTCAGGACCTTTCTCTGTTTCTTACTCCAACTGGAAGTAAGCAATAATTTCTTGGACACCATTCACTGTTAGTTAGAAAGGGCATAGAAGAAATAGGGATTTTACACTTGGGACTGATTTCAGACAAGAGGTGCTCAAATGCGTGGGCATGACTTTTTTAAAAGTTTGCCACCCTATCCGATATGTAGGATTTGAATTGTGCCTGTGCTATTAGTATATTTTAGCATCTCAGAAAAACCCCTGGAATGTGTATTTGGTTGCTGAAATCCTGCTGCATGGTGTTTTAAGTGACAGAAAGTTGTGTTGAGGATTTTTCATCAGTTACCAAGTGAAGCACTCAGAAGCTTTACAATAGTGGAATTAGGGCTGGCTCTGCTAGTTTAATCCTTGGTGAGTCCATAGCCCTAGTTGTGTTTTCTGCATTTTGCTGGAATTCTTACCTGTTTTCAGATGCAATTTGAGGTGGGCTGAGGTATTCCCTTTATAGGTAGCTCACAACTTAAGTTTTCCTAACTGGCAAGTCTGTCATACTTGAACAATGGTGCAGGCTACGTATTAATGAAGCTGCATTATTTCCAGTAGTAAATATTAAGTCCTAATCTGTAATTAATTTTCAGGCCCTGTAACTGGATTTGCTGTGTGATCAGCAGTGTAAAAATATCTCCTTGTGTCGGCTTGGCTTTAGTTATTACTCACTAGATGTATGAGCATTTGCAATCTGCATGTAATTAACAAGAAAGTGTGCTTTGTCAGGTCTGCTTTCCCTTTTCTTTCTAGGCATTACAGACTTGCTGTAATGCAGCCATTGTTCACTTTTAGCAAACAGCATTCTCGTAATCCAGTACTGCCATATTGCAGGAACATGAGCCCGAAAGCAAAATGTAAGATAACAGATTCAGCCAGTGAAAAAGGTGAAAATTGACTTTGAGGTGATGATAGAATGGTGAGAAGTTAAAGCTTTGGAAATTTTCCCTGGTGTTGTCATCCCTGTACTCCATCTTAATTTCAAATGTTCTCAGTATTAGAAAGATCTCAAAATCTGGAACTTTTTAAATACAAATAAATTTATTCATATACATTTAAAGAAGAATAAAAAAGGATACGGCGTAGAAAAGCTGCATTGATAAGTTTCTTTTGCTTTTAAATTAGAGTTTCAGGGTATCACAGATCTAGTTTCACTTGGATTATAACACTTCTATCATTTCAAATTGTCCTTCTATACTTTAAAACCTCTGTAGAAGCTCGCTGCTTAAGGCTCTAGTTTGTGTGCAAACACTGATGTGCAAATGAAATTACCAAACTCTGTAGCATTTCACATATGTATAGATGTGTTTGTTTGGTCCTAGTCCATCATCCATCAGTTCACACTGAATGTCTTTGATAAAATTCTTTCTCTTTATCAATGTCTTTGATAAAAACCTTTAACGGGGTTCTGCAGGGGTTTTATAGGACTGAAGTTTACAAAGCCGGATGCTAAAATTATTCTGTAGCTTTGACCCCACGAATTCCTTGTTGGTAAAGGAACAGGAGCCCTCCCAAAGGCTACAGCATTGGATACGTAAAGTATTAATTGATACATCAAATACAATTGTAGGAAAAGATCCTAAGATTTTGGAAAGATAAGTTGTTTTTTTCTCCCATGACTTCAGTGGGTCTATCTCTAAATGAATTTGTTCCCCTGTGTGACTTAGTGTTTTCAAACAGAGGTTTTGAGCAGTTGATGCAGTCTGATTCAATGATACAGACTTGTTGGAGAAGTTTTTATGATGCACATATGCATAAATTATTCACATGAATTAACCTAAGAATGGTAATTATTAGTTAATACAAGGTGAATACGCTAGGCAGAATAATGGAGATGAAAATTTTAAGTTGAATGCATTCTTTTCCTGGAGGAGTACTAAGCTCTAATCATATTTGCTTACTTGAAACACTGTTATAGGTGCACTAAAATAGATCTGATTATTTTTTTTGTAAAAAAAAATTTAATGTCTAGTACCAATAGTCTGATTGATGAAAGGAATGTTTGCCGATAAGCAGGCAGTGGGCACTCTGCTGCTCCTTCTGTTATTTAGAAAAGTTTACATTTCCAGTGTATTTTTATAATTATCTCACAGGCAAGTGTTCTAAAACAAAACTTTGTAATGAAATGGAGTATTTACCTGACAGAAACAATTTTTACCAAGTGACATGAAGAATAACTGAATCCTCTAAATTAATGTAATTTTGCAACTTAGTTATAAACTTGTTATTCATTCTCCAGACCATCTCAAGTATTGTGTAAACTATAGATCTGCATATGGAAGAAATGACAGAATGGCTGTTAAATTCAAGTTTTAGTAGACTCGTCATAGATTAAAACAAGACCTTCCCTTCCAGGAACACAGCTTCTTTGCAATGGAGATTTTCTTTAAATGTGATGTAGGTTAAAGAATGGTAATTCTGCATACATCTCCTGGGTTTTCTTCCTTTTCACTTTAGTAACTGCTATTTCTAGTGTTGAAGTTCTTCTTGATGCTTGTTTGAGTTTTATTTTTTAGCTTAAAAAGTAAGAGTATCTTAGAAATCTGTCTACTCACAACTGCTTACCTTTGATCGCAACTGGTAGGAAAAAAAATACTAAGGTGTAATAAAAAAGAAGATCCCATTTATGGCTCTCCATTTCTCAATCTCCCAAAATAATGAAAGTGGTTGCTTTTCAAATTTATATTGTGTTGTATTTTAACTTGGATTCATGAACCTTGACTGAACTTTCTACAGCAGTTTTTCTAGTAAGTACATAACTGATGTTTAAAAGTTAATAGAACTGGAATTTCAAGAAAAGCGTGAGGTAGTAAAATTGCTAACTAAAATGATGTAAAGTTACTAAAGCTTTCTCTGTTCTTCATACATACTGCGATTCTTAATGAAAGAGCAATAGCATTTAAAGTACTGTTTTGAACATTTTTTGAACGTGGCTAAATAAAAAATCAAGAAAATCCAAATTATAGGTTGTATAACTAGAAATGCACATTTCAAAGACTGTACTGGAATTGTTTGACTCAGTTCCCTTTGGATGGAGAAAGTGTGAGGTTCTTTAAGTAGCTGGGTAGAGCAGATTTCAACTTTCCTGAGTAATCTGTGTCCCTGCTACCTGATGTCGTGAAAGAGGTGAGAGCAGAGCTGTTAACTACCAGCAGGATGAGTAAAGGGTGAGCAAGTCAGTTACTAGCTGTGTTGAATGAAGTGGGGAGATGACATCACTTCTCTCAGGGCACTCTTCTAGGAAGGCTTTTGTCTTGGTATCCTCTTCTTGTAATAGTGTTCTAATTAATTTGAGAAGCTGCTAGAGTCCCTTTTGTTGTTAGGACTGTAAAGCAGCTTTGTATTTCATTTTCCTGTCCCCTTTAAAGGTCTGCTGCCTGCTGCACAGCTCTGTAAGGTGCTCGTGTTGTTCTCAAGGCCGTTCTGGGTCCTTTAGTCAGAGGCTAGAAAGTCAGCAAAGTATTTGTCATCTGTTTTGCCAGCTTCCATACAGAGTGAGTTTGATGTGTTCTAGTGGTTGGGATGTTCTTGTTACTCTTAATGTATATTAGTTTCTTGGGGTTTGGTAATTTTTAGAAAAATTACAAAAACTATTAAGATGACCAACTGTGGTCCTTGGCCTTCCATGATAATAAAGAGCTCTTGCAGCTGAGGGTTTTGATCAACCACAGAAGGCTATTATTACAACTGTAGCCTTGTGCCCTACATATTGTATGCAGTGAGAACCATGAGCACTGAGATTTGCCAAACCCCACAGATTTTTTTTGTTAAAAAAAAACAAGTCATAAATGTTTCTTCATGATTTAGTGAGTAGGGATATCTCCCAGTTAAGTAATCTCTCTCTTTAATTCTTTGAACTGGGCCGAGGTTTTATGGAAAACAATTTCTCTTGGTATTCCCTTTTCTGTAGCTTTCTCCCCTTTTGACTTTTTTTTTTTTTCCTGCACACTTGTAACTTCTTTAACAGTTCTTTATCTTCTCATTTGTTCCTTGTCCCCAAGAGGAGCATTCTGGAATCTGCTGATCAGTCATTAGGAAACATTCAGTAATTCTATCACACAGATTCCTTGTCTGTAGACTTACATTTTCAAGGAGCTAGTGACTTAGCTGTAGCCCCTGGAAGCCAGCATTTGGTTTTAATTCTGGCTAACTTTTGTGTATGTTTTTACAAAATACTTGGTTTTTTGTAGTTGTAGTATTTAGTCTTTATTTTGTAACCTTTACTTGATTAGCTATGTTCACCCATCTGTCCTTTGTAATGTTTGATGGTACTTGGAAATTTCATCAGAAGGTAAGGGTAAACTATCAGAGTATTAAATTGATCTAACAAAAATGCCCAAGTTTGAGCTGGCAGAGGGAGAAGGAAAAGCTGCTGCTAGCATTTGTCTGGAATGATGTGGTGGTTCACTTTGTGGCAAAAAGCTGTGATCTCTTCAAACAGCCTACCCAGAAGACCAGGAAAAGTGCATGGAAGATGTGGGTGATATCAAAGGTATCAGCTTTAAAATGCAGAAGGCAAACTGTAGGAAAATCTATTTCTTACTTGTCTGGGAATAATATTTTGATGATGAAATAAAACAGGAATAAGACTGTTGAAAAGCAGATTCTTCTGTAGGGATTAGTCCACAGTACCTGGTATTAGAGTAAGAAGCACCTTTCTTAGTGCAGAATAGTGAACTTTTGAAAGGGGGGAAAAGTTCTTATTCTGGAAACTGTAATATAGTTGATAAAAGGCAAAAGGAGTTGATGGTTTTACATCATGGTTGTGTCCTATTTTTTGATGAAGTCTTGCTTCTGAGGTTGGTTTTGGGGTTTTTTTGGGGTTTTTTTTTTTGGTGTTTTGTTTTTGTTTGGTTTGGGGGGGGTTTCTTTGAAAGTTGTTGTCATATATGTTACTGCAGAGATGAATAGCTTGAATTGATGGTGATCTTGCAAGGGCTTGTACATCAGTATCAGAAGTGCAGGTACTTTGCTTGTGAACACATTTGCTTTAGCTGGTATCTGCTATTTTTAATATTTGTACCTTATTTTTCTTAAATATTTTGTGTAAATCCTAGGGATACTGACTTCAATAAAGTGTTTTAAGATTGTTGAAGGAAAATCACTGTAATTGCAATGCAATGGATAGTTTAGAATCAAGGAAGAATATTTAAGATGTTCCAGTAGAAACTCGCAAGTAAATGCAGACTGCTTAAACTGAAAGTCTGCATTTGAGCTATTTGGAGAGGTAGTTGTACCCAGAGCCTGAAACTTAGACAGTACAAGATAATTAAAATTACTTGGGCTTTTCATACAGTCACTTAGGCTAGGTTGAACACCATCAAGTCCAACCATTTTTAAGTACTAAATATTTTCTAATTAAAAATACAAAAGCAAAATCCTGTAATTGCAAGCATTTTTTAAAATTAAAAAAAACCCCATTGAAACTGATATTTCACAACAGAGATTCTTCTAAAAACAGTAGATGAGTTTATAAATAGTCTTTACTGTAGTTTCCTTTGTACTGTTGTATAATTACTTTTGAATTACTGTTGTAGCTCTCTTCTCCTTCTTCCTACTGGATGCTGCCCAGTGTCCTGATGTGCCCTCTCCTTCCTGCATTTTCAGCATTTGTAGACTTGACAACATGGGACTAAAAAGAAGGAATTTGCCTGGAGCACAATTCTGTCATGGTTCTGGTTGTGCTGGTGTTAACACCAGTAGAGCTACTCCTTGCTATCAGTCTTACGCCTCTTTCTTTTGAATAATCAAACAGAAGATTGGGTGTTTAACCTAAGAGAAAACCTGACAATCTTTTTTGACTCTTCTGGGCTATCAGGGAAGTCTTCTCTTTTTGGGTTTCTTTTTCTTTTCATGCTTGCTTTTTCCCAGATGTCCCTGTGTCCTGTTTCCTTTCAAGCCTTTAGTTGCATTCCTACCCACTTCTCCTCTTTGTCAGTAGAGGGATAGCCGATCCTTTCACTGGAGGCTTGTGCTTTGTCATTGTGAAAATTGTGGATGCTTCTAGCCAGCTTTGCCAGCAGGGGAAACCCAGCTGCTCTTCCCAGACCCTAAAGACTTCTCTCTGCTACGTTCCCATGTATGCTGTGGTGTAAAAGTTGAACCTGTGCAGAGCCAAGGGTTGGACTTGGTGATTCTTGTGGGTCTCTTCCAACTCAAGATATTCTATGATGCTAATTATGGGAAGTAGATAGGTAGATCTAATTACTCCAAAGTGTAAATCAGCTGAGAAGCACCTTTTTACATGTATTTGGGTTAGTTTTGTGTTTTGACCTGCTCACTCACTGCGAGGTTAGGTGCATAAAAATGATGATGTGATGGGGGTGAGTGAGGGCAATGTGGCACTGGTAAAACTTCCCTTTTGGTGACAGGTGGCAACCCACTTGGTTCACTGTATCTGCATTTGTTTCTATGTACTCCAAGCGCCAGTATAGCCAAGTTGAGTTTAGAAAAAGAAAGTGGGGGGTGCAGAAATTTGGGCTGTAATGTGAGCCAGTGGTACTCATGATACTTCAGTCTTTCTTCTTGTCTTCATCTCACTGAATTCCATCATATGGATGGCTTTGAAGTTACACAGTGAACAGGATCAGGGAATTTACCTAGTTGAAAATTTGCCTAACAGGAAATTTATTTACCTTTAAAGGAAATTAACTTCCCCTTTCATTCACTACAGGGCTGCTGAGCCTGTCTGTGTGGGCAGAGGGAAAAGAGCATCATAGGAATGGGGAGAGGGCCGGAAGGCTGCAGTGCCAGCTTGCTTTGACTGGATGAGTGGGGCACGTAGCATGGGGGTACCAGTTCCTGCCATGTCATTCAGCTGAACTGATTTGTCCTGTTTACAAAACATGCTTGGAAGTTTTCTGACAGCTTTGTCTTGTCTGTAGCCTATGTACTGTACCAAGTGTTTGGTACACTGATACTCTGCAGAAAGCTAAAATGAAGGGTATTTGTAAAATTTTATCTGTAAAATAATATCTTTGTAGTATTTTAATATGAAAATCAGAGCATAGAAGCAAATCAAAGTCATGAGCTATTTGTTTTTAGTGTTTCTGTTGTATGTACAGAATAGAGGGTCTTTTCCTGCTGTAGTAATGCTAAGAAGGATATTTTTGAGGAGAAATGTCTTTAGCTCAGATTCTGTATGTTACTTGTTGTAATCCTCTGTTGTTGCCAGATTCCACGAGTAAAATCACATACAATACTGTGTAATCTCATAATGTAATCTCTTAGCATTAGTAAACTTTAAACGATGATGATTTAAGAATGACAAATGTTGGTTTCAGTTATTTTTTATGGAGACGTAACAAAAAATGCTCTGAAAAATAGTGTCTGAAAGGTGTTGGTAACTTAAAACCTGATTCTTTCCTTAGTTTCAATAGATTGCGCTTTCACTTTTTCATAATTTCATCTCCTTTTTAATGAGCGATTTTAAATTGAAATGATTGTCACTCAGAATAACTGTCTGACAGTAGAATTTCCATAGTGTGAGCGCCCCAACTGATGCTATTCTGAAATGTGATATCAACTTTGAAGGATGAATACATAGTGTGTTTGAAGATGAAAACCAGATATTTGGGATAACTGCATTGGACTATGCAGTGTTCTGAACAAATGTCCTTTAAAGGGCTATAAACTCAGAAAACAAGAAAGAAAAACCTATTCTTGATGAATTCTCATTCCTTTGTTTTGAAGAAAGTGGATTTGGAAAAGCAGTATTTCTTTTTGTAATGATCTGTGTTGTTTATTCTAAATCACTAGCTGTACTCAAGAGAATTCTAGAAACAGCTGAAAGCAACTAAAACTTTACTTTCAAGTATAGAAATCAGTCAGCAGCACTTCTTCTTTTTAAGTTGGATTTCTGAATGAAAAAGCTCCTAGATCCTCCATTGAAGAGACTTCATTTTCTTCTGAAGAACTGAAGTCTTCCACATAGCCATACAAATTCTAGGTTGTGCTCTAGTATGTGCTGTTTTTCTCAGCTTTGTGTCAGTGAATGAAAGAGCATATACAGATCATGGGCACAGAAAAATATTAGCATCCAGAAATAAACGTATTTGACTGCTGTGCTGTTTGTATGCAGATTTTTAATTCAGTAAGGCAGAAATTCAAATGTGCTGCCAGAATTTGCTCCTTTATTTTTTGTTCACAGTGCATATGAAACAGAGTAGAAGTATTCAGGATAATGCTCATATTTGTATCTGAGCAAATTCTGGACTTTCCACCCTTTTGGTCTGCGTGGTCCTTTCATGGTACTTTCTGCTGCTGTTTGTGACAGTTTTGGTATACTCCTGTATGTTATATGAACAATGTTGTGTTATTTCTTTAGATGTACTTTTTCTTATGTATAGATAAGAAATTTTTTTCAAAATTATCTTTTTTTTTCACTCTTGCAGAGAATTCTAAGCTGAGACATGTAGAAAAAGATGTTTTGATTCCACAAATAATGAGGGATCGAGCCAAGGAGCTGTGTTCAGATAAGGTGCAAGGTAAGAGTCAAATATTCATTAGGAGATCAGATGTACTCACTTTTGTGCCCTGAATATAATCCTTGTTTTTGAAATCATGTAGTCAGAGAATTAATATGTGTGATCTCCATCTTATCAGCTCACTGTGAAACCAGTATTGAAGCATATAAATCTGCTGTGTTGGCTTTGGCTGCTTGGTGATGTGGACTATTTTCCAAAATTACTTGCTCTCAAGGGCTGTAGAATTTAGTATGATTAATACAAAATTTTTTCACATCTCAGTCTGGTGGTGACAGAGCAGCACAAGAGTTACTGTGTTTCTGTATGAAGTATTTAATACTTCAATAAATTCAACTGCCTCATGCAAACCTTCAGTTAAGGTTTCTCTCATTGTAACCAACTTGTTTAAATATTCCCAACTTACTGCATCCTTTCCTTGCCCCAGCATTGAAATGATCCATGTGTGCGTGGATCATGCATAAGCACATATGTTACTAGACAGATGTTGAAATAGGGTGATGCAGTGCACTTCTGTTTTCATTTTCTTGTGAAGAGTACTGGACTCTTTAAATTAATAACTCTTCAATAACTCTTTTAAGTGGTGTCACTCCCTCTGCTGAGAGCTGCTTACACACAGGTAAGCCAAGAATGCTGCTCTAAGAGGGATGTAAGAATGGATGAAAAGCCAGTGGATTATTCTGTACAAGTGTCAGCTTTCAGTAAAGGACATTTGCATCTGGTCATCCAGATCTGAGCTCTTTAAACTTCTTTTGTTCACGCACCCCATCAGTAAAAATTTTCTGACTGCACAATCCAAATATAGGTATATTCAATTATAAATTATGTAAATTTATAATTGTACTGTATGTTATATAAATTATAAAGCATAAAAATAGAAGTTAAAAAAGGGGGAGATAAAGGTGAAATAAACAGTTCTTTAAAATATCTTAAATATTTATCAATCAAAAAAGATTACTGTTAATAACAGTACTTTTTATTGAGATCTGTATTACTGAACATGCATCATAGTTTTTAAAATATTTATCACTGTGATATAGGAATTTGAATACCTGTTTCTAAAGTCAGTGTATTTCAACACTTGATCTGGATAGGTGCCCAGAAAAGATACCTTACAGAGGTGCATATATCCCCGTGGAAGAAGTACATAGTTGCTTCACTTACTAAATTTTACTTACCTATACTCATTTTTCAGTCCTATCCACAGGTTTTGCAAATGGTTTGCTTGAAATAGAGCTAATAAATTATCTTCTCCCCTGATGTCAATCAGTTTTTCTTCCAAACTTAGGAGAAAGTGTTGCATGTCAGTGTTTTCAACCCCCTAAAACTCTCTTTGGGAAGATTTTTAACAGGTTAGAAAGTTCTGTTATCCTTTTTGTTCACAATAAAACCAAATAAAAAATTACATAATTAGGTGACCATATCCAAATACCTGTTTTCAAAATGCTTTCTCCAAAATGCAAGTTTCTCTTGCAAAGGAGTTACTTTCTTAGTCATTATTAAAATGACACCTTCACCTTAAAAGAGACACATTGAGTGCTTAGTTTTTGGAAATTCCTGCTAGGTAGCAAACTGCTCACAGCCACTTGTCATCACCAAAAAGGTCAGTGGATTTGGAGCACTTGTCAAACCTGACACATTTTTTTTAGAAAAGACACCTCTTTGAAGCACTTTGCCACAAGTTACCCAGAGAGCAAACCTCTCTGTGCTGCCAGGGATTTTCATGGCCCCTCCCCATCTCATTACAAAGTCTGGTAAAGATGCCACTGTTTGAAGGCTCGTTTTTGTCAGGTTATAACATTGATGCCATCCTGTAGCGCACTGTGCACTCCTGGCTCCATTACTTTGCTGCAATAGCTTAGCTCTGAGTGAGGCAGTGAAGGAGTTTTGTGTGCAGTGCTCTTTCTGTAGCCTTAGTCTGGAATCCCTTTCTTATTCCAGTTAAGGCAGCCACTCCATCAGTAGCTACATTTGCACAGTTTGTCCATAATACATTGTTTTTTATTCAAGATGCTACTTCCTGTTCAGAATAAATCTTCTCCAGTACATCTTTCCTGTAGTGGTTCACAAAAAAAAATTTTTTTTTGTGCATTTCATTATTGAAATGCAAATACCACAAGGTGTGAGAAGTTAAAAACTTCTGTACTTTCAAACTCAACTGTATAGCAAACCTCCCACACTATGTAACTTGTTTTAACACTTGTTTCTTCAAATCTTCCACAGGGTCTTCTGTTACTGACAAGGGAGTGCATTTTAGTTTGTTGCCATATTGTTTTCCCTGAATTATTTCAGCGACTTTTACCATGGCAGGAAGAGGAATTGTTTCCCCAATGGCATGTGGCTTTTTGTGTTTTGCTATTATTTAAGAAACTTCAAAGGAAGTTTCTGGAGTTTTATCACTAGGGTGCTCTATGACTAGAGTCAAGTCTAGGTAAAGTGGAGCAGTGTATTTTTAAGCAGCTGCTTTTATAGGTTCTCCAAAAAATTTTAAACAGTAGTGTTACCGTAATATCTCCCAAAGGAAAGTGGCATCATGTAATAGGTGCCTTCTAGCGCTGCCAGAAGGGCTTAATAGACCTTTTTTTAAAATTTGAACAATAGTTAATCATTTTTACTTTGAATTCTGTACCTGTTGGGGAAAAAAAATGAAGATGAAAAGCGATTGCAGTAGTGTGGGCCATTTGAAAGATGTTGGTTAAAAGTATTTTGAGAGCTTGCTATTTGTATAATATTGTTTGAGGTTAACCAAAGGCACAGTGTGACTGTGTTTTTCTCCTCTGAACTTTGTGTAGCATGAGGACTTTGGTTTCAGCATCTTCATTTTCTGTGGCAGCAGCCAATATTGGAGGTTCTTGAGCTGCGAGCTGTGGACCATTACCTCGCAGCTTCTCCATCTTTTCCCCTTCATAAATTTTCAAGCCAAATGTTATGGTTTTCTGTTATGTTAAGCAAAATTAAAATTTATTCCTTCTTTCTCCTGTGTAGAGTTTAGTTTTGTATCTTCAGAAAAATAAGGTTTGTGGATACATCCATCTCCCCATCATTCTTCTGTCACATGTAAGCCAACTTTGATCAAATTGTGTGAAAGTTAGAAGTAGAAACTGAAACATTTTTTTTTTGTCAAATGGGTGAGCAAAACCCCACATTAATACCTCTATTAAAATAAAAAGGTGGTAGCAGAGCTTCAGTTATTTTGTTGTACACCTTTTCATCTCGGTGAAGGGGAGAGACCAAACCATGGGAAATGAAGCTTAAGCAGTTTTGTGATCAGTAGATTTACCATCTCATAAATCCATTGTGAGATTATTCCTGGAATAAATTTGTCTTGTTAGTACACAGGGATAGGTGTTAATCAGAGTAAAGAGGCTATGCTTTTTATGCTGTAAACAATTATAAGCTATGAACATAAGCTGTGTAATTAAGTAATCAAAGCTCTTGTGACTTGGTTTGTGTGCTGTGGAGTGTACACACATGCATGAAATGGAGTTGTTTACGCTGAGGGCAGAGTTACTCATTTGACTTGCTCTCAATGTAGGATTTTTCTGCTTTATGTTAAGTTCATGTTTCAGAAACTCCTATTAGTAGACCCCTGTTTCTTATTGTCTTTAGGAAATTGTGATAAATGCATCAGTACTGTAGGAAATAAAGCTATTCCACAAGTATGGGCCCTTACAATTGGCCTGATCAGGCTGGGTTCACATGTGTCCCTATGGGGAGCCCCTGTACATTCAATAGTGCTCTGCATGAGCACAGGGTCCATCTGTAGCCAGCCCGGTACCTTAGCCTGCAGCTATACCACCTAGAGCTGTGTGCTTAGCAGAGCTAATAATGCAAGTAATGACAGCCTGTCCAGCACGTGTTCCAGAGCCGTCCAGGGAAAAGAAACCCCAAAGGTTACAAAAATAAATAAAAAAAAAAAAGGTCTTGTTAACTTAAGAAGTGACCCTGCTCCCTAGCGCACAGTTAAAAGGCTGGTTCATTGCTGTGCTTGGTTGTCAGCCTACCAAAATGGATTAGAGAAGAAATAACCATGGAAAGTATGTCCACTCTGGTCATATTTCATTTTAGTTAGATTATTTAAATTTGCTTACAACTTTTTTTTTTCAGATTGTTCCAGTATAAGTTCTTGTGTGTTCTGCATGTTTCTTAATAATTTTGTAGCTCTCAGTTTCAGAATGATTTTCGTGTGATTTAAGATTTTCAAGCACTTTTTTCAGTGAAAATGGATATATTAGTAGTTTCGTCAACTTGGGTAGTAATTCTGTTCACATGCTTTCTGGGAAACACTAGTCAATTTTCTGTGACCATTATGTAGATATGCTTTATTGTGTTCATATCCATGCATTGTATGTATGTATGTGAAATTGTGGGCAAAAGTGTCAAAAAACAAGCAGACAAAAACCCCAAAAACATTGTCATACAGGAATGTTTCACTGTATTTTTACAAACTATAGCATGAGTTTGCCTGAAACAATATTCAATTATGTATTTCTCTATCAGCATGTCCTTGCATTTCAAACCTAAGTAACTAAAAGGATCATTTGTTAGCCATTGCCTCACTGCTTTTATGAAATAATTTCTTAAGCAAGCTGTTTTCCTGTTTTGCTTTAATTTCCAGTTATAAAATTTAAAAATGAGTAAGCTTCTTCAAAGCAAATTCATAGCAAATTTCAGGAACCTGGAGTTAGTGTTTTTCATCAGAATGGTGGTGACCTTTAGCACATCCTGTAGTTTCACCAAGCTGTGCTTGCTTTCCATGAGTCCATGCCCTAAAACTAGAGACAGCTCCATGCTCTAAATCTAGAGACAGTCATGGAAAAAGTTGCAAGAGCTGTGGTTGTTTCTTGATCATTTCTACAGAGAAGTTTGTCTAATTTCTTGAGAGCACTTACTATGCTGTCCAAAGTTACAGATTCTGAAACTGAACTTGATGGGGTTTTTTTGGTAACAGAAGTACACAAACTTGGGTTGTCAGCTTAATTTGATTTAATCTTGGGTAACTTGGCTTGGAAAATAGAAAGGACTGACTGACTTTGAGGTGTTGTGAGTTTAGACTCAGAATAAGTTGTATTGAATTGAGATCCCAAAAAGAAATGACTGGGTCACAGAGTCAGGCATGAAATTAATTCTGTATTAAGTTTATTGTTGATGTTTTATGTATTTGTTGTACTGTAAAGCATTTCTGCCCACCTTCCAAAACCTCACAACTTATTTTTTTTTTTTCTGGGAAAAGAGCAACTTTCTCCATTGACAAGGGATTTAAGTTCTGAACTTCTTTCCTCTGAATTTTATTGTCTGTTACTGTCACATCATCTGGATTTGGGCCCTTAAGGTCATGAAGAGGACCTGCAGACTTCTGTAACTTCTGTAACTTCTTCTGTAACTGAGACTCCTTTGTATGATTGAAGGATTCAATAGGAAATAGACCTACAGTATTTTCAGGGTCACTGCAGGGACAGATAGTTCAACTCAGCCTGGTTCTGCTGTTAGAAAGGTGGTGAAGTAAAGGTAGCCATTTCTTATTTTAAGCATATTGTGGGAGACATCCATTTGATCAAGATGACAAGTTGTTCTGCTGTTTTTTAAAAAAATATTAATCAATTAAAAAAATTTAATGAAGGATACACAAGGAAGATATTTCTCCTTGTACTGAGTTGAGGACCTTCACTGGAGAGCACTGCTGTGTTGGTTCTGTTGTCTGGAGGAGCTGTGTAATTAAAGCAACTGGAGTTACATTGCTGAAAAAATCTCATAATACTTGGCAGGGCTTTAAAAATGGTTTGGAAAGTGTGGCTGGAAAAGGACATTTCCAAGCAACCATCCTCCTCCCATTCTCCAGATTTCCCATTAGCCCTCTCTTCCTCAGGGCTCATGTTGATACTTAGTGAAGATGATGGGATGCAACACTACTGCAGGCTTCTCTACAGTTGAGCATGACCAGTGTCATCAGGAGTTTTGATAATGTGCAGTTACTCAACAGTCCTGTCACTGACATTATCTCTGTCCCCCTAGGGGCCACCTGCTCTAGACCATGACCCTTACACCTGACATAGCAAGGTCCGTAAATCCAAAGAAATTTCTGATTGAACTACATGTGGTGCTGTACATTTAAATGCCCAAGCACACCTTTAGATATTCCTTCTTAAAAACCCCATTCTTTTTATATATACTTTCCTATCAGAAATGCATATAATGAAATATGTGAAATCCTTAGCAAATTTGCTTGATATTTCTTATTTCTCTGGTATTGCAGACTGAGTTCTACTAATTGTTGCCAACCCCTGTTGAATGCTGAGGGAGGATTAACCTGTTGGTACCTACATTTCTGACATCAGAAGATGCTAAGATTGATAGTAGAGGGCAGTTACATGACAGGTCTACTTAAAAATTTTGATGAGTGTTCTTGTCTTGTACCAAATTAAAACTAAAATCAGCATGTACAGCTGAACTTCACTCATCCACTTTGCATCATTGTGAAAATGTAGTCCTTACATTTTTTTTTCAAGTTCACATCTCCTAGGAGTATCTGGGAACACAGTGATCTTCTAATTGACCAAAGCAAAAAGATCAAGTGACTGATAAAAATCAATGAGTTAACATGACAGCTGCTGGTACCTTTTTTTTGAATTGAGCTGCTGGGATCAGAAATTGCTTACATATGCTTATGTCCATATTATTCATTGTTTGGTGGAAAGCCTGAGAGGTTACAGTGGAAGAATCACAGATTTTTTTTTATGACAATAGCCTTCTCTTAGAAAGATAAAAAATAATGCTGCACTATTATCTGCAACTCCGTTTTTGTGAGAGGAGGGTTAGTATAATTTGAGAACATAGTTTCAATTCAGAAAAAAAAATGCAGGTGGACAGTGGAGGAAAACTGTTGTCTTCTGTTGCTATATGAATTATCTGAATATTGAAGTATATTATAGTAATTTTGTGTGACCACATGGCCTTATATGAAACTATTAATATTACATTATGTTTTATGTGCTGTGCTGTAGTCAGTTATTTAAATTATTTTAGATGTTTTGATAGTGTGCAGTTATATTTGGTACTAATAATAAATTGCTATGAGCTTATTTTCTGACTTGCATTCCTTGAGAATAAGATGCTGAATTTTTATATGATGCTCTTATTTACTCACAATATCTTTTATTTTGGAAAAAATTATTCAGTGCTATATTATTTCCAATGAAAGTTTACTCTCATCACATTTAACTATGTGAATTAATACAATCTCTAGAGGGATTATGGTATATTGAGCTTTGCTCCAGCAAACTGGGCAGAGAGAACAACTATATGTAAATTAGAATTTGAAGAAATGAGATTCTATATTTGTGTGTGTTTGTTTGTTTGAGTGAATGGTAACAGCATTAACTACCCTAAGCTAATTTATAGAAAAGAAATATGAAGGCATATTGTCGTGCTTGAAGATAGACATTTCAGTGTTCTAACTAGTTTTGAGCACTTTGAAGAAAATGTTCTGGGAGGGAACTTGCCTGGTTTGATTATTTTTGTTCTTCCCTCTGTCCATGTCATTTCAACTCAGTTGATGACAAGAAATGGGTCAGACTGCTGCTAGCTTTACCACTGCAACTTAGTTGTGTGGGGCTTTTTATTTTTTTTTTATTTTTTTTTTTATTTATTAGGGAAAGGAACAGCTTTTACAAGGACAAAGAGAAATGAAATCACTTTCAGTGAAAGAAAGAGGCCTCATTATAGCCACCAACAGCAGTTATTGACAGCTACACTTCCTATTAACAAGGAGCATTTAAGAGTTTGGCTGTTGGATCTTTGGACTTGATCTAATTTGCTAGCATTAATTAGTTTCTTTTGAGCACAGACACTTGGTGCTCACAGCTATAGATTTAGAGGACTAATTAGGACAGAAAATTGAACAGAATGGGGTAAGGCATTAACCTTCAACCATTACCAGCTGGGGCTCTGATAAAGACCACAGAGTCCAAATGCTCCTATTCATGCAAAGAGTACTTTAATGAATATCAATTTCAGCCAGGTTGCCATATCTTACAAGCCCTGTTTTGATTTTGATTCTCTTACCTGGTAGAGATTTTTATGTATAGATATTAAAGTGATATTGGTAGTTCAGAGCTCATAGATGAGAACCTCAGGAGGTTACCTGTGTTTTCTGCAGTCTTTCAATTTGCTTTTCTCAAGTTACAGATTTTATTGGTTTCCAGCTAAGATCCTGAATTTCAAATTGATTTCCCTGTCCAGCATAAATGTATTAATATAGCCCAGATTAATTACATGTTCTTAACAAATGCTCGTGTAAAAAGATGCCAATGTGGTTCTGTATTACTGTGGTACATGGTAGTAATATCCATGGCAAGAGCACTCACCAAGCTAACTGCTGAAAGTTTAACAGTAGGTTTGCTTCTTCTGCAGCTCTTACAGTGAGATACAATTATTGTATTATGGTGTTCCATTGGTAATTCAGTTTTAGGAGGAAAACTATTCTTCCAGATTGTTTTAACATCTGCAGAATGGGAGGGCTTTAATTGTGTATAAGGAAAGAAAAAAACTATTTGCACTTGTCCTCTTGTATAATTTCTTGGATTGTTGGAAGAGTTGAACTTGAAACTAAGTGTCCAAATCATTAGTTGTTCGTACCCTTTAGTCAAATTACTGCACCCTGACCAATTCCCCAGTGAAGCTGAAACATTGTTTCTGTCTTCATGTGACTTCTGTAACTGAAAATTCTTTGCCCACTGATGAAAGAAGTTTAAAAGTCTCTTCTCTATCATAATTTCTCCAAACTTGTTTTTTCAGGAATGATGTCAGGATTGATGTATATGCTTTTTAAGTTCTCAAGTTATTTCCAGTTCTCCACTAGTACACAGTACAATGTTAGGTTGAATAGCTGGTTCCGTGTCTTAGGGTCCTGGTGAAGTGACATTGGTACAAACTGTAAAGATAAAGAAATGCAGCCTTTCTTGTTGATCTAATCTAATGATCTTGGGGTATTTCATGGTATTTAGATCAGTCTTTAGGGAACCATGTGAGGGGAGTGTCCATAGTGGAGGAGACATGGTCGAGTTCTTCTCCCAACAAAAGAGTGAGGGTGCAGTTCCAGCCGCATTGACTAATGCCTTCTCCCAGGTGTTATATGCAGTGTTTGCTGATCTCATAGTTTTCTTTTCCACTTGACACATTTTGATTCTTCTGTGTCAGTCATTCTTACTACCAGCAACCAAGGGCAAACTTGGGATTCTGTGAGGGGTTTTCTGTATCCATTCTGATGGTGGCAATAACCTCTGGGCGCACTGTTAGAGTGTTACAGTGAGGTGTTACTGTGGCGTGGGTGGACGGAGCAGTGGCCGTTCATGTGACTCACAGTAGCTGTTGTTTTAACTGCCTGTCCTTAACAATGTATGAAGTTGTTGCTCTGAAATTTTGCATCATAAACCCCTCTTAGATACTACATTCAACAGTTACACAGTAAGCAGTTAGTGTAAATAAATCTTAATACTTTTAAGAGGTCATGCTATATTCTCATTGCCTGTGTATAAAAATTTATGTTGTATTTGAAGTATTAATATTACCCTTAGTTTCACACAGAAAATAGGTTATTTTCAACTGTAGAAGTCAGAATGTGTAGTATAGGTAGCATTAGGTTCAGCAGTGGAAAATAAAACTTAGTTTGATCAAAATGCTGCTTCTCTGAATTCAGAAATACAATAAATAGTGAGCATTCAGAAATACAATAAATAGTGAGCATTCAGGAAGCCTAAAAGCAATACATTTACCTCAGCATAAGGTGATAAGGGAAAGCTTCTGTCCATTCTTAAAACACATGAAATTGATAAGTGTATTTGCCAAAGAAAATTGCTTATCCAAATGTCCAGAAATTGAAATGAAGCTCAACAGAAATTAATACTAAATGGAAATCAGAATAGGAGTTGTGATTTTACTTAATATGCTTTGATTTAATGAGACAATGGATTATGAGAGTTGTAGTTTTGATCTCCTGTATGTTGGAGACCTATACCTGTTATAAATCTTTGTGTAGAATGTTACAACTCAGCAGAACCAGTCAAAAAAAAAAAAAGGCAGGAATCACAGGTCTTATCAGGCAGTAAGGGAACACACAGTTGAAACATAGTTGGGCAGCTACACACACTTTCAACAAGAGGTGGTGTTCTAAGGGTTCTTCATGCTTTTTGATCTAAGTGTTCTTCATTGTTTTCTGAAACCAATGAAGTCTCAAATTTTTATCCTGTTTTGGGATGGAAACATTTTAAGCTGCTTCTTACATGTAGAGCAGTAGTTCTAAAGATTGTTTAGCTCAAACTGAGGGAGTTGTCCCTCTAGCACTTATTCTTTGATGTAGTAGTTAATGGGTCCTGTGGTAACAACACTGACAATGTACAAGTCGTTTTTTAAATGCTAGAGACAATGTTGTCTGTTGCTGAATAAAACTATGTTCTTGTACATTGTTTTTCAGGTCCTTTTAATAACAACAATAAAAAATAATCCCCCTCTTTCTCACCCCCAAATTTAGTTTTGTTGCTGTTGTAAATGCTTTCCAGTAGTTGTCTCTGTGGTGCTGCATAGAAAAAGTGTAGGGAGATTTGTGCTCTGGAGAGTGTTTTACTTAAGGGTCTGATGCTTAAGAGGGGAGTAAAGGCTACATTATTGAAATGTCATAAAACACTGCTGTGTTGTCATCCCTTTGAATTTTATTTGTAACAGTCCTGCAGAAAAGAGCACCTGGAACATTTGCTGCCCCAAATCAGGATGGATACCTCTACAGGAAGTGTAATCATGTAGCAGAAGGTGAGAGGTTTTTTGGATGAGAAATTAAGAGCTGCAGAGCTGGTTAGAGGATAGGAAAACGGATGATCAAGGACTGCTAGAGCTGCTCAGAGCTTTGGAGGTATGGATGAGGCTTAAAATTTATGATAAGGGAACAAGAAAAGCAGTTTAACTGCTCTATCCTAGATTTGAGTGGAATACCAGTAAAGGATTTGGAAGGAATAGTGGAAAGGAGGGAAGGTAGTAATGCTGATGGGATAATGAGTAGGAAAGGAACTTACATGAGGAATTTTGAAGAAGAAAATGTAGAAGACCCGTGTGTGTGAAAATCTCCCTTGGATGGAGTGACCAGATTCTTCTCTGCATATTTATTCATTGTATTGGGAAGGAGTTGAAATGGTTGTAGGGAATTTGGGACTTTAATTATGGTATTAAGAGATCTGCCTTCTTACATTTTTCCTAAAATGAGTATAAAGAAAGGTTGCTTTAAGTCACTACTGCCTTTTTTAGGGGCTTCTGATATTCAAGTTTTGGATTTCCTTGTATTACTTTTATCACCCATAATGTTCTATACTTTTTAGTTGTCTTTCTTTTTGGCCGTGATCTGGAATCTCCCAAGGAGATTCTAGTTAACTCTTCTTTTCCCTCCTCTTCAATATACACTAAATAATGCCCTTCAAGCTTTCAGATCAACAACATATTTCAGGGCTGTTTAAATAGTCCTTTTTGAAGCACAAAATCAAAAAATTATTGTTACATTTGCGTGCCAGGCTTGATACAGGTCCTGCCTTGTTTCCTGGTGACAGAAATGTCCCATGCTCTTTCCTGTAATGGGATGCTCATGAAGTTAGTGAAAATAAAGCCCTGCAGAGTTGTGGCCTGAGATGTGATCTCACCTATGGCTGTAGACTGTCAGACTTTTTAAAAGGTATTTTAGGGAGACACAGCTAATGTTGCAAAAAAAACCTTCTGAATGCTATGGTTTAATATGTGGGAAATGTACAGAAAGTGTATAATGTGGAAAGGCATAGAGAGTTGAAAGTAGGACTTCTTGATGCAATCTAGACTGGTCTAACTATGCTTCAAAAGCATGAACTTCAGTTCTGTGAAATGCTTATCAAACCTGATGCCCTTGGAGGGCACATTTATCAAGCATGAAAGGGTTGCAGGTCTGCAAAGGACTTTGGGAAGACATTTTGAACCATCATGTTCTCTTGGAGCCTTACCTAGTATGCCTGTGCTTGTCCTGTAATCTGGTTGATGTTCAAGCTACTGTGGCCTGTTCAGTGCTTAGTTCTATGTTACCATTCAAAGAATGCTTTTTGCTTTCTAAGTTCTTTTTTGATTTAATGCCTGAACTAATTTTTCTTTGTGTATCAAGCAATTTGGGTTCTCATACATTGGACAGATTCCTGGCAGTGATCTGAATAAATGCAGGACTTCAAATGGAAGAAAGAGGATGATCTGATTTATGTTAAACAGGCAAAAGGGAAAAAGAAAAATAAAATACTTACTCAGTAACCATCCTGGAAAACTATTTCTATCACAGTCCCCAAAATGGCCCAGGGAAGGTGTTGAACCCTGAGATTCCAGAGTTGTTTTCAGGAGCATGAAGTATTTTAAACACAGACACCCAAAATCTTTAATGCTGTGATGTTAAAAATAACATTTAAATTCAGATGGAGAACTTGTGCTTTCAGCTTGAAAAAAATTATATCCAGTGAACAAGAGTGACCACAGACTGTAACTTCAAACTTTGTTGCTCATTATTTTTTTTCCTGCCTTTGGGGTGATAATTTTCTACATGACTCGGACAGCCCGGTCAAAATTATTCATAAGACCAATGGTGAAAAGATCTCTATTTTTCTCTGGTGTAAATAATCTTTGTCATTTCTGATCTGTCCTGATTTCCTCCTTGTGCTTCTTTGCATGTCTTTTCTGAGTGGTTTGGGGTTTTTTACATTAAATATAGGCGTCAGCATATATCTAGTTAATGAATAGAAATTTGTCTTTGCTTTCCATAGGATATGGAAAAGAGCAATACAAAAGAATGGTATAGCGTTTGGGGTTATATAACTTAAGATTTAATTAGGAATTAACTAATCTTTAATGGGGTGCTAGAAGAGCTCACAGCTTCTCTGGTGTCTTCAATGACTTACCTCAAAAGTCCTATGTTTGAAATATTTTATATTAGCTAATTAGCTTCATGACAGTTGAGTAGTAGTATTAATCATTCTTCAACTTTTTCCTTGTAATAGAGGTGTCCCTGTACTTTTCCAACTTTAAGGAAATTAAAAAGCATATTCATATATGTATGTGTGATGATTTTTTATATTTTATTTTATACATTCCAAACAGCTTGAGGAAGTTTTGAGTTTTTTGTGGAGAGTGAGAATGGTGTGGAAAAGATGCTTTTTCTTCAGCAAGACTTGTGCAAGTTCATTTTTATATGCTCCTTCTGTTGAGTAACTATAAAACTTCAGCAGTTTTAAACCAAAATACTGTTGAGGGAATCTATCCTCTTCACTCTGCTGTCAAATTCATTAAAATACTGCTTATTGACCGTGCACAAACCATTTAGCAACATTCATTGTTGGGCAGAGAATCCTTAGTAAATTACAACCCCCAAAAATAGTATTTGCCCTTCTGCAGAAGGAAAATATTAAACAGAATTGCATACTTTTGCTTTGGCTACCTTCTCCCACCAGATGAACAGTTCTGGTCTCATGATTTTCTTTTCTGCAGTGGTTTCAGTGCAGTGCTCTTTGTTTCAGACCTGATGTTACAGATCTATGTGGCCCTAATGTTTGTGCTACAATGAGTTGACTTGCCTGAAAGTAATTCAGCCCTCTAATAAAGATGAGAAATAATCGCCTCTGGGAAATGTGTTAAAAGTACTTAAAGGTAACAATGTTTGGGTTGTGGTTCAGGTTCAGCCAGATCCTTTTTGCATAACCAGTACATTGTAACAGTGTGTAAAAATTCTTTTGTGTGAAGCAGGTAGAATCTCCTTGTTTCTAATGTAATATAGTCACCATCTTAAGTTTGATTGTAAGGTTTATACACCGATGTCTGGGTTCTGCTGTGCTGTAACAAGATCTGGTACTAACAATGTTTTGTGTGTCCAGACCTGAACTGATTGTACAATAACATTTTACTCGGGCATTTTTGTCCTAATAGTTGTCACGTCCTCAGGCCTCTAAGCCTTGGCTGAACTTCTGACAAAAAAGTCAGGATGAATACCTAAAGCTTGTTGTATTTTAGGCAATCAGAGAGGATGAATCTGAGTAAGAAACAGAGTCTAGCCTTCCTCTTCTCCCTTCTGCAGTCTTTCAAAGCTCAAGGGGGATAGAAGTTACTTCATCCTCTTCTGCAGTGTTCAGAGAGGAGACCCTTATAAGTGGAACACCCTTGGAGATTAATGTCAGCTCCTCAACCTCCTCCTTTAATTTGTGTTTAAGTCATGTAGGATGGAAGACATCTCATCCCAGTTGTAGTCCTCTCTCTCTCGCTCTATCTCTTCCCAGTTCCCTTACCCCTTCCTTGTCAAGGCAACAAGGACAGGAGGGTACTTTAGGAGTCAGCTTTGGGTGGGACATGGAAATTTTGGGTGGCTAAAATGAGGCAGAGTGTATTCTACTGGTAGTCATTCTTAGTCTCTGTTCAGATATGTGTGACCATAGATGAAGGAGAACTGACATGATCAAAGCATATGGGACATTGCATAGGTATGCATAAAGCAAGGAATGGCAGTGCTATCAGTTTTTGTTTCGGTATTTGATCTCCTGCAAAAGCCTTGTAGAAACCCTTGGACTTTGCAAGCATTTCCTAAGGATTTCTTTGAGCTGTTTTTTTCCTGTCTGTCTCTGGTTGCTTCCATATCTTGGGAATCCCATTGGTTTGTTAGTGTCTTCTCTAACATAAGCATCAATGTGTCTGCAGGTTCTGTGCAGGTGTGGACTGGCAGGATAGTGTCTTTCAGCTCCCAACAAGATCTGATCAGAGTAGGGAAAAGGCAGTTGCTGCCTGCTGGTTCATGTCAAACAAGGCTCAGCTGGACACTGGTTACCAATTTAAAATTTGGGAAGAGCACTTGTAATTGAATATAGGCCTTTTACTTTTGTGGCTCCAACTGCTTTTGTTTTTTTTTTACTTTCACTACTGGCAGCAGTCCTGGACTCTAGCTAAAGACCAAAAGCTAAATGAAGCCATTTTTCATAACTAATTTGATGTCTTGTTTCCTATTTCATCACTTTTTCTTTTTGTCACCAAATATATAAGGCTGAAATCTTGGTATGCAGGGGAAAACAGGCAAATAATCTCAGCAGTGTAAACTTCGATTTATAAATTTGAGACTTGCAACCAGACTGCTGTACAAGAAAACAGATGCCATGCAATAAATTAATACTAAGCTGAATAATAAACAAGACGTATTGTTAAAGGTCTTTAATGCAAAGAAAGTGATTTCAGACTTTCATATGCTTGTTTTCTGTCTTTGTTTAAATGAAGCCTTTGCATGTGTTTTCTTTATTGTTCTCTTTCGTGCACATTTGAGCTTTGTTGGGTTGAGGACTTGGTCTCTGGTTGGGCAGTGGTGATTAACTTACACTAAATAGGCAGCAATAATGTGATTTGAGAATGAAAAGGATTCATTTCTTTTAAACGAGGGGAAAAAAAACAAGGTTGAAGGAAATAGTTTACATAATCTGTAAACTAGTTAAGGAGCTGAATATTTATGCAGGTTGAAATTGAAGCTTAGTTGCCCTCTAGGGGTTTTACATTAATACAGCATATGTTAGCTTTTGGGTGTTTTTTTCTTCTTTCAGAATAAAGGTGAGACAAGTCTTTGGAAAAAACTTACGTGCTAACAAATCTGTGGTGATAGAGGCATGTGTACATCTGTATTCAGTGAGTAAAACTCATTTAGTTCAAAACCCAGAAAATGGAGGAAAGATTTTTAGCCACGTTAGGTTCTTTTTAATCGCATTGTATCGGTGGAGAATGCACTCACAGTCAACCAGTCATAGCACTGAAGTCCCAACCAGGAAAGGTCCTTACTTTCAGTCCTAAATAAACAGAAGACAAAAAGTCACAGGGGGTTGTAGTGGCAGCTCCAGGACCCTCAGTCAGTTTCTGCTCATGTCCCAGCTGCTGAATGCTGCTTCGGATTCTTGTGTCCTCAGCTGCCACTGAGTAATGCACAGGGGTCTTCTGTCACTTCTGGTCTTACAGCAGGTTGAGCCCTGGATATTGGTCTGTGATTGAATGCGTTAGGAATAAACTTAGTCTCCTCCTTTAGAAAGCAATTGACAAAACCGGTAGTTCTTGATTGCTTGGATAGGTGTGTGATATTTCATTGGAAGTATCCTCATACCATAGGAAGAAGTGACAAGTGGCTTCTAAACCGGAGCTACAAATATGTATCCTGTTGTCTTAACTTTCAGTATCTGCTTTGCCAATGATTTTTGTAGCAGATGCACTGTTAACATACTTATTTTAACAATTGCTAAATAAATTAATAAGAGTTTGGTTGTTTTTCTAAAAATTGAAACCACATCTCCATGATTGTTTTTGCTGTTTCTTTCGTAACACTGTTTATGCTGTATTTGTATGTTGATGCTCTGAGACATTTTTGCATCAGAAACAAGATAATTGGAGCAGGCAGAGTAGATGCCTTTAAAAAACTCCCTCCTGCCAAATTCGAATCCCTCTGCATACAGCTTGAGGAGCACAGTTGTAATCAGCTTTCAGAAGGCAGAGCTGTGTCCCCGAGGCTTCAGGGTACCAAACTACACCTGGATTTGTGCTAGTAAAGTCAATGTTCTCGCACAGATTTTTATGCCATTTGCCTGTTGAGCTTTACACTGCAAAACAGTTTCTCTCTTTTAGGTTTTCATACCTAGTTTCTGGTGCATTTCGTTTTGCTTTGTAGATTTATCAAAGACTTGTTTGTAAATTCCCTCTCTACCAGTATTTTATTTTATTGTCTTCAAAATTACAGCTTTTGTTCTGAAGAAATGTACCTGGTTATTGCAGGTTATTTAAAACATTTTACAGAAGATGAAAGATAAATGTTACACAGTTACTACCAGATTTCCAGATATTGCTAAGTTTTGAGAGTGTGATTTCCTGCCTCATGGTTTAAAGTAATTTCTTCAAAAACATTAAATGAGGAGGGTAGTCTGAAATTCTGAATGCCTCCATAGTCAATGAGGCAATTTTATTTGAAAAAGTAAGTTTATGTACTTTATCACATGGTGGCCATAATTGCAGGGGTCGAGTTACTGTTCACTTTAGAATATGGACACAGCAGAATTTTTTTTTTCCTGGAAAATTTGCACTTTGGTTTTGTCATCCTTACTAGCACTGAGTAGTACCTCAATCAGCAGGAATTCTCCATGGTGAAGAATTCTTGCCTCCACACCAGCCTATGACTAGTCACTTTGGGAAAAAAAAAAAGATTTACTGGAAAGTAGGGCAAGTACATGATGATAACTGTTTTGGAGATGTTGGGACAGTGGTTGGGGATGAATTATGACCTATGAGGGAAAGTAACTTCCTCTTTTAATAACTGTATAAATATTTTATATTCTATATATTGGGAGCATTCTATATTCTCAAAAGACCCAAGATTTTGACCCTGTTCTGTGTGCCCCATCTCACCCCCCAGCTGGAACCCTGGAACCAGTTTCACTTTTTTTTAGAGGATATTTTGTTTCATTCAGAGGAGTGAGAACTACTATTGCTGCTACCACCAACCTTCAGTATTGGAGCTCTGAGTTAAATAGGTAGTTTTGGAAGTCCATTAAATTGAACTGGGGCAGGGGGAAAGGAAGAGTCCCTGACACAGCGCAGTGTAACTGAGAGCTGGTGTCATGGTGGAATAGCTGGGCAAATGCCTCCTCAGGAGTTATATAAATGCCCTGCTCTACCCCCACCATGTGGTAGAAGGACATTACTGTTACTTCTTCCACTGCGTGAAGCTCTGTTTTTGAGAAATAGATATATTTGCCTTTAGAGTTCAGCTGAAGAGTCAGTCGCTGTGGGACAGAGGGAGGGGTGTTGTTTCTTTAAATCATCTGTTATCCGGACTTCTCAGCTGTCCCTGAGTGGCTCGGCAGCTCCCGAAGGGGGCGGGAGGATAGGCAGAGGCGAGGCTGCTCTGCTCAGCTCAAGTTGGATGCACTTGTTTATATAAAAGCAGGCAGTGACAGACAGTAGCCATGGGGGAACTTGCATTTGTTCCAGTTCTGCCTCTTCCAGCGCCTGGTATGGTAACGCTTGATGTCAGGGATACTTACTGCAGGCTGGGAGGAAAATTAGATCAAGGCAGTCTTAAAGGAAGCAGTTGTTTAAAACCAGTGCAGTTTAACCAGGTGGCTGTGCTTGCTGGATTTGCTTTACCTGAAGCCTTTTAGAGAAGGTGATGCTTGTACTGGACAAGAACATTCCTCAAGCGGGTTTCTTTAGTGGACAAATCATGATTTACACAAATACAATGCTTTGCAGCAATGTGCTTACTTTGCTTAAAAGGGTAGATTTTTGTAATTTCACTAGAAAGAAAAGGAGGTCTGCTTCTCTGGAAAAATCTGCCTGCATAGCCCAGCAGATTGTCATCTTTGAGCACTTAAATCTGCCTTGACTGACAAAGTAGTCACTGTAAAGCCTTATACATGATAGTTATGCCCTTGCTATTTCTCCTGTGTCTTCTGAGGACATAACCCTCTTGTGTACTGCTGTGCTCTGCCTGTCATGCTTAGTCAGAAGCAGGAGGACTTGTCTTGTAGCTCTTCTAGAGCTGGGTTGCTGGAATTTACTTAAAAATATGACAGTGTACTAGATTCCTATGCATTTGGGGCAAAATGTGTGCACACACATGTAGGTAGGTGTGTATACTCACGCTTCAGAAAATGCTGACAACTGTACATCCAGGAAGGAAGATCAGATCAGGTCAGGATCAGATCAGGTCTATGGCACCAAAACTAACAGGCGGACATTTCTCTTTATCATCTCTGCCAAAGATCCTTTTGCTGTTACTGTCCAAGTTCTGTTGAAATTCTAGTGACTAAACATATATTGCTAATGAATTCTGTCTTTCACAGTATTTCATTTATCAATAGTCAGGAAAGCACTGCCTGACATTTTAAGGTATATGTTCTTTTCTGACTCTGTGACTCTTAGAGAAACACTTTTCCTAGTCAAGTTTCATGTGTGCATTCAGTATTCTTATGAAACTGAAAACCAACTTTAGTCTTTCCAACTCTTGTCCCCAAGAAGACATTTTGATCAGATCTCATATGTGCAGGACATAGAATGAGCAGAGCTGACCTGCCCTTGTCCTAATGGCAGAACTAAATGCTCCTTAAAGTATCCTGAGATTGCATGTATATGTTATTTTCAGAACTTTTTTTTTTTTTTTTCTTTTATGCTTAATTACTTTAATCTGGCATATTTTTGTTAATACTTTTAAGTATTTGTCTGGGTTTTGTTAGTTGAACTGATTGGGTTGGCTTGAATTGCTGTGTTTGGCTGTGTTCCTCAGCTTGTTTTATGTGTTTTTCTTAAACAAAACAACTATTCTCTTTCTTAAACTTTGCTTTTCAGTTCCATTCTCTGTTTCTTGGTGCTTATTATAAAATTGGAAAGAAAAGGTCCAACGATCCACTGTGGATAAGTGTGGGTTATTTGGGATAGAAAGAAGGACTTCTTAGCTGTTGCTTGAGGTTTCTGGTTATGCCTTTTAGAAACATCCACAATTCTCATCTGAGTGGTAGCAAAGTTTGAGCTGCAGGACACATGGGACTGTATCTTCATGGTTCATGGCTTCCGTGAATGTGCTTGTCATTCCTTGATGGTAGTTTCTTAAGATCCTCTTTTTTTTCCCCCACAAATTCTGTCTTTAATGATTGTTGGCTTTGAAAACAAGAGAAAACCTGCTAATATTTCTGTAAGAAAAAGATCAGCAGCTGAGCAATGACTTCTGTTTTGAATTAACTGATGTTGGAGGATCCCTATGTGCCTTACATCAGTTTTCAGAACTGCTGTGGTATTGTGGTTTTAAAAAAACCCCTATATATGGATTTTAATAATTTTTGAAACTGAATGTTTAAATAGGCCATTGATTTCCTATATTAATTTTAAAAGCCCATTGTAAGCAGTTGACCAAACCTAGATCCTTGCAATATCAATGTATGTAGGACATGAAAACTTTGGAAACTCTTGTTCCTAAGTAGGTAGGTGGCATTTGCAGGGTGAGTCCATTTCAGGATGTCCTGAAAAAAACCCAGCCAACTCTCAAACATTTTTGATCTGGGTAGAGTGCCTTTGCTCCCTACTGCTCTGGCCTGTTTCTCTATCCAGCTGAGAGATACTTTGAGGCCAATTAATTTTTGCAGCAGGATTTTGAAAACCTGCTAATGAAAAAGCACGTATGGTATGAAACAAATAACTACAATTGCAGTAGTTGGGAGTTTAGCTGGACTTGAGTGGGCCAAGGCAGAGAGATTGTGAAGGAATCCAGGCTAGCATATACCTTTCTGATTTCAGGAAGTTTTTCCCCTCTTTCATCCCCTTGTTTTGGATGCTTGTCCATTTAGACCCCCCATGTAAGGCATCCTAAGGGTTTTGAAGGGCATGTGAGAACTTCAGGCTTCAAGGTATAAACCAAGCTTACAGTTGATAAGGATTAGGAAGAAACTTCATTTGAGAAGATGTTTTTCTGTAATGTAGCCTTTCTGACACATTTTTTAAAGTAGCTATTGCTGCCTTCTGAGAAAGATGGTGTACAGGACAAATAGGCCCTTTGATCCAGTATGTTATTTTCTCATCTCTAAATGTCCCTTAAAGCCAAGTCTTCAGATTTATTTCCAGGATATTGGTAAGATGCTTTCTTTATCCCAAGTCATTGTGTTTAGACAAACAGTTTCTAGATTTTTTGGGGAAACATTCTTCCTCTGCAGATCACAGTTGTGCTGTTTGCCTTCCGGATGTTTGTCTCCTGTTGTATGTTCACCTCAGTCATGGGACAAGGGAGGTTTCTGCATTTTATTCTAGAGTGCTAGAGATGCTGTGGTCTGCTGGGGGATCCTCTGTTTGCTCTCTGTACTTTAAGATAAAGCTGTTTTTCTATGCTGAGAGTGCCCTGGAAAAGACTGGCCAGGGGGATGAATATCCCTTCCTTAAAATTCCTGAATTCCTGGGAATCTCTGCTCCCCAGTCCTGTATTGTGCGCTAGTATGTATTGATCATCTCTCCTAGGACAGATGCCTGCAGCTAAAAAAGCTGAAATGGAGCAGATTATGGGGGGCTGGTGATGAGCAGGAAAATGGAAAGTATATGATTTTTATGTTATGGATATTTGCAGAGACAAAGTATTTGATCTTATAACAGAGGTTCACTTGAAAAAATCAAGGTTATTTTATGTCAATTTTCTCTTTGCCCCATATAAGATGCATTTAATTATTTCATGCTATCTCCTTCTCTTCAAATTAATCTGCCTTATATATATTGTTGCTCAAATTAGAATAATTCTTTAATCAGCTGTGTTATGCATGCCATAGAAGGGTAGAATAGGAAAGCTACTCCTAGCATACTGACGATGCATGTATTTTATTTGTTGTTGTAATTTAAAAGTAAAATCAGAAATATTGATTTCTACTTGACTGGAGAGATGATTTAGTTTGAATATCAGACTGATCTTAATCAGGTGAGAATTAATTGAGTTGGAGGTATTAGATATTCAGTGATGTTAACTGAACCATGAGCAATCTACAGAGAAGCTTTCTTTTGTACTGTGTTGGAAATATCAAATAGCTTGTACTCTACAATGTAAAACAATCTCTTCATGTTCATGTTACTATTTCCTCTGGCTCATTAAATGCACCAGTAATCTGTTCTGTGCATACTGAGTCATCTTCAAAATAACAGGCTAATGAATCATAATTTAATACAAAATTAAAAGCATAATAACTACCCTTAAAAATGTTGCTGGTAATGTTTTGGATCATTTAATCTTTTTGTACACATTTTGCAAACATAGATTTTAAAATTTTGCCCTTATTTAGATTTTAAAGGGAGCTGTTTCCTCCTCCTTCTACTGTCACCTCCAAATCCCTATTTGGGCATCCTTTCTCCACTCAGTGGTACAGCCCAAGGAATGACCCAAACACTTGACAAAACAATTGTTTTGGGGTTTTTTTTTGTGTAGAGGGAAAAAACCTACCCCAGAATAAGTCTGGTCTGGATCATGATGCGAGCTGGTTTGTTTTTTTTTCTTATTTTAAGAGTGTGATAGCAGTATCATAAGTGTTGAGAAAATATAAATGGTGAGATAACACCTCTGTAGGACTTTCTCTTAAGTAGTAAAATTGTAAAGTCTTTAAATAAACGAAAACCAGACCTGAGAGGATCAATTTATCTTGATAATGGGGAATATTTCATTTATTTTGTGTACAAGCACATCTGCAAAACAGATGCAGAATTATAATTGATGAAACTACAGTTCCAACATTATATGAAATGTACAACACTTCACAATATGAGGCAGTATGAAATTGCCAAGTATTTTTATAATCTGAATCTGCAAAAAATGAATTTTCAGAAATAGCCTTCACGCTACAAACAGCTCATACATTGAAAATAATGAGGATGATTCCTTGGTGTTATATCAACACAGTTTCCATACAGCTGTTTGTCTGGAGATAAGTCCCACTTTTTATTCTTTTACTTTGCATATGGGAAGACTTTGATGTTTGGAGGAAGAAATAATTAACTATCTTAATATTTTAAAATACTGTAAGTAAAGAGAAAAAATCCCAAATACAATCTGATGCTGGTTGTTCCTCTTTATTAAATTGCAAAAAAAACCCCCAAAACTTTCAGTTTGTTTTTAAGCTTGTGGCCGGACATAACATGGTTTATTTTCATGAAGTCTTTCCTTTACATACACATAACTGAAACTTCAGCAGTCCAACACACCTATTCCACCATTTCATTTTGAATGCAGCACTGTGAAGAAACCAGCTTAATTCTGTTTGGGTGCGGGATGGTATTGTAGGATACATAAAGGACACTTGCATCATAAATATGTTGTCTTGTTTTTGTTGTCCACTGTTTGTAGTCCTGCAGACACTGAGATTAACAGTGTTAAAATTTAACCTTGTCTGGTTTAATGGTGTGGAAGAAAACCATTGTCTTTATTCTGCAGAGTTGTGCCTGGGTCTTAAGCCAGATGTTGGTTTGTGCCTTTGAATCAAAATCCTACAAGTTTTATATTTTTGTCATAGAGAGCAAATATTTCTTGAACTTATCAATATGTCCTAAAGTTAAAATGGACAGGACCCTGACTTTTTATCTCCTTTTTTTAAATTAGGACTTGTATGTCCCAGGACATCTGTTGGTGGACCCCCACCAACTTTGTTGTAGCTTTCTGGTAATGTATCTGATCTTTTCAAATACTTTAGTGTGTATTGCATATGCCTGACTGACTGCTTGAATAGACAGGGAAATAATTTGTCCAATCTTTACTCTGTGTTAAGTGAACTGTTTGCCACTTTCACTTCAGTTTCCATCTGCTTCTCATATTATCTTGTTGTAAAGTCATAAAACAGAGTTGGGGAAAAAGCAATTAGAAATAGTAAAGAAAAGAATTCTTCTTAGATACTGTTTTTTTCAGCAAAGATTAGTGTGGACTGTAAAGATCTTTGTAAACAAAGTGTTCTTTACTGCACCAACCTAGCTAATTATCAGAGAAACCTTAATAAAAAGAGTGCTCTGTAACTTAAAGAAGTTTTTAATCAGCCATCAAATATACCAAGTCAGGCACTCAAAACTAATTTTTCATGCCTCCAACATAATTTGTATAATTCTATATCTGAAGGGAATTACAGAAAGACTTGGAATGGGATTTTTATTTTAAAAAATGCGTGTCTGTCTTGCTTTATAGATAAATAAAGAAGGGTTTAGAAAGCTACTTTTTTGCTGTTCTGTGACTTTACATATGTCAGGATCTAATTTCTCCTAGTTCTTTGTGTCGTGCTTTCTCGACAGGTGGGTAAGTTGGGCTAGGAAGACCCAGTGAAATCCGGCTCTCGGATCCTGGGCAGTTCCACAAGCTCTGGAGGGGCCAGGGGCCAAACTCAGCAGCTTCTCTGAGCTGCTCAGGGCTGGAGATGCTCCCTGCTGAAGAGTCAGTCCTTGGAAGGACTCACTCATCTCTGGCCTCAGCCAAAAAGCCCTCCTGTCTCTCCCTGAAAATGTGTCTTCCCATCATAGGCAGATCCCTTGCACATGCCAGCATGCCATAGTGAGCAGGTGAGAACTGGCAAAACTGAATTGCTCTGTATTCAGACATGGCTCTTCAGCTTTTGTTCAGTTTTGTTCAGCAGACCTCTGTCTTGGCAAAGATGCATTTTGGCCTTACATCCTTGGTTGATTTAAGAAAGGTACTAAATTGCAGGCTTGCTTTAGCAGTTAAAATCTATGTGGCTGTAATGGCCAGAAGGTAATGAAACTTAAAATTCTCTGAACTGCGACCAAAACTTATTTTGGATTTGCCTTGCAACAGAAATGCAGAGCTTTCTTCCTAAAAGAAAAAGCAGAAATCCAGCCTCAAATCAGTGTTGAGCTGTTCAGTGAAGTCTCTCTGTGCTGTAGCCTCCAGAAGACATCTTCGCTTCATGTGCATCCCCTTAGACAGGGCCCGTGGCATGGAGAGGAGCCTGTGGGTAACCTATGTCAGACATGATGTCATGAACCATGACTGCTGCAGGTGAAAGGGGGGTCTGTAGCCAGTTTCCGTGGTAACTGGTAGGCACCTGCAGCTTGCTGACGCAGTAGTGGATCTGTCCTTGTCTGTGCACAGAGCATTCAGTGATGGACATATGTAGCTGTCCTAGAAAAGCCTTGGCAAAGGGGTGATTTGATGGAGGGAAAGCCTTTTTCCCCTTTCTTACAAGACATTTTCACTTCTGTGGTGTTGAGCTCTGTTCCTCAGTTTATTTGGCTTGTATTTGGAAATATTGGGAATAACTTTTATTGTTTGAAGAATGACTTTCCTTTGTGTTACCGTTTGCAATGAATTTACGGACTTGCCCAAATTTACCTCTTGTTTTGCTGCTGCTTGAAGTTTTGTTTTGGTAGCTTGCCGCTTGCAGGAAGAAAGAAAACGTATCAGCCCATGAACTTCTGAAATCATGGAAAGCCATTTCCTGAAGTCATAAAGATAGTACCATACACAAGATTATGAAAAGATCAATTCTGTTCTTTCTATAATGTGCAGTGGATCAGGAAGAAGGTTTGTTTGGATTCTTTTAGTGTTCTGATTACCCCCCATAGCTGCTAAAGTGGTAAATTACAATCGGTTTGTAACTGGATGCTGTGTATCTGCTCCTTTTGGGCTATCTTACTATGCATCCTGAAAGTTTGGTTAACAATGCAGATATTGCCTGAGTGAGGAATGACTAAGGCTTGTCAGACATGGAGATAAATTCTTGGTTTGAGATATCTGCAACTGTTGAGCACTGTTTCTGACATTATTCTCCAAATGAGTAGTTTAAACACTGTTTGTGCTGCTCAGCATTGACACATTTCATTTCCTGGAAGAGTCACAGGATCATGGAATAAGCTGAGTTGGAAGGGACCCATCAGGATCATCAAGTCCAACTCTTGGCCCTACGCAAAATACCCCCATCACACCAAGTGCCTGAGACCATTGTTGAAATGCTTCCTGAACTCAGGCAGGTTTGGTGCTATGACCATTTCCCTGGAGAGCCTGTTCCAGTGCCCAGCCACCCTCTGGGTAGATATCTTTTCCTGGTAGCAAACCTAAACTAGCCCTGACCCAGCTTCATGCCATTTCCTTGAGTCCTGTCACTGGTTAGGAGAGTGAAGAGGTTGGTACTTGCCCCTCTGTGAGCAAGACAAAGCACAATTAAAAATAAAAAAAACATTCTCCAGACTCCTGGAAGGTTTCTGGTAAATGTTTATAACTAAACCTGTCTTGCATTCCTTACATGACTGCCAAACAGAAGAGATGGATAATCAAGTTTTGTGTGCTCATATAAGGATGCCTGATATGCTTTAACCTTCTTTCCTCCTCTCTGTTGTTAAGCATCAGTAATGTTAAAGCTAAACAGCTGGAAGCAGTTTTATCACTTTGCAACAGTGCCTGCCCATGTACCACAGGCAGGGCCTTCTGAAGCCAGGGAATGCTGGCAATTGCAGTTCAGGCTTTTTTTGTTCACTGGGACATCACGCCTTTAACCAATCAAGACTGGTGAGTTAACAAGTGAGAGAGACCTCCTGTTGTCTTCAGTGGTTTTTTACTTCACAGCTTCCAGAAGAAATGATTACTACTACAAAAAAAAAAAAAAAGAAAAACCCAACCCAAAACCTCAGCACAGCACTTAAAGAAGTGCCTGTAGAGAGTATAAATCAAATTAGACAGACCAAAAGCTTTCAAAAGCTTTGGATGTTTTTCCCACACAAAAACAAAGGTCATTTTTGGAAATGTACTAATAGGTATGATTTTTCTGAGATGCTGATGTAGGAATAGTCAATATAAATAGTCCAGGAAGAAATGTCAGATTCACCCTTGAAAACCTAAGAAATATTCTGGTAACCTAATAACACATTTGTCTTGTTCTGAGCTTAAACTGCTTAGTAAACTTGAGCTGTCCAGGAAACAGCTATCCTGTTTCCTCAAAGCTGTGCTTGTGCATTTGGGTGACTTTAAGTCTAAAACACATAGATCTTATAAACTGTGTGGTTGTTAATAGATACCTTTGAGCACAGGTTACAGTGTCTTCCCAGCTGGTAATTAACTGGTTAGCTTAAACCCATTTTCTGCGCACTTTCATCTGGTTTTCATGTAGGGTGTGGTGGAGTTGCCAGTGTGTAACACTGGGTGCTGTGTTGGAGAAGGTTTTTAAGTGTTCATCAATAAATAATATGTTTGAAGTAGGTAAGAAGTCAGTTCTTTTTACAGTTCACAGTATAAGGACACTGAGATCTGTCATCACCACTTTAAGCAAACACTACCTTGTCTTGTAAATTATTTAGTGAAAGCCTAATTAATAATAGCTGTGGACAACCAGATTAATCTCACCTAGGGATTGCTTGCAGCTGTTGGATCACTTTTCCAAAATCTTGCCAGTAGTGTCCAGGATCCTAAAAGGTGGGTTTTGTTCCACTGAGGTCCACAATTGCTTAATGCCCATTTCAGTGGACATCTGCTATGAGCAAAGGACAGGAGTGCTGCCTGTATAGGCACAAATCTCTTTGTTGTTGTTTATTTAAGTCTTGATGTACCTATACACTGAACATAGGTAACATGATTTAGGTGTTGTGTGATGTAGTACCATTATGTGTTGATATTACTAGATCAGCTGTAAATTTTGCTAAGTATGTGCAAGAAAATAATTTTTGTATGCCCTAAATTTGCTGGATATTAAATCGCTACCAGGAAGACCTTAGAAGAGGAGAAATGGATGGAATTCCAGAAGGGGATGTGCTAGGGGTGAACTTTGTTCTTGATCTGGCTCCTGGTTGATCGTGGACACATGGCTTCCTTTTTTTCTCTCTTTCTCTCTCTTTTCCATCTGCTAAATGTAGCTGATTACCTCTTAGAACAGTTTGAAATCTCCTGATAGAAATAATAGCCAATTCTTATCTAGGGTTATTATTCAGTGAAACACCTGTACAGAGTGCTGGTAATGACCAGGCATAATTTTAGTTACTCCCAGATAAATCCCATGTCCTCAGCCATAACTTTGCTGTTCTGTTTTAGTATCTCACTGACTTGTTTTTAAGTCTTAAGGTCCTTAAAACAGACAAGGTACTTTCACTTAATTGAGCAACTTCATTGTTCTTAAATGCCAGAGATGTAGGTGGTAGCCTTGAGTAGAGCATGTGAAAAGCAGGCACAAGAATCATGGATTTGCTACAAGAATAACTTCAGAAATGGTATTAGCAACAGCAGTATGTGTGTGAATGTGCTACATGATGAGGGGAGAATCCCAGTTAAAGTGTTGGTGCTAAACAAGTGACAAAGACCTTGCAAACAGTATGAGAATCTGGGCCAACTATGGTTATATTAATAATAAATCAGATCAGGTCTGCTACTTCCTACACATAGGGTTTTTTCCCCTATTGTCAGTTTTCTAACTTCAATTTAGTTTGTGTTGTTTTTTTTTCCTCCAGCATTTACTAAATGCTGTCAAGAAACTGGCGTTCTGATGGTGGTGAAGTGTCGGCAGGAGAATGCAGCACTGAAGGACTGTCTGGTTGGCTAGTAAGTCCCTCATGAGTTTTTGCTGGGCTTTTATGCATGGCCTGTACTAATCTAGAAATGTTAACTATTCTGAAAAGGGCTGTGCAGGCTTAGGGACTTGGATGTATTTTCTGAAAATGGTATCTTTGCTTTATTAAAACCGTGCTGGTTAGGGCCCTAACTGACAAGATTTTATTTACCATATGAATCTGTGGCTACAGAGACTCTTTTCTTGATTCACCTGGGGACAATTTCAGCCCAGAGGACCTGCAGCCTTTTATTTGCTCTGGTACATCACAGCTGTGGGTATGGGGGCAAACAGTGAAGCTTCTTTGTAGTCTGTTATTAGGACAGGAAATTTTGGTTTTTGCTTTGCTTCTGTTTTTTAAGATTTAGTCTGTCTTGAAATGTCTTGCTGTTGTGAACAGCAGTAGCAGGAGCAATGGGAAATTGTTATATATGAGAGGTCAGCTCAATGCCATGGTGGATTGAAACATCTTTTTTGGAAGTCCTAATTTACCCCCAGTGCCATTAGGCTGAAGTGTTAGATTCTTGAATTTCCCAGGGTGAGGGCTGCGAAGGTTTTGAGTTTGACTGAGGGAAAAAGGAGGTTGGTTTGATTTTTGGTGTGTCCTGTTCTCTTAAACCAACCATTTATTTTTCATCTCTTAAACTGAGATGAAAAATAAATGCCTTTGAATTAGTGATAGTTATTCTCAAGTATTTAGGAACTGATGAAAAAAACATCTGCAGCCCGGCAAGAATTTAGTCAGAACATGCTGGAGTTACTCAGTTTTATTTATCTGTTCCTTCACCTTTTGAAAAAAATAAAATTAAACAAAATGCTTCTGACAAAAAAAGTTTTATAGTGTTGAATAGTTATACTTCAAAAAATTATGAGAGAAAGGAATTTAATGTAATGATCAAGAACTTTGATCATTACACTTGAACCTATTCCCAGTAGTTACTTGGATGCCTTAAAAAAATAAGTAATCTCCAGCAGCTTCCCATGCTGAGGAGGATAACTGCAGGTGAATTCTTCAGCTGAACTTAAATACCAAATGTGTTTCCCTTTTTCTGCCTTTCTTCTTGGTGGCTTCACTACAGAGGCTTGAAAAGAAAAGTTATTTTACTGTTAAAGGCAGACAAGTTTTCTTTGAGTGTGGAAGGAAGATCAGTTATGAGTGGTACTTGTGCAGTATCTGTTCAATATTCCAAGATGAAAAACAATATGTGTTTTTCTGTCTTGTAGCTATTCTGATCCATCATTCTATGAAGAATGCAAAGCAGAATATTTGAAGCAAAGAGAAGAATACAGAGCAACTGGAATTAAGAAAAAAAGACAGAAGTTTACCCCAAATGTGTGATTAAAACTTAAAATGAACTTTTTTTAATATGGAATTTGGATTTCACTTGATTTAAACAGACTTAAATTGTCTGTACCACTCTGTGTGGAGTTTAACTAAAATACACAAAATGAGATGAATGGAGAATAAAATAATGTCTGAAATTAAGAGTCAGTTTTAAAACTTTTCATAATTAGAGATCTAGAGCATGCTGTCACAGTTTGCGAGAAAGGTTGCAAAGGTGTGTTCCTTTGTCTGGACCTGAGATTTTGTTACCAGTGTACAATTTTGAGTTTACAATTCCAGCATGTCTTCTTGGAATTTAAAGCCTGTATCTAGCTGTATGAGCCAGGCTACATAAAAACATAAGGGTGAATAATTTAAGTTGTATTAACTGATCACAGATTGGTTATACACTGTTAGTCGTCACCTGAAGCTGACTCTATGGAGATGCTTTTACTAGAAGAGAATGGTGGCAAATGTAGAAGAGCTACTCAGACCAATGTGAATTACCCTTTTCATCAAAATGTTGTCAGATGAGAGCCTGGCAGTACTTGTGCCTGCACTGTAACTCATAAGTCTACACTGTGACTCACTTTCAAGCTTACACTGTCAGAAGGGATGGATGGATGCCTTGTGCTTGTGCGTGGTCCAGACCGACCATTTCAACTCTAGGTGAGAAAGTAATCTCATCCAGACCTTCTTTGAGAACAGGGAATAAGCTTCTATGCTTCAGGAGCAACTGAGTGACTGCACTTGCAAAATTATCCCAGGTAGAGGTGAGTAAACAACTAAACCAGGCATAGAAGATGCAGATCACCTTGCAGGAACTAAGTAGGTCCCTCATTTGAAAGGAGAACACAAACGATCTTTTGTGTACTGATACTTGAAGCTGCTTAATTGTAGTTAATTAATTAAATTATTTAAAAATTAATTGTACTTGCTTAAACAGCTTCACTAACAGCTTCACTTAGTTTCTAAAACTTTCTATTAGTATCACTATTTTGGAGTATTGTCCAAACATTCATTTAAAAGCAACAAAAGGCTGTACTTAAACTTGGCTACTTTAATGCCCTGATTAAAGAAGAAAAAAAAGTAATTTTCTGAGTAAGGAGAAGCATTTGATGGTGTTCCATTAGAAGAAGCAGCATTGTACTTGTTTATTTTAATACTGCTTCACCACAAACAGCATTTCTCTATTCAAGGAGGAAACTCTGACACATGTATATGAAGGACTTAATGCTGCAGGTTAATCATTGCCCTTTGTTCTGTGCCTGTTACTGGAATAATCATTAATAATGTTGCTTCAGTAGATTGGGTGGAGGACTGGACTTGTGAGTGACAAACTGAAAGGACTTGTGAGTGACAAGGCAGATGTGTAGTGTTCTGCCTTTTTAGGTAAACTTAAGTGGCGCTCAGCTCTAAAAGTAACCACCTTGAAACAGCTTGTGTGGAACAGTGTCCTGCACATGTTCTCAGCTTCTTATCTCAAGCATTTTGGAAAACCAGAATATTCCTAATTAGTTGTTTCACTGTATGTATTTTAAAAAGGAGGAAATTTAAAATAGATGATGACATGTGTCTTTAATGAAAATTACTGTTCTTCTGTCCCACTATGAAAATCTGCTATATTTTCAAGCTCTGGAAAGCCAGCCTGAGTGTTTGAAAGTGTTGGCAAAAGCCCTTCCCCAGAGAATTGGGGTGGGAGTGAGCATTCTCTTAGGGGCAGTGCTGGCAGTGCTGGCTGCTGCCAGTGGTGTGTGCCTGCACTGAGGGCTCACCTGGGCCATACTCAGCTGTGGCTTGGGTCTGAGTCAGACAACAGCACCAGCCATAGAGGTCTCTTTTTCTGGCTCAGCAGAAACTGTGTGCAGCACTTGAAAGGGAGCCCCAGTGCGGTGACCAGGACGACAGGGGAGGAATGGATGTGTGAAATGGAACAAAGCTCAGGTGAACCTGCAGGTATAGCTCTCCACCCTTCGATACTGGCTGTATGTGAATAGCAGCCACAGCTCACAGCAGCACTGATGTCACACCTGAAATTCCACATACTGAATGGTGCTGTTGGCCATTTATTTCTCTTTTCTTACATCTGGATTATTGGAGCTCCTCTCTTAACTCTGGTATGCACTCAGAGCAGGGAATGGCCCTTGGATCATGCATCAGCTGCCTCTATAATACAGCTCTGGCTTTACTTAATGTGATGTGCCCTAGCTTTGAGTTCTTGGTTTCACACCTTTAATTTTCTTAGTATCTTCTGCATCTCCTGTACTTGAATTGCATTTCCATCTTTTATTTAAAGTTTAAATGAAAGAATGAGTACCCTGAGATGACAAACACATACCACTGAATTACTTTCGGTTTTGGTTTTGTCTCAGCCATAAACATTCCTTCCTACTCAGGTTAACTGGAGGCAGCCCTGGATTCTAATCAGTGTAAGAAAACAAAGCACAGGGGCCCTCTGTCCTCTTCAGAGCGCTTGGCAGGCACCCAAGACCTCCCCATTTTTTAGTGGAGGCTCTATTAAAGGTCTCTTCAAACTCCTGAGGGGAGCCCCCTACAAATGGAAGGTATGAGAGGAAAGAGGGAGAAGGTGTCACATACTTCTTTAAAAGTTTGCCTTCAGAGGGTAAAACCCAAACTCAGAGGGAATATGAGGGGCAGTCTGTAGTGCACAGGGTTTTCGAAGGGCAGTGGAACAGCCACTGCAGTCTGAGACAGCACCCAGAAATTAACCATTCTGAAACCTATTCTGCTCCGCATTTAGCACAGCCATACTCCTCCTCAGGTAATTCCTGCAAGTAATTCCTCCGTCCTGTTTACTCTGCTGATCAAAAAATGGTCAACTACACTTGCAGTGTAAGTGTTCCACCTCGTTAAAAACTGGTTCAGTAACAGTAAGCACCTGGGTGTTTCTTGCACGTTTCTCCCTAGATCAAACAGCTGTACTCAAACATGATCATCTTACCACTTTAATTACTGTATCTTAATGTTTGACTTGCTCTCTTCCATCTTAAATTAATTAATTTTGCTGGACAGTTACCACACAGGGTGGGTTTTTTTACTGGTCCAACTGCAATTCAGTTAAAATTAGTGTTTACCTTTACTGCTGGTCATAGAAAAATAAAATGCTTTCATTGACTGCCCTATGTTCATACAATTGCAAGTAGTAATACCACCGTCCCTAAAGAAAGGGTCAAAAGCCTGAAAAAAACCCTCAAAAATAATAAAACATCAAAAAAAAATCAAACCCCCACATGCCCTTTTTTACACTCAAACCACAGAGAATCAGGGAAATACCTTACACCTCTGCAACCACTGTCCTTCACAGGGCCTGTCTGAAGATCAGACGACAATAGAGGTGTCAGTCAGGTGCCAGAGCTCTTCACTCTACCAGCCCACAGCATAATTAAAGCTGCAGTCGTCTCAGCACAGGAGTGGCAAAGTCTCCTGCAAGTTGGTTTTGGAAGAAAATTCAATCTGCTTTATCCCACAAGTATAGTTCATGTGATACTTACATGGGCCTGTGTTTCATCATTTGGAATGGGTGTTGTTTTACTGTAACTCTGCCATATGTCTTGTGCTGCTCTTGTCTTTTTCCAGCTGTAAAAATTGGACAATGCATCACAGCTAATTTGGGAGTTTGCTTTCTTCAACATGGCTAGTTCACATATGAGGAAAACCGATCTGCTGTACACTACTAAACTGGCAGGGAAACTTAAAACTATCAGATTTTAAAAATACTTAAAATTAACCAAACAGTGCAAGTTTACATGTAAGTTATTAAGAAGGTTCATCCAACTCACCAAACACCCAAATACATAATCATCAGTTTGCCATGTGGTCATTTAAATGTGCAAAGCAACAACTTCCTCCTGCCCCAAAAGCTGGCTTTCATTTCTGTTAAACGGAGTTAGTGCTTTCTTAAATTAAAAATTGCCAAATTGGTGGAGACTTTAAAATGTTCAAAGTTTGCATTCAAGTTAAAATTTTCTTGGGGTCATTTAACATACTTATTTGAGAGCTTTGGTCCTTACTATATGCAATTTTACAGTTTTATGTAACACATGCACACTAACACCAGAACCCCGTTATTACAGCTACTTGTCCATGTAATTTGCTGTCACTGATTAAAAGATTTCACCTCTGAAAATGGAAAAAGCACTGTAAGCCACTAGTGGCGTGGATTTAAATGACTTTTCCATTTTTCAGTCAAAATCTGATTGTAAGCTTCAGACCCAACAGATGCTTCACAAGCCAGCGAGCTCCCAAGTGACTCCAAGTCTGGGGACTTCCTCTTCAAATGTTACAGCTTGGACATGGCAGTGAGTGATTGGATTGGAAATGCTGCCTGCAGCAAACTCTCTGCCATCGGTCCCTCTTCTCCCTAGTTAGCAGCAGCACTCCTGAAGTCCCTCTCATCAAACATTGCTGCTTCCTTCTCCACCCTGGGAAGGAACACAGAATATAGAACCAAGGGTCAAATGCAAAACCTGGAAATTCTCAGGCTCTGCACAGAAAATCCTAATTTTAATTTCATACAGGATAGAACAGGCTGACTGGGAACCTTTTCACACAAGTAGTCAAAGGTAACTAAATCCTTCAGGTTTTGACATCCAGGAGGATACTTCTCCCAGAAGATGCTGAAGCAGACTACAGCAGATGGCTGATTTTTTTTCCTTGAGTCAAAGCAATGAACCTCAAATCTAATTGTCTGTATTTGGAATAACATTTATACATAATAAAGGAATTAAAACTTCAGCAAAAAATTTTGTGCCAAATACGGAAAGGAGATTTGTTAGTGAAACAAATTTCAAACAAAAATAAATTTATTTAATATCTTACAGAGTAGAATTCCTTCATTGCACAAATAATATTAATGCCTGTTGAATATTACATTCCTTAATAAAAAACCTCTGTAATATTGAGGTGGGGGACCCCAAAAGTAAACTACATCAGAACTAGGTACCATATAGCTTATGCAGCCACATGAGAAATGTTTTCTTTGTTATTACATAGGTAGTTGATTCTATCAGCTAAAGCCTAGTGACTTGGATTTGTTTTATGCATATTGGATTTTGTTCTATTACTTTCCAAGAGATTGTACTCCCCTGAGTCAGCTGTGTTCATTGGTCAGAATAAATTCCAGCATCTGACACCATTTCCATTAATCACAGACAAGCCAGTATACGTGAGCAAGATAATAGAAAGATAAAAACAATATCTGGTGAATGGAAACATTGTTTATGCATGCTGCTTGTACTACAGGAGAAGGTATCTGGAAGGCATTTTTTTTTGCCTTTGATAGACAGAGTGAAAGATGGGCTCTGTGTGAAGTACTTACTGTGCAGGGGAGGGTGTGTGGAACCACACAGGTCACGTAGCACCCTCGTAACACTTCTACAGCCCATCATTATTACTATGGCTGTGCTACAGCCACAGCTTCCCCTTGTATTTGCAAGCCATCTTAAGATAATTAGCTACTAAACAGCTGTGAAATTAATTTTTATTACTTTGATGTTAAGCTGAATACTTCATCCACCCACACATTTGTAAATAGCATATTCAGTATTAAATATCTTCCTGGCCATTACAAGTTAGGTATCATGGATCTAAAATACAATGCATTTTTCTTCCACTTTTTGAGCAGTCATTTCACTTAACCCTGTTATTAAGCCAGATATGAAGCAGAGCAGTTTACAAAAAGAAAAAAAAAAGCATAAATTATATTTGTCTAAAAACAGTTCATGGCCTTAAGAGGAAAAAAAATAATGAAAAAGTAGTGCCTAGACACCCCTAATCTATAAAGCAGGTAGCTGGAATTTGAGTTGCTCTGGTTCTCAGGGGCATACTAAAGACACCACAAAAATACCTATTTTTGTATATCAACAATGCAACAACACCAAGTCTGATTAAATTAAGGCTTTGTTTCTTTAACAAAAGAAAAATTAGTAGCCTTCACCACCACCAGGAATGAAGAGTCAGAGTTGTGGTGCTGTGCAAAGGAGGCACAATATGGAAAACTGCACTGTGAGCACACTGGGTCTGTAGCAGCAGCTCCCTTCAGCAGGAACTGAGGGAAGCAAGCTGAACCTCCAGGATGCACAGTGTTCAGCAGCAGCTTTACTTACGGTCCTTCACCATTCACAATCAAGCCCTAAATGAGGCAATCGAAACAGGATAGCCTAAGGGTGGTTCTTCTCCTGCCACTCTCTCATATAAATCAAGGCTGGAACAAAAAACAAACCAAACTCACCTTTCTTAGTTAAATATTACAGAAAAATGCATTTGCAAACCAGAGGAATCAAAGCTAATTGAAAGGAGGAAGGAAGAGAGAATCCAATTCTTCATATTATCTCTTATTCTGAAAAAGAACACTGTCAAAATATAAGCTCAGAGCTGGTACAAGTTCTAATACTGGATACCAAGTATTTTCTTGATGATATACAAATAGCAAACAAATGCAGAACTGGATTATTTTGTTTTATTCCACAAACTCACTTTTCATTGTAACCTTTAGCAAATGTATGTCATTTGCAGTACAAGACTATCTAGGCCCCATGCTAGATTTCTCTGTATTTACATTATACCAGCACAGCTTTAACATCAAGGAACTCACTCCTGATTTACAGCAGAGGAAGACTAGACTTTCTGATTTGGAACTAGAATTAAAAATAAAGAAAGAACATTTCAAGCAATTTCTCTCCTTAAAAGTTCGAGTATTAAGGTGCCTATTCAGAATCACTCCAAAAATGCCTCAGTTCATTCTAAAACTTGTTTAACTCTTGTGGAGACAGTTTTGATTATACTGATCCAGGTAATCTGCTGGACAGTTTAACAAAGTTGGATTATTTTTCATTTCCCAAAACATATTCTCATTGGGCTTTGGAGGACTTGGAAACACCCAGGAATTATCTTCCAGAGAGCTCTTTCCGTAGGAATGGTGTTCCTGAAACATTCTGCCATCAGCTGGAATTGGTCTCTCATCTGTCCAAGCTTGTAGGGTCACCCTTTCTGATGGGACACTGGCATCTCTCAGCAGAGGGGGAGACACAGCATTGCCGAGGGCTTTATCGTTTTGTGACAGGTTTTTATAGACTACCCCAGATGTCAAATTCACCTTTGAAATGTTCAAGTCAACACATTGCACTGGGTCAGTACAGGCAGCTGAAGGAAGAAGATAAAAAAAGATTTTAAAATGGCATTATCTAATGCATTTTTCATGTACCCCAAATGTACTACAGTCTAGCAGGAACGTTAAACACAGTTTCTTCAAGCCACAAGTTTTTGGACCATATTCAGTAACTACTTGAAATCTAAAAACAACATACTACCCTCACCAGTCTCAAGATGAACCCAAAAATGTGAAATCACAATGTCTAAAACACACCCAACTCCAAGGGTATCCAACTCCCGTTTCAACACAGATAAACTGTTGGATCTTCCTGACCAGATTGAAATGAATGCTGAAACTGAGACTATTTTCACATGCTTGGAGAAATCATCCAGATGCAGAAGACTGAATGCTTCTCCCTATTCTACTGATTCTTTACCAGGTTGTATTCTTGTGCCATCCAGAACCCGAACTCTCACTGCCCATGAAGCAGTAAGAGGGAAACATGTGGTGTTCACAGGTTCTCTTGTCTGACTTTTAAAAGTAAAATGACAGACTGCAATGTTCAGCCATGTGACATCCCAGAGGAGTTTTAAATTGTTAGGCAGGGGGGAATTTTGAAACAGAACAGGATCTACCTGAAATGGAAGAGCTGTATCTTCAACACACATTTGAACATATGGCCAAATATAAGCAGGTCATTTTGTTTTGTAATGATAATGTACATAAACATGTAATCAGAGTAGATTCATGCTTCCTGAGTTAAAACTCAATCTTACATAAAGTTTTCTAGTGCAGCTGTTAATCTGGAGCTTAATTTTAACTTTTGTTCTTAAGGGACAGAAAAAGAAGTTGATATCTTGGTCAAAGAATACAACTTCTGTTTGTCACAATAAATTAAAATTTGTGGATGTCAGCCCAAACCACTCTCCAATAGCATGAGCATCATGTCTGAAAGAAATGCTAAGGCACTGCATTTGGCATTTTTGTGCTGGCAGGTGTAAAGCAATTTGAGGCCTACAGACTGTTAAAAGTTCAAGAAAAATAGAATCCACAGAAAACAGATTGAAAATGTACAAAAAAAACCCCCCAACCCAAAACCCCCCAAAAAACCAACTAAAACCACACAAATAAAAACCAACCAAAAAAAAAAACCAAAAAACAAACAAACAAACAAAAAAAACCCAAAAAACCAAACAAGAAAAAAATAAACAAAAAACCCCACCCCATCCCACAAGCACACCCATTTGTTGAAAATTCCTCCATACATAACATACATAAAACGCCTCTGTACATTTTAAGTAGAATCCACATGTTAACTGATACTGTTCACGTACCACACAAAGTAATGAACACGTGTTCTGCAGAATTAATGCACCTCTGACAATGGCAGCTGGTTTGTAGATGCCAAAAGTCAGTACTAGAGGTGTAGGAATTGGAAGGTTTCAGGCAATTGTATCCATATTTTGCATAAGCCAAGATTTGTCTATAAATATAAGCAAAGATATGTCTGTATTGCATTCATAAGTGTGGCTGATGAGCAAGATCAGACCGGTTCACTCTCACATACTTCTGAAAAATTACTGAAAAAAGTCTACAGATGAAAAGGCAAAAGTCCACTGTTTCCTGATCAATCAAGAATGCCTTCTATGGCTGTGGATGAACAACTGCAGAAAATGAGTCTCCTCATCAAGAAGAGAAAAATAAGTAGTTGTGTAGTGGCAAGACAGGTAACTCCATATTAAAAGTAAGGACATAAAGACTGTATATGATCACATCAAACCTTGACAGATTTAAGATTATTTAGACTCATTCAGTTCCCAGTTTCTCTGCTGCAGTTATTTGACAAACATGTTTTAGAATTGTAGGAACACAGACTCACCTGGTAACAATATGGCCAAGTCTACAAAATGGGTTGACAGTTTGTATCAGCCAAGTACCAGAGACAAAGTGATCATTAGTCACTGCTGACCACAAAGGCAGGGACTGCTCGGGAGGTGAATCCTGTCATTACCTCACTGAGCTGTTTAGAAACAAAATGTCTTGATCTGGTAATGGACAGGGACATCAGAGACTGTCACCAGTACATTGTAACCAAGTTCACTGTCTTCCACCAGTATTCTGAGCACAGTAAAGACCACAATTGAAGTGAGCAGCAAACAAAGGAAATTAACTCTTTACCACAGTTTGTTTGCCTGATAGTCTAGCATTTGGCTTGAGAGAAACATATGTATGGAACAGAAAAACTGTCTGATGATGTGCTCACGGAAATTTTAAATACTTATGTGAAAAATATTTAACCCTTAAAATTATGTAAGGCAGTTTTGTTTCCCCAGTATTCTAACATTCAGAAAATGTCACACTGTGTAGCATTCTGTTAGAAAAGACAACTTTTCTGAATACAATATAAAGAAATAGGGAACCATAATGAATTTCAGTCTTTTAAGGCCTAACTTTAAAATGTTGCAAATTTAATACTTCATATATTCTGACTGGGAAAATAAGACTGCATTTGCGAAAAGATTTTTTCCCCCCTAATATGAAGTAGTTGTGGTAAAAGGTCAAATACGAGTAAACTTAACACCTCAGCCTTGTGCACATAAGCAACACTTGACTGAGAAAAAAGCCACAAGGGGAACAGAATACAGTACTGAAGAAAAAACACATCAGCAACACCTTTATGTGTGAAGTTGACCAGTATGAGACAGAAGCAAAAGCAGAAAATGGGGAAGCTGGAACCATAATACAGTCTAGCTTATCAACTTCAATTGATGAGATTCTGATAAGATATGATAGCTGGTTTATTTTTAAAATGCTACAGCTTGCATCAATGGTCTGTGTTTGTAAGGTCTGTTACTGCCAACACTGACTTGCCTTTCTTGGCTCCTGGTGGGTTCCTTTTCAGTTTTCGTAGGATCTCGGCTTGCTTGTCAGTCACTACACGTAAATTGGACATTTCTCTCTTCAGGTCCCAATATGTTTGTTGCAAACTTTCAAAACAAAAATTTATTACAAGTTAAATATTGCTGCCTCTAAAGCAGCCTAATAACATGCTATCAAGTGTTGACTGTTAATAAATTGTTCTGCAAATTTTGTTGGAGTACCATAACTGTAACTGGACTGAACAGTACTGAGAATTACCTTAAACAGATGGACCTTTGTATATAATTTGATTCTTCCCTATTGCAATATATAATGCATTATATATTGACATACTAGGTAAAAATAATAATTTAAACTCTCCAAAGGAAAGAAATATGAAGCTTACGTTTCATTTCAGTATCTGAAACTAACCATCTTGCAATAAAACCAGTCATCTCAAAGGAATACTTTATTTAAAGTGACACCAAGTTATAAAAAAGGTTATAAAAAACTCTGAATACCTTTCAATAAATGACCACATACCCCAACACATATTATGAGCCTAGTAATATTGATTGATTTTAATTTCAAATAATCAAAAGCCAGTATTTGGGTCTCATACCATGCACACTGCTACACTAAATTCAGTCTAAATACCCGAGACCCAAACTGAGCATACACACAGGGTCCAATCTAAAATATAAACTATACTCTTTCATATTCAAGGCCTCCAATTTATGTTAATACACTGCCTGGTCAGACAATGTAAAAAATCATGTTCCAATTCATTCTCTAAGACAGCATAATACAAGAAACTTATTTAGCAACAGCAGGACTGTTCCAACACTGATGTTTCAGGTTAATAACTGGTAAGAAAAATTAAGAGGGGAAAAAAAAAGTCAGCATCACCATATGTTTCTTGGTAAAATTTCTAGCAAAGGCTCACTGAATATCACATTTATGTTGATTAATAATTAACTTCGTGTTCAAAGACATAAGGATGTAGTTACTTCAACTTAAACATGAATGCAATGATTTAATGTTTTTTTAATTATTAACATTCTACCAAAACACATCCATTGAAGACAAATACAATGGATAAGAGTTTCCAGAATTTTTTCTTCCTCCCTACATTCACTAAAAGACATTTATTTGAAAACAGCTCAGTATCCCAAACTATTGAGATGAGTAAGAATGAATAAGCTTTATAACTGTATGTAACCCTATCCTTCAAAAAAAGCAATATAAAATCACTCCTGCATGAAATATCAAGCACAAATGTTCAAAATCACTCTGAGAAGTGCCTATAATGCAAGTCAACACTAAGAGAGTTCCCTTAGAACAAAGAAATAGAACTTCTATCCACAGAAATACTTCCCCAGAATACAAACGTTCATCATAAAGTTCTGTTAAAGAACACAGGAAGGTGTTATTTTAATAAATAATGTATTAAGTGTCAGCAGTTCTGACAGAAAGTTAAAATTTTCAGAATTGATATTTCAAGAAGTTCAGATAAACCTGTGGCCTTTCTACTGCAGACTCCTTTTGGCTCTTTCAACTCTTAAGAGATGACAACTTAATTTTAAAGCTGATGTGGCAACCACACTTCCTTAATTCTCATATTTTGATCTAAAAAATAAGATCAAAAACTTTAGTTATGTCAAACCAGAACTGTCCAATATTTAACAGAGAAGTGGTAAATATAGCAACAGCTGAAATGTCTGCCATGTCTGCCACCAACTAGAAGGAAAGTGCTTGGATCAGTTTTTTAAACCACATTCAGCACTTTTACAATCATCTTGCAAAGGGCTGCAGGTACCACAATTCCACTTAAATCACATGCAATTGATTTTAATTGTTTTTGTGGATACTGGCCTAGAATCCCATTGCAAAGCCTAATTTTCAAGGAATTTGTAATTGAAAACCAAGGACTCCCTGTGCCTGGAGGTTTATCCTATACTGCCTTCTAACATGTAATATGAACCTTCACTATGACAGCCAGTTTAAATGTACAGCAAATTAGATTTTTTACACTGAGAATTTAAAGTCAGATTTGCAGGCTGCTCACAAGTATGAAGTAACTAGTTTCCAGAAAGTTAACTAGGTACAAATGCCTCATTTCTTATAAAAAGCAGGACTGCTTGCTTTAAAATGTTTCTCATAGGAGGTTTTTCAAGTGTTTTCTCCACAGATTTTTGGATGGGCTTACATATTTATTACACGTTTAGTATTTACATTACAATAAACACTATATTGTCCATATGCTATTTTAGATGGCTGCCACCTGAGCACCACTTGGTGGAATAAATCTGCTCTGATCAGTAATTATTTCTGATCAGTTTGATCAGAGCAGTGATCAAAGCGATAACTGCTGTGTCTTGAGAGAACATCTTTCATCAGGCATGTGAGGCTGACAGCAAAGCTCCAGGAGGAACCACAGGAATAAGTATCCAGTCAAGGTGAAAGGACAAAGTGTGATTTGTGTGTAGTGTGTGCATTGTTAGCCTCACTGCACCAGAGAACAGATGATGGGAAGTGTCTGTATGTTCTCTTTCAGTGGCTGAAAAGTCTCTTCAACACCCAAGGAAGCACCAAGGCCTGGCATTGTGAAGGGCTGCTCTTCCCTCTGGTGGAAAATGCTGTAAGTGCACCAACAGGCATAACTATGTAAATATTCATCATCCTGAACTACAAACACAAGAAAGAAAAAAAATGTACAATGATCTTGCTGAATAACTCTACCTAGACTTTCAATGAAATTATATAACTTGAAATAACACACCTGAAGAATCTGCAAGAATAATTTACTTGCTCAAACAACTGTCCCTCAGTAAACTGAAAATAAAGTATTTCATACCTCTGGATGTCTTGCCTTTGAAGGTGGTCTCCATGTAATGGATTTTCTTCTTGAGCCTGGTCCTGCATAACAAAGTGAAGGGAAGACAGAGAATGAATGAACATGATTTCAGATCTTCTCTCTCAAACAACAGCAGTGAAACTCCGAAATTCACAAGTAGTCTTCATCTGTGTTAGCTGCAGTGGGTTTCAAAAGTAGGTTTCAATTCTAGTAAGAATTTCCACTAAAAAATGCTTAAACTACCCTACTTATATGAAGGCATTGCTCAGCCACGTCCATACTCTTCTTTCTGGAAACAGCTGAACTCTCAGAGATTGATTACTTTCTTAAATGGACATGTCTTCTTAAATGACAAGTCTTTCTCAATTTCTGCTTTTTAAACAGTCTCTTTTTTTGTTCTTTCTCTGTCACAGTATATAAAGATCCTTAACTTAAAGGAAGCTGTTTCAGTATAGATTTACTTCCACAAGTTAGTTTTATGACAGAACATAATTTATCTCTTCAGCCTGAAAGACTGCTTTAAAATTGCACATATAGGCAGCCACACCGAATTTACCAGGACTGTTTAACAAATCAAACATTGGGCTCATTTTGTTAGCTGTGCTTCTATTAGACCCTCATTTGTGATGAGCTCCCTCCCTTTCATATTCCTTCTTTCCATGTTCCCTTCCTATCATTCCCTCTAGCCAAAGCTCTTATGGATTTGATCCCTTTACAGTGGCTTTAAGGCAGGCTGCACATATTTCAAGCAACTTGTCAATACAATGTACACACTGCATGAACTACAATGTAAAACTTGAGTAAGACTATATAAAAGTACAGAAAAATAGAAAGTACACTTGCCTAAGGTAGAAAACATTTGAAAACATGTTTTCCTGTTTTCATTTTCATTATTACTTACTTTCATTACATGTTAGCTAAACTAACTAATGTAATGAAAATAATTAATAATGAAAATACCAGCTGAGTTGAAATAATGCTGATTTGTCAGTGCCCATTGATCACACTTGACTGTATTTCATCTGACAGATTTTCCCCTCCTGAACTTTCTCACCATCTCCCAAAGATTTAAATTCATAGCATAAAAAAGTTGCACTGTATTACCCCATATTTGAAAACATGCACTTTATTTCCTGTATTAAGCAGTTACCAGGATCAAGAAGAAATTATATTAAAGACAAACAAAAAAACAGCCCGCCCCCCCCCCCCCCCCCCAAAAAAACCAACGAACGTAAACCCCCCAAACCTCCCAAAACAAAACAAAAAGCTGTTCCCTGTATTTGTTCTGTGCAACAAAAGCTGCTGGCATAAGCATTATTTAAACAGTGTCACATGCAGTATTCCTTACAAATGCTATTTTAGTCTGTTCTCTCTGACATCATTCACTCTCACAATACAATCTGCAATTATTTATGCAGCTGTTCCTCTGTTCTAGAGTTACCCAAAGACACCAGAACTTCACACAGGTTACAGCAAGCCTACAAGTTATTGAAAGCACCTGAAATAGCTCCAGACCCAAGTGAAATAACCAACAGTAAGGGAATTTAACAAAACACCTCACATGCTTTATCCCCACCTAGTGGAAAAACTGAAACTCACTCAAATGCTGTGTGATTCCAGATTACATAACCATAAGGAATCTAAAACAGTCTGCCTCCTCAAACAATGACATTTAAATGTTTTACATTCACTGTGTAACTTCAGTGTGACTGCAGAGTCCTAGAGACTGGCACTGTACCTTCCATCAAAGCTAAGATGGAAAGCAGAAAGAATGCACTAGACAATAACTTAGTGCTTTTTGTTACTGTTATCTTAATTTTCTTTTTGAGATCCTAACATCATCTAGGTTACAAAATCTGTCCCTCAGAACAGATATCTGCCCCATAAATTGCAGGGAAGATGCCAAAAGAGGTACTTTCCTGACAAGCTTCATGCAACTACCCTAAAGAAAAGCACCAGACCTCCTTAAACAAAGTTCATGACATCTTAAAACATTAGCATCCCATTGCTGTTTAAAAAAAAAAAAGTAAGAGAGGCCAGTTTTTGCCCAAACTTTCTTAGTAGCCCAGCTTACATAGAACTTCAGCAGCTACTTATAAAAAATCCTAAAGCTTTATTTTCTGTTGTTATATGGGCAATGGCTGGGAAATCTCACTTGTATAGAATCATAGAATATCTGGAGTTAGAAGTGACCTGTAAGAATTACCTTAACTCCTTGCTCACTGCAGGACTACCTAAAGCTAAACTTTCTAATTAAGAGCGTTATCCAGACACTTCTTAAATTTGGACAGGCTTGATGCCATGAACACCCCCCTGAGGAGCCTGTCCCTATTTCCAAGAAATATTACAGTCTATGAAAATATTTAAGGTTAATTTTACCAAGATATTAATCTTTCACTCAATTGTATACTTCATATTTTTGTTAACCCTTGATTTTTTTTGACCTTGGGATTTAAAACTAACCATTCATACAAAAACTCCTTAAAAATTAAGGTACCTTCTGCTTGGAATTTTGCAACTCCTTCCTGAGACTGTTGCACTCTTCCTTGAGTTTTTCTAGATCCTGTTCCAGACTATGCACTTTCAGGTCACTGTTCAGCTTCTCTAATTCCCAGTTAGCCGGAGTACAATTCAGACTTTTTATCACTGTAAAGAAGACAAGCAAGACAATTAGATTCCAATCTTAGTCCAAAGAACATAATTCAATATGCAAGATCCTCTTCTATCATCCCATGCCCTACAAAAACATTGTATTCTGAAGAAATTGAGTCTGTGGCAACAGGGAAATATAACACTAGTAACGGTATTGGCAGAGGTGGTCTATTTTCTGGGTTTAAAGCATGAAGCCCTACTTTCTAGAAATGTACTGGACATTTGACACAGAGAAAAAGGAGGTACTAGCACAAAAAGGCACTGGAAATTAAAAAATCAATTTATGGCAAATACACATCATATATGCCAACTTGCATACTTACACGCTGTGAAAACATGAGTCTTTTTGCCCTCAGATTTGTATTATTACATCACTTACCATTAAGTTTTCCCCAAGTTTAACATCAAGAAGTTCCACACAGAACAACAAAAGATACAATCCAAACAAAACGGGAAAGCATAAAAGTTAACAAATCTTGTTAGACTGTAGCAATTCACACGGTAAGAAGCAACCTAAGCTGATCAGCAACCTAAGCTGATCAGATCAGCAGCAGTGCATTGGTGAGACAGCAAGAAAAGGATGTGACAGGAAGAAAACCCACAAGTCTTCAACTGTGTGGTACACTTGTTTCCAGATTTAATAGTTTAAACAGCCTTAAGTTACACTGATTCTTTTTTTTTTTAAAACAAGGTACTCAGAGTCCACTTGCGAGTAAAACTGAGTTACAAATAAGGAAATCATCAAATTTTCAGAGCTCTTACAAACTTTACAATTCTTACCTTCTGAAACAATGACATCCTCAACAGTGATACTAGCACTACCTGCAATTTGTTTTTCTAGGTTTAAACATTTGTGCAATTGAAGTAGTGCATTACATGCTTAAGGTCCTTTTGGAGAGTAACGAAATTCAAGCACAGCTATACTCAAAAGTGCCTTTCAAATGACTGCATTTGTACAGACTCTGAAGTCAGTCCATACTCTAACCTTATACAGATGGCATTTTCTTGTAACTAAATTATCAAGGGGTGTTTTTCCTTCCATGGTGTTTTGTTTTACGCATCTATCACATACAGAGCGCTCTTTACAACTGCAGTAAGAGATGCTGGATTTGGGCTTTTGGAATTGCCAGGACATAGTGTTAGTTTCTCCTTCCTCTTTTCACCAGGCTCTCTACAACCAACATCCTTCTATTTTTCCTCATTTCCCAGCCAGCTAAGTAACTGTTGGCAACTGCAGCTGTTGCTATACAACATCCTCTTGTATTTGTCGTATCCAACAGTGAGACAAAGCAATATACAGGACCCTCTGTAGGTGCCAGAGGAAATGGGATTGACTGGAATGATCTTTATACTTGAACAGGCCTCTGCCCTGCTCTGAGGAAAAGGTGGTGGGATCCAGAGCTGTATATGACACAGCCTATAAACTGTTAGGTGGTGCCCATTTCTCAAATTTGTAAATCACTTAGGGTGGGAGAACACAACAGCCTCAGAACATATGTGTCACCATTCATGAGAATGAAGACAAGTTCCAAGTACCTCACTGCTGTTCATGCCTCTCTTACCTCACCCCTATATAGGGTTAAACCTCTTCATGCCCCGAGATCACAATATAACCTCTATGGCTCCTCAACATACTTAAAGATGAAGTAACCAAATGCATACCTTGCTGAGTTTCCACTTCAGTTCTTAGTTGTAACAGCTCTACTTCTTTAGATTGCAACTGTTCATTCAAGTTTTTCAAGGATTCCGCACTTTCCTTTGCCTATTTTCAGAGGAGAGAAAAACCCCAACCCAAAATAATTTGTGAAGCATTTTTCTATCATGTCTGACAATTCAATATTTTAGAACAAATACAACAACAAAAAATATTGCTTTGATTTTTTTTTAAAGCATTATTCTGGCCCAGTAATAAAACTGAGGTACTTTAAATCGTTATTTCTACGGAAAGTATTGTCATGTACTTTAAAAGAGTGATAAAACCAACACCGCAGATCTTGAGAATATAAAGTTCATTCTACAGTAAACATGTACTAACTATGCAGTACTGATAAAGCAAGCACTGAAGCCACTACTTAAAAAGGCACACCATTTTTTCCAGTTTGCTTTTCAGATGGTCGCGGTCGATGCAGGCCTCTCGATAGGCTTGGTACGCCTTATTGACTTGTTCCCGCCCAACTGAGCTGCATTCCTCTTCCATCCGGGAGCCAAGCACCTGAACATTCAACACACAGGAGAAGTGAGAAGTTTTGTATGTTATGCTGGGAACTGCAAAATTTTAAAAAGGCAGTGGTACAGCCTGCAATATTAATCTAACAGCTCTTCCTTTTTTTGCAGTTTAGATAACAAATTAATCAAATACACTGATATGGGCCAAAGTTTTTTACAAAAATGCAGCAAAGGCTGTCTACAGATTCTGAAATCTCTAACAATGCTTAATGCTCACTAATTTATAGAATCATAGAGCAGTTTGAGTTGGAAGAGGACATTTAAAAGCTCATCTAGTCCAACCCCCCTGCCATGGACAGGGACACTTTCTAGTAGACTGCTATGAGTTCACTCCTATCAGTGGTTAAAAACCATTACTAAGTTATCATTACTGCCACGAACAATCCCTTAATCATATTTTTTCCAGGCTCCAAAAAAATGTAAACTGGTTTTTGAAAAAGGAGTTTTAAGCATATAAATGCACAACACACAAAGTTCAAAGGAAGCCAAACATAATTTCTTAAATGCTTCATAATGTAAATAAAGACCTTTTTTCAGTGTATTTATGTACAAAAAGCCAAAGCAGAATAATTTTACAAATATCTATAACTTTCAGATCGCCACCATCTTACTGCCTGCTATGGCAAGAGACAAGCAAGACAGAATAACCACACCCACTGGATTGCTATAAAAAAAGGAACAGTTAAAATACATTCAGTGTTTTTAATAAGACAGAAAGTAAAGAAGTCTTACATCAAATTATATCCATTCATATAAAAAATTCTTGCTATAATTAAGTATTGTGTTTTCCTTTTCATTCTTTTTATCCTGAACACTTCCTTTACGTATACCTCTTGCAGATATTCACAACAGATTTGCACATATTTTCTTAAAAATTAGGAGTCACACACAAAAAAAAAATTACTAAAATAAAGCATTGACACTCATATCTACTTTAATTATCTCCTCTTTTAAGTGTTTGCTTGAAAGAAAGTATGGAAAAACAGGCCACAAAGATAGGAAGCTCCTGCCCTTTGCTTTTTTTTTTTTTTTTGGTACATGTATGACTTCTTTTAAGTTTTGTCCTTTATATTTTCTCCCCCTAAAAAAACTTTCTGGAAGTTTCCATGCACGTTGCAATAATAAACTCTGAAGGGGTAACTCCCCATATATTTTTTAAGCATACAGGTACATTAGCTATTGACAAAGTCACTAACAGCCTTGGCCTTGTCAGTACCTCTCCCTCATAGAAACACTGCAGTAGTATTCACATACAAAAAAGTTTTCTCTACAGAAAACAAAGCAGCATCTTCAAGAAAATTAAGCTACACCAGGCCAAACCAAAACACAGAAGACAAAAGGAATTGTCAAGGTCAAATCCTGTTTATTGTGATTCTGAGTAACAACATAAAAGATGTTACACTTGGCATGGTTCAGGTCTAAAGCTCTAGTCCTATTCCCAACATCCCCCTAAACTTCATATAAAGACAGTCTTGAGATGGTTTTTCTTTTTGAGAAAAACCTCAATCCAGCCTTCACCAAGAATTCCCAAATAAGTGTCTCAAAGCTGTGCCAAGTGTGACTCAAGTTCTTCATTCCAATGCCACAAAATAATACACACTTGGAAAGCTTTTAAGAGTCAGTAGCACAGTAAGGAGAAAGTCCTAAAAATGTCTCAGCTCTAACACTAGGATCTATCTTTGCATCTTACATAAGAAAGCAATCTATCAAAGTCAAGAACTTCTGCAGTACAAAGACACTTGGTGCTCTGAACAATGGATGTACATTTTATCACGGCATTCCTTACTTGGAGAGAAAAACCTATGCTCTGGTCAATTTTTAGCTTTAATGACCTTCACTAGTTTATGGCCATGAGAAACTGCCTATAAAACAAAATCCAATCTTCATTTACATTTCAGAATTACTGCATCAAAAGCCAGCCAGCCAGCATCTATATTAGGCATTGCAACTTTGCATTTCACACTTGAGGCTGTGATTAGCTAGACCTAGCTGTATATTCTTACCAACCAATTTTTCCTTATCATTTTGATATGCCCAAGGGTCTTTTGATAGACAATTCCTGGATTCTGATAATTTGCACCTCACTGTTCAACAATACTGTGTCACATGCGCCCAAGCTAATAAACACCATGAAGAGGCACACAAACTACAGTGACAAATTCTATGCAACTACACATCTGTCTGAATCAGCCACTGTCTTTGCATTGCATCATATATATGCCCAGTGAGAATCAAAAATGCCAGTATGACCCAACTACACCACCAGAGGAACAAACTGCATTTCACTTAAATAAATAAAACAATTAATAAAAACTTTTTAACATAAAAATGATTTCAAGTATATATTCCAAATCCTTAACCTTCATCTCTGCCATCCAGCCAAGAGCAAAAAAGAAGCTGCTACCAGAAACTGGTATATCAACTATTTTCTTACCTTCTCTTCTAAAATTCTCACTTTTTTTTTCAAGAAGGAGTTCTCCTTCTCTGTCTCCTTCAGTCGTTTCTTGATATCTTCATATGCAGTGACAAGTGCAAAGTGTGAGGCAACAGACTCATCTCCACTATAGGATGGAACAGGAATATCGCTGTCTCTCTTGTGAGCATTGTCTGCTTTTTCATGGTTCAAAATACAGATGTCATCCTCTACCAACTCCTCCATGACAGCTGTTAAAAAGACAGATATAAGTGCTAAGTTTTCACAAAGACAAATTCATCAAGAGTCTGAAAACCTTCCAAAATAATACTGCAGGGTGTTTAACTATGACAAGACAAGACAAGACTGAATGATCAGGAAGTATCTTAATATCGCAGAAAAATCTTGAAATCCATTTCACCTTGAAAATACACTGTTTAGAAAAGACACATTTCACCTTGAGATAAATATTTTGAATACCTATCAGATGTATGAACCCTCAAATTAATTTTTATTAAGTCTTAACACCAATGTAGAATTTGGCTGGTACCAACTATCTGAACTCCAAAGGAATATTATATCAGAGCTTTTGCAAGCCAGCACTGCACAGTAAAACAGTACAGTTCCAACAAACCAACTAACTCCTGTGGTTCCTGAGCACAAGCGCCAAAGCCTCTTTATTTTTGAATGCAAATACTTATATTTTCCTGAAACTTCAAAACAATCTTATATTACACTTGTATTTGTCATTAAAGAGACTGCATGAGTAGCTATTCTTTCCCTGGTCACAACAGAAAACCTCCTTCTGAACAACTACAGTAATTTTTGACTGAAAATATGATGAGAATGAAAACATGCACAGTAACATGACCTGCCTCAGTATGTGTGGAGAAAACTGACAATAATCTGATCCTTAGTAAAGTGTCACTCTAAAATACCAGGAAGATCCACCTGAATGACAAATGCAAAGGAGATGTTACACTGAGTTTTTGTTGCAACTTAAGTCATTCAGCAACAGCAAAATATTCAATAAGAAAATACAATCTTAAAGAAATTCTATTTATTTTCTTGAGCAACAGGTCTCAATGGAAAATCCCCAAAAGCATTTTCCCTAATAGTTACAAGTTATCTGGAACAAGTTTTGAGGTTTATTTAAAAAAAGCCAACCTCCAAAATGCAAAAACAACCAACCAAACCCAGACACATCTCATTTAGTTATGAATATCAAGATTACTTGTATTCCTATGCAGTACTAAGAAATGCTACAAAGTGCCTGATAACACCACCCCCCTTTACACAAACTAGTCATGTGACTTCTACAAAAAGTAGACTTTTATTTTTTTCCCTTCAACAAATCCTTAGGTTCCTGATGATTCGCTAATGAACCAAAAGAAATGCTGGAATGAAAGAATTGAGCATAATGAAGACAGCTTTTTGTACAGCAGGAAAAACTTCAACAGAAAACCGACTTGACCAGCAGAACTTTGCAGAAAAGGCAGGCAGTGAAAAAAACCCACAGTCACAATTGCTGCTTCTACTGTGTATTTGCTATTTGAATTCAAACTAAACTTCCATTTGTTTATAGATTACAAGAAGTAAAGGCCTGGAGCTTGTCTGTATGGTCAAATTTCTCTCACCATGCTGGAAAGCTTTCCGAGTGCAGCACTATGAAGAGCTGTAGAACAGCTACTGCTGAAGAACAGTGCTGTTATCACATTTGTCTCAATTTGCTCCAAGCCAGTTAGACAACGTGATAAAAAACTGTGACAGCTCATTTCTACTAAATAAGACAGCAGTGGAGTCTTTCAACAGTGAAAAAAAGACAAGAACACTACAAACCAAAGCTGAACTCCTTTTAATGGTTATGTTCAGGAGGTGAATGGATGCCTTGCATGTTGTGTTTGATGCCTTCTGACAAAAAAAAGTAGCCTAAGCTTCCCTTGCTTGTTGTCCTGCCTTGAATATTCTGAGATTTTTGTGATATTTAAGTAGAAAGAACCCTGCAAGAAAGGTTTGCTTCCTTTTCATTGTAGGCACAGTATCACTCCATGCACAAGGTGACCTTGACCAAAAGCACCACATCATTCAAACTGCATTAACTGACTGAAGGAATTGCTCATTTTGTCTTCCAAGATGAGCATAACATACCAGCTTATCCTCCCCCATTTCACCAAAGGCTCTGCAAGTCTTGTCACCCATCTCATCAAATTCCCAAGAGCTTGCCCTCTCAAGGCAACACATCTCCTTTTCTTGGAACGCTTGACTCAAAAGTCGTTAAAGAAGTGTCACAGCTTATCATTATCTCTCAAAGAAAGCAGCAAATTTGTGACCTTGTACATAACACAGATCTTTGTCCCCATGCTTTCCTATAGCTCCTAAACCTGAGAATCATACATTCCCTATTTCTTGCACACATCAGTGCTACCAGGAGATGGCAATATGGGAAAACGGGACCATATTTATTCTGCATTTTGTTAACCAAAAGCGCCTTTATGAGCCTCCAAGCGAGAAACACCTTCCAAATAAGACTCAGCATACACAAATACTATTTTATAAATACAAGTACACAGCTAACCTGCACCAGTTAGGAAGACCAGTTACTCTAACATTTTTTTACTTGAAAGATCTATTTAATTTACAGGATCATTCAACTCTGGTTCTCTGATGCTGCTCTCTAAGCCAGAACATGAGATTATTTAGAAGAGAAGCATATAATTCCACATAATTCAAAGGGACTTTGCATGCTTTTCTAAATTTCTACACTGAAGATAACACTTCCAAAAAATCCAATATACATATTTTTACTAACTATATTGCATACTAAGTGATGACAAGATGCCATTAAACAGTTCAAGATCAGCAGTACTATAAAAGGCCATGGTGAAATGCACAGCTCACCCAGCTTTTTTTGCTGTCAGGATACACAAAAGCCCTCAGTATAGAAAAAGGGGCTACGTCTGTAAGAAATCCCTGACTCCAGCTGTAGTCTTTAACTTCACCCAAGGACAGGAATCAAAATTTAGATTCCCCAGTACTATAATACCTCATTTAAAAAATATGAACCGACAGCAACAATCAAATAAGTATTTTGATTATTCCACAGGTTACAGCTCCTCAAATCTGGAAGAAGGATGCCAGAAGGTCTTTCAGGATGGTTCACCAAGTCCTGCCACAGACTTCTGCCCTGTTTTAATCTGTTTGACTTCTCCTAATTCAAAATCACATTCGTATGCACTGCTGACACTCTGAAACACCTGAGTGAATACTGACCTCTCTGGAGCTGCAATTCATGAGATAATCTGTCCTACAGTAGCCAGTTCAAGTGAAAGATTTCTCACTAAAATATTTTAAGTAATATACTGACAAGTTAATGTCTCTGAATACAATTGATATCCATCTTGGCTTCCTTAAGGCAAACTTCACAATCCCATTTACCACACATCCCATCCTAAGAAAGGTCTTCTTAACAGTTTTTACTCCCTTTACTTCAGCACAGTAGCTAACTATTTTGCCTGTGATAAATATATTTCATTTACACTTTAGAACGATCTGCACACAAAACAGCCTACTTAAAAGGACTTTAATCTTTATGTCCAAAACTAAATACGTTAAATGAGTACCAGTACTACTGTCTGTATTAACTAACTAATGTTTAAAAGCCAACAAACAAAAAATCCAACCTGAATACACTGTTGACAGGAAACAGCATTAAGTCCTAGCAGGACTAATTATGTTTATAAGCAAATGAGTTTGAAGAGGTGGCACCACTGAAGTTTTCTTTCACACAATGTGAAGAACAGAAGAACTAACAGAAACCATTTCTGTTGCTCAACATAGGTTATAGAACAGCTTTGATTCAATACACTGAGTATTTTGAGCAAAATAATGTTTTCCCATATCTTACTAATGCTTGGCAGAAACATCACTTTTCTCTTTAAAGAGCTTTAAGAACACTAGTCATTAACACCATGGGAGGCAGTTAAATATAAAACACATTCTACATACAAGGAACATGGGATGCAGAGGCTCTAATACCAAACAGACCACTGCACAAACAGAGCTCTGCAGTTTGAAATGCTAATCTTATTCTCGGATCAGAAGGAGAGATAGTAAAAGGAGGATTACATTAAATTTTTCCCAGTATGAAGCAGATTCTCATTTTGGCCTAATGGTTGACTTGAAAGAGAATAAAACAGTTCTCAAAATATTTCCAAATATCAAATGCAAATAATTTCAAGATGGTTGTTTTCCTGTTTGCCTTCCAGACTTGAAGAGTTTGACTTCCTAATGGTAATTTGAACAGTTTCCAGCTGTTGATAACAACAGCATAATTTTTGTACGGATTTATCTTGCCTTACAGAGAAGGGTATACATAAATGCATGTAACCATTAAAAAACCCTTTAAATTCAAGAAATGCCTTTGAACCAAAGGAATCCTGAGTGAGCATGTTACAACCTTCACCTCAATTTCAGAAAAGCTGTACTGTTTTTTTCTTCTTTTTTTAGAAGATACTTCAGCAGAGCAAGGAATAATACAGAATTCCTGTGGCCAGCATCAAAAACTCCACACGGTACTTGGAGCATATGACACAAGATGTTAAAACAAGCAAGACTTCCAGTCTCTTAAAGCATCCATCACTTTGCACCTCTCCTTCAGAAATCTTAGGTTCACTTTGATTCCAGTTGTGAACAGACTGTTCTACAGAGAAAGGCATCACTTTTTTACACATACTTGCTCCACTTTAGAGTAATAAAAATTCTCACACGCACACCCACATCTCAGCAGCTGCTACTTTGGCCGCTGTTCATTCTCCCCTATGGCCAAAGTCCACCCCTCCCAGCGAGTCCCAGAGCACAGGGGAACACCCAATGTACTGGGTACTCCTTCAGAAACACGTCAGCATGCGAGCTACATCTCACCTCCACAGCACTTTCGTTTTATTGCCTTCAGGAAATGGAAACTCACTGTCTCTGAGCTCACACACCAGATCACTGTAGCTCATCTATCCTGAACATCTGGGTAAGCTACAAAAGCCAAGTAAAATCTCCTTAGGTACAACAGGCAATTTTTTTCAATCTCAAGGTTTTTACAATAAATAATCTACTCTCACAAGGACCAGAAAAGCAATAAAAAGCCCATTTTACTACAGAAGCGCTTGATAAATTTTACTTTCTCTGAACAGTGTCAGACTCCAGTACCTCCACTGCTAATTTGCAAACCTTATGCATCCTCAGTGTAATATATTCAATCTGCTTTTCTGTGGATGCTGTCACCATAATCACTCTCCCTGACAACTACCTGAAAAGGGGGAAAATAAAAATCCAGAAGTAGGAATCAATAAAATATTATCCTTTCAGCATCACATAATCCTGTTTATTAAACTATTATGTTTACTGTTGAAAGTAATTAAAAGCAGTACTGTCAAACCTAAGTAGGAGCAAAATGGCTTTTGGCTGTTTAACATTTCTACCACCAAATATAAGTATCTTGAAAGGTTACTGAAACCCTTATTTTGCTGTTCATTCATTCCCACTTCAAAAGGTTTATAAGGAATAACAATTTCCAAAAGTTTAGAGGGCTTGTTTTGGATTTTTTTTTTCATACCTTCTTTTGTAAACCAAACAGCAGGTCCTACCTCCCAATCACAAGTTTCCTTCTATTCAATTAAATAGGTTAATTACCATTCAGTAAGTTCACAAGTTCAGTGATAAGCCTTTTGTAATTGTATTAACTTTTAATTCAAGTGGAAATGTGCCTCACCTGTTACAGCTACTGGAAGGCAAGTGAGTCTCACCGATGGCCCTTGATCATCCTGCAACTCACAACATCTGTAGGTTTACAAGACACAAATGGACAAGATGCCAGCAAATCTGATTCAGGCTCCCTTTTACAAGGGGACCAGATGATCTTCCCAGGTCCTTTTCAACTTGGGCTGTCTTCTAAAATTCTATATTCAGATTTAGATAGCAATATTTGAGACAAACCTGGTAATTTGAACTTAAGTTCCACTTAACAGCTTCTAAGTGGATGACTTTGAATATTCAAGCCTCCTTTATGCTTCACCTACCCACTCAAACTTTATTTCTTCTCCCCAAAGGTCCTGCCAAATTTTAGCTGCATCTACAATTTCATACACTAAGAACTCCATATAAAAACATTGTATAATCATATAAATTACTTAATTAATGCAATTATAGTATAAATATTTAGCAAAAACATAAGACTGAGTACAAAGTGAACCATGGATAATGGACATAGCTATGGAGTTGAGCAGAACTCCCCACTGACTCCTACCAAGCTGGTCCCTATCCTGACCCCTTTGTTAATCCCAGCATTGCCATTTTAGCAAACTGGATCTCATTATCACTGTTTTAATCAATATGGACTGTCAGACTTTCCCTGTGAAAGAATGAGAACATATATCAAAAGGTAAACCCACATTGCATTTTATCCTGTTTCCTTCTACATGTTCTCTTTTTTTCTTCAAATTCTGTTCTAAAGAAACCATATGAATAGCATGTGCAGCGACAGGGGAGTTTCCCCTTTCCCAAATAGGCGGCCCACAATCTCCAATTCAATGCATCTCTTGAAATAATACAAACAAATGTTACTGCATTTGCAACTCTATGATTTTCCAAAGCTCTGAGATGAAATAATTCTATTTCTCTGCCCTGAATACACTAAGTACAGTTTGTTAATATATTTCACCAATAATTTTCACACTTTCCCCACCTTTTGAGTGACACATGTAACAGATGTACTGAAAACCAAAGTAGAATACTTGCTGAAATTTAGGCAATCTTAAAACTATTTCTCATTTATTACCCATTTTTGCTGCACAAAGATGTCACTTCACCCTCTTTGCTCTTTTGAAAAACTTTTTACTATTTAATTTTCATTGTAAAACATAACCTAGCTAGCACTTGAGCAATGGTCACCTCACACTTTTCTAAGCTACAGATGTAGCAAACAAGGTTCTGAATAATTATGATTTTAGCAAAAAATACAGGTGTTGGGAGTGAGAAGGTGGCTAAACTCTTCATATAGTTTAATCTAGAGTTCAGTGAATCAGTGTTTTCTGCCTTCTGACTTCACTGAGAGTTTAGATGAAAAAATTCTGCTTAGAATTTGAGGCAATAATTATCTACTTAAGCTATAGGGCAATTATCTGATAAACACTTCTAACAAAAGTGCTGTTATTAAACAGCAATTATTCCAAGAACAAAAAGTAGTCATAGATTTCTTTTAGTTTCTACAGTAATTCCAGTAGAATTACTAAAACTCTAAAATAGATGTTGGAACAGATAACTTGAATTTTTAGCAGCAGAAGCATGTGACCATACACCACTATCCCGGAAATGACAAGTTTCCCATAGCCCATAACAACATCTCCCACAAAAATGTCTCAGAAGAGAAACTGACCTTTGGAGTCCAGAACAGACTTTACTGTCCTGGCAGTAATTCTCCCCTAACTCTGCTTTTTCCAGAGTCTGTTTCCAGCACACTGATTTTACTGCATACATACATACAGTGAAAGGCAGTGGGGAAATGAAAGAATTCCTTAAGAAACAAAAAACTCCTAAAAGCCCTCACTGGAACAGTTGATACTCACTTCTAAGTTACTAGAGGACCAATTCATTTATGGAGATTAGGGTATTTTCTCTACCAGGTGAAACAGCAGGATTTCAAGAGGCAATTTTAAAAAAGTTTAAAGCACCACTAGCACACACAACTACCTCAATGCTCATCTACACTTCCTTCTTCCAAACTAACATAGCCTGCAGCACCTGTGTTCCTGTCAGCTCCAAAATTCCATGTTTCTGTTTTCACACCCGTAGTTTGCTCATTTCCTTTGCCAGACTGCTCTGTACCAAGGCACAAACTGCAGATCCAAGAACCCACCCAGTTTTTCAGCTTGATCAGAGGCAGCTTTGTAACCAGCCTACCCGAGGCCCAACCCCAACTTGCTGGCGGTACCTGTAAGCCTTGCTCACCCTCCCGCCACGGGATGACTCCTTATTCCAGCCAAGTGTGACTGGGCAGGGCACGGCACAAGACCGGCAGGCTGCTCCTTCTGCAACTCAGGAAGTTCCACTTCAACATGAGAAGGAACTTTATATGAAGGAGGCAGAGCACTGGAACAGGCTGACCAGGGAGGGCGTGGAGTCTCCCTCTCTGGAGTCACTCAAAACCCACCTGCACGCATTCCTGTGTCACCTGTAACCTGCGCGAGGTGACCCTGCCTCGGCAGCGGGGCTGGACTACATGATCTCCCTTCCAACCCTCACAATTCTGGGCTTCTACGAGGACGACTATATTTTAAGGGGAGAAACGAAAGACCAGCCTCTTTCCCCAGCGGGAATCGCTCCTCTTCCACGGGGCACGAAGCTTTACAGCACCCCGGGGGTACCCCAGCCGGGGGAGCCCCGGCCGGGGCCGCCCCGCGTTCCCCCCGCGCCGGGACCAACCTGTCCGGGCCCCGCTCGGCCGGGCGGGTCAGCGGCGGGCGCTCAGCTGGGCGGGGAGGCAGCGCCGCCCCTCGCGGTCTCCGCTCGGGCCCCTTCGGACGCCCATGGCCCCCAGGCCACCGGCCCGGCCGCGGTTTCGGCCTCCGCCACCGCGGGGAATTCCCGGGGCTCGGCGCCGCCCCCGCCGCCTTCGAGGAAGTCAACAAACGCCGCTCACGGTCCCCGCCAACGGGCGCGCGCCGCTCCCGGAAGGAGAGAGGCGGCCCCGCCGCCTGAGCGGGCCGGAGGAGGGAGGGCGGACTGCAAATCCCGGCGTGCAAGCGGGCCGCCGCCCCGCCCAGCCGAGCGCTGGCTCCGCCCATCCGGGGTGGGGCTGCCGCCGGCCCCGAGCGGCCTGGGAGCTGCTGCGGGTCAGCGTTCCCACCTGGAGCGGTCTGACAGAATCACGGGGTTGTTAGAGATGGAAGGGACCTTTGGAGATCATCCAGGCCCAGCCCCCTGCCAAGGCAGGGTCACCACGAACACTGCTACATTAAGGCGTCCAGGTGGGTTTGGAATTCCTTCCGAGAGGGAGACTCCCCGACCTCCCTGGTCAGCCAGTTCCAGTGCTCTGCCTCTTCAGTGTAGAGAAGTTCTTCCCCATGCTGAGGTGAAACGTCCTGTGTTTCAGTTTATGGCCATTGGTCTCTGTCCTGTCTCTGGCACCATCCTCTTGGCATCCACATCTAAGATATTTATATGCACTAATGAGATCCTCTCTCAGAACAGGCCCAACTCCCACAGTCTCTCCTTAAAAGAGAGACCCCTGAGGGTCCCACTGAGGGACCCTTTCCAGTAGCTCTTTGTCTTTCTTGTATTGAGGAACCCAGAACCGGGTACAGCACTCTCATCTGGCAAGGATACAGATGTGCTCTCTGCCAGTGCCCACTCTTCTAGCACCACTGGGCATCTCCACAAGCAGGCAGCCGCTAAAAACCCGCTTTTCTCCCTTTTCTGAGGCACACTGCACTCCCTGCTATCATTCAAAACAAGGCTGTAGCAAAGCAATAAAGATCGGTGACTTGCAGTGGGAGCTGCCCCCAGCTTGCTCCAAATACTCCTCAGCAGAGGAGCCCATCCAATTCACATTCTTCAAACTCTTTCCAGCTTCTTGAGAAGTTACACCTGCACACAGCTGAAGAACTAGTGAGACATGGTGTAACATTTTACATTCGTAGTCTTAATTTTTTTTCTCCCCACAAGGCAGAGATGAAAGGCAATGGATGCTCTGTTGCTACAGCAGGGTGAAAGATCATCTCATGTAACCTCATCTGCCAAAAACACAGCTTTTGTTCCTCCACCAAGGTCGAAGTGAAGCAAGAATAAATCTAGATTACAGATCAGGACCTCAGTTACAGGGAATAAAAACAAGCTGATTCAACAAGCCTAATGTAGATCTACAGGGGAGAGCAGCTGTGCTCTTCAAGACTAATTTAAAACTAACAGGAGTTTCCTTTGCTGCTAAAAAAACAAGCAGTTTGCTTTTATGTTGTGAGAGTTCTTTAGCCAAATCCCAAAGGACTTTTGGCAACTGTGCCACAAAGTCAGCTGGAGCAAGGGAAGTGTACTAACGTGCCAAATTGATGTATATATGGAAAAATGTTGCAATATTGAGTACTCCTTAAATGCTTAAAGACCAAATGGAAACAGGACTCCTGCTGTGGGTAGGGAATTCTTGTTTGGACAAGAATGTAATTTAAAAACCAAAACCACAAGTTCTCCATTAATCATGCTCAAAGGCCTCAAAACAAATTTTTAAAAAGTTTGTAGCATACTACCACTACTAAGATTTTCACTAGAAGTTTATGTTACATGTAAATTGCTTTTTATTTTATGAACCAAAGTAGCACAATGCTACTTTCTGCTATATTTCTTACCAAGAGCAGCAGCCTTCAGTTGAAGGGCAAAAAATACTATTTCCAAGTTAACACCTCTTTGTAACAATTCATATGACATGGATACACATGGATACATGTGTTGCATGTCATTAAGATGCAGAGCAGAGGTTTTACTACATGGATTAACATTGATTTGAAATAGTGCTATTATGAAATCCAGAAGGAAAGCACATAAGGATTTGGGCTATCAAATATGCCCACTATTGCAAAATTATCACATTTTTTTTATCTAATGATCACATTTATTTTATCATGTATTTAATTTGTAATCTTTTCCCCTATAAAATACACAGTTGGCATCCTATCTACAGAACAGTTAAACAAAAAATAGCTCCAGACAATGGCTGGTATTGTAAAACCTGTTGCTACACATTTAAAAACAGCTTAAAGACAGTCATATTAAAAACGAATGTCAGAATTTTCCAATAGTAGAGGGTCTGGTTTTGTTTGTGTTTTTTCTTTGAAATGTTGAATCTTTAGGTGGACAATGATTCATCATGTCATTTATATTTTCTGAAAGAGACATGCTTTGATTTCTGAAGAAAGAAAAATGAATTTATTATCACCCCATTTGCAGAGGAAGTGCTAGAACAAGGTATGGATTAAAAAGCTAACTAGCAAATGTAAAAACATACATTGTTCAGGTGCATATGGGCATGCATTGTTCTGTTGAACAACTATGGAATAAAAAAAAAGATAATGAAACATACCATTAGATTGACAGATTCTTCTTGTAACACCATCATGTTTCCACACAGCTGTTTGTAAGCTGCCCAGCCTAGAGCTTGGAAGCTACCAGGAATTATCTTCTTATTAGCAGGACATTTCCCTGTACTTCAGTCTGACATCCTAATCCCAGCACATGTTAAACACATACAAAGGAAACACATTGCCAGGCACAAGCATTAGGCCTGCAGAACCAGAATACTGGACTTTTAAAACACAAGAAGAAAGCCCCACCAAAAACAAATCCCAGCTCTTTTCAGACTTTAGCAAATAATTCACCATAACAGATGGCCACAAGGATGTGTGCCAGAGCATCCGGTGTCTAAAGGTGTCTTTCACTGAGACTAGTAACTTTCCAGTACTAAATACATTCCAGTTTCATGACCCATCAGAAAGGTGTGTTAGCTGATTCCATTGTTTGTTTTTCAGATTTATGGGAAGACTGTGTTTTGCTACAAGAGAGAAAAGTTAAAAATTCTATAATGGAAAAATAAAATTCTATCACTGATTAGCAATCAAATATAGTTGTTTGGTATAAGTAATATTAAATGACACCACACCAGATTTTCACCTAGAAAATGGTAAACAGAAGATAAAATATTCAGAAATGTTGAGGCCCCAGATGACAGTGTGAACCCTGGCAGTGTTCAAAGACAGGCTGGGTAAAGCTTTGAGCAACCTGGTCTAGTGGGAGTTGTCCCTGCACATGGCATGGAGGGGTTGGGACTAGAGGATCTTTAAGGTCCATTCCAACCCCTTGGCATACTATGATGATTCTGTGGCAGTTAAATAACTCTGATGCATTAGAAGTGTGTGCCTAGAACAGCTTACTCCCTGTACTCTGTTGAATTCTCTTGACTACTTCTATTATGTGTGATTTAAATAAGTACAATTAGAATGATACAAAACTCTTATTGCATATAATTAGAACAGAACAAGCTTGATATAAAAATCAGCATTCTGTGAACCACATTACATTAGATTTCACTTTGACAGATGCAAAGGCTGTGTTAAACACATCTATTTATGCAGTGCAAGTCCTTGCAAATACAAAAATAAGTCATAGTTGCTTTCTTCTGATCCCTTTCTGTGCTTGACATTGTACAAAAGCAACAGAAAGATCACAAAACCTGTCCTGCTCAGAGATTATGGCTCAGCACTCTTTATACTCTTTGCAGTCCTGCACCAGTCAAAGTAGGACACAGAGTTGCAGTAAAAATTTGGGAGTACCAAATAATAACGTATGCAATGAAAATCCTACTTGTGCATTTCTCTAGACTACTGATAAAGCATAAGTAACATTTAAAATAAGTCTGCCCCAGCACAAACAAGCAGTCTGTTTAAGGTCAGTAGTTAGCTGTAGAGGTAGGAAAAAAGTGAATAGAGCCCACAAACAAACCAAGCCCAAAACGTTAATTTCTTGTAATTAGTGTAATTTCTTGTTTATGGATTTATAACAAATCAAGCCCTTTATTAGACATGAAAAGAAAAAAAGGTCCATGCAGTAACATGTGCTATGCAAGGTCATGGAAACAATGCTAGCCTTGCCAAAATTACTAAACTTTGTAAGATGACTAGACTGGTATTTTTTTAGCTGTCTATCTTGACAGATGCAGGCCATACTGGAAGGTAAATCTTCATGGTTTTGGTGACTCTGGCAGGCAGCTGGTGCTTGTTCTGTCCTGGCTATTGTTGCAGGGTCTCTTTAGGGAGGCTATGAAAGGAAGGATTTTGTCAGGAAAATCCACAAATGCCAGAGGTTTATGTCCAAAAAGGAGATACAGGAGTCCTTCAAGTTAATCAAATAAAGGGAGAGAGTCAACTGGGGCAAACACCTGCTGGGTTTTCTCTCTCGAGGTTTCAGAGGGCGCAGCCTCCTTTTATCCTAAACTTTGGCCGCATGTTGCCCTCTTTCTTTCTCCTTTGCTGAGGCACTAGGAAGGTACAGCCTTCATGAACCACCTGCCACATATTCCCCCCTTGAACCTGCTATTTTACCCCAAAGTTCAGGCTTGTGCAGACCCACTTGTTTGTTCCAGGAGCCAAGCTGTCTGAGCTCTGCTGCCCAAAGTTAGCAGAGACTTTAAGACCTATTTCAAAGCTGTTAACATCCATACCTTCACCCAGCAAATTGCTTGTAAAGACATTAGGTTTCCTCTCAATTTGATAACACAAAAAGAAAAAAAAAGATAGGTCTGTCTGGGGGAAATTATTTAGGATATGTTTATACTTTGTTACTTTATTAGGATTTTTGTTAATCCAGTTAAGCATAACTGGATAATTTTATGACTAGCAAAGAGCAAGCGAAGACTAAAAACAGAAGAAAAGCAAACTGCACCTTTATTTTCTTAACAAAAGTAGTACATTTTCCTTGATTAATTCTGAGGTATTTACAGTTCCCTAAGAAAACTATGACTAAAAACCTCCACATAGGCTCAGTCCTGTATGAGATGAGGGACAGGTGTGGGTGACACTTCCGGTGCACCAGCTTCTTTATGGACACTGCTGTGGAAGAACATTTTTATTTTTTTTAACCTTACAGTACATAAATGATCACTATTGCAATAGCAAATGGTCTTGCAGAATAATTTCTAAAGTTTTAGTTTAAAAGGATTTGAGAAAGAGCTGTAAAGCTGATTTTCACCAGGCAGGGCTTGCTGACTTGGGCGCCAGTGGGTCCTGTGCTGGAAAAGGTTATAAAGACAGGTTTCTGACTAAGAACTGTCTTACCCAGCTGCCAGCAAAGAAAATGAAGCTCCAAATTAAAAAGCTGCCAAGCTGCGAGACTTCTGCCCAGGTCCGGTCCCCTCACACCCGGCGCTCCGCAGCGTTTTCCCTCACATCACTCCGTGCCTCCACCGCCGGACGGGCGCTGCCGGACGGGCGCAGCGAGCCCGTGAACAGCTGCGGAAATGCCCGCAGGGTGCGGGACAGCGGCTGAGGCCCCGGGTCGGGGCGGAGGGGCACAGCGGCCCTGCCCAGCCCCGTTGTCCCGGCCGCGGCTCCTGGCGGGAAGCCCCGGGAAGCCATCGGGCGGGCGGGGGGCGCCACGGCTGCGCCCCTTCCCCTCAGAGCGGGCTGCGCCCAGCGGCGGCGGGCCCGGCTCGGCCCCGGGCTCCCTGTCAGGCGGCGCGGGGAGCAGGGCCGGTGATGCCGCTCGGTGGTGCCCGGTTCGCCCCTCAGCAGGGCGGCCCGAAGGCTCCGGCCGCGGACAGGGCGGTTCCGCGTCCTCCGCTCGCTTCAGGTGCCCGCGGATGCTCGGGTGCGGCTTTCCGTGAGGCGATGGGCGCTGCAGGAACACCGCAGGTACCGCGCCCGCTCCGGTTCGCTCGGAAAGCAGCAGCTCTGGAAGCAGAGCAGCTCTGGAAAGCAGAGCAGCTCTGGAAAGCAGAGCAGCTCTGGAAAGCAGAGCAGCCCCGGCCGGCCAGGCTGAAAGGGGCCGCCCCCGTGCCCTCCCCGCCCTGAGCGCTCCTTGCAAAAACCTCCCTTCCTTCCCCTCATCCAGAGCCCTAACAGGTTGAAGGAAGAAACAGGTTGATCATAGGAGTTTAGTGGCTGGGGCTTTTAAATTTTTTCTTTTCTTTTTTCTTTTTTTTTTTTTTTTTTTTTTTTTGTTTTGTTTTGTTTTTCTTTTTTTTAGTTAACCGTTAGCAGGCTTCTCAGAAAATCTGAAGAATTTTTTTTTTTTTTTAATCACAATAGGTCTACGTATACTTATATTCCTTGAACCTAATGGTGCTGCCTTGGTGAATTAGCTGAAATGGTGAATCCTTGCAAAGAACAGATGCTTTGGCAGATTAATATTAAGTTTCTAATGAGAAAGATAGTGCTTAAAAGAGGCTAAAAATATAAAATACTGAAGATCCAGCTTTCATAATCATCTATAACTTAAGGAAAAGGGGTGTTTTTTGATTGACAAAATCAGTGTCAAACCTTTTACTAAATTCAGCTGAGCTAAATTTCTCTTGCTGTCTCTTAATGATGTCACCAAAATCCCCATGATTTTGAAATACTAAATTGTTTTGTGCATTAAAATTGAACATCTTTTGTTTGTGCTTAAGCAAATATTATTTTTACTTATTCTTACTTTGTTCTTTCTGTACTTTGAAGTTTAAAACAAAATCTTAGGTCCTTATTGCATTCAGTAAACTTGACTAACTTTTCTTTCTTTGTAGCTAAGACACATCTACTGGGTTTGTTGTGTTCATCAAATGAATGAACTGTATGTTTGAAGTTTTGTACAATCTACAAATGTCTGGAAAACTCTTGGAAGTTCTCTTTTGACTATTGTGTGATGTTGCCAGAAGGTTTATTTGTGTGTGAATGAAAAGAGAAAGGAAACAGAAAGAGGTCTGTCCTGAACTAATTTGGTGGTAAACATCATGCTTTGGAGGGGTCACTTCACTCATTTTTTTAATAGGAAACTCTCTTCTGAAAGAAAATCTTGGCTAAAAATGAATAAACTCTGAGGCACAGCTATTGCCATTCTAAATATGGCAATTTATGGCCATAAACTTTTTTCACACTTTTTACAGAAAAAGGTTTTGGATTGGAAAGGAATCAGGGATGAGGGGAGGAAGCTTGGAGTATGACTAGGGTTTTGCTACTGGCTTAGTATGCTATTAAGCTTATTAAGCATTTCTTTTTTTTAGTTGACATTTAGTTATTTGTACTTTTTTCTTATCTATTTCATGTGTGCATTTAGTTTTATCCTGCAGTGCAACTAGGATGTGGCACAAATGGGCCAAGATGAAGCACACTCAGATAATTTCAGTATGATAAAGAAAACATAAAACCATCAATAGTATGCAATTCATAAGCTGAATAAACAATACTTTTATTATCAAACTAGTTAGCTCTGGGTTGATTTGTCTGTTGAATGTCTCCTAAATTAAAGCTGTGTCTGTCTATTCTTTTTTTCGTGGATTATAGCAGGAGAAAGTGGTAAGAGCTAACAGTACCCTCAGGACATTCTGGTGTCCTGAGACAGCTTCCTGTAGCAAATTGGTTTTTGTCTGATTCCACAATCAGAATTTTAATGGATGTTTTCTTTTCTTGTGAAATACTTTTACTGTTTTGTACAACCCTTGGTTTTAATTACCGTTTAGGTTGATGATTTAGGGTTGTTAGCATCTTCTGTCATCTTATTCATAACCTTTCTTAGAGTAAGCCTTTACATTGTATGAGTGCTGCTGTCATTTCCAGTAACAGAGTGTTAAAATGTCAAAATACAAGGTAGAGACATAGTCAGGACTTTCAGCTCTCTGAAGACATGAAATTATCTGAATTCAAAAACTACCATGTCCCAACCCATAGGCACTGCCTTGCCTTGTGGAAGGCACTGAAGTAGCTGGCACCTAATGTTTTGTCACTGTCTAGCAGCTGTGATCAGGGTACCTGAGCCAGAGAGCTCTGTTGACTGTCAGGGCAGCGTGTCCTGGAAGCATTTCAGCTGAGCAAAGGGAGCTGGTCTTCAGCACACTGAACTTGTTCTAGTTAGTTACAACGAGTTTGAACTTCTATATACCCATATGATAAAACTAGTTAAAATTCCATTACCCTTTCCTGACTAAGCTTTTGAATTTTATTTCAGTGTTAATCCCAAACTGCTCATATCTCAGTTTTGAGTATTTAGAATTGGAAATGTAGCTACTTTTTTTAGCTAAATGTCTTTAGAACTTGCTCAAATGGGGGCTTCCCTGCTGTTTGGCTGTTTCTTTATGGATTTCTTGTACAAATATTAGTGAAACATATGAAGTTAATAAAGGGAAAGGAGAAGAATTTGTAGGGTTCATTTTGTGGTTTTGTTTATTTGATTTTCTTTTTTTTTCTTTTTTTGGGGGGATGGGGAGGAAGAGGTGTTTTGTGGGAAGTAGGATATAGGAAGGAAATGTTTGTATTCCTCATTCATGGAAGTTATTAAGGGGTACTGTGATAAATAGATGATTTGGTACTATAAAAAGAATGAGTGAGTAATTTTCTGCTGAGATAGTTACATTAATTAGAGACTGGCTTAATAAGCCTCCAGTTCAGTGATACACACTGTAAATGCTTTGTATTCTCTAGTCTTCCCTAACCAATGGAACTCTTTTCAACAGCTTCAATATTTTAAATATCTTAGTTGAGTTCAAGAAAACTGTCACTTTTTAACTCAGGAAAACTGAACAACTCCTTTTGGGCCTTCAAATGATAACAAAAACATTGTCCTACTACAGAGGTATAGATCTCCTTCATGAACAGAAAGGTCCTTTGGCATAATTTTTCTTCTCTCTTTTCTACCAACACTGATGAGCCAGGCGAATTCCAGGACTGCAGTTTCAAAGCCATTAGTTGGTAAGCGTGATGTGAAAAGAAATGCAGAGAGATGTTCCAGTCCAGTCTGCTCCTTGATGGGTCAGCAGCCTGTTCTAGAAGGCTAAGAAAAAGAATTAATTTCATTAATTTTGGAGGAATAATCACAATTCAGGATAGACTAATGTGCTTTTCAGAAAAGCATTTTCCTGGGGGCTTTTCCATTTTTTTTGAACCATGAGAAGAAGGAGAATTGTAGATAGGCATACTGTACTGAAGGCAGGCTCCATGTTCTTGGGCCTATGTTCTTCCTATTTTTTTTTCTACTGGGCTCTTGTTTGAGAATGCATTTATGAATACCTTTCCTGATCATCTGGAATGTATATGACAGAAAAAGAAAAGAGTATGGACCAGCCATCCAGGCATGTCATCCACATATGAAAATATATTGCTGATTTTTAATTTTTTTTAATTTCTTTTTCTTGCATACATGTACCAGCAATGTTATATTCTGCAGTTAAACCACTTAAACTGGTCTTGGGTTCAAGTTGTGCCTGCTATGCTTCCTGATCACTGTGCTGACCTTGTAATGCAGGCAAGGGTCATTGCTGTCATACTTCATTTCATTATCAAAGCAATTAATTCTTTAACAAGACTCTGTTCCTCCCTTTGTGCAATATTCTGATTTGACAAAACTAAAATTTAAAAATCTTTTAACATAGTCATTCTTCTGGGATAAAAGAAAACAGACCTGGTTTTGTAAACTAGAAAATGAATGAAAATGGGAGGCAATGTAATGATTTTTTTGTTGAAATGTCATTAATGTTCATATAATTAATTATGCATTTTAAATATATTTCTTTGGATGTAAAAACTATAGAGAAATGGTGATCTCAAAGAACTGTATTGACATATATATTTTACAAAATCTTGCTTTTTCTCCACAACACTTTCTTGCTGTTTTTTCCTTTTACCTTCTTCCCAAGGAAGTAGAGAAGTCAGTGGCTGGAGTAATCCATTGCATATGCACTGACTGACAGTTTCCTGGTATCCTCATGGTGTGTAAAGATAAAATGCTTTTGTCACAAGATGTTTTAGGTCATAAAAAGAACTAAAAATAACTTTACTGGTAAGTAAATCTTCCTTGAAAAAAAATAGGTTGCATTAGTTGTTATAACTCAGGGATTTTTGAAAAATTTAGAATAATTACAGTTTGACGCTTTGTAATGAAGGATTTGCAAAGCCTTTACTTTCCTATGGCTGAAAAAATGAAAAATGTGTCTGTATAAAGTGTAGGTTCAGCATGAAAATGGAAAGTGTTTAAAGCAGGGACTGATGATGCAAGTTTATACAACTCAGCCATGGTATTGCAATACGGATACTCATCCATATTTTAAGTGTGTTGGATTTCTGACAAGTATCTTCCTGAAGAGACTGAGCCCCATAAGAGTAGAAGTAATCATATCTGTCTGGACCTTCCTCTAGGAAGCAGTTCTGGGAAAAATATGCAGATAGCCAAGGTAAGATTACAAGGGCTATAATCCTAATTTTTTGGTCATTTTTGTCAGGGCATGCACATACTTTGCATAAATATTTAAAATGTGCTCTTTTTCTCCAGAGTTTGAAAAATAAAATTTAGTGGTAGAAAACCACTTAATATTATTTCAATCACTACTGAATGTATGCTCCATTACTGGGGGCAGGATGATTTGTCTCAAATTTTCAGCACCAGTGTATTTTTTAATTAGATTTTTCTTCGTGTTGTCTCTATTGATACCTATTTAACTTTACTGACTAATGTTTTTAAGAAGTCTCTGTTGTGATTAGCAGCCTCTAATACCAGTTGCCTTTGAGCAAAGCTGACTTTTCTGATGATCTAAGGCTTAGTCAAGGTGTACAGAAACAATAGGAACATGCAAACCAATCTCATCTTTTCAACAGAGCAAAATCTGACCTGACCTCTCCACCCTACCCCTGCATAAAGCTTTTTATTCCTTGGGGCTTTCTATTAGTTTTACTCTCTTGGAAACCATACCATAATCTTGTCCACAAATGAATCTGCTGAACTCTTGCAAACCCCTGAATGATGCTCTCTAGCAGACAAATGTTCTCTGCCCATTTCTCTGGAGAATTTCACCCCCAGCACTCACCTCTCTCCCACAGTGCCCACAGCATAGCTTTGTATAGAGCTCACAGGCGCTCCTATGCCCTGGCCTGTGGTTCCCAAGCCTGTTGGCATTGATTCCAAACAGCTGCGCCTCTTCTGGAGCAAAGGTTCCCTCTTCTTGCCAGCTGCAGCATTGACAGAATGCCTGGCCCTTTCCTGTGGAACAGGAAAGCTTTCTAAGTCATTCTGTGAATTTTGGTTTTATAACTAAGTTAAGAACATGGAAAATGCAAAACATGCATCTTGCATGTTACTCCAGTAGAAGTTCTTTCAATTGAAATTTTACAATTGTTATTTATTTTGGGGCAGGATGATCCCCAGTTGAGAAAAATTGCACAACTGTGATGTTTGTGTCATAGTACTTTTAGATTTTAGCATCAACAGGTCCTTCAAATTCATTAAAAGGATTTCTGAATGTCTAGAAAGACAATCACAATTGGAAAATTGATCAATGAAGGATCTTTGAAGCTTTTTATCTTTACTTTCTGTTCTTTTAAATTATAATAAGCATAAAGTAAAAAAGAACAGGTAGTGTGGCCTGCTACTGCAGGAATAGCAATGAAATGGAAAAACTAAATTTTTAAAATGTATCAGATTGGACTTGCTCTCTGTTGGTACAGAGGTTTATCACAAAATTCAGATGAAGTCAATGTGGGTTATAATTGTTCACCTATGAGAGCTTTCAAAGATAAGGATTTTATTTCTTCCTCCTAATGCATTCCATGCAGTAATTGATGGCAGCAGAGATATAGATGCATCTCCCAAATAGACTTCCTAAGAAGGCATTTTTTCTTTCAGTTGCTTTTTAGGGGGCTCTGACAAACTTTGTTCCAATCCAGGTAACAGACAGTGCATGGTGTACATTTTAGATGTCTTTGTTATAGATATCATGCTGAATTCCTGGTTACTCTTTGTTCCAGAGCTTGGGTAGCACCAAAACACATTAACAGTTATTCCAAACTCCATTAAGGTTGTGAAAATAACACATTATGCACACATGACTGATAGAATATTTTCATATATGAGTTACTGTATAGCTATGCTTAAAGGTAGTTGGTAACTGATTTTTCATATTATATAGATATTAACAAACATAAGAATAGGACACTAATTATTCTGGGAATTGTGAGATTTTCTGACTGTCAAAAGTTGAAAAGTAAAACCATGTCTTAGAAGTGGCTTAAAAAATTCCATCCAAAAGTAAAATTAAAGTACAAAGGAGATTAAAAATTGAAAGTTACACTCACACTATCTGAAAGTACACATGCATACAGTAGTGTGACCAAAGCTGAAGGTTCAATTTGGCAAAAAAGAAGGTACAGAAATATGACTGAAGTTCCTATGATCATGAAGGAAGTGGATAAAAGAAATGTGGAACTGTTGCTTGCCAAATCTCACAGTAGTAAAACTAGATGGCATTCAATTAAGGTGGTTGGAGGTGAATTAAAGAGACAAGTGAATTGCTGCTTTATGCAGTAGGCATTGAACTCTTGGAATTTACTGGAGATTGTGTAGTCAAGAAGTACAAGTGTGCTCAAAAAGGAATTGTTGTCATAACCAAAGTAATTACGTAGTAAGAACAAAAGTAGGCAAGTGTGTGTTTCTGACATTCCTAGCCCAACACTTGTAGGTGCTGTGGGGGTGTGCTGGGAGAAACTGGCTGGAAGTGTGTTCTCTCTACACAGCATTTCCTTTTCTTACTTGAAGAGCTGTGCTATATGGATCTTTTGTCTGATTTAGCAGTACTTACATATAAAACCTTCAATTTTTCTCACCAAAATATTTTTTTACTCCTGCTTGCTGGCAATCTTATAGGAGCTTAAAACTGATACGAAATATAAAGTAATTTCTAAATTACTTGCCATTTTTTGGGGGTGTGAATTAATTTTTCCTTTTTATAGGCATTTGGAACATCAATATGCACTTCTTGCCAGTGTATACTAATGAAAATGTCAGATATTTACCATAAAACACAACTATCTCATGACTATTGCTTTGACTGCTTTTGAGTTCTTGCCAGAGATTAGACTGTGGATATAATTTTGTTTTAATAACTTTATGTTGGGTAGCCCTGAACTCTAGTTTACCCAGATTTGTGCCAGAACAAATCAAATATGAAATCTCTGTCTTATTTATTTTGGAATTCTAAATGTAATATAGCTTATGGATATTTTAAGAGAGTATATTCTGTGTGCTGTCATCAACTATAATCTATTCTTCCTTCTGTTCAGTATATCAGCACTTGTTCCTCAGTGACAAGCATGTTTTTTCTGGAAGATGTTACTCCTTACATCCTACTTAGAGGAATACAAAACAGAGAGCTCAAAAGCACAGTCTTTTTTTGTTTAATATAATTTGAACAATTTTTCAGATGATCGTAATTTTCAGTAAATCAATAATGCCTTGCAAGATAGTTGCTATGTTACCCGCAGCCAATGCTTGCTTGGTTTATACTGATAGAAACAGCAGAATGCCAATGTATTCATACAGGAGTCTGTAAGTCTCAATATTCACTTATTTGGGCTAGAAACTGTTGAAGGGCTGTCATTTTTGAATGTTCAGGCATAGCACAACTTTCTATCTGTGAATATACACCTGTGTGTATATGCATACTAATAAATTGGAATGTTGAATGTTGAAACTAAAAAGAAATTGGTTTTAAATAAATGAAGATAGTCCTGAGAGATGTAATATTTTGTGCAGAAGGGAGTCCTAGTTCATTTTTAAAAAACATTCTGTAATATTACCATGAACTTTTCTTATTTATGTATAAGTTTACTATCCCTAATATGAATGTCCTTTTTTATTGTTTTTATTTAGTTTTCAGACTTTCAGTCTTTTATAGGAGGAGAAATCTGAAAAGGTACATTGAGTTTGTGTATCAGGGTCTTGGTAATGGAGAGGCTATAGGGCTGGCTTCTGTGAGAAGCTGCTGAAAGCCTCCCTCAATTCAAACAGTGCCAATGCCAGCCTGGTTCCAGGATAGACCTGCCACTGCCCAAGGCTGAGCCTATCAATGACGGTGGTAGTGCCTCTAGGATTACAGATTTAAAAAGGGATAACAGATTTAAGAAGGGGGAAAAACTGCTGTGAAAAGGTAGGAGAGAGTAATGAGAATACATGAGAGAAGCAACCACAGACAGAAGGGTCATGGGAGAAGGATTCCAGGCACCCTCACAAATTCCCCTGCAGCCTGTGGTGGAGCCTATGGTGGTGCTCCTGCAGTCCAGGTTCATGTTGGAGCAGGGCAAATTCCCCTGCAGCCTGTGGAGGACCCCATGGCAGAGCAGGTAGAAAACCAAAGGAGGCTGTGACCCTGTGGAAGCCTGTATTGGAGCAGGCTCCAGGTAGGACCTATGGACCCATGGACAGAGGAGTCCATGCTGGAGAAGGTTTGTTGGCAGGACTTGTTACCCAAGAGGGGACCCATGCTAGAGCAGCCTGTGCCTGAAGGATTGCACCCCATGGAAGGGACTAATGATGGAGCAGTTTGTGAAGAACTGCAACCTGTGAGGAGGACTCATGTTGGAAAGGTTTTTGGTGGACCCCATACTGAGGCAGGGAAAGAGTGTGAGGAGTCCTCTCCCTGAAGAAGAAGGAGTGGCAGAAATAGTGTGTGATGAAGTGACCATAACCCTCACTCTGTGTCCCCCTACTCTGGGAGGAGATAAGGAAAAACAGTATTTAAGCCTGGAAAGAAAAGAGGAGTAGGGGGAAGGTGTTTTAAGGTTTGGTTTTATTTCTCATTACTTTGATCTGATTTGTAATGAATTAAACTAAGTTCCCTAACTCAACTCTATTTTGCCTGTAACAGTAATTGCTGAGTGACCTCCCTTGTCCTTATCTTGACCACAAGCCTTTTGTCATGTTTTTCTCTCCCTGTCCAGCTGAGGAAGGGAATGACAGAGCAGCTTGATGGGCACCTGGAAGTCAGTCAGGGTCAACCCACCACAAAAGGCCATCTGTCTTTTTATGTCTCTGATAAGTGTTGGAGGGGTTTCTTTAGGGAAGATGGCCTGTTGTCATTGATCTTTAGAGCCTCCAACAGATTATTGAATGTACAGGTGTAGAATGTAGACAGAGAGGCCCCCAAGCAGAGTTGACAATTTAAATAGTTTCCAGTTTGTCTTAGATTGGCTGAAATTATTTTTTTGGAGACAAACTGAACCTCTGGTCTTTATGATGGACCAGAAGAATTTGTCATGTGCCTGATAAAACTTATGCTTAATTCACCCAGCTCATCATGCATTTCTTAATATACTCATTCTGGTTTTTTCAGACATTTCAATTCTTTTTCTCAATAAAGATATGCCCATTATTGTAGAGAGGAAAAAAAATTCTTAAAGGAATTACTGTGTTCTTGCCTTTGGCTGAAGCATATCTCACTGCTAAGATTGTGAGGAAGCTTGCCATGCCACTCTGCTAGATGAGCAAGACTACACCTGAGATTAGTTGTCCTCTTGACTTCTTTCATAGAATTTTTACTATTACCTGTCTGCAAAGGTGATTACCTAGAGCACTGAATGGCAGCAAAATTAGCTCCAAATGGGTATTATACATGGGGTCTGTGGAGCATTCCTCCAAAAGTCCTCAAAACCATCTGCTTGTGAGAACTCCAAGATAACATGCTTCAGGACTTTATTTCAATTTTCGCATCCATCTGTTCTGATCATTAGACACATCTGATCTCCCTGTGGGAGAGGCTGTCCCTGACCAAGAGGGGCGGGGTATGAGAAGCAGCTTTATGTAAGTGTTCCAGAACTCTGACCCCTCTCCTTCTGTCCTTCCCTCAAACTTGAGCAAGAGGTGCACCTTCCAGCAGCAGGCACAAATAAGAGACCTGCATTTTAATGAACATAAGGGAGTATATATATTTTCATTCTGGTAGCACTTTGGGACTGATGTTTACCTTCTCAAGTACATCTGATGCCAGCTTTGCCTAAGGTGTGTAGAACCCTACCAGCAGGTCTCAAATACAGGTTTCAAGATTTCACAAGTGCTGCTTAGACCGTGGTATTGTACTAAGCTTGCTGTTCAAGAGAGATCTTGATCTACCTGTAGGCAAAATATGACCTGATGTATATATATATATATATATAAAATATTTCCTAATGGAAGTATTCACTATCAAATAGAAGTGGATGGAAACTTGGTCATGAATGGTTTTATGCTGGATTTATTTTTGTGAATTTCTGTCAATTGCAGAGTTAATCAGACAGATGCACAGTGAATCACAATGTATCATGATGTTTTCTTCTGTACAGATCTAACAGCAGCAGCGTTGACATTTTCCCACCTTTCAGCAGTATCTCCTTTCCATATGGAGAAAAGGCTGCCTCATCCTTATCATTATATCATGGCTTAGTTCATGCTAGACCAAGTATAAATGACTTTGTAAGTCAAGATGCTCTCTGGAAATGTGTGTGTTGTACAACTTTATGTGTGGGACAAAACAGTTGTAGCAGAGCAACGTAGTCCCCCTCCTTCTGTATGTGTACAGTCACATTATTTATTTTGTCGATATCTTTAGTTTCTCTGGTGTCCTGTTTGGGTACTTCTGTCTTCCCTCTGAACTTAGGCCTTGACTAAGAGTTTTATGAAAGGTCATAGTACTGCAATCCTTTTCACAGAAGTAACTCTGTTGCATGACTTCATCCTGTTGCTGCAAATTATATTTTTCCTTCTGAAATGTTTGGAATGCACTTTGTTTATGTGGCTGAAGACTGAATTTTTATTACTTAAAAAAATAGAAATGGGAGACTTTAACCCCCACTTTGTTGTATTCCACATGAATGTACTTAATTCTAGGAAAGGCATACTTGCAAATTAATAAGAAGGAAGTATTACTTATGCTAATTTTATTTTGTTCATATTATATTCTTGCCAAGATTGTAATTTGCTTAAAAAGTTTATGAATATGATTTGCAACACAACTGAGCTCTTGTCATATATAAGCTTATTCTAGGCTGTTAAACCAAATACTAATTGAGATTTCAGGGGAAAAAAACCCTAAAAGAAGGTTGTATGTGACGTTCTAAAGAAGTGAACTCTTTTGTAGTTATTGTGAGAAGTTAAAATAGGAGAAATTCAGCAAATCTAAATGACTGTAAGTAGATAAAATAGTGTGGATTTTTAAAAACACCTTCTGTTACTTTACTCATATTTTATTCAAGAAATACTGTTTTTCTGATTAAAAATTTCTGATGAGTAATTTAATTTTTTTTATATTAGAAATTTTCACTTGAATAGGTATCTTACTGATCCTGTTATCCAATATATTTTATGCAAAGAAATTCAACAAGAACTTTAATAGGGTTGGGCACTGGAACAGGCTCCCCAGGGAAGTGGTCACAGCACCAGACTGACAGAGTTCAAGAAGAAGAATGTTCTCAGGCACATGGTGTGACTCTTGAGGGTGGTTCTGTGCAGGGCCAGGAGTTGTAATCAATGATCCTTGTGTGTCTCTTCCTACTCAGCATATTATCTGATTCCGTATTTATGATTGCCTTTAAAATTAAATATTCAATCTCTTCATAAACCTAAAAGTAGGTGAGTGAAAGTATCTGTAAGACTTAAAATCTTATACTATAGGTGTGAGAAATTCAACATACCGCTTTCTTGTAAGGATCTCAAAATAAAATTTTAGTACTGCTTTAGCCATGATGAGCTGAATTGCTCTTCAAAGCTGCACAGAGCCAAAATAAAGGTTAGGAGGAAGTTGCATTCCAGTAGTGTTTTCAAGTAAAGAGATATATTTTGTTTCTGAGGCGCGGGTCTTTAATATTTCATGTTCTTGTGTCTACTAGAACCATAGGGTTTGTGTGTCATGAAACCCAAATCTAATTCCATTCACATCTGAGGGAGGGATATTCAGGCGGTCTGTGATGTTTTTGGATTCAGATTAGGCTTGAAATTTAGTTTGTTTTCCTCAATAATTGCAGTCACATATAACAATGTTAATGAAAGCATGTCTGTTTTAATGCTAGAACAGCATTTGAGTTAACTTTCTCTTTCATATATCACTAATGACCTCACTTCTTAAATTTTAGAAGAATACCCATTTCTATATAGAGAGCCTATAGGTAGTGTACTCTTCGGATTTTATTCCGCCTGCCCCACACCACCGATCACTTCTTCAGGGTCTCTGCTTTTAATATCGAAGGCAAAAGAAATGGTGCTCTGCAGCGCGGGTGTCCTGGACTGCACTTAGACCGTGTGACCACGAGATGTCACAGCCCAGCTGCGGGTGCGGAACTCGGCTTTCCCCACCGACTGCCTTCCCTGCCCCTGTTCGCGAGGAGCATCACACACCACCCCCTCCCAATATTGTCTTCGGAAAAGTATTCATTTCCTAATGGCAAGTATTTCTGTCTTCAACTGCCTTTATAATTTGCTCTCCTTTTGCTAACTCGGTAGTCAAAATACTTTGTCTGTTCTGTGGCAAACATTCATTTGGCTTTTCACAGCTGTACTCTTATGCTTTTCTCCTTTAAGCAACTGCTTCCCCTATTGTTGTCTGTATTTTTGTGAGAACACACCGAAATAGGAAATAAGAAAAAATCTCTTCACTTTTTCTATGCCAGTCAAGACTTAGTATATCTCCATTTTATGATCTTGTCAACCATCCCTTTTCTAAGGTAAAGAATTCTACCTTATGTTGTGGTACTTGAAAGGTGTTGTCTTCCTTGATTCCTTGTTACTGCTCTCTTTTTTGTTCTGTCTTGTTCTCGTGGAACCAAAAAGCATGCAGCCTGTAAGATTTGGGAGCTTTGTGAAGTCATGTGGTGGCATGGTGATGTGTTCCTCTGTTCCATCTTAGTAATTCCAAATACTTGATTTCCTTTTTTGATTGCTCCTGAACATTGAACCAATGTTTTCATAGAGTTGTCATAACTTCAAGGTCATGTATAAGTGTCAAATTTTTAGCTGGTCATGTTTATAAAGGTAAGTTATTTTTCCCATATTCATCACTTTTACGTTTTAATTTACCCTGTATTTCATCGGCCATTTTATTGCCCAGTCAGGTCTAGAAAAGTTTGTAAGGTTTTTTGCTATTTTTGAGTTGGTTTGTTGGTATTGTTTTCCAGTTCCTTATCCCCATGCCTTTCCTCTTTTGGGAACAAGTTAGTATCAATATTAGAGCATACTTAGAGATTCCCCTTGGTGTTTACTTAGTTTTCCAGGTCATTTATGCACATGTTGCACAAAAAAGGGCCAGTTTTTGGATTTCATTGGTGAAAAGTCATTACTGAGAAAACAATCCAAATATGCTTTTATCCTTTTTTTCCTTTTTTTTTCATTGGCTTAGTCATCTGAGGATTCGTAAACCATGACATTCTTACTTGTCTTAAGAGTCTGTAGTGAGGAACTAAGTGCCTATCAGAAATCCAAGGTTGTATTAACTTGATTTCTTTGTCACGATACTTCCAGATGACTTCAGGGAGTTTGAGTGGAAGTAATAATCTTTACATCTGTATTCATTCTCTATGATAAGAAGTGATTCAGTATTCCCATCACCTGAAGGATCTTTGAAGAATAGTGTTTTTTCAAAGCAGTGATTCAGCACCATTGCATAGATCCATTTTCTCCATACTAATACCATCATCCCAGCACTGTATCCTAAAACTCATCTGGTACAGCCTTTACACTCTCATTGTAGATGTTTCCTCAGCCATGACATTATCTATCCCAGTTACATAAATTCAATGTTCAGAAAAAGAAATCAAATAGCAGGATTATTTTTTGGTGCAAGTTAATTTGGAAGGAAAAATTGCAGTACTTTTCTTTGTGGTATTTTGGTCTGGTTGGTTGGTTTGGTTTTTCTTTGAAATTTTGTTTGATCCCTGTGCTCAGAAAGTGAAGGTTTTTTCTGGGTTTTGGGTGAATAGTTCAACTTCTGAAATTCTGAAGGCTCATTTAGCACAACCTCTGTGTATCACTTCATTTTCCCAATGCTTTAAAAATATCAAACTTCAAAAAAAAAATCCTTACTACTGGCATTTTTTTATCTGGGTGGGGTACTTATTGAGGTATCAAAATTGAGGTATCAGTTTGACTTTCATTAAGGGGACATGTTCAGCTCTCATAGAGCATTCTATCCTATTTTCCTGAAAAACTTGGTGAGTTATCCAAATATTAGGTACATACCTATCTGCTGCATCTTTGCTGCTGAGTCTGAATGAAGTTCCTCTCCTGGATTTGAATTATTGTACATACTATTGCCTTAACTGCAGAAGCACAAACCAAAATATTCAGAGTAGCCATGGGAGAGCTAATGCTCTTCTTCAGTAGCCAGAACCTTAATTAGAAATTCTGCTTAAGTACTATGCTTTCTTTTCTGTTTAAAACATTTTTCCTGCACTTAACTGGAGAACAACTTATACCTCCTTATGTTCTGTGCAGGTTTCTGACTGTTACCATAGCATCTACTGAGGTCTTTGAAGGAATGTAGTTTCCTTGTAATAATGGTGGTTAACGAATAATTATCACCACAATTTTTCTGTCACTTCATCTTCTGCATCAAAGTTTACTTTGCTCAGGGTAACATCACAGTTGAAGAGGTTTAACTCAGTGTGTGGTCATTTCACTCTCAGACGTTTCCAAGTTATTTTTATGAATGTTTTCAAGAACAATGCCACTGAAGGAGGAATTTTCATCCTTCCTTTTGAGTTCTTGCTCTAAAATAAAAGGAAGATTGAAATTAAACTGGCGAAACGTGAATTTCCGGTTGATTATGCCAGTTTACAATATAATCGTACTTGGAAATGGGATTTAAGACAAACATTTGACTTTCAACATTCAAATGTTTATTTCAGTGACCCTGAGATTTGTTAAAGATTTTGTAAGCTTATAACCAGAGGATGCTAATTCCACAAACAACAACATACAGAAGTAACCCTTAATAGTAAATTTCCTTCAATAAAATATGCTCAGGAATTTAATTCTCCTATTGCCCAAGTCTCTCCGGTTTCAAAACTCTCTTAAGGCGCTGATTTATTTCTCATTATTTGCTGGCAAGCTGCAGTTCATAAGGAGCTGCACCCTAAAGGGTGGTATGGAGCAGAAGACATATTTTTTCCAGATTCTGAGGGGAAAGATCTTGGGCAACAGCAAACCATTATGAAAATGCTACTCTCAGAAGGCTTTAATGAAACTTGCATTAGTGTCCAACAGCTGTGTGCCTGGTCCAGTGTGATCGAACCACGTCCTAGTCAAGGTGAATATCGTGTTGAATAGGAACCATTAAGTTATAATGCTGTCCAAAAAATACAAAGTACAAGGGTCCATAATTTTGTAGTGGTCTTTCCACTTCATTTGAGGAGTGCTGGGTATCTTCAGGTGCAAGTCCTGGTATCTGGGTATGGCAAAACCCAAGAGTGCTATGAATATGTTGAAGATAATTTCTGTTTTCAGATGTGAACATCTGCTTAAGTTTAGAAGCCAAAAACTTACAGGCATTCACTTTCTTTTCTTGTCAAGAAGTGAAAACCATGATCCCAAAAATATCTGATCCTTCATGGTAGATTTTTTGATCAAGTTACTAAGTTTCAGTTCAGTGCTCTTTTACCAATACAGAGGATTTCAGATAGGCTTCTTTAAAGCTGTGAAACCAGAAATCTCAAAAGGACATGAGATTTGAACAGAAGCCATAAAGTATATATTGAATCTAGAAGCCTTATATTTTTATATACTGGTTACAAGTATAGATTTTATTATGGTTTTATTAAAGCAATGTCTAATATTGAAGACTTTAGTTCTAATACATGTTAGTATTGGGACTTGTATCAAATTTAGAAATAGTTACTAAAAAGGTTAATTTTAAATTATATTCTCTTTGATACTTTTTTTTTTCAGATTCCAAATCACTAGTTTTTATAAGTAGCACCTTATTATTTTAGAAATTATAGGAAAATAATCCACATTTTAGCTTACGTAATGCCATAACACACAAGTCACTCTACCTCATGAAACTTTACCATTAGTCAGAGGCTTGATGCTCCCTGAATGACACATTATGAGAGTTGAACAATATTTTTAGTGAGAGAGAGAGATCTATGCTGGATTTCCTACAGATGCCCAGGGAGTTTTCACGTCTCAGTAAATATATAGAAAATTACTGCAGTGTTCAATTTGTTTTGATGCTGCTTTCAAGCAACAGCTCTAAACACACTCAATAGTTGTGAAAGTTCCACTTTTTGATTCGTACTGTCAACTTCCACACAATATCAAACAACTGTAGGTAAGTCCTGTAAAAGGCAACTGGGCTCATTGACCACTGTTAGAATCAAGGTAGGAAAAAAGTTAAGGTGAGCCAAAGAAGCAGAAATTAGGAGTATCACAAAGCACCTTAAAAAAAAAAAAAAGAAAAAAGGGAAAAAAAGGAAAAAAGTGAAAGCATACTCAGGAGTCAGACTTGGAATGAAAATGCCACAAAATCAAAATATATACTAAATAGAAGGGCAAGGTGAGAGTTCATTTCAAGAAGCAGGCGGGCAGACTGGTCAGAATTGGGAAGCAGAATGAAGCAGGTATTAAGTGGGTCAGAGAAGGAGCCACAAGAATGAAGTTGCAACTGATCACAAATAACTGAGAGCTCACCTGTCTGGCATCTCAGAGTTTAATGGGGCCACAGGCAGACACACAACCCAGTACCCACACAATCACACAACTGTTCAAATTATTCAGATTTATTAGGTCTTACTGGGAGAATTCCTCTCCCTTCAGTAGAAATGCAGATTAACGGGCACCACCAGCAACGTGATATCTTTATTGCTGTTGTTTATTCTCCATCTGGTTGCATTGCTCATATTTACACATAGCTCCTCCAACGAGTCTGTCTTTAAAAAACGGAAAAAACCCAAAACAAAACTGCTGCCCTCATTTGGTCAGATGGTCACCTCAGGTATGACACATGAGGTATCCTGGGGTAGACTGGGTGCTCCACAATGCAGAGGTGTTGACAGTGCTGCCATCACTTACTTGTTTTCAGTGTATTGTCTAAATTCCCTTTTCCATGTGCCGGCTTAACTGGATTTACAGAATGTATTAACTAGTTTTGATTACATTAACCCGCACAAAATGGACAAGTGTCTTAAAAAGATTCTGTCAAAGAAACTCTAATTGAAGATGATTCTAAAAACAAGCAGGGAACAAAAAAATGGTAGACCTGACACTTCTGTTCCAAGTGTGCCTTCTTTGTCAGCCACAAAACATCAAAAACAATGGTGATCTGATTGGATCTGACAAAAAGTTGATCAAACACATTAAAAATTATAAAGACTGTAAGGAAAGGCTGAGAGAATTTGGCTTGTTCAGCCTGGAAAAGAGAAGGTTTCAGGACAACCTAATTGTGGCCTTCCAGTACTTGAAGGGAACCTACAAGAAAAACAAACTTTTACAAAGGGGACTTTTACAAAGGGGGCAAAGGGGACAGAGGGGAATGGCTTAAACCTGAATGAAGTTAGGTCTGGATTAGATATTAGGAAGAAGTTTTTCACTGAGAGGATGACAAAGCGCTGGAGCAAGTTGCCCAGAGAAGTGATGGATATATCATCCTTGGGAAGAGTTCTAGGCCAGGTTGGATGGAGCTCTGAGCAGCCTGATCTAGTAAAGTTGTCCCTGCCTCTGGCAGGGGGGGTTGGAACTATTGTTCTTTGATTCTATGACTCTATGATTCTATGAACTGACAATCACTGTTAATGAAGTTCACCAGAATGTGTATTGTGTCTTGAGATATGAGCTAAAGGTGGTATGAAGCCACTGTGGTTAGCCAGCTGTTTAGAAAGCTACGCATTCAGAACATGAAGGCAGACCTTCACAAATATTTTTAAGTAGTTTTCAGTCATGCTGCTCAATCCAGCACTTTGCAAAACTTAATGATAAATGTCTACAAGTTTCATAGATAATAGCAAAAGACCACATGCCATTGAGGAAACAATTGCTATTACCACAACAATAAAAATCACTGAAATAACACAGGTAGAAGAATATAGCAGCAATCTAAAATGCATTGTTGTCTGTAAATACTGTTGAAAGATACATAGAACACACTGCTGAAGATTTGAAGAAACAAGCATTAGGACAATTACTGATCCAAATGTACTGGAGAAGATCTATTCTCAACAGGAAACAGTTTTTTTGATGAAACCGATGTTTAATGGAAAAGCTGTGCAAATGTAGCCACTCATGCAGTGGCTGCCTTAACTGGAATAAGAAAGGGATTCCAGACTAAGGCTACAGAAAGAGCGCTGCACACAAAACTCCTTCACTGCCTCACTCAGAGCTAAGCTATTGCAGCAAAGTAATGGAGCCAGGAGTGCACAGTGCGCTACAGGATGGCATCAATGTTATAACCTGACAAAAACGAGCCTTCAAACAGTGGCATCTTTACCAGACTTTGTAATGAGATGGGGAGGGGCCATGAAAATCCCTGGCACCACACAATGGTTCTCTGGATAACCTGTGGCAAAGTGCTTAAAAGCGTTGTCAAACTTAATACATTTTGCTTTTACAAAAAGACAAGTGCTCCAAATCCACTGACCTTTTCGGTGATGACAAGTGCCTGTCAGTAGTTTGCTACATAGCAGGAATTTCCAAAAATAAACAGACTTAATATGTCCCTTTGAGGGGAAGGTGATGTTTTAGCAATGAATGAGACATGCAAACATATTTTTATTATATGCTATTCATTAATGGTATGATGTTTGCTATTCATTAAAAATAATAACAGAGACCACAGATCTACGCATCTCAAATGGAAGTAATTTGAAAAGTGCGATGAAATGGTTTATTATACTGGTTTATTGTGACATAATAAATCAATTACAACACCTGTATTAATATATCAAAGGTAAGGAGTACATATATCTTATGAATAACCAGTATAATATAATTTATTTTGTTTGTCAGATGTATTTGTCTTCTGCCTGTATTGGTTTTGAAATGTTTTTGGCAGTACTACAGGATCAAAAAGGTAGTAATGCTCAAGTAAAATTTGCTGTAAAATATGAATCTCTAATATTCTGATTAAAAGAGATGATAATCAAGGTATTAGGTTCATAGTTTTTGCATGTCTTACCTATGTTTTTTAAAATGTCCACCAATTTTATATTTGTAGCTCTTAAAGTACTTTGAAAAAACAACTGGAACCCCTCCATCACAACAATTCCGATGTTCTTCAGGACAGAAAAAAATTTAATTTTTTAAAAAGCATAACTAGAAGATGGTAATAATGTATTTTAAAGTATCATAAAAGCAATTGTATTTGTAAATACTATTTGACTTTTGAATTTCTTTCATATTATTGTTTTTTGCATATCTTCCATTTTTTTTCCACATGCCCCTTTTCGTGTATTATTCTGTATTTTAAAAGTAGATATTTGAAATGTGCCAGTGCAAAACTGTGAAGCAAAAAGGGGGCATGTTTTGAGGGGCAAGAATGCAGGATCAGGTGTAAAATCTGAAAAATTCTTAGAGGGTTTTGATGTGTTTAGACAAAGTTCAGATTTACCTGGTCACATATAAATGTTTATTTAACAATTGGCATGTAAAATATTTGTTTTGTGTGATAATGTTGAAGAGTGTAGTTCAGCGAACCCTTGAAATATGTCTCAATTGAATTGAATGTGTTAGGATTTCTTTAAAATTGTATCAAGGCATATTTCTGGTATCGAATAGTCAATCTCTATCAAGTTGTTGGAAAACTAAATCCCAAAGTAACTCTTTCAATGCAAAGAATGTGAAAACAAACAAGCAAAGAAGAGCACATTCATTGCTCCCAGCAGAGACTCCCAAAGGAGCTGCTGCAGTACAACTCATTGATATGAAAAGTGAGTTACCATGTATGTTTAAATATAATCCAATTCCTGTAGGTTGATGTGTTGCAAGACTCCATAGTATGTCTCTCATGCAAAATCATGAGCTCTAACCATGATCAAAACTGGCATCAAAGATTTTGGAAGGTGCCTCCTTTTTTCCCCCCTTAAAGATTTAACTCCCACTTAACTTTAATGAAAACAGATCACCTATATTTTGGAGCTTTTTTTGTGATTTAAAAAAAGACTATTTTAACTACCTAGAATTTTTTTGGCATACTTCATCTTTTTGCAGCCAAATAATGGCTTTGGACATAAAAACAGGTGGATAAGTTTCAAAAAACCCAAAATGCTAACTACCAGATTCTGTTAAATATCAGGTCACAATATGGCTGTGGGTCTTAGGGTGTACAAGATCTGATAGTCTCACACCACATATAGGAGGCAATTCTTTGAAAAAAGCTGTTAGAATAATTTTGAAACTTTAGAGAAATTACACCCTGATTGGAGTTTCTTTTACCTTGCTACTATTAATAGCATTTCCAGGTATAACGCTTTGTCCAGATGTTCAAGTGGTACTACTTTTTTATTTACTATTTTACTAATCTCTGACTTCTGGAAATTAATTAAAAAAATACTACACTTCAACACAATTAAATGCGTACTTATTATCAAAAATATGGAACAGTTGTTAAATATGGGATTGAAAAAGATCTTCTAAAGTGCTAGCAGACAGTAGCTGTACTGTAAAAACAGGTTATGCCTCTGTCCCTGTAACTGGAACTATAACAGTACTTTTGTGACAGCTGAAATTTCTGATTTATGGTCAGAAATGTGCTTTCTAATAGATGTATAACCGTTTTCTCCAAGTGTTGTCCTTATGTTTAAACATCTATCTTCCTTCTCGGTGTTCCTTTCAACATGTGTTTATTAGCAAACAATGATCTGCACTTGCATCATAAATTTGCATTGTTATTCTTAGCTTCAGGCCTTATTTTCTGCGTGCCACCATAGACTTGCATACTCAGAAAAGGCATCCCATCAGGAAACTGATGACTGAAAGGTTTTTATTGATTGTGAGTCCCTTGACTCAGTTCACTGCATAGGTACAGGGGCATTAGGACTGGTAGAATGGTGCAGTTGAGGCAGAAGCCAAAACAAAATGTGGAATTAGAGGTAAGGAAAAAGGTAGTGAGCCATCACTTTCTTTAACTTTGATCTTACAAAGCAGGGAAATTTCCATTCTCTTATCACCCTAGTAACAGTTCTCCCCATGTCCCACTTTGAATCCATTTTTCTTTAATATAAGCTGCCAGAATTCTGTGTAACAGTATACACAAGGACTCATTAGTGCAATGTAAAATAACATAAAGTCTTCTCTTACTCTACTGAAATGATCATTTCTGATTTAAGGTCATGTTTGCCTTGTAGGGTTGCATCACATTGGTGGCTCAGTTGTCCTGAGATTGACTAATATGTTATGATCTTCATTTCCCTAATAGGTTTTCAGTGTATTGGTTTCTGAGGAACTGTCACAGAACCAGATTTAGGCATAAATAGTTGTGTATGATGACAGACTGATGTGTCTGCAGAATCATCATGGTACAGAATTGCTCCCATATTTCATGCTCTCTTAGCAGCTCAGGGTGCCAAGATCACACGAGCATTAATTTCATGACTGCTGCTATGCTGGCTGTGTACTCGTCCCCTCCTGCTCACACCTTTTCTCCAACACTGTCTACTTGATTGCTAGAGGGGATAACAAAAGAGAAACGGTTTCATTTCAATATGGGGGAGTGGAAGATAGATTTAAGAGTTTAAGCCAGTCCCTGCTGCTAACAGGGCTGGGTGGTTTAAGTCTCATAGCCACATATTATTGGGACTGGGAAGCTTTACTTAGTTGTAACCTTTGTTGCTTTCTCTTAATTTCTCCAGTCTGGGGAAAACAGAATTTCTAGGAGGATTTGGCCATTGACTGAGGTGAGCACAGAGCAAACTTGGATCTTGCTGGAACTGGAAGTTCTTTTCACCTGGGGTGTGCACATTTCACTCTTCTGCCTCTGCCAGTAGCTTTAGGTTCTTCTCCTCGGACAGGGTGCACGGCTCCAGCCCTGAGACAGAGAGAGGGTTGTGCAGAAGGAAGTGGGACCATGGCTGTTTGCTATTGGTGGTAAGGATGTTGCTTAGCTTAGCAACACAAACTTCTCAGGGAAGATGTTCCTGTCCTGGTTCCTCTGTCATCACTGCAAAATATAGTTTTGAAGCCTGTTCATGTTGAGAAAATAAGTAATTTTATCCTCTCCTTGAGGGCATCAAAATCCAATTTAGTATACACTGCTAAGAAGCCTTGAGCACAGAGCCTGTGCCCCAACCTCATAGTTCGTATTATTAAATGTCATGACACTTCCATTACTCCAGTCCCTGAGTCACCCGGTTTTTCCTTTGTCTTAGTTCAGTTCTCTGTATTGACACATGGTTAGGAGGCATTGACATCACTCCTACTTTTTATGCCAGGGAGTTTAAAAAATATTTAATAAGATTGTTCTCAAAGATGATCTTTGAGGAACTCTACTATTAACTTCACTCTAGGGCAGAGGTCTAGCTCATAGGAGTTGACATCTCCTCCACAGCCAGTTCCTTGCTTCTTACAATTGCAGCAAAAACCCAAATTTTATGTAAAACTTTTTGTGTAGAGTGTTACAGAGATATAGACAAATGCTATTCTGCTTTTTATTTGTACATAAAATTTGCTCCTTTTTTAAAGATATCCAGTCATTCTAGCAGGATTGCTTCGCTAGTCATGTCATTTTATCTCATTTTCCGTCCACCCTCATATATTTAATGGTTTATTTTCTCCAGAAGTTGTTTTAAGTATTTTGTACTCTGAGATCAGAGTAAAGTGTTCAGGTGTGTAGATCACTTTTTTTCTGTACTGTTTGCTTACATAAAATAGGTATAGGAATAGAGAAGTAGGAAAACATTGGCAAATGGCATAAGTTAGACTTGCTGTAATATTACTTTCAGTAATGGTTGTTATATTTCAAAAAAAGAAAAATTATTGAAAAAATATTCAGAAATAGCTATAGAAATGTTTGTGTGCTACTTGTAATGTGGGTTATCATGAGAGGCTTAGAAAGCTCAATCTGTTCAATATGTTTGAGTGAGGATTCAGATGTAATTTGATCAGAGTCCACAAATAGATGCATGAAAATAAGATTTCTACTATTTAATGGCCTTAAACGGTATAGAATGTAATAAGGTCCAGAAGCTTGAAACTAAATGTAGACAAATCCAGACTAATAAAAAATGTGGCTATCTCTTAACAATGAGGGTAACTAACCTTTGGAACACATGATTAAGATTGTCATTACTTGGAATCTTTACAAAGACATTTAGTTTTGATGTAATAGCAGGAGATTCTTTGGCCTGCAGAGGAAGTGTGGTTGCGCTAATGTAGTTATAGTCCCTTTTGGCCTTGATATTCTTCTGCTTCTTTTTAAAAATTCTGATACATAAAACAAGTCCCTCAAACATGCAAAAGAATTCAAATAACATTAACCTCTCCTCTCAGCTTGCTATGTACAATGCACTTATCTTCATTTTCTATACTTACCAGGAAAAGACCTTACAAAATTAAAGCTGCCTGCCCTCCTGCCTTGGTAATCTGTAAATAATGGCATTTTATAGTCATGAAGTGTTGGAAATACCATCTTATTTTTATAATACAACAGAGTTTTTTATTTAGTCAAGATTATTTCAGTTTGAATTAATTCCTAGGCAGTCTGTTTTCAAATGAGCATTTCTTTCTTTGTGCTTTGAGAACTAAGAATAAAAAAGCCCCATATGGTGAATATTGGTAGCCACTTAAAAAGGCAAAATGGTGCACTTCTATTGTATGTGGGAAACCTGTTGTAGACAGGGAAGCATTGGGGATTTTTTTGAGCCAAGTTTTATGGGAAGAGACAAAAATTCATTAAGAAAGGTGGGCAGACATAGAGGATAGCAATGGTACTGATTTTTTTAGTTATACAAAACATAGGAGTAGATGGGCCAGTGCTTGAAGTGACTCTGGCATGAGGACCTCTGGGGTTTTTAACAAAAAATTGTCTAAGTTCTATGCTTTACATTTACTATTCAATATAGAAAAAAAGAGGGAAATTATTTAACCTTCCATATCTCTCCAGACTTCATTAATTGGTAAATAATTAAGAAAGAGGTTTCTATTAAACAGATAGAGGAAATAGGAAATGAAAATGAGTTTGCTTAAAAATATTGCATCTTAAAATTTTTCATTATATCACTTTCTTCTTTTTTCCCCATGCAATTTCACTTGTCTGTGTGTTATTTGAACAATTTAAAAATTAGCATGACTTGAGGAAAAGAAAGCATGAATGGAGAGATAAATATAGATAGGTTTTTTGTTCATTTGTTTTAGTTTAGGAACATTTTCACTGTACAAACACAGAACTACTGATTACTGTGGTAACATTTTTTGACATTGCACACAAGGTAAAATCCAGAAGACTGAATTAACTGTGGCCTTTAAGAGAAATCTTAAAATAAATGATCAAAGTAAAAATGGATAAGCAGTCTTTGACAGATGGATTAATAGACTGTCATCTAGTACATTTTCAATACAAAATTTGTTTAATTACTGCACTATTTTGAGAAAAACATTGGTAGTTTCCAGAAGAAAGTTGAAACTGATGAATTGTCATGAATCTTGAGGATCTAATGAAATGAAATCAACAGGGTTTTATAGAATTGTATGAAGAGAATACAATATTCTTAGGTGTTCAATAACAATTACACTAATTTTTTGCTAGGCACCTGATTTGAGAACATTGAAATATGGTATAGAATCTAACTGCAAAAGCCTGCCTTTGGCTTCTAAATAATGAAAGTGCAAATGGGCATTATGGCACTTAATCCATGCCTGTAATTTTTTTATCTGGAGCATTTTGGTCCAGAATATTTATGATCATTTATTTGAACATATAAAGGGTTTAGGAAACATTTACTTGATGTTTGAAAAATGATGAGGTGAAACATAATAGTATGTCATTACATAATTTCTTTCTGTAAGGGCAAATTTGAAGTGAAAGTACAAAGTTCATCTGGATTTGTCTGTTAGAGCAGATGTCTGAGATGAATACTGAATTACTTTAGTCTTTAAACAGAGGATTTAGAAAGCTTCATGTTTTGAGTTGAAGTGGAAATAGCTATAAAAAAGGAAAGCTGTTTCAATGCTGAAGATATGTGAGTTTTTGTGTATAATGTACATTATATAACTTTAAAATTGTAGTACTGTTGCTGTTCCATTCTCAGCAGCTTTTATGTGTCATGTTAAATCATGCCAGATTGGTGGGTTTTACAGTGATCTAGTAGAGGCTACAGGAATACTACCTACTCAATTTTTAGATGTTGAACTTGCTAAATAGTAGCATATTGCTTCAGCAGATTTTTAGTGTGCCATTTTGCCCTATAGAAAAATGTTTAGGGGAAATGTACAGCAGCATATTAGTTTATCTGAAGTATATTCTCAGTATAGATGTTTTAAAAATAATCGAAAAATTGGTATCATCCTTCTTTAACTTCTTGTTAAAAAATGCAAAATGTACTAGAACAAGCCTCAATCCAAACCTGGAATTTAGTATTGCAGTTTCTGCTGCTCTTAATTAAACATGCTAGTTCTTCACACAAAATCATTTGAAAAAAATTGCTTATTAAATGAGTGCAGGACTTTACATACTACTGTATGGGACTCCTTGTTCGCTTGAACTTGCAAAGAGTTCAAATATATTGTGAAAAATGAATATCAAAAAGACATAAAATTAGTATCACCTTAAAATAAGTTAAACTTACATCTTGAAAATATTTAAATTGCTATTTCTTAAATTACATGTGAGCACAAGAGTTGTGGTTGTTGAATACAGTATTACTGATAAGTAAAAGGTTTGCAGATTGGCTGCACTCACAATAGAACTTAATAGAACAATATTCTAAGACTCAGAGAATCAGATCAATTATAATGGCATATAAAGCAGACTCTTCTAAGTACATAATTGTTAGTACTCTAAGAAGGGAAAGTAATAATTATTGTTATAACCAGTAATATTGGAGTGGCTGAAGGCTTGCAAGAAACAGACCTGGAGACCAGTAATGCATTTTCATTTGATAGAATTTCTAAGTAAAAACTTCAGGACTTCTTGTTCTTCTAGGCATTTGAAAAACAAGTATGGGTTACAACTGAATTTCTCTCATGAGTGTCTGGAAATGCCCAAAGATGTTTCTGACAGGGTGGATAGTATCTGAAATTCATGAAATTTGGGGAAGGAAAGAGAAGATCTTGAGAAAAGAAAAGAAACCTGGCTGGTTTATGTATAAGACAGGGTATTAGACACAATTAAGTTTTATAGAAACAGAGCCTTTCTGAGAACTGCATATATTTATGTAGGTACAGGTTAAAGTGAGAGAACATAGGTTTTTCTTTTTTTGCAGGGCTTATATTAAGTTTCTTACAAGGAGGAATCTTAGCTGTGCAGAGATGTTTAATATTTGATGTGGGCAGTAACTCCTTAAGTTGACTTCAATGTACAGGCTGACAAATCAAGAAGTTGCTTTAGATTTTAAGTGTAAGCACATATATTGTTTGGTTTATTTGTGATTCTGGACTGAATGTGACCTGTTAGTATTTTTTAATGATTACTTATCTATCATCAATGGAAATATCCCAATAAATGTGCCTGATTTTCCTTGGTGTACTAATTTAGAGACTCTTAAGAAATAATAGTAAACTTTCATTGATGTATTAAATGCATCAAAAAAGCCTGCTGCATGGGATGCTGTAGAAATGCACTGAAAACTAACCTCTTGTATATAACCCTAGTATTTCACAACACTGTTGAGAGGAAGAAGGTCATTGTGGTTGCAAGATCCCTATAATAAAGAATTATGAATAAGACACAGGTAAGATAATAGTTAAAAATTGCAAGGATCTTCAGAGTAAATATATAAAATATAAAATTATTTTATTCAGAAGTTAGACACACTCTTAAGTAAGAATTCTTTTCTTTTTTTCCCCAAAATCACATCTGCTGCTCATTAAGTGAATTATTGCTATTTCTAATTAGTTAGATTTTCATTGTGATTTTTACCAGGTTTTAATTCTGATCCAAGCTATGTTAATGAAAACAACAGCAGATACAATTCTTATTGGGTCATAGGACAGGCCATTTATACCTTCAGTGTCTCATTTATCAGTGAAAGTAATTAATTCCTTAAGGGTCTACATAACTTAGAGTAGTTTGTGAGCTATTTAGGCAAAAAAGTTCCTGAAAATAGAACAGCTGTTTTTCAGAGTGTGGAATTATTTCCCTGCTAAAAAACACTAGCAGAACAAACTAAGTATTATAATTATTGCTAAATCGTGAAATTATTCTTTTCCCACAGTCAATTTCCAGCTACTAACTCTTTCATGAAATGATATGTCTGGAAATAATATTTCACTTTTTGAAATTGTGAGATTTATGGGCGTTTAATGACATTTCACAAAATGATGCAATTTTTTTAAAGGAAAAGTGTGCTAAGATGCTCTGTTGAAACAGTTCTTGTGGGGAGGTAAAACACATAGAACTCCTCATTTATGAGGGCTGTCTCATCAGAAATTACTTATATCCAAGTCATAAAATAGATGTAAAATGTTTAATACTTTCTCTGTGAGGAGAAAAGAGTTTGTTTCTGATATAGCATTGTTTTAGCAGTCAAGTCAGTTGTTTACTTCAGGCCCAGCTTTTCTTGTGGTGTTTTTTTTCTCCCAGCTGTATTACTTTGCCTAAAAAAAGATTTTCTTCTTAGAGTATTTGATTTGTTTGGTTGTATTATTTTTTAATATGCTCAAATGATTACAATTGGAATGATACTACTATAGTTACAATAAGTATATATATATGTTTTATACAGTATATATAAATGGTGTAAGAAAAAAAACAATTTCCAAGACATTTGTTATTGCCACACTACTTTTTACTTCTAATAATTTCAAGATAAAATAAATTACAAGGGCAAGTCAACCCCTAATTTTCAGCATACACATCCTTAGTGTTTCAGTATAAGTAATAGTTTTCATTTTGGCACTGGAACACAGGATGGTTTGCTATCCTACGAGTGTACCTTATTGTTTTATTAAGTATTGTGTAAGGAAAGATTACAACATTTACTTTGCCTCATGTTTTTTAGTTAAGAGTTCTGTTGGACTAGATTTAGTTTAAAACCAGGTGAACCAACATATAAGTAAAGATGTCATTAGTATCCAAAAGAAAGTTTCTATTAGGTTTTGTGGTATTCTTACGCCACACATTGTTCTGTGCAGCATCTTAGATGATTAGTTAATTTAGCTAATTACTTTATAAACTGTGTGGTGTGAAAAAACTCCACTCAGGAAGAGCTATGAAATTTAGGAGTTTTAAATCTACATCTGTTGGAAAAAAAATGAGGCTAAAAAAGCCATGTTACAGTTCCCAGCCAAATTCATCTTCATATAAACTGCAGAGCATTGGGAAAGAATAGGATGGAAAGCGAGGAACAGGTCTGAGGGAAGAGAAAGTGGACTTGCTTTGCTCTTACCTTGTCTGGATATATAGTTCTCTATGTTCTTTATCTAGGAGGTCCAAGAAGTGAAACTTAGGAAACTTGAACCTCATCTATACTGTTAATTATGAAAGCATTTTTGAAATAAACAAGAATCACAGAAGTAATTTCAGTATCAGTATGAGGCTTTCTTTTCCTCAGTTTTACAGAAGTAAGTATTCACAGGTTATTTTGTCATACAGACTCCAAGTGGAGTTCCAGCTGGTTTTGTGTAAACCTTCTGAACCACTCGTATAATTTTCTTTATCCAGTCCTGGTTTTGCTGGATATCCCTGTGCTTTCCAGGGAAATAGTAAACAGGCAAACCCAGGAAATGAAAGCAGATATTTGACCAAATTCCATTCTCAACTGCACTAAAAATCCGTTAAAAACTTCACAAGCAGTTTTAGAGTATGTGGTTTTGATAGATAACCTATGAAGTGACTGCAAGTTGCAGTACCTAAAAGTGTAAGAAAATATGACTAAGCGAAATAACCCTTCAGTGTAATATTAAAATTATTACACTTAGAGTCTAAGAAAAGAAACCTGGCTGTTTTGTAGTAGGCAACTATTTGTTTTATTTCCCTGTTTTCTTGTTTGGCATTCCCAACAGCTGTGGGTTGATTTAAAAGTCCTTGAAATACTGTATGGAATTTTGTGTAAGCACATCTATAGATGGTCTTTATGAAAATATGTGCTGTCAATCAGACAAAAAGAAAATGAAGTCAGGTCCCCCAAAAGAAAGCAAAACCAAGCATCCTGAAATAATTAAAACAGAATTTAAAAAATCTTCTATTTTTGCTTTTCAAATTTCTTGCTGAACATTCTTAGCAGTGACATTGAAAGTAATTATTAGTATTAACTTTTAGGATTGCTGAGTACAACAATAGAATTGTTGAGTACAACTGTGTTTCCTTAGCTACAGCTTTGAGGGACACAAATATTTTCACAAATATTCTTAATTCTCTAAAATAGTCCGACTGCAATAGACTACAATATGTAAAAAGAGCATTGAACTTTTGACATTTCATGTATTTTTAAAATATTTCTCCCTGTTTCTTGGTATGTGTGTTTTCTTCTGAAAGAGGAATTTTTATTGAGAAGGAAGAAATAAATCATACATAAAATAACCATTTGTTATTCTGGTAGCTGATTTTCACATAAACAGCAAGAAGCTGCTGTAAATTAAATGTTTCCTGCTGATCCACTTCCTTTTAAAACACAGTAGGAGGGGCATTAGTTAACATTAGGGCAAACACAATTATCTGCTGACTACATTGTATTAAAAATAGCTAACAGCAATAATTCTTTGGCTTCTTCCATCTTTGCAGGTATGTTATAAAATTAGTTCATGTATACATGCTGGAAAGCAGTAAAATACTTCTTAATGATTTCCTGTACGGCACTCTGAGCCTTGGCTAGAGAAGTAAATGTTAGTTGTGAAGAAACATGTTAACCATGTAAAGTATGACCAGTTTCATATTATCTTATTTTCAGTAGAAACAAGGGAAAAGTATTTGCGATAAACATGAAATAAACCAAATTTTTAAACATATATATACTAATATATAAATAATTTATTTCCCTCCTATATTATGTATGCCTTATACCCATGTTTGGAAATATGGAAGATGGCTGTGTATGGTCCTTTGTCCCACAATCCTCTTTTCTCCAAGTAGAACTCCCAAGGTGTCCTAATTTTGTATCTGAGAGACAGATGAGCATAAACCAACCAAACAAAAAAATCCATAGCCCTTTCCAGAGAGTTCAGCCTCAGGACCTTTATTTTCTCTTGTGGTGTTTTGTAACAATTTTTCCAGAGTGTTCTGCCCAAAAAGGTGAAGATGTCTATTTTAATTTCTGTGTATAAATAATATGGTTTTCTTAAGTATTCACTTTTAATAATATTTTTACTATCATCAGTTGTAGTAGTGACCCAATAATTTCCTATTCAGATGCAATTATTTGAATATTCTTCACTTATTTCAAATAAGTAAAAACTCTGGGATAATTTATGTCCTAACCTAAAACAGAGTTAACCTCATTCACTTTAGTATCAATGAAACCTGATCTTTTTGTTTGCTGGTTTTAGTTCTATATGCTTTGCTAACGTGAAACCCTTTTTTAATGGTTAAAATAATATTTTTCTTACAAATAGTGCCCATCTGAGATACTATTTTAAATTATCAAATAATAGAAATAATATTGCATAAAATATTATGCAATATTTATATGGAACTCAGGCATGTTGCAGAGCTGTTTCTTTAAAACAGCTTGTGAGCCATGTAGAAAGAAAAAGGAGAAATACAAGGAAAAAGGTATAAATTATACTTATTTTTGCTGGTAACTCAGGACTAGATAATTATTGCATTTTGCAAGTATATTCATGATTATAAAATGAAATTTTAAAATTCCTTTTCAATTAATAAAATTTCTAAAAGAAAATAATGTTGAAATCGCTAAGCATTTCTTATATCGTGACTATTTCTTCCTATGATGTACTCCATAATTTGAACACTAAAATTTGTATCCCTCCTTGATGGCCTACAGAAATTCTAGGTCTTTTAAGGGGTGCAGTACTACTCATTCTGAATTCACTTTCTTGACTCATCTATAAAAAGAAAGACCACTCTTAGCCCAGAGTAGTCCTTTAATATGTACTATATTAGTCATAACTGCTACTCTGTCCATATATCGAATTAAGTATTTATATTTCATTGTAATTCACTTGATCAGGGAGAATTGATTGATTTAATCACTCTGACATGGATCAAATCCAGGGTGTTGTAATTCAAAGGGCTGTATCCTATCATCCTGGCTGTATTCTTCTCTAAGGCAGACTTTTTAGTTTCTCATTTTGCATCCAGTTTATCACAAAGGGTCAGATATGGAAAGTCTTTTTCACATTGCACTGACATTTCTGCTGCCTTTCTCAGACAAGGTAGGATGCATAGGTTGGAATGCTGGTGGTTTGTTTTCTGTAAGCTTTCAAGGGGGCCATCATAGTCTTCATAAAGGTCTTGTGTGTGCTTCTAAGATCAGACCATTATAGAAAAAAATCAGAGCTATTCCCTTCTGCCTCATTGTGTGCTAAAATATTACACCTGAGATCTGCCTTTCTAAGTCTCAACTGGATTCAATACAATTTCTGTCTTGTGAATAGGAAATTAATTTATAGAACTGCAGAGAATGATGATAACTTGCATAGACGTACTATATCTGGTGGTTTGTGGAAATGATGAAGTGTAAGAATCAAATGAGAATGACAGTCTCACAGCAGACTTTTTTGATGACACAGAGCTGGTGTTTCAATGGTAGTTACAAACATAACAGTAAGTAGCACACACTGGAATTTGAACAAAAATACAGAATTTGAGCTGGGAAAGATAATGCCAGAATAGACCCCTGCTTCAACTCTTTCATGGCCATCAAAATTTATTATTCAATGTTGGGAATTTGTAGAGATGTATAATCGGCTGCCTTTTTTGATGCAATTTATTTCTAATTGATTTTGAAGAAAGAAATTTCCATATCTCATAAAGATGTTTCAGTGTACTACAGACTATTTTAAAAGACAGCATTACATTTGTTAATGTTTGTTGTTCCATGCACTTTCTTTTATTTAAAAATGAAATATTTTGGATAATTTTCAAATGAATTTTTTTTTTCAGAGAAATGAGGCTTGTCACTTGGGACAATTTTTTAGACTCTGTTACACTCTGTTCCTTTCACAGCCCTTGAAACATTAGTGGTCTGCATTGTCTTTGGACATGAGAATACTTTTCTTTTGCTGTTCCCTCCTGGGAGCATTATCCCAGGAAAGCCCAGAGTTTGTTCTATCTTATGCCAGGCTGTTTGGTTCCCATTATACTATTTATTACAGGAAAGCCCTTTAAGAGTAATGCTTTTGATATACTTGAGCTCTCTCAGCTTTCATCTGTTTCTTGTCTTTATTTTCTCATCATGACCCATTAGGTCAGACACAGTAAGGCTATGTTTATATAATCTACATGTTATTAGCATTGAAATGCACCCTCATGCACACTGCTTGTAGAGCCTCTTGGGCATGGTTTGGAAGTTCTTTGCTTCACCTGTGTTGTAGGGCCTCATTTTGAGTCAAAGTTGATGTGAAAAGGATAGAAATATACCTCCCTGCTGCCCCATCCCCCAGAATGAGGTCATGAATTCAAGTGCCTTTTTCTTTTCCTACAGTAAAACAGAATCTACATCTACTTTAAAAAGCAGAAAAGCAGCTGGGAAGGGCAGTACAGCATTTAAGTATTCTGCATGATCTGAAAGTTTTCTTGATTCTTTTCACAGGGTGGTTTTGTGTTTATGTGTAGAGGGAGGTCAGACTGAAATTATTTATAAGTCAATGGGTCATAGCTTTTGCTTTAAGAGAAACTTTAGACTTGTGCATTGTCTACTAGTGCAGTGTGCTTTGAGGACATCCATATTGGCCTCAGGCATTTCTTCAACTGCAATTTATTATAAATCTTTTCCAAAATTTGGAAAACCAAAAGCTCTCCTTTGAGATATCAAATAGCATGTTTGACTAAGTTAAATGCATGAAGCATATTCCCACATAGTTTAAGTCAATTGTTCTGAAGGAATTTGATCCAAGACATCATCCAAAGGGAGGGAACTCAGAAATTAAAGTCTAGAAGTGGTCATCTTTTAAGCTTTATCTACTCAGATGTCAGGACAGAGTTTATCTTAAAATTCTGAGGTTTTGACAGAGGAAATTTGTAGTTGATTGACTTCTAATAAACTAAATTGATAGTAACAGCATATCCTGTGTTGGTAAGGAAGAAATTTTCTTGTTCCTTCATTATTTCTGAGTATAAGTCAACCACTTCCAAATGTTAAAAGCAAAATTGGATAAAATACAAACACTGTTATTTATGACTGTAAAAAAAGTTGTTATCTTCCAGCCTTTCCAATAGCCTTCTAGCAATTAGAAAGTTTTTATCAAATTACCTTTGTCTTTTGAATGACTTTGCTGTGGTGTTACATTTTTAAAAACATTATCTCCTGATTATTTACTCTCTTATTTTTAAAAATTATTCTGGCGAGATTATTTGTACTGTAATTTCTTATTGAAAGATCAATATATCAGACTTTAATCATATTAAAAGTGATCATGTATGTGCAAAAAGTTAGGGATAAATTATCTACAATTTGTTTAGAAAATTGGCCTCTTCCCACAAATGCTTTTAAAGAAAATAGGAGGAGCAGCAGTACCAGAAAGGACTGTACTCCTGGTACCCTCTTGAAAATGAAAAATGTAATGATTCAGTGTAGTTTAGTGACTGCATTCACAGGGTCTTACCTTTCATATTTCTATGCAGTAGAAATTGTATTTTTCAATCTCCCAGTTATTAATATTTTATTTCAACATATTCTTGCTGTACTTCTGCAGCATCAGATCTACAAATGCTTTGAAATGCCAGAAAATCTGGACAAAAAATCTGTGTTTTTTGCTATTGCATTGTTTTGCCTTTCCTGGTGCAAAATTACTCCATTATGAAAGGATTATCACAGAAACACAAAATAATGGACGTTGTAATAACCTCCCGAGGTTGTCTGGTCCAACCATCCTGTTCTAGCTGGGACATCCAGAGTTGTTTGCCTAGGACCACGCTCTGGTGGCTTTTAAATATCTCCAAGGACAGACTCCACAGCATTCCTTGGCAGCCTGTGCCAGTTCTCAGACACCACCATGGTGAAAATGTGTTTCCTGATTTTCAGGGGGAGAGTCCAGTATTTCAGTTTGTGCCCATTGGCTCTGGTCCTGTCACTGGTCACCACTGGGAAGAGCTTTTATCCTGTTTGCACTGTCCCTTCAGTTATTTGCATACATTGGTAAGATGCCCCTGAGCCTTCTCCTTCAGGCTGAACTGAACACTGCTTCCTACCACAATTCTTTTCAGAAGCACATACTATCTAAGCAGACACCTTTTTCACTCTGTTTTGTTATTACCATCTTCAAAACCATGATAGCTCACCTTTGAAGACTTTTTAGAATCTGGTACCAGGAGAAATACTGTAGAGCCACCCAGTCATATGAGATAGAGCCAGGTTTAAAAATACAGAAATTTTTCACAGTCCAGAATAATATTGTAGCTCTTCATGAGATAGTTTTCACAGCATGGTTTTTTCACAAAATTTTTTTTTTACATAATTTTTTGCAAGCTTAGATGGTACAGAAATAATGACAGCATCTAAGAAATGTTGCTTTATTAAGTTTATTTTTTCAGAAAACCATAGATTGCTTTGGGTTAACAGTAACCTCTAAATATCTCAGAATCCAAGTCAGCAGTCATGGGCAGAGACATCTTTCCCTAGATCAGGATGCTCAAAACCAGATCTTTTGCATTTACTTTATAACATACCTTGGGATTCAGCCATGGAGAATCACTTAATGACTTGTGTCGCCACACTCTCACTACTGCCCTGAACTCTACTCACAGATTGCCCATTTTCTCACAAATTCACTCATTCTTCATGAAGCAGAATAGTTTGAACTATTAAAAGAATAATTATTTTAAGTGGTAATTCCAAGACATGACACAATTTCTATAAAACTTGCTGTATTTTCTAGTTTAAGGATGAAAACTGAAGTAATATTTTTTTCCACATAGGTATATTTTTATTTAATTTTAAAAAACTGCAGACAACTGAAATATGACTGTTTAGATAACTGTTAAAATAAAACCAGTCAAGTTTCTCTGATTCTAAATCAATTTTTAATGAATTACAGGAAAATATGAATATTTATATGTTTGGAACTGATTTGCACATATCTTTCAGTGATTAGAAACTGCATTTCAGCTGTATAGTCTTGACCCCCCTTTTTTTAATATTAAACAATAGTGGGGCTTACTTGTCCTTTGATCCTCATATATAATCCCTTTTGGTTAACATTAAGTTCAGTACTGGAAAATTTAACTCTAAGTAGTCTCTAAGAGTTTTTTCACTTCAAAAATGGTATGTTTGTCCAGAGGATTATTAGCTGCTACACAGCTTTTAGTTATGGTAGAGAACATTCAAGGCATGCTCATTTCACTGTCCTACAACTGAAATTATACTTAAAAAAGAAAAACCTACAAAACAGAATAAAGATCAAAGCAAACCTCTTTCCTCCCACCCTAAGGAGTAGGGAAGGAAAAGAGAAACAGAACAAAGTGGATAAAAATGGAATTAGGAAACAGGCAGAAAGAGACAGATAAAATATTAATTTTAAATATAAAGGCCTTCCCGTCGCTATTTTATGGGATAAATGGTCACCACTCTCACATTAATTTTTCAGTGAAAAGACCTTTAAAATTATTTTGTGCAATTTTTGCAATAATTTAATTCCTTTTGAGACTTTTTATAAAGAAAATATTACTGAAATTATTCTCAAAACAATTTTATTTCTGACAGCTCTTGTTATTGAGGTTTCTTAAAGTGTCACATAATTACATATTAATGTTAAGAAATATTTTAAGTAATAAATAATGTCATTTAGGCCAGTCATCCTTTAGTATTTTTATGGCCTCAAGCAAACATAACTTATATTTGAAAATACTTCTTCTTCACTATACTCTGCTTGTGACTAAAAGACAGAAGAACTCAGAGCAAAAGAGAAACATAAAATATGAAAGTGAAGCTCTAAAATCTGTACATCACTTAAAGAAAAAAAAATTCAACTGTCTAGCATTGTTCCCATCTTTAGAAGGATTCAAGAATGACTCCAGGTATCACAGGCTTGCAAACTTCTCTTCAGCATTATATGAAGTGGTGCAGTATAATTAAGGAGAAAGTAATGAAATGCTTGGATAAATACATGCTGATATGATCACACTGGCCTAGCTGCCACAAGGGTAAATCTGACATTCTTGACCAGCTAAATTCTTTGAGTCAACAGTACAGTGTATAAAGGGCATCTTGAGGAAGTCATTTATTGTGATTTTTCAAAAGGATTTCTGACAAAATCTCTCAGAAGAAATTAGGAAGAAAAATAAAGCAGCCAAGAGGTAAGGCCAAAATTCTGAGAAGGCTTAAAAGTAAGTAAGCAAGCCAAAATAAGCAAAGTTGTAATAAATAGTTTCTTCACAGACTAGGGAGAAAATCTTATCAGGCAATATGAAACACTTAAGGAAAAAGGTTTTATACTTTTGGTATAAAACCAACTAGCTAATAATTTATCTTGTTTCAATAATTATGCTACCTAGATTGGTGTTTTCCAGGAAATCTCTCATGACTGCCTTTTCATCACAGTTAGCTAGGGCCACTGATGTATTTTAGGTACCATTTTATTTTAATTACACTTTTCTAGTATCACAGCTTCAAAGCATTGAATTGACATTGCTGCAGTCCAGTCCTGACTTTGGTGCTTTGTTTTTTACAGTGTCCCTTGATGCAGTGAAGTATTTGTCTGAGTATTTAGTAAATTAGATCAGAAAACCAATCTGGATCAAAATAATCCCATATCCCCTCCAGCAAGGAGCTAGAGATTGTCCAGGTTACTTTGTTTATCCTGTTCACTGTGTAGTCATATAAGTACATCTGGTGGTGCAAGAGAGGGAATAGAGCAAGGGCAGGAATAGTGGCTGCAGGAGATTCCCTCTTTTGATGGCAATATCTGTTTATTCTTCCTTCACATTATTTTTGAAGCTGTGTCTAACAGCTTCAGGTAGTGGAACAGATAGTGAAGTCAATTATATTCAGTTCCAGCTTGAACTCTAGTAGTTGCTAGCTCAGACAGAAATGCAAATGGTGAGACATTTTTGATAAATGCAATTATGAGAGGTACCCTAAAAAAGTCTGCAATAAAAATATGATACAACTTTAAGGTATATATTGATTTTCACCAGACAACTATGCTGGGATCCATTTCACTTTACTGAACCAACAGTCAAACTGGTAATCATTAAGAAAAAATTTTAAAATTCTTTGAATTGGAAGAGTCTTATCTGCATTGTTATGATAAATACTTAAAAATGTAACTGAACTTCACAGGAAGTTTGAAGATTTCAAAAACAAAATAAAAGCATGCATGATGTACTGTATTAAATATGCTTGCTAATATAGCATTTCACATATATTAAACAAATTGATCTTTTGTAGTTTTTTTCTAATGTTTAGTAGGAATAGAGTCAGAAAAAGCTGATTAATTAGGTTAAATGCTAGGCTTAGAGTTTCCTGCCATACAGAAGCCTTAAAAAAGCAGTAAAATTTCACCATTAAACAAATAACTTAATAGCTTCATGTTTTGCCAAAATTAATGTAGATGTGAAAAAGATATAATAGAAAAGTTCCCTGGTTCCTTGGTATCTTGATTGCATCTGAACATTTTGACCAAAATTGTTGGTGATGGGTATTGGACAGGAGTTATTTCTGAGTTTTTCACTGTTCAGGAACTTGCAGCAGATGACTGACAGTCAAAATATTATGAGCAGTATGGGCACAGTACCATTTCTGGCTACCTTGCAGGAAGATAAACAGCACATCATCTTGTTTCAGCTGGCTGTACTTGGACAAGAATGGCATGCAGAGCAGGATTTTAGCATGCATGGCAGGAGCCGAAGTTAGAGTTAATAGATTGATGTGGCTGGATAGGACAGTTTCTTCAGTGCATTTATAAAAAAATCTCTGGATTTATAAAAATATCTAGCTACATCTACAATCTGTGAATCTTCTACTTAAATTTAGCAAAACCTGAGTTTGTGAACTCTCCAAGTGTGAGGTAGGAGTGGTTCTTGTTGAAAGATCAGAGAGGTGCCAGTTCCTCAGAACTACAATATGCTCCCTAAACAATGTGTCCTACCATTTATTAACATTGGTCTTTAGGGAAACAGATTTCTTCAGGTTGGATGCTGCAAAGAGTCTTTGAGAATGCAAGAAAGGAAGCAGCACAATATCTTAAAATGTCTTACTTAACAGTATTATTAGTAATCTGAAAAAGAGGAGTGTTAAGAAGAAGATAGCAAACAAATTAGAAGGTGTTGCAAAACTAGTGAAAACAGAGGTAAAAGAGAACAGCAAAAGAAGATTGCAAATACAGGAAGGAAATAAGTAAACCAAGGAAAGTTTGCTTAGAAAATTCAAAGTTAATTATATGGAGAAAAATAATATGAAAAAAGTTCAGCATTAGAAATATGGAAAGTAATAAAAATGAAGAAGCTATGAGGACAATAATTGAAGAGCAAATAGTATATGATTGTGAATTGGAACATGGAATAAAACCAAACAATTATATTTTGGAGGCAAACTCCCTTCTCAAGCTCTCTGATCTGCAGAGCATGTAAATAAACTGTATCATCTTTCAGAACAGTGCATCTTGTTCTCTCAAGTTTATCTCGCCAATTTTGTGAGCTGGTTGCAAGAGAGGATGTATCACCACAATGAAGCATTTTTATCATGCACAAAGTTAATGGATGATGTGAGCTACATTGCTATAAGCAAAAGAACTACAGTCCCTCACTATCTTTGCGGGCAGAGGTAGGTGCAGTACAGCTGTTCGTGGCAGAGGGAAAGGCTGTGTCCCATTTCCTTAGTTTCAGGTCGTTCTCTGCAGGCTGGGTCATATGGTGGGGCATTCTGCCAACCAAAGAGCTGCAAAGCATATTTTTTGCGCTCAGATTTTCAGGTCCTGTGCAGCACTGCAGTTTCTCTCCATCACTGGAGGAGCTGGTAAGAAGCTGCAGTGCTTCACTCACATCAAGACTGAAGAAATGAGTTGCTATTGCAATGGTGGAGAACGAGAGAGCAGGTGGAACACTGTATAATAACACTGTCAAGTAATTATTATAATTATTTGCTCTAAGTACTTCAGAGCTTTCTTTTCTCTGTAAGGAAGAGTCTAAATTTAAACACTTTTTGATATCGGAAGGGTTGGCTTGTGGAAGAAGGTAAAAGAACTAGACATATGATCATTAATATGATTATGTCTGCATGACACCTTAGGGGCTGGACCATGGAACTCACTAAGGTTACTGTGCCCCTTGATGTGTCTTAGTGCTTTTCATAATCAAATACAGGACACTTGTAGCATTCCCTACAGGCTAAGAAAGGCTTCTGGAGCTCACACAGCCTACAAATCCATCTGCCACTGAGACCCTCCTATGAAGAGTCACACGGCTGACTTGTCATTGGCCATGTTAAGGCGCTGCAAGGCAGCTGATGCTTGTCCATGTGTGGTTCAGTCAGAAGCATGCTCCAACTTGCTTGGACATGATCTAAGTTTGCAGTCTGGAGCACACCCCAAATCTATTTTATGTTCAGTTTTCCAGTACACAATAAATACACCGTTCATACCCAAACAGTGGGCCTGGGACAACCATGGGCCTTAAGAAATGGGCTTTAAACACACACTCCACAAAAACAGAGGCAAAGCCTATATGGCATGCCTAATAGCTAACTGAAGAGAACTTAATGAGCATTCCCTAATAAAACAGATCCTGCACAATAAAATGGAAACTGGCATGTATACAGTACTGTGCAGTTTAACATGAGCAATGGTAAATGAGAAGACAATGTAAGGATGTTACTAAGTGCTAACTCTTAAAACACCTTTTATATGTATCCTGCATTCCAAAGCATGCTGAATGTACTGGAAATCTCCATTGCTATTGTCACTAAACTATTCTGCAGTTGCTTGTCACTTTGTTGAGCCAAACACAGAAAGTTTGCACAGCTATCATCTTCCAAGGGTGCTGCCAGGTTTGAATAGCTTTATTTTATGCCATGATCACATTCATCCTTTCTGGCTGCAGGTATCTCAGGAAATGGTGGTTCAGTCTGTCTCCTTAGGCACTGGGAGTCCTTCATACCTTCTTCAGAATTGCACTTGACATTTCAATATCCCAAACTTAGTATATGTGATATATCATGTTGATTTCCACTCTTGAGTTAGGCATCAGGAAGAGTTCAATGCTCCTGCCCTAAAGAGAGAAAATATTTCAAAGGATTGAGGATCTAAAAAAGTGTTGAAAGGAGACATGAGACAAAACAAATAATCTAAAAAACAGTGCAATATGAATATTTTGTAAAAGATACATATATGCAGTGCGTTATTGATAAGCTTGGCAAAAAGACTGCAGTCCTATGATAAAGAAAAATAGTTCTAAAAGAGCAGAAAAATGTCAACAGCTAGGCAGCTGTTAGGGAAAAAACCTTATCCTAGTTCTAAACAATAAGCTGCAAAGAAGCAGGGACACTAATGTATCCTCAGCTGGGACGCTGAGTATGAACATGGAATCAGTGGCAGTGAAATGTTTTCTCAGGACAGGATCCTGTTTTGTCTCTGAGCCCTAACCTGAGCCAGTGTTAGTACAAATATGGCAAGTGGATGTATCTATTTTTGTCAGTCTTCCTCCAGATAGGCTAAGTTAAACCTAAGACTAATTCATTTACTCTCAGATTAAGTCTGGCAGAAGTGGAAAGTACAGTTTTACTGATCTCAGATTATTTCCATTGGCACTTGCTTTGGTATTTCCTACCTAGTTTAAAAGTCTTAAATTGTGTAACATGGTCACTAATGTCAGAATTCATTTTCTTATGCAGCATCAATGCCTACTAATATTTATACTAATATCCAAGTGCCTATTAAAATCTACCAGAATTATTAATCCCCCCCAGTCTTCCTTTTTATTTTTGTTCTTTGGAGTAGGAGTCATCTTTGTTCTTTCTCTTCTCTTTTTTTTTTTTTTTTTTTTTTTTTGTACAGCTCCTAGCACAATGGTACCCTGATCTGAGACTGATTTTCTTAAAGTTCTAGAGGAGATGTATTGGAAGTAAAGTTTCAAAATAGATCTATGCCATCTGAACTTCTGTACTTCACTGCATGACGCCCATTTTAAAGACAGGGTCAAATGCAGGAGCAAAATAGTTGGAAAGATAAAGTGGGGGGGCTCTGTGAGACTTTAGCCAAAAATAAGATCCTCCATCCATAATTCTGCAGCCTCTGAGACTAACCTGTAATGTTGTGAAATTATGAACCTCATGCCAGCCTTCATTTGTGTATTGAGCAAACACAAGGACAGAAGGTTGCAACTGCTTCCAAAAGAAAATAAAAAATTAATACTAAAAATATGGAAGTGTCATGTGAGGCTTTGGTAATTGTTTTAGTAATTATTTGATTGACTGAGATTCTGTATTTTGTACTCAATAACATTTTGATTAAAAAGGGTAAATTCCAAGATATGTGAATCTTATATTATTCAGTCATATAATACAAACTGAAAGACTGACTATGTAAGACTGAGATATAATTAACAAGACATTGAGTTTACCATTATTAGCATAGTTCTTAAATTTCATTCTTGATTGTAGAGGGAATTTTAAAGAAACCTCTACTACAGAACAGGAAGTATTATGGAGTCACATAAAGAGTACTTGCTGATAAGCAATCCTTTGAATCCTTGAAAATCTCTTCTCTTTAATAATTACACCAACTGCCACTTCTAACCACAAAGCAAAGCTTAACTGGAACAGTGACTTGAGAAATGCAGCAGTTGTCTAGGGAGGCTAAACAATATATTATTCTGCACTTATTTTAATAAAAATATACATGCATATACAATTGGAAAATGCATGTACTTTCATAAGTATAAACAATAAGAACAAAAAGACCTCAGCAAACAATACTGTTGGTGATTTATGATTCCATAATCCTCTTTATAGCCCCCTAATAGGCATTACATGTAGCAAAAACAAAAAAGGAAATTTTCTGTTTTAACCAGGCCTCTTAATCCTGAGAAGTGTTTAATCTTTTGGAAATGTCTCAGTGGCACATTGCTGATGGCATGCAATAGAGGTAGTTGACCTGTCCCCTGTGGAGCAAACCCAAGGCAATCTGCCTAATCTCATCCTGGGAAACACACCAGTATCACTGAATCTGATGAAATCACATGGATATTTTTTCAGATGCCTTGCAAATGCATACACAGAAATTATTAAAACAAGCTTTGTTCAGTTCACAATTCAGCCTTTTTGAAGCATCTCCCATGCCCTTGAAGAACAAAGCAGACAGCTGTATTTAAATTTTGTTTTTAAGATTGTCTGCAAAATTTCTCTCATCCCCCTGAGAGGAAGTAACTCAATCCCCACAATGCCGGGTACAGTTAAAATCTAAAATAAACACATAAGAAATCACCTTATTTAAGACACTGTCTTTTCCCATTATTAAGTGTCTTCAGATAAAATACAATTTTGCTAAATTTTAAATACTCAACTCAAGCTTTCCATGGCAGGTGTCTGCCTCAGGCTGAAATGAATGTAGTACTTTACTTGTTTTGGAAAGCTTAAGCAAGCAGGTCCATGCCTCACAATAGATTTCATAGGAAAATATTTTTGCTCCTATGAGAAATGTTTACAATTACCAAGGAAACTGTATTATCTTTATGTTCTGGAGCAGTGGCCTAAAGCTTGGCATGAGTTATGCTGTGAAAATATGCCTACATTTGGCTTGCATTTATAACCTCATAAAAAAAAAACAGAAAAAAAGAAAAAACCTTCATGCTTTTAGCCGCTAGGGTTTGGCAGTTACCTTCTTCAAAGCTTCATCTTCACTGGATCTGCTCCTTGCCTGGACTGAAGGGGCCAAGTGAGGCTTTGTGCAATTCCTCCTCTCTTTGACAAGTATTGTGGTTTGGAAAACAGAGTTTGTAGCAGGAGATTATCTCTCTTTTAGCGTCAAAGAACCCCTGCTGATGCCACAGCAATAAAAGGAAAACTGCCTAAGTGGATCACTAGGAGCTGGGCCTGAGTGTTACAAGGATGGGGAAAATGATGGAGCACAGGGCAAGAGAGAGTAACTGAAATTATCAAAGACAAGAAATGAAGGCAGAGAAAAGTGGAATTAAAATGCAAAGTTAATAGAAAGGAGTGGGAACAGGCTGGATCTCAGAAAGAAATTACTTGCCTGGGAAGGCCACTGTGGAATCTATGACTGTGATATGGATGTACAGGAAATAGCACCCGTGGAAGATTTCTGTTTAGAAAATGATAGATAGGTATTACCTTTGTCTTCCCCTGGAACTAGTGTTTTGCTCCAGCCAGGCAATAAATCTGTAGGCCAGACGAAATGCATGTCTCACCTGCCTCTTGTGGCTGATTCACAGAAGAGGGACAGTTTTACACAACTCAAGTACTTTTCTAGGTTACATGTCAGAGGTCTGTACTGCACCCACCAACACCAGCCAGTTGAGTGCATGTACATATCATGTAACTTCGGTTTAGAATTTTTGCTTTTAGAAGCTAGGGAGCTGCATGAGCTTTCCAAACATAGTCCTGTTGTTCTTTGGTCTTTTATGAATAACATGTACCTATTTCCTCAAAAATTCATAATTGCAAGTTTTTTAACTGAAACCTGACATGAATCAGTCATTCTTAAATACCTTCAAGAGTCTACATTGTACTTTCCATCGCCATGTGCCTCTGAGGAGGAAAAATCTAAACTGGAATATCCAAGTAATGAAAGTATCTGAGACATATTTAAGCTTATGAAGTTAAAAGACAGGAGTGTGTGTATAAGCTCAAAATGCAGCTGCCTGGAAAACTTCAGTGATGAGAAATTTGCAAGGTCAAAGGACAAAAATCCAGTAAATTATTTTCTGGTCATGTCAGCTATGTTGCCCAATTTACTACAGCTCTGGAGACAGGAATTGACCCATTCCCACTCACTGTGTGGTGCTCTGTATTTAAAAACTGATGGTGTTACTAAGCATTTAGGAGTTTCCTTTGCCTTTGTACAGTAGAACTAACTGGATTATTATGCAACCTTTGTATTTTTCTTTTTTCTTAATATTTACCATTTCTTCCCTGCTGTCATTTTTAATAGCACTGAAATTTACTTCTACATTAAATGAAGCTTTGTTATGAAAGAGAAAAGAGTATTTTGACTGTAGTTCTGCTAAGCATGCAGTGCTTTGTCATGGTAAATGCTCCCCACAGATATCATGTCTTATGATCACTCTTGCTTAGAGTTAAAAAACAAAACAAAATACACAAGTGATAAAGTGTGTTCCAAGATCTGTGGAACATTCTGAAACTCCATTCTAGCTAGGAATATTGAGTCATTGCCATGAATAAGGGAAATGAGATGACTTACTCATAAATCCCTAGCAATCATCATCTCTCATACCACAGCTAATAAATAACCATTTGTTTACAAATAGGCTGTATCATCCTCTGGTGGCTGAGGCCTATGAAACTGGATCATATTTACCTTTTTCTGAAGCCTTCCATTAAAGTTTCTAAAAGGTTTCCCTTGGATGATCTTATGTCTATAAAAACTGAATCTCCCTTAATCTCTTTGGATATTGTATTAAGTACAGCTTTTCTCAGCTCATGCAAAAATCTTGAAATATCATTGTGAGAATTTTTTAAAGATCGTTTAATTGTAAGTCATTATAAATTATATACTGTAGCTGCATTTCCTTTAGCCTTGAATTGTAATTAATGGGTTAATTATCTTTTGTATTTACAATGAATATTTTTTCCAAAAAATTAGGCCTATTAGGCACCTGAACAGTTTTCAAGATAATAAACAATGTTGAGTGCATCCTGGTTATTACTAATGTTAACCAATGAGAAGGAAAACCAAAATTTGATTGCCAATGAGCACCCGAATATTATGACAAAGTTGTTTTCTCTGAATTAAGTATTTCACAAGAATTTTAAAAAACTTCTCTCACCTTTGAACTGTTTTGTTTTGAAACCCCTATTTTTCAGCACAGAGAAAAAGTTCATTGATGTAAAATTTCTTCTGAAGAAGAACAGGGATTTCACTCATCAAACCATCAAAATCAGTCATAAAGGCTGTTCATACATCAGATTTCTTTCAGTTGCCTCCTGAAACCAAAACATATTTAGCCAAGAATTAGCAAGATAACAAGGAGCGGTATTTTTACCAGTAGAATAACTTGGTTGCTATGCAAAAAACTTAAGTTTTTATTTTTGAAAAAGAAATTACTCCAGAGAATTTTTTTCCCCATAACTCTTAAAATATACACCAGCACCAAATAAGCAATCATGGAATCACTTGAAGATTTGAGCTGTGAAATTGCATCTCAAGCAATTAAGAATTCTTTGTACTATGACAAGTAATGCATACTAAACTTGTTACCCAGAATGGGCCAAATGAGATCTTCCAATATTATAGTAACTTTTTATCTTTTTAGTGAAATCAATACCTGTAATTTTAACTTTCCAGATTATCTGAATTTCCACTTGAGAGCATGTACAGGCAATACAGTCCTACATCTTTCCAATTTATATATCTTTTTTCTGCTACTCTCGAATCATAAACTTGTTCTCCAGCCAGTCTTCTGCATCCATTTCATTTAGTTTTAGCTTTCTGCTTAGTCTTTTGCTATTCTTTTAACACTTATCCATAATCAGCTACACCAATTAGCTAATTTCTATTCAGATTAATTTATTTTTCCAACATTTTAGAATTGTTTCATCAATCAAGATTTTATTCCGGGTTATTTTGGGTTTTGTTTTCCTCCCCTGGAGAATGCATTCAATTGGTCTGTTTGTTTGAAGAGAACTTTTCAATTTCCATTGATAACACCATGTTATTTTATTTTATTTTATTTTATTTTATTTTATTTTATTTTATTTTATTTTATTTTATTTTATTTTATTTTATTTTATTTTATTTTATTTTATTTTATTTTATTTTATTTTATTTTATTTTATTTTATTGTAGATTTTTTTCCCAATACTTTAGCATTTCTTGCTTGTAAATTATTTCATCCTGAAATATGGCAAATGAGAAGCAGGGATGTTTTAGTTTACCATATACCCACTATTCTATGTCACATATGGGGGGGTATGATATGTAAATACATGCTTTATATATGTTTGTGCTTTATATAAAGATATATACCTGTATGTTTAAATGCACAAATAGACAAGATGGTTTGAGTGGATGCTCTAATGAAAAATAGAAACTATTTAAAATATTTTCTTGCCCTCTTTATTTTTGTAAATTGCAGTTATACTTTAACCATATTGTTTCCTAAAGAGAACAAGAAAGTTCTCACTCTAAATGGCATTTGTGAAGTTAGTTTCTTCAGAAAGAATGGCCCAAAGGCAATATTATCTTCTTGTACCTATTTAATCCTCCCATCCCTCTGAATCATGAGCCAGAACACAGGTTTTTTTAGTAGGAGGCAAATCTTAAATAAGAGCTCTTAAAATAGATTGTTATGTTGTTGTGACAGGTAGAAAAAAGTTAATGAGCTATTAGATGTCACAGAACTGTAAAATCACCAGATTGTTTAGAGCTTCAATCTGACTGATAGCACTGCACAGCAAGATGCAGCTGTAGAAATAAAAATGCACATCTGAACAACGCTGAGTCATTACTCATGTTTGAGAATGTAATGTCTGCTGATTTGCATTTGCTTTGCTGTACCTTATTTTGGAATTTTAAAATGGCTTTTAAATTCTTAGAGTATTAGACCTTTTTATGGGTAAAGAGAAAAACAGTTACAGGAGTTACAGCAAAAATGTTTTTACACTGTAGATACAATTTGTTATTTTTGGCATAAATTAATGACAGTGTGGTGGTAATTACGAGGAAAGTCTAGTACCCACTAGTTATTGCATATTTATTTGACACTTTTGTCTACTTATTTTCCTTTGAAGTGTATTTGACACTGGGCACTGTCAGGGTAGTGGAGTAGGAGGCCTGTTGGTCTTAGATAAGATATCTAAACTCCTAGTTTTCATCTAATTTTCTTTAGAAAAGACAGAAGTGCCGAATACAGTAAACACAATTATTCCAGAGCACTTAATAGAAGGCTAACAAAATAGATAACTTGACAAGCTTATAAAAGCCATATAAATATAGCAAAGTATGTAAACTGCAATGTTTTTCATTAGAAAGTAATAGAAATGCAAATTGGTTTCAGAGAAGGCACTCAAAATAGGGTTTTTTCCTGCAAAATTGTTTTCTTCTTGTGAGACACCAGTGTGATAATGCCCCAAGAAACAACAGGCATCTTGCCGGTGGCTTAGTTCTAAGAAAATAGGGATTTTCCCAGGACCAAACAGGTTATTAAACAGCTCTATTGTTTCTAGTAAAAGCTGTTTAGTACTTTGACTGTCTTCCAGACAGATTTCCAGTATTAAACCAGAAAACATTCGCTAGCTCTATTTCACATAGGCCTTCTCTTCACAGACACACCCTCTAGCTCTCAAACTTGAATTCCATTCTTAAGTATACTGCATTCTGCTATGGAGGGACACCATTTATCTTATGTGGAGGATGAGTTTCAGTTGGGGTAGATACAAGTAGATCCAAGGAAAGTACCTTTTGAAAGTCAAGAATAGATTAATTGGCTGATGAAGAAGTAAGAACATAATGTCTTGGACTGCTGCTGGATTCTGACTTCAACTATTTTCTGGAGCTGTGGGATCCTCTGGTGCTCCCATGAAACAAAATAAATAGCTGTATAGATAGACTCCCAGACTATGAGTGAATGTGGTTTATTGTTTGAGGCTAACATTGTCTCTTAGAGGCAAATGCAAGAACTAAACTGAACAGTGAACAGCTTCATAGTCCCACTCCTCTCCTTGGCAGTTGGGCCTTGTGTTTCAGAATCTAAGCACTTTCACTAAATAAATTTTATCTAGATCTTACTATAATACCCTGTGAAACATGAATAAATATAAAAATAATATATATTAATGGCAAATACACAAAGGCCAATAGATCCCTGTGCACTGGGGATAGCTTGGACTGTGCTGATGCAAAATTTGGTGAAGAGCTTAGCTCAATGCCAAAGATGGCACAGAGAAAGGTAAGCTGATTAATTCAGCCTCACACCTCTCCTGATCCAGGAATTTTGGCTCTGTTTACATGACTGACCCCATTGTAAAGAACAGTCTTCACAAGTCTTCATTTTGTAGCAAAGCATAAGAACCTTCTCTGAGGTGAAGTGACCTCCAACAACTGTCAAAATTATGAACTACCTCACTGTCAATTAAAGGGCACAAGAAAGGAAACAGACAAACACACTAACATCTGCATGATGTCTAGCATCTTGTTGATTTGATTGTAAACTGTGTTATCTTATTTTGGTGTCATTGCTGGAAATAGATTAGATTCTGTCTGAACCATTGTATTGGGACTTTTTGCTTTTTCTGAGCAGTACTCAGAACCACAATTTCAAAATATGACATCTATTTTTCAGATACAATTTGAGCACTGCTTTTTCTGCTAGCAAATGATAAAATATACAGATATGCATACAAACCTCAGCTGTATGTGCTAACTGAATACAAACTAAGCACAAACAGGCTTTTACAGATGTAAATTCTATCATTTTCTTGTACAAGTGACAGTGATAAACAACCACACACACCAGTGATTTGCATACACAGAGCTGAAGTTTAGCTTTGAGTGCTTTTTGAGACCTTAAGTGTCATACCCTGTTGGCAGCATATTTGACCTGAGAACTTCAGCTTTTAAATCAAAACATTTCCTTGCAACTTCAGTTTATTTTCTTTATATCCATTACCATGTCTATTTATTTTTAATCTGTCATCAAAACATCTATCTTTGAATGCTTAGGCTGACTGGTGTCTTTTGCTGAGCTATTGCTAATATGCTGGGAGGCATCGCTGTTTAAGTACATTTGCTTAATTTTGGATCTAATTCTATTCATTTTGCAATGACTGGACGATTTTCCATTGGCTCTTTTGATTGTACATTCCTTGGGGCAGGGATGTGTCTTCCATTGTTATTTTGTGAGTGAACAACCAGCGATGGTGTCCAAGAAATACAAGGAGACAATAACCTATTCTTTCAAGGAACAAAAAGATGTTCTTTTTGATGCATTCATCTTTCATCTCTCTTGAGCTTGCCATTCAGAGTCAGAAAACTGTTTACAGGGTTTTTAATTTTCATCAGTTTCCTAGGTATTCTGCATCTTCTGGTCTTCTCATTTCCTTATTAATTTGCTTCACTATTGTATTCATTAATACTCACTCCTTCTAATGTCTATTTTAAACTCTACAATTCTGAGTAGAAAAATTAAAAATAATTTTTTCAGGTTGCTTTATGAAGATATATGATATCCCACTCAGCAAAGGTTTCTTTCAAATTTTTACTCCGTGGGGTTTTTTTCTCCATAGCATCCAAAAGAAGCAGAAATAATGAAAACATGGCTTTTACAATCGAGGAGACTTTTACATTGCTAGCTCCACAGTATAGATATCTTGAAACTACTTATGGAATTTAAAATTACTTTGCTAAGGGAAAGTTCTGTATTTTGTGTTTCCCCTTCAGAACCATGTCCTTTATTTCACCTTGTAGTTGTAAAACTGGCATCAAAACAGGTTTATTATAGGCAAAGACAGCAAGGTCAGGCTCTTTTCTAAATATTAAAGTGCTGAAGATTATACTGCTTAAATACATACTCTCTGTCTCACTGGATTCAACCAGTTGCAGGTTAAGACCTGAATATAGTGGACAAAACTGGAAAACTCTGTACTCAAGTCCCTTCACTTGAACAGAAGAGTAATTGATAATGTATACACTTGTTCTCAATTCTTAGCCTTTAGAAGATGTGATGAATTGTGTTCAGTCTCATTTATGCTTAACACTTTGGGTTTTTTTACTCCAAAGGTTGATGAGTTTGAATGTATTTCCAATCTGCAGAAAGAACAAGGAGAGAATGGGGCATATCTCAGCAGGACTAGAGAGCCAGCAGAAGTTGAAAGAAGTAGTCAAATTGAGCAGTATGCATTAATTTAAGAATTAAAAGCAGAAACGTTTTAAGAAAGTGGGTTTGTACATATTGTTTACACAGATACTACCAAACAGATTACTCATCTATTTTCATCATCAAGAAAATTTTCCAGACTTCATTTTGACAGTTTTAAACAAAACCCATCATCCCAGCTCAAAACTGTATTTGCATATGTATATATGCAGTCTGCTATGAAAAAAAAATAAGATGCTCTTAGCACATTGAGTCTTTATGCTTCACCCTACTACAAGAGACAGAAGCTATGAGAAGAGATTGGGAAAGGAAAAAAAAGAAAATAAATCTCAAGGAAAAAAGGGATTGCTGGATCTAAACACATAATTGTTCTGGGCTTCTTCCTTATCCCATGGCATGCTCCTGTTCTGATGACGTTTCCCTACAATTCCACTGGGAATATCAGATATAAAGGCACATAGGGACACTCAATGGCATGGAAGATCAGAGAGAAATTGGTGCTCCTAATACCTGCACTTGTTCCTCCACAAATCTTTTCTGCACTTTACACAGCAGGGCTGTGAGTTACTTTCAGATCAGCTGGTGAAGCAGAAATGCTGAAGGGTTTATCCTGCACATCATCTTGTCTCCATCTCTCCCTTTTAGTGTGACTCCAAACTTCAGTTTTTGCACACCAACCCTTGGCTGCCACTGGAGAGGTTCTATCCCATGTAAAACATTCTCATGCCTTTGTCTACTTCTGTAAGTTTCTTCTCTATCAATGAAGATAAAACATCCATTAAGAAATTATTTAGAAAAATTCTTTTTCTGTTGTTTTAAAACATTTCCCTTTAGCTTGTTTCTAAAAATTATTATAGTGACAAATTACTTTTTCTTCCAATTTCTAACTTAAGTGAATTCAGTGGAGATATTCCTTTCCCAGGTACTGAATACTATGTCAAACTTTTCAATTTGACACAGATGCAGGCTTACCACAGGAACCAAGAAGACTGCAGCATCACCCAGTGACATACAGATGTTTTCAGTGTGTGAAACAAATGTGGCTTTGCTGCCCACCCATTTCCCTCAGAGCTTCATTTCTTCCCTTTGAGCCTCCCAGGTTAGGCCTTTCATCCCACCCAGTGATGTCCTGACTAGCTATGAGTCCAGGCCAACTCTCAGAAAAGTCAGCACAAATAGCTTCTCTTTCAACTTCATGGAACAATTTTGAGGTGAATAAAGCCTTCCACACAAAACTAACAGATACTTGTGTGCTCAAATCATGACGCTGCTATAGAAAGTGAGTGCATGGCCATTTCTCCCATTGTCTTGGGCAAGGAAGGATGAAGCTCTGGCTATGGCCAGAGAATAGTTTTGTTCATCAGTCATGTAGAATTCAAACTACAAGGAGCTATGTTCATGTTTAAAAGTCATTAAGCATATTAATTCTATTTTGATGATTTTATTTTCTAGAAAAGGAGATGTAGGAGTTCAGTAGATCTCCCAAGGGTACAGGATTCTTTATTCCAAAAAAGGAACAGAGTTAAGTCTTTAAAGGTGTCAAAAAATATCATTCAAGGCTTAAGTTGTGCAGCCATTCTTTGTGGTTTTGGGATCTGTAAGCAAAAATAATAGAATTCAGGGGAGAACTGAATGAAAATTGTGGGTAGAAAGCTTGAAGACAAGGTGCTTTTGAAAATGTAGCTTGTAATGTATCAATTTTCATGTGGACTGTGTAGACAATGGTGACAATGGTGAAGTTCAAATAATATATTCAGCTTTTACTCTCTATGAACATCCACAGCATATCTTTATATCCCAGTGCAATGTAATTGTTTTAGGACAGCAATTATTAAGCACATAAAATTATAGACTTTCTGAGACAGAAAATACCTGCATAGGTCTCAAAAATTACAGAAGTCCCAAGATTACCAAATGTTTACTTACTTGCAGTAAAGTGCCTAAGAGGGCAGAAGCAGAGCTCTATGAGCAGGAAAATGACCCACTGGATATTTGTATTAGCCACTTTGAAGGTACAGTATGGATGGAATTATTGATAAAGTCACAGCCTTCATGAGAAAGCAACTCGGTTTGCAACTCTTAAGTGAGAAATGAAATTGCCTAGAATGCAAGTTGACAGATAAGACTGTTGAGTGAGGCCCCAAGGAGCTTGTGTTGACAACAGGAAACCTTTTATTTGAATTGTCTAAGGGTGGTAAAAGGTCAAAATTATTCAAATGCTGAGTGCAGCAGATAGATGAATCCTAAACCAACAGATTTGTGAGGCAGCATAAAGCAAAATTCTCCGGTAGCTGCATTTTTATAAAGATTGCGTAAGTCTTGCTAACTTGTAATAGCCACTTTTGTACATTTTACATGCAACATCTTCAGTTCATCCACATTAATGTAAATGTAAATGTGCTTGAGAAAGACAAGCACATTTATCTTTGAGCATTAATTCTTATGTAAGTAAATATCAATAAATGTTTTAGTTAGTTTCTGAGCAGTTATCCTAACTACTCACAAGAGGTGACAAATTACTAAGTCAAACAAATGACCAAAAGAAGAGATTGTGGAAAGGACATAAATGTTCTTTTTAATCTGCTGCTGAACTACTTTATGATCTTAGGCAACTCATTTAGTTTGTGCATGTCTTCCCACAATTTCTACCCTTATTAATTAAGACTACATAGAATCTCCCTGCCATGTTGGTTGCACAGCATATTTTACTATCACCTGATCATGACAAAGATTAACAAGATAAAAATTACACAGCATTCCATCAAATTGTTCCAATTCTTGGCTTGTAATTAAATTCATATTGTCATCACTCCCTGAGTTTAATCTTTTGAGCTACAAAGAATGTACTTGGTCATGAAAGGTCTTTCTTTTGCATTTTAGAACAACAGTGTCTCTGTAGTCTATTTAGTCACCTACACCCATTTTACAGTACAACACAACTGCAAAATATGCAAGAGCATTGAGTATTGATTTTACCAGCAATATTTTAAGGCTGTTTCTCTTGTAAAGTGTACAATAGATCTGGACTCAGAAATCCTAAATATATGCTGTGTATGGTAATAGATAGTCCATATTCAGTAATGCACTATATTATTCTATATAGAAGCTAAAATATATGCTGGTTTACCACAGTGCGCATAAGGGAAAGATCCATGCTAATTTTTTTTCAGTCTTTCAGACATCCGAGAAGCATTCAACACAATGTTGTTTACTTAGGAGCTCAGCCTACTTGGTGTGGATTGGCTTGCCCTCTAGTGAGACTCCCTGCTTTCTGCTTCTCAAATGCATGCTCTTCCAAGATCATTGCCATGTGGTATAATGCTCTAGTTCACCATTCTTCCACCTCGGCTCCAAATACAATTCCATGTTTTTAGTTCAGTGTATGTACCAAGTAAGCTGAAGGTTCCAAAACCTTTTCATCAGGCAATACTGATGAACTGCTCAGTTTTGTGGCTCATTGCATTATCATGGTCTGTAGTCCCATTCTTCAGGACCACTGAATAGATTGCAAAGAGGTCATGCTTCCTATCTCCCCAGGCTGCTGGTTCAGATCATGTTTTTCTGTCCAATCTGTTAGCCTTTCTAGATTTGTAGTTGCTGTTTCTAGCTCAAATTGTGCTTGGCCTGGAGATCTTTATTTCTCTCACTGAGATTTGCAGTGATAATTCAGAACTTTACCTTAGCCTAAAAAAATATATTCTAGTTAGAGTTCTCTAGAAATCCTTTGAATAACAGCAATCTGATTTGTGCAGAGAACAACTGAGAGCACACTGTTATGATGAATTGTTTTTAATAATTTTATTTTTGCAATAGAGTTGTAAATCTCTTGCAGCACAGAAAGGAAAGATGGGGTAAAATAAGAAGAAGAAAGGGAAGTTTGAAATTCAGCAGCCAAATGCAAAATGTTTTACTGACTTTCATATAGTCTAGGAACTGCCCTCTTCTTCTTATGTATGATCATGTTCACTTAAACTCTCTCAGAAGTTTCTTTTGGTTTTGGGGGTTAAACTCTCTAGGATTAGGAGCAGAGCTTTCTGAGTCCAGGGCCCCCACCTTTGGAATTAGTTTTCCTTGGTTCTCTGCCAATGTCCAGCTCCAGTAATCTTCAGAGCACATGGACAAATATTTGTATTTGGGTAAGTTTTTCTGTATTTTTAGGTGGCTTGGTTTTGCTTTGAATTTTACTTTACAGTCCTCGAGATGGTAGACTGGGAATTGTTATTTTCTAACAGGATTATTTAGTATTACCCACCATGGGAAGTTTTCTATGTAATTTATCAGTTGTTTTTAAAAATGTGCACTGTAGTGCCTGAATGAACAATATATTTATTTTCACTTTTATTTTGCCATTTTCCAACTTGTGATACTGGGACTACTTTGACTGAGAAGCTCTAGAGGACAGAAGTTTGTTGCTTGCATGACTTCTTCTCTGTGGAAGGAAGGGGTGACTGTGCAGGTGGACAGACAGTGGGATGGCTTATCAGCTGTGTGGGCTCACTGCTTTGTTCTGGTCAATTCCACCTTTGTACACCTTCTGCAGCCATTGTGGCTGTGCAGCCCTCCCCTCCAAAGTGCCTGTCTGCAGTTTGTACTGCTTTCTCCTTTCTGAGACCAGATCTGCAAGAGTGTCCAGAAGGTATAAGGCTTTCTACCCCCAAATGTAGGCTTTCTACCCCAAAATGTAGCCTCTCAATAAAGTCTATTGCAACGATTACAAATGGATGACTGTAAGTAGTCTAAAGTATTTGATTATAAAAGTTAATACATATGGCTAATTATTTACCTCCATTTTAAACATTTATGCTGGTAATTTCAGTAGAAAGGCTCCTCATTTACACCAACCTGAGGAAACAGCAGGGACTGTAAATACTTGACATGCTTTGAGAATTATACAAAAGGATTTTTAGAGATGTGTATTTTAAAATATCGGTTTTGGTGTGACAAAGACTTTTTTTTCTCTATTGCAAGGTTAGCTCTTGCCCTTTGTCTGAATATATTGTAACAATAAGAACTGTTCAGGTTCCCACAGTAACAACACTGTGTGGATAACACAACCCAAGGCCAGGAATAAAAGGGTGTCATAAAGTACCTGATAGTCACCTGGTTCCCAAAATATTCTGGGACAGGTTCTCTGTTGGTGTAAAACAGACCAGCTCCTGAGGATGTGCCTGGTATCTCTGCAGAGCGGGTAGTCGCTGCTGGAGAGGTCAGTACATGCATCAGCTGGATGATGTATAGATCAGATCTTTGCACTGCAGGCTCTTAGGAGATGTTTCCAGTTAAATTCCAGAGCAGCTGCTCCTCAGGACAATGTGGTGTTATATTTAGAAGTGCAGACTGGTCACCTGATGGTGTCCTGATTTAAGAACGATCAGGTCTGTGCTCACCATTCATCTCTGAAATGAAAAGGGGAATAGCTGAAGAGTTGGCTTGGCTCTGGCACCACTAAGAAATTCTTGTTTTGGTATAAACCACTCTTAATGAGATTGCATTTTTTCCCTATCATGTCTAACTCCAGTTTGAGAAGGAAGATAACACAAAGAATAAAACAGTCAATAGTGCTCTGCGGTCACTACTGATTTAGCAGTTTACAGGCGATTTTTTTTTTTTTTTCTTTTCTCTTCTTTTATCTGTGTTGATAAAATCGGAGAGCTGGTGGCTAGCACTGATTTAGATTTCCAGCCTGGATTTGTTCTTGTTTTTCTCCTTACTTCAGTTCTCCTTGTGCAGTGCTGCGTGGCGCTGGCAGCCTGAGAGAGAGGGAGCTCCAGTCACACGCATAGACTCAGACCGCTGAGAGGAGATTAACATCAAGGAGCCCACATTTGCAATAGCGGGTGGTGCTGGGGGGAGAGGCGAGGGGAAAATAAAATAAAAGCAACAATCGGGTAAATGCTCCTCTCTTCTCGCCACCAGCACCTTGCACAGGTCTGAAATCGCTTGTTTTGCTTTGCTGTATTGCGCTTGCCTAGGCTGTGGAGAGGGGAGGGGGAGGGGAGGAAGGGGGAGGTTTAACTTTTACTTGACATTACCGGGTTATTGTCACTTCCCCGGTGTTAAACCCCGGTGGTTTCCCCTCGCCCCCACCCCCTCCCCGGGCTCGGCTCCCTCCAGTTAACTTTGTTCAAAGGGCTGCAGCCGGGAGGGCTTGTCCGGGCCTGGGACACAGATAGCGTAAAGTAAATAACCACCACAATTAGGCTGGGGCCGGGAGTTGATCTTCGTGGCGAGAGATCTGCTTAGTTAGCGTTTGCTGTTTCGGGGCGATTGAAGGCCGCCGTGCCAAGGACACGCACACGCACACACACACACACACACACACACAGTCACTCTTACACACGCACGCTGGATACAAAAGTCTGGAGGATCTAGGGGAGAATTGCAGCCGCCGGATCGGTGCAGCAGCCGCGGCCAGAGCCATGCGTGTCACGGCCTCCTGAGGGGGGAAAAGGAAGGAAGGGAGGAAGGAGGAAAAAACAAAAGAGAGAAAGAAAGAAGGAAAAAAGAAAAGAGGGAGAAAGGAAAGCAGAAGAAAGACGCGGGGTGGTGGAAAGTGTTTGCCTGCTTTTGTCTCGCAATACAGTGAACTGGAAGATGGAGATGGATGTTAAGGGAGTTTCTCCGTGCCCGGAGCCCATCCCCCCGGCGGCGGGGTCTGGCGGCTGCCCGCACCAGCGCCCGCACCACCGCGATGGGCAGCCCGCGGAGCCGGCCCCCGCCGCCGACAGCGGCCACCCGGAGCGGAGGCACGGCACTGAGAAAGAGGACAAAAAGGTAGGTCCGCTCCGCCGCCGGCCGGCCGGCGCCGCGCCCGCCGGAGGGGCCGGCTGCCCGGGGCCGCGCTCGGCGGGGCGGGCGGGGCCGCTCCCGCTCCCGCTCCCCGCCGGCCCCGGCCGCGGGCAGCCCCGCGCCGCCTTTTGTCAGCGCGGCGGCGGGAGGCGGGGGGCCGGCGGCCGAGGTTGTCTGAGGACACGGGGGCGGCGGGGCGGGGAGCGCGGGGCCGCCGCCGCCGGGCCCGGGGCGCCGGGCATTGTTCCGCCCGCCCGCCCGGCGGGAGCGGCCCAGGTGCCGCCGCCAAAGTTTAACCTCACTTCGAGGGGCCGTGGCCGGCGCGGCCGGCGCTCCCCTTCCCTCCCCGCGCCTCGCCTCGACTTCCAGCCGGCGGCGAGGGGCGAGTCACTTGGGGGAAGGAGCCCGGGCGCTCTGTCCCTCCAGCCCTGCTGTGTCATTGCGGACCGGGGGACGGCTGCTCGCTGCCGAGTGAGAACCTGCGGGTGACGGAGTTGAGCGAGAAATGGGTCACATCGCACCCTTTGGTGCGGATGTGTCTGCTGCTGGGAGAATCGGAAAGTAGGGAGGATGGGATGGAAAAAGGTTGCCATTAAGATAATGTCAGCGGAGTGCATTGATCAGTGCTTTTGTCTGTGGGCACTGTCTTCATTCATTTTTCTCGGCATGGGTTTGCTAAACTGAAGCCGATGAATTCTGCTGTGTCTGTAGGTCTGTGACAGGCAGAGACTGATAAATGTGTAAGTTTCGTCGTAATTCGGTGATGGTTGCAAGGTGTGATCCCTGTGTGCTAGACTGTAAAACACATCCGTTTATATTTTATTGAAATCCGAGTAATTGTCTGAATGCACAGATACCCCCAAACAGATTATCATCCTAGAGTAACGTAAAAAAGAAATGTTGGCATGTACTGGATTTGAGCCGTGTTTCTCCAACTAGTTTTACTATAGTTTGGTTTTGTTACAAATGTGTAAGAGAACAGTAACACAATGAAGGAATGTAAGCGAGCAATGCAATAAATCAATGCAACAACTATGTCACACCACATATTTGCATGACTAGAGCTCCAGTTGTCATGAGAAAGATTTCTCATGTTGTATTTTTTAAAAATTGTATTTTTAAATGTAGACTCCGAGTTTTCAGCATTTTCCTCCTACACTTTTGGGCTTGTTACTGTTTGGTAAAATCTGTGCTATTGTTTTAATTAAAAGAGGGTATCGACGCTGGATCATTTAAATAGGCCCTGTACAGATTAAGAGGGTGGATACAAGGGTTTTATTTTTAAAATGGTAACTGGTGGTTTACATATTGTGATAGATGAACACAGAATTCCATCTCCTTTGAGTTTATGAATATTTAATTCTGTCGTGACTGCATGTTACTGTACCTAGCTGAATGATTTGTGTGTGTGTGTGATTGTTTCTAGGATCCCTCTCCTTGCATTGTGCTACTTACTAAACTTAAAATTATTTAATTTCAAAACAATTAAAATGTAGAGCCAAGGTTGCCATTTACATGACTTCGTTTTGCCACTGCCTTGAGAATTTTAAAACCCTGCCATCAGCAGAAATCCATGCTCAATAATTACTTTCTGATATACCACACAATGTAATGTTTTACCAATCATGGACATGAGGAAGGCAAAGAAGGTGTGACTCAAGGTGAATGAACACCAAAGAAGGCCTGATTCTCTGGTGTGGCAAATTAATGTGTTTAGACGACTCAGGATTGCACTCTTTTATTTTGTATCTGCCAGCAGTTTCTGGATGTGTAAACAAAAGTACTACCTCTTTTATTTTATTTTTTTTATTTTATTGATAGCCATGCTAAAGTACTGTGATATATTCATCTTTTTTAATTCCACTATTAGCTTTTTCAAGTTTGCCATTGCCAAGGTTGTTGCAATGACTAGCTTGTATTTTTGGGATGTGCTGTGATATTTCAAACCTCCCTAAATGTATGTATCTTTTCTGGATGCTGTCCCAGGACAACCAGTACTTCTTATTAGTGCAGAACTATTTCAGATATCTGGTAAAGTACTGGCAACAGAAATATAATGAGAAGGGGAAAAACCATTAGAGAGATAATAAAATCCAACACTATTGTGAAAAAACTCAAGTCAACTACAAAACTGAACTCAAGCATTTCTGGAAATATCATCTAAGAACTTACTAAATTGATTGAAATAACTGTACCACTGTTCTCTTGGCCCTTATACAAACTTTAGAGGCACACTGATACATGCTAGAAATGTTAGCCCTCTACATGGAAATTGTAAAGGACATTAGAACCTGGATTCCTGACAATGTATAATTATGACTACCTAAATATTAAGATCTTGCAATATCTCATGATTTCACTGTCAGATTTGCATTTTGGGATCATGCTTCAATTATAAAACGTTCACATATTTAATCATTGAGCTCCATTTCCAGTGGACAAAAAAGAGTTTTACTTCCATCTAAAAGGAGCCGGGTCAAATTTATGTTCTAATAAAAGTATTTTTTGTCACTGCCTCCAAAAGGAACATTGAATTAACCAAAGCAAGTATTTTCCTAAGTCTATGGTATTTCAGTAGAAGATACTACCATAGACTAACTTATACGGATACTGAAGGTTTTTTCCCTGCTGTATATTAGTTTCTTTGTCATTGAGCTTCAATACAATTTTGAAATGTGTATAACTTGAAATATACCCCACTGTCTTCAGCTGGGATGCTGACATGCTGAAGTGTGTGCTTAAGTGCTTTGCTGGAGGAAGACCTAGGTTACTTCTCATATATCTTTCTGTTGAGACCATCTCTGACTGATGTATGAGAATAGAAATTATGAAGATTGACTTTATAATTTATTAAGTATACGGTACTTGGTGCTTTAAAGCCTGGTTGCCATTTGCGGGGGGAGAAAATGAAGCACAAATAGTAGAGTGCAAGATTTAGAAAGCTAATAGGCTGACTCTATATGGATACTATTTTTTTCTCTTAAAGCAAAACACATCAGAAAATATTTTTCAACACTCCTACAATGTTTTCTGTTATTTTAGTTAAAAGCATATAGGTCTACTCCTATATACAGAAGCATGTTGACATTCTCCAGAATGGCAAAGTGAGTGACTGGGGGAGAGAACAACCTGCAATCCTGGCTGTTCATTCCTGGCTGGAGGTGCAGCTGATGCCTGTGACAGGTTGTGTGGGTGGAATGTCACACCATCTTGCCACTCCACGACTCGGTGCCAACGGATCCAGGCCCCTAAGTTGTACCAAGGATTCTTTCCAGCTTAGCTGGGAATGATTGCATCTTTACAAGGATCAACGTATGAAGCACTTTGGGAGTAGAAGGCAGCTTTGCAGTTCCTTTGCAAACTGGTGACTATGAGTGAGGTTTATGACAGCTCAGAGTTCAGGATGGCTAGAGTTTTCCCAGAGGTGATACCCTGAGCCCTGAGTTAGGACTTTCAAGCCCTCAGCTACAGTCAGTCTATTACAGTGTTTCCATTTTCCAAAGCCCCCAAGCTCTCCAAAAGTTGGTCTGAGGTGTGGATTTCGTAGTGTAATGTTTCCTGCTGAGAAGGACTTCTGCATCCCTCTGGTATGCACAAATCATTTAGCACAGATCATCTACAAGCACCCCCAGAGCTTTCACTTGATACCTCCATTCCAGATATAAAACCATCTGTGAGATGGCTCCAAAGTGAAGAACTTTCTGTGTGTTTATATGGAAATGAGCACACTGAGGTTATAGCAAAACCAAGCTTCTGTGGGCTGGCTACATTGTATTCTGGTTCACAACCAATTTACTAGTGTTTGATGCAAGAGTTCTGAGGTGTTTTGCGGGCTTTTTGTATGTTATTTCCCAGGATGCTCACCTGTGAGAGTGCTGTGTGATAATGGCACCCAAGTGTGAGCTTCTAGAGGGGAAAAGCTGAGTGCTTTGGGGAAAGGCACTTGGTGTTAGCTTGGGAATTCTGTTCTGCTGTACTCATAATCTGATCATCAGTCTCTGAAAGCCTTCTGCTAGCGTATTTACAAGAATACTGCTATCAACTATGGATACTTGTTCACTCATCCTCCACAAGCAGCAGGTCAGGAATAGTGAAAGACACTTCAGGGGAATTCTTTTTTAAGAGTTTCTCTTATGCATTTAGTTATGTTTGATTTGGAAAGCCAAATGTTACTGTGTGTTTACATTTAGAGAGAGAAGGCTCAAGAAATGCAGTTTATGCTTGAAGCAGATGGTGGGAATTTTTTCAGGGGGTAGATCACTCCAGTCTCAAATCATATGTGCTTATCTTACCTTAGGCAGTTCCATTGTGAACAGAAGAGGAGTCATGTTTCTTGGAGATTTGATTGAGTTTTCTTTTGCCATATAATCTGGACCCATCCCATTGAGCAATCAGAAGTTAAGAACCAAAAAATAAAACTGAAATAAATAATGGCTATGAGGAACCAGTATGGGGTGTGTGGGATGAAGAAAGCAGAAATAGACAACACTACTGGTTGCTTGTGGTAGCAGCTTCTCCTGATAATAGTGTAAAATGCACCACCTTGTATTAGTTGGAGTTTCCAAGTACTAAAGGCTTTGTGCTAAGTATATCATGGGCTATGGTTCTGCCAAGATGTAATGCAGGCATGAATAGTCAAGGTCAGGCCATTGTATGGATGGACAGACAAATTCTTCACCACACAGATATGGCAGAAAACTATACTTGTGGGTTTTGCTATTCTGAGCTTTTGATGTCAGACAGAAATTCAAGTGTATGCTTAAAGTGAGGACAGAGCCAGTGTCTTTGTCTAAATCATTGGTAAGAAGATTTCAGAAATCATTCCCCAGCCCAGCAACATTAACTGTCTTTTTCAGATCCACTCTTATGCATCTGTTCTTTATTCTTAAACTGTTCCTATCTGTGCTGTGGACCATTGTGATATTGGTAGTGATCTGCATAGTTCAGTTTCTTCCTGATGAAGTGGTCTGAAAAAAAGTCAGCGCCCTGTTCTTCCAGAGTTCCCAGAACCTGGTGGCTGCCTGAGTGGTCAGCCTGACCCAAAGCCACAGACCCAAGACATTCTGAGTCCCTGAGTCCCTCATATTCAGGTATTTATCCTGCACATTCCCAGATCACAGCTTTGGGCCAGGCTAACTCATGACTGTACGTGGAGATTCCTAGACACGTGTTCCTGGAATGGCTGCCCAAAGCCGGAGTGCCTGGCAGGTGCCTCTGGAAGGGGGGTTTTTGTCCTTTGTATTGCTGATGTGGGCAGCAAAGCTATTAACCCTGCCATTAACCTGTTTTGATGAGCAAGACCCAAGAGCTATCTGCTTTGAGGAGACTAAGTAAAAAATTCAGATTAAAAAAAAAAATAAAAAAGAGGAAATTCACTATGAACTGAAAGCCTTGCTTTGCAGGCAGGTCTACTTCTGCATTTTGATGCATTTCATGTATCTGCCTCACTTTTTTTTCTAGTGAGTGAATGAATCCTTAGATGAACCTAGGATTGTGCCTCTGTTACAAAATTAAGCAGATGCGAAGAAGAGAGAGAAAGAGAGAAACTTAGTATCTGAAGTCAAGAATAACAAACTCATGTTCTATTAGACATCAAAGAATCCAGAAGGAGACAAGATTTTGGGAACAAGACTTCATCATTTTCATATCACCAAAATTACATTTTGTCTCGTCTTTTGGCAATTCCTTTTACTGCATGACCAGCATGCAGGTCAAAGGCAGCGATTCTCCCCCTCTGCTCCACTCTTGTGCACCCCACTTGGAGCACTGCATCCAGCTCTGGTACCCCAACATAAGGAGGACATGGAGCTGCTGGAGTGAGTCCAGAAGAGGCCACAAAGATGATCAGAGGGCTGGTGCACCTCTCCAGTGCAGACAGGCTGCGGGAGCTGTAGCTGTTCAGCCTGGGGAAGAGAAAGCTCTGAAGACCCTAAGCAGCCTTCCAATGTGTAAAGGGGGCCTACAGCAGAACTGTAGAGGGACTTTTTACAAGGGCATGGCATGACAGAACAAGGGGAAAGGCTTTAAACTGGAAGAGACAATTCTTAATTAGGCATTAGGAATAAACTGTGTGGGTGGTGAGGCACCTGGAAGCAGTTGGCCCAGAGAAGTTGGGGACGCCCCATGCCTGGTTGGATGGGGTTTTAAGTATAGTGGAAAGTGTCCCTACCTATGGCCAGGGGTTTGGAATTAGATGGTTTTTAAGGTCCTTTCCATCACAAACCACTTTAAGACTCCATAATTCTATGATATGGGAAAAAATCTTACCTTAAGTAGATGTCAACAGTACAACAACATTATTCTTACACTAAATACAAAAAGCAGCACTGTACCAGCTACTGAGAAGATAATTAACTGAATCCCAGAATCTGGAATGTGGAGAATGTGTATTTTTTGTTAAAGCATAAAGTTGGAGAGTGAGGAATTGACTTCTGTGATTTGCCTGTGTCTGTGCTAAAACAACACACATGATAGTGCATGTGAATGATTCTTTAAAGCTTTACCCAATACAGAGATTTCTGAAAGAAGAATATGCTATTTAAAATAGTTGTTCTCTCAAATAAATCATATGAGAAATGTTTTGGTGAAGTTTACCAGTCTTACAGCTGTTTAAGTTTTTCGTCCAACTGATCAATAAGTGGATGAAAAAGTGATCACACTCTGACTAGTTCCTGGGGTAAACATATTCATTGTAATAGAGAGATTTCATGAAAAGTAAATACTGCTTAGAGTTAATACAAAGTGAAATTAAGTGCATATGTAGTTGATTGGGTAACAAATCCAGCAACATAAACAATGAACATCATGGGTGGGAGCTGAACAATGCTCTTGAATAATCGGCAACACAACCACAAGTTTTGTATGCAGAAGACACAGAACTGACTCTCTGGTTAAAGGCAATTTTGTCTTGGCTGCAGAAGGGTTTTGAGGATTCCTACTTGGATGAAGATGCAGCACTGAAAAGGGCTTTGTTATCTCCTCTTGAGGAGTTGGGACATTGCCTTGACTCAGATGTAGTGGTATGTGCTCATGCCTATGTGCCGAGACTGGAAAGCAGTCCTATTCAGGACTGCATATGACAGCTCAGAGCTTGGCCAGTGCATGGCATATCCTTCCCACTTAAGTAAAGCTTGTTCTCAAAAGCCCAGTATTCACAAGAGTTCCTGGCCAAGAGCTGAGTGCCAGCTTGTAACAAATCTGAGGCTTCAAACAATGGATAATCAATGAAGCTACAGAGGAACAATGCCCATGTTGTTGCATGCTATTCCCAGTGTTTTCCTAGACGCTCACAGTGTTTTTAGACCATGTCTATCTGTGGTAAAAACTTACTGTGTTCTGCTGAATCCTTACAGCACAGCAATTTTTACTGGACTGAGGTTTCAGTTTACTTAATTGCCTAAGCTAAGAGAGACGTATAGTTACTGATGTATGAAGTGGTTCAGTTTTTCTTTGGTTCCATATTTGGGATTATTTCCCAGCGCCTTGTGCTAGGTGGATTTTTCTACCGACTCACTGCCAGTAGTAATTGTCCGGCAACAGTATAAAAAGTTTCAGAGTCTTGGTAGAGTTATTGTTTTTTAACATCTTGTCTCTGAAAATACCCAAATAGTAAAGAAAATGGGACTACAGCTGCAAATGGGAAAAGTAACAACAGGACTACTGATAATAATTTCCATAAAAGTAGGGATCAGATCAGGTTTTAGTGTGATGTTTAAATGTGTAGAAGGAAAAAAAAATGGATCTGAAAGTTAATGCAGATGTTAGTATTCTACAGTAGTTTCTTTGCTTCCTCACTGTCATCCTTTCTGCATGATTTTGAAATTCTCCTCTGCCTATAACAAAAATTTCTGTTTTATTTCAATTCCCCACATTGCATTCTGAGATACAGGGGCAATATAAATTGTTTCAGGAACTCTAGTAACCAGTGCATCTTAACTGGGCTAAAACAAGACGACATTTGGCTCATAGTATGGACAAGGACAGTCATGTATAAAATTTGTTAGACAGCCATGATTTACTAGAAAAAAAGTAATTCTTCCATGCCTAATGGCTTCTGCCATGTGTTTAAATACAGCTGTTATTTTTGTTATATTTTATATGAAGACCAACCTTGTTACAGAAGCAGAATAGAAGTAGTTTCCTTGACTGAAAAGCAAGTGTTGAGTGAATCAAAATTACAGACTCAAGCCACAAAGATTGGTTAATGCACTTAGTGTTCCTTGGCTTTGGAGTCATTCCGTTGAACACCTTGTCCTGTAGTTACAGAGTTTATTGTCTCCACAAAGCTCTTCAACACAGGTTATTCAAAGTGATAATGTGATCAGGAAGTGCAGGGAAAATACAGGTAACATTCCCCCCTTTAGTTCTAGACCCTCTGCAAAAGATTCTTATAATTGATTGGAGAATTAAATGGAAATATTGTGGAACCCATGCCTGTTCCATCAGCACAGCCTCTGTGTTAATTGATTTCAACAAGTGCCTCAAGCACCACTGACATCTCCTTCTTGCTATTACCCAGTGATGTTTTTTTCACTGAGATTATTACTGAGTCTGTACTGATGTTTGGGAGACCGTAGCAGAAAATCTGGTTTTGGATCCAAACAAACATACTCAAGGTCTTTGTGGAAAGGGAGTTAAAAGGAGTTATCTTTTACTTTTTAAAGTAAAATATAACTTTTATGGCTATTATATTTAGTAGCAATTTTGTATTCAACATAGTAAAAATAAATAGGCATTGTGCTTTTCATTTTACTTTTCCAGAGTAGTTTATTGCCTTGAGGTGTGAATCAGACATGACACAGGAAGGGGAACTCCGAGTCCTCAGAGATGAGCAGGTGAGCATGATGTGTGGGGGTAGGTTGTAAATAACTTCTGCTCTTCAGGTGAATTAAGAGAGAGAGGGAGGGACATGGAGGGGCAGAGAGGGAGTAGCTGGAAAGCTAATTGAAAGCAGCAACTTTTGAGTAGGGCTAGAAGAGAGAAGTTTGTAAGGTTTGTGTTTTGAGGCAAAAGAGCTTTATGAAGCGTGCACTGGGTCCATGTGGAGTTAAGGAAGCACACAGCAGAATTCCACAGCATTCACAAAATGCCAACTGAGGCTTCACAGACGTTGTACAGTGCCTTGGTTAGCCTTGTTAACTTTATTAAGAGTGCTTCGAGGACATGCAGACTTTCAAAGTATGTGAAAACCACTTTTAATAATTAATTGGCTTACTCTCTCCCACCTCTTGTTTCGTATCTAATAAATGGCAACAGCTAGTCATTGCCAAAGAAAATAGATACAATAATATTTAGGTTAGTTTGGTTTGAGATATAACAGGCTAAAAAGGATCTCCCCAAAGATCTTGTAACTTAAATAATCCCCATTTTTTGTCCAGTCTTATTTCTCCCACTATCATAGGATATGCTCTTAAACTAAATTTTCCCCGATCTAGTAAGTGGTTTCGGGAAGATCAGTCCATTTATAGAGTGCTTCTATATGAACTAATTTATAACTGGAAGCATGTTTCAACTTTACTATGTCAGGGACGTGCTGAAATTTCCAAGTGATAAAATGACTTTTTCCTTAAGCAGAGCAGCCAGCATCCGCATTATCATCTACATCCCTGCACACATGTTGTGGCACAGGAAATGACACACCATTATCAGATGGCTGTTAAGATGGATGCAGGGAAATGGTGAAGTTGCTGGCATGGCCTCAAAGACAGACATCCCCAGATGTTCTGTAGTCACTTCAGTGCATGTAGCTAAAGGCTGCCTGTTGTGCGCTTGGGGAAATTTTTGTTTAAACAGAGAACATTAAAGTTTGGAGGAGGTCATTAATATCTTTCCAAAGGAAGAAGGGAGGAGTAGCAAGCTTAGAGGGAAGGAAAGCCATGCAGGTTTTCAAGAGGAGCAATGCAGCAACAAAGAGTCAGACTTAATTTGCTTCCCACAGTAGGGAGGTGGCTAATGCAGTGTCACGTGCTGTCATGGTCTTACGCAAAGCATAGCCTTGTTTGACCTTAAAATGGAATCCAAGGGTGCCACTTCTTGAACTTGTCAAGAGGACACACCCTGTGCAGAAGATAAATAATTGATGGATCTATTCAGAGAGAGGCCATGTGGAGGTTAGAGCATCAGAGGTGATCAAGGTCAATGTGTCTCAGGGAATCTTTACCACAGGGCTAGCATGAGATAATCAGCCAGATCAGCATCAAAGCTGGGATCATGGTGTGCTGGGAAATGCTGCTCAGGACAGGAAAAAACTCTCTGGGCTCTCTGGTGTGCTCTCTGCTCTGCATGTTCTGCCTGTTGGTAATATTCAACAACTTTCTCTCTTCAGGCAGTTGTTTTACAGTCATATGCTTTTGCATGCTGCTGCACACAAAACAGTCACTGAGGTCTTTCTAACCAATCAGGTGATGCAGTCACACTTGTACTTAATTGCTGCTGTTTTAGTGTCAGACTTAGCTCCTCTTAGCAGGTTATCAGTTTGGTCACGCTATCCTATTGACTGTGGCATTATTCCCGGTATCCAGAACTATCCATACTGCCCATGTTTGTCTGCAGATTCAAGCAAAGCCCATGGAAAGGTGTCATTCTGCAACGTCAGTCTGCATTTCACAAGTGACTGTGCATGTTACCTGTGATCATAGTGTGACACCTCTTAGTCATACATCCACATCTCATGGTAGTAACTGGAAGAGACTAGAGACAATCAAGTCAGAAAACCATAGATAACAGGTACTTATGTACTATGTACTGTGTGATAATAAGAACTAGGAGCAGGAAAACACAGTGGCACAACAGTTAACAGGAGCCTAAAGCATTACTCTCTTATTTGCTGATAGAGATGACTTGTTTCTCACCTACACAAAGGAAAATTATAGATGAATCTGTGATAGGTAGAACTTTTGCCATTTTTAAGACTCAGGTCAGAGCAGTTACACCTGTTGACACACAGTTCTGTGGTATCAATAATCTCAGTATGCAGTGTGGTCCCGTTTTGTTGTACATCTGTGACAGAGACTTGTCGCAGCTACCCAGAGCATTGTGAGAAATACAGAAGTTCAGTATCCAGGGTCAGGACCTCTGAAAGGTGGTGTGGAGATCACTGCAGAGAATTTAAAAGGTGAGCTACCAAATGAAAAGTACAGAAATGCACTGTGTGCATGAAGCTACTCTGTGCACAAATGGAAGTGTATGTGTTGTGCAGAGTAAAGGCAGAAAATGCTGAGCTCTTCTTCCAAACAACACTTGTTATGGTATCATGGTGCATAAAATACATACAGCAGTGGGGCAAAAATAATAAAACTCATATTTAAAAGCCAAACCAATGTAAAATGCATAACTGGGACTAGTGATAAATTTTAAAGGCTAAGTTACAGAAATAAGAACAAGGCAGTTCATCCTTTTCCCTCAGTTGGCAAGAATGAGGGAATGTGACCTGCTTGTATGGCAGGCCACTGCTTTGTCTGTAGTATCTGGAGGCATATTCACCATAGATAAAATACTATTCCCATACTCCATTTGTGCAGCTGGTACTGGATGCCAGTGCAATGCTGGCCACAGAGAGGGACAAAGTCTTACCTCACATCTGTAGGCTGTTGCTGTCCTCTCTTCTGATCTTCCAAACCGGTGCCGGGGTATGCTGGCAGTACTCCTGTGGACTGCCACAGAAAACGGAGACCACACTCTGGCCATGACTATTACTGTGCCTCTCTGACAGCACTTCAGCGTCAGACCAGAAGTGTAAGGATCAAAAGGACTAGTAAATTATTAAACTTAAAAAACACAGGGTTTGGAAAAGTGCTTTAGCATCTTTAAAGCTGAGTCTAATATTTGACTTCATGTAGGCTAAGGACAAATTTTTTGTTTTACTAGCAAAGGAATTTCACTGCGTTTTTCACAGGCATGTTATATTTTACTGACTTAAAATGATCTATGACCAAATAAAACCTGTTACGAGTAGAAATTATGCATGAGGGAGTGGAGAAGTACAGATTGTAATCCAGAGGAAGGTGTATTAGCAGGTTCAGATGGGGTTAGATGTGCATTGTCAGTGCTTTAACAACTTACAGAATTCTTACATTTACACACTTAGGAGAATGACATTCTATACTATCAATGGGAAATTGAAACTCACTTCTATTATTCAGAGCTGTAAGAGAATTGCTTTGAGGAGTATAATTTTGGGAGTAATTTCCAGATTTGGAAAATAAGAAAAAGGAAAGAACATGGACAGATGTCATTTTGAAATAAATCTGAAGATTTAAAGTTTACTAAAATAACAATCTTACTATGTTCCACACAAAACTCTCTAGAAAATCTTGATGAGATTTTGTTTGGGACTAGGAATTATCCTTCCTTGGAGCAGGAGAATGCTGTAAATCTTCCACATCATTCCTGTATGATTCTGTGCTGGAAAAAAGCTTTGATGGTTTTTAAAATGAAATGGCATCTACAGAGAGTTTTCAGATGCACTTAAGCTCCAGAAGTTAATACGAATTACCTGATAATTGTCTTAAGTGAATGCAACTATAAATAAAACTGTAGTCTTACATACTTGCATGATCAAATCTTGGAATTCTGAGGCTTTGAGTGAGAAGTACCATCTTCCTTTATGTAATTAAACAGTGCTGCTACAATGAAACCTGTACACTTTCATGTTCATGTAGCACTAAGTGTAATATTTCAACAGTATAAAATTGCATACCCTACTGTATCAAAAACAGTCTTAGAACTAAGGAACACCAGTGTGCTGGGGATGTGATACCTAATCTGAATCTGTTTTTGGTAATAGACAGTTGATATAAAGTGTTAGTGTAATAACTGAACAGTGTTTTGAAGGACCTTAAAAAGGAAATGTATTTTGAAGTGGAAACTGTTGGCTGACTTGCATTTTCCAAGGCAGATATATTTAAAGAGGTATTTCATTATAATACAATATTTCAAATTCTAAGTAGTCTTTTTTAGAAGGGATGCGTAACAATGTCAAATATTGCAGTTGATAGTGTAGCCTTAGCCTGCACAACAGATTTATAAGAGTGGAATTCTTTGTCCTCTTGCTCTTGCTGGAGCGTCAGTTTGAGGAGTAACACATCTGTAATAGAGTCAGGTTGCTTTTTTATCTGTAGCTGATGGTGACACTCTTAAGAAAGGGCCGAATTCATACCTCCAAATAAATTTGTCAACAAAATATGAGCATGTGAGACAACAGTTCAGTCACATTTCGCTTTCATTTTTTCTCTTTTGTGCTAGGGAGTAACTTTAAAGTGTCAGCTCTTTCAGCTGAGTGTCAGCTTTTAATAATTTGCTGCAGTGTGTCAACCCCCTCAGAATTACCATATGTTATCTGTTTACCAGGTCGACTGAAAGCATGCGCATTGTATTGAGCTGCTCCCCTTTGCCCTACCTATGTTGGTCCTGGTGACAGCCAGGTGATTATTTTAGCTGACAATTCAGCCACCATCAGGAATGCCCCAGGTGTATTTGCTGTGGCTGTGCAGAGTCTGGGAAGGTCAGTCAGTCACAGAGCCAGGCAGCAGGAGGAATGAGGCTGGGTGGTGGATGTACTTGGCAGCGCCTGGCTGGTGAGCAGGAAGACTTACAGGCCTAATCCCTTCCTTCCTTGTCTGAATAGTTGGGCAACCAGGAGACAATTACACTGTAGGTTGTGTGATCTCCGTGGGAATTTGCTTCTGAGAAGTCCTGGCAGTGGAAGCAGGAGAATCTGTTTATCCTGGTGTTTGCCTGAGGTTTTGACTAATGCTACTGCTATAGGATGTTATCACCCAGCAGATATTTGAAATACTGTAATAATTCTAATTTTCCCTGTCTTCACTGTCAAAAAGAAGAATGACAAAGGGCTTTACTCATGGCAAACCTTGTGTTAATAATGGTAATGTGCCAGTATGTATCTAGTTTTGGACTGTATCCTGTGGCTGGTTCCTGACTGTGAACCGGAGCTTTTGCTGGCATTTTCCTGTGTCTGACATTCAATTTGGACCTGTACTGCAGAGGGAAACAGTAGTAAGCTACTAACAGAGTGCCAGATAGTAAGAGGATGACAAGTCTTTTCCAGTCTTGTGTGAATGCTATTGAATGAGCAGTCAGTGTGCTAGGGGCCAGTGAGCCAACAAATATGTTCAGCGTTCCCAGAAAATAGTCTTCAGAATAGTAGGAGGTGTGATTATGAAGGGGAAGCATTTGAAAGCTATAGATAGTGGAGTTAGGCAGGAGAAGTGAGCTGGCAGGAAGGCTTTTTGAAGCAAAATGGGGCTCTTTGTAAGCCTTTCCCACAGCAGCTCTGCCCCTCCAGCCTGCACGTCCTGCTAGCGTGGAGCTGATGGGGGCAGGAGACTGCCAGCACATTTCCCTGTGGGAAAAGAGGAATGAAGGTTATAGGGAAGTGTCAAGGGGATGCACACATGGCATGGACACAAAGGGGCATCTCTGCCAGGACTGCAGCTGTAGCAGTGACCAGAACTGTGTATTTCAGCTGCTTTCACCAATTCTCTGCATTCCCTGAAAGTGAGTTCTCTAAAGCTGAATTGTTTGACAGTCTCTCCTTTTATACTTAGCTGTATTATTTACCAATTTTGAAAATGGTTCAGTAGGGGATAACTAGTGTTCTGAGATCATGATGGGTCTAGTCAGCTTTCCAGAGAGTACAGCAATTACTGTGTGAATAGAGGTGAACGTGACGGACAGGCCGGGTGGCTGCTCTCTCTAACCTGAGCATGAGTTTTCTCTTGTTTATGTGCACACTTCTTCTCTGTGATTAGCCTCAGTGGAAATGCCATCACCAGGGTCCTGCAGGCAGCAGCAACTTAATAGGCAAAATGGAGGGGGTTAGGTGCTCTTCTGTCTTTTTCATTTTTCATTAAATAAGGCAAAATACACAATAAGTGAAGTCTGATTTGCATGGAAATTTGTATGCATGTATAATAGATCTGAATGTTAATGTGGGAAATTACTTTCTTTCAACTCAGTGGCCTGTATGTTTGATTTTTAGAATTATTTGCTTCTTTGTAACTTTCTCTAAGTTTCTATTGCAAAATAGTGCCTCTAAATTCCTTGAGAAATACTCGAGCACTTGTGGCTTAGTAGATAAGGATGTTGTCTCCTTCTATTGGGAAGTATTTTTTGTTAAAATCCATTGGCAGCTTTTCGATAAATTCCTCTTTTCTTCCTCTGTCAAATGTATTATTACAAGGATAACAATGAATGCTGTTATTAAGAAATACTATGCATTTAATAGCCATAATTTAAAACTTCTATTCCATAGGCAAATGTCTCTGTGTGCCTGTGTGTGTAAAAGCCAGTTTGCATTGGGTTTTGAGTGCGACTAAGTCCTGGAATGAACTAGCAAATATCCTTTGTTTAAACTTAACAATGATTGTACTTGATATTTTCAGAATTAATTTTTATAGCAGTTTTCATTATATTGCTGTTTTGTTCTGAGTACAATAGGGCAGCTTGCTTGCAGCTGAATTAAAATCTGTGGTTTAATAGCACTTTTCCTTGCCTCGGCAATAAACTATCTCCCACAAATGGAGGTGCTATCAAGGTAAAACATGTTAAGTTAATTCTGTAACAAATCCCTGTGTTGCTGAAGGAAAATATTTCAGAAGAATAACTCCCTGCTACGTGTGAGGGCTTCATGAATTTCAGGATAATGGAGATAACACTCTCTAAGGGGTCTGCTGAAATATACCCTTTCCTGAAGAACTGTCTGAATTCTTCTTGGAAGTATTTGTGGATCAGAAACTGGCTATGGCCTAACTACACTTTCATTTGCTTTGCTTTAACAAAAGGTGTAATTTTAAACTGACTTTAGGAATTTGATGAAAAATCCTGTGTGCATGCACTTAATTCAGTTAAACCTAGCTAATACAAATTTAATATGCATGGCTAATTTATAGATACAAGCTAAGCTAACAGAGTAAGTTTTTAACTGTTTACATAAATCAGTTTTTAAACAGATGAGGAAAAACTTTCATATAGCACAAGGTTGAAGAGATTGGGGCTGTTTACCTTGGAGAGAAAATGAATCAGAAGTGAGATGATAAAAGGTTACAGACAACGAAGGTGTAGGCTTTACAGATCAAGAAATGCTATTTCTACCATCAGGGAAGAACAAGGAGCATTCAGTGAAGGTTAAAAGTGACAAAGTCAAAAAAGTAAGTCAGAAGAAATGCTCTGCCATACTGGGAACTCATTGCTGATGGAAGTTGAAGTCGCTGGATAACTCTGAGGGCAAGAGTTTAACAGGGTAGGCTTAGGGACATGATTTAAGGGTCAATTTGGCAGTGTTAACTGTTGGACTCCGTGATCTTAGATGTCTTTTCCAACCAAAACGCATCTATGATTCTATCCAGTTGCAATGGTAGGGATTAAAAAAATAAAAAGAATGGTGGAAAAGGTAAATGCCTGTTTGTTTGAAGCATCTGTTATTGATGAGGTCAATTTCCCTCCATATTTAGCTGCTTGTTCAATCTCTCGATTGCAGTGTCTGGTTAGATCTCCAGTAGCAATTTCTTGTTACTGTACAGATTACCGCAATTGTGCCCATTTCCTTGCAAAATCTCATCATGTCTTCTTATTCCCTAAAAGCCACAGCAGACTCTTTTGTGGTTTCATTAGGAATTTGAATCACTGCATTTCAGTGTTTCCAAAGAGCAAATGTCACAAATTTGTCTCTAAAGGTGACTGTCTCTCCCACACATGTGGATAATAGCAAGTACCTTTGTATGGTTTCCAGAGTATGACATAGGACAGGTTTGGAAAACTTTTAGTGTTGCATAATGCTTGGTTCTTGGGAATGGGAGTGCACCATAGGATAAGGTGGTTTGTCCATGGTTGTAGCTGCTAATCAAATGAACTGGGATGACAGAACTCTCCAAAGGACTCCTGGTTAGTATCTCAATCTAATGGAAGGGCCCCTGAGAATTGCCATGGAGAAGCAATGCAGACAGAGCAGGAAAATTAAGATTACCTCACTGTTCTCACCCACTGCCACACGCTGCTGACTTGAGTCTCTTCGACATATCCTGGCACCTCCTGAACACACTTCCTAGAGCCTAAAGGGGACTGTATTTTGCTGAGCAAACAGAGGAGCCTAGAGCCAGGCTTTTGCGTTGGATTTGTGGAGACCATGGGAAAGACTGCAGTGCAGAGTTAACCAGCATTTCTGGATTGGTCCCCATTCAGCCTGGTGAGCTGTGTGCTATGTGGATAAGAGATCTGCAGAGTGACATCTTGTTCATGTGGATTCCAGTCTTTTTGTTGCTTACTGCTCTGCAGCAGACTCTGAGAGTGTCTCTGCTGCCTCTTGGCTCTCCTTAATCAGCAGCTGCTGCTTTTTATCTCTGGAAGCAGCCTAATCATCTCCCCCGATAGTTAGCGAGGTTGTTCTGAGACCCAGATGCTACCTGAGTCTTCTGTGTCTCTGGTGCAGACTGAACATTGTGGCAGCCCAAGAATGAGCGTGCTGTGCTATTTCTTTTGTCTCATGTGCTCAGCTAACCCTGCCAGGTTTTTGATCCGCACAAAAGTTCTCTCACTTTTTGCTGTTTATGATAGAATGAGGTCACAAGTTAGGTCTGAGGCCATTTAATCATTCATTTTGTCTCTATCACTTACCCTCATATCCCACCATCCTTAGTCATGCTTAAAGTATCAGTAGACTAATTGTACTATGGTGGAAAGGCCTGACATGCAAATCTGCCATTGCTCATTATTGTGGCCTGCTTTGTGTGCCAAGACTTCTGTCTCTCAAACTATGTACTCCACAGAATCACAGCCTAGTGACAATGACCCAATTATACTCAAGGTCTGAGAAGTCCCCTCTATTTTCCTCCCCTCCCCCTTCTTTTTTTTCCTTGGTTTAATTTGAGTTTTTGTTTGTTATTATTCTATTTTTCTTCATTAGTGTAAGTGCGTATTAGGCACTGGACAAGTCAAGATTAACTTTTTGCCTACTACTTTCTTTTCCTCCTCTCCATTTCTTTCAGTCCCTCTTTGTGGATCTCTGAGGATGCAGCTTCAACAGATCCAGTAGACTGGACGGAGAGTTGATGGGTCAGTGGGGGAGCTGAGCTGGTTAAAATAATTTTTCAAAAATATTTCCTCAGAAGAATTTCAGATTTGATCTTATTTCAGTAACTCTGAGAGAGGTTCTCACAGCCAGATGTCGATTAATGGCAAGCTGAACAGGAGCCTGTTACATGAAGATACTCCTTGTGGGAAAGTCTAATGCCCTTGCATTTTGGCACTTGGTGTGGAGCCAAGACTTTCAGAGCTCTGAAGTCCCAGCAGTAAATGGTGCTTACCTCTTAGGTCTTCAGGAGAAAGCCTAGAGATTTCAAAAGGTCAGATATCTCTGGAGAGGCAACAGAACCAAAGGTGTGAAAGCTCTGTTTCATAGTCCATGGCAGTGTGGCTGCCAGGAGGGTGCTCAGCCCTCCTGAGCCCTGGCCCTGGCAGGCATGACAGCTGCTTGGAGTAAATGAAATGTTCCTCAGGCTCATGGCTACTGCTGACATCAATACCAGTTTCCCTCAGGCTCAGAGAAGTGGTGGGGATCACTTCCCTCCCAAAGCAGAAGCCTGCAGACTGTCCCAGCCATATGGTAGAGGCAGCTTTAAAAAATTTATTCAATTTGTTAAAATACGGCTTCAATCTAAAGGAAGATGAAAGCAAATAGAAAGTAATTCCTGGTGAACATGAACTGCTGTATTCTGGCTGGCTCCAAAGGGGAGCCTGAGAACAGCTTGCCAGCTGCACTGGGGAGCTACTTCTCCCATTAAAGGGATACAGCAATGCATTTCTCTTCCCAGCTGGCATTCACTGCGGCTCATGTTTATGGCACTTTCCGGTGAAAGCAGAGCTCTCCAGAGGACTCCTGGCTAATAACACAATCTAATGGAAGCACCCCTGTGCTGAGTGATACTGAGGATGGAAACCTTACAGCCTGCACTGAGAAGTCAGGCCCTGTAAGTAAAAGCTGTAATGATTCATTTCCTTCGTGGATGGACTGTAGAGAGGCATGTGTAGTGTACAGTTACAGCTAGCACGACAGTAAAACCAATATAAAACAAACCGTGCCAGTAAAAGGAACACTAAAAAAATGTCGGTGAAGAACTAAAGCAGAGGTGATACAAAGGCTCGTTCTACAACCAGGATGTGTTTGTCAGTCTTTCTCATGGGAATATCAGGCTGTAATTCTGAGATAAGTAACATTAATACTAAAATAGAGTTTTGTGCCTGTATACAAATACAGGGTTGAGGAGGGTGGTAGTTTTAGAAAAGCTCTTTTCTGATGCTTACCTATGGCTCTTTTTGAAATATTGTTTGCACACTAAAATATACTGCAAATATAAGTCTATGTCTTGCATTTAGATCTAATGTTACAATGACTGTAAAATAACCCATTTAGATTAATATGCAATCGAGCTCCATTAATATTGTGTTGTAGCCTGAAATTTCTGCTGTAGTGAAGTTATTTTTATGTAAATAGAGAAGTTTGGATTGTAAAGTAAACAATTTCCATTCTGTCTTCAGCAACTGAACGATATTTCTTTTTGACATTTTTGCAAAATGTGTTACACAGGATTAGTAAAAAAATCACTCACTGAAGCTTTTATATTTGATTTCACATGGCTGTGCTAACTGAAAGAGGCAGTACTATGTTAGAAATACAATATTTTCTTTGTTTGGAGAGAGGGATGTTACTTGTGGTTATTGGTTGTTACTGGGAACGCCAACATTTTGGAGCTGAAATTAATATAGTTGAGGTACATTAAGCAGAAAAAATGTAAAAGAGAAAAATGTGTGATCCTTTGAAAATCCTGTTGTAGGTCATGGTATAGTTATGTGTCATTCTCTTAGCTACTGAAATGTAAAGTAGGTGATTGGAGAATGCCTAGGTTTTTTGACTCCTTAGGATACTAATAATCATACTTCAGGTACAAACCCTGCATGTCATGGTCTTACCAACTCAGCCTGTTGCTGATGTGATACTTGTATCGTAAAATTTGAGGTCATACCAAATATGGTTAGGTGCTGTCATGGCAAATTTAACTCTCATCCATTAGGGAAATAGCCTAGGTGAAAGGTCACTTCCAATATCAAAGTGGCCATTTAATGCTTTTATTTCCTTTAATTGGAAATGATAATCAATGAGAATCATTTATAAAACCTGTCCAGAGTAGTGATTCTCTGCTTAAAATGACATCTTCTGCCCAAGGCACTGTAATTGCAACCAGTTTGATGCCATATGATCATAAAGGGATTCAGAACTCAATTATGTGTATGGTTAACCTGTTTGCAGTACTTGGCAAATAGACCTAAGTAGGTTTTTTCTCTGATAGAAACTTCATTGCGTTTGACCTTTTGTCATGCAAGGATTTGCATAAAGTATTTCCTTCTCTTGAATTAGTTTCTTGAGTGAAACATTTCATGGGCCTGCTTAACTTTTCATCTGTGCTACAATAGCAATTAATGTCTGTGTAAGTAAACCTTCTATTTTAAAGGTCATTAATTTTCCATACATGATACAGCTCAGAGATCCTGTTACTAAAATAATTGGGAGCTAGAGGTACTGATTTATGAAGGAGGATTGAAAATACTAAAAATCTAAATATTAGCTAAGTGGTGACTAGGAAAAGTTGTGATATAAGTCTTCCTCTTGGTGGTTTTGTTTGTATTGTATATTCGTATATTGGGCTGAAGGCTTTTGGCTTTTTTTTCAAGAAAGTCAAATGAGATGTTCTAGTCACCCTTTCTGGCCTTAAAGTCCATACATCCTACTTGCCTACTTCTTTAAAATATGAGGAGAAGTATGTTTTTTTTATTTTGTGGAGAAATATTTTACCGTGCAGACAAACCAAGGGGGCGAGTTGTGCTGTAAGACTTGAGGATGTAAAGAGCTTTTGGGTGGTGATGCAGCTCCAGTATGGCAGCTCTGGCACTACATTGTTTTTCCGGGTCAGAGTGGAATGTGTGCCAGAGAGTGTTTGCTCCATGCAGAGGCTGCTTTGCAGTGGTGTCACATCACTAACAGCATTAGCAGATCAGTCTTTGCCCTGATGGAAAATATCCTTAGTCCTGGCTCTCCTTTACATCAGTTCTAACTCACCTGTATGGGAGTTACTTTGGTTTTACAGCTGTAACAGGGGTAGACTGCATTTCATTAACTTTATGAAGATTATGCTAAGGTGAAAAAAGGTTTGTGTGGCCAAAGCTTTTCTCACTGATGAAGTTGATTCAACAGTAATTCCTCATATGGATTTGTTTTGGATTTGGCTGCTTCTGTTGGCAGCACAACTAGTTCTGTAGCATCTGGAAAATGGCCGTGCATCATACATTACCATTATAAGAATACTTATTGCAGTATATTATTTATCTGTAGCAATGCCCACTCTTTACTGGGTCTTTCCAAAATGTAGGAATATATTTACTCTGAAGTAATCACAACCTAAATAATCACTAACTTACCAAAATTTAGAAATTAACCATTATTGCCAGCTAGATCCATAGAGAATATTTGATGGCATGGCTCAGAGTACCTCAATTAAGAATTCCTGATGAGAATCCAACACAGTAAGTAACAAATTAATGGAAGGGCAAGCAGTGGAGCTTCTTGCAATATTTCAGTGTTATAAGGCTCCATTTCTAAATTAGGAGAATGTGCATTAACCAGACTTTCAGCTTGTTACTGATCCAAAAATGAATGTTGCGCATGAAGCACTATGGGATAGTGTCATCTTTGTGAGAAAACCATGTGAAGAACTGTGCAGGAGAAAGCAATGTTTTCTTTGGCAGTTAAAAAATAGGTAGCTGTTTGAACCTGTGCAGAAGCTGAAATGTGAGGAAAGGAGAGGGAAACTGGTCAAAAACAAAGGAGAATAAATGGAGCTGGGCCTCAATGCAAATGGGGTGAGGAGTTCAATGCCTGGCTTCTATGCCACAGTACTTAATAATTTTGCATCACATTTTCCTTAAAACTGATCAGCACTCTGAAGCATCAGAAACAAATTCACAAAGAAAACGGAGCTGAAGAATTCTGTTAAACAATATTCTGTGGTACACAGATGCACTTTTGGTTTTTTAGCAAAGAGGAGTTCAAAGCATCACGTGAAGCGCATCTCCTGTTGGATTTGTTTTAGTTTTCTGTTAGATATTTCTGTCAATGAGTGTAAGTTCTCTTCCCCTTAAGACTTCTGTTGACTGGCAGAAACCATCTGGTTAGATATTTTTATGCCTGTTTAATTGATAATCAAGATTGAATCCTGTTGAGAAAATCTGACTTGCCTATTAGTAAACTCTATTTCCCCATTAAACTCTGAAGTCTAGAATACGGAGAGAAACACATTCCTGACCTGTAATAAAACCGACAACCTTTACCTTCTGCTGGTATCTGTAAGTACATCCTCTTTAATCATGGTCTAATTGAGGCTTTGGTATTAAAAGGGAAGAGGAGACTGTAAGAGCCCGAAGGGACAGTTTATCTTAAAATGCCAAGAAAAATTCCAGAGCTTCCTAGCACACAGAGCAAAATGAGTTATGTTCACCTGTCGGGAAGGGAAATTCAGTGGTTATGGTAGACATTGCAGTTCAAGTCATGAAACAGGATCCCAGTGATGAGTATGGCTTAGGACTGATGAATGATTTATGAATGACTTCTGCTTTTTAGCTTCTGGAGGAATCTTCTCTTCAAGACTTTTCTTACGCTCTGCCTGCCACCTTTCTGTAAAGGGAAATTTGCAAGTATGACAAAATACCTTGATTATTAGAACTGAAGGTTTAGGGAAAAAAAAACCCTAAATACTGTAAAAGTAGGAATTTAATCATGAGAGCTAGCAGGAATGTGCCTAAGGCTTTTCTTCCTCCCCCCCCCATCTGCATATCTCTAAAGGGTGTGTACAATGGAAAACTTACTGCTCTCTCCTGTATGCCTTCTCCTATATGCCTTGTGTTCTTGTCATCTTCCCAGCCTACTCCAGGTCTAATTGATTATAGGAGTAGTTCTTTCTACTGGATAAATACCGCTGTTCAAATCTTGTTTGTAGTATGTTGGGCAATAATTAAGTTCAGAATAAAAAGCAGAGGAAAGACAAGTTGTAGATTGGGAGGTATCAGGGCTTTGAACACAGCAGTGGCTGGTCACAGCTTTATATTGCTGTCATGCTAGTAAAGCAATAACTTTTAGTTTGCAGACTCCCAGGTTCTTGTAGACAGCTTTTGCAGGTGGCCATTGCCTTCTCTCCACCACAGAAGGTAACTAAACATTGTAAAAGGCCATAAAGTTATCAGGGAGCCTGCACATAACCTGGAAAAGTTGTAGGAATCTGAAAGAGGGGGAAGGAATAGGTGGTGCAGGGCTGGGCAGTTGAATAAACTTGGCCCAGGAAATTGCCAAGTAATTAAAAGAAGGATCTGTGATCGAGTCCACGGTCAGTGCAATTGTACTGGAGATGCATCTGTACACAGAAATGTGCATGAGGAAATCCTTGCAACTGTAAGCAAAATCCAAATAATTCCCTGTGTTATTCTGTTTGAGTCAAGGGGTTCCTTGTACCTGCATGTGAGCTACGTGGCAGATTTCCCTCTCCCTGACTGGGAGTTGCAATAAGTAATCACACAGCTTCTGGTTGTTCTGCTGCAATCACCCAGGTTTAGATTGCAGCTAAGCATTATCCTCACAAGGCTTAATGGTGAAAGACAGGTATTTCCAACCGCTGCAGCACAAGCACCAACATTCCTGTTTGAAATGAATTATGTTTGTGCATGTAAGAATTTTATTTATGGCTGTTGTCTGAAGTGTTGCATCTTCTGCTCTGTCTTCACAAACGTGGCATTTGTATTTGTTTCAGGGCTGAGAGATGTATTTGTAAGGATGAGAATGGCTTCAGCTGGCTTTGGTGGTATAGAAGTTTTTGTAAAGCACAGCTAAGGGTTGAATTTAGAGTGCAGTGGCCCTGTGCCAAATGGCTGATTCTGCCACCAGAATGACTCTGTAGCTCAGATTAGGTGGAAAACAGGGTCTTAGTGCAGAGTAAAAAAGACCAGGTGAGAATTAATGTAGAATACCTATAAATTGCTCCTTTCCCAACTAGAAAAACCCTAGACAAATTTACTCTTTAGCCATCGGACAAACAGAGACTCTCTTTCCTTGGATTCCTTCTTATATTACAAACTCTTTGTAAATATTTCTTTTGGCTTTAAATGCAACATTTAATAGTCTTAGTGTTTTTGGGGTTTTTTTTTAATGTAAATGGACACTTTCTTGTAGCTTGAATGGAACCAGTCATGATGTTGGCTTGTTGCTTGCTTTGTATAGGGAATTTGGTGTGAGACATTTTCCTTATTGTGGTTTCTTTTTTTCTTTAGTATTGGAATGTATTTTATTTTATTTTGAAGTCAGTGAGCATGGGGCAGAATATGTTCTCTTGAAACCCTGCTGGACTTGATGAGCAGTTTTTCTAGTTAATCCTCAAAGCTCTAGTGCCACTTTCCCCCCCACCTTCATTATTTTGGTCCCAGTTTGGCCCACTGCATGACAAAAACAAGCTCAAAGGATGCTGTAAATTATATTGGCATGTGTGCTCCCTTGAGGGATAATGTGCTGCTTCATCCAAGTCCCAGGGTACCCTGACACCCATCTGCCAGGGAACTCCTCATCTGCCTAATGTGGGATTAGATGCTGTATGAAGCACTTGCTTTTTTTCCCTTTTAAATACATTTTCTGAATACTAAATATCTCTTTCTACACCCACATAGCTTACCTCTTTCATGTTGTTTTATAATAAGTGTCCGTTATTAGCATAATAACTGCTCAAAGTGACATCTTACATTGTATTGTCAAAGATCCATGTATTAATATTTCCATAGTTCTGATGCTATGATACACTGTAGTACTGTAATTTAACCAGAGATTATTATTTTTATGTCAAAGATATGCCTATTCCATTTACATACCATACAGTGACACCAAAGCAACTGATAGTGGGCTGTTGTGAAGCTTCTGTAAAGCAATGTGTCAAAAAAAGTATGTAAAACCATAGCAAACCTTGGAGTGCTTTGATTGCTTCTTGAATTGCTTGAAAAAGGAGAATGAGAAAATTCATTCATGCAACATTCCCCTGTTGTGTATGGATTTGTTTATTTTAAAATTGTTTAGGCCTGTCTTATATCCTTTCTTTTAAGCCATGTGAGTTGGCAAAGGCCAGCACGCCTCTCTTAACTCTATTTTATTACTTATCAAAAAGCCTTTGTGCAAAGATTAACTGTGTTTGCTCTCTATTTGCTATTATTGCCCCCCCACTGTTCAGTAAGTACCCCAAGCAGTTTTTGATAAGATGACAGAAAGGTTGCCTGGTTTCATTGTTGCTCCTCTCAGAATCTCTTGTATCCTCTGGCGAAATGTTATCTTGTACTTTGTTACAGTAATAGTCCTCAGTGATTCAAAACAGGTATTCTTTTGTCTCCTGCCCTAACAATGCGTGTATGGGAGAGCGTTTGTTCTCTTTCACCAGCTCTGCTGCTGCTAACAAAAGCCACGCTGGATCAGAAGAGCAGCTGTCTTTACACCCAGTATCAATAGATTGCCCTCCTCCTCCTGCATGATGATAAGGGAGGGGGGGTGGTGAATGAGCAAAATCATTTTGACTCTTTCCTTGCTCTGTAGGCTACAGACTTCTCTCTCTGCTGCAAGGCATCTTTCAGTGAGTGGTTAGAGATGATAACAGTGTGGTACTCACGTATCTGTGTGCTCTTGTGAGGTGTCCTTCTTGAGCTGCCCCAGTTCTCAGGCAGGGTCTATAAAAAAATGTAAAAGAATACTCACTTGAGGTGAGGATTTCCTTTGACAGTAATGGGCTTATAAGGTGAGTAGAACTGCTAAATTCATACTCCCTGTTTACACATAAAATTTGGAATCTAAGGGAAGTTCATCATCAAGCTATCCCATTTTTTACCATTGACAGCTTCTTGAAAATGATCTGAATATTTTTCAACGTATAATGAAAGCTGTAGCAGTGGATAATGCTGTTTTAGCCCTCTGCCTCTTTTGGGGTAGCAGGAAAGGAGGTTTGGAGAGAGGTTTCCTCTGTGGTTTTTTTTTTTTTCTTTTCTGGGAAACTTGGAAGAAAGCATTTTACAGGTATCATTTGTGGGTAACCGATGATCTCATCCCAAAGTATCCCCACTTCATCTTGAGGTTTTCTAAAAAAACCCAGAAGATGGGAAGAGAAGAAAGAAGGAAACAGTGCTTGTTGAAATCCCACCACTGGATATCCCAGAGATTTGGTCTGGGTTATGTCTGGCATTGACCCAGATCTTGACGTCGTGAAAAACCATCTCTTACCCTACTTTGGGAATGTTCACTAAAGAGCTGTAGGCTCTCCTGAGATATTCTGTTATCCTGAAGCTCTTCTGTCATGAAAACAATAATGCTCATAGTCTTAAAGCCAGAAAGACAGTGGGAGTGACATGGAAGCATTCTCGTTTTGGCTCCCATGAGTGTTCTGTATAAAGTGATGCAAGCCCAGTTAGAAATGCTGAAGAAAAATCTTCCTCAGAATAGCTTTCAACATCATGATTGCATTTGTCTCCTCAGAAATGAAAGTGCTGGGTTAATGTTACTTCCCTACCTAAAAGCTTAAAATAAGGACTCTGTCTCTGTTTGTTGTAAGTACTAACACCCCATAAACATGTGATTGCTACTGTAGAAATAACTTGTGAAGAGTGTATTTCAAGGTTTTTTAATATTTGAGTGGGTGTTGGCTGTTTCACTGAGCCATAGTTACTTGCCAAACACTACTTGAATTTCTCATGAGCAATATTAAGATCACAGTGAGTAGAAAAGGCATGTAGTAAAATCAATGTCCCCATCCTCTAAGCAGACTTTGACCCACCCCTGATTCTCTTTGCTAAAAGAGAAAAAAATTAGAAATGGTACTTTGGTGCACTGCAGCACCTACAGGAGAGTTTGTCTTTCTGTCCTCTAATCCACCAGGGATGGCAGGTTCTTATTTTTAAGAACTACACAATTCAAACAATTCAAAGAAATGAAACTCTAAATTAAAGAGAGGAACCAGTACATTCTGTAGCTATTGGAATGTATTTAGAGCTTGTAGAGTTAATTTACAGCTTTAGATATTTGGGTGGGATTTGGTCTGTATGATGTTATTCATTCGAAAGGGTCAATGAAAAGTACAATATTTTCTGTACTTATTGCCATTCAGCTAATGAGACTTCTTGTGATATTTAGCTGTGCAACAATACAATGCAAGATAGGAAGAGGCTGTGTTCATGAAGATTTGGAGGCACATCCCAGACAGGAGGTTTCTCTAATATGCCTATCGGTCCTTTCATTTCTCTGATGAGAACATAATGTGCATTTATGGTGAAAATTACAAGCTCTGTACATCTTCAGTAACTCTAGCAAAGTGCCCTGTTGAGAGTGGCTCGCTCTACAGAATTAAAATGTAAATGAGATCATTTATTTCTAATAGAATAGGTGTTGTGCACCAGAATTCTCACAGTACCTGGCTGAACTCTTTACACAACTCTTAACTGATTTCTGCAGAAAGTTTGATGGAACATCATAGAGAAGGACCATGCATGGAAGTGTTCTTGTCCTGACTTACTTGATGGTGAATACTGACTCACCAATTAATTTCAAAGACAGACAAACAAACAATCAAACATTTTCATATTTTGTTTCCAGTTCAATAATAAATTCAGAAGGGTAGACTGGACCAGTGGTAGGTAGGCTTAGACTGTGATACTGATGTTGGTTGTGTTTATTAAGATGACATTATGATGTCAATTTGTGTTTTGCCTTTAACATTCTAAAGTGGTTGGAAACAGTGGATTACTCTGTTCTGTTGATGTAAATCTGAGTGGCTTCGGGGAAAACTGCTTCCCTCTTTCTCATCTGTTTGGGTAACCGATTCATTTGTTTGAGATTCTGGACTTGGAATTGATTTTGTTTATGTGCTTTAAGCTCCTGTGAGGCAGTGACAAACGTTGCTGATGTCTCAGTAACTCCGCAGATCTGATTATCTGAAGTAATTGCATTATGTGACCTCTCACTTTCCAAATCTTCAATGTTGCTACCTGTTTTAAGACAGTCTCTAAGAGCAGCTCTGAAAGGAGGCTGAATTGCCCCCAAAGTGAAGCTCTGTAAGAATTTGAGGAAGGGGGAAAGTCCTAGTTTTCTGCTAAATGTTTCTATGTCCATCTTCATTATACTAGCTAAAATGAGAATGAGGTAAAAAGGCTCCGCAAACTCTTTCCAACTAGCTTTGTAAAACACTGTATTTGGTGTGCTGCTTAAGACTGTACCAGAACAAGCTAAAAAGATGTGGAGATAGCTAGTCCCAGGTTTACTGAAAAATACAGTTTAATGAGAATTTTTGCTTTAATAATAAATAAGGCTCTTCTCCTTGAGTCACAGACTAATCAAATGGCATTTCCAATAGTACTGCTCCTTTGGGCTCCTGATGAGTAGGAGCTTCAGTTAATGTGAAAGGGTGTGCTGCATCCTCAGATACTTGACTGCTGTGAAGTACAGAAGTGGGATGTCTGGCTTTTGGCAGTGTTAATCACCTGTGCTTGAGGAACATTTGTGCATGGATTAATGAAGCAAAAGCCAGGGCAGAGTGGATCATGAAAATACTTAGATCTAATTATCTATTTATTAATTCATGCTTTTATTGGCTATTACAAGACTTATGGAGAGCTAGGATCAGAACCGAAACTTGCTGGAGGACTGCATTTGGGGGAGTGGGATAGAGGAACAGCATGGAGGAATGGAGCTAAGTTTTCTTTTTGAGATTGTTGCTTGGAAAAAATGAGTAATGTTGAAAGCTACTGCTGGTGAGTTACTGCTGTCTTCCCTGCTCCTGTCCCCTTGGAAGCATCAGAGTTGTCAGCCAGTTCCCAACTCGTTCTTGGCTGTGACTCTGGAGTAACACTGTTAGGAAGTTTTTTGCTAATACTTAGCATGCTGTTTTTTCAATAGCTTATTATAGCTAATATTTAATATTTAACTAAAATCAATTTTATTTTAAGAAAAAAATGCTGTGACAGGCTGTAAAACCATATCTTTTCAACTGCTCTTTCAGAATTTTTCCTATCTCTTTAGTTCTTATTGATTCTTATGCAAAACTTGAAGGGAAAACAAACCCAGCCAAGTTAGTTCACTGTCTTATCCCTTGTAGTTTAGATACATGGGGGTTGTTTTTTTACCTCCTTCTCCCCGCCCAGTATTTTACTCACAATCTGCTCAGAGTGCTTATGTCTGTGCCCTGCTAGAATTTGGGCTGAAGGAAGCCTGAGCAGGATGGCAGCAACACATCTGCAAATGCTTGCTCACACCTGAACATGCCCTTTGCTCTTTGGGAAGGACTGAGATGAAATGGGAAAGCACTGGCCCCTGTCTAGTAAGTTCCAATGCTGTTCCCTGTGAAGCTGTGAGGATTAAGCCCAACACAAGTGTTCCCAAGTGTTTGCTTGGGAACGTGGCTGTAATGCTTTTCAACAGTTTCAGATGCTGGCTCATGGCAGTAGACAGCTCTTTTCCATCCAGAATACAAGCCCCTTTTTCTTCCTGTCTACTCCTATATAGTCAGCACATCTACCATATGTGCCCCACCTTGCAGGTGTTTTCAATTTTGCGCAATCCTTTTACTTGACCTGCTCTATATTCTCAACCTTTTCCCTCCTTTGGTAAATAATAGCTATATTGAATTTGTAGTAAACCCCTTGTCTCAACACTGTCTGTATCTCAGGCTGAAATCCTGAGCTTGCTGCTTTTAAAATAGAGCCTCTAACATGTCTTGCTTAAGGTGAAGATGATTTTCTAGCTTGTTGTTTGCATTTTTTCCCCCTTTTTCTTTTTTGGCTAGGTTTTTTTTTCTGTTTGTTTGTTTGTTTTCTCAGTTCCTCGAGGTGTTGGTGATCTAGAGAAACTTGTAGCTGCATAAAGTGTGCTGCATTACAATATGGATAATTTGTGGCACTGAACTTCAGAGGCTGGCTAATAGATGGGGAAGGGGTGGAAATCTTTGGAGTGGTCTGTGTAATCTGAGTATACAGCATCACAGAATCACTTCCAGCAGTCTTTGCCAGAGCAGTGCTGTGTGTTTTAGAGGCAGGGTATCTGCATGAGGGTCACAGCTGACAGTTTAGACAAGGAGCCCGATCTTTGTTGACCTGGACTTTTGTAATGATCCATGAGAGCTGTGTGATCCTGTTTTATGCCCATACTACTGTAAAATAGCAGGATAAAAGGCACACACCAGAAATTCTCTGTCTTTCCACTGGCAGAGTTTTGTCTGTTTTATGGAGGTACATGATTGCAAAGCAGTGGAAAAACTGACTTTACTACACATCATAATAAATGTCTCCTGTCTCTGCCCAGGTCATAGAAGGAGGGAGAAGGAGAGGACTTTAAATTTGGACTTTTTTGTCCCTCAAAAAGCCTAAAAGTTGAATGTTTTTTACTGTTTATATTTAGCCCAAAAAAAACCTTCTCACACTCTTGTTGGTTATTTTAAAAACCTTTCTGATTTTCAGTACCAATCAGTAGAGAAATTGCAGCTATTTTTAATAATTGTTTTATTGTAGTTTGTTCCTATGTAGCAGCTGAAGGTTATATTTCAAGATGATTTCTGTCTGAACTTCTGGCTAGCATAAACATGGGTTCATGCGTTAAAATAGTGTTCAGTATATTGAAGAATTCAATTTGTACTCCTTTGCATATCTCTTAATTAATATTTAGCCAAAATGTTCATATTTTGTTACTTGCTAAATGGAGATGTCAGGCAGTGAATTTCAAGAAGGCAATAATAACTGGATTCATGTGTTTAAGACCTGATGTCTTGGTGGCTTCTGTGTAGTGAATTGATAGCATTGAATTTTATACTAGAGACTTTCTTTTTGCTGGCTCTGAACTTCCATTGCAAAGGTGGGAATCAGCAAGTGATATCTTCTACTCCTGTCTTCAGTGGAATTTTGCATGCTGAAGGCACTTCCTTAGATGTTGCTGGGGTTGATCTGGGATTGCTGGGACCTACTGAGAAGTAGGCTGCTTCTCCTCCCTTATTTAAAAAAAGACATGGTAGAATTATGGTATGGTATATTATGATGACTTCAGGAAAAAATATATAATATCTCAAATAACCTCACTGCTGTTTATATTCCTCAAACCCTAGGCACAAACTAGCAGTGGGATGCAGGCACTCCTTGGATCTCCTCCTACAGAGGGTTAGGTGCTGGCTGGCTGAACCCCTCTGCCCTGGCTTTCCAGTAATGCTCCTGGACTTCAGCTTCATGCTCTGTGTGTGTCAGGAACAATCCAGGGAAAGGATTTGTTCTTGTGGCAGAAAGTGTTCTTGAGAGGCTCTTCACCGCATAGGCCCTCACACTTATGTTTTGACAGGATCTCTTCTCACACTGTCATGTTCTCAAAGTCTCTCTTGCTTGAAAACTCTTATGTAAGGAGAATGGAACTGAAATAAATGCTGAGGGCCAAACAGGTCCTGACTTGATCAGTACACAAACACATTGTCTTGCTTGTCTGAGAATGGCCTTTTTTGCTTCTCAGGCTAAATAAATTATGTGTCTTCCTCCAACGGGGGTACAAGGCTGAGTATGTCCACACCTTTTGTAAGCATACTGGCAGTGCTGGCTGGCAGCAAGAAAAGGCCCTTGGCATGTCATCTTTGATGGTGAAGTGTCCTGGATATAGAGAAGCAGGAAGAGGGATTATTTTGCAAAGGTACAAGCGACTCTGATCCTCTTGGGGCTGGGTGACTTCCCACCGCTCTTTCCTTGGGGATGTGCTGAAATGCCATAGTCTAGCCCACATGCTTCTGCTTGGAAATCTGAACCTCCAGGCATGAATAACTTGCTGGAATTAATCTTCAACTGTTGTCATCCAGTATTCAAATATTAATGTGGCTGATCAGAGTGAGGCAGTGCAGCCATGGTGGTCTTGCAAAATAGCGCATCGCACAAGTGACATTTCCTAACGTGAGTCAATGTTTGTTCTTCTGTAAAAGGCATTCTAACATTTTTCTTCAAACTGCAAGGCTAAATGGCTTGTGCTGGCCCAACCTCTGCACAGAATACAGTGCATTTGTGGTGAGCAGCAAATATCAAGAAGCAGCATTTGAAGGGGGAAGGAGTAGTTATGGAAATGCAAGAAGGTTCCCTGGAGGTGTTGAAATTTCTGAGATGCTGCAAGTTTAACAAGAACTGTCCTGTCCTTTGTCAGCCATACAGCCAGTGTGTCACTGGGAAAGAAACAGCACCAGGATCTGAATGAAGTGATCCTTCCAGGGAACAAATTACCTGGTAGTTCTGAGTGGCAGGTGAGACATGCCATATGCCAGTTTTATTGTGTGCTTTGAACTGGAAAGTTTTGTGTAAGTTCATGAGCTATGGCACTGATCAAGATATTTTTCAGTCTTTTTATTGAAAGGCAAGTGTCACCACGAGTTAAATAATCTTGGATCTGTTTTTTTTTTTTTTTGGGTTGCCACAGAGGAGGCTTGTGTGGTAGGAAGTTATGTCTTCTCTTCCAAATCACCTCCTGGGTTGCATAGGGAGTTGGAGCAAGTACTATTCTCTCATGAGGCTCTGTTTTTCCCATCTGTAGTGATGCTTACAGATTTTATTTAGCAAAGTTTCCCTGAGTAACTAACAAAAAGTGGCACGTAAAACTTGAAATCACCATGTTTTAAGTAAATTCAGGAAAAGATCCCAGAAGAATACTGTCTGTGCTTGTTCATGAGAAGGAATGCTGTCCTAAGTCAATGAGGCTGTTTAGATCAGATTTTACACTAGTACAAAAGTTACCCTCTTGTATAATATTAGGAATAAAGACTCTCTGAGGGGAAGGAGGCTGTACTCTTCAATATGGCCATAACTATTTCTCAAGAGTGAAAAATATCCCTTTTCTCATCTCTTCCATGGTATAAGGTCTTTATGCAATGACAAGGTGCACATTTCAAAACACAATTTCCTAACTCTCATTGAGCTTCAAGAAATAGAGGTGTGTAGATAAGTACAGGCTGAGGCACCACAGGAATGGATTCAGCTGTAGGTAACAGAATCAAGCCTTTTAAAATAAAGCTACATGAACAGACCGGGGAATATGAGACACAGGGGAAGAAGTTGCTCCCTGCCAACTCACTTTTGGCAAACCCCAAATTAATTGTAGGGTCTGAAATGTGCACCTCTGTGAGTTGTTGGACAGACCAGAGATCTTCCTGTCCACCACATCAAGCAGGGCTACAAGTGGAATAACTGGTGACCACCAAGCATCTTTCCCACAGGCTGGCATGAAGCAGCACCAATCCCATTTATGATTCACTTCATAGATATTTGACAGAAATCCTAGCTTTTGGCTCAGCCAAAAAAAATAACCCTGGTCAAGGATCTTCCTCTGGTCTGTCTCTGCTTGGACTTTGGTGGCTTTCTGCCGTGTTGGTTTGTTCCCACTGAACCTCAGGCCTGGACTCCTTTCCAGAGATTCTTCAGCCAGTTGGTACCCCTTGGACATAGTCTCAGCATTTCTTCTGCATCCAAGATCATCAGACCTGAGACTCAAACCACATTGCCAAACCTCTTTGTCATGTTTTTTTAGCCAGATTTCAGTGCCAGACTTGTGAATTATCTCCATTTCCATGACTTTCAGATTCCACTTCTCATCTATTGTAATTGCAGCCTCTCCAGGCCAGTCATTAAGGATTTAGGGAGAGAAATTTCCTTACCTACATACTTTTTCCCCCTCTATTTCTCCCTAAATGTTGCAAGCCTGACACTTTTGTCCCTACTGTGTTTGGTTCTGAAAACTTTATTTTTCATGTTCACTGGAGCAAATGAGGTGTTGGCTGGGGAGACACTGGTGGAGGAAGAGGGTATCCATGCTTTTATACAGAACAGCATTCAGCACACTGGAATTGCAATTTTAGGGAAAGTCCTGCTCAGCCCCAGCTTGGAGCAAACCTGCTGGCTTGGGAGCCTTGAGGGAATGGCTGAAATTGCCTAAGCAGCTTATCGTTGGCTAAAGCAGCTAAAAATTGAATATGTCTTTACTGACTGTTTTTTAACTGGTGTTTTTCTTTTCCATTTTGTTTGAGGACTTACAACCTGTTCAATTTCGGGCAGGTTTTTGTTTAGACACATGACTGACACAATCAGGAAATTTTGGATCTGTGACATACTTATTGTCAGACTCAAAGCAGGGCCATAGTGGCAAGTCTTTACTGGAAAAGAGCTTTCCACATCCACACATTTCCCTGTAACCTTTCTCAAAACTGCCTACAATATTATGTTGGAAAACCTTTTCCTCCCCCCCAAATCAGGCTGCAGCACATATTTAATGCATTTCAACCCCAGTTTCCCACTTGAGGGGGTCAAACTTCTGCAGATTTATTGGCAATTGAAAATGAAGTCTTATGTGGGGAAGTACCAAGTAACCTTGGTAACAAGCAGAGCTGTGCCCCACAGCACTCTGAGCTGACACCCCCCACCTCCCTCCTGTGCCTTTTCTTGCTGCTTTATTTAGCTCAAGGTTTCTTATGATTGAGCCGGTTCCTGTTCTCAGCTGAAGTCAGTGACAAACTTCTTGCTGGCTTTGGGGCTGGAGTGTTCACTGCTTGAGAAAATGGGAACACACTCAAGGGATCAATCTGAGGGTCACAGAGCCCAGCTGGCTGAGGCCACCGCAGGATATTCTGCTGCTGAAGAATACAGACCAGAGTTGGGTGTGCTGTTCTGTTTTGTTTTAACTTCATAAGCATCAGTTCGTTTTAAATAGTCTGCTTTTTTTGCCTTTTTTCTTTTTTTTTTTTTAAAGTTTGAGAAGAGTGCTATTGCTGGAGGTGTTGTAAGCAGGAAGAAGAAAAGTTGTTTGATGCTGCACATGACACAAAGCTTGGGGTAATGAAGGGATGGGTATGTTTCAGGTCAGCATGGGTTCAGGCAGTGAGGTCTAAATAGCTGCTGGAATGGCACAATTTATCATTGTGTGACAGAGAAGATTTTGGTTGCTAGACCCATTTGTCTATGATCTATGTGCCTTCTGAAATCACAGGGCTTTATTTATCATAACAGAAGTTTAGATATAAACTTAAATATATTTTTTAACATAGGGAGAATTTGGTAGCATCCAGATACTATGACAATATTATCTTAAAGTCTGAAGGAGTGGAAACACTGCAAATCAAGGTAAAGTATCTGAGACTGAAGCGATGCTTTAATGTGTAAATCTTTTCTGTGGCAATTTCCTTGTGGCATTGAAGTGGCATAGAACCATATGGCATTCTTTCTATGAGACAAGACTTTTTTGACGCTATTGTGAGTTACCCTGCATTTGCCATAAGCCAGAGAAAAACATATATGTAACTGGTTCTTGTGAATCAACAGATGTGCAGCAACTCTTTGTAAGTCTAAGCCCTTACTAAAGTCACATGCCATGTCACTGGCTACTGGGCATGGGCTGATATGGAGAGTTTTGATGAATACAGGCAAAGACTATAATTCATTGACCGTAGTTAAAAAATGTGGTGAGTTGGGGTACTTCAAAATACAGACTAGGTGAGCCTATTGGCATATTTAATTATTGATGTAAGTCTACCTCTGCAAAGAAGATGGGGGAAAGTATATTTATAGAGCTAGACTTCGGACTTCTTTTTTGATAGTGGTTTATGCCATGTGAAGTCATCATAAGGTGAAATTGAAGTGCTTTCAATATCACATTGATTAGCAGAGGAATGAAAGATAGAGGTGGTGTGGGCTGTTATTGATTATTATAGCAGAGTAAAGGAGGATTTAAACACAGAATAGTTAACAGAAGAAAATATATTTGTGATACAGTGATGAAAGGGGTGTGGTGCAGGGCAGAAGGTAGGAGTTGGAATTGCATGGCTGCAGAGGCAGCTGATGATGAAGAAAAGCTGGAGAAGAATGCCATTGACATTCCTGAGTGGTTCTCAGGTTTGGTCTTGTTTTTAAAATGTGCTTTCCAAATAAGCTTTTAGCAATGCCACAGCATTATTTTATTGCTGTCATTTGTATGCACTATTCAGCTGCAGCTTTCTATACGTGCTAGAACTGTGAGCTGGGACTGGGGCTGGCACATGGGAGATTCCTGCAGCATTCAAAAGGAGAGGAGACTAGAGGATTGAGTGAGCTGCAGCTGAGAAGAAGGAAAATGTATCAGTACCTTTGGGAAGTATTCCAGATGGGAGAATTTTTCCCATTGTATCAATATCTGCCCAGCTTGAGGCTGGAAGAGGGGAGGGGGTACACTGATATATAACTGCAGGTGTTTATTTGAGAAATTTCTGGAAAGTTTAGGGGGTATGCCAGGTTTATTAAAAAAAAAAAAAGACATGACTAATGTGGGAGGAGCCCTGCAACACAAAAATTTTTTCAAAAAATCCATAATTTTGATTACTGAATGCCTGTCCTGAAATCCTAGTAGCAGCAGTATTTTGTATTGGATGGGGAAGTGTGTCAAAGTTTTTTGGGGGGAGAAGAGATATTCTTACACTACTGTAAAGGTAAATCAGTAAAAATACACGACATAGCAGAATTTCTAAGTTAAATCAATAACTCTACACACTAAAGTAGTGCTTTGTAAGCTAAAACTGCTCCACACATCATACTAATCCATTGAGAGTGTTGAGAGTTTAGGAGATTGGTTATACCGTCTGCAATATCAGTAAAATACAGTATTAGGTTACATATGCCTGCTAGGGCAGGCATCAGTAAATAAGTATGCGATATTAAAAATTTGATACTTCTAAGTCATTCTTTGATAGCAGAATGTGTTTATTGGCATGTTGCATTTACCTTTCTGTGTATGTGAGCCGAGTTAAAATCAGTCCTTTGGTAGAGCTAACAGGCTGCTTTAAGCATTTGCCGGTGTGTGGATGAACCTGAAGATTAGTGCTGTAACAGGAACAGGAGTTGGAGGGCTGACATTAGTTTTCAGAGGTCTCTGGGGTGCCGTACCTGCAGCTAGAGAGGCTGCCTTTGCCATTAATTTTTAAAGGGTGAATGAGCTGGGCTGAATCCACTCCTTGCTCCCTGCTGCACTGGGTCTTAAGGAAGGAACATGTGCTGCAGGAGGTGCATCCTGGCCAGGATGGCAGGGGCTGACTGCTTTCTTCCCACAGTGTTTATGTCCTTGAAAAAGCTGGACTGGGGTTTCACTGGTTACCTTGGGGAAATCTGGAGGGTCTGTGTAATCAATAAGTGCATCCTTTAATTGCAGTGTTGACCAGTCTCTGGAGTAGTCTCCTCTGAGGAGAAAGTACTAGCTGCTTCTGTGCTTTAAGGCTGCAATGAGCAGAACTCTGCTGGAGAAGGCAGAATCAGATAATACCAGTATCTATTTCCTACAGGTTTTGTTTTTCAACTCTTATTGCTTAGGAGCAATTATGTACTGCTTCTGGTGCAGGAAAGGGCCATGCAGGGTTTGAGCAGACACCTTTCCATCCGCAGCACTGCTCTGTGAGGACCACTAGCCACTTCAGATCTGGTGTTTGCCAAGGGCCTGTGCTTCCTGTGCTGGAGATCCTATTCCTAAAGAAGCTACGTGTTGTAGCACAGCATTCACTCGTTGTGTTGTCCTAGCAGTCCTGGAGCTGTGCTTAGCTGAGGTTGGATCGCTGCCTAAAAGTTACAGTTCTTTTGGTTTTGTACTTCACTGTAGCTGTTGTGCTTTGCTTGCTGATTCAGGACAGCCAGCTTTATCCAAATCATTGGAATTAAAATTCTCACACTGTGTTTTTGTTCTTAAAGTATATGCATGCAGTAAGAATTGCCTCTTTTATTATTCTCAATGGTACTCACCAGCTCAAGTCCCTGAAGGGTTATTGGCATTATACTTGAGCCAATTATCTTTATTTAGAAAATTTTACTTATTCATCTAGTGTAATATTAAGTTACCAGGCTCGATGTTTTTCTCTTCCTCTAGCCTATATTTGCTGAGCTAGAACTGGGAACATATGCATCACATTCCTTTTTATTTGGTGGGCCTCAGAGTCTAAATTGGGACTTCTGAACTGCTCTTAAACACTGGGAAACCATATGTGGCATTGTGTTGTTTGAACAACATTCAAAGCCAGAGGGTTTGTGTGAGCATGGAACGTGCATCATTGTTCAACCTATGCATGTGCACAAGAAGGCTGAGAGTGGGAGAGAAGAGCTACAGATTTTCCAAAACACAAAAGAACAGGAAAAAACGTCTTTCCAGATGGACTATATGGGGAAAAAATCTCCAGAGTTGGTGCATTCTACTTCATACTTTGGCTTAATGGTTCTGGAAGCAATGGGGGCACTTGCAGCCCATAACTGGGCCTGGAACTGGCCCTCCTGTTAGCAGCTCCCTGTGATTCAAGAAAGCACAGTGAGAAAAGCACTCTTTGAGGCGAGTGACACATTCCCCACAGATGGGGTAACTCCTGTGACTGGGGAGGAGTTGTTCCAGGGCGTAATGGATGCTGTCATTTCTAGAAGAAGCTAAAACCTTGGTGTGTGAAGGGTAAGGGTTACTTTAAAGGAGGGCTGGACAGTAGATTTTGGACAGAAGATTTTTGAGCTTCAGGATGTTTGTGCTACTGTTATAGTCACATAAGCAAATTTTCTAATTTTTGTTTGTTTTGTTATTTATACATCTTCAAAAACTTTCAATGACTTCAAGCTGCCATGGGCTAAGGCGCAAAGTCCTTATGTGGGTTAATAATAATTTCAGTTTCAGAAATAGGAGTGAGGGGAAACTGTCCAACTTTTACAGAAGGGATGGAAAGACCAATCAGGTCATGCTGTTGAGTCTGGTGCTGCTCAGCATAGCCCTGAAAGAGGTGGAGAATGAGGCAAAAAAGCCCCCTGATGATACCAGATCAAACAGGATAGCTGAGGTGAGGATGTGCTATGGGACTGCAGAGCAGCCTCACCACACAGAGTGACCAAAGGACCACCTGGCAGAACACAGAATAGTGCACAGGAAGAGAAACAATTCTAAATTGAAATACACCGTGATGGAATGTAAATGACTGTTTGGAAAGAAAGCTTGGTTTATAATAATTGTATAAAAATGTCTGCTGAATGTGCAATAGGAATGAGAAACAGAAAAAAAAACCCAACCTGAATACTGGGACTGATTGGTAAAAAAATTGTGAACAAAAACAAGAGTCTTTATGCTGCAGCATAAATGCATGGCACACTTCAATATTGCATCCTTGCTCCATTATTTTAGGAAGGATGCAGAAAAAGGAGAGATGATACAGGAAATATTGATAAAAATGTGGAGTGCCTCCCATATGGAAAACAATACTTGGGCATCTATCTGAGCAGGAAAAAACAAAGATCTATGAGCTCTCAAGTGGCATGGAGAAAGCAAATAGAAAATGCCCATTCACTCTCCCATGCCATGCAGCCTCAAGAGAATGGTTAGGTGACAGTTTTGAAACTAGCAAAAAGGACTTCCTGTAGCTGTGAAATTGCCCTGGGATATTATAGATGCCAGGAATTCCCATATCAGCAGGGGTGTTTGGACATACCCCTTAAAGAAAACTCTCCTGAAGGCTATTGTGCACAAAAATGTAGTTCTGATTCAGGGAATCACCTCACCAGAGATTGCTGGGAACTGGGGAGTCTCAGAGGTTGGGACAGTGGGACTGGGGAAGGAGCTGAGGCTGTTTGCATTTGCCTGAGGAGGAAAAAGTGAAAGTGTGATAGGATGCTCAAATTCCTCAGTCTCTAAGCCTATCCGATCTGTCTCTTCCCATGTAATTACACCCACCCTGTGCCAAGGTATTGTTTAAATACATGACAAACAAGCTCCTGCCCTTAAAAAGCAATTTGAGCTTTTGTGGAAGGATTTCAGTGAGTGTTCTTGCAGAAAAGAAAGGCAGAAGGATTTTTAAAAAGAGAAGTCTGAGATGGACAAAACCAGATTCAGGGTGAAATCCTAATTGCAGAGATATTTTAATGATTTTGAAGTGTCTTTTTGTCTTAATAGCTGTATACATAGTACCTTAGTGTGTCACCCACATGTGAATAACAGTGACGTTGATATCTGGCAATAATCTCCAAATTGTGAACATCTTTCTATCCAGGCACTTGCTGTAGCTTTTCAGAGAGACTGAAATGCAGCTGACCTGAATAAAGCCTGTGTACTGAAACATCTGATTTTCTTTTCTTTGAGGGTATTGTAATGTGTGCAGTGTATGTGCTAAATACGTTGCTTTCTAGTTGGCTCTCCACGTAATGTTGGATTGCAACAGACTGCTCTCTGTCCCACCTGATGACTAAACCTGTCTCACCCACGCCATGGGAAAGTACTGGTGCATTGAGCCTTCTTAGAATCAAGCTTTAGGTTGTCCTCAGATTTCAAATCTCCTGTGCACTTTTTTTAATATGGCCTCTAACTCAAGAGATAGAAGCACAAATGGATTCCAGGCAACAATTAATCAGATAAGTATTTATTTATTTAACTCAACCTATAGAATTATGCTGGCAATAGTTCTTTTTTTTTTCTTTTTTTTTTTTTTTTTTTTTTTTTTTTTTTTTTTGTGGAGTTAGATTTTAATTGAGCAAAAGACTGTCTTTTAAACACTTTTCTCTCTTTTTCAGGCATCTGCACGGAAGCTTTCTGGATTTCATTGGGCATGGTAAGAAACTCCCACTTAATTACAGAAAAAAGAATCAGTTAAGAGCTGTCTGCTTTGTTTACCTCCTGATATGTTCAAAGTGAAAAAATGGCTGAGGAAACTAGATGCATTTGATTCATGTTGTGCATTTTAAAACAGGATGGAGACATAACTAAAGCAAACATACATTTCAAGTGTGTGGTGCAGCATTTACTACCACAATACCAAGAAGTGGGTCAGAATTGTCTATAAGCTGGGGCTGAGAGTTCATCAGAAATTGCAGAATGTCCGTTTGCGTGATGGAGGGAAATTTTTTAAATCATCAAAAATAAACTCTTTTTAAATGGCCCTAGGTGAGCCTGCAATTGCATACTTGATGCTGTAAATGTTGTCTAGGAGATCCATGGTTACCAGAGTATGGGCAGGAAGCGATGCAAAGCCAGGTGACTGGGGAGGATGCACTGTGCTGTGAGGGGAAAAGCGTGTAACATAAATGTGGCTTAAATATGAAGTACTTCAACCTAATTGAGAGGAAGGTTTTAGTCTTGCTGGCAAAGCTATGTCAGGTAGGGATTTACTATAGCTTTGTCATCATTGCTATGCTAGCAAAAGCCCTAGAATGTATGAAGTTAGACCAGGGGAAAAAAAGGATTTTTTTCTTGGACTACTCAATTTGTTCATGGAAATGTTGTTAAACTATACCTGCAAATGGCCCTTCTGTAAGTGTAAATTGTCTGTGCTTGTGTAACTATACCAACACACCACTCCAAGAGTCTACAAGGAGTTGTTGAAAAGAAATCATCTGCACAAAGCTAAAAACAACAAATAATCCTTAGTATAAATTGACTAATTCATACAACTGGATGTGCTATATAAAAGGGAAATCCAGTGACACCCCAAGTTTTTTTTTATTGTATTTTGATTAAGTTTGGGGTTTTTTTAAACCATTCCAACATGTGGTCATTTTTCCCTTGAGTTCAAACTAAGGAAAATTCAAGACATCAGCCTGCAGATGTTTTTACCTCCTTGGGCATTTATTGTCTCTGAGGGACTGGTGGGGCTTGAGCCAGCGAGTCCCAGCAAAGCTCGCTCACGGGCCGTGAGAAGCATGGCTTTCTTGGGCAGCACTGAGGGAGTCTCTCTTTGAAGACTCCCTCCCACATATGTATACTGGGCTTGAAGCCAAGCCTCTCTTCTGTAAAGAAACCTTGCTAAAATTTCTCATTTCATGCCCCTTTATGGAGAGAGAGGGAGTGCGAGGGGGAGAGAGAAGGAGGTACGTGCCAAGAGTATTGAGAGAGCAGAGCAGAGTAGATTCTTCATTTTGTGTGTTTGGGCACAGCAGGGCAGCAAGGAAGGAGAAGGCTTTATATTAATTAGCACCATATTTGCCATCCCTTCCTCCCACCTCAAAAGTGATAAGTTGTCCTCCTTATCTTCTCCAAACCACATCTGTGTTTTTTTTAGACAACCGTTTTTGTTTGAGTCCTTTGAACTAGCAGAGACACTTGAAATAAATGCACTTATAAATGTGCCTCCTGCCAGCCTCTGTCTAGTCTGCATATGGACACTTAAAAGAGTTGAAGAATATGTCTTATGTATCTTAGAAAAATGCTAAGTTCACAGTGGTGGTACCTGAAATGGCTTTATTCTTGCCTCCCTCTTAGAGCTCAGTGGAATTGCTAGTGTATTATTTGATAAACAATCACCAATTAGTTGTTCCAATCCTCACTAATTCAGCAACTGCTCTCCAGGGTCTCGAGGCAGCTTGTATGCCAGTTCATGTGCTCGCCCCAGGTAGCTCTGAACTGAAGGAGTTTCCTTAATTGCTTTTGCTGTTATGTCTGTTTTAAAGGTTTTACTGTTCCTGTTGATGAGCTGGGTGGTGTATTACAAATGCGTGTTTGCTGTCTTACCTTTCCCCAGCGTGCTGTTAGCAACACAAGTGACATAAACCATAATGCTGTGGGGGGGGTAAAAACACCCACTTTGTGCACCAAATGGAGGGTGGTCTTGCTGATTGGAGGCTGACAGGTGTGATACTGCTTCACTTCCTCCATTCTTTTATAGGTGTCTCCTGGGTGTCTCCATGGACAGCCCTGCTGCCCCTGCTCTAGACCTAGATCACAGATAAAGCAGATATCAGTCATCTGCTGATCACAGAATGGCACAAGACCAGGAGATGAATTAGTCACCCTTGATCTTAAAGATTCTTGCAAATTCTAATGAGCTACAAGCTGTGGATGGGAAGTGTGTCTCTCTGTTAACACTTGTTCTTTATTCTTTTGTCTTACAGGTGCCTGTGACTGATTACAAAATCTGCTGCCAAAGCAACTTCTAGAGGTGGTGGAAGACCTATGGTTGTGGATCCTTTGCACATATAAATGTTATTGTGTGTGTCTGTTTGACCATGGTAGGATATTTAATGTATCATAGAAACAAGTTTTGTATCTCCGGTTTCAGTGTCCCTCTCATCACAGAGCCTTCCTTTCAAACATTTTTTCCTTTGTTTGAGCCTTTAAAAAAAGAAGAAAAAAATACCAAACATTGAAAAATTGTAATACTCTATGAGAAATATACACTATTGTCATCTTCTGGGGAAAAGGGGAACTTTACTGTGTCCGCTGTTGTTGTAATTGAAATATGGTGTACAGCATGCTAAGTAACTGCTCAATCAAATGCCAGTGTAAATTCAGAGATCCTCAGAAGAGGAAAGAAATAAATATTTTTATTTTCTCTAAAAGCTTCCCTGTAACATTCTTCTAAAGATTTTCTTCATGAGACACCACAAACTAAGCATTTGAGTGCCCTTTCACTTCTCAGCTTGATGGCAGGCTTGTTGGGACTTTTGGCAAAATGCTGTGAAGTTATTGTGAGCCTTCACAGAGATGAAGCCCATGTTGTTAACCGGGGATATGCCTCATCTGTGATGAGCAGGAGGCTTGAGTAATAGATGTTTCTGTTTTAAGTGACACTTACCCCTTTATCTGTACCTTGAAAGAAACTGCAGACAACTGACATGAAACACTGCTCACAATATCTGGGCAGAAAATTGGACCAAGTGGTTCCTCTAAAGTTGTTCAGCTAGATCCCTTCCCTTCCCTTCCCTTCCCTTCCCTTCCCTTCCCTTCCCTTCCCTTCCCTTCCCTTCCCTTCCCTTCCCTTCCCTTCCCTTCCCTTCCCTTCCCTTCCCTTCCCTTCCCTTCCCTTCCCTTCCCTTCCCTTCCCTTCCCTTCCCTTCCCTTCCCTTCCCTTCCCTTCCCTTCCCTTCCCTTCCCTTCCCTTCCCTTCCCTTCCCTTCCCTTCCCTTCCCTTCCCTTCCCTTCCCTTCATCATTTTTTTCACACTACACTGTCTATACTTCAGCATTTTCATTCTGATTTGTACAATTTTTCTTAAGTCCTAATTTTTAAACATACTTGCTGATTTTCAATTCTCCAAACGGATTCTTTGGCCTCTACTTACATAATCCTCCAGACTTGTGGCAAAGATTGTAGAGAAAAGCTGATACCACAGCATAGTATTTGCAGCATAGGGCATCTGTAACCAGACTAAATAGCAAAGCATTATTCACAAGGAGGTGAAGTTATATTTTGCTGCTGCTAAGCTCTTTGCTGTTCAGTTTTAACACTGGATGCCTGGGTTTCTTTTTCTGGAGTGCCTGTTTACTCTTGTATATTTTTATAGAGTGAAAGGGTGGTGGGGAGAATGAGGGTGTTATGTGCAGTAAAGTTATAAATAACATTGGCTCTCAGGTTATTTGCATTATATCTACTTGCCTGAATGCGTAAAGTTAAACAAAAATGTCTTATAAGGAACCAAAAAAAAGGGCAGAACAATGTCATGGATAAGAGGTCTAAAGGCAATGCTACAGAATGTGTTTTTTGGGGAGTATTTCCTACCTAGCTAATAAGCCAGACAGAAAATTGCTTACTCCTCCCACAGCCTCAAAGAGATCAAACAGAATATTAAAGCCTTAAAGATGCTGATGCAAGGAAGAAGGAGGGTTACTCAGCACCCACTGCACTAAACTGACAGGCAAATGGGGAGCATGCTGGGAGCAGAGCTATATTTCCAGCCCAGAGACAGTGGTCCTGGGGTGGATGATATGATGAAATGCAGCTGTCATGGAGCAGGGGAAGCACACACATAGGGGGTTTTGTTGTTGTCTTTTTGTCCTGTGTGCTGTTGACTTGGGGGCAAATAGACAAGAAGTGCCCACTTTTGGGTTGCATTTCAGTCACGGTGGTGGCTTTTGATTCAGTAATGAGACATTGATTGTGTTGCAGACTCCTGAACAAGCAAGCGTGGGACAGGGATCCAAGGGAGAGTGGCTGCAGTTTCTTCACTGACCTGTGGATGCTTACATGGAACAAAGATGCCAAGGTTTAGTCTTCCAGGGCTGAAACTGAAAAGGAGGCAGACTCTAATTTCGGGCAAGGTGGGACTGAGCCCTGAGGAAACAGTGCTGTTGTTGTGAGGGCTGTCTGGAAGATTTCAGAATATGTCTATGCCTTTGAGTTTTTCAGTGCTGGAATTTAGTTTCTAAAGTGTAATAACACCAGTGCATCCTTGTAATTTTATTGCATTTTTTATTATGGATATCATCTACAATAACCCTGCTGTCATACTGGCCTCTCTGTTTTTCCATCTAAGATGATGAAAGTGAAGTTGGGCCACATCATACACACTAGGTTTTCTTTCTCCCTTTGTTTCCTTTCTCCAAAATGCTGCTTGAGTCAGTGGACTCCTTCTGGCTTGTTCTTTCCTAGTGTTCATCCTCAAAGGTGCACAACATCCAGTTGACCTTTTCTTGGAGTAGAAGGATTAAAAATACATCGTTGACAGAGCTGCTCATTCCTCCTGTCCTTCCTGGGTTGCTTATTTGCATCCCATATCAAAGTCTTGAATTCCTGCATGGCAGATGAGTCTTTGGAGCTCAGAATTCAAATTCTGGAGGACCTTGAGGCAAGAAGAACCCTTGACAGGCTTCTAGAATAGCTGGGCACACTCTGGTTTCCAGAAACCAAACAGAAACACACGTGACTCTGCATGGGTGCCTGGCAAATCTGCAAAGGATAGCAGTGAATATTGAAGATAGCAAAACGCTGTGAGCAGAAATGGAGTGACTGAGGGCTGGGATTCAAGCACGAACTGCTGAGTGCTCCAGCAGCAAACCTCTGCTGGACCAATTGGTCCCATATGCCAAAGAGGACTTTGATTTGTGGCTGGGCTTCACAGTGATTTGAGCCTTGTGTCTCCTATAAATTCTATTGGAAACAGAGCTTCAGCTGTGAATCAGTTACAGGCATAGTTAGTTAATTCACTGATATATTTAAGTAACACTTTACATCTGGACTTGGCAACCAACTTGAAATCCTCATTTAAAAAACAATAGTAAAGTAACAGAGAGGCATGATGTAGTCCACCAGATGTTTTTTGGTTTTTTTTTTATTTTTTTATTTTTTTGTTTTGTTTTGTTTTTTGTTTTTTGCCATAAGAACCAATGTTTCAGTTATCTTCTAGCATGGACAGGGTATTAGAAAAGTTATGATGCTGTTGAGTGACAGAGCTCTGGACATTAAAAACCTACAAAAACTCCAATGTTGTGGAGTAACAGGCAAAATACTATTATCAGACTGAAAGCTAGAGAGGAGAGGAAAAGCAGAGGGTTAGGCTAATCTGTTGGGGTAGAAAGAGACCAAAGCTGGGCTTTGGACATCTGCAAATAAAGAAAGATTTCTGTTGTTTACATATTTATTTAGAGAGAGTTGGAGCCACCATGTTGCAAAATCTGTGTGGAAATACTTACATAGTCTATTCAGGAGGAGCAAGAAGTATTAATTTTAAAGTTTTCCACCAAGTGGGCAGAACAGTGCTGGATGAAGATCAGTGGTGAATAAAGAACGACTGAGTGTGAACAGTCAGTCCTGACAGATCCAGAAGAAATGAGTATGAGAGATCAGTGGGGACACTTGGTCAAATTACAACAGCCAAAACCCAACTGTGATATTAGGTTGCACATCATTGAAGACTGCTAAGAAGTTGAGTAACTGAGAGGATATTGTACAGCCTTTTGTAAAAAGCTGTGCCTGTGGTCTCAGCTAGAACACAGTGCACAGTTTTGGCCTCCTGAGGTCAAAAAGGATGTGACTGAAATAGGGGGATTGCAAAAAGGGTGGCAAGAACATTGAAGAGCCTGAGAAAGCTCCTGCCAGAAGAAGGACCAAAAATATAGCCTTAGGAGATAGAGAAGAGGAGAACTAATACAAGAATGGAGGATACTGCTTATGTTGGAGTTAAGAGGTCAGGAACTTGGTCTCATCTTATAGCATAGGCCCACAGGGGTTCAGGATGAAACCCCACGGTGGTTCAAAAAGATAGTAATTATGACTAATTTGGGAGGTGATATTAACAGTTCAGTCTTAATGTCATGACCTCAACTTTAAGATTTTAAGAGGGGTAAAGGATAGGTGACAGCTGTAGTCCTATAGAAGCATAACTCCCAACAAATGTGCCTTGTCAAAGGGTTTGTTACTCAGTTTCTTCATGCTCAGTTTTCAAACTGTTATTTGAATTTTTTGTGATTAGTTCCTCTTCTGAAATCCTGTTTACATTCTATAAGAGAAGTTAATGATACAGTGTACTGTGCTCATTTAAAAAAAAAAAAACGAAAACCTTTGATAGACATGTCCAGTGCTTGTGCAGATACAGTGTAATTCAGCTACTGTGCAACTTTAAGAATCTCTTTTATAACATATAGTAGTATCTTATTAGTCTAGTTGGCATGCTTTGGAAAAAAACCAGTGGCCTAAAGCCACTTGCTCAGGTGTACATGAAACAAATATGTGTGTCTGGGTGTGTGCAGGCACAAATGAATTTATAGTGCAGAGTGACAGGGGATCGCTCAATAGATGTAAACAAGAATAACACGGTGTGATTTTTTTTCTAGCTGCTTTCGTGACTTCCTTCTTTCAGGGTTGTACACAGATGGCTCTTTCACGGTAGGTCCTAGTTCCTTCCACAGTGTCATAAAGTTGCCTTTTGCTTTGAGAGGTTGATCCTTGAAGCAGAATCATCACTTTTTAACTTCCTTTCACTTTCCTTTCACTGCTGCTGCTGCTCGGGGTCAACACGTTTGTTGTGCCATAGCAGCGTATTGGTTAAATTTTCCTGAAGGCATGGTGCTGCTCCCAAGTAATGTGTCTGTTGATGATGAACTTGCTGGTGAGCATAGAATGCGTGGCCTTAGATATTTTTGCACTTCTTGGAGCATAGAAATTAATCTAAACATCCATGTGCCCTTTGTATTGATTTGAAGCATATGGAGACATTTAACAGCTGATCTCCAAAACAATCTGTTATACGAAGCCATGGCTTTGTTTATCTTGCCTTGAACAACTCTCAAGAAATTACATTTTTTTTAACAATAAGATGAACAAATATTCTGAAGCCTGAGTCTTCCCTCTGAGAGATTTATCTTTTTTTTTTTTCCTTAAAGAACCATGAATAAATTGGTTAGATTTTTAATATAAATATTGTTAAGGACTCTCTCAGGCTTATAAAGAGAGAAGTGTTTATTTTAGAATGGTGTATTTCAAGATCAAGTACTAAATTATTAATTTTTTCCCTTTCTCCATTTTATTACAGCTTTCATTTCTAGGTGGCTGGAATGATTAATGGTATGTGCTAGGCTAATGCCTTGTGTTTGGGTACACAAATGATAGAAGCAGCTTCCTGAAAAAGCTTTTAGTGTTGGTGCAAGATTGGAAGATATTTTGAAGGCAGTGGTTGGCCATGGCAGTTCCACTTCTCTCAATTTAGCCATAAATCAGTTGTGAATGATTTTCCCACAGCAATTTTTCATACAGTTTGAACCTGGGTAATGAACATCCCTGTCCTGGAGTGAAATTGTGATTTTTCTAGATCTTGGTGAGGACACAGTCAAGATTTATGAAGGGTGACAATGTAAATCCATTACATTTGCCTCACTCATTTGCCTCTCCACCTCATCTATCTTTCTTTCTTTCTTTCATTCTTTCTTTCTTTCTTCTTTCTTCTTTCTTTCTTTCTTTCTTTCTTTCTTTTCTTTCTTTCTTTCTTTCTTTCTTTCTTTCTTTCTTCTTTCTTTCTTTCTTTCTTTCCTTCTTTCTTTCTTCTTCTTTCTTTCTTTCTTTCTTTCTTCCTTCTTTCTTTCTTTCTTTCTTTCTTTCTTTCTTTCTTTCTTTCTTTCTTTCTTTCTTTCTTCCTTTCTTTCTTCCTTCTTTCCTTTCTTCTTTCTCCTTCCTTCCTTCCTTCCTTCCTTCCTTCCTTCCTTCCTTCCTTCCTTCCTTCCTTCCTTCCTTCCTTCCTTCCTTCCTTCCTTCCTTCCTTCCTTCCTTCCTTCCTTCCTTCCTTCCTTCCTCCTTCCTTCCTTCCTTCCTTCCTTCCTTCCTTCCTTCCTTCCTTCCTTCCTTCCTTCCTTCCTTCCTTCCTTCCTTCCTTCCTTCCTTCCTTCCTTCCTTCCTTCCTTCCTCTCCTTCCTTCCTTCCTTCCTCCCTCCCTCCCTCCCTCCCTCCCTCCCTTCCCTCCCTCCCTTCCCTCCCTTCCCTCCCTTCCTTCCCTTCCTTCCCTTCCTTCCCTTCCTTCCTTCCTTTCCTTCCCTCTGCCAACCCAAGGAGCTTTAAAATGTCCATTAGAGCACAGCTGTTGCATAGCAGTGGCTCTTACTGCACGAACAGTCATTTATCTGTGACAGACAGAGGAAACAGCAATAACCTAGATGGATATGAGATGGTCAGATCAAGTAACAGGAGGATGTGAGCAACTTCCTCAGTTCTGAGCTCTTTTTTCTGAATCTATTGCATTCTCTTTTAATGTTGCTTGATATAAAAGTACGGTTTGCTTAAAAAGGAACCTTGCAGAAATTATGCTAGCTCTTCCTCACTTTCTGTTTCAAATGCTCAAAAAATGTTTGAAAGCAAAAAGATGCTTTTTTGTTTGTTTGTTTTCCTGGCAGTCCCCAAATCTTCTCTGAACTCTGAAGCTCAAGCCATAGTAATTTCTTCCTTTTCTCCTCCTCCCTTTCCATCTTTGCCATTTACTGGTTTGAAGCTGCCAGCACTGAGTAGCCTCACTAATGCTCACTAATGGTGCCCTTTGCACCAGAGTGGCAAACCTATGTGACAACCACACTAGAATTCTGCATTTACATACTCAGGAATAATCTGCTTCTGTGTTGCTTGTTTGGTAGCTGTAATGTTGAGCTACAGTTTATTAGCCCTGGAGTAGAGATCCTGTCCTTGAGAAGAACCCTCTAGGTCCCTTGGAGGCATTCGGCAAGTCATATGTCAATAACCACTTTGGTTTTTAAGCCAATAATAAATACACACACACACACACACACACACACACACACACAGAGTCATTTGGCTGCAGACTGCCTGAAATTAAGTTGCAGATTGTATCTGGCCCTTGGGCCAGGAATTCCTTGTTTCTGTATTAGACAGTGCCTAATAGTAGTTGAAAGAGGGAATTTTTAGAAATCATTTTGCAAGTGACTCTGGAGAGACAATGAATGTAAATCCTTGCAGACTCACAAAGACTGCAGTCAGAATACTGAGTGAAACTCAAAGTGCAACATAGCGGTTCCTCCTCATCTCAGGCTTCAAAGATTTAGTATTCAAAAGAATGTGGGAAATTGGGTCATTTCTGTACAGTTTAGAAGAGATCTGAGGTTACCAACTTTCTTGCTTTAGTCATGTAGAAACTCTGAGTCTGGATTAGCAGGAATCCTGAACAGGATTTTCCTCTGCATTTAACATGAAAATCTAATAAATGTCATTTAACTCAGTGAGTGAAATTCTGTCACCATTGAAGTGGATGTCAAAATTTCCATTGGCTTTTGTGATAATATAATATCACCCTATAAGAATAAATCCAAAGTAAAATCTCTAGGTTTCTGATGCAGTCATTTCTGTCAGGACACACCTGTAAGGCTTTTTGAATATGTTGTTTTAAGAAAAGCAATTTTGCTTTCTTACTCAGAAGTAATTTTTCTGCCTTGTAGAAATGGCTAAAAGTTGTTTTTTATGAAGACCATCATTTAGTGTGACACCTTAAAAGATGTGAAGGTAACAAGGAGGTGGTGTTAATTACTGTAAAAGAAAAACATATTTACTATCCTTCCTTCAAGAAGTTTGAATTTCTATTACTTGTTCCCCCCCCCCGCCCTTGTTTTTGGTGAGAGTTTATGTGATGACTTTATGGTCCCCTGAATAGTTTTCAGAGTTTATGGGGTAGTATTTTATAACTGCATTCTGCAAGCAGTGGTGTCTTTTGGAATGGCCATGAAATGTTATAGAAAAGATTTCAAAATGACAGGGTCTTGGCATAGGTTTCTGCAGGGAGGAAAAATGACTTTGGACTGGTTTAGAGTGTGTCTCATGGCGGGGATGGCCCCAGAGCTGCCTGACTTTGTAGGCTGAGGGGTCTGTTTCATCACGTGGGAATTAGTTAACGTAAGAAGTGCCAGAAACAGGCTCTTCAGTGTGAAAGTCCAGGTAGTATCTCCAGCACAAGGTGTCTCAGTGAGCTTATGGAGATACCACTTGGTTATACTTTCCTAGATTTGGGAATTTTCTAAGCCAAAAAGCACAATAATAGAGGGGGGCTGAGCAGGGGAAGCAACATCTGGTTTATCTTTCTCTGTGACAAGGCTCTGAAAGAAGGCTTCCTTTATCTATTTTTTCACAACACCTGCGTCTCAGTAATTGCCCTGCTAGAAACTAGAACAACCTGACACTATTTTTACACAGAGCATGAAAGTATTTAATATATGAGGTATATGAAAGAAGATCTGACTGTGAGGAAGCTGAAGGAAAAGCAGGAAGTTAAATAGGGTGTAAGATAAAAGGGATGCATGGCTTTTTACTGTATTTTATTCTTAATTACTCTTTCAGATACTTCTCCCTTCCAGCATCTCAACATGCAAGCTAAATCTATTTTACCCTGTGTGAAAACCCACAAAGTTTGATACACATTTCATTTCTATATACACCTGTTTCTCCAAACAACCCCAGGCTAACATTTTGTATTAGTGTAGAATTTGCCCAAGAAAATAAAGTAAGCTTTGGCAAGGAAAAAAATAGGAATTTAATGGTATAATAGCAGTGTAAGTTTAAAGGCATAAAGTGATGGTTCACATAAGGATTATGAGACATTTTGGTTGCAGGCTGTTAACCGTGCTACCCGTACATTAGAGGAGCCTAGCTTGCAGTTGTCAGCATTCCAGAGTTTCACCCACTAAGTCATTAATTTGTTCTCATGTCTGGAGGATTTAGCATGACACTGTAGTTTCTTGCATAATCATTTCATTATGTTAAAAAAAAAAAGTAGCTAAAATGGGTTCTGATAATAGAAACCCCAAATACATGAGACTCTGTTTGTTCTGTTGAATGCCAAAATCAGTTATAGTTGTATGTTCAGCTGGTTTAAAAGCAAAAATTGCATGCAGATTTGAAAGCCCAATGAAAAATCAAAGTGAAAAATATCATATATTGAACAACACAGACACCTTGTTTCCTGTGCAAGTCTGAAATGGAACATAAAAGAAAGTATTGTTGATTGTCATATGAAAAAATGGACCCTGCTGTATTATCTCATAAAATACTTTTTTCCAGTTTCTAAGAGGAACAGATTAAGACATTTGAACACCTCAGCTAGACTTCTTAGAGATTGGCTTGAAGTTATCGAACATATGGTGTTTTGGGTAAACAGAGAGCAACTAAAAAGATATTTGAAATCTTTTAGAATATATATGCCAATCAAATTCCCACCAGGATCTGACACTGTTGCATGGAGCTAGATCATGTAACCACTGCTAAACCAGATCTAAAAAAGGAAGCAAATAGCCAGAGCTAATTCTCTGGTTTCCTTCTGTAGTCAAGGAGTTAAAGAGGTAAATTCATTGCACTTAATTTAGAAGCCTGTGTTGGAATTAAATGAATCTTCAGCTGCCTGAAGATTCTGATTATGATGGGAATTAGCTGGCTAGCCAAGGATATATGCTTGAACTCTGAAATAAAGTGAGTTAGGTGAGATGAATCCTATCCCAAAGATATTACTTTCCTGCAGTATGGCCTGGGTGGAATTGTAATCAAGGCAGCATTTTTGATGATTGACAATTGTGACCCAGAATGAACTGTGAGGAAGAGTCTTCAGGACAAGTGGGAAAAACACAGGACAGGGAATGGATTCTGATGTTTTTCCAGGGAGCTGTGCTATTAAAGCATCTGAAAACTGCTGGAGAAGTTTGTGTGTTGGAACTGCCAGGCAGCAATTAAGCCCAGCAGCACAGGCTGTTTGTTGTTGAGACTGAAGCATATGAGTTGAGTACACCCTGTTCTAGAGGGAGTTCATGGGCTGGCTGTTTTGCTTTTGTTGAAAAAAAATCCCAAGATGAAGAAAATACCCAGAGTTGTGCTTTCCTTTCTCTTTTGTGATTGTCTCTAAGTATTTGGCAGAACTAGGGTTCCACTCAAAGGGGTTTAAGGGCAGGCTGATCTGTGCTATAAGGCTGCATTGGCAGCAGTGACTGACATTAGTCCTGTTAGAGAGGTGTTCTCACCAACTGCAGCAGATTTAGGCCTGTATTGAAGTTCACCATTGACAGAAATTAGGACAAAAGTGATGGATGTTCTGTTTGTCTGGAGTGTTCAGGAAGACGTGATTTGGGAAGGAGGAAGAAACTGAAAATATTATCAGTATTTAGGCATATCTTTCCCTTTCCCCTATTCAAACCTAGCTGTTTCTATCAGTGACCTGCACTTAGGAGTTCTTCAGATAGAGGGATGAATGCTTGTGGGTTTTAAAACCTTCTCTTATCATCAGGCTTGCAGAAAAACAAATTCGCATTTAAGACAATACCTATGCTCTGCATCCATACAGGCAATGTATCAAATTAGATTATTTTTCTATGCCTCTCTCTTTCAAGTCTTGAGAATTTGATGGATATCAGCACTTTGTAAAGAATTTATGAGAGAGGAAGAACATGAGGAAAAGGTAGTTGATATGCCTCAGATTATGAAGAGCGTCTACATAGATAATGTAAAATATTTTTTCTTTTTATTTATCACCTTCCTTGAAAACACAATAATCCAATCAGGACTAATAGTTTTTTTTTTGATGTCATTGGTTTGGCAAGCTAGCACACTGCGTAATTCCTTGTTTCTTTCTGGGATGACAGAAAAAATGGCAAAACGCCAAGCTCAGGAAGCAACTGATCTCAGCCAATGTGCTAGACCCTCTCAATTGGACTTTGACTAGAATACAGCAGAGATTACTTTTGTGTTGCTGATGGATGATTTTTTAGTAATAGCTCATAGACAGATTTATTTCTGGCCTGTCTAGAATATTTGACATTGTGAATAACGCATTGCAGCTGATATGCCTGGAAGATCTTGTGAAGATGTAAGCAAATCATATGGATTGTATCCAGCTGCAGTGACTGAATTGTAATGCATAACTACAACTCTTCTCCTGGTATTCTTCTTTGTGCAAAGCCTGCAAAATGCTATCCTCACTCCTGTCTTGGTATGAGCACGAAGAGAAAATTAACTGCTCCTTAGCACGTATAAGCATCTGTCCTTTGAATTCAACTCGGAAAACATAAAACTTCTGACTATTCCTGTATCTAAGTTGAAAAGAAAAAAAAAAAAGACTTCCCTGAAGAGCTTAGGCTTAAACCATACACTGGCAAAATGAAAGGAGCAAGGAAAAGCTAACATTTTGAAGACTAGATAATACATAACATCATCAGTTGCCCATAAAACTATTCCAAATGCCATGTTCTCTTCAAATGGGTCTTCACTTTTTCCCTCAGATCATGGATGATCAAGTAATGGTGACTTCCAAAATGTTTCCTCCCTCCTCTTATCAGCAGATGTTCTGTGGACAAATAAAGTTTTGATAGTGTTCCAACATACCTTTAGCTCAGGTTACATTCTGTTTTCAAATTGAAAATCTGGTCTCCAAAATGTCAAATTACCTTTTTAAGTTCCCTGGGTAAAGCTTGGCTATCACTATTATGCTCTACTCACCTTCTTGGTTTCTCTTAAGTGTAAGATTAGGTGATAAATCAAGCTTTATTTGGCTTAAGGGGAGGAATCTTCCATTCTTTATGTAACCAAAATCTACCGTGGCATCAAGCATTCATCCACGGGAAAGAATTAATTTGGAGACAAAATATTCAGATATCTGTGGAGGGATAGAATGTAAGAAAATAAAGATAGTGCAGAAGGTAGTCTCACACCTGAGGAGTTGCAGCTGTACTAATCACCAAAGATTAGGAACAGGCCTGCCCTTAATAGGCCACAGCTGTGTCCAATAAGAAGAATGCTACAAAAGAGTGGGTTAGGTGGGGGTTGTTGTTTGTGCTGTGAAAGGAGTTGGAGTTGTTGACTGTGCTGTGAGGAGCTGCCCATGAGAAATCACCGAGAAGGTACGGAACTTATACAATATGATCACAACAGATAGCCAACTCCTTGTTTTGTAATTGTGTCTTAGCGATCAGGTGTATTGTAAATCAAGTTGAAACTGATTTGAAAATTCGCCTGTACTTATCAATAATTAGCTGAGGAATAGAGGAAGAGACACTCATGAAACTGCAAATGTGTCTGATAAGTGGATTTATGGTACAGGTCACCAATGTTATTTAGGCTGATATATTGCCCAGACTCTGGATGGCATCACTTTGTTATCCTGTGTGGGCTGTAAGACTTATTGTCCTGTGCTCATCTTCCTCTTTCAGAACCAGATGCTTAGCTGCATGCAGTTTATTCTCTTCAGAGAAAAAAATCTAAATCATAACAATGTACATAGCAGTATCTGGATAGAATAAAATACCCCAAATATCCACAAAATTCGTGTTGGCTTCATTAGAGCTGCACATGAAATTACTCCAATATTTTATCTGATGAATCAGTCTTTTTCTATTCCTTCATAACATTTCTGAAGATTTTATACTCCATGGAACCTTTTTTTTACCTGTTGCCTAAATGCATTATTCACAGTAAAGATCAGAAGATCACGTAAAGGTGAGGTTGTAGTTTACAATGATAATTTATTAGTGCTATCATTCATATTTTATTTCCTTGCCATACCCTTATGGCAGGGAGTGATGCTATCAAAGCATAACGGATTCAACTAAGCAAACATTTTGAATACATTTGGGTAATTTTAAAAGCTAACTGCATGATTATACTGTGACTCCTTCATGAGTCTGAGATTGATACCCTTTCCTGAGATTAATGAAAGGGTCCTGCCTTCCTCCCTTTCCCTTGCCCCAGTTTTGGCCTCTGAAGTTTAGTTTTGGGTCTAGTATAAAAAGACAAATATTGAAGGGCATGGAAACCCAATAAACTAGGTTATGTTAATTCTAAACTTCAATGGGTTGAAAGCAAACAAGGGATGGTTCAAAATTGTGTTGATTTTGTGAATGGCTTTAAAGGGAAGGTAGCTTATTTTTTTTGCCCTTCTGGCATGAATTCACTGTAAAAAAAGAAGGGATTTACTAGGGAACTAAAATGAAATGTCCCTCATGTGGTAGTGTAGCAGCTATATTTCTTTCACTTTTGCATGATCTTTGCCCTACATTGTTCTTCTTGTTGCGTCACAGATTTCCCAGGAGCAATGTGTGAAGTTTCCCTCCTCTTGCACAAAACCTAAGCCCTTTTTCAATAATCTTGAGGTTTTATCCAGTGATATATAAGGAATTATTTCTGTTACCACCAAATCCTCGAAGAGAACCATTGTGAAAAACTGTTCAAAGCCCAGGGTGAGCTTTTCAAAGGTATGTGCTTTTATAGGGAGTTGGTTTCATATCATCTCATGATGCGTCTTTGAAACTGTCCCCCATATGACTAAGACCATGTGTGAGACTCTGTGCCTAATTTGTGAGCAGTCATAATGATGGTACAGTAATAGGCATGCAACTGAGCCTGCGTTTTGTTCATAACTCCAAGTGCCTTTAGCTGAATTTTCAAAGAGGCTGAATTCTCACATCTCCTACTACTTCAGTGGAGCTGTAGGTGCTCCGGGACTGAAAATCAAGCTACTGACATACTGCAAAATTAAAGCTGAGGTATGAATGAGTCAATCAAATATCTACTGTTCATTCCTAAGTCAGACTTATGAACTGACTCTTTCTGAGTTAAATGGAGGCTGCTGCCTTCGTCTTTCAGGAGATTGTCAGTTCAAGAATTCTCTCTTTTTGTCACCTCACCTTCCAAACTTTAGCCTTACATAAGTGGTATTTTCTATTCACAGGTAACTGCCACGTTTTATTTATTGGTTTGGGTATCTAGTAACTACAGAGCTTGGTTGATGTGCTGTTTTTTCATCTTCATGCTGTATGTCTACATGCAACCCTTTTGATTTAGGGTTTGTTTTGGATGCTCTGTTGACTGAGCCATGATCAATCACATCCTCAAGGCTGATATTCACTTTTAATACATAGAAACAAAAAATGAATAAAACTTTGTATCATGTATTGTGAATATTAATACATGTTCCCACTTATGCATGTGTATAATTCCATTAATTTATTTGGCATACTGGTGTGTATAGTTAAGCAGGTGTTTTCATGCTTGCAGGGGAAAGCATTTTCTTTTTTTTTTTTCTCCAGTTTCAACCTTTATAAATCATATTTTACTTCAAGAACATCATGATGTTGGCTGAAAAAAATGGGGCTTTAAAAAAATGCACATTCTTTTTACTTGCCTTCTGGTTTTTGATCTTTTATCTTCAGTTTGGAGATGTTTTCAAAACTCCCCCTTTCAACAATGAAGACTAAGAGCATCTGGGTTTTTATTTTAAAGGAAAAATTAAATCCTTACATAAACATACTGTTGAAGAAGCTCGGCTTTAAAAAAACCCCACCAAATCACAAGACACAAAATTGTGAGGTGTAGAGGAGCCTTAGAGAGAGCAACCTATAAACATAAAAGACTATCTTTTTATCAGCTCAAAGCTTAGAGGCACAGAAGTAATACTCTTGAAAGATGTGAGTTTTTGAGACTATGGAGTTCTAGGAGTCTCTCCTCCTTGCGCTGCTTAATTCAGACCCACTGTTGAACAATTCTGAACTTCACTTGGCCAAGAACTTAATGTCTGGATTCTTGCAGGCACTAAAGGGTTACTGAGGAGTAGGTGGAGGAATTTTGGTTATATATGTTGGTGTTTTTCACTGCAATAGCTGTAGCTGTTTGCAGTGCTGCCTGTAACCACCTCACTCGAGGGTGAATTTTCCTGCCCTGCCGTTGCCTTTGATTGTGGTAAAGCACCCATCGACTGTGAAGAAAACAGCAGTGCTTAAGCGTAGTCTATTCAAGTATATTCAAAATATGTTATTTTTAGCATTATTGTTAATATGAAATGTTCCACCAACCAGCTGGAATTATGCAAATCCTAGCACATGCGTTCCTCACTAATCTGCACTCTTGGATGTACTCTTTACATTCATTTCATTTTATGAATGTCTTTCCAGCATACTTCCCTACAATAGGAGACTGAAAAGCCTGCAATTTTCTTCTTGCCTGATTCTCCCATTGGGTTTTGTTAGTATTTGAAAAAATAAATTGATGTATTTTTTTTATTTTTTTATTTTTAAGCCCAAATTGAGGGAAAAAATCAACCTGCCAGCACAGATGAGTAGGGAGAAAAGGGATGGCTCAGAAACTGCAAAATCTGAGTTCTTTAGGTGGTTCTTTGTTGACTCACTGGTTGCAGTAGAGGTACAAATTAGGGCGGTCATGGAAGGAGCTCTGAAAGTCTTCAAAGCTTTTCAATAATTTGACTTTGAGCCAAAAGGCTCATAACCTCTGTCACTTTCGCTGGTGTTACCACCAAAATATCATGTGTTTTGGAACAATTTCTAGATGGGAATGAAGGGAGGAAATGATGGGTCTGTGGTGTTGGCCTGTTTTACCTGTGCCATATTTGTGGATCAGGAGGACATGGCCAAGGCCTTTGCCATCCTCATCATCCCAGCATCCTTGCTGTAGAGATAATGCATGGCCTCTGTTACCCATTTTTCCTTCCTGCCTGTGGTGCTTGGCCTGTTTTGGGAACCTTGTGTGTGTGTCCTGCTCCTTGTGTGCCTTTGCATCACTGTTGATTTATGGAACAGGCCTTCAGTGCCTTCTGGCATCGTTGTAAGTGCAGCTGTGGGAATGGTTTCTGTGGTGCCCTGGTCCACCTGCTGCTGCAATAGTTATCAGTTCCTTGCAGTCAAGCAGATTTCCTGGGGAGCTGGAGGATTTGTCCCAGAGGTGAGCAGCCTTGTTCCCTGGTTTGAATTCCCATGGTTAAATGGCATTCTAAATCTCTGTTATATCTTCACCTTGTTAGTTGTCTGTTTTAAAGCTTTCTTTAAAAAACTCATTCAATTTTAAAAACTTATTTACACCTCTAGTTCACCTTGTCTTCCTATAAAGGTCTTTTCAAACCTGGTAACTTCAATAATTTGTTGTGCCTCTGTGTTTTTGCTGAACTTGTGATTTCCAAATTGGATTGGTACAAGGTTTATTTGCTGCTGCTGTTTTAGTTTTCCGCAATGGAAGATAAAACACACAGCAAGACAGGATTTTTCAGGCTCTTTCTGACTAAAATAATAAACCAGCTCCAATTGCTCCTAACCAAAAGCTGGTGATGCATTTCATATTAGCCCTTCTGGGCAGAAGTGGTGCACCCTGTGTACTTGCAGACTGCCTAGCACCTCTTGGTCCTGCACACAAATTCTGATGGATATTGGGATTTTTCATTGCAAGATTCTTACCTTGCCTGAGGTAATCTCTTTTGTTAAGCAGGAAGGGACATCTGGAGTTGTTGCTGTGCACAAGAGGTTTCTCACTTCTCCAACAAAAACAAACTTGCAGTTCTGGTGGTTTAGGCACATGGTCTTCTATATTGACCTAGAGCTCCAAGAAGTGATGGGGTTTATGTCTTAATTGCTTCAGTCAGTCCTGCTTCCCAGCTACTAGTTATGCTACTTGTTTTTATCCATTTAGGGCCTGATTCTGATTTTTGGTTACTAACCCTGTTTTCTTAAACAAATCTTCATTGAGCTACTCTTCAAAGAAGGTGAGAAGGAAGGAAAGATCACTCAGTTAGCTAGTTTGAAAAGTAAAAGCTAAAACTGACCTTTATTTTGCTAGTTCAATATTTATCAGTCTTTTGTAAACATTATGTGTGGGCAGGTCAGTCTCACCTAATTCAAATGAGATTGTTTGATTGAGACTTACTGATGAGTTGACCAGAGCATATCTGAATGCTGATTTTAAGTATTCTCGTGCTGGAACTTGGAACCATTTCCTATGGTGTAATGGTAACCATAAATGTTAACCCCATAGGTTAATAATATAATACCATGATTGCTTTGCAACCACAGCTAATTTTTTTTTTTATTATTCGTTCCTTCTACCCAGGAATTTGCATTGTAAAACAGTCTGTCCTCTTAATTTGATATGATTCCTGGTTTCCTAATGTTTTGATAAAGTTGCAGAATGTTGTCCAGAATTATGTTTGTCCACATGACCTCTGTTTCATACTGAATAGCTTGATCTGAGTGATGCTGCTCTGAATAGCTTTCAGACTTTCCTAGACCCAAAGTTTAACAAATACTGCCTTAATTAGGAGTATCATATGAACATAATTAGGTGTATCAAACTCCAGATGAATTGTGTGAAACAAAAAGGTGTATCAGGTGATTTCTGAACTTTAGCATCCCAAACATAGTAAAGTAAATGAAAGAATGGCAATTGAGTTTAGACAGATTTCTAAAACACTTCTGTCTCCCTTGGGTCAATCTTCTGCTTTGGATCCCTTCATCACATTCTAACCAATTTTTTGCCTGTATCCATTTAATGGCTGGTACTGTGGAGTCCACGTCATTGATTAGAGCTTCAGTGTGGTATTTCTGTGCAAATGAGAAATGCCTCACACAAAGCATGGGCAAGATTTGTTTAAAATAGTGAAAAACTGGCAGCAGTACCTCTTTGCTGGCACTGATGTAATATTATGTAATGTTTTTCACAAAGACACCTTCTGATAGCTGTTCTAAATAATTTTCACAGACACCTCAAAAATCTGCAAGATGAATACTTTAGCATTTACCAGTCAGGGCTTTAACTTTCCACTCAACTGGTGTGGGATTTCTGTTTTTTCTGTATGCATTCCAGCGGTAGTGATTTCCTCTGTGGGGTTCATATTGTCCTTGTAGTAAGGTAAATGCTGAGTTGCCAAAAGCATACTGTTTTCAAAACAGGAATACAGCTCATCCAGCATAAGGCAAGATTCAGCAACATTCCTGCCTGGTATAAGCTTTCTTTCTACATGGAGAAAACTCCTTCATGCAGGAAAGCTTTTTCCATAAGAATCTGTTGTACAAACTACAATTTTAATTGAGTGGGAGAAATAGGGGAATAGCTTTTTCAGAAAACTTCCTAATTCAAAGTCCTGATTTGCCACAGGTTAATCATATATGATAAAAGAATATTTCCCATTTTCTTATTCCATCTGTAAAATGTAAGCAGTCTTAAAAAGAAGGAACTGCACATGGGACTCTTTAGAAGTCAAGACAGAGTCAGCAAATCTGACAGTAGAACTGGAGAAATGAAATATATTTCTAAAACATTTTTCTGATGGTGAAAGATTGTCAGAAAGTGGGGAGAGGTGGCTAAGAGTAAAATGACAGAAAAAGAGAGGAGGAAAGAAGGAGACTGAGGAGAGATTGTCTTTTAAACATCCCACATTTCACTTTGCAGACTGTGTACGTATCCCTTTTCCTGATCCTGTTTGTACTGTCTGGACTCTGAAGCAGAGAAGACTGCCTAAAAAAGGAAGCAGTGGCTTCCCCTGTAAGCACAGGCTGCAGCCTATAGAATCTAAGGGGCTGTGTGATGCCTGCACACCTTCCCTTGAAGATCTGGCCCATTCCCCAGGCCCAGGGCTTGTGCTGGTAGGGAGCTGGAGGGCATTGGGTGACTCAGGGCTCCAGGGATACTCCACTGCCTGCAAACTTTTTAAGGATGTGCTCTTTTCCCACACATTTTTGTTGCTGCTGTTGTACATAGAATGAGTATCAAAGGCTTTAGATGCCTCTAAAATGCAACTCAAATACTGTACAAAAAAGTCTGGTACAGTCATGGATTAGAATTTAAATCTGTTTCAATAGACAAGACTCCAGGCAATTACCAATTTGGTTTCAATACGAAGCAAATGGATGCTGAGACATTTAGAGGCAGTGAAGGAAAGCAATACCATGTTGCCACGGGGTCATGTAGAAATAAAACTGTTTGCCTCTGTCTTAAGAAATGTTGACAGATTTCAACACCCCTAGGGAAGGAGTGGTAGACGATGGATAGAGCAGAAAGAAACTTGTCTTAAGCAATAAGCTGGAGCCCACCAAAAAGTGGTTGCCTAGTGATGGTGCTTTGTGAGATCCGACAAAATTATGCTGGGAACTTCAGAAGTGAATTGATGTAGTCTCCAAAGAGAGGAGGTTTTCAGTTGCAGGCAGCTTTTTACAATGTGTCTGTCTGTGACTGGACTAGTGTTCGGAGATGGAGGGCCAACATCATAGCATCAGATACTCATCCAAAGCCAGACAGCACCGGAAGATGTGAATAACTTTTTTTTTTAAGTGGATCTGCTTTTCTACAGAAGGTTGTTTTGACACTCATGTTTTTGATGGATCCCTGGTTCCTAGCATTTGTTATACTCCTTTACCTGTACAGTTTATTCTGTCCTTTCATTGTCACAGCTGTGCTTGTTGGCACTGGTTTTTATTTAGAAAGTGGGAAAATGGCAGGCTCCATGGCTCAACCTGCTCCTTCTGTTCCTTTATTCCCCCACGTGGAAGCAGAGACAAAATTAAATTGCAGAGCATCAGAATTGCTGAAGAGCAAAGTGCTAAGGCAAGATTATAATTGATACGGAACAAAGTTACCGTATGGTGGAGTGATGTTATGCCAAATATTTTTGCAGCCTTTCTATAAGTGGGAGCATAACTTTGCAAACAACTAGGAAGTGCCTACAAAATGCTGATGTGAATTGCTTTTCTTCATTTAGCAAATTTTTTAGGAGAACAGAAAGGTTTTGCTCGATTTTAGCAGTTAATTTGATATAATGCAATTGATGTAAATCATGTAGTTAGCTTGATTTATGTAATTTGTACCAGCAAAAATTTGTTTATAAACCAAGCCCAAAGTGTCTTTCTTAACAAGAAAAGTACTTTTCTGACAACTGCTGCTGTGAAGTAGAATACATATTGCCAGGCAAACAGCATTTCAATTGTATTTTTGATTTCTTTACGGGTTTGGGTAGAGAAAAGACTTGAATTATTAATTACACAACTGTGACATTTTGTGGTAATTTCTTAGCAGATTTGGGAATTTCATTTTCAGAAAAAAAACCCTATTATTTTCAAAAGACATTTGGAGGAATAGAATGTTGTTTTCCCAGTAATGTATTTCCAGTAAACATGGAGATTTAATATTTTCAGAGATCTATAATTGTATGCTGACAGTTCCTCCACTGAGGGAAAACCACTTTACTGAGGAACAATTGTCCCACATGTGGATGATTCAGAATTCCTTTTGCAAGAGATTTTGTGGCTTCTGTGGGCATTTATTACTGCATTTTAAAATATCATGTACCAGTCTTAAGACAGTGACATTCACCGGATGGTTCTTCTCTCTCAGGATTCTCTTGCAGTGAATCTGTAGCAATTTCTGTGAGATCAATGACATTACACTGGTATAAAACTGCTGTAAGAGGAAAACCAGATTAGATGCATGAAGTTATTTTTACAGCATGCCTCTCTATTGTTATTAGCAAAGGCACAGTAATTAATATATTGTTTTAAGTATTTGAAAAAGAATGGCTCTTTTCTCATTGGGAATGCTTTGAATAGCACATCTAGCAGGTGCTAGTTTAAGAATCTCTGAAAACCAGTGTACGAACAAAGGGCTTAGGGTTCCTGCTCCCTACTGCATGTATATGGGTCTTCTGAGGGGCTCCAATAGCAACAACATGCAGTGTGCTCCCAGTCACACCTCTCCTTTCCATATGCACAGAGCTGCCATATGTTTCTTCAGTTTCTCTGTCAGCTTTGCTGTTCTTGTTCCTGTTAAATGCCGAGTCTGGAAGCTAGATGTGATTTGCCTCTGGAGGAGGACAGAAGTAGTAAATGTGACCCTCTGGGAGGGAAACTCATTATGTGAAAAGGCTGCCCAGTGGCATAAATCAGCCCTCGTGGACTTTGGGAGGGGTGTTTCACACCCTTGAATCTCTGCCAATGCTAGTTAAACTGAGAGTCAGTTATAAGCATGTTGCATACATGCTCTTCCTAAAGAACTGTTTTGGGTTTTTTTTACCCCAAGATTACTGTGTCCTTTCCCACTGAATAGACCAAATCCCATTTCACTATATGGACAAATTGAGTAATTTGGTGTCTTGCATTCTTGAGACGCTGTCTTCCTGCTGTGCTGCCTCAGCGCCTTTCTCTGGGGAGCTGTCACAAAACTCCAGCTAATGCAAGTTAGGAAAGCAAAGTTACTGTCAGGGCTAGTTCCTAGGGTTGTTACTGTCCCCAGATTCTGACTCCATCCAAAATCCTGATGGTGCAGTTCATTTGGCTCAGGGCAAACACACACTTTGTTATACATAACACAGACATGATTACATTTTCCATTTGGTAAAGTCATAGTGTAGCTCCAAGTCTGCTAAAAATAGACATGATTCAAGTTGCAAACAAGATGGAAGGATTTCAAATGGCTCCATTACACATAGAGCAAGCCTAGTGAAATTAATAGGAAAAAGCTGGGTTGGGGACAAGGGCTGCACTCTCTTCTTATAAGTAAATATGTGGTCGTGAAGCTGTGCAAATCAAGAGTTCCACTGTTGCAAGTAGAAAGAGTCTGATTTACTTAAAATGCAGGCTGTTGCAGGCTTTACCCTCCTGAAAAGAAACAATTTTGCTTAACTCACTGACCCATTTGTTTGTCTGCTGAGTTGCCAAAAATGCATTTACAACAGATGTTTGCATGCATAGTGTGTCTATCTACTGCATGCTTTTGCATCTTTTCTTAGGAGAGACTGGGGCTATTTTAATTGCCAGTTTTGCACTCTCTGTCCCATTACCCATAGCAGCCTCACTGACCTCTGCAAAAAGCATGTACAATTTAATTGCTGTTATTACTCTTTAAGCTAGGAGATTGTGAATAGGGTGTGCTTGTCCCTTGGTACAAGGGTCCAATATGCCAAATAGTATTGAATGGATAAATAGGAGCTGCATCTGTCAGGCCAGGATATCAAAGCCTTTTAAAATGGTGCCAACACTGGTTTTACAGGAGGGAAAGATGTCACTGTTCAAAACTGCAAAACAAAGCCTGAAGAAGAATCATGAGTGGCAAGTTCCAGGCTCATTAAAAAAAGATGTTCCTTAAAAGACACTCCTGGTTTCCATGTTTGTGTGTTAGGGCAATAGACTCTTGGTTCTCTGAAATTCCAAATCCTGTTTGGGGATCTGTCTGGGCTATTTGTGTGAGTGAGTCATTCTGAGTCTCACACCTCTAAAATGAGGATATTAGCTATGCCCTGCTCTGGAGGTCTGAGAAGGTTAATTTCAGCTAGGAAAGGAAAAGGAGATGTCTACATCTTACGGACATGAAGCTAGAATATGGGTTTGGTGGGCTGTTTGCTCCAGAAAAACCACAGAATCATAGAATTAGTTGAGTAAGAAGGTGACTTAAAGATCATCTGGTTCCAACCCCTTTGCTGTGTGCAGGGACATCTTCAGCTAAATCATGTTGCTCAAAACCCCATAAAACCTGATCTTGAATGCTTCCAGGGATGGAGCATCCCCAACTTTTCTAGGCATGGTTTCAGTGCCTTGCTAGGCATGCTCTTTCATTGTCTCACCCTCATAGTGAACAATTGCTTTCTAGTCTAAATTTAAGCTCAGTTTAAAGCCATCACTACTTGTCCTAATGCTACCTGTCCTTGTAAAAAGTCCCTCTCCAGATCTCTTGTAGGCCTCCTGTAGGTACTGGAAGGTGGTCTAAGGTCTCCCTTGGAGCATTCTCTTCTCCAGGCTGAAATATAGTCTTTACTTTCTGCATAAGGCTTGGAAGTTTTAAAGGTCTGGAAATCCAGATCCAGAGATGAGAGGACATAGGCTCAAGTTGTACCAGGGGAGATTCAGGTAGACATCAAAAGGAATTTCTTCATGGGAAGGGTTGTTAAACAATGGCATGATGTGCTCAAGGACAGGGTAGACAGTCACTATGTCTGGAGCTGTTCAAGAAGTGACTGGATGTGGCACTTGGTCTGGTTGTGTGCCATGGTCTGGTTGACAGAGGTTGATCTGATTGATCAAAGGTTGGACTAGATAGTCTCAGAGGTCTGTTCTAAACTTAATGATTCTGTGATTTTTCCAGAGACTGAGAAGAAGGTTCCCTCCTCCTCTTGCTGTCTCCAGTGTGCAGGTCTGCTTTGCTGTTAGCTCCCGTTAGGAACTGCAAATCCTGGTGAGGGAAATGACTTGCTTAAAGTAAAATGAACCTTAGGTAAAGAGTAGCTTGTAAAATAACATATTGATATAGACGTAATCACTGTATCCTATGATTAACAGCGAACATTATGCTTTCTGCATAATAAATATTTTAAAATCAGGTATGTATTTCTATAGTACCAAACATTTGAGTTTTCAGAAAGATCAAGTCCTGTGTTAAGATTTTAATACATCAAAATAATATTCATAGATGCTGCTGTTCATAAGCATTCAAGTATAATCAGTGTGCTTTTAAATATGTTACATATGTTAATTTCTTCACTCAGTTCACAGTAGTTTTGGTGTTGAAAGAAAACAATAAGAAAAGAGAAAATGTAAATATTCCAATTTAGATATTGGTTATTTACTTCCTCACTGATGCACATGAAAAACTATATGAACAAAATAGAAAAAAAAATCCTGAAAACATAGAATCATGTTCTGCAGCACACATAAAGTTTCTCATTGGAGCTTTAATGAGGCTTATTGGTTTCTGATTTGTGCCAAAGCTCAGGTTATGACCAAGCCTGACTCCTTGCTGTTCTGGTGGCCTAGCCTTTCCTTACTCTGTCTGTGTAATTTTCCATTTTTTTTCTATCCCACTCATGCTCATGGCAACCTGGCTCCTGGGAGCCTCTGATCTACAATGCCTTGTTCTTTCAGTCTCACCTGCTTGCACAGGGGATCTCCTGAGCACAGCTGACACAGCAGGTACCACCAGACACCCCAACACACTTGTAAAACACAGGCTGGTGTCAAACTAACCAGTTTGCTCAGAGGATGGATGTAGGTGTTGGTTGAGCACAAGGACACCAACTGGGAAGTGCTAGTGTGGGGAGTCACACCAGTTTGAAACTGGACTTAAATGGATGCCAAAAGTTCGGTGGTTTTAGGGCTGCATTTCTTCATTCTCAGCCTGCAGGAAAGCACAGTCTGTCTGCTCTGCTGACACAGAGCCTTTGCCTTACTGTGTGCTGCCTTTGGAGTTTGAGTTGTTTGTTGACTTACAGGGACATTGCAAAATCCAGATTAAAATAAGCACCAAGTCTTGGTCCATTTGATCTTGTCATTTCCTGTTGCTAGCAGTAGATAATGATGGTGTAATTTGTTACTGTGCTCGAACTCTGCAGTATTGAGAATTCTCCTAATCTAGTTTAGCCCATAGTTTGTTCATGGGAAAAGAACAAGAAATTTTCCAATGACTCTCTCATTTCTCTTTTAAAGAATGTTGAACCTGGTTCTGTGCTTGAAAGCAATTAGTATTGAGACTGCTAAGAATAAATTGCTGATACCCTAGAATCCTCTTAATTGCTATGCTGATCAATGACACGCCTGCTTAATTGGGATGATTGTCAGGCAACTAATCCTGTGCAATGCATTTCAATTACTCTAAACAATATATTAATGGCCTACCTCTGTTTAAATGACACATCTCCTGTTGTCTTCTGCTGCTGTAAGCTTTTCATAAGAGCTATAGAGAAAGGTGGAAGCTTGAGAGGAGACATGTCCTACTTATGCACCCCCTTGCTTTCTTTGCTGTTCTCCCACTTCTATAGCACTCAACTTTATCCCAAATATTTTATTAAAAAATGTGTGTACTTTAAATACAATTCACAAACTACAGTGAAGTATTTTCCTTCATCCCTGATACCCAGAAGAACCACTTAATTGCTTGTTTTCTGTTTACACTGGGTTCTTTGTGCTAGCCAGGGTGTGCTGTTACATGTAGCTTCTCGCTTTGTTTTCTGATGGTATAAAAATGTGTAATTGGACAAGCCAAGGTCTTAACTATTAGAAAAGAATACTAATCAAGTACATTAATGTTCTCCTGTTATTAGGGGAGCTCATTTAAAAAATGTCAGTGTTTTAATGATGAAAGAGAAAGTTGTCTAAAAAAAAAGTAAAAATGCATTTCATTTTAATTAGCTCTAATTAGAAGATTAATAGATTTTAAGGACTAAAGGAGTCATTGTGATCTTTAGGGCTAACTCCACAGGACACAGTGACATTAAAGAAACCAGATGCAGCCTCTGATGGTACATCAGTGTGCATGCAGCAGATATCTGCTGCTTCCTGGTCATCTAGACCCATTCTTCTGTCAAGTGGGAGGATGTGACTTTCACCTCTTAAGATATCCAAACCAGTTGAAATTGACTGCATTCTAAAGACACCTAAACTAAAAAGAGCCATAGACTAAAAAGGGGATTGGGAATGACTAGGTCAATATGGTGGATATCAGGCTATAGAATAGATTAATCCCACTGTGTGTCATATATCTCACAAACAGTGAAATAAGGAGTGCTTCAACAGCCACTGCCATAGCTTGAAGGTGTCTGAAGTTACTTACAGAGTATTTTGTCCCTGAAACTCCCCATGCTGCTGTTCTCCCTAGTGTAAGTGGCAAGGGCTGCTTTTGTCTGACCAAACATTTTCCTACTGAGACAGTGGAAAGCCTTCAGTGAAGGAAAGCCCCCTGACTGTGCAGGTGCCATGCCTGCTGCTGCGGGCCCTTTGATGGAAGTGGAGTGATTTGGTGATGTGGGAGTGCATGCTTGTAGCCCCTCTGCTGGGCTAAACAGGATCTGGGATTATATGGCTCACATTTCTTCAGGTAAGAGGCAGCTCCTTGGCTTTTACTTTATACCTAAGCCATGTGCTCCTAAAACTCTTGTTGGCTACCACACTGTAGGTTTGCTGACTTCCCCCTGATGCAGACTGGTACAACCAGGTCCTTCACAGAATCACAGAATAGCTTGGGTTGGAAGGGACCTTTCAATTCATCCAAATCACCTGCAAAGGCCAACTATTTCAGGTTGCTCAGAGTCCTGCCCAACATGACCTTGAATGTTTCCAGGGATGAGGCATCCACTATACCTCTGGAAAATTCTTCCCTATACCTAGTCCACCAAGATGCAGAAATTGCCATTATCTTTTTAACTCACTGGAGGGAGAAAGGGAGCTTTTTTCCATACAAATACATAATGATCAGGAACAATTTTGTGCCTTTTTTTCAGTAGGAAAAACAAAGTCACTTGCTGTCCCAGTCTGGGTTCATTCAAACCTCAGTGCCCTGCATATAAAGACTTCCTTAACTTTGAGGCTGCTTCAGTTGAAAATTCATCTCTGCTTTTCTTATTCGCTAGTGTTACAAATCCTGAAGCGCACAGTAGTTGTGTTTGTGTAGGAGAGGAAAGGTATCCTTACTGTTTCCCCTGCCATCCCTCCAGCTCAGCAGGGAAACCTCTCTCTTGGTCTCACGAGTTCACGGGAAGGACAGTGTCAGTGTCGCATCCTTCTCCATAGTGTTGCCCTGTTGCTTGATCTAGATGTATGATGAGGGTATAGGTTGTTTAGGACTGCCTCTTTGGAGGGCTGTCCTGGTTCCAGCCAGGACAGTGTTGCCAGGAGAGGGTATGGTTGGGACCTGAAGATTATTCTTTATCACCTCATGTCATTGTTGGGGATGGGGGAAGTGCCCTCCTCTAGGTCACTGTAGCATGGCAGAGGGAGGGGTTGGGTATTTGACCTCTTCCTTTTACCGTCTGTCATTAGTAGTCTTGCTGCAACTGTTTGTCTTCTTATCTCATTGCTGTTTCCAGTAAATTGCTCTTATCTCAACCTGTAATCCTCAACTTTTGTGCCTCCAGTTCTGTCCATTCTGCTGAGGGAAAGGGGAAGGGAGTAAGCAGCAAGTGGTTTGGAGACTGTCAGTGGGAGCACTAAACTGGGGAGCGCCATTCCTAAGTCATGACATGTGTGTATTTCTTCACATGAACAAAGACTCCATACATAAATCTGGTGTTTGGATTTGGCCTGGCAAGAGGGAGGGACATCAGGTTTAGGATTGGAAGATCCTTATGGGAAGTCTTCATGTCTTCAGTGGTTTTTTTTTGGCCTCATCTTCAGTTTAATACTCCATCATCAATCTTGATAAACTTGTAGCTAAATTATCTGTGCCACACTTCCAGGTTTCACTTACCTCACTCTCTCTTTTCTGTACAGGAAGGAATTTAATATAACCGAATTTAACTCAATTAAATTCTGCTTTTAGACGTCTTTATCCTGTCTATTTGCTGATGTACTATGTGACGTACATAAAGCAGTGATAGAGTGACTGTTTAACTTTGCTTTGTTAGGTCACAGATCACATAGCTTACATCTTCAGTAACAGTTTACAGTAACAGATAATAGCTCTGGTGTCTATTGTTAAAAAATACAGTTTCAAAAAATTGCAAATAGGAAAAAATGGGTTGATTCTTTATTAGGGATGTTCATTTCTGTGCATCCCTTTCATAAACATTTTACATGCCTATTTGTTTCTGTTTATCCTCTTACTGATGCATTTCTTGAGATGTGTTAGTGTAATTTGTGATGAACAGGCAAATGCATTGTTTTCACTGCACTTACATGTGTAAAATAAGATTTTTTTTTTTTTTTTTTGCTATAGATTAAACCTCTGGAGAATTGTAAAGGCGCAGTTTAAGATTTGTACCTTTGCTACACAGCTTTGCAGCCCCCAGTCTTATTATTGTCTCTATATGTATAATCACTACCCCAGGGACAAGCTTCCTTCCAACTAAGAGTGTAGTTGCTGAATCTGTGTTTTTAAAGAAATCTTTCTTTTCCTGACAGTTACTCCAGAGTAACTGGAGAGAAAAGAACAAGAAAGAGAAAAGGACAAGTGTTTTCTCAGATGTTGGCTTGGTGACAAGGGCAGGAGACTGAGGAGGTTGGAGTATTAATGTGTTGTTTTAGGGGAGCAGAGGAAAAAAGGGAATAGTGATAGGTAAGAGGAATAAAAAAGCTCCAAAAACCCAGAAGGATCTTGTGTAGAAGATAAGACAAAAGGAACAGGAATGAAGATGAATTTGCTATGACACTGCAGGGAAGTTGACAGCGGGAGCCAGTAGCGATTGGCCACTGCTGGGACAGAAGGGTGCTGAGACAAACTTCTATGCCATAGAGGAATAGGGCAGTCAGCTACTGAGATTTTCGATTCAACTTTTGTTCTCTGTGATGTTTGTGTCACAAAAGCATGTTTCTTTTGCTTGAACTGCTTCTCTGTATGCACAACACTAGGCTGTGGGGGCTGGGCAGGAATAGTGAGTGTAAGCCACCAGGACTGGAATCTATGTGCAACAGGAGATGGTCCTAGCAGGAAAGACAAGTGAGGGTGTGTGGGGAGAAGGAATGAGGGCCTGTGAACTCCCTGCATGTATGTGTATCCATTGTGTCTACCCAGTGCACAGGGAGGGCAATCTCCAGCCCTGTCTTTCAAAATCCTTCTCTCTGAGGAATGGGACAGTGCTTCAAGCAGACTTTTGATGGCTGTCTTCATGAATAATGCTAATTGCGTCATAATACAAAAAGTTTAAAACTTTAGCTTTTGTACAGTAGGAAATGGATGAACAGTGCATCAGAAACATCTGTCAGGTTATAGAATAAAGGCTTAATTAGCATTTTTGTGTGGTGCAGAATAATTCATGCTGGGACATCAAAATTTGTCTTCTCAAATGCACAGGAAAAACACATTTTTTGGTCTTGTTATTCTCAGGCTGGAGGAAAGGAGAAAACAGAGTTGTACCATGGTAGAACCAGTGAAAGTCTGCAGGGTGCAATGCAGTAGTATGTGCATCTTCAAAGTGCTTTAGAAACAGGAATTAACACATTGATGTTGCACTTGGATTCTGTGGCAAGGGTAATGCTGCAGTCTTATCCAGAGTTCAAGGGTGTGATTTACAAAAGCACTTAAATGACTTTGTAGCGCAAATTCAATTCAGTGACACTTAGGATTCTATTGCCTGAACCCTGTGTTGAGTTGGCACTGAAATAAAGACAGCAGCAAAAAAAAAAAAAAAAGAGAGAAAGACCTCTCTGAATGATCTGAGTTCTGGAAAATCTGTCTCACTGTCACATTGCAAATTCCATGTGGTCTAGTTATTACAGAATTGCATGTATGGCTATAGAGAAAGTAGCTGCCTATTCAGTCTGGCAAATGAAGTGTATTGCCAAAGACAATAGTTGGAAGGAGCAGCTATCAGTAGGAGGAGGATCTTGAGCAATTCAGAACAGAAGTCGGTGTAGGTATTTATTCTCCTAGTCTGCTTTTAGCTCCTTCAGCTGTCTCTGACTCAGTGTGCTGAAGCTGACTGACTGCCTCCTTTCATTGACTAAGCAGGGAACTCCAGTCCTTCACTTTGATCTGTTGAATCATTCCTAAGCTGGATACCTAACATGGGCATGCATATATGATGTGAAAACCTGCCAGAATGTATATTTTTACCAGTGAGGCTATGTTACAAAATTGGAACAAATAGATGGAAATCCCTAAATGCAGGTTGGATACTTGAAAAAAAAACAACCCAACTCTTCCAGAAACCATGAGCTTTATGAAAGAATCCTTGAGTGAAATACTATGGCTCATGCCTTGTGAATATTAAAGTCATATTAGAAGGAAAAAATAGTCCCTTTGGCCTTAAATGAATATGAAAATAATTTTAAGTTGCTCTCAAGTCTCTTGTAGTCCTTATGCTACATGCTGGGCTAAAGAGTTTAAGGAATAGAAGGTAGCATGTTTGTACTCTGTCTTGTTTCCAGAGAAGTTTAAAAAAATATAAATAAGCAAGAATTTATTAACCCCTTGGTCTCAGTTTTATTTTCCCTCCCCTTTATGTACTGTAGAAACACACAACATTTTAATTGAATCAATTATAAGTATGATGGGCTAGTTAATAGGATTTATATGCTTTGTATATCCTTCATGAATTCTGAAGCACCATAATGCATTAGAGTTATAGATAAACTATATGAAGAAGCTGGTGAATGGAATAATAGGAATAATAATAGGAAAACAGTAATTGAAAAACCTATAGACTCCATTAATGTGTGCCCTGCCTTTATTAATTTGTGATAATGTAGTGGCTAAATCAATCAAAGGTATTACAATACTTAAGATGTTCTCTTCTGAAGAGATTTTTTTGCAATTTTATTCTAATTCCCCATACTGAGCAAATTAAGGATGGAGTCAGTTGGATATTGTTCTGTGTTACACCAAACTGATTTTGAGTGGAGCCATATTAGTGTAATTGGTAGCAGAATTTGGCCCTGAACTCTCAATTCCCAGGCAAGGAAGGAGAGGGGGAGAGACACTCCCCAGATTTGCCCGTGTTTTTTTTTAATTTGAGACTTGCGCAGAAGGAAAGCCTGAGCCCAAGTACCTCTGTACCCACGGCAGCATCCATAATGCATAAGCTATTAAGTGTTGTGAAGAGTGCTCTGCTTGTTGGATAGCTGCAGAATAACATGGCTAACAGATGTTGTGCTTCTAAAGCAGTTGAACTCCTGAGTGTGTTTTTATCTTCTGATCTGCAGCGTACTGTGGCTCCCTCACTGGTGCCTACACAAGGCAGACAGATTAGCGTTAATTAGAGATAGGCTTTGCTCATTTTTCCTTGCCAGTTTCAGTTTTTGGGAAAGAAAATGTTTCTCTGCTTTGCAATTTAAAATAAAGGCGTTTTAGAGTATATGTGGAGGGGGAAGGGGATTAGGCATTACTCAGTGATGCTTATGCTTAAATTGGCTGGTCCAGGTCTGGAAGTCAGCTGTCAAAGTCCCAAAGTGGATGAAGGCTGGTGGGGAGGATGGGGAGGGCAGGGCCAGGCTTGGTGCTGACTTCAGCCCAGGAGTCCCAGGAGGGAAGCCACGAGAGCCAAGGAGACATGGCACTTTGCAGCATGGCTTCGTGAGGAGAAGCATTAGCTGATTATTCCTTCTAGGACATCGCTGAGCTTTATTAAAGCATTTTGCATTGCTGCTTATAATGAGAAAGGAAAGGGAGCTCTCTCCACCTTCTGACCCCCCTCCCTCCAGCACCAATGCAAGGGAGGATTTATTGCTTCATTAGCAGCATGATCACGCTTCACAATGAGTATTAAAGTATTGGCTTACTGAGTTATTTAGGGAATGAGTCTCCCCCCAGCTATTCCTCTCTCCCACTGCCATTGCACCCCCACTTTATTTCATGTATTTTTGCCATTTACCCATCATGATCAAAATATCACTGCTTCCCTTTCAGTAGTGATAGGACCCTGGCAATATAACAAATATTTTTGGGTTGACAGTATGTTGCAGAATTGTAATGTGGGCTGGGTAAACTGAAATCAAAGCAAAACCAGATTCCACTCATTCTTCAGATTCCCAGGCAAACTGAGACATCTTTTGCAGTTCATTGATCTTTTAGCATAGGCTTAGAGATCATTCCCAGGCAAAGGGGTGGAAGTTCCCAGATGGTGAAGGCTATGTGGACTGCTTCAGTTGTACTTGTTTGGTTGGTTTTTTTTCCCCATCTCCACAACTCTGTATTTCTAGTTGTGAGAATATGGCAGGACATCTACAGTGCCTGCGTTTACCTATCCCCTTTTTTAATGACCCCTATGCTGGGGTATTTTATCAAATGTCATAATTCACTCTATCTAGTGTCTTCCTGAATATATCAATGATAAAAAAGAGCTTCAGCTTTTGCAAAACAGTTATTATGGTAGGCTTGTGAGTGCTGCTTTCTTCTCTCATTAATTTCAATTATGTTCTGTTAGATTTCCACAACAGCTGTCCAGCAGTGAGGATCTGTAGGCCACCGTGCCTTGGCGCTTCAAATTGTGGTTACATTTAGAAAAGTGAATTCTTATTCAGCCTGTCTGTTGCCTGTGTGCTTTGAGTCATATTTGCTTACTTTACTGACAGAAACGCATTTTTTATTACCACTACAATCACAGTGCCAATATACCTCCAAGCTGCAGGATGACCTGTAATCTGCTCTGTCTCATGTAGCCTCAACAACATTGTCAGCAATGCTTTAATTGTAGATGATATTTTGGCCCTGGTGCTTGGAACAGATGCAGCTTGGCCTCCATCCACAAAAAAAATTTGTAACAGTGTATTTTTTTCTTTATCTGTAAGGAGGCAATTCACTACTTGGTACTTGTTGGTTTTGTCACAAGTGATCAGTCTTTGATACTACCAGAGCAGCAGTCAGAGAAGAGAGGGTTCAAGTCACTTTGGTGAACCTCAGGGGTGTTCAGCAGATGCATATGCTCGCTCTCTGAAGCCTCTTCAGAGGCAATGTCCTTGTTGGACTTGCTGCATTTGTATGAACCAAATATTCTGAGCTGCCTACCTGTTTTCCTGTTGTGGTTTTTTTTTTTTGGACTTGTAAGACTGCTGTGCACGCAGAATTTTACTATCAAAGGGTATGATGCTTGTTTTGGCTCTGTAGTTGCTACTTCTTTTGGCTGTGTAGTAGCGAATGGATTTATTTTTAACTTTCAGCCAGGCTAATTTGACAGTGCTATTTCAGTTTAACAAATTAACACTTTAATTTGTCATTCATACCGTCTCTTAGGGGAGGGGTTGTTCTGAAGGGTAACATAGTTACAGTGGCAGCAGGCACCAGTGTCACTGGCAGCAACATTTCCTGACTCCTTGCAGTTTTGTAATGGTGAAAACATCAGTACTGACATGTTTTTCAGGGTATAGGGACATCTGCATCGCAAGAGCTCATGCCAGGATGCCTCCTTACTATGGAGGCAGGAATAACCAGGGCAGTGCAGAACTTTTCTGCTGCTAATACTTGTACTGAAGATGAGTACTGCTCTTGTCTCTATTTCAGTTTTTCACCACGGTTGGCACTGTGGCTGCCTCTCCTTTTGAGTTTTAGGTCCTCCTTTATGCTGCCAAGTCTCTACACCTAGTTAGACCAAAGATCCTTTGATATGCCTGAAGCAAAGGGAAGTGGCACAATGTATTAGCATGCTGCTAAACTCTTGCCCCCAAAACCTGGGGATGAAATTCAAGCATCCTGTGGGAAACATGGGGCCAGGCACTAACTATTGTGGGACTTCACTATTTCAGCAGCACGGATGTGGTCCTTGAGGCCGAATAATTTGCTCGTCCCATACATTGAGGAGCTGGTGTATATTGGCACCACCCTTGCTCTGAGCGTTAAACAGAAAACTTAAGGGCCAGCATGGCTGATGCCAGTGGTCTTTATTGTGTTCTTCTATCAGTTACTTCCTTCCCTGAGTCTTAATTATGTCTGTCTGACATGTGTTCCCCATTTCTTGTCCATGGTGTTGCATCTTTTGGTTCAGTGCTTTTTGGAAGGTCCACAATGTCCTCTAAAACCTGTGTACACAAGTAGAGAATCCAAGAATGAGTTTTTTCTCTTCCTCTCCTTTTCCCCACCAAAGCTGTCTCCAAGGGGAAGGCATCCAAATCCCTCTGTATTCTCTTGAGAAATGATGAAAGGATCTGATGGGGCATGCTGGAGTGACCTGCAGAGAGGTGTTGAGCCCTGTTCCATGTACTACTCATGTGATGGAGCTTGTAGGTGCTCTCTGCTGCTTTGTCTGCTCCAGGGGGAGGGATACAGACGGGGCCCTGGCAAGATGGTGGTCCTCAGGCTAAGTTTGCTCACCCCCTCATCACGTTTTTAATGTCAAAACTGCAAAAATTGGTGGGTTTGGGTCTGGTGTGGTTTGCCATGGGACAGCAGATTGAGCTCAGCCTGGGCTAAGGACTGGGAGATTCTGTGGGAGCGTATAGGATGCATATAATCAAAGCACATGTGATTATCATGCAGTCATTTTTTTGTTGTTTTTGTGGTTGAGAACACTTGGCTTTGTTTTAGCTAGGCCCTGAGCACAAGCTTATCATTAATAATCAGGAAACTCTTCTACTTTTTGTGTTTAGTTAAAAAGTAATTTTTTCACTATTCCCCGCATAACCACATCCTTTAGTGTCGCAGTTTTATTTTCTGGTTATCCAAAACTTTGAGAGGCTAATACCTCAGAGCTCAGACATTGGATGGGATAAATATTCCATTTTTAGTGTCAATGGTTGTCACAGATACTCATAATTAATATTTAGTGTCTAGAACAGACTTCAGAATAACTGGAACATAGAAGGATGCCATGAGATTTTGGCAAATCAGAAAGTAAGTACCTGTTACAGGAATGAAAACAAATCAATTTCAACACATTGTCACTGACAATGTTTATTTTATTGTCTTTGTTCCATAACCTTGTTTCATGGATTTTCAGTTCACAGTGTAAGTGGTATGTTGGGATTAAGGCATTAACTCTAAGACAAGGCTTTCCAGTTTCTACATTACCTCACTTGACAGCTACTATACATTAGGTTTCACATTACAGCTCTTTAATTTCCACAGTCTCCTAACTTGATCCTCTTACAGAAAAGGGTTTTCCATAGTGTTACAGCTACATCCAGCTTCATTTTAGTTTCTGCCTTTAACAAACATTTGACAAACTAAGGCATGAATGGTACAGGAAGAATCATTTGTTAAAGGCAATCACAATCATGTCCTTGGAACACATAAAATGACAATTTATTTTGTAGTTTGCTAGTTTTTGGGTTGAAAAATGTTTCTGAAGTATGTCAGCATGTGGTAGATTTTGTCTGACCTTTGACAAATTGCAATTTTGGATATGTAAATTTCTTTACTCTATGGTAAGGATCATGATTTCTTAAATTTTTCTAGGCAGCATACCTGAGATATTTTACTTCTTACTGGATAAAGTAAGATTCAAGAGTGTTCATAGGGTCTTTAAGTGGTTTGCCAAATTTTGTGCTGGCCAGAGATCAACGGTACACCTCTGTTTTGATATAAGGTGAACCTCAACTTTTTCACAGCAGTTGGGGTTTGTCTGTGCAGCCCAATGCCTTTCCCCCAGTGTCTTTCCTCCCTTATGTCCAGGTGAGATGATGATGCAGTTATCAGCAATGCCTCCAGGTAAGAGGCTCTTTGGGCAATACATGACTTTATTATCCCCAAGAGCTCTGATAGGAAAAGCAAGAAATAACAGTGCTGTTCTCGGTGAAGGATTTTGGTTTTCCTTCCTAAGCATTCAGCAGGAGGTCTGACTCTGGATTTGTCTCTTAGTTAACAACCATGATAACCCCATTCAGAAAACTATCCTTGATTCTCCAGAAAGAAAACTATATCATTAGATCAGTTTTTTCATTAATATGAAATGACTCTCTTTTTGTCAAGTTCAGCAAAAACTGCAATCCATTAATGCACTTCTATAGACAGACAAATTTGTTCTCCTTTTTCTTACTTCCTTTTAAGTAGCCTTAAGAGTATAGATTGCTTTTTTAAAATGTAAAAACAAGCCACAGTAATCATTTGGTTCTTGCAATTTTTGTGCCCTTTCCCCAGTTGATCCCTGATCACTATAATGTAAGTTCATTTGCTTCTATCAGTTGCTTGTACTGTCAGATTATTTCAGAAATATTTCCATCATAGGAGGTATTTAAACCTTCTTTCTTTAGATCCATACCAGATAATCAGGGCAATTTGATTAAAATGGAAGGCTGACTTTTGATTTATGTTTCTTTTTATGATGAGGGAAGAAAGTTCAGGTCATCTTTCAACCACACATAATACTAGTCAAAAACCAATATGATAATCCTGACTCCAGTGGTCCTCATCTCAGCAGGAACTTAATTCCCTTTATCTAGGTGTAATTTCTATTTAAAATATGAATTAAAACAATGCAATTAAAAAAAATTACAACTGTTCCCACAAAATGCAGAGACAATTATGCTGAAGAATCTGTAGAGACATAAATCTTCTGCCAGTGCAGGAGAAATAAAATGTGTCCATAGTTCCCTTTAAGAAGAGAGACTGATAAGTGATACAGCAAAATGGGCAGAGGACAAAGAACTATTTTGATGTGAGATTTTTAGAAGGTATTTAAAAATTCTAGTTGGATGATCAGCATAGCAGCCAAGAATTTTTTGTCCTGAAAAATGTAGATTAAGACATGGTCAAAGGTAGATTTGTTTATTTCTAAGCACTTGGGAGGCAGAGCTGGACAGCACTGCAGGGAGTTCTGCATGCAGAAATGGTCAAAAGGCAAACAAAAGACTTGCTTCAGTAGCTTTCTTATGGTCCCTGGAACTTGGATGTTTTTTTCTCAAACTGGGTTGAAGCTTCTGGGTTTTACATTTTGATGAAATTAAAGTTGTTTTGAAGGGCAATAAGTTCCTGCAGGTAATAACCTTAATATTCCTTTAATCTCTTCAACACATCAAGAAAGCAACTAATAGATGCCTGAAAATATGACTGACTTCTGCCTCTGAATGTCTGTGCATTTAAAAAATATTTTTTTAAAATTCATTTTAGTTGTGCATGGTTCTAGATAACCAAGACATATGACAGTAATAAGAAACACAAGTCAGTTTTCCAGAATTATGTTTATTTATTTATTTTAGTTATAGTACAGTTCAGAAGAGAACTGCTGAGATGATGTTTCTGTTTGGGTTAGATCTGCTGGCTTACCAATATAAGTTGAATGTCTGCCTTCCCAGAAAGGGCCAGAAGGCTGGTGAGGTTGTTGGATTGCAGATGTTGTCAGATGAGGGCACATTTTCCTAATTCCCATCTATTGACACATGAGAATGGCCAAAGCAGTGTGGCCAGCAGGGCAAGGCCCCTCTGCCCCTCTACTCCACTCTCTTGAGACCCCACCTGGAGCACTGCATCCAGCTCTGGGGCTCCCAGCATGACAAGAATGTGGACCTGCTGGGGCGAGTCCAGGGGGGGCCCACCAAGGGGATCAGAGGGCTGGAGCATCTCTCCTATGGAGATGGAGTTGTCCAGCCTGGAGAAGAGGAAGCTTTGGAAAGACCTTTCAGTACCTTAAGGGGCCTGAAGGGAGGCTTTTTACAAGGGTAGGTTGAGAGGAGATGGCTTTAAACTGAAAGAGGGTAGGTTTAGATTAGATATTAGGAAGAAATTCTTTACTGTGAGGATGGTGAGGCTTGAAACAGGTTGCCCAGACAAGCTGTGGATGCCCCATCCATGGAAGCGTTCAAGGTCAGGTTGGACAGGGCTTTGAGCAAGCTAGGCTAGTGGAAGGTGTCCCTGACAGGAGGGTTGGAACCAGGTGATATTTAAGGTCCCTTCAAACTCAAACCATGCTACAAAGCTATGATTTATGACACTGGAGTAATGACCTGATAAATAGGATTTCTTCTATTTCCCATTTTCAGGAGTTTTGGAGAATATTTTGGTGTTATAAGAGTGACTGACCCTACATTGCCAGTGTAGCATGGCAAGTGTTTGTGCCTGCCCACGTTCAGCAAAGCAGTTAAGTGCATTCTTAAGTTAAAATACATGAGTAAAGTTAAGTATGTGCTTCACTGCTTTGTAAAAAGTTATGGCTGTCTCAATCCTGGCCAGTGAAGACTAATTTTCTGACATCTGGGCAAGCTGCAAAGGCCTGTCCAGCTGGGAGATGCCATCTCTCATTTCTGCTGTGATTCAGACGTGTCTGCGAGAGGTCAGTGTGGCTGAGGGACTGCAGATTGCAGTTTTTCTAGCGATGCCTGCATTTTCTCCGTTATACCTGGCACAAACAATCAAATAAATGCAAACCAGAGAAGCAAAATAAATCAGACAGAAGCCTCAGAGGTAAATGAAGAACCTTTGTTTTCCATTTAAAACGGCTGGAAGCCGTAGTCTGTATGCCAGACCTTGGATCTCTTGAAAATGACTTATTCTCAGCATAATTTGCCACCTACATTAGACTGAATGAAAATCCATCAGCAAAAAGCTTCCAGATAGAGACTCTGCAACACTTGGATTTAGTTCCAAATTTCAAAGGTCATTTAGAAAATCCAGGTCAGGATACAGAGTTGAATTTCAAATGTCCCTGAAGTTCATGTTTGTTCAGACCTAAGCCTGAAGATCTGAACCAACATGATAATGCAGATTTAAAACCTGAGCTTGTAGGTTTATGTGGAATCATTTATACAAACCCTTGGTTACTTTTTTTCTCTATGGTATTATTTACCACACACAAGGGCATGTAAAATAACTACTTAATAATTATGAACTGCTAAAACCCCTCATTATGCATTGAAAATGTGTGAGTGCAAATTCTCTAAACGATGTGAAAGTTGGACTATTGGGAACATTCAGCTTGTGCATTACCTAAGTGTAGGCTACTCTCTAGTACATTTGTCTGATATTCAAGACAATTTCATCTCAGCTTGGATGAGATTCAGAAGTGTAGGCTCTGTGGAATATGAAGTGGGCTTGGTGGAGCAGAGGGAAATTCATGTTATGTTCAATGTGCCTAGTAAATAATGAGATATTAAATTATAATGTGTTCCAGGAGTTTTCAACTGTATTTTCTCTTTAATCATTTCATTACTCAGAGTCCTTTGTTTCTGACCTGTGTCTTTCATTAGTTTTTTCAGACTTGAGTATGTGTGTGGGGAGCTCTGGGTCCCTGTGGCACCTTTGCTGTATTGATCCTTCAAATAAAAAGGAGATTTGTCCATAGCAGAAACACTCTTTGTTTCCTGAGCTGCAGATTTCTGCTATGGGCATGGGCTCTTGGGCAAGCCCATGAAGACAGGCTTCACCCACAGCAGCCACCCATGTGTAGCTGAAGCTCCCTTGGACCAATCACACTTCCATGGCCCTGCACCACTCTGAGTGAGCAGATGTGAGCATGCCTCTTCCAGAGAGATGGGCAGCAGAAGTGGCCTTGTGTTACTGCAGGGGTGGGAGCGATGGAAAGGGCTCTTGTAGCCTTATGTGAGCAAGCAGTATCCTGCTCACTGTTCCTGTCCTTTGGCATTGCTGCTTGAGCATTGGACTAGCAAAGCAGGACTGGTGCCTTCAAATAGATGAGCCTGAGCACAGCCTGAGCCAAGGGAAGCATGTATGTGGAGCACTTGTGGATGTTAAGGGCAGGATTCCCATTCAATGCATTGTAGCAGGTATGAGGATCCAGACATCTAAACAGTGGAAGTGACTTGAGCTTATTAAAAATGCATGCTGGATAACTAAATTCCTCTAAGAGGGAAGGGGAAGGAAGCTTCTGCAGGTATGCTCACTAAGCAGCTGAGGATTTAGGAATGTGCACTCTGGTTTGTACCAGTGAGTTAAAGAAGCCCTGGCATGTGAATTTGTGACCAAATTTGCCACAGGAAAGCAAATAGGCATTAAATGCATGGCCTTAGTGAAATTCAATAACAGATTTTTCAGGTATTTCCCTTTAATTACCAGATGCTAAAGTGTCCAGTGCAGGAAAGCAAAGAAAGTGCTTTAATTATGTTTCCATAAACAAGGTCCTGATTTCTTGGACTGAAGCCTCAGGGAGCATTACAGTGTGACAATTGGTATGGGCTGGTGTACTCGTTGGTTTTCTTGACCTTTTGCTGTTCAGAGGAGCCTAAAGGTGTTTGATCCCTGGTTGCTCATAACTTTGTTTCTTTGAAAATCTCCTCTTTAATGTTTGCTGCAAAATAAAACCTGTTGACATTGGCTATGTTTATGCTACCAGTCTGCAAGAGCTCTTCTTTCTGTGCTTCACAGTCTGGACGCACAAAGAATTTGTCCAAATATAGGAACTTGCTTAACTTACTGAGTAAACTGCCAGATTATTTGTGAGAACACTTACTTGAGGCCAGTTATTTCATTTCCATGCACATGCTGCTTTTATTTTTCTTAGTGTGAGTGAATGGACCAGCATACAGGTATAGTTGTCAAAGCCAAAACTGGAAGAATTTAATCAAGTATAAATAAAAAGCCAGAAAATCTTTGCAGCCTTGTATTTTAGTGTGGGTCCAGGGTTGCCTCCAAATAAACTTGTATAATGGCAGTGAGAATGCAGAACGGTTGCAGAGATCCCTCTCCAAAACTGGAAATTTTGGGCTATGTACTGGCTGAGTGCTGTGATGCACACTGGTGGTGTCTTTAACATTAATACACAGGCACACATACCCTGTCATTAGGAAAATGTGCCCATAGAAGGCACTCAGAAAAATGTAACTGTGCTTATGACTTATGTAGGATCAATAAAGTTCATTGTTGTGCAGTTCTAATGGCTCCCTTTGGTGCAGCTCTCTTTACAGCAGCTTTGAACAATAAAGCCCTTGTTGGAGGGTTCTGAGAAAAGGTAATGAATTTTTGAAGATGCTCATATTTAGTTAAATATATGTATATTTATATACACACATATATATGTGTAAACATGCATTTATATAAATAGAAAAATTTAAATATATATTTAAATGGAAACATTTGATAAATAATAGAAAGTCAGCACAGGAGATAGTAAATGTGTTTTAATTTGGTTATTGTAATGCAGAGTGCTGTCAAATAAATATGCACTTTTATTTCAGAAGATCTGTATTGCTTTGCTTAGGTAAAAAAATATATGCAATACTGCTCTGAAAAGTAACTTGACGCTTGAAAATATAACCTAGAACTAGCAAAAGGAGTAAAAGATGATGTGTCTGCCTGCCAACCTCTTAGCTTAGCACCTGACTCAAAGATGCCCTACATTTAAAACATTTATTTTTTTAAATGCAGACTCATGGATTTATTTATAACATTACTATCTCTGTCTTCCTTCACATTTTGTTCCTTTTGTGGACAACTCCTTTGTTCTTGTATACTATAAGCTGGCACTCAAAACCTAGTTGTATGAAGTTATCTGGGGGGCAGTGGTATCAGTCTTTTAGAGGTAAAGACTCCTCTGTTTGGCAGAGGTTCTTTACTGTGTTTGTCTCTTCTGCAGCCCAAATCTGCAAGCTGGTGTCAGACTGTGTGGCATGTTCATCCTGGGTAGATGGCCTGTATTATCCAGATTCAGTGTCCTGCTTGCATGGCTCTGCATCTTCTGCGGAGAACAGAGAGGGAGTTTCTCAAAGAACTGCTGTTGATGGATGGGCTGGACAAGTGTCAGTATCTTTTCCTTGGCACATCAAATACAGTGTGTGCTGGGCTGTGAGTTCTACAAGGCAGTGTTACAGTCACCCTTGCCCGCAGTTCAGTTGTGTGGATGACAAATTCTCTCTGAACACTTCATGCTGCAATACTCCATCCTTTTTCAGTATGGCAGGAAGTCAAATTTGTGTGTGCTTACCTCTAAATACAAATTAATACGAATAATAGGTGAATATTTTCATTTGATATTCTGTTCAGTGAAAGAATCAGTCAATTGATTAACCTATTATTCAGTCCATTATTCAGGATTCTATCACCATGAAGTCACAATTATTTAGGAAACTTTGATAAATTTTAAATCTGTTCCTGGCTTAAGACTATCAATTAAGCTATAGAAAAAGAAGCAATTAGTCACTTTACATTTTAAGAATTTTTATTTAAGTTCATACAAAGATCTATTTCTGTTTTGAAAAGACTATAGCCATGTGCCACTGTATTTGTCTCTCTTAGGTCTATTATTTCACATACTGTTTTCATTTAATTCCATAATATTGCTGAAAGCTGTGAGTACTCAGCACCTTCGCAAACTGGGCTACTTCAGTTTCATTGCCGAAGTTTGCTTTCAGGCATTTGCTTTAGGTAGAAGTGTTTTGATATGCTGGGCAGTGGTTTCTGGCAGGAATGTTAATCTTTGCAAGTGCCACCACTGAGATTTCAGTCTTTGAGGGCTACTCCTCGTGGTAATGAAAGAGCCCGTGTTTCAATAATCCTATCATCTCTGCTGGCTGGAGTTTTAACTCCTGGTACGGCCACTTAAGTACAATAGGTCAAAGAGGCCAGATGAAATGAATTTTACTGTTTTGCTAGACTGGCAGGTGATGGATAGTTCTATAACTTATACTCATTAGCAAAATAAAGTCAGGGATCAAAAGCACGCTAAGGTAGTCACACAAGCAAGGTAATGCACTCGGCAATTTTTGCAAGTCTTTCCATGAGTTGTTGGGAAAGCCAGGTCTCTACAGCAGACATTACTGAAGGTAAGTATGTATGAGAATTTCTAGAGCATTTAGAGCTGTAGTTGCAATAATGAAAGTTGATAGCAGCAATGAAAGAAATGGACAAATGAAAGCCCTAAATCCTTGTAGCGTGCAAACATCACTGCTGACAAAAAGCATTTTAAAAATGAGGAGATCTATAGTATATCTAAGGGTGCAAGATAGTTACTATTCAGTGAGCATTACATTAATGCAGAAACAGCACCATCACTCGTAGGCTAAGAGCCAGTTATGACTGTGGAGTTACTCATCAGCGTGCTCTGACTGACAACATTGCCAGGCCAGGATCTCTGCAATAACGGCAATAAAAAAAGTTGAGGCAGTCAAAATATATTGAGAAATGTAATGAGCAAACACCATCCCTGTGTTTTAGATCAGCATGAGGAAAAAAAAAATCAGTGCCCAATGTCAGAGTTCAGAGTGGGTAGAAATCATTGTTAAATCTGGCTGTCTACAAGTCATAGGAGTCATCCAAATAGAGTCACCAAGAATTGCTTTGATTGTTTTAACTTGTACTAAAAGGAAGTTTGGGTCTACTCTTGAAGATGTGAACTGGTGTAGATGAATTGATGTTAGAAATTTTTTCTTTGGTAAGAACAAATTCATTAAAAAAAGCATACCCTTTTATTATGATGATGCAAAAACATGAGAATGAGGCTGTGGGATGTTTAAACTTTTTTTTTTTCCCAGTGGCAGAAAATGTGCTCTGCTCCTCCTGAAACTGGTGTAACTGCAGTTGAAATATGGGTTTTGGTAGATGGGCTTAAGAGTAGACAGACTGGATAGACCCCAGAGGAGAGTAACAGGAAAAGAGGATCAGAAAACCTGCTTATGGAAATCAAGTAAAAAAACTGATTTGTCTAATTTGGCAAAAAGAGGCCTGAGGGGAAACTTCATCTTCCAAAACATATGTGAATGATGGGAAGGAACAGTGAGCAGTTGTGGCGCTGGGACACTCATTCAGGGCTCCTCATTAGAGATTTTAAAAAAGTGGTTAAAGGAAGCTCTGGTAGGCATAGTCTAGAAGGGCTTGATCCCAGCTTATAATGGAAAGAATGGAGCCAAAATTGCCTTGAAATCCTTTTCCAATTTTTTTTTTTTTTGCAATCTTTAAAAGCATAAAGAAAAGGCTATTCAAGACACAAATCCCACATTTCAGGTCGTACCACTGAAAGGAGTCAATGTGTGTTGAGGCTCAGGCCCTGCACAAGTCAGCCCTGATGTGCTATTGCATTTTTTGAATGACCATATCATAGATGCTGCAACAGCTGTTACTGACTTTCAGAAAAGTGTCTCTGAAGTTATTAATGCTTTAAGACTTTGACTGTTCAGAAATTACTATTACTGCACTTGCTTTACATGTATAGTAGAAAAATATGATAAACATTCAGAAACTTGAGAAAACTTCAGATGAAGCTCATATCACTAGGGAAATGCTTGTGAGAACAAGATGGCTGATAAATCATGGAACTCTTCTGCAAAGCAGGGAAATAGGAAAAAATCCCATAGAATAATGGGGAATGCAGCATTATAGCCAAAATATCAAAGAATAGAGATGTAAAAAGTGATAGCAATTAACAAAGTGAGCAACTATGACTTACACTTCTGGTGACAGGCAAACTCTTCCACATTGATATATAAACCAAAATGAAAGAAATGCTGCAGCTTGGTCTTTGACAAGGAAAATTACCTGGTCAACTCATTTTTCACACAAGGTTTAATCATCAAGAGAACATCAAACAGCTTCAAAAAGACCTTCATACTTTTTCTGAAGTCATGTGACAGATTTCTTTACAAAAAACTCTGAAACATCTTGATGTGTCACAGTGTACCTGTAAAAATATTGAGGTGCTAAATCAGTGTAATCTTGAGCAAATGATTTGATAATAGATAAATGTCAAGCATTGTGGCATTATCTCACCTCTGGTATTTGGCTGACCACTAAAGAAAAAGTAAGTGGATACAGCACAAGCTCAATATGACTCAGAAACTTCCTGGAATCAGATTTTGCTTGAAAGTTGCAGAAGTCCTTGAAATGGCAAAAAAAAAAATCCTCCCCCCACATTCAAGACATCTTAGCATCATAAATATGAGCTGGTTATCCATCAGGTGTGAGTGACCGACAGATATCGCAGCCGGAACCCCCCAGGTCCCAGCTCACTGTTATTTCAGGAGGCAGAGCATGCAAATGCTAATGGCACATCCTTTGCAATAGGTTATGGGTCAGTACAGATGTATACAAGGATCTGCTGTCAAATAGCCAAAATGTGCCTCCTCTTGAAATACAACTGATTTTTCAAGGGTTTACAAGTGGAAGGCTAACTGACAAATCTTCAGCTCAGAAGTTACTTCTGATAGATAGAGTGCCTTGAAAATATGAGCAGTTAAGTGGAATTAATTTATAACAAATACTAGAATTCATCAGAGTTTTCTGATAGTTATGCTTTATCATTAATGCTATTCAGCAAGGAAAATGGGAAATATTTGCTGGGAGTTGTGAATCAAAGCAGAGCATCAGCTGTGACAGCTCTGCCATGGGGCAGTTGGAGGAGCACAAGAAAAAGGCCCACAGAAAGAATGCTTCTAATTGAACTTTATGCAGTGTGGGAAATAGTGCAATATTTAACAGTTCTGGGAACATGTAGAAAGCTGTCCAAATTAAAAAAAAAAACCCAAACCTGTCAAGGTCTCATCCTGGCCCGAAGCTACTTTGGATGGTACAGGAAAGAATCATGCAGCAGTTTTAGAATCTCTTGTATTTCTACCGTCCTTGCAGCTGTAAGATGTTTGTGTATGGACTGTGGAAGTATTTTATCACTGAATAATATACTACAGAGGGTTACTAGCTGTTACTAGTTCATTTAAGAAAATATTTTCAAAAGGTACTGTGTGCCAAAATTGCAAGAATAAATATATTCTATTGTAAAAAAAAAATTGCTAATAATTGTTTCCTGGAGATGAGCATTATAGGTTTCAATTTGTAGCTACAAAGCAATGGCACTTTCAGTGCACTCAGAAAATTGTACATTGTCTATTAAGTCAATTGAAGACTTTGAAAATGGATATGGGTGTTCCATTTTTATCTCCACACAACTGTTGAAGAGTTAAGTAAAGCCACTTACTTTGACATGACTCCAGAAGGAAAATACTGATACAAAATGGTTACTTACAAGCAAAACAAAAGTCACACACATTTCCTCAAGCTGCTCAAATGTGTTCAGCACATCAGTCTTTCTATAAGCTAGCAGAATTGCTCAAATACTTTTAAAAAGGAGTGGAAAACTGAGCAGAAGCTTTAAATCAGTACAGCTTGGGCAATCACAGACTCCCTTATCACTTCCAAAAATTACTTGCTTGGAGTAAATTGAAGAGCTTTGATAGTTCAGATAGCTGTACAATTCACATGTTCAGAGTGGTGATCACCTTCAAATTTAAGCACTAAATTTAAGAGCTTCAGTAATTTTAAATTGCTGCATTTCACTGAGTGGCGGGCAGAGACTCAAGTGCTACAGTATTTTAAAAAACTTTGGGTGTTCTGCTTAATATTTTTCTTTCAGGGAATCCAGAGAGGATTTCTATAGTCAAGCATGGAAAATGGAACAGATTCAAGATTACTGTAGGAAAGCAGGAGACTATGCTTTTTATAAAGCAGAGCAGAGGAGGTCTTCTCTGGAGAATGTAAAACTCCAAAGCCTGTGCTTGCCCTTTTCTGTGAACTGTTTGACCAGTCCTTGTGTGGGCTGCTGCAGAAGGTAGAAAGAGAGGTAATGACGTTTACATGGGCATCAAGAGACTTCTCTGTCTATTTGCTCTCCTGAAAGAGCCTGCCTGGGTTAGGTTTGTTTCCATTAGGCATTTCTGCTTAACACTGCTTGCACAGAAGCAGATAGGAATGAGATCTTACTGCTGTTTGAATACTTCCCCACTTGTGGATTCAGATATTTTTACCTAGCTGTGGGTTGCTTCATTTGTTATTTTGGTTTTACTAGGCTTCAGTTTCATGTCACGATAAATCCTTCCTGTGTGCTCTTAACTAGCCTAGTACAACATTTACTGATTAAATACTTGGCTGAGGACTAAGCTGAACAGTCTAAGTGGTTGCCATGATCTTTGTCTCAGCAGCTAGGAGAGGCGCAGATGATACCACAAAAACCCTCACGGCCCCATACCTCTATTGGGGTCCAGATGGGGGGAGCAGGATTTTTGAGTGCTGTGAGAAAGTCAGACTTCAGAGCTGGTTGTTCAGGCTTACCTGGGAGGGGGTGCAGCTCTTTGGAGCAGGAAGGTGGCACTGCAGCCTCCTGCAGTCTGGCTCACCACATGTACTGCCCTTCAGGCTGGAAGGGAACAGGGCAGGGAGCCACAAACTACAGCCTCCAGAAAATTTGCAAATGAAATGTCAAGAATTAAATATTACCTGAAGAGCCTAGAAGAGATTCATTGGAGCTGATACCTTGTGACCTCTCATTTAGCGGGACAAGACCAAAATTAGTCTCCTGTGAGGTAAATGTAAAGAGTATCTTTCACTTCCAGAAAATTACAATCCAGCTCAAAGACATTTTATTATTCAGGGTGCCACTTTAAATGCTAATCACTATTTGCAGGCTCATTGCAGCTTCAGACTGGCTTCTTCAAAGGAATGAAGGGGTATTTCACATTCATCTACTGGTGAAATTTGAAAATCCCAGCTCCAAGGTATAAGGGGCACAGGGCAAACTGAGTGAATTTATCAGCTGTTATCTGGGACAGAGTTGGGTTGCTTCCTTGTTTTTATTTAAGGAAAATCAGTAATCTTTGTCTTCTCTCTGAACTTACACTGGCTTCCTCTAATTTTCAAAATGAATGTCTGTATCACTGCCAATGTCCACTTCTTGTGTTCTTTCTCTGTTAATAAATCTGCATGTGTTCATTTACCTGTTCAAATTCTTTTTACTGAAAGTTGCTGTCTGTAGAAGTGTTCTTACTGCTCCAGTTATTTACTTTATGAGTGCAGGAAGGACTCAGTAAGCTGTGATTACAGCTTGTCACTGAATGAACTAAATCGTGTAAGAATGTGATATTAACTTTTGTAAGTGGTATCAGAGAGGTTACTGTTCACTTTTGATGCCACCTCAGTAATCCTGAAGGACAGTGGGCTTACCTGGCTAGGCCTCTCACTATCCTGGACCTGAAAGCAATGGAAAGACTTGCATGTGTGAAAAGAACAGTATTTCTACGTAAAGGAGGCTTATAATGACTTCTGCAATAATGATTTCTTTGATTTTTCTAAACTCCATTAGCCTTGCCTGTTACAAGAAATATGCTGCAGCTATCTTGTCTAGCAGCTTTTTAATTTTAGGATCCTTGTTTGAGTTTTCCAATAAGTCACATCAGGTACACCGCTGTCAGGTCAGAATTGTATCTCTGTATACCCACAGCTGGAAGGAATACTTGGGGTTTTCCCAGGGATGTGATTTTGTCATGAACACTGCCCTCCTTACCAGTAAAATTGTGAACATTTTCATTTTTCTCATGGGAAAAAGTAGAATAAAATTAATTCCAAAGCTGAAAATGTTGAATGGTGTTCCCAGACTCACCAGTGGCTTATATAACGGGATCTGTCACTTCAGAAAATTCATAACCCAATCTCTCTGCATAGTACAGGCAGCCTTATGATTTAATGGCCTAAGAAAATTCAAGAATGCCAATGTGGACACCCCTGTGTTTCACTGCAGGAAAGAATTACAGCACAGTTCTTAGGAATTCTATTGTGCAAGAACTAGAAATAGCATAAAAAATGCTGGTATTCAACTAATATGCCTTTCTTTTACACTGTGTCTCAATTGAATGAAGGAAAAATACCCAAACAAAGCTGTACTGTGTTTTGATTATTAAAAAAATCATGGTTATATTTGACATAGAAATAATTTCCATTGAAATCATTTTAGTGAGTGTGTACTACAAAATCACAGAAAATACTGTTCCTATAAATAAAGATAACAGCATGAGAGGTGGCTGAGTCAGTGTGAAGAATAACAGGGGTTTACTGGCAAAAGGGTGATATTTTGAATACTCATAATTTATTTACTCAGTCTGTCTTAAAATTTCAGCCCATCAATTATACATGAAACTGAATACCATAGCATAGGAGGGGACTAAAAGGCAAGTATTCATTTCCAGCTCTAACATCTCAGTCTTTAAAAAAGACCTACTCCTGGTAAGACAGATGGATAAGTGTTGGTAGATATGAGATTTATAGTTTGGCATTATTAAACTGCTCCGTAATTTGCTTGTACTAGCACCCTCGAGACACATTTTTTCAGAAAGTCTGATTTTTCTGCATTTATTCTAGTAATGGTATACTGAGAGTTGTTAAGGAAATTAAAGTCCCATTTCAGGCCTCAGTTCAGCAAAGCGTTTAAGTGATTCTTAACTTTAAGTACATCTTAAACCAAATCCTATTTAACAAAGGGGAAAAAAAGGCCCACAAGTCTTCAGAGAGACTTCCTCACACGGTTAAAGTTAAGAGCATGGGGTGTTTTTTAAAGTGAACTTGGAAATATTGCCTGTTTCAGAGACTGAAGAAGCTGTCTGTGGAAAGGAACATGATATATGAAATTACCTGTTGTCCAGAAAGCCTTTATGATGTGGTGAAGGAGGAAGGAAACATGATTCAAATTTTTGATTAGACTATAGAATGAATTGGACTTATCATGCTTTGAGACAAGATTAAAAAAAAAGTGTTTTGCAAGGAAAAGAGCAATTTGCGGTCACAAACTTATTGGGCATTTAGGTGTGTTCTCCTGAGACATCATGACATTGGAAGCTTTACTGAAAAGCTAGAAAAAAGAGCTTTTCTAATGAATGGAGAGACTTCTATCAAACTGGCAGCTAAATCCCTTGTATCCTTCTGTCTTAGGACCATCTTTTACTAGAATTGTCTCTGCTCCCTGCTCCCTGTTCTGGAGAACTTTAGTGGGCTATATTGAGAGTTAATGGCTGTTTTCTTTGGTTCAGTTCCAGGTCCCAGTAAAGGTCTCAAAAAATGTGGATAGATAAGTATTAGTTTTGGTCTTGTGGAGCATAATATGTATTTCTAGGTCTCCTCAGAAGATTCTGTGATAGAGCTTTCAGTTTTCAAAGTAAAACACCAATAAAAAATATTTATGTCCACCTCACCTCCCCAGTAAATTGGAAGCTGTTATTTACAGTCATTAACCCAAATACAGTTACTTACTTCATACAGGTGGTCTTCCTTATGAAAATTCTATGATATTCATCAGGATAACCTTGCGTTTTGCCACCTGGTGCGATGCAAGATAAAAATCCACAATTTCACCTGTGAAGACACTCAGATGACAAATAGTGGGGAAAAGAAAAAATTACTTTCTGTCTAAGTAAGTTGTTTTCTAGTTGTTCATGAATGAAATTAAAAATAGCCATCAAGTAAAGCACCAATCATGATGACAATGACTTTTTTCCACTCACTAGTTTAGATCATTAGGGAGATCAAAACCTATCTAAACCCCAAGTTATGTTAGAGGAAAAAAGGCAATTTTAGCATGTTTAATGAAAATTCCCCTGTGACAGAAATTCAGTGCTGCAAAATGTGTTATTTTTCCGTATGACAGCACAAAACATGACATAGGGAAAATTCAGACTCAATAGATTTCTTAATAAATTGTGTCTGTATTTCAGCATGTGACTTGAAGCTATAGCACCCTTACAGAAACAGTATAAAGGGGTCTGTTGTGAGTCTAAAAAAAACACACAATAATGTGTAGCTAATGACAAAAAATGCTTTTCTTTATGTGCTAGCAAATTGTTATTAAGCAGAAGGTTAATATGCTACTATTGTACTACACAGTTAATTTCACCACATTCTTATTTTAACTTCAAGACACTCGGAACTTCTGTGTACCTTTTATTATGTTTGTCTGAAGAGGGCAGCCTTTCCTAATACACTTGGAATTTTCTTAATTTGACAAGGTTACTGTATGCTGAACAAATTGACAAAGGACAACCTCGCAATCTGAAGTTTGCCTCATTATTGCCTGTGTTTTCATTGAAGTTTCTCTCCATGTATATTTATCAACCAACTGCAAAGGATATTATTATTTTAAATATTTGACCCCTCTGGTAAAATACAGTCCAATTTCACTTACTCTCAATGCTAAATGAAGGAAGACTTTCTGTGATATTTCTGGAATGAAATTTAAAGAGAATATTAGGAAATTTCTGGAAATATGGGTATTGTTTATTCTTTCTGAAGTCTAAAAATAAATGTTATTCACATGCATTTTTAAATGCTAAGACTGCATGTGAATAGAGCAGGAAAATATCTGTCCCTTTGTGCTGACAGTCCTCCTAATCTTTCATGATTTTCATGCTGAACTCCTCTCCAGGCTTCAAAAAAAGCATTAGTCTCAAAGTAGATAGTGATGTTACATTTTCTTTTATTTTATAGTTTAATCATAAGGAAACATAAGAAAAAAAAAATCTTACAGCAAATTCATGCATTCCCATGTTAGCAGGAAAGATGAATGGCTACTCTGCATTTAGCAATTAGTGTGATAGATTTAAGAGCTCTTAGAAGAATTTATTGCTCTGGTGTGCCTCGATCACAGAGCAGGGAGGGGCATTTGAAGAAGCTGGGATGATACATTTTTGCAGTTACTGCTGCTCTATCCACTGTGTTTCATCTCTCCTCTTGCAGTGGCAGCCAGGTTTGCAATCCTGTCTCACCTTCTGTGGTGTTGGGGTTTAGATTGCACGATAGGCCTGGGGGAGAAGGAATGCTCCAGAACACAGGGAGTGAGCACTGGGCTTTGGAACAGGGAGCACCTGACAGCTGCTGCTGGTAGAAGAGGAAGTAGGTGGAGACAATAGGTGCAGGATTTCACAGCATGTACATGAACGAGCATCCTGTTTGCAAAAGAGTATCACCTGACTACAATCCCTATAAAAACCACCTTCAGCACATTGCTGGGGCAGCAAGAGTGGTGCTGTGAATCCTGTGCAGAACAGTCAGCTAAGCAGTTCTCTCTAGAAATGCCTACAACAAAATGAGATGACTTCATGCATCCAGGAGCTCAGTGAGATTGCTGTGGTGGTTGACAGCTGGCAAACTCTGTGCCACATCCCAGTCACAGCAGCTGTCACCCATGTCTGTTATGTTGTGCTTGCATTGACTACAGTCAAACTGCTCTACAATGTCAGCCCTTCCATTTCTCAGCTTTCCTCAGCTGATGATTAGGCAATACCTGTGCCAATCTAGTCAAGAGAGCTCTTTTTTTTTTTTTAAATTTGGTGACCTTTTAGGGTATTTTGTACAAAGAAATGTTTCCTTCTGTCATTAGGTTCAAAGCAGCAAATAATTGAATTTACTCCTCCCACAAACTTCTACTATTATTTAAAGCTGTTTAGGCTACCAAGCTCATTGCAGCCTCATTGCCTGACAGAAAGCTTGCTCAAAATCTTATCATTGCAAGCCTATTTATCTGGTTTTACAATCCTTGAATATCATTCATGTTCACTGATCCAAACCCACCATTTTTTGTGACCTTGTCTTTCCTGCAGCAGTCACTTATTAGAAGTTGAGGCAGATGCTTCGGTGCCTTCCAACCAATGACTGGACTGATCTGAAAAGTGTGGGGCTTCTTCATCTTCCCACTTTAGCATTGGATTACTATCAAACAGAGCAGAAATTTCCTTGTATCTCTACTTGAAAAGCATCCAGTTTCCTACATAACAGTCTCATGCATGTGCTGCGATGTTCCAAGATGTCAGATACTCTCCTTACAGGCCAAGGACCCGCTAGATTATTGCTAAATGCTCTAAGAAATGACACTTTAATTGTCTTTATATCAGCATTTTTCCTGGAGACAATGCCTGACTACAAGTGATTGCTTGTTTTCATTTTTTGTGACTAATCTTGGAAAGGAACTGTTTGCCAGACACCAGTGTCTGCCATCACTCACTGTTTCCTGTGTTTAAAGAGTATGTGTCTGTAAAAGGTATGAAAGCTGGATTTTTGAGGTTGAAATGGGAAGAAATTTAAAAACAACTCCTACATTTCCAATACATCCTGGTTTTGAAATTGGAAATGTGACTGTCTCTTTCTGCTCTTAGGAAATATTATCAAAATTAGCTTGTAAAAAATTTGACTAAGCTTATTGCATCCGAGTCTTAATAATTTAGCAGGAATTGCCGGCATTTTTCCTGAATGTCTAATTGCCTTTAAAAATTTGATTCTTCTGGGAATGACTCCCTTATCTAGAAAATAACCATTTGTTGTTCCCTTTTATCTCTCACCATTAAAGAGATCATCATAGTACCTCCTCCACCTTTCTAGGATTGCATTGTTTGCAAATAAAGATTTTTATTTCTGTATTTTACTGAACCTTCATGATTCATGCCCTTGCCTTCCAGTACTGAAACACATGTAAAATATTCTGATTACTACATCTACTGTATGCCATATTTTACTTTAATTTCTGCACTGTTGCCTTTTGCATTGTCTTACCAAGGCTATTCTCAGTTCCCATTTTATTATAATCTTCAATGTAAGCATAAATCTAAATTCTTATTTTCTTTGCTGAACATATAAAAAAAAAAAGGAAAGGTCCCCCCCATGCCTTTATGAGAGCATCCATTGCCTTTATATTTGCTTTTGTTCTTCTAATGTTTTTTGATACTCTATAGTGCATGTCTGATGGTTTCCTACTCAGCAGCAGTTTTCAATGTGGTCACTTTGTTATGTTTTCATACCTCAGATCCAATGTTACTCAAAGATTCTGGGTCACTTTTCATATTTCTTGTCTGCTATTAAAATGGAACAGATAATCTTTCTCAGATTAGCTGCTCAAATAGAACAGCTCTCATTACAATCAATTTAATTTATGTTCTTGGTGTTTTTCCTTTATCTCAAATCAACATAGACCTGTTAATTCCATTTTTGAAAGCCTGTGCAAGCTGCTGAAGAAAGCCAGAACTAATCCCATTTTGCTCTCTGCCCTAGCCAAGACTGTCTTTTTCATGGAATCGTAGAACCACAGAATATCCTGAGTTGGAAGGGTCCCATCAGGATCATCAAGTCCAACTCCTGGCTCTGCACAGAACCATCCCCAAGAGTCCCACCATGACTGAGAGCATTGTACAAACACTTTTTGATTTCTGTCAGGCTGGTGCTGTGGCCACTTCCCCTTTGTTTCCTGGTGCCCCAGCATTTCATTTATTCAGGAAAATAGTGAGAGTCTAAAGGACATAAAAGATGTCAAATATTCCAAGTTCTTCTGATAACGCATCTTATATTTCTTGGAGCATTCTTTCAACAGGAGTGGGTGTCCTGGTGATATCCAGGACTGTAGCATTCACTGGCTCCTTGTTTAAGTTACTGATTGCTGATAATAGAACATTGCTTAACATAATATTACACTTAGTTCCACAAAAGCAGCTGCTTTAGAAAGCCACTTCATGACTAAATTTTCCCTCATATGGCTGTGTTGTGCTCCCCTACCTTCTCTGTAGTGCTTGGGGGAGTTCTTGACCCCAAACAATTGAGTGTCCTCATATTTTTCTTTTTTTTTTTTTCAGTTGATTTCTCCTCCTTATCTAATTGCATGATTCTATGTCTTGCAACTTTCTTACAATTTATTAATTGTACGTTTTATGGGGTGAGAATGCCAACTTTATGTCAACTCCATCTGGAAGAATTGAAGGTTGTTCCTCAATCTCTTTGCAGCATATCTTCTAACTCTCTCTGGCTTTGGAAGAAAGTGCTGACTGCACAAGAATTCATGATGTCTATAGTATCTCCACAGATAATTTCTTTCACCAGATAAAATTCCTAAGAAATATGTTATTGCTTCTCACCAACAGTAACAGTTGTTCAGGTTGTTTGTGATTTCAAAGATGCTGCACTTCGTTTGTTTGCTAAAAATCAGAAAGGAGAAGGAATTAGTGGTGACAGTATTGTTGGCTCGAGCTTGACCAATCAGTTCTGCTAAGGTAGATGTGGTTTGAGATGGATTTCAAATACACAATTTCTAATATCAGTTCTTATTTGCTTTGTGAGATATAGAAGGCCTGTGGACTTCATTACCATTGAAATACATACTTTGAAACTTAAAATACATTAATTATTACTTTTAACAATCAAGTAGGATATGGGAGGTCATGTAGAGAAGGTCTGGGGTTTTTTTTAGCACAAAGCTCCTGGTTGGTAGGTATAAAGAGAGTTTATGACGATGTGATATTTTTATCTCTGGTTTTATCTAGAAGGTTTTCCTCTTTTCCTTCTTTAATGTCTTTATTAAATGAGCAAACAGGAGTGGAAAATGAGAAAAGAGAGAGGGAATCGTAATGTCATGACAACCCCTGCACCATAGTTCAGAGCCCATGTCAAATTGTTAGGTGTCAAGGATCCATGGATGGGGCTGAGTGATAGACATATACTACTTTTGGCAATTTCACCTCAAAAATATGAGTCACTGTGTTGATGGTCGTGACTAGACAGTGGATATGAAATGTGAGTACTTTGAGTGAGTGCCTGAGTTCCTATAAAAGCGTCTATTGAATGCATTTGCTTCATCAAAGCCCAAACCCACAGGTTCAGAGAGATGTACTCCTATGGTTGACAGCTCAGTCAATATCTCTCCTGCTCTGTCTCTTCCTGTCATAACATTGATTTCTGTAAGCTAGAGGAAGTAATCCCTAATGACATTGTGTAACAGCGTTAAGGAAAGATTGTTTTCCCACTACGCACTTTTTCATGCACAACTTATGAATGTATTTCATTACTTACAAACTTTACCTCTTGCAACTCTGTTACATTTTACATCCTGCCATTCTATCCAGGTAGGCTGATTTCTTAAAGTTTTCCTCCCGATTTTAAACTTTTGTGGAGCAGCATACTTGGTGATTCCCCTGCATCACCTCATCACTGCAAATAATGATGTCACTCTGACATTTGCTATTCTCTCAGCTGCCAAGCAAGCTGAAGGATGCATCATACACCCTTTGCATGGAGGAGGAGACCAGATTGTCACATCACCTACCATCCTTCCGCTGCTGTCAATATCACTGCACTTGACTTCGTGTCCTAACCTCATGATCAGCAATGTTACCTGTTGAGGGGTAAAAATGGCTGCATGGCTCTAATGAAATTTTATTCCTATTATTAATCTGATTATATAACCTTTTCCTGTCTTCCTTTTATCTAACCAAAAAAAAAAAATATATCCATCACTCTGCAATTTTGTAGATCTAGCATCGCTAGGAAGCAGGCAGTTTTCCAGGAAATTTTGGAGGATTTTAAACTTGTAGGGTTTTGAAGAAACCATGGATATTTAAAGTACTTGGAATTTGTTTAGTCTTATGACCAGAGTGCTAGCTATGAATTTCCAGGATGGTATTGGTATTGTTGAAAAATGGGCTGAGGTTTCGAAGGGAGCAAGGAATTGTGTGTATTTATTGCACAGAAGTGAAAATCGCTTCATGGGTGAGCAGCACATTCGTAACGAACAGGCTTTACTGGGGTTTGTCTCCCTGTGGAGCCAGGTGTGGTACCAGATTGGAAGCACAGAGATACCCTTTCCACTGAGCTGACTTCTCTGATCCCTTGAGATGATGTTTCTGAGGAAGAGGCTGTAAAGGATTTGGTATTATCAAGTGTGTGAGGTAAGACCTCACACAGAGAATCAGCATGGCTTAAGGGTGTCTGGAGCCAGACCAGAGGCAGGTATGGATTGATATGTAGGCATGAAGTCTGTGTTGTTTCATGAGATATTACTGGTTCAAATTTCAGACTCTGTAATTCCTTTAAGCCCCATTTTTGATGAGATAATATCAGATAAATTGTCACCATTTCTATTTACCTTGTACATAGAAATTAATAACAGTCATTTTCTGTACTGCATTGTTGTGGGATAAGCTCAATAAGTAAAAAGAAATAAAACTCGATACTTCAAAAACCAGCTCCCACTGCTCCAGTCTGCTGTGGTTAATGTCAAAAGGACTTTGCTCATTATTCCTTCCTGGACAGTCATAAAGGATATTATAGCCCGTTAGAGTATGAGAAGTTAAAGCTTTATTTTTCACTCGTGTTTTCTTCATAAATTCCTGCTGTGAAAAAAAAATAAACAAGTTAACCCAAAGGCCTCTGTCTCACAAGAAGCACCCCCTGAATATTGTTTCTTTTTAACATAGCATGGCTGGTTTCTCTTTGCAAAAGTTGCAGATATACAAAACTCCATTAAAAAAAAGCAAACTTCACAGAATTTCAGTGCCTTAACATGTTGCAGAGTTGTCAGCTGTCTCTATAACTTTGTTCAGGAAATGACTATTTATTTTTTTAATTTAAGAGAAAATCAGGAAAATTCCATAGCAAATGTTAGAAAAAAAGAATTCTAGATATTGGACGGTGCATAATATATCCTCAATTTCATATCCATCTATACATAAACAAGTGGACTCTATATTCTTTAAAGAAGCAGCATCTTTTGTAAACCAGATGAACTAGAGACCCCCCCGAATGCCAGCAAGGTTTTAGGCCAGAAAGCCAAAGAGCCCAGGAATTGGTGGTACATCAGGTGTTTCATGTAACTGTAATTGTATTCTCAGAGTACTACAGGGGTAAGTCTAAGTAGATTTTCTTTGAAGAAAAATGGTTTTGATATGCTTAAATGTTTTGTATATGTTCCCTTTCTTTTTGTATTTTATATTCTCTATTTATAAAGAAAATAATTTTCTCTGCTTCTTGCCTGGCCAAAAACTTCTAAGTCCCACAAGTCAAGACAGCGTTTCATGTCTTTACCAATGGGCTGCATTTTGAAGATTAACCCAGTTTGTGGGAGTTCACAAGGCAGTTCACAAGTACCCTGATTGCATAACAAATTTGCTACCATAATAACCCTTTGAAACGTAAAAGAGGACAAATTGCTCGGGTCCCTTGGTAGCAAGGAGAACAGGGACTGTGGGTAGATTTAATTTCACCTAACATTAGCTATCCCCAGTTGGATGTCTCAATTAAACTGCCTGCTTAGCCTTTCTCTCCAGTGAGTGGATGGAAAGAGACAGGTACTTCCAGACAGTAAATCATCCCATCTCAGGATACTTTTCCAGACTAATGGGATGAATTGCCATGCTCATCACAAGACTTTATAAGTTTATTTGGGTGTAGAACAACTTATAAACGTTGCCTTTGTTATCAGAATATATACTCCTTTTTTGCTTTTAGAAATATTGTCAGAGTAATGACACTTGTAATTGTGGGCTCTGCCTTTTTTTCATGAATTTGAAGTGTGACCTTATCTTGGAGCTCTCCATGACTGACTGAGTAATTATTTAGGGACTGTATATATTTTTGGCTTGCATTGCATGCAGTCACTGGTAGCCTTATCCCAAGAATGAAATAGTAACATGTATTTCCCTGAACTCTCCTGTTGAGCCATACTCCATCGTATTGATTTCCATGTGTTCTTCTAAAAGTTGGGGGTTTTTTCCTGGCTTTGTGCTATGTTATTTACTGTGTTCAGTAGTAGGAATCTTCTGAGAAAATAGTTTTCCTGTGAGCTGCATGTAAAAAAAGCACCTTTGTGCATATGCTGCATCATTTGCTCTTCTTTTATCTGTGCCACTTTAAGAGAGTGAGAAGTACTTTGTTTTCTTGATCTCACTAGGATTTGGAGGCAGTCTGATGTTCCATCAGCATTCTTCACATTCAGGCTCAGGTTTGGCTAAGTGCTTGAAGCATTGCACCCAAATCTATATCAGATTTTCTCCTCTCACACTGACTGCTGCCTGGGCAGCGGTGTGCAGACCCGCCAGCTTCCCTCTCCATTTGTTCCACAACTTCCAGCTCAGTTACAAAGCTCACACATCCAGTTTCCAGTCTTACTGCCTTTGGAAGTACAGTCTACTGTGAGTCTTAAACCTTTCTAAAATTTTCAGCAAAACTTTGTGGTCTTTTAAAACAACAGGTGCTCATCTGCAGCTCAGTGAGTTTGACCTCTGTTCACAGGTGGAGGGAATGAGGGAAGGGGCCAGGCCATGAGAAACAGCTTGGACAGCAGGTAATTAGGGCAGTCAGTCTTAATTAGTTTTTAATAGTTGGGGAGGAGCTTTTCTGTCTGCATATGGCTGAGAGGCAGCTTAGGGAGCAGAAATGAGCTGAGGAAGCAGAATGAAAGTAAAGGTAGCTGAGAGTGGGACTTGCTAGATGCTCTGGAGGTGTTGATGGCTGTTTGGTTTAGGTTGTTTCAGTGATGCTGTTAGGGAGCTCTGCAAGACCAGGGGGGAAGTTTATGTCCAGGGCTTCTGCTAAAGTGCTAATTGTGCCAGAGGGAGCATTCTTAAATATCCTGTGTTGTGTTTTCTTTCTCAAAAGGAGGAGTGATGTGGGAGGTGATTTTAACTGAAGAAAGGGATATGGCCTAAAGGGCTGAATGCAGCCTGTGTTCTCCCTGGTAAAAAGCTAGTGAAAATGCAACACCTTGAGGGCTTTGAGGTGCAAGCTGTATGCAAAAGCTGCTCATCCAGCAGAGAATATGGCTTATGACCCCTGCTGCTAGATATCAAGAGACATATTGTTAGAGGCAGGTGGGTGTCTAATTTCTACTGGTTGCAGCAAAATAGGGGTGGGGGTGTGTGCATTTGGAGTTTGCTCGTGCATAGCTTTTTAAGTCACTTGCTTTAAATATTTTAACCATTGAGATGAGCATGGCTTGTGGCCTGACCTTCAGATTTTTTTCCTGGTGTGCTTTAGAACTGGGACAGAAGCTTGGATGAAAGTATTTTCTAGATATTTCAGAATCTACTCTGGATAGTCTAATACAGAAGCTTCTGTGTGTGGGCAGTGCAAGCCTTTGCTCTATAGCCCTGTAGTCTGGTTGCCGTGGAACATTCAAGGGGAGCCTTCTTCTTGGTCTGTGAATGGAGAAGGGGAAAAAAAAAAGCCTGGAAGGGTAGGGAAAATATATACTACTATATATAGTAGTATACTACTATTTTATACTACTATTTTCAGTTTTTTTATACTACTATTTTCAGTTTTTATACTACTATTTTCAGTTTTATACTACTATACTACTATTTTATACTACTATTTTCAGTTTTTTTAAAATGCCATCTTAATCATATTGGAAGATGGATGTCATCTAATAAGTACTTCTGAAGCGCTGGTATTTTCTTTTTTGTAAAGTTTAGGGAAAAAAAAACCATCTTCTGCCCTTGTCTCGGGAAGTATTTGTTTGCTGGGTGTTTGTCCTGGAAAGGGTTTGCCTGCTTCTCTGTAATATTGCAGTGCTGTTTCTCTGTGGGATATTTATCTTTTGGATGTCCTTGAAACTGAGACAGCAAAGTTCAAAAGAGTGATTGCCGTGTAGGAAACGTACCTACTAAAGGTATTGGAGTGAATAATGAAACCCAAGACTGGTATTTATGAGTTTAGACAGGAGGAAGATGCAGCTTTATTGGATGATACTAAAGGCAGACATACATTAGGTATGTATTAATTAAGAAAGGTGTGCGGTGCTTGTGGAGAGGTATCTTGCTGGAAAACGATTTCCAGGTGCTTCTAGAAAAAACTCCAGCTATCCCATTATTCAACTTGTTGTTCAGAGATTGGCTGGTCATTCTTCTGAAGCAGATGGAGATAGTTTTTCACAAAGCTGAGACCAGCATTGTGCGCACTTTGACTTTTCTGAAGTTTCTATCAAAAAAAAGGTGTTATTCGGTTGCGCGGTGTATCTGTTTATTAAAAATGCCCATCCTTTTAAGGGTGTCTAGGAGAAGATAAATACACTATACAGTAATGCTAATAATTAAATTTGTAAAATGACTGCTTTTAGATAGACTAACACGCAAATACAATTCCAGCAGTGGCTGTTTCTCATTAGTTAGAATGACATGCCAGCTTTAGAATATGTAATGATGTATAAGCCCTGGTGGTTATAATTGGCATAGAAATGTACTGTATCCTTGGGTGTTAAAAGCCTAAGCTATTTATTTTCATACTTACAAAGACTGTACTACATTGTGGTATAAATCTCACATGGTTGTCACAATTGCATTTTTTTTAGTAATTTATGTCCATATGGTTCGAATATGAATGTGTCCCTCTTATTAGCATCCTGCTGGTGACATAATGTACTGATAAATTAGTATCTTATGTCTGGAAAGCCTGTTTGAATTCAGATCTCATGCAAAAGAAACTTAAATCCACCTGGTCTTCCTGATATAAGTAGCCTTGTTGTCATGAAGATTTTGTAATACATGAGCTTACACAGTATAGTAGTGATATGCTTGCAAGAAACTTGGTTATTGGCCGTGGTATCCAGTGGGTTTGTTTGGTTGTTTTTCTTTCTTTTTTTTTTAAGCAGCAAATTAACATAAGTAAGAAGTGGATTTGAAGCTCTTTTATTACACCAGACTCTAGCTTAAACTGGGTCTAGATGGTGTTGAAGTTGATGATATAAAATAATTTTGAAAGCAGAGATAATGTGTAATAAAGTAATTGATGGAGTTCTATTAGATGCCATAATGCATTGATTCTTCTGCTGCATCAAAGGCAGTTTGATTGTGAAGTCTGTACGTGACAACCATGATATGGATGTGAAAGTATGGTCTTTTTTCTTAGGGTTTTGGGGAAAAAGGTGGGTGGAAGAAATGTAGAGATAAACCATAAAGGCTGTTTTTCCTAAAAAGAAAGTTGGTAAATAAAGAATCCATTATGTATTCCAAAAATATTCAAAAATGAAAGGTGAAGTGATTCAAAAAGAACAATTTTTTTGTTTTGACACCCTCCCTTCAATTCTTCCAACCCATAAGAAACACCCTGTGTCACTGTTCTCCACTTGAACAGTGAGCCATTGACCACAGCTGAGTGTCACCTTGTTGCCAGTTCTTTATCTGCTGGTTGATCTGTCTGTCAAATCTGTGTCTCTCCAGTTTAGAGACAAGGGTCTGGTGAGGGACAGTGTCAGAGGCTTCTCACAAGTCCAGAGAGGTGATGTCAGTTGCTCTTCTTTTACAGCATGTTTGCTTAATCTGAGTAAATTGTCTGCCTGGTGGGTAGTGCTTTGTAGCCTCAGTTTAGCTTGGGGTTTAGCATTTAAATATGCAGTCTAGGGGACAAAGTACAGATTGAAGTGAATATTGAGGTCCTGAGGTTTGAGCCTGAACAGAGCATTGGTTGCAATTTCATCACACTTCCATCTATGTGATTTTTGTCTTGCTTGTATTTGTAGTTTCTGGAGGCTCTTGTTTAGGGTTTTGGAGTTGGGTTTTTTTTTTTTACTATAGGTATTTACATGGTTGAGATTGGTGAGGTTGCCTGTCTGACGGCCGTGTGGGTGAATATTTGACATGTCCTTCTTTTATTTTGCAGAGACCTACAGCCAACAAGACTTCTGGTGCTCCTTCCTACAGCAGATGGTCCAGTTCACAGCCCCATCAGGTAATATGCCCTTGTCAAAAAGGATATGAAGCTCAGGTTGACACATGCATCCTTTTAAAATGAGTTTGTGAAGGGATCCGAGAACATTACCTACCTGCGCTAGCCTAGCTGGGTCACACTGCTCTCTGAGGTTGTTGCAGGATGTCCTGTGGCAAACTCTTGGATGCAGTTGCTGCTCATGGAGGAAGGAGCTTGTACAGCTGTGCCTCCTCTAATGCAGTGGTGCCTCTCAGGGATGGTTATTGTGCCTGGATCCCCCGATCCTTTGCATCTTATCACTTAAGCTACAAGTGTGGGTGTTTGATGCCCTTGGGCAATGCATGAAGTCTGTTCTCCTATGCTAGCCTTCCCCCTCCACTACCCCAGGGGTTTTTTGAGAAGTGGTTGCAGTGATCAAGACTTCAGGACAACTTGTTAATTGAAACCGAAGTCAGAAACTCTTGAATGATAGCCAGGAAACAAGATTATAGTTAATGATTCTTTATAAGAATTGGAATGGTATTCAGGGTTTCTGTTATTTTATCAAAATCAAAAGTCTTTTTTGACTATAGACAAGGATATGGCTTGCTTTTGTTATTAAAGAGCAATGTATTTCAACTAAAGCAACTTTGTAACTCTGTCTTCATAACTTCTTCAGGTGTTTTTTCTGTAATGATTGCATTGGCTTTCCTTTCTTCCAGCCTCTACTTTTTTTTTTTACCTCTTTCTGCATACACATTTAAAAAAAAAAAAAGCAAAGCACCAAAACCCCAGTAACTCATAAAAAACAAAACCACCACTCCCCCTTGACACTATGAAACATTTAAATTATCATGGTGAACAATCCCTTGATCTGACATGCTGGATTTTCTTTTTGAAGGACATTTGTACACTAAGAGAGAACTTCTACTAACTTGTGATTTGGCCTCAAGAACTAAAGCAAAAGAAACCATGAACTTAATTTGTATTCAGATTAGGATGGGAAAAAATGTGGCTAAGTGCTTCATGGGCTGTTTTTCAGCCCGTGATAGGTTTTTCACTATCCTCCCAGTTTTAATAGTCCTGTTTTCACAAAGTGTTGTGGGAGTTTTATGCCTTCTCTCCATATAAAAATATCGTTCTTTTACTTGCAAGGTTTTCCAGGTGTTCTGTCTTTCACTTTTTCAACCCTGAATTTTTACTGTTGAGGGTAAAAGTGAAGAATGCATAGACAAAAGGTTAACTCTTTTCAGTGCTTATTGCTTGCTCCATCCTAGGGCATTAGACAGTGAGCAAGAAAAAGTTCATAACTAATACATACGAGCACTGTTCCCCTCTTCCCATGCGTGTCTGCAGTTGTCTGTTAATAGGAGATGAATTCCTAAGTCAGGAGGAGATCATCCTAGCAAATCATATGAAATGCACCTTCTGCTCTACACACTTGATTTCCTTTTTGAGGAGGGAGGGAAACATAAGTGCATAATAAAGATTGTTTGTAGTGTTACAACCCTGTCAAACCACTAGCAGAGTTGAGGGATTAACTACCAGGAATGTTGCTTGAAAGTATGTCTAGACTATCCAACATCTGCAGGGGGAAAAAAAATTGTTCTGATGTATTAAAGTGTGCTCACGGTAGTTTCCCTCCACGTATATTGTACCCCTTACGTTAGACTCTTGTTTTCCTTTGTCATTTCTACTCGAATCTTTTCTTTTTCTTCCTTGCTTATTGTCAGCTTTTGTCTTCTGTGTTTTGGGTTTAATAAGCTCATAAACTTGCCTCATGGATATTATAAATGCCAGTACCAACTGTGAGGATGTATAGGCTTGCTGCGGTTCCGTTTGGGAGGCTGGAATACTGCTGTGCGCACTCACGAGCTGAGTGGCAAAATATTTGTATTGGATAAGAGATTTGTATTCAGGCTTGCAAGTTGCCAGCATCTATATATAGTTTAAATAAACTTCTTTTTTTAATATTTTTTTTTTAGATAGCTTTCCAGGAAAGAAAAAGATTAAAGTTCAAAATTCATAGTCTGCATTTTCTTTAGTCTCATGCAGTGAACCCAGTGAAGGCTTTTCCACATGCATCTTACAAGAATCCACACACAAACCTAATAGAACTACATAGCTGAGACCTTTGATGCATCTAAGAAATGTTAAAAGTTAAATTGATTTCTTCCTTCTTTCCCCAAAGTTTTTCTTTTTTCATTTCCTCTATCTATGTGAAGTTGGAAGGTCCATTAGGTGAGAGATTTGAAAGGGTGAGGTCAATGAGTCACAGAAAATAACACATTTTCCCCTGACTTGTGTTGCTTTGTGCTACCCAGACATGCTTATATTTTGTATTGGATAAACTGAAGCATGTTTATCTATCTCAAATATGCTATCTGGGCAAGGTTTTTAATAAGTTTCTATCAACTTATCGCTCTCATGGACCCGTGGAATTTGTATGCTCAGGTTTTTTTTATATAAAGCTGTTCAGTGAATAGTGTTGTTTGGGTTTCTTTTTTTTTTCCCACTGCCCCTTGAGCCTGAGAAAATGCCTTTTTGCAGGGGAGGCATCTTTGAAACTTGATTTAGAGGTTCCTTCTGACTGCCCTGGGAAAGAGGCATTAGTACCTGGTTCAAGCTAGGTTTCTTCAAGCATTCCTCTTTCTCAATGTCAGAATAAGAACCCATTAGTCTAAAAAGTTGATGGTTTTGGATTTGAGGAATTTATCAATTGAATTAAGGAATTTGAGGGGTGGGCAGGAAAGCCAAACAAAATTTCAGCTTCTGAACCGGCATCCATGGAGCTGTGGGATCTTACTGCCTTCAGGTGTACTAAACTGGCTTGAGGGATGGAATCAAGGAGGAGATAAAGATGCTAATGAAGCAAAATTACCTACACTGTTTTCTTGGCTACTGGCATAGCTTGATGTGTGAAGAAGTCTGCAGCAATTTTGTGAGAAGCTCTGAACGTAGCCCTTCTGTGGTACTCTGAAGGCTGCTGCCTGAAGTGCAAGTGGCTCTTAGAACTGATGAAAATGAATGAGGAAGAGGCACTTTATCAGGGATGATGGTATAGCTAGTTCTGACATGATGCTGCTTTTGCTGAGCGGGATGGCATCTAAGGCAGAGCTTCTTGTAGTGATGGCACATCCTTGTGTGGGACAGTCTGTCTGACATGAGGAATCAAAGGTACACAGGCAGGCTGGGACACAAGGCACTCAGTTTTTCAGCTCGGTTGTCTCTGAAAGCAGTTTTAACATTAATAATTCACTCATTAGTGGTAATGACTTGAGAACTGTGTGCTAGTAAAAATGAAGACAATTAAAAGAAAATCCCTCTTTTTTCCTTAGGGAAAAAAGAGAAGAAACCATATATTTTAGATGCCAGCTTAAGGTCAAGGCATTGAAAGAAAACATAGATAAAGTGTCCTAAAAGAAAGAGTAATGGGACAACGATCCTCCTAATTTGCTATGTCCTAGCTGTTAATGAGAGGCAAAAAGTCAGTAGCACCTAGTCAGATCTCACAAATAAATCCACCTTGTATGCAGGTAGAAGGTAGTGATAGGCTGACTTTTCTTGCTCATGAGCACGCTAGGGAGCTGGTGAAATCTGACAATTCATTTGGTCTCCACTGTTGGCTGGCATCTTAGTGGCAATATTCCAGGTCTCTTGCACAAAGGTTGTTAGCAAGACTATCTTTAGAAATGCCTAGATTATATTACTTTCTAGAAATATTCGATGCCTCTTCAATATTAGGTGCTAAATGAGCCTGCAGAATAATTGGTGTGTATTAAATGCCATTAAAAATAATATAGAACATTTTAGCCTCTTTCTCCTCCTCCTATCTATTAGCAAGGCATTAGTTTATGAGCTAATGAAGTAAAAAATGTAGAAAGTGAAACTATGTCTAATGGGCCACAGGACAGGAGGGCTCTCAGCTGTGATTCCATAATGTTCCTCTGTCTGGTTCTACTGCTGCTTTGCTACAGAGTTATTGCTCTGACTTTCTGGTAGAGGCAAAGCAAGCTCATTGCTTTCTTGCTGGTAGTCAGAGCTTTGTCCGTTGCTGAACTTGGCATCAGTGCCTTAAGGCCAGAATGTGGGTTTCTTCTTCAATATCCTGCTCTTTAAACACAGGGATAAGTACTATATTTTAGCACAAAGTGGTTAGCAGTTTCTCAGAGGAATCTGGACAGACAATGGATGTTGATAAACATTCAGTGTAGTACCTATATTCCAAACAGCTGAAATATTTTCTTTCCATGTGATAGTTTATAATACAGCTTCCTTGTGATGGGGATGATGGAAATACCTGTATACCAGTCAGGAAGGCAGAAATTAGGAAAAGTGATATTCCAGCTATACTGTGGCAGCTGTTTCATTGAATTTCAGGTCAGAGATTTCAGTGTACATAATTTCTCTTTCTTTCTTTGTCCATGTTGTGTGTGTCCCTGCTTTCCCCTTGCCTTGTTTTTGCCCTTGTATTCTTCCTGTGTATGTGTCGGAGCAGTAATGTGTTGGTAAGAAGATAATTGGACAGGTGTCTGTTCAGTAGGCTTTTTCACAGCACACAAGGCCAAAATGAACCTTGTGATTAATTGTGCAGCATGAGAGTAGAGAATTTATTTAGTTTTAGGAAGACAAACTAGGTATGGCTTCTGGTAGCAGTTGGGATTTTTGTAGCCTAAGACAGCTCCAAGTGGAATTTGTGACTTCTTGGAGCAGGAAGACGGGTTATAGTGAGTTTCCTTGATGGGTTCTGGCAGGCTGCCTGAACACAAAGATAATCGGAGTAATGGCTCAGAAGATCCATTCCTGTGAAGTGAGTTTTCTTTTAAACTGGTGGAAGATAGCTAGTTCTAAATACTAAATAAAGAATAATAAATAGTAATGTACTCAACCGCTTTGAGTCTTATTTGTTTTCCTTCAGTGCCTCAAGTCGGACTTGGAAAAAGTCAGTATTGAGAAAGTCACTGTCTCTCTGATGACTCAGCTCTTTGCTTTTCTGCTGAGCACTGCACACTGTGGCAGTAAACTTTAGGTTATGTGCCTGTCCACTAGAAAACTTACTGTGAACACCAGCTGAAGAAGCCACTGAATGGCTGTCAAGCGGCAACAGAATTCCTTCTCTCTTGATCTAGGTTTGAGCTGCAGTGTGCTCATCTAAATGGCAGTGACTTAGTCCAGCTACTAGGGTTAAACCTTATTTTTAAGGGTCAGGTGAGGTCTGGCAACTTTCCAAAGGCAAACCAGACAACCCAAGCCATGGAAATATGTTCCTTCTTCCTGGCACTTGGTGTTTACCCCAAAAAAGTAGCAAAATTCGATGGACTCAATTAGACTTAATGAGGGAAATTTGCCAGTTTTGCAATAAATGGAGTGGAAATCCCTAAATACCTCCTTTCCATAATATCTTTTCAGAGCTAGGCATTCCTCTTTGCCATAGGTCATCAGTTTTGCAGCCTTGAATTTTGATCTTTGTTACATTTGGATAAACACATGGAAAAATCAAGTATGTACTGACAGAAACTGAATTTTTTGACGTGTCAAAGGTACGCACTGAATTTCAACAAGCCTCTGATAGGTTTACCTTAGATCACTCATTAAATTTGAATTTGAGGTGGAGACAGTGCCTTGCAAGAGCAAATTGAAGTAGTTAAACACTTAGAAGGATAACTATTCTTTTATGCATCATGTGTTGCTCTAAGTTCACTGCAGGTTTGGAAAATGTGAGGATCTGTGATCAGCACTCCAGGTCTGCTGCTCTTATTCCATGTGTAAGCCACGTTATTCACATGAGAGCCTTGTGGGATTTTGTTGACTGTTGATAGAGATTGACCCATGTGTTAGGTCAGTCTTTATTAGCAGCAGACAACATATTAGCCGTTGTCTTTTTTTTTTCCTTGTGTCTCTCACCTCTCATACACTTGTCCATCTTTTCTGCTGCAGCTTGTTAGGTTCAACTGGAAACCTGATCTTAAAGGTTCTTTCTGATTTCCAAAGTTTGATGATTCCTCTGTGAAATCTGTGAGCTGCTTCTTCTGGCATGATGCTTTTTGTAAGAGCGCGTAAGGGAAAATTGAACCTGGCATATGTTTTATAAAGCCACAGGAATCTGCACTGGCAGCCCCAACTTCACCAAGGTCATGGGCAAAGGCAGAGTTAATCTCAGTGACTGCTTTGCAAGTAGCAGGAGAGCGGGGCACACTGAGTTGGCTGTTCAGCTAAATGCATCAGTACACCAGGATGTGTAAGCTATTTTTATTGTGTGAAGATAACTCAGCCAAATGAGACTCAGGAGCAATTGTGTCTGTTGCCAACCAAAGTACAACATAAACTTAGATTTGAAAAGTTAAGGCTTTTGTAAATGAAATATGAGGGGAACTGAAAAAGGAAACTGATTTTTTTTCTTAATGGTCAGTGGTAGAATATGGGTAAATGTAAATGTGTGCCCTGTTATTCAAAATTTGCTCTTCCAAGTATGCTACCTGTTATCTGGGCATAATCACCAGGCACCTGACTGAAATGAACGTAAAGCTGTTTCCTAAGCTCCAACAGGGTAAGAGCCTGAGCCTGGAGGGAAGCAATGGTGTTCATAAGATCCAACCCTATGCTTTCACTTAACTACTTGTGGAGAACCTTTTCGTGCCTGACACAACTGCTAACACAGCAGGATGAAGGCTGATGGTACTTTTAGAAAGAAACCCAAACTTATCTTTAAAAGATGGGCTTATGTTTTATAGTCACTGTAAATGACAAAATGCAGGCTCCATTCTGCAATCTGTGCATCTGGTACTTCTAGGCCACTCTGTGGATTGGATGTATATATTCCTCACCAAGCATGGGATTTGGGCATTAGTTCCCAATACCAAAGTCTTGGTAAACCAATTATGTTAAATTTCCTCCCGATTATACTGTGTAAATGTTAAACTTTAGGTGTAATGGTTATAAAAACATAGGGCTCTTCCAAGACTCTATATTGTGTATTTCTCTTCTACAGGTATGAGAAAGAAATAGCAGGTTTCCTTTCTCAGGAAGGGAAAGTTATCATTACTCTGTTAGATACTGTTGGGTGTCATGTTGCACTTTCAAGTAAAGGTTCAGAAGATTCCACCTATAGCTTGGCTGATCTTAAAAATCAGTATGCAGGGGAGAAAAACCCTTTTTTTCAAAATGATGTTTCTAAACAGCTGATTTTTTTTTTTTTTGTCTGCTAGGCCAGCAAACTTTTTAGTCCTTTCAATTGTTGTGTAATTTCTTTTGATGACAAACACCAAACGTATGTATTGTGCTAAGCATCTGCTCAGTGTGCTCAGGTTTGTCTAGAGAAATGTATGTGCTGGGCATGGGGGAAAAACTAGCAGCATTTGCAATGACTTCTGTAAAACATTTGTAAAAGGTATTTGTCAGCTGCACTTTTGTTGCCTCTCAAAACTATTTTCTTCTAGAGGAAGTATTTAGTAAGATTTAAAAAGACTGCAAACTATATAATTCTACAAATTTTTTAACCAGAAAGACAGAATTCTCCCTGTGTCATCACTGAAAGATTCCCAACCTCTTTTGGAAGCCTCACTTCAAAACTGCAGACTCAGTTTGAGAAATCCCAGGAATGTTCCTCCCATAAGTCTTTTTTGCCTGTTTGGCTTAGCAAGTTAAGCTTATCGGTATTTTATCTGTGGATGCTGACTGCTCCCTCTTTGACTGAATTTGGTGAGAAAAAGGAAGGATGCGAGTTTGTTGAAGCTTTCAGAGATGTGAGGTTTCTATGGGTATTGTAAGAGTACAACAGAGGACAGATGTTGGTAATCCCATATCAAAGGAAAGCGTGAGATCACCCTTCAGTAGCCATTGGGCAGTTCATGGGGGAGAATCATAGAATGGCCTGGGTTGGAAGGAATCTTAAAGATCATCCAGTTCCAAACCCCTGCTATGGTCAGGAACACCTTTCATTGGACCAGGTGGCTCAGAGGCCCATCTTGGCCTTGAACACTTCCATGGATGGGGCTTCCACCACTTCCTCGGACAACTTCTTCCGGTGCCCCACCACCCTCACAATTAAGAATTTCTTCCTGATAGCTAATCTAAACTTATTCTCTTTAAACCCATTTCCCCTTGTTCTCTTGCTACATGCCCTTGCAAAAACTCTCATCTTTTTGTAGGCTCTGTTCAGATACTGGAAGGTCACAATTTGGTTACCCCAGAACCTTCTCTTCTCCGGGCTGATGAATCCCATTTTTCTAGTCTTTCCTCAGGTGTTCCATCTCTCTAACTGCGGCAGCAGTCCTCCTCTGGATGTGCTCCAACAGGCTGCTGTCCTTTCTGTGCTGAGGAACCCACAGCTGGATGCAGTGTTCCAGGTGGGGGTCTCACCAGATGGGAGAAGAGAGGCAGAATCTTCTCCTTTGTCCTGCTGCCCATGCTGCTTTGGATGCATCCCAGGGCTGGATTGAATCAAGTGCACATTGGCTGCAAGTGCACATTGCCAGATAATGTCCAGCCTTCTCAGCCAGGCTGCTCTTGATCTCTTTGTTTCCAGTCTGTGTTGATAGGTGCAGCACCTTGTTATTGGTCTTGTTAAGCTGTGATATTCCCATGGGCCCATTTCTTGAGCTTGTCCAGGTCCCTCTGGATGATATCCCCTCTGTCAATGTGGCATTTCCAAGTTTGTTCAGGGTGCACCTTTTTTCTATGTCATAAATGGAGACATTAAATAACTCTGGTGTCAGTATGAACTTCCAAAGGACATCACTTATTACCGATGTCCTTTAGGACTCTGAGCCACTGACCACTACCTTCTGCATGCAAGAGTCCAACCAATTCCTTATCCACTTATCAGTCCAGCCATTGAATCCAACTCTGTCCAATTTTGAGAGACCGATGTTATGGGGAACCATAGATGATATCTATGTCCGTTCCCTTGTCCGCTGATGTAGTCACTCTGTCATGGAAGGCCACTAGGTTAGTCAGGAAGGACTTGCCCTTGATGAAACTGTGTTGACAGTCCTCAATCACCTCTGTCCTCCCTGTGTCTAAGCATAGCTTCTAGGAGGATCTGTTGCATGATCTTGCCAGGCACAGAGGTGACACAAGCCTGGGTCCCAGGTGCTCCTTTCTACCCTTTTTATAGATGGGTGCAATGTTTCCCTTTTTCCAGTCACCTGGGACATCCCCTGCCTGCCATGACTTTTCAAATATCATGGAGAGTGCTTTTACAACTAGCCAATTCACTCAGGACTCTGGGATGCATTTCATTGGGCCCCATAGACTTGTATTTACATTCAGGTTCCTCAGGTGGTGGTGAACCTGTTCTTTACTTGCAGTAGGGAATGTGGTCCCCAACGTACTCTCCATCCACTTGAAAGGTGTAGGAAGAGAAGTTGCCATTGAAGACAGAGGAAAAAAAGTTGTTTAGTACTTCAGGCTTCTTTTCATCTTTATTGCCAGTTTTCTAGTATTGTTCATTGGGGAGAATACACCTTCTTTGACCTTCCTTTTCTGTTTAACATCCCTGTAGAAGCCCTTGCTATTCTTTGCATCCCTTAACAGGTTCACTTCCAGCTTCCCCTTGGCCTTCCTCACCCCATCCCTATACAACTGACTGTCATATCTGTATTCCTCCCAGATTACCTGTCCTTGTTTCCTTCTGTGCTTTTTCTTCCTCCCCTTTAGTTTGACCAGCCGTTTCCTACCCAGCCATGTGGGTCTCTTGTCTTCCTTGACCAATTTCTTGCTTCATCATGATTGCGAGCTCTAGGACTCCATGGAAGACTTTCTTAAATGTCTACCAGCTCTGTTTTACTCCCTTGTCCTGAGGGTAGTCTTCTAGGGAATCCTATTTATTATCTTTTTTAAGAGCTGGAAGTTTGCCTTCCTGAAGTTCTGGGGCCTAACTTTACTCTTCACCTGACCCATATCTCTTGGGATTGCAAACTCCAGCAATGTGGGGTCACTGCATTCCAGTCTGCCTCCAATCTTGATGTTCACAATTAGCTCTCTTACATTGGCCATGTTATGGATTTCCTAACATGGGGGAAAAAACTCAGTTGTTGGTGTCTGTGTTTTTTCAAGAATGAGGCTAAACTTGTGCTCCTGTGCAGATTTTCTGGTTAAGGGATGAGCTTACCCCAGAGCTCAAGGAATAATTCAGTTAAAGGCAATCAGCTGCAAGATGTCTGTACATTCACTATCAGGCTTAATTAGTTTTGTTGTTCACACAGCTACACAGCTGAATTCTAACAAAATTCTATAGTGGATTGATTAAATTCAGAACTCTTTAAATCTGTGAGTCTTTTAAGAAAACTGTCTCCTTGCTGTGTCTAGCAACATTATTCTTGACTCTTCCCAAGGTTCAGATCTTGTCATATAAACTTCAGATAATATTGTTTGAAGCTGCACATAATCTTACAATAGGGTGTTTTCATTATGTTATCTGGAGTATCCCTGATGTGTTGACTAATAGCAAAGATTGACAAAGCGTGTTACACGCAAACATCTTGTATCATGATCTATTAAATGTGTCATTTGATATCTTCTGTGGTAGATGTCTTAGTTTTGACTTTGCTATGACATCTTAAAAGAAAGAGAAGATGCCAACAGATGATGTTTTAACACTTGTCAGCAATTCGTCATGTTTCTTCTTACTTTCAATTTAATTGTTCTTGGAATGAACAGTTCAGAGGGATTTTTTTTTTTTAAATTCTGCTTTCCGGTTAATGCAATCAATTTGATGCAGATGATAATTGGTATGATAATTGCAGCCTACACGCATGCTACTGTAACCCCCTGATTTCTTCAGTGTTCCAATGTTTATAAAGATTGCAAGATAGGTGGGAGCAGAAGAGTTTAAGTTATTTTAGGGGCCTTTTGCCCCCTTGTTCTAGTATTTAAAAGTAACAGATGGACTTTGCTCTTTGTGCCTCTCATCTTTCATGCTCCTGAAGCCTTACATCTGGAAAGGAAATGCAATGAAGTGACATAGCTGGATCCACCATCAGCTGCACTAACAAAGGGATTGATGCTTTTCCAGAGCAAACATTAGCTGAGGAGGAGGCTTTACCTTTGGAGGAGCAACAGTTGGCATTGAGCTGTGTCCAGGGGCTGGGAGCATGTCTAGGGAAGATGGTCAAATCAGGGCTGGTGGCATAGAACTGTTTCTCTGCCTTTCTAAACCAGGTCCAGACAAAAACTTCTTTAAGAGCCTTTCCCCTTTCCTGTCTTTTGCACAAAGGAAAACAAAGCTGGCTGATGGATTGTTTTAATAATCTAAGTGATGATCATTCTGTTTGATAATTAGCCATGCAAATCTGAAAAAAACAACTGGTGGATCAACAAAAATAAATCTGCAGGCTACATTTGGAGGAATAGCTGAAAAAGCTAATTTGGTTATAAAGATAGGTTATGCTTTGTAATGAGAAACGACAAGGCGACTTGCTGCAACTGTCATGGCAACTTTAGAGCTCCTTTATATAGTCTAATTTGAAATGTATTTACCCTGTAGCAATGAAATTGCAATCTATGTATGAATCATAAAAGCTGGAGATGGAAAATACCTCTTGAACATATGGGCCAGTTCCTCAAAGGATTCAATTCATTTTAACTTGAAGTGAGAGAATCAGATATTCTCTGTCTTCAAAGTCAATTTCTTTGTCCCAGGTTTTCTGAGTGTGGACTCTAGAAAGGGTCTCTTGGTCTAATCTTGTAGCTGGTCTTGGCTAAGAAACTTTTGTTAACTAGAGATCTCGGTATTTAAGTTTTGCTTCAACAGCTTGTGAGCTCTGCTGTCTGCTGCATAGCTCTACATAAGCTTAAATAGTCATTGAACACTGATAAAATTCACTTATATCAAGATGCTTGTTAGTCATGTTTCAAGGCACAGATTAGTTGCCTACTGAGTTAAGATCTTAATTGTGTGAGTGCTCCATTTTTGTTCCATCAAGCTGTGTTGATATTTGAAATCAAACTGTAATCAGGAAATGAAAGCCTTTTTTTTCCCCCTGTTCTGTATTAACAGTGACTCAGTTAGTTGTTAATGCTAAGCATTGGTGGCAGTTATCTGAAAAGCAAGAATATGGTGCTAGAAAGAAAATGAGACTTTTATATTGGTGATTTAAATTAATGTAAGGTTTAGGGTGCTGGTTCTCCCAGCATGTTTAGAGATCCTGTTTCATTCTGATGATCAGCTTTTACACTTAGAGAGAAATTCTTTGAGAATTTAATGATGTCTTCCTAGCAGAAGCTAGTTAACTTCCCCAAAGTCACCAAAGCTTGCATTACTCAATCTTATCCATAGGTCGGTATGGATAAAAATTCTGTGTTCAAGGTCCATGATGAATATCTTTATTGCTCTGTAGTTCTCCATTGTCTGAGAGCCTTCTGTAGAGTGACCATTACCCTGCCTGTAATGTGGGCTTTCAGCTTTGACTGAGATTTTAAAAAACAGCAATGCTTCACACATTTTGGGGGATGGCATTGTTAAAAACACCAAGGGCCTACAAGTAACTTACAGCAATACCTCGTACTCCACTGATGTGGAGGCCGGGATCTTAATCCATTCTAAATGAAATATCCAGGTTTTCTAAGAAGGGAATTGAAATAGGGATAATGTAAGCGAAGAACTAGAAAGAATGATTCTGTATAAACGTGCCTTACATATTGTCTGAAAACCACCGTGTTTCTTGCTTCAGCTGTAGTGGATGTTCAAGACAATTCATGTATCAGGGCAAAATTTGCATAGATGTAGAAACTTGAATTAAAACTTCAAAACCAAAAGCAACTAAGAAGTTATTAAAAAGCCTGAAATAGCCCAAGCAGAAATCCTACAGGCTTCAATGAAAACATAAATTTGTGACTGACAATATAAGGAAAATGTGACTGGCAAAATGAGATGTTTTGTCGGTTTCTTTTTCTTTAAGTGTGAATGGTGCTCAAATGGGGAAGGCATCTGAACTCCCAAGAATGAATGACAGTGCCTCGATGGATGGGATTGATTTGAATCCCTCTTCATGCACAGGTTAAAATGAGAATGTCAACTGGATTGTTGCAAAATTCAGAAGGGAAAACTACAGTACTGTTCAGGATTGCAAATGTAACCATCAAAAACTTGTGGTGGGAGATGATAAGCTGGCAGAGTATGCTAATGAGTCTTAGATTTAATGCACATGACCATTCTTTCTGTGATTTCCATTTATGGGCAGTGGAAGTGGTAAGCAAAATCATGCTGTGTGCCTTGATAACCATGGCTGGACTATAAGCAGCAAGGGGCAAAATTGTTGTTAATCCTCCCAGTGACTTTTAGATGGACCTCCAAAGACTAGACAAAATTCTATGCCACTTAGAACAACTGAGCTCTGTTGTGTCCTTCAGTACAGAGCTTGCTTATCCTGCTAAAGATCAAGCTCTGCTTGTACCCATCTAATAGGAATATATTGAATCTTGCATGGTGTGCACGCAGGGCTTTGATCAATATTGCACACATTTTATTTGAGGACCTACAGCAGAGGCCCTACACTTAGAAAAACAATTGAAGTAGGTCTTGGGAACACTTGACAGAATATATAAACAGATGATGTTATGGTCTCAGTGGAAATCTAGCTGTATTGAACTGAAAATAGACCATACAAGGAGAAAATTGTAGAATTGTAGTCCTTATAGTGGGGCACTATGCAGTAGGCCAGCAAGCTCTGTTTGGATTCCTTTGGAAAATAAAACTACAATAAAATATCTCCCTCAAATAGTTTAGCACGTGTCTCCATCCTACACTGTGAACTTCTGAAGGAGGAGTTTCTCTGTCTTACTGAGTGATGTTTACTCCAGGTATCTGATAGTAAAAATCAAAAGCATGAATTGTCCAGAGGAGGACATTGCAGGAGGTGTTCATGAGGTTCCACTTCTCCAAGGGGAAGTGTGAATTCTACAGTCAATACACAGTTTGGTAAAATAAATATATTACATCTGGCCTTCCATCATTTGTGTTCTGTGTTCTCTGGGACAATAGCAAAATGCACATATCAAATTATTAGATATTGACAAAGTTCAGGTTGTGAGGCTACTGGCATTTGTATGTTCACATAACTTTCTGTGTGTTGATTTTTGTCTAGGAATGTTGTGTTTACACTTCCTTTGAAAAGTAACTAAGGAAAATTAAGTGAAAATAGGATTAAGTTCTGATGTTTGCGCCCTTTGGCTACTTGTTTTCAGTTCTAGTCATCAGGCCTAAGTCTTTTATCTCAGGGCAGTAGTCTGGTGTGCTTTCATTTCAGTCTGCTATTTAACTAACTAAATTGCATTGTGTAGTAGAAACTTCTTAAGCTTTTTTTTTTTGAAGTCCAGTTTTCTAACTTTTTCTTAATCTTTTTTCTTCTAGGATGTTATTTCCCAAATGTAGTATATGAGAAGTTTTATAGTTACTAAGCAATAGTGGTTGTACTAGTCTTTGCAGTACAAATATTAATATGAAATCCTCCCTATAACAGTGGTTGTAAAACTGTTGATATATCTGCTTTAAGTATGAGAAAAAAACAACATAAAAGGCCATGTGCTTGGACCGATATGGGAAGTGTCCATGAACTAGAGTGTTTTCATGTCACAATTAAGTGGTCGTGTTGTTCCAGAACAGTTTCAGAATTCTTCATGTTTAAGGTTACAGTGATTATTTTTTGTTTTCAGTAAGAAAGCTTTCATTTAGGGACATAGTCTGTAGTATTTTTTAACTCCTTGTGTACTTTGCCCCATTACAGAATTATAGAAGCATCTGCAGCATCAATTTTGAATATTTAAAACTCTCTCTATATTGCCCTTGATATGATCTTTCTTAACTACTCCATTTTGGTCCCTGAAAGCAACAAAACTATCACTATTGCGAGGGCTTGTTGAAGAGCTGCAGGTAAACTAAACTGAAAGCACCAAACTTTCAGCTCTGGCTCATACCTTGTCACTCAGAGTTGTGGAATATGATGCCAGTTTCCCAAAGAGATGCTTGGGTCTTATTTTTCTATATTATAAAAATAGTTACATTTACTGATATACATTCTATATGTTGAACTTGCAACAAGCAAGGGTGCTGATTAAAACCTCCTTTGTAATTTGGAAATGCCATGAGGAAGGAGATCTGCCTGAACTCTACCAAGGAATTGGCAAAGTCTTAGGTAAAAGTGGTATGGATCCTGCAACATGCTTGCGTTCCAACATTAAAAGTCTGACTGAAGTCCTTCACTGAAGGTGCCTAAAACAGACTGCAAAGCTCACTAACTTCTCAGGAAAAGAAGTCTGCTGAGGTGTGTTCAGCATAATGATGCATATCTAACCCTTGGCTCTGAGTGCTGTCACTTCAGAAGGGCTCAGAAGACAGGATTTCTCACTCTGCAGCACTACAACTCCATGCTTGAATCTTTTGTACCTTTTCCTGGAGCAGTTGCTTATCTCAGGGCTGGAGGAGTACAGGACCCACTTGGACATTGAATTGTTACAGCTCTTCTATTTTTACTTAAATGTGTATTATTGTGATCCTAAGGTGAACACTATTCTTGGTTATAGAAAATATTTTTCACATGTAGGGCAGGTCAGCTTTTCCAGCTTCTGCTGCAGTGGGACAGTAATCCATCACTATGGCATATTGTATTTGTGTCAGTGTACCAAAAAGACAAGTAAGCATTGCACAGACCAGGTCTCAAGCAACTTAATGCTTTCCACATCAAAGCCAGAGACTCCTGTTGGCTCAGCTTGCTAAGGCCTCTCGATGAATATCAGGACCCAGGCCAGCCTTGCTTTCCCCTGAGCTGATGCCTGCAGGGATGTACTGAATAGCCATTAACTCAGGAAGGGGGGGTGCACCGCAAATTTTACAGGGATTTTTTTTTTCCCGCTGTTTCTTTTGTCCTGAAATTTCTTGTGGCTTCTCACTCAGATAAAATGTTAACTGTAGTCTGGTTTTTGAGGATTTTATAGGAGAGCCCACGTTTCTGTGCGTTTCAGAGCTGACAAATGTGTTTGCAGCTGAACCAGCGCTGGAGGGCGGCTCATACCAGCATCTGCCACAAGGAGGCAGAAGCATTAAATCTTAAAATATTGGTAAACCGCGTCCTTGATATGTATCTCAGTTTATTAAAACCATGCTTTGGAGTATCTATAGCTGCCTCTGATGTATACAGAAGCTTGGGGAGAGGGAAATTTTGCAGGAGAGAATCCAAAACATCAAAGAATTTCGTGCATGGTAGGGTTTTACTTGGTGTTTTGATAAGGTGGAAAAAACTGTTATAAAAATATATAAGCAGCAATTAAAGCAAAGAGAACCCCCCCTTCCCCCCTGGCAACAGCTACATGACAGTTTCCCACCCATTGCATTTCATAGTTATCACTCTTGGTCACTTTCCCTTTGTGAAGGCAACTCTAAAGTCCAGATCAGTGACAGTGACACATTAACATTGCAGTAATTGTATTTTCAAGCATGCCTGGTTTCCTGTTCAGCTAATAAGTTGCTTGCTCAGCTGCTTGCAGTAATTCAGAAACGCAGCATGGCATACTCGTGTTTCTGGACTACCTTTTTGGTCTGATTGCACTGTGATAATTCTCTCAGAGGTTAGCTAGAGAGAATTCTAAAAAGCATGAGTGGTTTAATTGAGTCTGATCCCTTCACAGTGCTGCTGAATGCGAATGAAATCCCACTTGTATCCTGGTGAACAGACTATTGAAAGCTTGGTGGTGGTTTGCTGTGGATGCTTTTTATACCTGGTAATGCACATGAAAGAAATGGAGAAGGGGAGGCAAAATTCCAAGTGAAAGCTTGTATTTTGTCCTTAATTTGTCCTCCTTTACTTAAGTATCAAAGCACATGTGGAAGAAAGGTCACTCTGTTATCTGAAACTACTGCAGTTCAATACATACCTGGGCATAATGGAATTTGTTTAAGGACATGGTATCGTCTGTAATGTCAGATGTCCTACCTGTTACCGTCTGTGTCAGACTTCATCTGACTGACTGTAAATACAGATCCTCTGCTGTGTGCCTTACACTGCTGTCTCGGTTAATGTAGGTTGGTTTGCGTGTTGAAATCCACTTAAAAAAGAAATTTCTTCCCGACTTAAAAAAACGTTTGTGTAAGGAACACCTCTTCTGCCTGCGAAGGGATATTGCAGTCCATTGTGTTAAGATGTATTACAGGTTTAAATTACAGATTATGACACTTCAAAGGTGCTTTCTGATACTCATGCAGCAATCAGACACGCAGTCACGATGCTCCTGTGGCTTAGTGGCTCACAACTGAAAAGGAAGGAAAAAGGCATTTGATACCAGAGATGCATTTCTGAAGAGCAGCCTATTGTTTCGCTCTCATCCTGTATGCAACCACAAATGCTCATTGCTGAGGGCAGGCGTGTGCTCCCCCACTTCTGCTGCAGGGAGCTCTGCTAATGTGGTGCTTGTAACCTTCCTCTGCTCCAAGCACTGCCTTTATATTTCAATAGCCTATTGAGCACATGTCTTTCCACAGCCCAGGGCTTGAATTTGGGATCACATCGTCTAGCTTCCACTCTAATTAGTTATTAAATACACTGGACATTTTCATGTGTTAATTAATACCCAGTGAGATGGTATACAAGGTGATGAGTAAATAATGCATCAATAAATGTACATTCTTTCTTGGCTATTGTGAATACCAAGGAGTGGCTATGCTGCTTTTAAATAGAGAGAATTCTGATTTTATTTCTAAACTTATGGAAGCTTTGGATTGTAATTAATGATGCTGTTCTTGTAAAATGGCCTTAGTAAGGTCTAGTTTTTGACCTAAAATTATTTTCCTTTTCTTACATTTTGGGTTAAGTGTAGCTTTTATAATTGTTATTTGTGTTTTATTCATTATTAAAAGTTAAAAGGGAGATAGTGAAAGTAGTTTAACATCCAGGTTCTTTCCTTTGTGCTGCACTTTCTTGTGATTTTACAGCGTGCTTGCTGGAAAAAAATAATCATTGGTATGTGTTGTTCTGCCACAGGCCTCACATACTGGTAAACACTGCTCCTGAGAAAGATATGTCAAAACCACTGTGAGGAGCATAAAATAAATGTTTTATATAAGTAAGCTGTTTAATGTCCTGTTGCAACCAGTAAGATCTATGTTGTCCTGCTAATGCAAGTAATCACTTAACCTTTCTGGTAACTGACCTTTCTTCTGCTGTGTTTAGGAGGTTGTTTGTGCATCTCAAGTCTGCACAAACCGCTGTGTGTGACTGTCACTGTCACGTGGAATGCATGTCCTAATGTCACATAGGACTGCCTTAAACTCACTTCTGCTGCTTGAATATTTGATCAGTTTCTTCAGTTCAGAATGGCCTGCCACACTTTTTCTTTTTTATTTTTTTTTCCTCTTGACTAGACATAATTTTAACTGCTATTGAGTTCTGCTATTTGATTGACTTCTCTGTTATAGAAATGGTGTGTGACATGCCTGACTTCCTGTTTCCAGGTAAATCACACAAAGAGAAAGGAGCCCAGTTTACTGTAATGATACTTCACATTTTCAGGTATCATGGTTGAGCAAATGGTTCATTGCTTTAATTACAGTGGTCACTGAGGTAATGTCTGACAGGTTTTTTAGTTCCCAGTTGTCTAGATAATAGTCTGTGATAGTGATGTTATTGTGGGCTCTTTTTTTTTTTCTGGTGAAATTGGTGATTTCTACTATTCCTGAAAATCTACTGTGCATTTCAGCACAACTGCAGCCTATTGGTTAAGCTGGATATCCTAATGCACATCACAGCCCTGTGTTGGGAACAGTCATGGCTCTGGTGGGGACTGCACTGTATCCTTAGATCCTCCAGAGAAATGGTTCTATTTCAGAGTGACTCCCACATACTTCTCAGAAACTTCTAAAAAGAATTTTATATTACACAGCCAAAGTGTTTTCTCTCACTGTGTGTAACACTGAAGTATTTTTCAAAACACCTTGACAGTTAAAATGTGCTTGAGTATGAAGGTTTTTTTCCTGCAGTGTCTGATTATGCAGGTGCAGTTGATATAAATTTTTCCTTTTTAATTCCCTCTCCTCACCCCCAGCTGTTACCTTGAAGTGGTCTGAAACAAGTTTAGTTTAACAGTTTATGTTCTTATTCAGATGCGGTGCTTTTCTGCTGCAAGACTGTCTTACAGAAGTCACTGTTATATCCCTTGATCATTTTTTAAACTTGTAGGTGTACTAGCAGTGACCTTACTGTAAAGTCTTCTCTGTCAGTTGATATCCTACTCTTGGATGTTATTGTAATTGTATGGTGTAAGTTTAACTATTTGTCAGACTTTAAAAATTTTTTTTTCCCCCATTGAGGTGATAGCTTGTTCCCTCAGCAGAAGCGAACATAGAAGAAAAGCTCTGAACACTGGGAACCTTGGAATTGTTTGTTGAAAGGGCCCTTTTGCCTCACTGAATAATTTCAGGACTCAGATTTTTAATTTTTTTTTTTTTAAAGTAGAATTTCAGTGTAACCCAACTCCTTCTGACTACTCGATAACTACTGCACAACTTATGGGTTAAAAACTTCAGAAGACACTTTTACAACTTGTAAAGCTAAATTACCTTTGAGTTTATTTGATCTCTTTAGGAGAGATTTGTGTTGTAATGCTCACACCTCTTCAGGTAACAGCACAATCTTTGGGTGGACAATGAGTACGTGGTCCTGGATGTAGCTTTACTCTTGGAGATTCATATTGATTTTCTTTTATCTTGTGTTTTACCTCCCTGTCTGTTTCTAGCAAAGATGTGAAGATATAATTCTGATATTGGTTGCTGTCTCTGGAGCCATTTAGTTGTGTTATCTATTTTGTGCCTGCTACACACAAATATGTCCTTGGTGCTGCTACTAGTCTGTGATTTAAAACTGCTCTCATTCTTTTTAGTTTTGTCATATGCATACAATATTTCATCTTTTGAGACTGCCTGCAGTCTTACTGATGTGTGCTTTTCCTTTATTTGCAAGGATAGGTGTAATCTTGTCATAGTTATTAGCTCTGATTCTGTACACAGTCTTTCTTACAAACTTTGTTGTGGCTTTCCTCTACTGCACCTATATGTTGCTTTTCTGTTTAACTTTTTTACCTTATGTCTTGTGCAAAATCATATTTTTCCTTCTTTTATGCACTTTTTTACTGAGTGAATTATTTGTATGTCTGCTTCCCCAGCTTCTTGAAGTTCAGTCTGAACTTGATAGCTGACACTTCCCATGTGTTGGTAGAGTTACTGTGTTTTCTTCTGTCTTCTGTGTATCTCTTGTCCCTTTCCTGAAGGGTTTGTCATGATATGTTTTTATTGTGCTGTGGCTTTGTAGGAGCCCTGAAAGCCAGAAGATGCTGCTATTAGCCACTATGTATAGAACCCTCCTCCTACATATATTATAGGCTGTGCATCTTTTATCAGTTCCTCTCAGCCTGTGGTGTAAATCATTCAGCTGTGCTTCCTTTGTTTGACTCTGGGTACAGCTCTGTGTCTTCTAGTAACTCTCTTTTTGCTTGTCTGAGAGATTCCCACTTCAGAGCCCCCTCTTACCACTCCTGGAAGCAAAGCTCAAAGTCTTTGCTTTTTAACCAGGCCGTCATTGTATGGCTTTGGAACTCCAGGTGGGTCTCTAACCTAGTGTTCCTGTTGAGTTCCTTCTCAAATTCACATGTGTGCTCTGGTTACCTCTATTGCTTGTGGGAAGAGTGCAATTCCTAGCAGGCATTTAAATCTTGCACTGAATAAGGTTGGCAACATTACTTCCAGGATTATTTCGGGCAACCCTCTAAAAACATCTGCTAAAGCATCATTATCCCAAGGATAACAGCCACTTTATATTTCCTACTCACCATTTGGAGGCAACCTGTCCCACCATTACTTCGAGCAAGAGATTAAACCAGTGTGGTGCCAGTTTTAGTGCTAGTTATAGTTCTGCTACTTGACCAAAATGATCAGCAGGCAAATAAAATAATATTTTAAAGCTTTGTGGAAAGTTCTGTTCCTTGCACTCTTCATGGGAGGAGGTGAATTCTCCAATAAGGCACTGTATAATTCTTTTGGACCTTCTCCTTTTACTCATTACAGGAAAACTAGGTTTAAAATGGAGGCCAAGAAATTACAAATTGTTTTGATACCATTTTTTCTCTTCTCCTGGCAGTCCCTTGTTTCCTCCTTTAGACAAGCTGAAGTGAAACCTCAGATTCTGACAAAGAACCTATTTACTCAGTCTAAACCATGAGACGGGATGAGCAAAAGGGACAGCAGCTGTGTCTTTCTGGAGACATTTTTTGTTTTATCAGGTCTATTCTATCCAAGTAGAATTATGTAAGAATTTTTCTTAACAGTCTAATTTCTTATTTCTTCTTTTTTTTTTTTTTTTCCCTTCTTCTCCCACACTCTCCCAGCAGTAGACATGAAAGCTCCTGCCTGGCCTGCTGGTCCTCATTGGAATTACCCATTAATAATTTTTCAGCATGCCCAAGGTTCTTATCCCTATAAAGCTTGTGTTTCCTCCTTGTGTCTCGATTTCCTACTAGGCACCTGCTATCAGTGACCTTGCAAAAGGGCCTGAGGACTCTTCACCTCTTCCTCTTTCATCATTTCTCACTTCTGGCAAGTCATGCTTGTGGTATAAGCTGAGCCTGAAGCATGCCAGGAACAAACTGTGCAAAGTCCTTTGTGACCTGAACAGAGGCTGAGACTTTGGTGGAGAAAAGAAGAGCTGATACCTGAGCCCGGATACACTTTGTAGTGCCTCTGCTTCATCAGGGCACTGCTGCTAAGCTGTGTTCCTGCCATTTGGGGGATGCAGCAGCTCATCTCTGGGGAGCAATCAAGAAACATGAGATTTTTTGAGGTGACACTGTTTTTCCTTTGAGCTCTTGGGCCTTCATGATCTGATGGTAGTTCGAGCTGCAGCATGGAGGAATCAGCCAAAAAAGTGCCTTTGCCAGGAAACTCTGAGCAGTTACCTTCTGATAGCAATTCAAGTCTTTTCTGCTTGTGCAACTTGAGAAATTGTGTGAACTCAAATAGGAGGTCCCACAACTACGCCTCTCATTTGAGGAGGGAGGAGAGAAGTTCCACTGCAATAGGCATTGTTAGCAGATACCAGCTGACACTTGAGTTTCAGGCTTCCTTGTGTGATAATGGATGATGTTTGTAATAAATACTGTTGTAGTGCTTTATCTTTCCCAAGAAGTTCTAGTGCAAAATGAAAGAGATTCTTTTTAGAAGAAATATCTTCAACATGGCTACTGACAAAATGCTTGTGGGGAACACCTGGGCAGAACTTGTTCTAGTTGCAAGTGAAGATGTACCTAGAGAGGAAAAGCAGCTCTTGGTTTTATTTCTCTCCAGGTAAATATTGTTTTCAGTTGGATTTGCAGGGATTTTTTTTTTTACTTAGCTAATAGTTGTATATGATTCTGTCATCGTGGTCGCTTTGGAAGCATGATTCACCTGAATATCTGAGAAAGGATGTATGTTGAGTGGTGTACTTGCATAGGGTTTCTAGGAATTACTGGTAACTTTCTGTACTGTTGAAATGTGCAGATGGTTTTGGCAAGTTCTGACAAGCTCCTGCTATGACTAAGCAAAGGGCTACTCTTATTTTTCTTTTTATTCATCTCTTTAACAATATATGATATTTTAAGGGATTTTTTTTTTTCTTTTTTCTGATCTAAAATAGTCTGATGAAAATATCTGCATACATCGGTCCGCTCTAAGACAGGTTTTGTGTGGCATCAGTTTTTGTCTTTTGTTGAAGGTTTGCAGCTTTTTCAGAAATCTAAATTTCTGACCTTGAGCATGCCTGTAGGAGCTGCCTTGGCTTCCCCTTCTATTTTATGTTTAACATGCATTAGAGGCAAGAGAGATAAATGCTCATTTTTTTAATGAATGTTTTGTGGTGCCTTTTAAAACACCCTTTGACAGTACAGTTCCTGGAAAACTACAGTTTCCCCTGTTTAGAATCTGTATTATTTTCATTGATGTGCTTCTGGTGATTGTAACCATAGGTCTTAGTTTTATTATTTTTTTTTCCCCAGGTTTCATGCTGCACACATGAAAGAGTGAATGTGTTTGTTCTGTTTGGTTTTTTTTTTCCTTATGTCTGATGCACAACTTGGTTAGTTTTTGTTTTTTATAGTGAGATGTCAGCATAACATGCCAGAATTCATGCATATGTGTTATATTGACCTCTCTGTAGATGAGCTATCAGTCTGATCTTGAAATTATTTATATTCTTAACCTTAAGGTCCTGAGCAAATATAAAGGCTTGATGGATATTACTGGCAAACATTAAAATCAGTGCTCTTCCCAACATACCTTCCTGTTGAACAAAACCTCGTTGTTGTTGGGTTTTTTTCTCCCCATACTGATTATTGCTGATTCTAAGAGCATGCAGACCACTCACTAGTTAAACAGTCTAGCTTTTTAAAGTAGACCGATTTCACTTGAGGACTGAAATCATGACTCTTCCATATGATCTAATTAAGAGTTTGCTGACTTGGAAGACAATATTTGCCACATAATTTGTTATTTGTCATATGGTGACCTTGAAGTTAGTGGGGTTGTGTTGGTAGCTGTAGCACCAAGGAGCAAGCAGCCACAGTACCCCACGCTGTTCTTTTGGGATGATGATAAACTGCATTAGTCATAACTGCTGATACTTAGAAAATAGTATTTATTCCCAAGCCTCTCAGTTGCTCTTAATACTTTACTTTTTGGGTATTATTGGCTTCAGGGAGCATTAACAAAATGATGATTATATGTTGGTTTAAAGGCTATGAATGTTTATTACTTCAAGCAGAAAGACTTTGATTTATTCTTGAAATCACTGGTAGTAATTTGGAACACCACACTTAAACATATGCTCTAACTGATGCTTCCCTTGATAGCTCAGTCAGAGGTGGAATTTTTCTGTAGTTATGCATTTCTAGGGGTCTTGAATGTGAGCTACTTGCGAGGCTCCACCCATACCTTGTGTGTGCACACAACAGACAGAAATAATGCTTTACCTTTTTTTCTTGATTGAAGATAGGTTTTCATATGAATTGGCACAAGTGTTTTGAATTTGGACTATTATGCAAAGAACAGAGCAGTATGAATATCTTAAATAGTGCCTGACTTCTGTTCTTAGCACCTGCTGGCCTCCTCCATTGGCCTACTATTGTGAGCGTTGAATAAGAGAGAAAAAAAAGCTGTATGTTTTTAGATCTATTTTACAGCTGAATGGCACATTTCTGAACAGATTAAAAGAAAAAAGGGTGAGTGGGGAAACAGCATGGATTTACCAGGAGTAAAGCATCTGACCAATCTTTTGTGGTAAAAGGACTAGGCCTGTGCACACTGGAGGAGTGGAAGGTATAATTCTCCTTGTCTTTAGAAACACTTCTGATGTGGTCTCCTGTAATATTTGTGTGCCCATGTTAGGGGCAGGTGTTTCAATAGATGCATAAATAAAATAATAAGGCCTGGGAGCAATATGTAGGTAGGGCTGTACTCTGCCTAAGCTGACTCTGATTTATGTGATTTCTGTGACTTTTTACAATGAAATCAAGGTCTACATGAAATACATCTTTCCTGTAGAATATTTTAGAAAAAGCTATTGTTTATTTAGGAGCTCGGCATATTTTGTTTGAAGATTCAGGAAGAGTTATTTAATTTCTCCAAAGAAGTTAATAAATACACATTTCAAATTCAGGAAGACTGAAGTTTAGTATATTGATAAGTACAAACAACAGAAGAGTGAATTTAATAACCTGAGAGTAATCTTGCCAGCAACCCAGTAAGATGTGCATCATAATTCAGTCAGGTTCTTCCACAATAGTCATCATCACACTGCAAACTGTACTTAAATACATGAGCTCAGAAAGAATTTCCAAGTTTACCCAATTTCTTATGAGTTTAGAAGTTGACAACTGCTTTTGTGAATTTTTATACATCCCATTTTGCAAAATATTCCTTGCTGCTAGGGCTAGATTGCTGATGGAGTGTCTCAACTGTTAACCAAGAGCAGGCACTGTCTTGGTTAATGCGCTTACAGCCACAGATCTAGGCTGTCATGCTTTACATCAATCCTCTTGCATATTACAGTAGAGAAAGTCAGAGGCATATCGAAGAATTGGATGTGAAATAATTCAGAAAGCTGCCATTTTTTGTAGAAAGCTCCTAATATACCTTGCTATCGGTGATGGCAGTCTCATTCTTGAAAAATCTGTGTTGGAGAATTGTAGTGGCCTGGGTTCGAATGAACTTTAAATTCCTCTTATTCCAACCTTCAGTGGGCAGGGTTACTTTTCATCAGCCTGGTTACTCAGGGCCGCATCCAACCTGACCTTGAACACTGCCAGGGATGGGGCATCCAGAACTTCTCTGGCTCACCTGTCCACTGTGTTTAGTGTAGCTGGGAGGGTTTAGTAACTTCTGCTTTTCACTGTCTGAAGATACTTGCTTCTGGGAGAGTGTTTGGGTTCATGTGGTGCCACAGCTCAGCCATCAGGAACTGGAGGTTCAAACTAGTTCCACACAGGGAAGTACTTAAACCTGTTTCAGTGCCTCACCACCCTCACAGTAAAGAATTTCTTCCTGGTATCTAATCTAAACATCCCCTCTTTCAGTTTGAAGCTCTGCATTGCCTACAATCACCACACATCCTTGCAAAGAGCCTCTTCTCATCTTTTTGTAGGCCCCCTTCAGTTACATGAGATTAACACTCATGTTACCCCAAGCCTTCCTTTTCCAGATGTCCAACTTGCTTTTAAAATTGCAAATTTAGTGACAGTACAATGATTAAAGCTTTAACACCAGCATCCTTTTGCAGCTTCCTTCAGAAGCATCAACATTTGCTATCTTAGCAGTAGACCTGCTGCTAGCTATCCCTGCTTGCAATGGCCTGGTCTATTAGCCTGGCTAAGGCTCTGATGGTTAGATCTGAGCTTATTCTCAATGATGAGCACATATTTGGGACGTGGGTAATTATCCTGTATGAGCTAATTTGATCTTAAGGGCATGAGAGCAATAAAGTTGATATTCATCAGGCAGGCGTAATTCAGCTTCTCATAGCTGCTTTCTGTCTCTGTGGGTGATAACACTAGTCTTATGTGGCAACATTATCTAGGAAATTTCCTATAAGCCTTAATCATCTTCTGAATATATGTACAAAGGTGTTCTGTCCCTAGCATTTCTGCATGTCTGATCTGGGTTAAAAATTCTACCTCTCTCATGGGAAGTTGCTTGCTTCTTACCCAGTGTTATTTTGGCTCTTTTTGGCACCCAGAAGGTGCTGTACAGTATAGGAATGGCAATGTCTTACTACAGCAAGACCCTCCTGAGTTGTTAGTGGAAATAGCACTAAAATATCTTAGTATTGAAAGAGTTGATTGTCTGTCTTAGCCACTGAAATACCATTTCTGCAAAATATTGACAGTCTGTAGCACCAACTCATAAATTTAGAAGCAGCTATATTTGTTTGTTTTGGTTTGCTCACTGCATAAATCAAAGCCTTTAAGGAAATACAACAAATAATGATGGTGTATTGTTATAAATTTTCTGCTGCTAAATAAAAGGAGAGAAACTCAATATGAAACCTATGAAAACACAAAATGATAAAAGCAGGTATTTGACTCTGTAAATTGTTCCCAGTTATTCCCAGCACTGGGGGTTTATTCCTGGGTTGTATTTCACCTTTAAATGTGTGACTGCTGTTTTTCTTGAAACTGAGATCTGCCCGCTGTCATCTGAGGACCGATATGGTCCCTTTTGGGTTTTAGTGAGTATATGATGCTCTGGTAGCTGAATTTTACACAGCTTCCTGTGATGAGCATTACAGGCTCCTGTGAGAAGAGACTTGAGCAGCTGAAGCTTGGCAAGCCCCAGTGGATCCTGTTAGAGATCAGAGGAGAAACCCACAAGCAAGGACAAGGAGTAAACAGCGATACATCTGTCAGCAGGCAGCTGATCAAATCTGTGCTCTCGCTACAGTTGGGCATGAAAGAAAATACTCAAATTGCTCTTTCACCTACCTTGGGCTCTGCAGCCTCTTGTAAAAGAATGGCCATACTGTTGGATTTAGGCTGCCTTGTAAATGAGAAATCACGCAATGAGTGGATGTGTGCTATGGATATTGGCGCATCAGATTGCTGTGTGTCTTCTTTGGGAGTCTCTGGAAGAAAAGGGACCAGTGCTCTCTTCGTTCAGTTGGGTTTTCTGTACTATAATAAAGCCAAAGTTAAGAAGTAGAACTGTTCAATGAGAAGTACAGTAAAAGAGCTCATTTCTCACTATTAGGACATTGAATTTTTATTTGTTTTTAAAGAGAAGGATATTATTCCGAGAGGAATGAAAAATATCCGATTAATATTTATTTTCTGAACTAGTCTCACTTACCCTTTTTCTGTTTAAGATATTGGAATTATGTCTGCTTTTTTTAATTCCAAGTGGTGAAAATGGGAAAAGAGACCCGAGAGATTTCATGCTTCCATAATTCATATAGTTTTTTACAGTAATAGTTAGTCAACGACCATATAGAAACTTAACAAAACTTAAGAATTGGCATTTCATTCTAGGCATTGCATTATGTGCAAATGTAATATCTTTTTATGATGATTTCTTTAGAGTCTAAACTAGAAGTGCTCCAAAGAGACCACAACAAAATGTGGAAAACAAGTGATGAATCCTGCTGGTCCTTATGCCATCTGGAGGAAGGGAGCAGAGATCCTGGCACACTGGTGCCCCTTGGTAGGCTACACTGCTGAAAGAGGGTAGGACGCTTCTCAGTTGCACTCCTGCAGCCAAAAGCACTTTTTTTTCTGCTGAGCAGAGCAGACATCAAGTGCATGCTAATTTGGTGCTTGATACACAGATTAATTGTTCCAGGGCTGGTTTTACCCTTTGTAAATTGGGAAACTCATAAGACTGGACCTAGAAGCATTTCTGGTGGAAGCTGCATTTCCTTCTGACATTAGTCATAGGTCAGAACTGTTTGGCAAAAAAGATTTGTTCCAACCTCAGTTGAATGTAAAGAGGATCCCAGGTTGCACTTATGTTAGGGGTTTGTTCAGAGCAGCAGTGCTGCTCTGAAGCAAGTCTGCTCAGCCTGCCTGCTTGCAAGGCACTGGCTTGATTCACAGTGTGACTCTGGAGCACATGGATTGCATCTCTGATGGACAGCAGACTTGGAGGCCAAGCAAATAAGGATACAAAACTGATATTGCCACACAGAGGATGGACAAAACAAGATCCCAGCACCAACTGTCCTCTGTGTGAATACTGAAGTATAACTCAAGAGCTGCCTGCCTGTACCATGCAGGGAAGAGCATTCCACTGTAGCTTTAAAGCTCTTCAGTGGTGAAAGAGGTAGCTGCTACATAAATAGGTGTCTGCAAAATGTTCATCATAGAACAGATGCATGAAGGACACTGCTTACGTTTTCCTGTTTAGTATCTGTGTATTTAGTTTGTTTTACAGATTATGTAGTCCTTTACCAAGAATCCCTAAGGGTGTTGAAGAATCAGAAGGATGAGGGAGAGCTCTTGGCTGCTGTGAGAAGCTCAGAAGGGCCTTGCAAAGATGTGCAGTGGGCTGTGGATAGAAACGGCACAAAGACTCAGAATGACCCTCCTCCTCCTGGCCCCAGCAGGTTTTTGGCCATCTACTTTGGTGGGGGTTCAAAAAATCCTGCTCTGGCTTGACTGTGTTTAGTGTAGCTGAGGGGGTTTAGTAACTTTGCTTTTCACTGTCTGGAGAAACTTACTTGCTTCTGGCAGAGTGTTTGGGTTCATGTGGTGCCATAGTTCAGCCATCAGGAACTGGAGGCACAAACTAGTTCCACACAGGGAACTACTTAAATCTGAGGTGTGGCTAACCTGTTGTGGAGAGCAGGAGTCATCAGAGTTGGGTTTTGATTTGGCTCTTTCTTTGTGTCTTCCTGGATCTTCAGAACATACTGAATTTAGCTTGGCTGCTCTTGTCGGTGTAATGTGGCTGGGTTAGGAAAACCTTAAAAAAAAAATTGAAACATCAATCTGTGTGAGTGAAACATGCCAAGATAAGTAAGAAGTGTTGTAGTTAGAGCTGTAAACAAGATTATATTGCTTTTATTCCCACATATTAATGCCTGACAAATTTCTATGGAGACTAATGTTCTGCAGGATATTATACATGAGAGCTAAAAGTAATGACAATGAAGAAATTAGTGAATTTTTCTGTAATGGGAAAATGAGGCTATAAAGATGTTTTCCAGTTACATTTGCACAGCTTCTACCTTTAAACAGAGGCAGCTTATGCAAGAGCTTGAATGCAGTGTGTGGTCTTGTAGGGAGTGTATGGTTGTGACCTCAGTTCTAACTTCTTATGCACTGGCAAACAAGATACTTAGAGTAACTTTTTTTTTTTTAACATAAACCACATTTTGAGGTTTTGGGTTTGGCCTTCCTTGTTCATGATGAAGATCTTTTGTTTGAGGTTTTGATCTTCTATGCCTATTGCTTTTCTCAGTTTAATCAGGAGCAGCAACAGGTATGCACTACCTTGTTGAGATGCCATGAAATCAAGACTTTGATATGGACAAGGAAATCTAAATTGCCTGAAGGATGCTTTTCTGCAATCTACGTTTAAAAGACCTGGCCATGCAGTTTGCTGTTTCATGTTTGATGACATCCAGCAAAGAATGGTAGAGCCTGGAAGTTGCCCTAGTGAGGCTTTCACCCATCAATAGCCTGCTGGACCACAGCTCCATGCAGCCATGGCCAGCACACCCAGCTTCCACCCGCCAGCTGAGCAATGGATGCACTGTGGTGATGGGCTCTGAGCAAGAAAGCTGCTGCTGTCAGTCTAAGCCCTTTCAAAATGGATGCCTGCCTCCTGGGAAAGAAAATAACCACAGCTGGCATTAACTGAGGTGCCCTTTTAGAAGTCTCTATGGAGAGAGTGCCAAATCAGCCCAGGTACTGAAAAAGTCACAGGAGATGAAATGGTGCTGGGTCAGTGTGATGCAGTTAGTGATGCTCCTGGCTGTGGGGATATGCTCCATTCTGTAGTAGCAGTGTGAATAAAGGTTTGCTGAGTTTTTAAAGGAATTCTGCAAGCATCTAGTTAAAAAGCTTGCTGCTGATAATGTTGGTGTGGATAAGGATTTGACTGGCCAGCTGTCCACCTGACAATAAAAGACAACTGCCTCTCTATGACTTTCTACACACCTGTAAGATAACTGCAAAGCAGGACTGAAGGTTCTGTTTTCTATATGCCCACCTGAAACCTGAGAACATATTATATCAAATAATCATATTATCAGTATGATGTTATTTGGATAGAACTTTTTAATTAATAGAAGAAACATGAAAAGCAATCTTTTGGCACACATAATAATAATTGGTTTGCAAAACTGTTGTAGTGAGTGCAGAAAGCTGCCAGACTGTCTGTTGTGTTAAAGAACCTTAATGTTTTGATGCAAGCTCAATGTGTCCAAACAGAGATCTGATAGATCAGCAGCCAGAGTAAGTCTAAAGATGAATTTGCTTACCATGAGTGCCCCCTGTCCAGAGACCTTTCAGGAAAAATACAGTCTTAAAGTAGCAAGGATTTTAAATTGGATGGGATTTATAAGCTAAAGCCCATATGTTGACTTATGCTTGAAAACAAACTGATAGCTACTGTACTTAAGGACTATGCTTTCTTCTCTGCAAAGGCTGTGCAATGCTGACATAGCACATCCTGAAACAATTAGCTTAGGAACTGTACTAATTGTGTTCTTGTACTGCAAGGGAGCACAGTAAAGGAATATAATCCCATAAATTGTGTCCCACAATTTAAAAAGGATGTTAAGATATTTGAACAACTCTAGAGAAGGGCAGCAATGCTGGTGAAGGAGCTGGAAGGAATGTCCTCTGAGGAGTAGTTTAGGACACTGGGTTTTTCTAGTTTGGAGGGAAAAGGGTTAAGAAGCCTGCTCTCTACAGCTTCCTGAGATGAAATGCAGAAGGGAATGTTGGCTGGTCTCTTCTTCCTGGGATCCTTTACCAGGATGTACAGGAATGGCTCAAAGCTGCATCTGCCAGGGGAGGTTTGGACTTAACATGAGGAAAGACTTCTCCACCAAGATGGTGGTCAAATCCTGGAACAGGGTTCTTGGAGATGGGGTTGATGCCCCATGCTAGTCAGCATTTAAGAGGCATTTGGACAATGCCATTAATACAATGCTTTAAGTTGTGGTAGGCCCCAAAGCTGTCAGGCAGTCAGACTCGATCATTGTAGCTCCCTTCCAGAGGAATTGTTCTATTCTGTTCTCCTTCCCCTTTTCCTAGAAGTACATGCAGAGGAAATCTCTGATGACATTTCTTCACTGCCCTGCAGTAGCAGAAGGCATTGAATGGGCAATCCTGTCCTGTTCTACAAATAGGTTCTGTCACTTTGTGGGGAAAAAGGATTGTGCCTTCTGATGGGGGTGAGAGTTGCAGATTCTCTTTAGGTAATTTGACCACTTGAAGAAATTTGAAAAAAACAGAAAAAAAGCTGCGCGAAATGTGGGTTTTGTAAGACTTTTGTGTTCATCCAGGTTAGCTGCGATTCCACAGGGTGGCTCAGGGCAAATGTCTCAGCTCAGCCTGGGGCCTTCAGACCCTGCCTGAGCTGCACTGTAGTTTGCTCATCTCTGCCTCTGTCTCCTGGAGCAGCCTGGGACCTACAAGGGAGAGCTGCTCTTCTGGATGGACCCTTCAGGCCTAGGACACAGCTTTTTATGCCTAACTTTAGGGATAACACAACTGTCTTCCCTGTGAGTCAAATAATGAGACTCTTATTTGCCTCAAGTGCCAGGGATTTTTCAGTTTCAAATCCACTTTCAGGGACACATATCACAAAGGTTGCAACCTTCAGCAGTGTTTTATTGTCTTTTGCAATTTGCTTCAGAGCTGATGTTCACAAATTAACAAAATGCACGTGTGGGGCCAGGAGCAGGCAGATGCATTCTTCAGTTTAACTGGGAAAAAAATCTTTGATTCTTTTCAAAACTGAATGGCAAGTGCCCAGCTGTGGTTTCTGATGCTGACTGTGAGGATCATGCATGCACACACCTGTACCTTCTAGAAGCAGGAGAGGTTACAAAAACCATGAAATCTTGTAGGAGATGGGTTCTTTCAGTTGATACAAAGTTCTGGGACAAATGGAAAAATCTTTTTTAAGCAGACTAACAACAAAACTTCAAAATCTTCTATGAAAGATCTACATGGTTTTCTTTCCCTTTAGGAAAAACCATTTCATGTCTATTGTCTATTTTTTAACTTCGCATAAGACAACACAAAAGCTACAAATTGCATTCTAAAAAGGTCAAAGTTGTTCAGCTTTATAGGAATGTTTTGGTTTTATTTTTCATGAATGAAATCTTGTTTGCTGAAGTGCTGTTTGCCATGGAAATGTTATCTTGGAAAATGCTTATTAACAGCTCTTATAGCTCTTGCTCCCTGCCTTAAATAGTTGGACTTCTCTCCCAAGTTGTATTATGAAAGTCTTGTATCATCTGAAACTTTTACTCACTAGCAAGCCAAAAATTAAATGCAAATCACAGGAGAAAGCTAATCTATTATCTTTATTTTGGCTAAAAAACTCTTTTCAACTCAATCTAACAGGTTTGTTGTTGTTGTGCTCTTGGGAGTGATCTTTCCTTGCCATTGTTTGTTTTAAGCTGCGAGTTTAGATAATATCAGGATAATGTACC